>NC_143433.1:7266250-8594375 GCF_059467195.1 Physcomitrium patens | reverse complement strand
TAAAGGATATAAATCTTACTAAAAAAAATACTGAGAGGTTTTGAATTAAACAACAAGTTCCAATATAGATAATATAAAGAAAAGCAATGTTTGATATTACTTGATGTACTTGTACAAAAATATTTTATTTTACTAAAATAACTTAAAAATTAATATCTATTGATATATTATAGATGTATTTATATTTATGTTTTTTATAATAAATTCCTATAATAATGTAATTGTTATAGTATATGTTGTTCTTGAAAGGTAATAGGGCTGGCTTAGAGTCCAACAAAAGTACAGGTTTTGAATATCTTGGATACATAAACATTTCATCTATAAATTTATATTCTTAAGCAAAAAAAGATACAATATTTTTGCATACATGTTGTAAAATAACATTCAAAGCATATTTCAAATCATTCTCATTTGCTTCACTTTTATTTTTTATTTTTATTTTTCAATAATTTTTTTCTAAAATATAATATTATAATAAATGAAATATTTAATAAATTGAATTAATTTTTATTTATTTATTTATATATAATATATTATCTCCATTGAAATTTTGAAAATTTGAAAATATAAACAATTGTGCAATACATGTTTTTATATGTACTTTTCATTCATAGAATTTAATGTGATAAGAATTATTATATACCTTGAAATCAAAAATAATCACCGATGCTGCAATGTATTTAATTCTTTCTTTTCATCAATTATATTTATGTATATATGTATATATTCACATAAGAATTGTTCAAAAGTAGCATGTAGAAACCAAAGACGCAATCACCTGCACACAATAATTGGTCCTAGTATCTTAAAAAACCAAAATGTGGTAATAGAATTTAGCCCTTAAACGATATGGGTGAAGCCCTTGTAATTTAAATTATATCATTTGAAGTAACTCTTCTGCTCGCTCAAACATAAATACAAAGCGTCTAGACCCTGACATGCAGCATTTGAGTACCACCACTTGACAGGAATTAGGACGTAGTCACAGTAACATTGACTTCTTACTAAGTGCCAGTCCAGGGTAGGTATAAATAGTAAAAATGATTCAACCTTGTCATTCCATTAGCCTCCATGGCTTAGTGGTAGAGCGTTCCCTTCGTAAGGGAAAAGTTGTGAGTTGGATCCTCACTGGGGGCAACACAGCGGTATCTTCTAAGGATCCGTCGGACTCACTCAGTAGATTGACTGACTCTCTGGGCTCACTTCTATCTGTCGATTTTGTGATTTGTTATAAATTCGATTATTCTTAATACTTCTTGGGCGTTATAATTGTATGTAAAATATATTTATAATAATTTGGTTTGCAATTCATGTGTAAGCATGCTTAACATAATATTTGACGCACCAGTCATATATATATATATATATATATATGTGTGATTGTGTGTATGTATGTATATAATTGAAATGTATTAAAATAATGATACTTTTTCAAAGCATGATGCAATCAAAATCCTTTTTGATCGATATCATCTGTTGTTGCATGAAAATAATATTAATTTATTAAAAGTGGTGCACTCAAAGTTGGATGAGACTTATTCTGGCCAAGGCCCCACAATCTTGGTTGCTCATTTCCACCCTATATAACAGAGTCAGATCCAAAAAAATTATTTAACTAGAAGGGTTATTAGTTTTAGGGGATTAATAATCGGGGTAACACTGTACTGAGATTAGTATTGCATAAATAATTAAACTTCCTTCTTTTTTGACAAAATGACAAAAAACCTACGTTTTCTTCCATGCACCGTTGCCCGGCCGAAGGCGACGAGCGTCAGCCCTTCGCGGTCACAGAGGATTCCTGCTTCAACCGGAATCGTTGCGGAGCAGACAACGCCGGTGATTTCGATGCGGACTTCTAGTTGGAGACCGATGCGGATGCCAGCTGTTTTGAGCATTCGGAAGTGCCGTTGATTCGTGCAAAGACAACGAGACAACTGGAGATAAAGTCACTAAGCTGCTTGTCATCGCTGCATGCTCCAACATTGTAAACTCACCAATGCGCCTGAGCGTTTTGACGATGGATCCGAGCCCACGTCCCAGCTGCGTTTGATTCGTGTGTCTCATGTATATTCCTAATGTCACAGTTCGGCTGCCCTCATGCATGTTCTCAACCCTCTGCGGATTCTCCCTCTTGTGTCCAGACGAGTGGAGGACCTGCGCTTCGCGTGTCTTTGGTCTGCCGAGTTGGTGCCGTGGTGTTGTTGGCTCCGCGTTGGACTGGAAATTCGACTTGAGGTTGAGGTTGAGGATCGGATGGCGCATCATCATTTTGTGCTCATTCATGGTGGTTGCTATGGTGCATGGGCCTGGTGCAAGCTAGAAGATTGTCTCCAGAGGAAGGGCTGCAAAGTGACAGCCCTAGACATGACCGGCGCTGGCATCCACCCTGCCGACCCTGACTCCATTACCACGTACGAGGAGTATCACCAACCTGCGCTAATTTTCTTTGAATCTGTTCCTGAGGGCAACCTTGACAAGGTTAAAATTTCTTCTTTAGCTGCGAGATTGTTTTGTGTATACGCATGTCGTCAACTTTGCAAAAATGTGGACGTAGTGTTCAAATGATCCGCGGCCAGCGGAGTTCCGATGACTGAAGATACAATTCTTATGGAATTGGTGTGTCTTGTTCAATTTTTTTTAAAATTAATTAATTAATTGATTTATTTTTGTAATTCATTAGAATTCAAGAGAGAATGCAATTCAACGAACGCGGCGTAAAACTTGTAGACTTAGACAACTTCTTGATGCAGTAACATTCTCTACCTGAATGGAAAAGAATGCTCGTGCAGATGAGTAAGGCTCCTGCACCGTTTTGCAAAAGAATCACGTTTAACTTCAAAAATGGAATCGAGAATGCTCCCACGTCTTTCTATTATCCAACTTCTGAGTTGAGAGATGTATTTTATGGCGATTGTGATTCACAGGTAAATTTGGACTCCCTTCAACTTTCTGCTGCGCGCACTGAGCTCAGAATTTGGACACATGCTTCTAATGCCTTTGATAGTCTTCAAATTGTAGTCTCAGCGGATGAACAAGGCGTCAATCTCCTACGGATTTATCGCAGCGACGCTGCAAAGCGATATCGCCATGCGTGAAATTTTTAGAACCGCGAACACAATCACAACATTCTGACGTCTTGCAGGATATTGTGTTGGCTTCAAAACTGGTGAGGCCGTATCCGAACCGAATGTTGGCGACGCCGATTACATACACCCAAGAAAGGCATGGGCAGGTGCCGGCTGTATATATCAAGTACTCTCAAGACAACGCGTTTCCTCCACAAGCACAAGAGTACATGGTGAGCCATTACGGGCCCTTTCAAGAGGTAATAGAGCTTGAGGGAAGTCACTTCAACTTCTGGGCAAGAGTGGATGATTTCACGACCCTGATTGTGAGCCTTGCCAACAAGTACACAACGCAAACCAGTAGTCCGGTCTATCACGCCACAACACAGGTCACTTGACGCACAGGTTCTCAATGCTTCGGCATTACTGAACACCTTTCAAGGTTTTAGGGCTTCGTCAAGAATGAAAACTTTACGATCAATCTGAGCAGAATTCTTAAATTCGTAGACGATGCAATTTTGTTTCAACGTTGGGAGAAAGGGAGTGATTTGAAGTTGTTACTTCACTGAAAACCAACTGTCATTTGTGTTATTGGAATCTTGGTTAATAGCGACACTATACGTAAAAGTTGCTTGATACACTGCCAGGATTACTATCCATCGGAATCTTTCCTTATTTGAAACTTTTAGCCTGATATGGTCTATAAAGGACGCGATTATTCTATTCAAAACCTCTAAACTAGCTACAGCCTCCATCACAAGCAGTTCGAGAGCTCACAACCCGGAGATGGACCTAGAAACCAGATGTAGGATACAAGTAGAGTGACACCGCTGAAGTTCATCTAAGCCGTTTGGCCCCGAAAGATTGTATTTCAGCACTAGGTTGCCTTCTGTGTCGACACATCCGCAACAATCTGTATTTCACCGACGAGCTTCATTTTTCAATCTTTGTTACTTTTCCACGTGCTACAACTAAAAAACAAACAATTATACGTCCAGTATGCGCGCTTGTTCCAAATGCACGAGTGAAGAATTTCAGTCAGCCGTATTGGGATATACATGACCCAAATACCTCCCGAAAGAGTGTACGTAACTGAGACCAGGAAGCCTAGAAGTCATGGAATTGTGGAGCTCATGGTCTACATGGACAAATCCTCTCAAAATTGAGATGATGCTGCGGTGACTCGACGAATCGATGAGAGTTGCTACCGATCCAGGTCTTTTGGACTTGGTCAGGATGGTCTGCTTCAAAAACACGATCCATTTCTTCGAAGAAATATGCTTACTGAGAGCATTGAATGCGAGTCAGACGGATTAATCCAACGCGCTCATTTCTTTGCTTTTTCTAATAAAGTATTAATGAAGTATGATATGGTTTGTTTGAGCATGTAATACTAAGTTGTAAACAAATCAAAGGCATAATTGATTATTGCTATAGATATGTGTTAGATTAGTAGAACAAATATTTGACTCTTGCATTAGTTGCCAAAGATAAATAATGTCTTTTGTAACTCCTTTGAGTATTCTATATTCATTCTCTATTGTCAAGAATGCAATAGTGTTATGTAAAAACTATCCTAAGAATGCACTAGGCATTTGATTGTGGAAGGATTTGATTTTACATTGTAATTTGATTTACAACTCCAAATAATACATAATGAATTTAGAAACACTCTTTGGTAACCTTAAACAACCTAAGTAAGTTTCCAATTATCCTACATACATTGTATTAATCTTAGAAAAATCCAACTTATATCTTATCACACTCTAATCAATTATAAATAAATCCAAAATAATCTCAACAAAATTTAATCAATTTTTTATCAAATCCTAATTAAATCTTATTAATTCCTAATAATATCATATTCAAATCTTGATCAAATTCTAATCAAATCCTAACCAAATCTTAATAAAATTCTAAAAGAATCCTAATCAAATCCTAATGAAATTCTAAAGAGATCCTAATGAAATCTAATGAAATCTTAATAAAATCCTAAAGGAATTTTAATTAAATTCTAATTAAAATATAAGAAAACTTGAATCAAATCCTATAGTAGATTCAAAACTTCAATAAATAATAATGCAACAATTGATCTTGACTCAAATTTGCACATTGTTCATTTGCTATCAAAATATGCATAATTGTTGGAAATCAAGTTTACTACTTGTGCCCCAAATTTTACTTCAATCCAATTGGCGGATTGATATAAATCTTAGAAATCATCACTAGCTCTTAAAACTCCAATTTTCAAGATTCCAATCCACTTCAATTTCAATTAACTTTATTTTAACTATTTGATTAAGCTCAAATTTACAACATATATTGAACACAATTATAATCACAAATCTACAAATTTTTATCCATAGATTCAATACAAATCTCATGAAATGCTTTAAAATATAAATCTTTTTTGTTTTACAAAAACTAGAGTCATTCCAAAACTACCCTAATTTTGCAAAGCTCTTACTAAATCATTACAATCTTAAATCACTCAAAACCAATGTCTAAAGAATCTCTTTCTTATCTACTCTAAAACTCCATTTTCCAATAAACAAAAGAACTCCAGATTTGTCACAAGGATATGATTTTGTGTCTTGGAATCTGATTTTGACCTAGGCTCATAACTAATCTTCTAAAAATATTAATATTTATTTTTTCGGGGTAAGTTTTTCTAGAATCTTTTATCTTAAGATGCCCATGATACTAATTTTTCTATTCTATCTTTTTTTTGTCTTGTTTATGGCTCTACAAAGCGATCAGAAATTCATTTTGCAATAAGGAAATATTACCACTGATTGGTTTTACTACCTCATTAACTTTTATCTTTATTTCTAAGGTAATTTTTTACTATATTTTAAAACAAGATCTTTAATAATATAATATTTTCTTTTCTTTTCTCTTTCACCTATTAGTCATTGTCATATTACGTGTTATCTTACATGAAAATGCACCACATACTTTAATGTGGAACATAAATTAGAAATTACAACAACAAAGATTCATATAATTCTAATAGAATCCTAAATAAAACTTGATTAAATCTTATTAATATTAAATAAATCTAAAAGAAATTATAAAAAAGAATCATAAAGAAATTATAAAAGAAATTAAATGAATTTTTAAAAAAGCATAAATAATTTTTAAAAATATTTAAAAAAATCCTAAAAATTATCAAAAATAGAAATCTTAAATAAATCCTAATCAAATCTTAATATAGTCTTAGGAAAATGCTAATTAAATATTAAATAAATTCTAATAAAATACCAATAATAGCCTATATAAATCCTAAATTAATCTTAAATAAATCTTAATCAAATTCCTAAAGTAGTCTTAAAATTCTACTAATTAATAATTGAATTTTTGATTTTAACTAAAATATTTTTCATATTTCAATCTTTAAGCAAAAAGAAAGGACAAAAAATAAAATTAAAAATTAAAAATTATCAATTGAAAAAAAAGAACTTTCAATACTCTTAGATGTTTATCATCTTTTTTCTTCAACCTAGATGTTAATCTTTCAGTCGCAATTATTTCTTGTAAAATATTTAATTGCTCTCTAAATTGGCATGAATATAGAAACCCAAGTCTACTATGGTTTCACAAAATTTTGCTTCAATCAAACTAGCATATTTTTCAATATCACAAAAAATCTCATTAATCCTAAAATTCTAAAATCTAAGACTCTAATCCAATCAAATTTCTATATTCTTCAATCTAATTGTTCAATTAATTCTAAATTTGTTAGATATATTTGAAAAAAGCATATTTATAAATCCAAAAAATTTCATCCATATACCTAAATTAATACTCACACATTCCTTAAATATATAAGCATCTTTTTATTTCTCAAAATCCAAAATCTTTGAAAAAATCTCTTATTTTGAAAAGCCTTAAGAAACTCAATACCTATCCAAATCTCTTGAAATTAATATTTATACAAAGTTCATAAAATTTTCTCTGTTATCTCAATCTCTAATGTGAAAAATAATTCCATAAATTGTTGTAGGTGCAGGGTTTTTTGACTTAGGATTTAATCCATTGTTGTTATATTGTAATACCACTATATGATAAAAGATAAAAATATGGATCCTATCATAGAAGAGTCTAATTAAAAAATATAATAGCAAAATATAAATAAAAGATAAGGTGGTAGTAAAAACTTATAGTATTAATGCTATCTTTAAAATAAAAAATAAAAATAAAAATAAAAAAACTTCTACTTACTTGTACAACTATAAATAAACATATAAATTATAAATAAATTCCATATAAATCCTAACCAAATCTTGATGTAGCCTTAATCAAACTTTAATGAAACTCTAATAATCTTAAATAAATCCTAATAAAGTCCTAACCAAATCCTATTTAAATCCTAGACCAAATTCTAATCAAATTCTAAATAATCCAAAAAAATCCTAAATAAATCTTAATCACTTCCTAAAGTTATTTTAAAATATCAATAAGTTAAAATCAATCTATTTATATTGACTAAAATTTCACTCATATTTCAATCTACAAGCAATTAATAAGCACATAAAATTTGAGGACAATCAAACTCACCAATTGAAAGAAAAGTTTCCAAATCCACTTGAATATTGGCTGCCCTTCTTCTTCAATTTGAATGTTGATCTTTCAATAGTGTTTTCTCCTTATTGAATTATTAAATTGCTTCAAAAATTCGCTGGTGTATAGATTTCTAAGTCTAAATTGCTTTCACAAATTTGTGTTTCAATCAAATTAGCGGATATTGAAAGATTACAAAAACCAAGAATCGACAAATCTAAGATTTCAATTATCTAAGTCCATTATCTACAAAAATTCTCATAACTATCAATCTAATTGTTCAATTAACATCAAATTTTTTAAAACATTTAAGAAAAATATAATTATAGACTAAAAAAATTTTGCATATAAATATTCTATGAAATTCAAAAAATCCTCAAATTTGTGAACTTCTTTTTATTTCTCAAAATCCAAATCCATTGAATACATCTCTAACTTTGAAAATCCTTCAAAACCTCAATATGCTTTTAAATCATATAATAATTTTTTTAAAACTTTTTACAAGTCTATTATCAAAACTCACTCTTTGATCAACCATAGAACCCCAGAGTCACCGTAGGTGCATGGTTTTGTGCCTTGGAGTTTGATTTTTACCTTGGTTTATAATAGGTCTTCTCGAGGCATCAATTCTTTATATTTCGAAGTGTTTTTTGCTAAAACCTATTCTTAATTCCTTCTTAAAAATACCTATATCAATTATTTATCTTATTTACTTTTATTTGGTTCATTTATGCCCTTAGAAAGTTAATAGAAGTTTTTTCTTCAAAAAAGAAATAATAGCATTTATTAATTTATAATACCTCCTTACCTATTATCTATATATCTAAAATAATTTTCTAAAGTATTTTTATTTAAGCTCCTCTATAATATAATCTTTTCTTTCTTCTTTCATCATATAGTTGTATTATCACATAATAAAGGTAGTTACAAACTTATAAAATATTCAAAATATGGACTTCTTTCTAACTAAATCTCTTGCAAAATCAACATTACATAGTTTAAGTATTTTGGTTTTTTTAACTTATTTTTTGTAAAAAAATATAAACCATGAATGAAATTTCTTTTCAAATATTTTAAAACATGTATGATTGGCTTAAGTTGAATGTTATGAAGTTATGCATTGAATTAGGTAATATTGCAAACAATTAATGAAATGTCAAATCTTGTGTTTGTTGCTTGCAAATGATATCCTATCATTTTTTAGTAAAGTTTTCATCACAATATGGATTTTTTGTATTCTTTTATAGAACTAAACCTAAATTTTTAGGGATTTTAATTGTTGTACAATCCTCTATTTCAAAATACTTCAATAATTGCAAAATTTAAAGATGTTGATGCAACAATAGTTCCTTATTTTTTTGCATAATCTTTGCTTTAAGATGAAGTTGAGTTAGACCTAAGTTGATTATTTTAAATTCTTTTATAAATTGTATTATTATTCTATTAATTTTTTCCAAACAATCTCCAATCAATAATAAATCATTAATATATAACAATAGCATAACATATTTTCTTTTATATAAAAATAGATACATATTAGGATCTACCTTTTTTTTTAATAAACCACAATTTTCTCCAATTTTCATCAATTCTCAAGTATCATGCTTTTAGTACAGGGTTTAATTTGTAGAGTATTTTTTTAACTTTTAATTTTGTATTTAATTTTTTAAAATTTGAATCTAGAAAAAAAAATTATGTATACTTTTTTGTCTAAAATTCCATTCAAAAAGCCAATTTAAACGTCCAATTATTGTATGCTCTAATTTTTGCTTGTATATAGTATCAAAATTGTTATAATTATTGATTTGTAAAGAGTTGGTGTGAACTTATGATAAAAATCTATACCACATAATTGTTTAAAACATTATGCTATAATTCTTGTCTTTAATATATTTCTTAGAGAGTCTTTTTTAGTACAATAAATCTACTTGGCTGTAATAATATCTTCTTGTTTTGGTGGAATAACATAGTCTTAAGTATGATTCTTTTGGATGGATTTCATCTATAGTGACATTATTTTGATTCACCTATTATATTAGCTTGTTTCTAAATAATTACTTGGCTCACCACTTTCTTTCTCTATAAAGTATAAATAATAGTTTTATGACCTCATTTAAGTTATTTTTGACTTCTTGACGTTCTTCTAGTCTCAAGCCTTTGTTCAAATAAAATATCACTAGGTCACTCTTATATTTCATCAAGTTGAAATACATTTGATTAAGAATCTTCTTATTCATATATACCTTAAATTTGCTTGTACCTATCTTTGTTGTTTTTTAAATCCATCTCTAATGACTCTTCACTCATTCCATGAGTCCAGTTTTCAAAATCAAACCAGATGCTATCATCACATTTCTTTAAAGCTACTTGTAATAATCTTTTTTTTTTTTTTTTTTTTATCAAAAGTAATATCTTTAAAGCTACTTGTAATAATCTTCTTTTTTTTTTTTTTTTATCAAAAGTAATATCTTTAAAGCTACTTGTAATAATCTTTTTTTTTTTTTTTTTTTTATCAAAAGTAATATCTTGATTGATAATAATCTTGCATCTCTTTTGCAGATAAACTTACTATACCTTTGTTTCTAAATCATAGCCTATAAATAAGCTTTTAATATATATATATATATATTATTTATTTTAAGAATGTGTAGATATGTCAAGCAATTCCATATTCTTAGATGAATAATGTCATACTTCTTTCTTATAAATATTTACTTAAATGTGATTCTTTGATTTATATGCATTGAATATTTTTTAATTAAGTAAATTATAATATTTTCTATCTTTATCTATAAATATCTTGAGACTTTGCTAGTGTATGTTAACCTCACTATTTTTTCAATAATAGATCTATTTTATCTCTCGGCCATATTGTTCTATTGTAGTGTTTTAACTTAAGTCAAATATCTCTTTATACCACTTATTTTGAGATATTTTGAGAATTATTTAGGTAAAAAACTTCCATCTCTATTTATTTTCAAACCCTTGATCTTTTGTCTTATTTCATATTATACCGTCTTCTTGAATATTTTAAACTATAAAAGACTTTCAAATCATATCTTAAAAAAAATGCCAATTTTTTTTTAAATATATTTTTTTTATTAACACCATGATATAGCTAGAGCCACCTAAAGATGCACATGGTAGTGGTTCTATAAGATTATCATATATTAGCTCAAATTCTTTTATAAATCTTTTTTAGTTTATTTTCTAACTAAATAGTTTTCACAAACTTCATTATATTAATATATAGGAGGAAATTCTATCACTTTGTCTAATCTAGAAAGCTGTAACAAGCTACAAAAATATAGATGATGAAATCAATTTATTTATTTATTTATTTATTTTTAACTCTACACTACTTACATCATATTGTGAAAAAAACTTATATAATCTATTAATTGAATTATATTTTTTTTTATTTCTATAATATTTCTATCCATCAAATTATATATTAGCCAATACTTGATTTTTGCAAAAACAACTATTCTTTCATTGTTTATAAGTTCTTCAATCAATAATAGACTCTTTGTGAATAACTTAAAGAATATTGCTCACTCAATCGCCTTGTTCCTAGATCTGCTGTAGTAGATATCTATCGCTTCTTTACTCTGATACAATATTAGTGCAATAGAATTCTTTATTCATAAAGACAACATATCTATTCTAAATAATACACATCAAAGTTAAGTCTTAATCTACCTTAATCTAAATACATGTATTAAAATAAAAAAAAAAACAATGTGTTAACTTTCATTAAGGTATCAACTTCTAGACAAATATATGAGAGTTGAGCATACACTTGTACTAACACCAAATTTATCACATAAAGGTGGTGAATGGAACTATTTGAGAATTGTCTGCCATAATTTATATCTCTTTTGTTTATTTTTTCACTAGATCCTTCTTTCTCATTCTTATTACTTTCAAATCCATTACAACTATTGCCAATGAAGTCTTTGTATCTTCCATAGTTATCAATCTCAGAATAAATAAACAATAGTATTGTACTTGTTTGCTAGATTTGTATACCTTCACTAAAACATCAATATCATGAGTCTATTTTTGGCAAACATGTATATTTTTTGCACATTTATACCTGCAACCTATATTTTTTGATGAACTTGTAGCAAATATGAATAGAAAATGAATTCTTTCCTTATTCTAGCATTTCCTAATCAAAATAGATAAAATAAGATAATAGGATGTATGTAATAACTAAAATCTGTCTCATGTATTACATAGTGAGATTATAGATATAAGTCATAAGCTTATTTAATATTGTCAAATATTATGTTTAAGTATCATTTGTCAAGTCATTGAAAAGATGAATGGATCCAAATAAAAAATCAATAATTTTAGTTCAATAAGTGTGGCTTAGAAATATACACTTTAGTTTGCATCTCATTGTGCGACATTGATAGGATGAATGATTGGTGTCACATCATCACAAAGTAGTGATTTATAAAATGTTGTTGAGGTGTATTTTATTCAACATTGCAATTAAATTTTTTTTGCTATCTAATATATAGAAATGTGACAATTTTCATTTTGTAACATGTTAAAAAATTTCAAGTTTTTTCAAGAGTTTACAAGGAAAATTACAAAAAATATAAATAAAAATCTTTAAATAATTAGAAAAATCTAAATCATACAATTAAGCATAAATCTATAAAAAATATCAAATCTTTGCAAACTTTTTTCTTACTTCACTTTTCTATAATTGTACAAAATATAAACAAAGTCAATTTCAATAAGAAAAACTCTCCAAATTCTCTAACAATACTATGACTTCAATAGCAATTAATATGTTTTTTTTTTATTTTGTACAATGAACATTCTTTTGAAGTTATTATAGTACATAAAGAATATAAAAATCTATTATAAAAGAGGGTTTTATATTTAAAAAGGTCATATTACAAAAATATGTATATATATATATATATATATATATATGTAAAATAATAATGATTTTTTATTTATAGTTTGTAGATTTTTGGATTATAGAATTTTTTTCCATATTTTCATCCAAGAAAAAGTTCTTATCCAAGACAATACTTATTATGTTGATTATAAGCATTGAACTTGATTTAATTAGTACAAGATACTTTTTATGGATTTTATTATTATTATTATTATTATTATTATCATCTTTTCAATTGTATCATAGAAACTTTGATCTTTGAGTCTTATAAGCAGTGACAAAGTACTTATTAATTTTATTCATCAATTTGAATATATCTTAATTATTAGTGGTCTTTGATAAAAGCTATAGACGTGAAATTATCTTTTGGTTTTTTCATTAATTAAAATGTATTAAATTAGTGCTTTAAAAACCGGCATAAATAGTGCACAAAGTGCATAGTGAAATTACATTGGTTGTTGGAAAATAAACTTATAAATTAGATTAGTAGATTTTTTTTAAAAAAAATTAGCTAAATTCAATTTTTCAACAAGAGTTACTAAATAAAAGTGTTAATACATGGATTTCTTAAGAAGTTTTTATACTGAAATTAGAATTGGATTCTATAAATATGGGTTAAAATTCTCAATTCTAACATCTATAATATATCAGTGTCTAAAATCTTTATATTTTTAAGTACAATATCATTTTTATTTTATTTTTAAAAAGAAAAAATATGATAAGTATAATAAGAATACCTTGGCATATTTTAATATATATAATATTAAATTCTATATTATATTTGATTTTTTTTATTTATTTTTTAAATTTATAATTTGTAATTAAAGACTTGACACATCAAAGTAAAATAATAGTATTGCTATTTTGTATTAGAATCTAATTATTTATATTTATATAAAAAATATTTAATATTAAGGATAGAATTTAAACATTAATTTAATTACTATTGTTAATTTATAATATCTTTGCCTTAACTTAATACCATTAGATAGATTATTTTTTGCATAAAGATGTTGATTTTTGGTTGCTTCTAAGATTATTTAGCCAAATCAAACTCAATACTATCTTGTTTTATAAGTTGATAGAAAAAACCCCAATACTAGTACAATGTATTTTTTTTTCCCACTTGTAGTTAAAAATATTTCTTTTATTATTTTTATAATATTAAAATCCTCTTCAGAAGATATAATGCTCTTTAATAAACATTTGGCTCAAATTTGTGATACATGGTTGTTATTTAGTCTTCTCAAAAAAGACTAGTTCCATTATTTTGGCAGCCAACCAACTCCTATCTTTGACTAATATAATTTGATGTCACATAATTAAACCAAATTATCTTCTTTTCTTTTTTCTTCTTGTGATTATTTATTATAGGTTGTAAAATTTTAATATTTTTTTTAATTGATAAAAATAAAGATTTATATAATTTTTAAATAACTACATATGAGACTTTAATTTAATATATTAATAAATTAAAAAGTTTTATGAATTTAGAAAAAATTCTCTTTATATTAAATCATAAATATGTACATTTTAGTTGGTTTTAAGATTTAAAAAAATGATCCTAAGTCTTTGCTTGATACCTTGCAAAGCTATTTGACCTACATATGAATATTGAACCTTATTAGTAATGTGGTGCTACACTTTAAGAAATTCTTCTCTTAAAGGACTCTTATAAGACAACAATAGTAGACCTAACCTTTTACAAAAACTCCTTTGTTGAACTATGGCACCACAACTTCTTTCCACTTATATTTTTTTATTCTATCTTCTCTTTTTCATTTTCTTATCTTAACTAAGTCTCTTTTCAATATACTTCTACTATTAAAATTGTAAGTTCAGAAATTAAAATATAATTATATACTTGATTCCAATTTTAAGTATAATAGATAATTTATTATAACTATAAATTGTAGAATAAAATGTTATTATTTTTTGCTATGTTTTATTATCATAAAACCATCAAAATCAAATTTGAACATTATACATGGTATTGATATGTTAATAATATTAATAATAATAATCATCATCATTATTCTTTTTTAATATTAATATTTGCATAGTAAAATCAAAATCACATAAATTTGGTTTTGAAAAAATTTCATTCAACAAGGGATAGCAGAGTGACAACAAGGTGAGAAAGAACAATTGTCAATTCACTAAAGAAACCAAAAAAACTAAGACAAAAATAAATAAATAAAATGCATACAGAAAAACATACATGAGAAAACCAGTTGCTAAAGCTGCCTGGTCTCTACCCTTCTTAAACCTTCTACTACATCAAACTCGTCCCAGTTGCTAATGTACAAATTCACTCACATCCTTCTTTTAATCTCAAATCCTTCTTTGCTTTTTCCCCCACTCTGCTGCCCACTAACACTTCTGTAGAAAACCAAAAAAAAAAATCCAGTCACACTACTTTGTTCAGAATTTTTTTCTAAAACGCCACCGATTTGGTGCTATATCTTTGAACATGGAAAACTCAATCTCAGTCTCCTTTTCAGGGTTCTTATACAGTGAGCATTCCACCTGCTTCTTTGTGATTCCAAGGCAATTCTAGTTTCTGGAATACGAAATTTTCTTGTACTTGAGGAGGTGTTGGAAATCAGCTCTCAAGCTGAATGAAAAAAAAGTCTTCTCAACTTAGCAGGAGAAATGCACAAATAAACTGACACGCTCATTTTATTGTAGCAAATAGCGACGAATGGGTTGTTGTAAAGGCATGTCTTTGAAGTAAATGAGAAGCGCACAACGTTGATGGACCCCAGATGGGTTCAAATCACTGGTCACGGTTTAATTAACCACTTCCAATATGCCACTGTGTTGTGGTATAAACAATTACAGGAGAGTTGGTACAGGCCCAAAATGTCAACAAACCTGGCCCATACAGGCTTCAAAAGAAGCTGCCCTTGGCTTTTCTGAAGGCCTTCTCGGTCTTCTTCAATCTCTTTGCAAGAAGTGCATTGCTCTTTTTGGTCCTCTCAATCGCGGCTGCTACCCTTATATTCTTATTCTCCAGATCTTTGCATTTCTTCTCTGCGTTTCTAGCCGCCATCATATCCTCACCAGCTTTGATACGGCTCCCTCTCAGGAGGTGTTCCGTTTTAGCCAACAATTGTCTCAGTTTCTATCAAACATAGTCTCACTTGTCTCACTGGAACTGTCAAAGCACAAGCGAACTAGTAAACATGCTACCACAAATGCATGTTGTTGTGACCGATTGATTGATTGACGATGGGACGACGTACCTCCTCTTCCTCCTCCAGCTTCCTATTCTGATCCTCAAGTTTCTTCGCTTTCTCTTTCATGGCGTCAGTGTCGTCCCTATTCTCCAAGCTTGCAGCATGGTTGCATAGTTGCTTCAGACGATTCACCAGCGAAGTTAATCTTGCTATCTCTCCCGCGAACACATCTCGTTCGAACTCTACTTCCTGCGGTTCCAGGTACCCATTTCATTGAGGATCCCATCTCAAAACGAATCTGTCGGAGCATAAGCTCAGAAATTTCATGAGCTGCTGCTTTGTTCAGAAGAACAACAAAACCTGCTCTGATACTAGACGACTGGTCTGGAGATGTACCTTGGTGTGAGTTACGCGAGCGTCCGTTCGAAGTCGATTAATCTCATCGCTTTGCGCTTCAGCCTTTGATTGCAACCCTTCAATTTTTTGCTTCAAATCTGCTACATCACCGCCAACGAAGATTAGATGTTTTGGGTTCACTTTGTGATAACCACAACAATTGTCTCTCTCCACTCCGCTGACTTCGTAATACAGGTTCGGGAGCCACGATGTTGTCTACTGATTGCGGTAGAGGGTCTCCTTTTCACTTCATCCTTCAACTTGTATGTATAATCTGAATGAGATTTAACCAACTCAAAATCTGGAGTTCTCGTAGTGGAAGCTTGCCTTGTATTTTAGCCCGTAGACGCACGGTCCCTTGTGGTTTTGCAGACCTGGACTGACAATTGGGTTTCTCCATGTCTTCAATGTCTCGTTGCATTTTTCTGAAGCAGACAAGAGCCACAAGCGGGTAGTTTTAGTACTGTGAACTGATTTCTAGGTTGCAAGCAGCAATAGGCACTGCTGCAAAATATGACGAAGAAAGGCCCCCTGAAATGAGACCTATTCTCCATCTCCACAATAGAGGCTTGTATCTTATGATGCCGGATATGCTTTTGCTGGTCTTGCACAGCCCGCTTCAGATCAATGATCTCCTCCGAGAGCGACTCCTTGTCGCGGTACGCTAACACAAGCTTCTTCGACACACTCGGCACGATCTTCACCTTGGGCGGGGTGGGAGATGTAGGAGAGGGGGCAGCAGCAGCAGCATCATCGCAAGGCGCCAGATCCAACGTGAAGATTGGGCCTCGCCCAACTGGTCCTCCTTTCCGACCCGAGGCTATCCACGTTCCGCCGCACTCTCCCGCGAGCTGTGGGCAAGGATTCCCAAGGTCTGAGTCCCATGTACCCAAGCGCATTGAGAGGTCGAACGTGAGGGCGGATAGAGGTTGCCGAGTTCCATAGCTCGCGACGCGACATGGGCCTGCGTTTGTGCATTTAGGATCCCAGTCTCCGACGCTGGAGCGTAGATCCCACTGCAGGGGTTTCCGTTCTACGACTTGATTACTTCCAGTGTTTCCTTTCAGTTCGCCACTCATCGCAGGAGGAGGTTTTTGCCTTCCACTGATGGCTTCACTGCTTTTTTTTTTTGTCTTTCGCCACGCCTTCGGTGGTTCACGTAGCTAGCTGAACCATATGAGACGAAAGAGGAAAAGATTTTGCAACGTTACTTCAACGTAGCATCGAAGAACTCGAACGATTCTTTTCTGATGCTCAGTGAATAGACAGTGATGAGTTCCGTTTTTTTTTTTTCTTTCTTTTTTTTAATTATTATCTTTTTTTCTCTTGGTTGCTTAGGAAGATGGAGAGATAGACGACCTTTCACGAGCGGAGGGACAGTTTGAAAAGGTTGTAGCTTTTCAAACAAGGTGGAGTTACTTCATAACCATCATGAATACAACGCTCGTGAATATCATGTTACATATGAAGTACACACAGATACATATATATATATATATATATGTATATACCTCAATTGAACAGAACAGATACAGTGATACTGGATCAGTAAAGTACATTAAAAAAATATATATATTACAATAGATACCGTTATACAAACTACACTTACACACTCTCGTTGGTCAAAGCTCCACATCTCGGGCACAGTCTGAAACAAATCTACTCCTCTTTTGTCTACCGTTTCCACTGTCGATTGATGATCAAGCCTCACAACTCTCCACCCACCACTCCGGCTCTCCTGACTACCTCGAACTTGGAATCCCTTGCCCCACATTCCTGAGCGCATTACAGTGGCTCAAATCACCCAAATTCTACATCCTAAACTCCGTAACCTTAATTCCTATAACTTATTGCGCAACCCACCATTCTGATGGGGTCGAGTTCAAAGGCTCAAGGGAATCAAACACATCGGTGAAGTTGGTGATCACACTATCAGGGCTACAAGAATCGGTGTCTTTAGTATTGCACCCCCCGTATAAATTCGAGTTCTCGCTGTACAGCATCGGCAGCTTCTCCCATTGATGACTGTTAGTGAGGAACAGAGGGAACTCCGTTGAAAAGATCTGCACGTTCTGTGTCAAAGAGCCGTCGGATTGCAGCAGAAACTCCAGGTAGTTGTTGGTGGTGTTGGAGGGGTTGTTGGGCTGAAGGGTGGATTCAGTGAGAGAGAGCTGAGAGTTGAGAGAAATGGGAGTGGGGATGGTGTGCGATGGTCGAGAGATGGGGAAGTTGTCGCTAATGTTTGGTGGGGTACCTAGTTCGGAGATGGCCAGGGGGTTGGAGAGATCGGTGGTCTCCACGATCGGCTGCTCAAAACACGACAGGATGGTTGAGCGAGCGTCCCTTCGCGAGCGCGGCCTCCGTTTGATAGAGCGCGTGGTGCGGGACGCAATTGTGACGCAGGGAAGGGCAACTGAGAGCTGCTGGTGGAGATAAGTCTGGGATTTGCTATCGGTCAGCTCCTTGGCCATGCTCGTCGTGAGGTCCTTCTCGGTGGCATGAAACCCTAATTCCCCTGTTAATGTGCACATTGTTATGGTAATTAAGCCTTAGAACTTGCGAATATCTTGATGATTTTTTGAAGGAGGGATGGAGGCGTTGAAACAAGATGTGCTTATTGTGGTGGGAATTTTTGCAGAGTTATAGAGTTTGTGGCTATGTGGTTATGTTGGAGTTTTGTTGGCGTGTGGATGGAGTGAAGGTGAGGGAGAACTTGCCTGCAGGGAGTGGTTCGGAGAGTTTGTGATGGCTACTTAAAACATCATCAGCTTCCATGGCATTGTAAGCGTGGAGATGGTGGCGCATGTGGCACCGGCTGGTGTCCATGGCGGAGTCCCTGAATTCGCTGTCACCTTCCGCAAAGATGAACTGGTGACCCATGCCGCTACCAATTACTGAGGCGGCTCCAGATGGGCTGTGAACCTGCGATTAGTAATGAAACAATCATGAAGATATGATGTCCTACAAGCCGTGTATTCTTAACTACTGCCCATCGCCTCTTTCATTCTGTGGTATCCAGGTGATTCAGTTTGTTCTACTTTGTGTGACCAAATTCTTGTGTGCTGCCGTGAATTAGAGGCTCAGGCTGCTACTCTGTCTGCTCTGCAAGGACTTACTTCAATACACCCGGGCGTTTCCCAAGGCCAACATCCTGACGATTATCTTCAACGACTTGAAAGGTAGGAAATAACCTGAAATCCTCCGAAGTCTGTCAATGACGGCTCCTTGCTCAGATCTGACGTGTCCGCTGAAGCATCTGTGCTGCCGGAGGCCATCTTGGGGCGTTGCAGAGCTCTCAAGATCCGTTTTTGCCTGGTGCTCCAGAAGTTCTTGACATCATTGTCGGTGCGCCCAGGTAAGCAACTGGCAATCTTGGCCCACTTGTTGCCGAGCTTGGCTTGCATCTCCACTACCAGCTTCTCCTCTTCAGGTGAAAACTTGCACCCACTCCTGTGTTTCTTACACCCCGACTTAATATTTTTGCTCTGTTGGATTATTTTTGTTTAATGTTACAGCAGGTATACATCATCGAGCCAAGCTTCAACCATAGAGCAAGAGTTTTAGGAAATTCATTTAAGTATTGCCTCCATCACACCCATCAACCCAACCCCTCAGATATGCACATCCGAGGTAATTTTCTTCGCTTGAGGGTAAGAAACTGTGCAATTAAGTCTAATATAAAACAAAATAAAATAAAAAAACAAAGCCATCCTACATCTAAATGCAACATTTACTGACACAGTAAGGGCTCCTCTGCAACTACTTTTCAGAAACAGTTCAGAAAGAGCATCTTCCCTTTCAAACGTTAGGAAGTAGCCGTGCATGCATGCATTCGCACTCTCCTCTCCTGTGTGTAGATTCTCTCTACAGGATCTGAGAAGCAACCTCCTAAACTACGACGTGAGTATTACCACGTCATTGGAAGGCATTGCAAGGGCAAATGATTCAATGCAACAGACAGGTGGGTTTACCGTTTGAGATCGGGTTTGAGCTTGTTCACCCACCGCAATCGACATGATTTTCCAGTCCTGGGCAGCAATCCCTTGGTTCTGATGGAACTCCAGTCTCGAGCTCCGAACTGTCTCACATACTCGACCAAAATCTCGTCTTCTTCCGGCATCCATGGGCCTTTCCTCAACACTTCGTCTCCGTTCTGGACCGATTTTACGCTCATTTTGTCTGCCCCTCCCCCCCTCTTCCCCCACCTCTGGATGTGCCACTTGTCCACCAATTGAATTGCTGATTCTAAGAAATCAGCTCCCCACCCGGCTGTTGGTCTCGAATCGTTCTCATCGATCCGGTGCTCTGCCAGTCGCGAACTGGACCTCATAAAAATGTGAAGAAGATTGTTCTCGTCTTCTGGCAGTCCAATTGCATTTCTCCGCTCCCTGCCAGTCTCTTCTTCCACGGAAATGAACCTAAAAAAATTTGTATAGCTTCGGCCCACCAAAATGCTGCATTGGCATATCGTGATCAGCGCAATTGCTGCTAGTTCATTCTACGTCTCGGCATCAGAGTAATTGGATCTTAATTCCATTAAGAAAATGATAATATGAAACCAAGTAAAATGATTAAATTAACAGGTCTCACAGATGTATGTATGACTATATATATATATATATATATATATATCCACACACACACACACATATGAATGATTCTCTTTTCATCATTTCAGTTATCAACGGTGAGATGTTCATGCGAATGCAAAGAGCACAGTTCATCATCCATCTTGTTACAATTTCAGTTGCCACAGAAAATTTAATTTTCTTTTATTCTATGTATCTATTTCTTTTTGTTCTGGCTGCATCATTGCTCTGATCCTCAGATTACATTACTTGTGCATGTAATTGATGGCTAACCTGCTCGAAGTGCTCCAGTGCCTGCAATGCTCCAAGAAATTGAACTCAATTTTGTCGATCTCATTTGCAAGAAGCCAATCTCATGACACTGCAGTTACCTGCAAATACAACGTGCAAATTATGAGCCCAATACTGAAACGAGTCTTTCAACAACAGCGTCTGTTTCTCAACATGGTAATCAGTCATCTTCTTGGCTCAACTCAAAACCAAAAATGTGGATCTCTGCCTGCTGAGATCATTCCTAACACAACAGCATCGCATCGTAATTATTTCGCTCCATCAATATATGTAAA
Source organism: Physcomitrium patens (assembly GCF_059467195.1). NCBI lineage: Eukaryota > Viridiplantae > Streptophyta > Bryopsida > Funariales > Funariaceae > Physcomitrium > Physcomitrium patens. Next base: position 8,573,090 of record NC_143433.1, on the reverse strand, counting down.
ATCTCATGAAGAATAACCCATGTGGCGACGTGAGATCGACATTACGGTTCCGCTCAGAAAAATAAACACAAACACAAACACAGCACTTCAGAGAGAGCCAAAAGCTAATCACACACAATGCCAGGATTCGTCGTTGCATGGGTTGAAGCAAGATGGGTGTCGTTGCAAGGCCCTCCTCTCCACAACACCAATACTGCAACAACCACGGAGCTAATAACAATAACTGGGGCTTCTTCGTCAAGAAAACAGTGCAGCCTCGAAGCCAACAAATAAAAACATACACCCACACACACACAAAAAAAGCTGCTCCCGAGCTGCTCAGAAACTGGCATCGATCTCACATCGCCACCGTGAGTGTGATGCTTCAACACAACACCACACAACACAATACAAGCAGAGGACTTGCACTTGCACTTGAACTTGCTTTCTGATGCCAATGCTGATGATATTACAACAAGGATCAGTAGCAGCACAGCATTGGCAGCAGCGTCACTGCAGGGATACGACCAAGAACATGAAGAGCTTCGATGGATCTGGCGATGGCGAATCCGCCTTCAGCTGCGCTTCGAAGTGAGCTCTGAGGTCGATTCCGCCACAAACTGACCTTGTATTCTATTCTACAGTTTTTTTCTTTTTTCTGTGTTTTTTTTTCCTATTCTATTTATGTATCTGAGCATTCTGCATTTTCTTTTTTGCCATTTTGAGCCACTTTGCTTTGCATGTTCCTCCGCTTTCACTCTTTTGTTCGTTCTTTTTCGATGCATGTATGAAGTTTTTTGTGCTGTTTTTGTATTGATAACACCATTATCGCTGTTTCAATACCCAGTTTTTGACTCTTTGTGAGGTAATTGTGAGAAATTTTGTTGGATGTGTGGACTTGAAAATGTGTGATTTGGTGATCCACAAAATTTGCTAATGATGATTTTAGTTTGGAATTTTCGTTTTTAATCATTCGTTGAATTTGTAATAATGGATTTCCTTTAAAATAAAAAAAAAAAAAATGATTTTTTTCTCTATTTGCAAATTGTGTTATTTGACAAATGTAATTGATGTGTAAATCAATTTATGCATAACTACACATAAGCTTTAAATATATTAAATGAGATGCTTAGCTATTGCTCACCTAATTTATGAGTTGTTGTACATTTATAAATTTTATGTGATGATTTGAATAGATTTAAATATCTATTGAATTGTATGTCAATTGATTGTATTTTCAACCTAAAAAAATGATTTTGTGTTGAAGTTTATAGCTTGTATACGTGAATTATGTATAGTAGAGATTTAATTAAAGTACATTTATAGGCATAAGAAGACAAGAGAAAAAAGATGCATATTTTAAGGAATGTAAGCAAACAATTTCTAATGTTTAAAAAAAAAGGACCAAAGAGAAGAAGGAAGAATTGGAGCGGTTATAGTTTTGTTAAATTGACAAGTTATTACCAAAATTCATCCGGCGGTTATAAATATTTCAAAAAATATTATAGTTTACGAACAATTATTATATTTTTCTTAATGACAAAAACATATGCAATTTTATTTTCTTTTTATTTTTTTATTTTTATATTTATTTTTTGAAATTATTAATAATTTTAAATATATATATTTTAATAAATATTTTTAATCATAATTTATTTATATAATTTAAATTTTAATATTTTTAAAATGATAAAAAAAATAAAATTAATACATTTTATATATACAATTATTTTTAAATATTATTTTTTAAATCCTAGATGGTGTATGATTATAATTTATGTATATATAAATCAAGATGATGTATATATTCGAAAATGATGTATATATGTATGGTGTATACATCAAGATGGTGTATGATTATAATTTTTGTTAAAACAAAGACTAATGCAATTTTATTGTATACAATTTATGCTATAAAAAAATAATTGGTTTTAAAATTACCATTTATTTATTTATTTATGTAATTATACATCATAAAAATATCAAACTATAAATAATCAAATAATTTTCTAAATGAATAAGTAAATTAATTTTACTGTGATTACTGTATTTGATATTATTTTGAAGAATATAAAATAAAATATCGTATTTATAAATCATTAAAAGGTATCAAATTTATATAAATAAATAATTTTCTTTTATCTTCAAATGAACCAAAAATATAATATATATAAATCTTGTGAAAAAATGTTAATAATTTTATATTCTGTTTATGGATTAATATTATAAAATTATTACGCTAAAATTTAATCATTCTCTTCAAAAATAAAGATGTCATTAAATTAAATATCAAATGGCAAGAAAATAAAGTATTAAATTTTCAATTCACGTAGTGATTATTATTTACTGAATTTAAACTACTTATTGAGCATTAACTTTATTCATTTGAAGAGATTGATAATATATGTATTTTATACTATTGATAATTTTTCACGTATATATATATAATAATAAATTAAAATAACCCCTCTATTTTTTAAGTGTCTTACATTGTAAAAGAGATTCACTAAATACTTTTTTAAAAAAATATTTCTATAACTTATTTAAATCTGGGTGGGCTCCAAAATTATTAATAAACTAAAGAAGTTAAATTTTTAAAAAAATTATACCAAAAAAACACACAAACAAACAGAATTAATTATGCTGTTAATAAAGGGAAAGAGGGGAGGAAATTTAAAAAAAAAAAAAAAAAAAAAAAAAAAAACTATATATAAGTTATCCTTACATGGAATTATCCACGTAGTACATTCAAAAGAAATACTCAAAGAATTGTAAAAGACTATCAAAACAAATAAACTCACAAACACACACACACACACAAGTTGAAAACCAAAAGCTTTGTCAGAGTATGCAATACTTCCTGCAAACCCACACAAATACTGTCTCAGGCTGTCAAATACAAACATTTCCATAACACACAAGCCATGAAAAGCTCGAACCCACACCAACAAAACTCTGGATGCATATAGCAACAACATTGAATCCAAAAACACAGAAAAACAACACTTGCACAATAACAGATGCAAAAACAGTAAACAATGAATCATAGAAACGAGCCCATGGTGTTACCGGAATCGTGAGGCACATAACCCAGTTTCCAACCCCCAATTTGTTGCGCTTCTCACGCCGCAGCTGCTCCCACAAACACCATCCTTGTGAGCAACACCAAAAAAACGAAGAAGGAATTATTCCCAGCGTGGTAAGATTTTCCTTGTTTCTTCGTGAATTTGATGGTCCTAGTGCACTGTGTGCCGTAGACAAGTCGAGATTGTGTCGATGGTGCGTTTTCAATGCGCAAGGGATTTGCTGCTGTGGCTGAGTCCACGCCCTTCCAACAAACAATTCATGGGTCGCTCTGCTCGCAACTCTGACTGGTGGTGGCTTACGGTTTCGTGGTTGTGAATTGCCGTGGACCCGATCTGCGGTGCGGGAGTGTATATGGGTTTTTTTTGGATCGGTGTCGATGAGGATGAGGTTTTACCGAATCGATGAAGATCGGGTATCTGAGCAGTCAACCTCCAGCGATGGTGAGAGTAATCTCAACAGGGTTGTCAGTCTCTGCAGACTTGAGGCCTTTCAGTTGAGTGGGTCATGGCAGGCGAGGATTACCCTCACGCGTTTGGCTCGTCTCTTGCCGAGCGACGACTTCGCGACGTCAACGTTGACAGCAAACCAGAACTGGATTCAGAAGGGCAACAAACTGAATTTGTGGGGAGAGCTGTGTAAGGAACGAAGTAGTTTTCACGAGTTGGTTAAAACGTCTGTATCTGACAATCGAAGTATATGGCTAAACTTCACATGCACTTCGGTCTGTGAAACTAACGAAAAATGTTCGATGATTAGGCACCTGTAATTAGCACCAAACTCATGCTTTCAGTGAGTGACTGCTCGTGCAGATGACGAACCACCGCCGAGGCTCAAACCGGTGGCTTGGTGTGCACCATTTGCATGGCCTGGATATAGAATATTAGCTGGTGAAGAAGATTGTGCGAATATCTCTCTAGCGGGGCTGGGTTCTATAATACCCCTCACACATGCGCTGGTTCCTTATCGGGGAAATGTGCACACTGATCCGAATCCATCATCACTTTTGGCTAGTGAGATAGAATTCCTTTCAACCTACGGTAGGCAGATTGAACCATGACCTACGCCGATGCAATCGAGGTCGACGAAAGACACAACGAGAATGACAACTGCTACAATCCTTTCACAGTGCAGGTGCACGACGTCAAGGTGTTGAACCCCATCGAACCCACGGAGAAGGCCACTCTCTACCTGTCCAACATCGATCTCCTGTTGGTGCAGCCCATTGACACCTTCTTCGTGTACGCGCCCAACGAGGAGCGAGACACAGAATCCTTGTTTGCGGTTTTAGAGGAGGCCTTTCTGAAGCTCCTGGTACCGTATCACTTCATGGCGGGGAGGATTGAGGAGAGTGAGGAGGGGCGGTTGCAATTGAAGTGCAACCGGGCAGGAGCGGGATTCGTCACCGCAAGCTCGCCACAGACACTGGCGGACATCGGGGATTTAAGGGTCATGAATCCTGACTTTCGGAAACTGATGCCGGCGCCGAAGGGTGTGCAAGGTGTCATGAATGACGAATTCCTCCTCAGGGTCCAGGTGACGAGGTTCCGGTGCGGAGGCTTCACCGTTGGATTCCGAATGAACCACGCGATGTGTGACGGCGTGTCGACGACACTACTCTTTCGCTCATTCTGCGCGTTAGCACGCGGGGAAGCGCTCACCACATTCCCTGACCCCGACAGAACGATTCTCGCCCCTCGAGAACCCCCAACGCCAGAATTCCCCCACTCCGAGTGCTTCAAACTCAGTGAGCTTCCGAGTGTGATTGCACACAAGACGCCAGCACTTGGCCCCGAGTACACTACCAAGCACATCCCCTTGTCCCAGATCGAGATCGAAACCTTGAAGGCCATCACAATGGCCGATGGGAATATCACAAAATGCTCCTCCTTCGAGGCCGTCATCGCTCACTTCTGGCGATCCCGCACTCGCTGTCTCGACTTCGCTCCCGAGGAGATATCCAACATTCTAATTGCTGTGGATTTTAGAACCAGAATTCAGCCCCCCATCCCGCCAACTTTCTGCGGCAACTCCATTATCTCGGCTCACGTCAGTGCCCCAGCCGGTGAGATTCTGCAGGAGCCCCTTTCATTCTGCGTTGATAAAATCCAACAAGCTGTTGCGAGAATTAACGAACGCTACGTGCGGTCCGCGATTGACTGGCTCCAGATCCACAAAGGCTTGCCGGCTGTTAGGACCACGAAAGATTGTCTGGTTTCGGCGTGGTGGAAAATCCCATTCTACGAACATGACTATGGATGGGGAAAGCCCGTTCACTCCGGGCCGCCTTTCCCTGGCACATCAGAATATGTTCTAATTGTGACTGATCCTGCTGAAGATGGTGGGCTTTTGCTCTTGGTGACCTTGCTGCCGCACGAGATGGTGAAATTCAACAAGTACTTCAAAGACATAAGCTCAGGATCAAATTCAGGTACATAATTGGCGCATTTTGCCTACCTCATCAATGGGTTCGATGAAGACGTGAAGGAAAGAAGCAACAGTAAGAAAGTTTTATCAGGCTTGTTTGAGAATCTCAACCACAGATTGAGTGAAAGATATGTAATACAGCTCATGAGAACTACATCCAGACAGTCCAAATACTCCAAGTCGAGGAATGGTATCTGCAGATGATGGAGGTCACCATTTGAAAGCCAGTTTATTCAAATTTGAAACTCGATTTGAGCAACAGACAATTGTATAGCATGGAATTCAAATACACATAATTAATTCAAGCATTGACGTTACCCCATTCGTGCTTCGATCCGCCTCTCTTTGTTGATCAGCTCTGATTTGTTGTCCCCATTGCCGTCTACAAAGTCATTGTCAATCCGGTACTTGCTTTGGATCGGCATCTCCCGCAGTAGTGCTGGGCCATACAAACTACGCTGGAGTTTTGGGAATTGACCATGTATATTCTTTATTCGCTCACAATTATAGCGATAGAAAGGGTGCAGAGAATCCACCTCACGCACAGTCTAAGCCTGGAAATTCACATTACAGGCAACAAGGCCGTCAAAAGATATTTCGCCCCAAATCCTGATATCGGGTCGAAGTAAGTTCATGCATAAGAACTGTGAATCTGATGACAGGAATTGAACCCCGCTCTGAGAAAGCTCCACATAATCGGAGATGCTGCGAGAATTCCTGGAGGAAGTCCAGAGACTTTTTAGATCGCAGAATTGGGTTACTTGCTAAAAACACAGTTTGCAACTGCCAAACGCCATTAGCCTCTCCAGCTGCAAACAACGCAACCTTCTGTCTGAGATTCCAGCCATCTTTGGTGGGCTTGCAAAGCAGTCTCAAAGCTGTCAAAAACTAGCAGCCTCCGAATTGGCTTTCATGTTCGAAGCTGTATTGTCCTGTGCACATCAGATGGCGAACTGCTACAGATGATGATACGTTGTTCTCTTTGGTGTGGTAATGGATATTGCAACTGATGTTAATGAGTGCTCTAATTAATTAGAATCATTAGTTGCGATCAGATTCACTCCAGCAGGAGGTTGCCATAACCAAACCATGCGTTTCTCAACACACGAATAGTGTGCCTCAGTCAAGACGGACCAAATCAATAGGGAATTATGATGATCCAGAAGCGCCATCCTGCACTCCTCATCCTCAGCTGGGCCACTTCCACAACAGTAGGAGCCAAGCACACCTTACAGCAGCCTAGTGCACCACCTCCACTCTCACCCTTAACGCCATCCTCGACCAATGTTTCTACAACTGAAGAAAATCTTAAAGTATTACAAGTCCCACAGCCAGGAACCGTCATCAAGGCGCTTGCCATGATGAACCTGTGACTATATTTCTGATTCAGGCACCTCCTGTACCCAGATCACTGAGCTAGCTTGACGTTTAATGCACGGAAGGAGTGGCAGTCCAATTCAAGACAACAGTTATGTGGTTCCCTCTCTAGCAACATCAACTCCCAGGTCGACACGACAAAACTCGCATGCAAAAGTTTGTGCAGGTGTTGACGGAGATCAAATAGACGTTGATGCAAAATGTGATGCAGATTTTACCTCAGGATTGGAGCCACGTGATGTAGGGACTTTTGAAGCAGAAAAAAGCAAGCCTGGACATCTGCAATTACAGTGTGCGAATCCTGGAATGCCAGCTGCATTCCCGCTTCCAGCTTAAATCCAGACACCTAGTTAGAACTAATTTCAAACCCTGCCAATATGCCAGATATGGGACCATCCGAATGCTCCAAAATTATTGCAACCAGATGATAAAATCTTAAATCACTTGGGAGCCTCCATATCCTGCTTTTCCTTGTACCTCCGTTCTCTTTCTGATCTGGGCCTATCCATGCGAGATCAAGAAAATTGTTGTAATTTGTTGAGAATATGCCCGATGATTCCGAAAATCTTTTCTTCAGAACCGTTAATTAATCGCTGCAGAAGCTGCCAAATAAAGGAGGGGTAGACATGGCAACCTAGGAGGTATGAGGTGGACAGTACAAACCACGACATGAGACTAACTCTAATGCCACCCATTCTCCATTGTTTTTTCGAAATATTAAGAAATATAGAAACAGGTTGCAAGCTTCACACAAACATATACATATATATATATATATATATATGTCCCCATGCGTAGGTCACACTGTGAGGCACCCTGCTTAAGCACGGCACTCCCCACGCCTTATAGACGGCAACCAACATAGCTGAATCATCTGGTTTAGTCGAGAGACCTAATTCCTGTCCGTGAGGGTTTTATTAATACTAAAACAAGGCCAGTCAACAGATTTCAGAAAATGGTGTCAAAGGTTCTTTTGCACAAAGACCAGTTAGAAAATGAGGGCCACGAGAGTTAAATGCAAGACTCAACCAACAACTAGAAATTATAACAACAAGCATTATGCAGAGCTTTCCTGTCCCTCATGCGGGGAGCAGAAATGGAACCAGGGCACCAATCACAAATGGCATCTACAAGATCGACTGGTTAGAGATGCCGATACATGGGTCGTGAAAATCCATTTAGTGGAAGAAGAGTGAGAACTCCGCATGAAGTGTTTTGCATACCGCAAAGACCATGGAGACTTGCTACAGACAATGCTGTTGCCAATAAAATTTAATTAATTTTTTTAAAAAAAAACACAGCATTGTCTGTAGCGGGATGCTCTACTTGTGTGCGACCCACATTCTGCTGCGAAATTAGTTCATAACGCTCTTGCTGCTCATCCAAGTCTGCCTGTTTCGAACACAATTTAAACTTTTAAACTCCAATAAAAAAAAAAAAAATAGCCTTCGCCAATGAACCAAGAACAGAAACCCGGTATTGCCCTTCATTATCACCCAAAACCTTCTAAATCACTCTGGGACATAAAATATGTGAAGAGATGGACTATAAAACCGTTGCAACGCAACAGGGACGGAGGTAAATATGACAAAACTATATATATATATATATATATATATATATATTCACAACCACATCAGAAAGACTAACTACAACTGCAACGAACTTTTACAAAAACTCATTGTCAACAAAATCAAACAAACCAAGAGCGTAATAACCGAGGACTGTTTCCATCACACAGCACAAATCGTGGCCTGTCTTCAAACTTGCAGAATTTCCTGAAGAATATCTCGTTAGGCTCACAAAAGTGAGATCTTTTTTTCTTTAAGTAAGGCTTAATTCGAAGGCTTCGATGACCCACAATCCCAACTTCGAAGCTTTACAAGCAATTTTACTACAGCGTCGCCGGACGTAAATCCAGTTTGCTTTTCACACTTTAAGGCTGGTTTTAGGCTTCGTTTAATTCTTTTAAAACTTTAAAGAAGTCCCCTGTGTTCCAAATTAATTCCCATAAGCTTCATTAATTAATTTGATTATTTAGTTATGTCACCTTTTGAATGATAATGGGAATAGTGCTGATTATAGTGTCAAATGAGAGACACAAATTTTTAAGAAGATGCGAACTTTCTATTGTGGTTACACCATGTTTGTTACAAAATATTATACTTTTTTCTTGAGTTTTTGGGTTTTCATTATAAAAATAAAGTTAAAATAATAGGAATGATAATAAATATTATTACAATTCTATTTTTCACTGCACAAAAATTATTAAGAAGTCTTTGTTTTAAATTGGTATTCATAACTTTGTGGTTTATTAAGATGTTACTGTCATATACAATAGCTTTAATACATATTCACTAGTCATTAAATGAATCAGTACTTTGAATTACGATTCAAAATTTATGAACTGTACAATTAACTCTATCAATGTAAATAAAAATATATATAAGATAGAAATAAACTTTATGTACAACTATTACTTCAAAATAAATAAATAAATAAAGTAAAGATATATAAAACATGCATACAAATTTTGGTTGTGGTAAATACATTGTAAGAAAACACTGTAAGATCAAAAAAAAATATTGAATAAAAATTCACATATTAAAAATTACCAAGATAAACTACAACAAAAACTATTATATTATAAGATAACAAACTAATCTTTAATTTTGCATGAAGGTGTGGATAAAAATATTGTTTCAGAATATAATTTGGTCAATATTAAATTGAAGAATTTAAAATAAATAACATGTTTATTTGAACAACTTATTGAACAGATTACATTTTGATTTAAGTTGTGCCATGTTTATTTGCAAGTATGTTTTTCTCAACTATGTTTATGTTTAAGAAAATATTTATTGTTGATGAAATTTGCAAAAAATTTAAGCATGCATTTTTTAATCTCTTTGTTGATGCAAAGGTCAATATCTTTATCACATTAAAATCAAGAAGACTCCTTCTATTAATCTTTTCATATTTCTAAAAATAGATTAATTATTCTAGTCTTTTTGATTAGTTTTTGGATAAAGAATTGTTATCATTATTTGTTATGATACAAATCAAACTACTTGATATTTTACATTTCAATGATTTGTTTTGATAATTCTACTTGTATAAAATAAATTCAATTACATGATTTATGATATCAATTTTGAATGTATAAATCAGAAAATTCAAAATAAAAGATAATAAAAATCATAATTCAAATTGTTACACATAACTAAATATTTACATATGTTAATAAATGATATTAGACTGTCAATTGTATTTATTTATTAAGTATGTATTGAAAATTTTAACTTCTAAATGCTTTAAATTTCACGAAATCACTCCATAAGCATTCTCAAGACAAACTCCTTCATTAAATGTGACATCACTTCGTTTCCTACCAAACCATTCTTTTGATCTAATTTGTGCTCCTTTAGTATTCAAATCTTGTTTCCATCCAATTTCTTGATTTTCAGTCATAGGTTTTTGAAATTCCTTAGTGGGACCCATTTCTTTGCGAGAATGTTTTATTAAATTATTTTGCATCTACAAGTCAATAAATAAATTATAGTTAATTTGTGCATAACTATAATTACACAACTAGATGCTTTATATTAAAAAAATTATGTGTTACGAGGATTTCAACAGCTGAATTATAATATAGTGAAACAGACTAAATGAAGAAACTGAAAATAAAGATTATTATGTCATAGAATCCATTTCAGATTAGTATGAGTTGCAAATATCTTAAAATTTTAGTTTAAGAAAAATAAAAACAAAAAAACAAAAAAAAAAAATTACATTTGCAAAAGAATTTTCAAGTGGTAATGGAGCCAGTGCTTTTCCTGCAATTTTCATGTCATCAAGGGAGCTCATATCCTTGTAAAATATGTTTGTATGTGCTCATATTTATTATATCAAATTATTATGTGCTGAAGTTCAATATTTGACGTTTCAATAAGAGCCTCACATCTAATACCATGCACAATTGTGCCTTTTTGAATCAATCACCTTGACTTATTCAAAAAAGTGATAAAAATGCAAAGAGTCTATTTTAAAATTCTTATCGAAGTTCTCTGTAGCGTATCAACAACTCATAAAAATGTAATATTGCAACTGAACACAATTACGAAATAAAATAATTTGCTCCCCTTTTTTATATTTACACAAGTATTAATATTTTATAATGAAAGAAATGCAACATAATGTACCGTTTCCAACAAAAGATGAGTTAGGCTTTGCGCAGTTATTCTTTGCCATGTCTACAAACAAAAAAAAAATCACATTTACAAATTCAGGTCATATGTTTGTATATACACAATTACCCAAATCAAATTTTCACGATCACTAATTTAATTATTTGTTTAACTTGTTATCAATACATCAAGCACAAAAAAAATCTGTATGTTTCACTCTTCATAATACGCATATATATGTATATATAATGAACCATTGTATAACAAAATGAAATTAGATAGACTCTGTTCGCATTTTATCTGTAGCATATAACACTTTTACTTAGATTCCTGGCATTAACATAATTCTTCTCTTTGAGTGATAAGAAGAGTAATGTTACGTATTGCAACATATTTTGTTAAACCTTTGAAAAATGACAACTACAATCAATTGCTATATATATATATATATATATATATATATATACTAAAAATTGATACAAAGACATAATAAAACTTACACTAATTTGTCTGTATGGGAAAAAATTGCTATTGAAAAGCAGCAGTGATAGCAATGGCTTACTGATCATGTGTTTTATTCCACATGTGAACTCGTTGATGTCAATTCTCCCTGGTCTGTGAGGGTTTCCAAAGTCTACAAACCTGCATCAATCACACCATGTTTTTTTTTTACCAAGAAAAGATTAAAATAAAATAAAAAAGCCGAAGAGGAAGATGAAGAAAAAAGCAAAATTACCGAAGAACAAACTGGAGCTCATACTCTTCCAACTCCCTCCCGATGGCAAGGGCGAAGATCTTCGGCAAATTGGCTCGCCTGCAGCAATCAGGGTTCCCATTTAGGGTTGCGATCTGGTTGAACGCCCTCCAGAAATTCTCCTCTGGAAACTCATGCACTTCTTTCGAGATTGGCTTCCGAGCATTGTGTTTCAGGTACTGATCGTCGCCCATCGACGTCATGCCGAAGAAAGTGCCTGGCATGTCCCGATCCTGCTTCGACATATACTCCTCCAACCCTCCTTCGTCGTCGCCCACGCCTTCCATGTTGCGCCACCCAGAGCCCTCTCGTCCTCGCGACTCTCAAATTCCGCAACCCTGCTCCAAATTCCTCGGGTCTGGCTTGTGCCCAACGCTCGGGAATAGCAGTCACCAAACCACACAGAACGCGTTCCAAGGCCAACACACACACACCGATCGTATCGTATTTTTGCTTCGAAATCACGGAATTAGGGCTTCAAGGTTAGTGGTGAGGACCCATATGGGATTCAAATGCTTCACGCGGAGTTCATGAAATCAAAGCCACAGGGTCTCGTCTATGGTATCATGGGGTGTCGATGATTTGACTTTGTTCCTTAGACTGCAGATCCCTCCCCTTCAACTCCTCCTCACAGAATCAGTGTGGGCCCATTCTTAGCCTAGTCCTATCATGGCTGTTAGAAAAACTTCTGAAAAAGAGACGAGGAAGATGAAGAAGCTCTTCACATGAGAAAGGCTGCAGCAACATCTGGGTCTCGGATCTCCAAGCCAAGCGTCGAAGAATGCAAGCTCCGTTACGTGCTGAAATCCACCCACACCATCCCATGACTTCTCCTCAAACCACCTTCTGACCTAATTTTTATGTTTATAATTACATTCATCCTCCGGCCACAGTTGTCCTCATTCGTTCGTCCACATTCTCCCATTCTCGTAGTCATTCATAAATTTTTAGGCTGATAGAAATGTTTCTGTAGTACGTTGTTCTGCGGCACAAAGGCAATGCATTCCAAGATTTTGTCTTTGCTGACGGATATGAACTGTATATATATATATATATGTAGTGTATTTCAACACACATCACACAGCTTGAGTACTTGCACAACCGTTATTATATACAACAATTGTGAATTCAGCATGCATTCAAGTTCAGAGAGGCTCAAAACTGAAGACAGTCTATTCAGCATCAGACAACATGGGTCGAAGTGAGACAGTGCAAGGAGGATATATATACACAACAAGACCAAGGACTAAAGAGCTCGGCATTCAGAAAGGTGGGCTCTCAGGTACACTGAACAATTGTTCTGGTATGCATTAAAGGGTCAAAAGACATTCAGGGAATATATACAATTATTGAATGCACACAAGACTGGTCCTGGTTTCCTGGCTGCCTGCTCATCTTCGCAACGAATACAATGTGCCGACGATTGGGCACACTTGGAATGGACTTGTTTGAGGGGGAACTCACTTGCCTCATTTGATTACTAGACCTGGGTTTAGGGGAAGAATCCTCATTCTCACCACTTCGACCTAGAAGTTCTCATCGAAAACCATGTCCTGCAGTATGGTTGGTTCAAACACACATCAGTATGGTGAGTGGATGCAGCGTCGCTTATGACTTCAGCACACGGATTCATACTGCACTAAGCCTATACCAACCCCCCCACTCCTCAATGGTTCGGTACACTGGGCAGAGTCAAAACACATCCCTGGACTCATCTCGTCTTTCAAGTTTCCAGAGCTAATATATATATATGTATATATATATATATAAACAACAACTGTCGCTACAGTACTGGACAGAGGAGGTGCACAAGACTATTAGGTGGTGGCTAAAATGATCATGTTAGGCAACCCCCTTGCCGTCAGAAGCATTCTGCACCCGAAGAATCAAACCACACATGATAAATTGCTCAAGCGAATACCTTGTCGCAAAGAGGGCAGTGATTGCTGCGCTCCATCCACTCGTAAATACAAGAAAGGTGGAAGTAGTGGCCACACTCAGTGGTTATCCTGGGATTCTCCACAGTGTACCCTGCAAATGAAACAAGCAATAAAATGACTTAAGGAAAAAATAAATAAGTAAATAAAATAAAATAACAAACCAAGCCCATTCTCACACATCGGCAGCTGCTGCAACATGAGCAACTGAAGAAACACTCTTACGAAAGCCAAGCATAACCGTAAAAGAGGGTGAGAGCAGTACCATCAAGACAAGTGGGGCAGACATCCTCATCGTCTAGCATAGAAAGGGCAGACTCAACCCTAGGAAAGGCTTTTGAAGAGAGAGAAGTCCTCTCTAGTTTCAATCCTTGAGTCTGCTCTTCAAGGTCCAACCCCCCGCTGTTGCCAAACCGTCTTTGCAAAGCTGTGCCACCCAGGCCTCCATCCGAGTTGCTGTGTCTCAAGGGTTGCCCTTCCCCTCCACTCATCTGGCTCATGCCACTTTTGTCTCGCCTGTAATTGAGACCATCACGGCCAATGGAGCGTAGGTACCGGGGATCGGAATCGTAAGGCAGAGGCGTTGGAGGTGCCTGAAAGACCTCGGGTATGGAAGTGTCTAAGCTGCTGCTGCCACCTACGGAACCTGCGCCGCTGGCTGAGGACACTTGACTGGGGAATATGTTCTCCTGGTGGTCTAACTCATCAAAATTTGTACTGTAATGCTGCTGCAGAGGGGGTCATCAACGCCGCCAACAAGCTTTAGAAATTCGAGGAATGATTGTAACAGAGATTTCAATGCTTCCAGCGACTCCAAGCTTAGATTAATGCTCATACTACGAGTGATACTTTCTGCTTCTCCGAAGCTAAACATTATAAAAAGATAAGTGGACCTCTACGTTAACAAACAGATGTATCAATACATGATAACCACCAGCTCGTAACCTAGAGACTGTTCATGCCTGTCTACGAACTGAAATATGATAATTCGAACATTTCAAAACACACGATATCCCACCAGAGAAGGTGGTGGTTACATTCCAGGACTTCAAAGAACAGATCCAGCGAAGAAGGCTAGAATACAGAATCATGATACCCTAAGGGGAAAACTATGGGACTGTAGCGAGACCTAAAATTCTCTGCTACTTCTTCGCTTTAACTGTTGGCTGATGTGTCTGTATTCCAAAATTCCAAAGGACGGAATTTCGGCTAGATACAGAGAAACCAATTTTAACTTGTTAGAAGCTGCAGTTCTACAAAGACTAGCAGACAATTGCACGGTATTGTCCCGCTTGTCCAAACAATGCCTGACGCAAACGATTGCAGCAAGCATGCTTATGTAAAAAGATATGGAAATACCTTCAGCTGTACTGCTGGAAGCTCCCTGCTGAAAGACCAAGGGAAAGTGGACACCCGAAAGACCACGACACGATCAGGCTTCCACAAACAAAAAAAAAAAGGATGAGGTGAGGCGGAGTACCGTGCTGAAAAACCAGCGCATGCAGCAACGGACGCAAGGGCATTCTCGTATGATGGTAGCGCTCTGGTAGGGCAGATAGTCCTCCAAGTGATCTGGACTAAGGCAGCAACACAGCGACCCCATAACTCTTTCTCGCCCTCACTCTCTCTCTTCCTCTCTCTCTCGCTATCCAACAAACACCTTCAAAGCCTCCCCGCAACCGAAACAAGCTCGTTACTTGAAATCAGTCTCACCATGCACTGCGCCCACTCCGCACCTCCGACTCCCCTAAACCATGCTTCTCTGGAGAATCCCTAAAACTACACCCCGAACAAGGCAAACCTTTACCCTCGGCTGCCTCACCCCGGACTAGGTACCCCAGTTGAGAGAATACGCATACTCCAGGACGAGGCAGATTGGTGTTCGCCACTTGCACAGATGCCTGCAGCAACCACCCATGCACATCTCAACCTTCAAACTATGAAGAAAGCTCTCTCTCTCTCTCTCTCTCGCTATCTCTCGCTAGCTAAATGCTTGCAATTCTAAGGCTAAAGCAACGCCGTAGCCTCTCGCGATCCTGGCAATCCTCACATCACACCCCCCAAGGACCTCAAATCCCTCCAAAATCTGTGCGTAACACTTTGGGCCCAAGGTTCCTTCCTCCGATTACTTAGCGTAATAAATGCGAGAATGCGAGAGCAGGGGGGATAAAATACCGCATCATCCGAGGCTGGGGCTTATCGATCAAATGCACCACATGAGGAGGAGGCTCTGGGTGTGCAACCAGCAAGACTGCTTTACGCTTGTAAGCATATGCGTCATTTGCTTCGCTTCGCCCTTAGGCAGATCATAACGACGGATCTAGACTAATGTATCTGCTATCGATGGCGAGATGAATTGTGGGTGATGAAGATTCATTTACCCTCTCTATTTGTGAGCGATGGAAGTTCTCGGTAAGACACTTACCGGCTATTTTCTGACTTGAAAAAAGTAAAACCCTGCTAGTGAAAAGCTGTGGAGACTCATTTAAAAAGGTACCCAAGAATCCAAATCTTCTCCTAAATTTAGTTTGTTCTAAATCTGAGCTTGAGGTTGTGGAATTGCCAAGTTTGAAGTGGGCTAATGGGTCAAGGCGTAGGGGCGAAGGGGATGCCAAACGAGCATTCAGAAACAGTATATGATGATTTTTGTGACGGATATCCCATTCCATTATTTCTGTGTAATATCTTCTGTAAGTCGTGTGTGTTGAGTTGATTTGCTACCAGGACGACGAGCTCTTTACTGTAATCTACAATGCTCCCCAACCTCCGACGACTTCAACATTGCATTTGGAAGTTGTTATCGCTCATTAAAATATCGATCTCAATCATGGTTCTTAATTCAAGGGAGAATTCAAAAGGATAACATTCCTGTATCATCCCTTTTTGGCCCATACATGATTATTAAAAATATATCAAAAAGAGATGCTTCCGAGATGAGAGGTACCGGTTCAAGTGCATAACATGTAAGGACTGTAACGACTGAAAACAGTTAATATGAGGAGTATTGGAAGCTGATGGGGGATGAATTTGCAGCGCAGAAATTTGTGAGTTTCGAGAATTGAGTAAGGTTATCCATTTCGCAGTGCCGAAGACCCCAATACCAAGTTCGAGTGAAATCAAGAGGACAAACGCTTCGGGTTGATTTGATACAAATTCGATTACAGCTAAGTGGTTAACAAAATGAGAAGCCATGGTCGGGTCTTCAGGGGGGGAATTATATCTGCGTTAACTAATCTAAGGGCAAACAAGTAAACCTCTCCTCCAAAGATACATATCGTACCCATCTCCGACGACGGGCAGATAAGCGTAGATACGTCCTGCCTCAGTTTGGTGGGGGGCTGCTGACAGTTGCGTAATATGGAACTGCTACACGATAGTTTTTTTCTCAGGCCAGACACACCCTTCTTAGAGAAAGAGGAAAAACAAAGAGTTGGGGATACGTGCACTGCCAATTGCTTACAGCCTCTAAAAAAATCGTCTTATCCTAATCCTAGTGGGTGGTCGTGGAATCTTCCCAGTGCCAATTAGGCCAGAAATCCCAGTTTCTCCCCGTTCTTCTTCGCAAGTCTGATCAGTCCTTGCTTTTGCTTAGAATCTGCACCTATGGTCTTGCAAAACTCTCCAATAACCTGCAGTAGACAGCAAAGACCTTCAATTAATTTGCACAACTTCTTCCCGAACTCATTCGGCATGTATCACGAGATCGTGAACCCCGAGGACGACTAAGAAGAACTAGGTCATGAAAGAACACACACAAAATATAAACACGAGCTCTAGAATGCAAAACCCAGAGATATCCCTCTCACTAACACAGCAGCAAAATCAAGTAAGGCATCAAATTCTCAATCCGTAAGGCATTTAAGACACGGTGCAAGAACTTGAGGAAGGTAAACATAAACATACCTGCGAATGCAATGCAATAGCCTTGCCGCGAAGTTGGTTAAACTCTTTCTTTCCTATGGCGTTTCTCGCTATTACTACGATCGGTGCAAACAACCCTTTGCCATCGTTTTTGTTCCCCATCGCCCTAGGCTGTGCCGGTCGCGGCAAGCTAGCAGATGATACTCTGTGCACCGGATAATACAGCTGCCTATTAGAGCCATCTCCACTCAAAGCAGAAGAAGACCAATTTACTCGAACAAGCTCTGCGGAAGGCATCGACGCTACGGCTAACCTAGCGATTGCCATCCTTCCCAGTCCAATAGTCCGCGTGCTCCACTCAAGCTCTTGAAACCACAACGGTGACCAAGTAATCCTGCAAACAGCTTGCGCAGTAGTGAAAGCCTGACCCGAGCAACCTGAGTGATTAGTTCTGAGCACCGATAGCTTAGGATTTCCACAGCAGGAGTTTTGAGATGTGGGGTGATTGTTCGAGAGACAGACTTGCCACCAGCTGACTCGTATTGTTCGCAAAAAATTCATTGCGTCATCTCCACCACACAAGTGCTTTAAGTGGTGAATGTACACGCCTGTCATGGGAGAGCCATCGGTAAATGGAGGGCTGGCGATGTACAGAACTTTCCTGAAAATCCAACTATAATTCTTCAAAGGCAATATCGACGGCGCACAGTCGAACTGCTCTAGTACCATCCTGGACACTTTCGATCCTGACCATAGAAACCAAGATCTTAAAAGGAATTCGGGATCCCCCGAGCGAATGTGTCGTGCAGGGAATGCAGCAAATTGCGGCCTCAACTTGGCTCGAGGTGTTCCAGTGAAATAGAAGCCAATCGTTGCTTGTGCGATTTCTTGCGTCCGGGTTCAGGCCTTGCCACTTGGAACCTGCCAGATTCAACGCTCGATGACGGATGTCTGGACGATAGAAATTTCAATAATATATTGCCCGTGAAAAAAAAAACGGGGGGAGGAATATGGAAGCCTTGAGAGTCCCTAATTCACTCGCTACAAAGGTGAGGCTGATACCTGAACCGGTAGACTATCGAAAGCAGAGATTCAGAAAAATCATCCACAAAAACAATCGCTGTCGAAAAGATGACCTGATCACCCATCTCTGGTAGAGAATGGAAAGAGCATCCGTAAAATACGTTTTTAAACACTCCAGGAGCGTATTAAACTAAACCGTCAATTCCGAGAGGCTCACATATACGTATCCTTGCCTCTACCCAATCCTGATACAATTTGCATGAATAGGAGTCACCTCCAAGTTTAGGGTAGGGGTGCCAATTCCCGTAGATGTACAAATTACCACCGAATATTTACAAAGGAGTCATTTTGTAAACAAAATCCATACCTCATGCAGAGCTTCTGAATTTCAGTAATTGAACGAGATTTAGCACGTCCACCTTACCATCTAGTTCAGCTCTTACAACTAAACAGGCGTGTACGACATAAACTGTTCTACATAACCATCTACTTCTGCAACATTCGATCAAAGTCTGACGAATGCCCAACGGCCTTCGTTTCAAAGAAGTCCTGGCTTCCAAAGATAACACTGTACACTGCTGTGCTGATCCTCAAATTAGTTCTCGGGTCATTAAATTTCGTGGATATCCTGGATTCTCTCAAAATGAAAAATCGTTCTGATTCAGGACCCTGGCGTGAGACCATTGAGGAACTTATGCCCTCTAAGAGACGGAGGAAGGAAATCAGCAGGTGGCTCAGCTGGCTGGCGACCATACCCAAGCTCCTTCATAAGATGCGTGGGAGCATTTCTCAAATGCATAGGAACAGGTTCATTTTGCTTGGTTCCTTTCACCAGCCGCTGCGCTGCCTCAATGGCATGGTATACCATAACAGATTTTGGCGCGAGTGCAAGATAAGCCACGCACTGTGCCAAATTCACGTTGCATTCCGGCATGCCTGTGAAATGACAAGCTTGGTAACAAGCAACGGCTTGAACAAGTGCCTGGGGGTCCGCCAGGCCGACGTCCTCACTGGCAAAACGGATCAATCGGCGGGCTATGTACAAGGGGCCCTCTCCTCCTTCAAGCATCCGTGCAAGCCAATAAATTGCTGCATCCGGATCTCCACCTCTCATTGACTTGTGAAGTGCACTAATGATATTGTAGTGTTCTTCACCCGTTTTATCGTACAGAACATGTGACCGTTGAAGGGCCTCTTGCACCTGGCAAATTGTAAGAAATTTACTATTGGAGATTATTCCGCAGATGGAGAAAATATGGTTTGAGTGATTTGCGAGTAAAGAGTGCTTATTAATTCAATCCCAATAAAACAGTGAATTTAAAGATGTGGGTATAAATAAACAGGATTGAAGACTAGATGAAAGAAGGGCTAGCGTCACTTACTTGTTGAAGAGTCACCACTATATTTCTCCTTTCTATTTTAATCTCAGCACCTATTCCAACACTTCCACCGACCTCCCCAGTGGTGTCGTACATGGTGCCTCCTGTCCTCTCTATTTTCTCGGAGCTGAAGGAATTACTACCATTCCTCTCCAGGCCCGCAGGATCCCGTTCTGCCTCTACACTCGGTGAACGTTCTTTCACTTCTTTGACCCCTTTCACCACCTCTTTGCCCCCTACAAACCTCTTAAATGGCTTCGTGTAATCGTCGAGAGAATTAGGGGAATTTTCCTTCTTCAAAGTTTCCTTAAGTATTTCAATCCGTTTTGTTCCAAAACTGGTTCCAGATATGTCCAGCTTCAGGTTTGTGGCAGGAACCAACATCAAAGTTGATGTTGACTCTTGTTTTGAAAGCTCTGCATGTCCGTCTTTTTCAACGTCAGTTTTCAGATTAGTATCAACACGCACGCTAATAACAGCCTTATCATCTGCACTAGATTTTCGAGGAGTGCTCTCCCAAACTCGATAAGCAGCTAATCCGGCTATTTCTAAAGAGTTCAAGGCAACGCGAGCATCGCCATCGGCGGCTCCCGTCAGAAACTGTAGAGCATCCTCCTCAACCCTGACAACGTCCTCGGGAGCACATCCAACTAAAGACAACAAAAGGCCCTTTTCTTTGTCATAAATTGCTCTGTCCAGCAGACTTCGTATATGCTCAGGCTGCAACTTATTGAGAGTTAGTACTCGGCATCGAGACAACAGCGCAGCATTGATCTCGAAGGAAGGGTTTTCTGTGGTTGCTCCTATAAACACTATATGACCAGCCTCCACGTAAGGAAGAAATGCATCCTGCTGAGATTTGTTGAACCTGGGTACAGATTACACTCAGCAAAATTAGAACTACTTGGTAAAACATACCATCGTAGTTGAAACTAATTAAGAGAAGATGTAAATCCGAAGGGGGAGAGGGGGAGCAGAAAATAAATGCACAGAAAATCTGAACTAACCTATGTATCTCGTCAAGAAACAAGAGAGTGCGTTCCCCAAATTTCCGAACCCTCTTGGCCTCTTCCAAAATCTCTCGCACCTCCTTCAACCCACAGGATACTGCTGAGAGGGCAATGAATCTGTACGATACAGCGCGTGCGATGGCTCGCACAAGCGAAGTTTTCCCAGTACCAGGAGGTCCCCAGAAAATGATGGACGAGAGAGTATTGTTATCAATCAAACTGCGCAGTATACAACCTGGTCTTAGTAAGTGGTCCTGGCCCACTACGAGATCCACTGAAGCAGGCCGCATTCGCTCTGCGAGGGGTGCCAAGCTTTTCCTACTACCAACGGAAGTCTTTGTACCAAAAATTGGTGCAGGAGTGGACTGAACCCGAGGAAAAACTGAAACAGGGGCGTCATCTTGCTGCTCAACAGGCTCATTCGGTTTTTGCCTCTTGCTTAAAGAGGGTTCCAGGACTGGTGGGTGAGAATGGACTGAACACTTCAGAGTGGTAGAAGCCACAGTTTCATTTCCGTCTGCAGGCCGAGGTTTACTTGTAGCAGGAGGAGTAAAGCCAGAATGTTCTCTGCCACTCTGGGACACAAAAGTAACACGGAAGAGCCACAATTACCCACAAGCACTGATTTAAAAAACCAAGCATGGAAGGGCTCCAGATCCAAACGACGGATGCACCATAAATTACCTGATTCCCAAGTGCTTGAATGCCATTTCGGAACATGCTTAAACGAAAATCTTCCTCTTGAGTTTTCCCAGTTGAGGGAGATGCCATAAACCCCTTCTTCTCAAAGTCAGCCGCACTCTCAATGACAGGGGATGGAGATACACTTGACGAAGGTCTAGTTCTCCAATGTACATTGCTTTCTTCCTCTGACTGGAACATAAAATTAGAGCTACCTGCCCCTAACTGATGAACCACCCTCCTACCGGAACTAGATGCAAAATACTGGTCGACACGCCCCTGCATCTACATAATTCCAACATACAAGCTCTTATAAGACGCAAAATACAATAGTGGTCTCAAGTTCCTTTACTGCTTGGGACAAGTCTGAATTAGATGCCCGTGCAGACGTTAATTATTCTCAGTTAATCATGTTCAATCAGTTCAAAATAAAAGCCACTTAACTAGTTGGCATATCCAGGTGGGGTTACAGCTTGTAACGATCCACTCTCTGCTATGCTGCTGTGTACATTCTTCACTTTGTCCACCATTTCTAAGAAGGAAGGTAAGGCATGGTTTCAAAGTAGCGCTCAATGAATGAATCTGAAAGGTGTAACTGAAGCCACACCTGTGGGAGTTGATGTTTCGGAATGGAAGAATTTCTAGAATCCATCTGACCAAGGATCCACTCTGTTGCAGTCAGAGTAGATTTTCCTCCCGTCGCTGCTAATGCCTGCACGGCAATACCCAAACAAAGAGAGATGAGCTTGATTATGGATCCAAACATGCGTCGCCACTATGAAGAAATCCAAACGCCATTCACCTGTGCTACCAACTGAAAAAATGGATATAAACTGGGCCGATCAGCCAGCTTACGCCATACTTTAGCTGCCAGGTCCTGCGGAAATCCCATATCCACGAGCTGCTCCATTGCAATTTAACCCTCTACCGAAAGCGCATGATTTCCCCTGTTGGGGAAGCATGTATCCCTCTTCTCCCAGACTCATACACTCCCAACGGAAACACATGACCTCCTCCGAAAAAAAGTTACTCCCATTCTTCCACCTTAAAACCCCCACAGCGCAACATTCAGCGTCCTCTCACGTACAGGAAACAAAACCTCCAAATCCAAACGCTTCCTCCCTTAACCCTAAAACCCAAGTATCGTCTTCCTTCCACCGTCAAATCCCAGCAATTCCACCCACGTACGACCAGGATCACACCCACAACAACACCTATCGATATAATTCTTCGAAAAACAACAAATGCTCCACCCCAAGTAGGAAAAAACAATCACCAGGCAATCCCCACAATTACTGTCTACGCTGTGTAACTCCACCACCAATCTCTCCCAACTACAATTGCCGACAGATTGATTCCCCTGCAGCATGAAACGGTAACCAGTGTTGCAGCACAAGTGGCGCAACCCCTAACAGACGAACTTACGACGTGCGCGGCGAGATGCTCATGAGCAACAACAACGAACAACAACAACTGCGGGAAAAGTAGTAGTGCAAGTGTGAGTGAGCTCCAGGATTCCGTTATAAATGGGCAAAAGCCCCTCTTCCCTGAAAAGACGCATCCGAGGGAATAAAGACCAGGGCCGGATTTCTTTCCACACCCCGTCTTTTTCTCCCCCCCGCCATTTCCTTTCCGCGACCCAGTTATTTCTTTCCGCGTTCTCGTTATTTCTTTCCACTTCGTTCCCGGCGCCGCGCGGTTCTAATGACTGTTCCCATTCTTGTTCGTATCTGCTCCCATGGGATTGGGGACGTTCGCAACTATGTTCCCACGTTTCCCTGATTAGATCTTTTTCTAATTTTGAATTGGAATAATTTCCCACTTATAAATTGTATTGTGTTCCATTCCGTAGGGTAACGATGATGTCCAACCAAGGCTAACGTTAATTATGTTAAATAAAATCTTGAAACATGTTAACTAATTCAAATTCGAATTGGTTTTTTTAGTTATTATTGTTATTATTTTATTGCTTACTTTGATGACTAGTAGCTTTGTATATACCATCCCAACTTCTTGCATTGTTTTATAATATCTAATCCTTAATTCTATTCTAAAATTCCTTCGGGAATGAACAAATTTAGAAAAATATGAACACTGTGTTTTGAAACTCGTAGCTCCTAATATTAATTGGCGAATTTGTTTAAGTGATGCATTATCACATGTTGAAGTGTTACTCAAGAAGTTTAATTGTGTCAAAAATATTCATATCTCAAACGTTTTGAATTAATAGAAAAATTAGTAATATGTCAAAGTTCATTTGTGTGTGTATATATATATATATATATATATAAATTAAAGTAATTTATCTCATTTTTTTTCAATATCAATAATTTAAATCAATGAGATAAATCAAAGGAGACAAATTAGCCCTTTGATTGGCAGCCCTAATAAGCAGGTACACAATGCAGCAAACTAGTTGCTATTAGAGAGGGGGTCTTGTAATAAAGTACACAGCAATGAAGCTTTTTTCCATTCTCTCTCTTGGTGATTTTGTTTACAATGTGTATATTAATTATAATGTTTTCCTTACTCCGACTCTTTATGGCTTTGTAACTTGCACTTTGTTGATTTTTAGGCAAGTGTTGATTTGTGGGCAACAACCATCTCTATACAAAACTTTATATAAAACACATGATTAAATGACTTAGCACAATCTTTGCTTTCTTATGGTTAAACTTTAGGAGTAGTTCCTTGAACAAAATTAATTATTTTTTTTGCATAATTTCCATGACAATGGCATGGGTTCATCTATATGACAATCTATATAATTAGAAAGCTTAGGTATAAGCTTCATTGCTGTGTACTTTATTACATAGAGCAAAGAAGCCTTCTCATTGGCAAAAATCAAAGAAAGTTTTATCCTACAAAAAAACCTTGCACAACTTGCACAAAGACTTCCAATGTACTATTTTAAAATGATTTTGTTATGCCCAATGACATGGGTTTTTGCTTATATATATATATATATATATGTACCATGGGTTCTTATTAGAATAACATTTAAATAATAATAGGTTCAACAACAAAATTTGCATGATTTAATTAACAGTATGTACATTTACATTAATTACATGGATAGTTAGTGCTTGTTCTTAAATGCTTTAGTCATGATTCAAGTAATTAATAAAAAGAAACCCTCTAAAAGGATTTTTTTTTAAGGAAGAAATCTGTTAACAGTTTATTCATGTAAAAAAATATTTATAGTTTTATGAAGAAGATACTTATCTTAACCTTTGAAGGAAAAACCAGATTAAAAAATATATACATAATTCATCAAAAAAAAAATTTCAAAAAAAATAATATGTTAAAATTCAAGAAATTAAAAATAAATTTGTGAAGAACAGATGCCACTTGGCACTGGATTGTTCACGAATTTCACCAAATTTTCGTCAATTTTCGTTCAGATTGTGACGAAAAACGTTGGAAGTGACGATGAAACGTTGACGAGGGTGGCCATCGACCGGGAGCGACTGGAAATCGCAGGTTTCCGGTCATCGGTGGGAATGCACTAAACCCCGGAGCCCCTAAGCCCTAATTGCCAAACCTCGAGCTCTCGTGATTTCTCTCGTCGCTGCAACGATGGGTGGGAAGGAGGAGGATCGTGATCCAGAGATGGCAGAAAGTTCCGACGAGGAAATTGCAGAGGCGAGCGCTGATCCTGCTCCCGTGAAGAGCCTTACAGCGCCTGATGGCGGCGTCTGGTTTGTGCTCGAGAAAGCGTCTTTGGAGGTCGCCAAAGTGGGAAAGGTGCAGCAGAATCGAAGAGCTCACTGAGAGGGTCATTTTGGGTTTGCTTGCAATTGAGTTGGAATAACATGGGGGATGATTTGTGCGATGAAGAGTATGCTGTCTGGGTTTTGGGTTTTATGATCACTGTAGGGCTCTAAGCAACAGGTCGGCGACCTCAGGGTTTAGGTTGACGGTTTTGAATTGCTAAGTTTGTTGTGTAGCTGTGATTTTTGAAACCTTGACCTGAATGCAACTCAGGACGACTTAAGAAAGTGCAATCGTTTCGTTGGGTTGTGTACTATGCGTGGTGGAGTGTGAAGCATGATTTCTGAGTCGTGTCGAGTAGTTTTTGTTTTTTCTGGCTTTGTCTTCAGTCACAGTGCTCTGCTTCATATTATGGTCATACTGTAGGGTTGCTAACTAGGTGATGCAGAACCTGCTTAGTATTAAGTCAATATTTTCTGGTGCTCGTGTGAGCACGTAGTTTATCCGTTTCCGCAAATCGTGCTTACCAACATTAGACTCACCTCTGGTAAATAGCAATAGTAGAGAAATTTAATGTATTGTTTATTGGTTTACTACAATTTGCTCAACTTGGAGGTATTTGTGCTTATCTAGCCTCGCTTGTGCATGCATATGTGCAGAATTATCAGCTGCTTAACTGTGACGACCATGCTAATTTTTTGCGCAAACATAAACGAGATCCTGCACAGTACCGCCCCGATATTTTACACCAGGTTCTTTTGCTGCAATTGTTATGTTTGATTTCCCCGTATCAGCTACGTCATTTTCCATTCAGCTTATAGAATACGTGTCATTTAATTCTTGCGCTGTCCTTCGTTATGACCAGATAGGTCACATTTGATACTAGTCTTGACTCTTGATCGCTTTTGAATAGGCGTTGCTGGCAATTCTTGATAGTCCGATGAACAAGGCTGGAAAGTTGAAAGGACTCTATGTACATACAGAGAAGAATGTGCTCATTCAGATCAATCCACACATTCGCATACCAAGAACTTTTAAGAGATTTTGCGGACTGATGGGTTAGTGCCAAGTTCTTCATTCTATTTTACAAATACGGTGTCTTCAGAAGTCTCCGCAGGCAGCTTGATTGTTCCAGTTCGTGCATGTTGAAGTTGCTGGGCCTAATGAGCAGTTTACATATTATGGCATTCGTATTATATGACGATTTGTGCAGCATCACTTGATTTTTCAAAGACCTTCGTAACCACAGTTCTTTGCTTGTTTATTACAGTGCAACTGCTTCAAAAACTTGTTATCCGAGCTACTAATGGGCCTGATAAGTTGATGAAAGTTGTAAAGCAACCTGTAACTCGACATTTGCCCATTGGTGCCCGGCGGATAGGTATGCTACTTAATTCGTTAACAATCTCACTGGGATGTTACATACAGCTCTTTAAGATATGCGTCATTTTTGAAAGTTTCCTTTTGTGCAGATTGATTCCGTGCACATTGCAGTTGACTTATTGGTTTTTATTGATCGTGGAACAGGAATGTCATACAGTGCTCCTAAAGTTGTACAATTGAAAGATTACATTTTGACTACCAAAGAAGATACTCCTCTCGTCTTTGTGGTGAGTTTGGGTTTCCGCTCCTATCACCACCAGATTTGGGATCGAGTTTTGTAATTTCCTGTTTGTTATGCATTGATCAGATGCATTTCTGTACACTTTCTGTGTTTCTTTTCTGGGGTACAAATGTAGGTGCTGCCTTTGACATTTTAATTGTCTGTGAATGTAGGTGGGGGCAATGTCTCATGGGAAGATTGAAGTGGATTATATAGATGATCTTGTCGCAGTGTCAGCTTACCCTCTCAGTGCGATGTGGGCCATCGCACGTATTTGCAACGCACTAGAGACGCAGTGGAATATCGTATAACAGTGCACCTGTACAAGCACACTGGTAGTTATAGCTTTTAGGTTTTTTTTGAAAGGAAAATGGAGTGACTGTAATTCTCGTTTACTGTCTCAAGTGAAATCTAGATATTCTCTGGATGGTTTTAATTATATTTGTTTATGAGATCTCGTCCTATGTGAGGCTTGCTTTTCTCTGCTCTAGTGGTACTCAAATTCTAGACCAACAAAGTGATTTGCTGGGGTATTTGTAACCCGATGACTACCACACTGTTGATGCAGACAGTAATCCTTGGGGTGTAATTGCCACATGTTAAAACCCAATGGAGAACATCTGGAAACGTCTGAATATCAAGATTTCCGCCAGGAAGTCTTTCAAAATCCTCAATTTTTGTCTGGAACATTTGTATTCTTGCAGAAAGAGTTTCTAACAACATCGTCACAACATCCCATTCAAATTATTTCTAAATTAACAACCGTTAATTTAATAGACCATGTGGTTTATACTTTTTTTTTAACACAAATTAACAACCACATTTTATGTTACAATATATGTGAATACTATAGTTTTTAAATACTTATAACAAAAATATTTTATTTATTAAGTTTCTCGCAAAAACCACACGTGGCAGACACGTAGGCAAACAACCAACATAGCTGACATGGCAGACACGTAGGCAGGGAGCGATGTGCGGAAAGAGAAGGCGTCGCTGTGGATGCGGCCCTTCTTCCTTTGGTGCTGCGGATGCGGCGTCACCCAATCCACAACCCCACTCACTCACTGTTCCCAATTCCTTCGCTCGCAATCCCATCCTTCACTCACTTCACTCACATTGTTGTTGTTGCTGCTTCTGCCCATCTTACAATTGCAGCGCAACGGGGTTTAGCCGCACTTGGGTGCACAGTGTTGGGGTTGGTTGCAGAGTGTGTTGGGGCAGCATTGGAGCGTGAAATTTGTCGCACTTCAGGTTTGCAAACTGAGATAGCCTGCGCGATGGCGAATGCGGTGCTGGTGAAGCCCACTGTGACGGCCGCTATGCCGTGCAGAGCTTTGAACGTGCACCACCAGCTGCAGAGCAGCAGCAGCAGCAGTTGCACCCTCTTTGTGCCTGCCACTGCGAGAAGGGCGTCCGTGTAAGAGCCGATCGTTTTGTCTCTTGCTGGAGGTTGAGAGTGGTGGTGCGGTTGCGGTGGTTGGGCTTTGAGGGGCCCAAGTTTGTTGTTGGGTGATTTTGGAGCTTCTGGTTTTGGGATTTGGATTTAGAGGGCGGTGTTGGGTACACTTTGGTATTGGGAATCTCGAGGTTTATGCACGGTTGGGAGAGTGAATTTCATGGGATTGGGAAAGTGACTGTTTCTAGGGTCTGTGTTTGAATTTCGTGCGCCGCAGCAAGGGACTTGTGGCGCGGGCAGCTATCAACTCGAGTGGTTTCTGGACGCCTGAGGCTTCTGTTCCCAATTACGACTTCTGGTCTATCAGGTAAATGTGGGGCTTTTCAACCTTAACGTATTTTTCAGAACACAAAGCTTGGTGGGTTCTCATGTAGGACTCAGAAGAAGATGCTTTGGGAAATCATGTGGTTTTACAGCACCATGTCAATGTCCATCCGGGATTGTGTTGATTGTGCGGTGTTTATCATTTACATTTGTCGTGTGAGTTATGTTTTACAACCTGAATAAGGAATTGTGTTTTTACTTGTGCAGGAATGATTTAGAGGTACCATCTTCAGGATTTCTTGGGGAGGGTGCCAGAGCTCAGGGTGGGCAGGGCCCCCCTCCCATGCTTGCCGAAAGATTTCAGAGCGTCATAACTCAGCTTTTTCAGCAGGTTCAGTTTCCTTACTGTGAATTCTTACTACCCTGTCTTAGCGGGGTCTTGTAGGAACGGAAATCATAAATTTCACTCGAACTACCAAGTACAAGTATTGAGTTAGTCGATGGTTTAGATGGTTGCCTCGGAGGTCCAACTGTAGCTTTGATTAAAAAGGAGTTTTTCTTCGATTGAAAAACAGCGGATTATTCGATGTGGAGGTGCCGTGGACGATGATATGGCGAACTTGATCGTCGCTCAACTGCTATACCTGGATGCTGCTGACCCGAACAGAGTATGTTTCCAAAAACTTTCTTCTTCAAACTGCTTCAGTGTTCATTGTGGGTTCCGTTATAAGATTTTTGGGCACAACATCTCTTATTTTGAGACTGCTCCTATTTGGCTATGGTTCCATTATTATCTGAGGAAATTTGTAGTTATGTAGTTTTTAGAGAAAGGTAGTAGTTCTTGCGAGACTGGTTTGACCTATGTTGCTAATTAATCATGGATTTCTTTTTATTTGTTTCTGTGTTTTTGGCAGGATATTGTCATGTACGTCAACTCACCTGGAGGTTCTGTGACAGCAGGTGGAGTATAATTTGTCAAAACCTATTTTCTCTTCTCCGCGCTAGTTCTGAGTGTACTGCAGTAATTGATGCGATCAACATGGGCTTTTATTTCACTTTTTTGTAATATGTCATGTGTTTATCTTATACTTTATTGTAATTATTTTTGACAGGAATGGCTATTTTTGACACCATGAGACACATTCGGCCGGATGTCAGCACAGTTTGTGTTGGACTTGCTGCTAGGTAAGGGTTCCGTTTTTCATATTCAAGCACTTGATGTCAAATCAGATGTGATCGCTCTATATAAATCTTTTTCATTGAGTTTTACGCTATGCAATATTATGTACTCTTGTTGCTAAAACCTGCTAAGACACACTGCTACATATAATTTATTATATTATCAGTTCGGAGCCTAAAGCGTTTAATGTTACTAAGACGTAGCTGAGAAATATTCTTGTACAGAAGGTGGTTTGAGGTAAATAAGGATTTTAATCTTCTTTTAGGTCAGCTCCCCCATGGCTAGCTGGAGGCAATCAATGTAGAAAAGGTGGAAAATGCTACGCGTATTTTTTATGCTTGGTAAGAAACCACCGTGAGAAACATGAATTGTAGAGTACTAAATTTATCTGTTCTTTGTCGATGTTCTGCAGCATGGGAGCTTTTCTTCTTAGTGGTGGTACTAAAGGTTTGTTCGCACGCTTACCTGTTTATTCTGTTATACTAGTGATCTTAGTTCTGATGTGTATCATTTACAATGCTTATTTAATCCTCAACACTTTTGGTTCTTTTCTCTCACAGGTAAAAGGTACAGTCTACCTAATTCACGAATAATGATTCATCAACCTTTGGGAGGTGCTCAAGGGCAACAGACTGACATTGAAATTCAGGTGCATATTAAAAGTCTTCCTCCATTGTTCACACCTATTACCAACATGTGTTCCATCACTATCGGATGATGTATTTATACAAACTTCACTTTGGATACGTTCTTAGTTTTTTCAATCTGATGAATTCCGCTATACTACATATTGCCTTATCAAGGACTCTCATTTGCACATGCAGGCTAACGAGATTCTTCACCACAAGGCCAACTTGAACGGTTATCTAGCATATCACACAGGACAGCCTTACGAGAAAATTGTCCAAGACACAGACCGCGATTTCTTTATGAGTGCCAAGGAAGCTCAGGAATATGGTCTAATTGATGCCGTTATCTCCAACCCTCTCAAAGCTCTTAGGCCTCTACCTGCTGCGAATGGTTCAGCGGATCCAACTCCTACTCCTGCATAATTACATCTTAGTGTAGTTGTGACACAAAGCAGGAAACCAGTAGCAGCAGTTATAGGCTAGATTTTTTGAAGTTGATCTCTTATTTTATGATTCCACGTCATAGTTCGACTTCAATGTCTGGGCGAGTTGGAATTTTCGACATTGTTGAGTATATGATGCAAAAACTTCCCTTTGTGGAGTTGCATGTTCGCTAACCTGAGATGGTTTACTGATTCTGTTTTACTCTTGGAACAGTATGTTGGTTATCTCTTTGTCTTTCCACTTTTATTCTCTCTCATAATCCAGTCCCACCTGCAATTAATGCATTCATGACTGAACCACAACCTGTGTTTATATAACTGACATTCATTTCATCAGTATGTGCTGTGTTACCTATTCTGGTTGCGCTTGGAAACAGGAAACACTGGTCATACAAAGTTGTATGAACAGATGTTGCAATTCTTTTGTTCAACTTCTAAGTGAAAACTTAAAGACGCAGTTGAATCCATGCATTCCAGTCTCCTTGAAGCGTAGAATGCTTCACAGACCATCCCTTCCGCGGTGTACTCGCCGCTTGAAGTCATCTCCCTTGAAGCACTGCTTTTCCTTACGGTGCAAATCGAGGTATGCAGAATCGTCCTCATGCTGTACCAAATTTTTTTTACTCAGAACTGTCAGCCCCAAAAGCGAAAAATACTAGACAATCTTGGTAACGTGAGGCACGTGATTAGCAGTATAAGAAGAGCAGCAGTGCGTACTGAGGGCTTCAGAGCAGATAAAAATTTTAAGGGACTAAGGGAAAAAAAACAGAAAATAGAAAATGTCAAAAACCAACAAGGACATCAAGCATTGACAAACTCCAGCGTGCACAGATAGTTACGCTTTGTTAAAGTCACCAGGAGGTTCAATTCAGTCGAATCATTCTGCAGAACCACAAGCATGTGTCAAGCATCAATGGTCACCGACCTGATAAAACAACCCGAGGTACATCTCCAACTTCTGGAAGAAAATCGAAGATCCCGCTTGGAAATGCACAACGAAATCAAGCACATAAAGGAGACATGCAGTGTGACATGAAACCGACGTCTTGAAGCTGAGTGAGCCAAACTCGACTTCTACAAACACCACCATTCAATGCAATGCCCTCAAAATCATACTTTGACATGAAGCTTCATTCACGCATTCCCAACCCCCGCCCCAGTTGTTTACAAACCTGGCCACTGTTTTGCTCTGAGACGGCCAAAATTTGCCAACTCGTCGACAGCCAAGCTAACCAGGTTACAAACCCAATGTTCCATAGAAACAGAGACAACCGGCAGTGACTACAATCCACCCAGTGATCTAGAGGTCGCAGAGCTAAATTTTAACTCTGCGAAATTGATCGAAAAGAACAAGTCGAAAAAATAATATATTAATAATATTAATAATCAACTACAAAAACCACACAATGAACAGTTTCTGTTTATGCTTTTCTTGTGAGATTAATTGGGGTCTTCAGATTTCATGACATATGGGATGCGACTTAGAGTGCAAAAGGCTCTAATAATTGACTAAGATCTTGTTAACATAATAATAGTAATGATAATAATAATAATATATCTCATTTAATTAATAGTTTATATCTCTTTAGTAGATCCCTCATTATTATTTCTTGTTATTTTAGTTATACCTAATTACATTTTAAACTTCAAATGATTTAAAAATAAAAATGAAACACGTTTAATTGGTAGAGATGTTTAGATTTTTTAACCAATTACTAATTAAATATGACAAAAATTTAAACTTCAAAAGTAATATCCTGTCCTATGAACTCTTTCCAATCCTGTCCACATTGAATTATATCGAACAACAAATACTAGAATCAAAATTCAACATACATCTGTTCTTCTCTACAGTAATATTACAATCACTTCTTTGTATTACAAACCCACAAAAACATGTGAATCCAAATATTCTCGAATTATAAAACTAACAAATTGCACAAACATTAACACACACAATAATGCTTTACCTCTGTATTTTTACTTTTAAGAAATACACCTTTAACAAATCTAAGTCTTCATTCTAACTAAGTTTCTATTTTAACCTACCCTAACCTTTTTTTTTTCCTATTTTGTTCACCGGCAAGCTCACTTCATGAACGATTCTAAATGTCAACAAAGCTATAAATTGATCTAAATTTATAGAATGCATCTAGAATTTACTACAACTAATGTAACTAACAAAAACATAGCTCAACATGCAACCTCCTATAAGCATTAAAAACACAGATATACCCAGAAGATAAAAGTGATAAGGGATTGCCCTGCAATTTGTTGACCTATATAATAGAAGGTTCCGAGACAAATCTTGTAAGATATTTACGAGTAACCAAAAACGTTTCGGATACGTACTCCGGCCTAAAACGCTTAAGAACTTAACTGCTAAGATTGGGCTTCAACATGTCAAGAGCCAGCACAAACTAACACAAAACTTCAAGATCAAGGTCTGCAACATACCCGGCCTATTATACAAAATCAAATGCTCAGCCTCGGATTGTGAAACATCCTGGCTTAAATCTTTGATAATTCCGCCAGAATTTTACATAAGAGACGTTAGATCCTCCAAACCGTAATTGAAATGTGCAATTCCTGTAAGAATCTCTTTTAATATAGATATTTACATCACTATCCCAGAAGTCCCTAATGCCAAAAGCCAAATTCACAAACTGTGTGAGAGGCATTACCATAAGTGAAATTGGGAACTTCTGATTTAGATGATGCATGCATCTACAGGCAGTCTCACACCGTTTCCTCGTCCTTGGCTGCCAAAACAATTTTCTTCAAAATCTCCTTTGTTGAGAAATGCGCATTCTCAACCGCCTTCGAAAATTTTGTCCACTTCTCACCATGCCGAGGCTCGGCAGCTGTACATCTCTGAATTACATCCTGTTGTAAATCCTCGCCTGAATGCTGCAGCTCAAACTTGTACAGCTGTGCCCAGAAGTCCCCAATATCAGGAGCCAAAGTCACAGCTCGGTTCAACCAACTTCTTGCCTTATCAACCTTACGATCCTGCCAAAACAACTTCGCAACGGCTGCAATGACATATGGGTCCTGATCGCAGCGTTTCAATGCATCGACACTCTTAGACTTGCGTTGAGGTCGTGGAGCCATATCGATAGCTTCTGCCCATAGACGTCCACTGGAAGGACAATCTTGAAGTGCCTTGGCCATGAGCGATTCTGCTTCCTTCTTGTTTCCAGCATGAGCCTCGACGCGGATGGCAGCTAGCCAAAGCTCAGGGTTGTGTGTATTCTTGAGCCTAGCCTTCGTGAGAACCGCTCTTGCCTTAGTCAAACCGCCCAGCCTCTCTTCTAAAGCAGCTGCAGATAACCAAAGTGGAATACTGTGAGGACAATTACGCAATGCTCTCTCATACGTATCCCGCGCTGCTTCCGGCTGGCCAATACGGTCCTTGAGCTGCCCGAGCATGAGCCAAAGCTTGTGGAACTGTGGAAACCTCTCTAGACTTTCTTCCAACAATTCTCTCTCCTTGTCCACATTTCCAATCTCACGCTCCACTATCGCTGACTTCATCCAGACCCGCTCAGTGCCTCCCCTCTCTCTGGCCTTGGCTAACAGCATCCGAGCTCTCTCTGGTTCATGATTCTCAAACTCTAACTTGAAGGCAGCTAACCAAATCTCCTCAGAGTTAGGAATAGCGGCATAAGCCTCTTGAAGAATGGCACGCGCTGATGGAACATCCCCTGCTAACCACTTCTCCTTCGCGCCCATGAGCCACAACACTTCAGCCTGAGGACAATAGCCTACGGCCTTCTTCAACATAGCGTCAAGCGATTCCCGAGTTCCGTGACTCTTCTCCAATTGTGCAGCCCGCAACCAAACACTCTTCTTGCCCGGAAAGAAAGTCAATGCATGAGCATAGATTGCTCGAGCTGTTTCCACAGAGCCACGTTTCTTGCATTCATCAGCATCTGCCACCCATGTTCTCTTCCTATCTTCCTCTTCTACTCCAATGCCGATAGTTGAG
Organism: Physcomitrium patens; assembly: GCF_059467195.1. Taxonomy (NCBI): domain Eukaryota; kingdom Viridiplantae; phylum Streptophyta; class Bryopsida; order Funariales; family Funariaceae; genus Physcomitrium; species Physcomitrium patens. Next base: position 8,538,108 of record NC_143433.1, on the reverse strand, counting down.
GTAATAATAGCTTGGCAAGTTGCCACTGAGCCGGCACGCTCTGCTGCTTCTGCCTCCTTCATCCACGCTTCCCGATCAATAGAAACTCCGTCACGTTGAAGCGTACGAATAGCTCTGTCAATGATCTTCCCCACCATAGCAGTGTTTCTGTTAGCTTCTTCCAGCTTAGCTGCAGTAATCCATATACTTGTCTCCGTTGGTAACATTTCACGTGCTTTGTTAAGAACACGCTTTGCGTTATCGTAAGTCTCAAGACGAGCCAAAGCCAACCAAAGCTCCACGTGAAGAGGGCAGCATTCAACAGCTCGTGAGAGAAGGATTCTTGCATCATCTTCCTTGGCGAGTTCAACAACGGCTTTCCAAATCCTCACAGAGTCTGGTATATGTTCAAGAGCTTTTCGCAATACCCGTGACTTGCTGATGTCATCGCTCTCAAGCTTCGACGCTTGCATCCACAACTTCACAGAATTAGGGATAGCTTTAACACCCTGAGCTAATACAGCTTTCGCGTTCTGGGGAGTCGCTAATCGGCAGGCCTCAAGCCAAATATCCTCGTTCTGGGGACATTCCTCGCATCCCTGCTGTATGAAATTCCTGGCTGCTTGAATTTTTCCAGCAACTTCTTCCAAACGAGCAGCTGCAATCCAACCGGGGGCGTGCTTTGGATTCGTTTGAATAACAGATTTAAGCAACAACCTTGCCTTTTTTATATCAGAAATCTCGGCATCACTGTTGATTTTCATGCTCTTTAGATCAGTGAGGTAACCCTTCGGATCTACGACGGTCAATCCACTCACAGAGTCAGAAAGACGATCCAGCTTTAGGGACAACACTGTGCCTCTTCCTTCTCCAACGGCTGTAAGATCTGTAACAGGAGTCTGCCCATACGGGGTCTCCACGCCCGCAGCTCTGGACCGAGGGTCAAGCGCAGTTGCGTGCTCATGCTCCTGCTTGGCACGTTCAAAAAGAGTGTCCGGTGGGGGAACAAAACTTTCAAACCTTTTCTTCTTGTTCCTCAGCGAATAGTCTCCAATTTCTGGTATACTTTCCCATTCCGTAGCCGATAATGTAACCAACTTCCGCTTCAAATCAGCAAATTGTTCCGTAATTTTGGGGTTTGAAGCACGATACTTCTCGATTTCTTGCTTCAGACGAGCTTCTCGGCGATCCTTCCGCCTAGAGTCCATACGCTTATCAATATCCTCCCACACGGCATCAGCCTCCTTGTCATCTTCATCATATTCGCCAGAGGCAAATAATCCCACATCATTTCCTTCAAACTCATCAAACTTCTGATTTTCATCATACCCTTTCTCCTCTGCTTCCTCCTCCTCCTCCTCGTTTCCTCCTTTACCTCGCCCACGCCCGGCACCTGCTGGCGCTGCTGCAGCTCCTCCGATTGTAGTCGCGGTCCTGTCCGGCAAATCAGGTGCTGCTCTTGCGGGCCCAATATCAGACCTGGTAGTGAACCCAGTCGCACCACGTCCCAATCCAGCAACATAATTGGCTGGTGGCCTGGAATTCAAAAAATCCAAACGAGGTTTGGGGGCAACCGGCGCCTGCATTCCTCCCAGAAGTTTTCCTGTGAGGTGCAGGGTGCAACCATCCCTAATTCCATAGCTTTCAAGCAGAGAATCATCCTCAATAAGCTGCTTGTTACAAAATGCAATACCGAAATGACGCGCAGGAATGCGCTCTCGCGCTTCAATCGACTCCTTCAGAAGCTGCACAGTCGCAGCCCCTTCAGGCAACGACACGCAAACTGTCCTCCCCGCGAAATTCCGTATGAAAAAATGCATGATGGCCTTATATTAAACTGCCACAGCAAAAATTCAAAAACAGTGAAAACTTCAATCCACAATCCCGATTCACCAGCCGAACAAGCTCCCCTCAATTGCCACAAACACAAGACCCCCAGTATTCAAGCCCTAAAACCTAATCAAAAACCGCAAACAAACTCTTCCGAAACTCCCTCTTTCGCTGACTGCGCGCGTAAATAATTGTCGCTGAGAAAACAGCTGAGAAAATATCACCAAGCTACAATCGCATACCCCAGGCTCACCTCTGGGGAACAACTGCACCGGACTATGCAGCGCAAAAACATATCCCTGAACATGAATTCTAACAATAACCTCAAAATTAAACGGATTTGAAGCACTTTAGGTCCTGGTTAAATCCAACTTGGCTGCAAATAGAAAACGCAAACGAAAGAGCACGATCAGCTGACCGTCCAAGAACTGAAATTCCTTCACCGCCTCAGAAGATTGCGAGTCACTCCATCACAATTGAGCGGCTGCTGATTCCGAGCGGCGGGTCTGGTCGCGGTGAGCTCGCACGCACTGTAGTTCAGTCTCGCTCTGCCGCAGCGCGAGAGCCACGGAGACCGGGGACGAACTTTCTTCGACCCCTATCACCGTTTCCGTTGTCGCGGGCTTGACTCCACGGTTTTGAGTCCATGTCTCGTGGTCGAAGTTCCTTACGAAAAATAAAATGAGATTTTGTGAATGGAAATGTGTGTTACAAACATCCAACAAGAAGATTCTAAGAATATTCTATTAGGTTCTAGAAGATTCTAAAAGTTTTTTAGAAGATTCTTAAAAGTTTTAAAAATATTTTAATAAGTTCTAAAAATTTTTAAGAAGATTAAAGAAGTTGTTCAAGAAGTTTCCTAAGATTGCTTCATCTTTAAGTAATATGAAAACTTCTTAAGAAGCTTCACAATATCTTATATATATTGGAGTTGAGGTTTAGGAGATCCTCGGTCTCGACAACATATCTTTTGGAGTTTTAGCTTACTTTTTTTGATGCTAATCTTATATTCATCTAGTTTAATCAAATATTTGTTAGCTTTTTTATTGAAACTCTTTTGTTCAACTTCTTGTTTGGTTCCATATATAGTGTATCCATGACAGTTTGTCAAGACTACCTTCTTATCAATACTAAAGCTTGATGCTTCTTGATAAAGAGTAGATTACTCTTCTTCTTGAAAGTATCTAGGCGCTTTAGAGGTTGCAAAGTACCTTCTTCTAAATTGGTATTGTTTTAGATTTTTTTTTCTTGAAGATAGCTAGAAGTGAAGATGTTAATATAATTGAGTCTCTCAAGTCCAAGTTAGATGTTAATATGAACATATTGAATGCTTTAGCTCAAAGAACTACTAAAATTGAAGAATGTTTTGCAAGATTTTATGGTGATGCAAGACTTGGAGCAGATCAGCCTATCATAAAACCACTTTCTCAAGCTTTTACATCCAAAGAGGTGGTGGCACTTGTACTTCAATTAAAAATTTTACCTATTCAATAATATAAAGAGTCTTAGATAAGTCTTTTAGAAAAGTTTGATGGTACATGGTCAAAGTTCCAAGAGTTTGATAACCAAATTTAATTGATAATTTTTTTATAAACTAAGCACTATCTAACAAAAGATCCACGAGTTAGATTAGTTTGAACCTTGTTCATATGATAAGTCTTATTTAAGTTTGTTCTATTATTTGAAAAGAAATTTCTAATCTTGAACAACTTTGAAGCTTTCTTAGAAGTATTTGCTGAGGCATTTGGAGAACATGACAAGGCTTAATAGTTAACAACAAAGATTTGCTTATTACATCAAGGATAATGCTCTGCATGAGTTTCTACATCTAATTTTAGGCAATCGTCTAGTTACATTAACTAGAATGAACAAGTTCTTATGAGCAAATTCTATTGGAGACTAAAAAATGATATGAAAGATCTATTACTATCATGATATGATCCTGAAATACTCAATGAAGCTATTAGCCATGCTGTGAAGTACAATAATCAATTATTTCAATATTGTTAATATTAATGCTTATAGACTTTGACAAAGCAATGCATTAGAAATTTCTTCTCTATTTCTTCAACAAATATATTACTTCTATATTTTAGAATTGAGGATATATAAATTGATATAATATGATTCAAACCTTTTACAAAAAAAGAGAAGAAATGTCAATTTCAATGAAGCCTATATTTATATTGTGGTGAAGAAGGTCACAAATCTGAAAATTATTCAAAGAAACAACCATGACTAGAAGTACAATTGCCATAATAGGAATCATGTGGTTAGACATTTCAACACCTGAAATTTATTAAAGTTCTTTTGTTTTAGCCCAACTTACTTGTAGTTTTATTACATCTTTATTTTTTGGCCTAGAAAGGCTTCAAACAAATGCCTGATTAGATTTAGGAGCATCAACTTGCTTTTCAGATGAGAATTTTTTAAACTTCATAAATGTTTTCAAATACAAAAGTCAAAACTTGTTGTTAAGGATATGAGTCTCAAAGAAAGAAATCCTCAATACATTCTTGTATCACTCAAAAAGACTAAAAAATTATTAAAGAGGGTATTATATTGAATTAAAATGGCTATTGCTAAAAATAAGATGACTAGGAAGTCTTAAAATAAGACTAAGAACAAGAAAGGCGTTGATAAGAGTGAAGAAGGCTTTATCCTTGCTTCCATATATAATTTTTACTAAAAACTATATGGCCATATCATATAAGACCTCTAAAACTTGTTGACTTTGCAAGACTCATATTTTAACTTACGAGACAAGTTTTCTATATGTATGCCATATAATTAACTAATTCTGCAAGATATCAACAAATGATTAATTTGTTGATTAAGCTTCTAACCTTCTAATCAATTACAAATACATGTAAAGTCAAAGCAGGATCTATGAAGCTTTTAGGAAGCATTTCTAAAGTATATTACAAAATAAATCTACTTTTATTTACTTCTACTTAATCATATAAGTAAATATTAGAATAAATATATATGTGTGATATTATCCTTTCTTATAGAGACAAGTTCTACCAAGAGTGGTCATCATATATTGAAAAAAATTAAAAATGCTACAAATTATATTTGCTACATACTTTGATCTTTATTTTCTTTAAAAATGGATTATAGGTCATTTCAACTATCAATAGTATCTTATACCAGGGTGGAAAGACTACCTTATTATTTGATTGTTGTTAAGACCTTTAAAACTTCTTTCAAATAAAACATTTAGAGCACCATCAGAAGTTGTTCCTATTTTTAATAAAATCACCAAATATTGGAAATCTCTTCTAAAGTCGAGATTCCAAACATGTTGTATCTTGCCATCTATTTGAAGAAGGATATATTGTTCTCAAGGATCTTCATCTTCAAGATTGTGACAATTATAATATCTTGTCCAATAAATCAGCAATTGATAGTTCTTGAGTTAAATCTATTAGTTGTTGATTCTCTATCTTTTTAGGATCACAAATACACAAAAGTTAGAAACAAGAGTAGAAGGTAGAATGCTATCTTCTTTGGAACTTGTTTTTTTTATAGCATATAATATATTTATGAGTGTTGATGTGTATTAGAGTCATTAGTAGATTAATTTAAAGAGAGTTGACATAAGAAAATTTATTTTAAAATTTACTTATGTTGATTATAGTATTTAAATTATATAGAATTTTGATATTTAGTATAAAATTGAAAATATAAATAATTTTATGACAGATTTTGGAAATTGAGTGTTGCAATTACGAGGGTGATATTAAATTCTATATCTTTTATGAAAGAATTTTTACACTTAGAGTTTGTATGAAGAAGTTATAGAGTGTTGAAGATAGCACATGCAATATGAAAGGAATACGTGAGTTTTTTTTGTTGATAGTAATAGTTGATACCAAATCTTGAATTTTTAGATGAAATTTTGGCTCAAAATTCCTAAAAGTGTGTGTTATTAGGTTAAAAAGCTATGTATCAAAAGTTTATGGTATTTGAATACTTAGTTTGTGAGATATGAAGAAAATTATACTCAAATATATATAAGCAAGGGTTTGAAGCTACTATTAGGGTTTTGACAACATCTCAAGATTCATAATAAATTTATACTTGAAATTTTTTGTAGTAGTTGTTAAAAGTACATCAATTCTTCATGTAAAATTTTGGTTTGTTTGGATGGTCTGATTGTGAGCTATAAGCTGTTGAAGTTTGGAAAAAATTCACTTTAAGGATATACAAGTATTTATAATATTTTTATTATATTTTTAGTGATCTTTGATACTTAGGACTTATACATTAATGTGATTTTCTTTTTAGGAACAATTTTATATGTAAACTTGGTATTTTTTTTTTAATTTTGAGGCTTGGTTAAGCAATTAGTGGAAACAAAAGCCTAGCACTTTTTTAAAGCAAATTTTTTCTATCCCAACATATTGACGCTTCCAATGAGAGAGCCTTAAGGATATAAATTTCTCAACAAGTCAAGATAGGGGATCAATTTTTAGGATTTGCATTATCAGGTGGAATTAATGCCCATGATTTATTTAAGGTATTTGCTCAATTTATTGAAGAAAAACAAGTTGTGTATAAAAAGAATAGGAACACCACCAAAGCTTTACAAGTAGTAGTGGATAAGATTGGAAGATTTGATGGAAAGAATATTACTAAGTTCCTAAAGATTTATATAAGTGAAATGGAAGTGCATCAAGTTTCAAAAATCAAGATGATTACCACCTTTGATTTGGCAGTGATACCAAAAATCAGAGAGATGATGCAAGAGTTGCATATTGAGGCTATATCATGGAAGAAATTTGAAGAACTCTTAAAAAATAAATTTTTTAGGAAGTCTCAGAGATAATGACAATTTAAATTATAAATGTGGTAAGTGTAAAAGTTATAAGGTTGCAATCAAAGATGGAATTGTATTTTTTAACGAGAGTAGTATAAGGCCAAATTTCACCACTTGATGAAATCTATGCCACATAACAAGTCCAAGAGGTGGAATTGGAGAACTCACAATTGTGTAATTTTTAAATTAATTTAAATCTTTATATTAAAAATTCAATTATTTTTAGGCCTTCCAAGCAATGGTTACCAACATTAAATTAACATGTTAAATAAAATTTACTATGCAACCACAATAAAAATAATTAATTAAGTTATTACTATTAATTGACCATAAGCATAAAAACTTAAGTTTGAATTAAAAGCAAAGTTAAAAGTTAAGTTAAAAAAAGTTAAAAATTAAGATTAAAAAGCTAAGTTAAAAGTTAAAGTTAAAAAAGGTTAAGTTAAAAGTTAAAAGTTAAAATTAAAGATTAAGTGAAAAGTTAAAATTAAAGATTAAGAAATAAGTTAAAATTATAAGTTAAAGTTAAAAGTTAAAAGTGAGAATGTTAAAGATTAAAATTTAAAATTTAAAATTTATTAGTCAAAAAGTGAAATGTGGAGCTTACAAGTCACTGTGAAGACGATAGTAAAAATAAAGTGAGAGATATAAAAGCGAAGGTACCTTGACAACACGTCAGGATTGAAGGCAGCGACCCCCTTCTACTCCAAAATTTGCCAAAATTTTTAGCCAGCTTCAATTTGAATGATTCGTAGCTTGTTGCAAGGCTGACTTAAAGGCGCTTTTGATCCAACAATCCTTGTTGCAATCTAATAATCAAATCGTGAGTGATCCAAACTGCCATGGCGACCAACCCTCTTCACTTAGAAATTCACTAAAAATCCAGATTGTCTTCAAATTCAACAAAATTTGTGCTTTCAAGAGCTTAGCTTATAAAGCTTGATGCTCTCAAAATTTTAAATAAATCCAATCACTAGGCACTGAGAAATGCCTTTCCAAACTCGTTTGATTCAAACTGCAAAGGCAGTCGACTCTCTCAAACTCAGAAATTCACCAAAAATTCCTTCTTACTCCAAATCATGCAAGTCTTATCTTGTTGGAAAAACAACAAAAAAATATACAACTTTTCAGAATATCAAATTAAAAAAACATAAATTGAGTGACTTATTGAAGAAAATCTGAGGCCCTTGAAACCCTTGGGATGTTTGAAAGGCCGAGGAGATATCTATCTCAATGAAACATATTTTAAAACTTAATGACCATCCTTCACAATGCAAAATCCATACATACACAATCAAAAGGTTCACAATGAGAATTAAAATCTAAATAAAATTAAGATTAGAGTTTCGACTAAATTTTGGTATGGCTCCGCCCTTCATCCAAAAGAAGAGAGAGAGGGCTTGGAAAACTAAGCCTCTCTAATACAATTGAGTGGAGGCTCGTAGAAGGGTGGCTACATCTCCACCTTTTATTTTTAAGATCCCTAATCTAGATCTATGGCCTTCATTCATCTAAGAGCCAATCTCGTTACCAAGGCTGATGGCTCTTGTAAGTGGTCAAGAAAGATTTTTTTTATAAATTTAACTTCACAATTGTGTTCAAAACACCTTTTTAAGCTAAGATCGACTACTCACATGCCTCAATCCATGCTCAATTATAATTTTCATAGAAGTTTTTACTTACAAGGATCTTCGCAATTTTTGTGAAATTCTTCAAAATGAGAATTTCATTGCTTCTCTTATAATTTGAAGGAGAGGTTGCTGATCTTGTTTTCTTCACTCCACGAGGTCAATCCGGTGCCACCATTGCATTAAAATGACTCCCATTAAGTAGAAGAACCACCATGCCGCTTAAATTTGTCGAATTTGGAGGAAAATCCAAAATTATCATTGCTAATTTTCCTAAATGTTTTAGAGAATTATAATTCCAACTCCTAAATCATGTGAATAATAATAGATACATTCATAGGCTTTCAGTCAACCCTTATAGTAATGACTAACAACCTCTAAATTATTAAACTAACTAAGTTGCTATTCTAATTTTCTAACTCTTATCTCTTAAGTCCTAATTAACCTAATTCAAGGAATTGGGCTATGATTTATACCATCAAGGGTTGTAATCCTAAAAATTCTATAAAACTAAATTCCACTTATATAAATCCTAATCTAACATGTTTAATTATCATAAAATAGGAAAATAACAAAATTTTAAATTTTAGAGTATAATTGAGAGCTCACAAGTAGGATAAGACTCGAAGGATCAAATGAGCCTTTAAAGACTAATTTTGAAAAAAGATGACATCAAAAAATTGGTGGAAGAGCCAACACAAAAGAATAATACTATACAAGAAGAAAGATCTAAATCTTATTCTATTACAATTGAGCATAAAGCAACTAAGGCTAATTCCCTGCCAACTACAAAAGCTATGATCAGAGGAGCTGAAGCTATCAAAAAAAAAAATATCTGAATGAAATAATTTAATTGATGTTATTAGAATTAAAGCATTTTTATGAAGAAAAAAATATGATGATGATTTACATGATGCTATAGTTGAAGAAAAAAGAAGTAGAACTATTTATTAGGAAGATGTTGTTGAACCTAAAAATTAGAGGAGGTTTCCAAGGAACAAAGAAGATGCTTTCTTCTATTCATTGTGGTGGTGCATCATTACCAAAAGAGTGGTGGGAGAAGGACAAAGAGGAGGATAAAGATGACACAAGCTTATTTAAAGATAAGAATCTTTCTTACAAGCTTCAATCTGACATTGAAACATCTATAAATATGAAAAGTATTTTAAAAAAAAAGATCTTAGATGCCAAAATTGAATTCATTTTAAGAGATGTTCTTGATATAATCAAAAAAGATTTTCATGAGTTAATTATCAATGTGATAAAGAGAAAGACATAAATGATAGTTAAAGCTATTATAATAGAGGTATTAAATACATGGATAATTATAGATGAGGAAGAAGAAATAAGATAGGTATTTACATAGTTTGTAATGCGAAAAATTAGGAATAAAGATGATATTAGAGATAAGGCTTCATTTAATATGTTGAGGTTATAAAAAACATCAAATGAAATGCACATCATTGGAATTTAAAGAAATAAAGAAGATTGCATAAGAAGCATGTGTAAACACTTGCTTTAAATGTGATAATGATAGAATAAGAAGTAATAGCTATTTAGTTCTTTATTAGGCAAGAACTACTACAGAGATGTATATAAGATTGAGAGACTTTAAAGGCCCAATTTTGGCCTTAATTAATCATAGATCTGAAATCAATATCATGTTAAGACAAATATATGAAAAAAATAAATGACTAATTGATATCAACCATGGTTGGATAATTAGAGTTATAAATAACCAAAAAAGTGATTTATATAGAACTTCTCTAACTATAAAGACAAAGATTGGAGATGTGGAAGTAGAACAAAATTTTTTTGTGCAAAACTTTGCTATATATCTTGTAATACTTGGTTAATCCTATATTATAGCTACTAAAATGGAGATTAAAGTCTTGGATGATGGATCACATAATATCATGATTTGTAGTTGGGATAGAAGAAAAGCTATACAATTTATTACTGTGAATCCTATCCATGAGAGATACAAAGAACAATTAACAAGGATGTCTTTTGAGTCAAAAAATAATTTTGTGGATTTTTAAAGAGCACTCTTGTAGGATAGGGACACCTGGATGCAAATGAATCATCTGCAAATTTCAATGTAGATAACATGAATTTTGGATTTTTAAACGTAACTAATAATAGATTTTTGAATATTCAAAGGATTAAAGATTTAGATTCTATAAACAAAAAAAAGAGTTACAAAATAAGAAAAAAACCTAAAAATATTGGATTTAATTTCAAATATTGAAGCCATAATTGAAATAATAGAAGTAGGTTCAAAGAATGTTTTGATAATTTTTTTGGATAATTTAGCTTTAAGCATGGATGGAGATGCTATAATAGAAATATACTTAAGAAGGACTTATGTAGAGTTAAAAGAGATGGTAGAAAATGGTGGATTTGCTACAAGTTATGGATTGAAACATGAGGCGAAAGTTTAAATTAAATATAAAATTCTGATACGAAAGGTAAAACATGTAGCTAGTTACTTAAAAATTGATACATTAGAATATATTGAGCAAGTAGTGAATGAAAAAAGTTTAAGAAAGAAGCATAGAATTGGACATCAATTTATTCAAAAATCATTATTTAAGTTGAAGATTGGAAGGGATGATTTCTTAATATCAATGGAAGAAAATATATTTTGAAAAATGCTTATTGAATATGGATTTGCTATTTGTTTTATTGGAGACTTATATTCTAGATATAACCAATTTCAATTGATTAAAGAAAGTTGGGATTTAAATACCATGAAGACTCCTTTGAGGATCTAAAAGATAGGTGGTTAAAAATAGATCTTAAAAAATTCTTACTTTAATATTTGGATAAAGATTATGAAGCAGAAGAATCTATAAGTCATTCAAAGAAACATCAAGAAGATGAGAAGGAGTAGTATGTAGCACATATTGGAGGATGTATAGGTTCAGAAGATGTAACATGGTATAGATAAGATATTTGTGCAGGGATAGATAGTTAGAACTATAGAAGTTTTTAGAATTAGGACAAGTTAGTGGATCAAGTAGAATCCACTGTAGAACATTCTAGAAAGAATTTAGGATAGTTATTTAAATAGGATCTATCAAAAAACCTTCTAGAGTAATTTAAGGTGGTTATCTAAATGGGATCTACAATCTAAAAACATTCTAGAAAATCAAGGGTAGTAGAATAAAGTATAAATAGGAGTAGCCAAGGTCTTTTAGAGCATCTAGTCAAGTATAGCTTTAGACTCTTTTTCTTAATACAATTGGATTTTTTATCTTCTTATTTCATTTTTTTTAGTCTTAATTCTAGTTACTTAGTTTTATCTTCTATATTCTATTCTCTTTAATTATATTTAGTTTTATTCTGGTGCAATTTGTCCTACCTTGTGTTGAGGTTTTATGTTGCTATAGATTGGAAGCATCTTGGACACTGGAGATAGATTGGTCTTATTTCATTTATTATCAAAGTAAGTCTTAGACTATTTACTTCTCGTACTGTGTGAATAGTCATCATCTAATCCAAGGTCAATTATTGTGGTCACATGGGACATTTTAGTGAGGCTACAACAAGTTATTTTTAAAAAGCCATTCAAGAGATAAGAAAGCATTACAATAGTAGAATCCAACAGAGAAATTACAACATAAGAAAAATAGTAGAACAATTCCAAATGGAGGCTCAATTACAATACCTTTGAGGCCAAATAGCTACTTAAGAAGGACAAATAAAAGCCTCTAGGACAAGACAATTGACATCTATTAGGCTGAAATTGAGTAAGCTTAGTACATATTTTCAAACTTTAAGGCAAGAAAAAGTATGTCAATAGCTCTTCAATATGCAACAATATCTCCAACTATTTGGAACAAATACCATGGAAAGAATTAAGTATGCATCTAACTATTTAAGAGATGCCGCAGCCATTTGGTGGTGACATCGAATTCAAAGCTATGGAACTCGAGGTGAATTTTGTGATTGAGAGGAGTTTGGCTCTGAATTTAAGAATCAATTTTGGCCCATCAATGTTAAAAAGATAGCATGCAATCAATTGGTAAATCTCACAAAATTTAGATTATGTCTTCCAATTCAAGATCTTATATCTCCAAATTGATAATATTTTAGAGGCAAAGATGATGGATCAATTCCTATAAGGTTTGAAATCTAGGATCTAGCAAGAGATAGAAATAAGAGATCCACAAACATTTGAAGAAGGAATTAGGATTGTAAAGAAGGTCAATACTATAGATTTTAGAAATTGTGGAGCACAACTTATAACACAAAGTTTCATGTTGCTATCTAATATTATGGCATAGTAATCAATTTCAATGGAGATCGATGCCCTATAGGAATCATTGACACTACAAGGATGACAAATATTGATGTAAAAAGAATTATATTTATATTATTGAGAGCCAAGCCATCAGATTGGAGGTTGTTCAAAACATCAAAATTCAAGCACCATTAAGACAAGGTAGGTTTTTAGTCTTGAAACTCACTAAGGCAATAATAAGATAGAACAAAAAAAATGGACTTCTTAGTAAAGGCGTTTAGGGCTAGTATTGGGAATAGCTATTATCTTTGAGATACAAATGACATGGCTTCAGATAACTATAAAAAGAGTCAATTGGTGCATCTAACAAGACTATTAAGAGAACAACTATGTTGAGTGTTTATAGATTGTAGTTCTATGAAAAATTGCATCTCAACTAAAATTGCCAATCAAATTGGAATTAAAATTAAAGCAATCAAGGGAGGAATTATATACCTTGCAGATGACCAAAAGAATGTATTAAGTGAGACATGTGAAGAAGAAATTTTGAAGTTGGCTGATACTTACATTGTCGTATTACATGGCATTTGGCTTAAAAATACACTGCGCACCTAGGTGTGGAAGATTAAAAGAAAATTGCAACAATAAGTTCTAACAAATTTAAGATATTCTTAAATAAATTATAATTAAAGATTAGCAAATATGATCAAATATTGATCAAATTTAATCAAAATTTTAAAGGAATTATATAAGAAATACAAAGTATTCCTAAAGATTTTTTAAATAATCATAAATAAATAATATAATAATTTAAAAATATATTAAAATAAAAACCTTAATAAAATATTAAAATAGAAATCTCAATTAAATCCTAATCAAAATCTAATCAAATTCTAATCAAATCCTAATCAAATTTTTATTAAATACTAAATAAATCCTAAACAAATTTTAACAAAATCTTAGTCAAACTCTAAAAAAATCCTAATCAAATCCTAAAAAAATCTTAAACAAATTCCAAACAAATCCTAAATAATTCTTTAACAAATCTTAAATAAATCCTAACTAAATCCTAAACAAATCCTAACCAAATCCTTAAAAAACCTTAACCATATCTTAAAAAAATCCTAACCAAATCTTAATCAAATCTTGAACAAACCTTAACCAAATTCTAGTCAAATCCTAATCAAACCCTAAATAAACCTTAACCAAACTCTAGTCAAATCCTAACCGAATCCTAACCAAATTCTAAACAAAATCTAAACAAAACCTAAACAAACCTTAATCAAATCCTGATTGATCCCTGAACATATCCTAACTAAATCTTAAATAAATCCTAAACAAATCCTAACCAAATCCTAAAAAATCCTAACCAAATACTAAATAAATCCTAAACAAATCCTAACCAAACCTTAAATAAATCTGAATCAAATTCTAAACACATATTAACTAAATTCTAATCAAATCCTAAATAAATTTTAACCAAATCCTAATCAATTCTTAAATATATCCTAACCAAATTCTAAATAATCTCAAGTAATTGCTGCAGTGGATTTAAACCTCAATTATTAATGAATGAAATTTTGATTTTAACTCAAAATTTGTACACCTCTTAAAAATTAAGTTGATAACAAATAATTTTTTTTTTGAAGAAGATCGAACTCACAAAAAAGAAGATAAATTCTAATATTTGCTGGGATATTAGTCACTTCTTTCTCCAATCTAAATGTTAAATTTCCAGCACCAATATCTCCTTATTGAATTATTTAATTGATTTCAAATTTCTCAAATACATAGAAAAATAAGTCTACTATCTATTTACATAATTTTTATTCCAATCAAACTAATAGATTGCAAGAAATCTTAAAAATCCTCACTCAACCTAAAATTCTACTTTTTAAAACCCTGATCTATTTAAACCTCAATTTTCTTCAATCCAATTCTTTAATCAAGCTCAAATTCATAGCATATATTGAACACATGTAAATCCACAAACCTTCAAAATTTCATCTATGGATCTATTGCCAAACTTACAAAATTTTTCAAAAAGTAATTTCTTTTTTATTTCACAAATGTAGGGTTACCAAAAACAAACCTTAACTTTGCAAAGCTCTTACAAAGTCAACACAAATCTAAATCACCTCAAATCAATGCCTTTTGATACTCTATCAAGTCTGCTCTCTAATCTTATTCTTTAATTTATCAAAGAATCCCAAAATCATTGTCAAAGCTCGATTTTGTGCCTTGGGATCTGATTTTGACCTTGGTTCATAACTAGTCCTCTTCGGGTATTAAAATATAATTCTTTTAAATAAATTTTACTAAAAACTACTCTTAAATTCTTTTGGAAGGTACTTATATTGTTTATATTTCTAATCTATCTTATTTTACTCTATTTGTGGTCCTACAAAGCGAGTAGAAGCCTATTTTGTAAAAAAATAATATCAGCACCTTTAATTTATCCATCCCTTGACTATTATCTATTTTTCCAAGATAATTTGTTACAATATATTTGAAATAATATCTTCAAAAATATAATATTTTCTTCATTTTTTCACTTATTAGTCGTTTTATATCATGACAATATCTTAAGAAAGAGGTTCAAGGTGACAAAGCTAAGATATGATATTATCTTTGGTATGCCATGGCTAGAGGTGGAAAATAAGCAAGTTGATTGAGTAGCAAGAACAATCTCCTATAAAAATGGTAGATGCAAGGTAAATCTTTCTACCTTCATATCAAGTGAAGAAGAAAGACAATCTGCAACTAAAGACTTATTTGTAGGAATGACCTTTATAAAGAAGCAAATACAGTATAAGAAACTAGTATATATGGTGATTCCAAATCTTACATCAATGGTAGACAAGACAATTGAAAGAACAAAACAGACAGATTAGCTCATATATGAATATGGAGATGTCTTTCTAATTGATCTATCTAATCGCATGCCTCTTTATTGAAGTACTTGCTTTCAAATAGAACTATTATCTGAAGCCAAATCAATAAGTCAACGAATTTATTGCCTAGCACCAAAAGAACTTAAAAAGTTGTAGAAGATATTGGATGAAGTCTTGGAGATAAGCCTCATTTGAAAAAACACATCATCGTAGAAAATACTTGTGTTCTCTATATCCAAAAACAATAGTAGACTTTGCTTTTGCATCCACTATCAAGGCTTCAATAAGCAGACTGTTAAGAATGCATATTCACTGTCATGTATGGATGATCTTCTTGACCAACTTTGAGGTGCGACCATCTTTAGTAAATTAGATCTTTGGAGTAGCTACTGACAAACATCCATTGCAAAAAAAGATGTAATAAAGACACAATTTCATACGCTATCATAAAGCATGATTTGCTATTTGAGAATACATTAGATATCTAGCTATAGAGAGTTTAGCTTAAACTTTTATATGTATCTTATCTTAGGTTCTAAAATTCCTTTATTTTACAGAAAATTCAAAATATAGCAAAATCTCTTCAAAACATATTTTTCCCGCAAAGGATTTTATCTTTCTAAACTTTAAAAATTCAAACCTCTTGATCTAACTATTCAGTTTGTCTCAAATTTATAAGATAAGTAGAATTTATCCTTAAATTTTATCACAAATAAAACCAACTGCAGATTCAATCTCGATCTTCTAGTATCTAAGAAATCCTAGCAGATATTCTAAACCCTAATTTATAAGCATCTGAGCACTATTTTCTTAATATTTCAAGAATCCAATACTCAAATTTCATCAATATTATGTACAAAGTTTACTAACATGAATATATGCATTCTTTGAAATTTTGAGCTAAAACCTTGTCAAATTGCTCAAGATATAACCACAAGTAAATCGGGTCACTTACTACCTTTAGATTGCATGTGCTGACTTCAAAATCTAATAACTCCTTTATTCCAACTTGAAATCCAGCAAACAATGTGCATAAAGTATAGCCACAAAAGTGCTCTCTTTAGTTATAGTCGTCGATCCTCAATTGCCTTCTGTGTGCGTGGGTTATGTCAAAACTAAAGATTGTAGCTCCCAAATCAACACCTTAATTTTGAGCACCTATATCTCCTTTATATAAACTCCAAATCATATAAGATTTGCACCAAAACCATAGCCAAAAACCTAAACTTGCTGAAATTAGACTTTAAAGCTCGAATGGTCACAAAAATCTAATCCTAATCTCTAATATGGCCTCGGACAACCTCTTTGAAGCCCATTGGTCATGATTTTTGACCGATAGGAATAGAGATTTTCATCATCCATTTCCATTCATCTATATGGATGTCCTAAATTCTCTTTTTGCTACCAAAACCCTTCTTTCAAAGGTCACCAATGTCTAATAAGGTAATTCTTAATATTTAGAAGTTATTATCAACCAAAACCAATCTTAAATGTCACTATCAAAAGAAATTAAAGTTATACAAATTCTATAGTAATCTTTTTAATCAACCTCTTTTCAAGGTAATAATTGAATTATATTCTACAGCCAACTAAAATCTACTAACATGGCTTTCACTATGTTACTTAGTAAATTATATATTAAGTACATAGTTATATTATTTTTATATAGTAGCCAAATCACAACACAAAAATATACAATGGATATTTCAATTGGTTCGTTTTACTTTTTGGCCTCATTAATGCTTCAGCCTCTTTTATGGATTATATAAATAGAATATTTTAAAATCTTTTCAATTAGTATAAAGTTGTTTTTATTGATAATATCCTTGTATGTAGTGAATTCCTTGAAGAGCATAAACAATACCTACAAGAAATACTTTATCGACTATAAGATAATCTCTTCAATTGCAAGCAATCAAAATATGAACTTTAGAAGTTGGAAGTTACCTTTTGGAGGCATGTGATATCTTCTACAGACATGTGTATGGAGCAGAGTAAGGTAAAAGCATTAGAAGATTGGTCAACCCCCAAAGATGCTTCTGAAGTTTCTTCATTTTTAGGCCTTAGTGAATATTCTCATTATTTTATTCAGTAATTTTTTCACATTGTTGCCTAATTGACAAACCTATTGGAGAAGGATGCCTCATTTGAATATAAATTGAAGTAGTAAAGTGCTTTGATAAGTTGATGAAGGCACTCGTTATTATTCCAATATAGCAACCCTATGATCATAACCTTCTTTGCATGCTTAACATGGATGCTTCTAATTTTGCTATTAGAGCTGTCTTTTAATAAGACTTAGGTAGGGGCCTTCAACTTATGGCATATGAATCACGCTAGCTCAGAAAGATAGAATACAGTTATTTTGTATGTAATCAAGAGCAATGAGCAATTGCATATGCTATAAAGATGTGGCCATATTATTTATTGGGAAAGCCAGTGGTTGTTCGGATTGACAATCAATGGTTGCTGTAGAATTTGTATTTGAAAAATATGAAATCATGGCATCATCATTCACAAGAATAGTTTCAATTTTTTTATATCTAACTTCAGTACAAGCAAGGATGACAATATACTATACTTGACAACTTATCATGGAAACTAGACTTGAAAGATGAATTAAGAGACAAGGTAGTAGTTGCTACCATTAATAATGCCATTTCAAATCTAACCAATGATGCACAATGGATAGAAGCTATACATCTTGCTGCTTATTTCAAGATAGTTAGTAATTGGCTGAAGATAAGTAATATATAATATCAATATTACAATCTTAATGATGGATTTTTCTATTTTAAGGAGAAAATTTATGTATCTGACAATGCTATATTACAGATACGTGTATTTTAAGAGAGACATGACATCTTGATATCTAGACATCTAGAATGAAAAAAGATTTTAAAATAGATCTCAAAGAGATGATTTTGGGCAAGTTTGGATTATGATGTTTGAGCCTTTGTAAGCTCTTACAAGTCATGTCAACATAATAAAGTATACAATGCAGCATCTCTTAAATTATTGTAGCCAATTTCGTTACCTATGATACATTGGAAGGAGGTGACTTTGGATTTCAATACATATTTTTTGTAGATGCTTCATTATCATATTATGGTTGCCGTCTTTGTGGATCGACTCTCGAAACAACTTCACTTGGTCATGATGCACTCGAATATTGATGCTCCAATACTTGCATGAGTCTTCTTTGATACCATCTTTTGTCACCATGGATTACCTCATGTCACTATTTCAGATCAAGATCTATGCTTTAGAGGAAGTTTTTGGCAAGCCTTATTCAAGCTACTAAGTACATAAGTTGCTATGTTTATGGCCTTCCATCTCTAAACAAATGGACAAACAGAGCTTGCAAATTAGACCTTGAAAGATATGCTAGGGACATTTGTGGTAATTCATCATAATGAGTAGGATGAATATTTAACAACCTTAGAATTTACTTACAATGATAGTATTCAAGCAAGTAACCATCATTCACCATTCTTCTTTAACATTGATTAGTATCCAATTTTGTCAGCAACTCTTCATTGTTCCATCGACATCAACAATCTGACAATAGAAGAATTTATACAATGACTTACAACAGCCTTATAAGAAGTACGACACCACCTCTTTTCTATACAAAATCAATAGAAGCAATATGCAAAAAATCATCGGCAATACAAGACCTTTTGGGAGGGTGATCAAGTATTACTTTCCAACGCCAATTTACTTCTTGCTACATCAACCTAAATCCATAAACTAGTACCTTAGTGGCTTGGAACTTTGTACATTTCTATAGTGATTTCTGATATTGTATATTGCCTCAATCTTCTTCCACAGCTTGAGACAATATACAATATCAAAATATATCTCTAAATTGACTCTTGGTAACTAGTGAGGTTTTGTGCAGGTTTCCACATTATATCATGGATGAAATAACCTTTTCAAAGAACTTTGTAATGAAGTTATGGACGTTGTCGTGATATAATATGACTATATGGTAAAAATATAATCAAAAATAAATTTCTAATTAATATCTAATTATCTTAATTCAATAATAATTCAAGATATTTAAAAATAGCTTTTATAAAAGCTTCTTAGTTTATTTTCTTATTTTAATAGTTAGTAGGTTAAAGGTTGGTTAATAATTTTATCTTCTAGACTATAGGGACTCTTTTATTGCCTTAAAAAGATCATAAATTAAATCAAGTTAGAAGAGATTAATAATTAATATGATTGATACTATTAATAACTTGAGGATAAGATTGGGCTAAAAAATCCCTAGGATAGGTTAGATTCATACTCGGAGGTCGATCGATTGTGAAACATAGTTGAAATCAGACCTCTATCCACTAAAACTATGATCTTGAAAAAAATAGGATTAAATTCAAAGATCGGATATTAGGATTCAAGATCTAGCTTGGAACTTATTTTAGAGATGTAATATTTGTTTTTGTAGGATTTGTTTGGACTTAACAGTTGTTGTTCAAAGTCAAGGTTTGTATTGGCAACTTGAGATTTATGAAATACAACTAGAGCTACTTTTTTTAGCCAATTTATAAAATTTGTGTCACATCTATAGTTTAAAATTTGATAATGCTTAATTTATTAGACATTCTTAGTGTGTATGAAAATTTGTAAAAATATAATAGTATAATTGCCAAATATCTGGGTTTTTATACAAAAAGGTATTGGAAGTTGGCAGTTTAGAAGGAAGGAGGTAGAATTTCTATACTATCTGAAGTTTTATCACTTGGATCAAGGTGAAATTTGGCATGGTATTAGAAGACTTAAAGATTAAGCTATAAATCAATTTTGAGTTGAAGTTAATAGTTGAAGAAGAAGAAATCATTATTGGAACATTTGAATCAACTTTCAAGTTGGCAACTAAGTAACATCAATGTAGTTTTTGGGTACTTTTTCACGATTTGTAAGTTGGATTGGAATGAATTCTTTTTTAATATATAGAAGACTTATAATGGCATTTATATACAAAATTTTTGTCTAAGTAGATGATTAAATTAAGAGCTACAATTCACTAAAGCTTGCTAATTAGAATCAAGGTTTGTAAAGAAAATTCAAAATTGCCTAATTATTAAAGTAACAAGAAAATTGGAGTTTATGTATAGTTGAGATTATTAAAAAGAGTATTTTTGAGTACTTTGAATTAGATTTAAGACTTTTTAATTAAAATTCAAATTACATTCTTCTTATAAGAGTGAAACATATTAGGATTTTTGGATATTTATAAAACAAAATTCTACCTTGTACAGCCAAATGCCTAGTGTATTCTCAAACAAAATGACATATAATACAACCATATCAACTGCCATGACAAAAGTAGCGATGCTCTAAAATGCTATCTATTTCATATTCCTATTGGTTATCAATTACAACTAGTGGTAGTATTGGTTGGTGTTGATTCGATAAGCACTTTGGCTTAGTATGAAATTCCTTGAGTTGTATAACATCAAAAAGATGATGGACCTAAATATGTGGTAGAAGCTTGAGGTGGTATGCAACATCAAAAATCATTGTAAAAATGGAAAAAAGTCCAAGCTATTAAGGTATTAGTTTATAGATTTGGATTGATGTAATAAGTAGTAAGTTGGAATTAGAGAATAATACTTGATCACTCTTTCGAAAGGTCTTGTGTTGCCAATGGTTATTTCCATACTACTTCTATCAATTTTGTGTAATAAAAAAATAATGCCATGCTTCTTGTAAGGCCGTTATAAGCCATTGTATAAATTCTTTATTGTTGAGTTGTTGGTGTCAACAAAACAATAGAGAGTTGTTGGCATAATTGAATATTGATTGCTACTAAGAAAAATTGGTGAATGACTCGTACTTGCTTGAATACTATCATTGTAAGCAATCTCTAAGGACGTCAAATATTTATGCTAGTCATTATGATGAACTACCACAAATGTCCACAACATATCTTCCAAGGTCCAATTTATACACTCTATTTGTCTATCTATTTAGGAATAAAAGACTGTAGACATGATAAATTATGTACCTAGTAGCTTGAACAAAGATTGCCAAAAACTTCTCATGAATCATGGATCATGTTTAAAAAAATGATATAAGATAATCCATCATGACAAAAGAGAGTATTGAAGAAGAATTGTATCAGATTTCAGGCATCAATATCCGAGCATACCGTGACATAGTGAAGTTGCTTCAAAAGTTGATCTACAAAGACAACATTTATAATATGATTATGAGGCATTGTTATAATATAAATACATTCATGTATAGAAACAATGCTTGACTTATCTTTCTTTGAACTTTTATTAAATTCTTTTTTCTTCTTATCAATCTAGTTTTTCTATAGTTTTACAGAAATTTTACCACTTTCTTTTTTTTTCTTTTCTGAAAATTTTACTAAATTTTATTTTATTTTTAATCTTAAATTTATCTTTGGTTTAGCCTTGAAACTTTATTTTATTCTTTTTACTTTCTTTCTAATCTTTGATTTTAATAGATTCAAAGTTATATTTATAAATAGAAGAAATGTTTTGACTTTGAGATTGTATTTAGATTTTTATTAAAGATAAATGGATGTTTGAATAGAATTATTTGGTTGCCATTAATATTCCTTACTTGAAAGATTAAATTTCATATTTATTTAATTTTAAACTATTAGATTTTAACTTGGACTTTGAAGACCTTGGCTGTGACTTCTTTGGCGAGCTTGGAAGCAAGGAAGAGTTCTTTTTTGACAAGTAGGGAAGAAGTATTGAGAGAGAGAAGCTTCTTGGTATGAGTTTAGGTAGAAAAAATACATGAATTAGAGCTTGGATGAGAGAGTTATGCTTGTTTAAACTTAGGCTATTAATTTGATATCTACTATCACTTTTCCAAGCATATTAGGAGTTTTAAGATACTAGCAAGAAATCAAGAAATTGGATTAAAAACTAAACTTTAAGTTAAATTTTTTATGTCCAATTATCAATAGAATTGAATCTAGAATGAGTGAGATATGGTTGGTTAAATCTAGCAAACTAAAACTAGGATTTTGAAGAAATTAGAGAAATAGAGGGTTTTGATTTTAAGCTAGAACTTGAGCTTCAAAACAAATTTGAAGCTCATTTTTAGTATATATATCACTTATAATATAAAGAATGTGTGTCTAAAATCTCATATCAATTGAAACTCTCACTTGAGAGAAATAGTGAAATTTATTCTCAAGTATCAAGGATTTTGACTTTTAAAGATACCTGCTATAGTTTTGGTTATATTAGATGATCGGTAATAAATTTGTAGCTAAAAATTTGTATAATGATGTTCAACGGGGTAAGTTTTGTACTTCCAAATTTTGAGCTTATTTGAATGGTTAGATCTTAGGATATGAATTTTTAAGTTTCCAGTTTGGTTTTGACTTTCAAAAGTTCCTTCTAAGGTTTTGGTGATATTAGACGATTAGTAACAAATTTGCAGCCAAGAATTTGTATGATAATGATCAGAGGTATAAATTTTGTACTTCTAAATTTTAAACTTATTTGAATGGCTAGATCTTGGATTATGAATTTTCAAGCTTCAAATTTGTTTGTTTATTACAAACATAGTTTTGTAAATATTTAAAAAGAAATTTAAGAAGTTTTTATTCATATTGGACCCAACTTGAATGTAAAGAGGGACCCTATATCTATCCAAAGCAAACTCTTGCTATGATAGCATCTGTGGCAAATATATAATGAAATCAATAATCACCTACTCCTAACATACCATAGGTAGTAGAATTAGCTGTAATAGTCTAAGAAATGTTGTATTACATGCTTTATTGTATTGACATGACTTACAAGACCACAAAAAAGCTTGAACATTATAATCTAAATATATCTAAAACTATATTTTTGAGATCTATTCTAGAGTCTTTTCTTGCCTTAGATGTCTAGATATTGAGATGTCATGTTTCTCTTGAAATATTCACATCTAGAGTATAGCATTGTCAGATATATAAATCCGCTTCTTCAAATAAAATAAGCCATTTTTAAGATTGTAATCTTAATATTGTATATTTCCCACCTTGAGCTAATCATATTAAAATAAATATACTAATGAGTAGCTTCTTTCCATTTTTTCTCTTTGATTAAGTTTGAAATGACACTATTAATGGTTGCAACTTAAGCCTTGTCATTCCAATTTGACCTTCAATTCTAATCTCTATAATAAGCTGTCTAGTATAATTTTTTATTGTACTTGCTTATACTCAAGTTAGCTATCAAAAAGATAAAACTATTCTTCTGAATGATGATGTCATGATTTCATATTTTCTAAATACAAATTGTGTAGCAAGGGTTGATTGTTAATTCGAACAACCATTGGCTTCTCCAACAAATAGTATCACCACATCTTTATGGCATATACAATCGCTAATTGCTCTTGACCACATACAAAGTAACTGTATTCTATCTTTCTGAGCTAATGTGATTCATATGCCATAAGTTGAAGGCCCCTACCTAAGTCTTATTAAAAGACAGCTCTAATAGCAAAGTTGAAAGCATCCATGTTAAGCATGCAAAGAAGGTTAGGATCATATGGTTGCTATATAGGAGTAATAACGAGTGCCTTCGTCAACTTATCAAAGTGCTTTGCTATTCCAATTTACATTCAAATGAGGCATCTTTCTCCAATAGGTTTGTCAATTAGGCAACAATGTGAAAAAATTACTGAATAAAAGAATGAGAATATTCACTAAGGCCTAAAAATGAAGAAACTTCAGAAGCATCCTTGGAGGTTGATCAATCTTCTAGTGCTTTCACCTTACTCTGCTCCATGCACATGTCTATAGAAGATATCACATGCTTCCAAAAGATAACTTCCAACTTCTAAAGTTCACATTTTGATTGTTTGCAATAGAAGTAATTATCTTATAGTCGATGAAGTATTTCTTGTAGGTGTTGCTCATGCTCCTCAAGGGATTCACTATATGCAAGGATATTATTAATAAAGACAACTTCATGCTAATCCAAAAGATCCGGAAACATTATATTCATATGACTTATGAAAGAAGCTGAAGCATTGGTGAGGCCAAAAAGTAAAACCAACCAATTGAAATATCCATAGCACGTATGAAATGTTGTCTTTACTTCATCTTTTCTTGGAATGGATATTTGCCAATAGCCACTCAAAAGATCTAATTTACTAAATATGGATGCATCTTAAAGTTGGTCAAGAAGATCATCTATGCGTTCTCATACTCTAATTGCTTATAATATGTAAAAATTAGTTAGAACATATAATATGTTCATAAGTCTTGGTATATGTTAGAATAGTTAATAGATTAATTTAAAGAGAGTGGATATAAAAAGATTTATTTTAAGTTTTAACTATTTTGATTATAGCATTTAAAAAAATTATAGGACGTGAATATTTAGTGTGAAGTCTTGAGAGGAGATTAGAGCCTAAAGATAAAAATCTTAACTAATAAGAGGCTTATTGGGAGGGATGTAAATAAGGTCATGGTTGGATGAAGGCAAAGAATGGCAATCTTTATTCCTATTGGTTGAAAGCCATACCCAATGGACTTCAAGGAAGCTGCCCAAGGCTTTATTAGGGATTAGGATTTTTTATTGAGGGATTTTTGAGCTTTAGAGGCTAAGATTAGAAATTTCAATATTTTAGGTATAATTTGGATGAAGAATTTGTGTAATTTCAAGTTTTTATGAAGGTGATATAAGTATTCAAATATGTACCTACTATATTTCTTTGAAGCATAACATATGCGTACAAAGAGCAATGAAAGTTCGATGACTAGAATTTGGGAGAACACTTTCTTAACTGCACTTAACATATATTATTTGAGAAATTCTAAGTCTAGATAAAGAAGTTATAGGTCATTGAAGACAATACATGTAATTCAAAGGCAATAAGTGAGTTATTTTGTTGATAGTAATAGTTGGAGCCATATCTTGAGTTTTGGACAAATTTTTGGCTCAAATTTTTAGTAATTATACGTTATTAGATTAAAAAGTTATAGATCAAAGTTTCATGGTATTTAAATACTTATTTTGTGAAATATGAAGAAAATAGCATACAGGTGTATTTAAGCTAGGGTTTAAAGCTATTGTTAGGGTTTTGGTGATATCTCAAGATCCATAATGAATTTGTAGTTGAATTTTTTTGTGGTAGTGTTTGAAAGTATATCAATACTTCATATGAAATTTAGGATTGTTTGGACGGTTTGATCATGAGTTATGAGCTATTGAAGTTTAGAAAACATTTTTCATAAGGATATGTAAGGTTTTAAGATACTTTATCATATATTTGGATATTTTTTTTAATACTTGGGCTTATGCATTGATGTAATTGTTCAAAATAGGAAAAATATCATATATATATAAACTTGGTATTTTTTATCTTAGACTTGATTGACTATTTAATGGCAGCCAAAAGTCCAACGCTTTCTTAAAGTAAACTCTCTCTATGCCAACAGCGTGAAAGTGAATATGCATTCGTAATAATTTGCTTATTGAGGCTTTGATAGTAAATGCAAAGGCAAAGTCTACTATCCTTTTTGGATACAACAAGCATAAGTGCTCTCTATGATGATGTGCTTTTTCAAATGAAGCTTATCTCGAAGAGTTCATCTAATGTCTTCTACTACTCTTTAAGTTCTTTTGGTACTAGGCAATAAATTGGTCGACTTATTGGTTTGGCTCCAGATAATAGTTCTATTTGAAAGGAGGCACTTCAATCAAGAGGCATGCCACTAGATAGATTGATTGGAAAGACATCTCTATATTCATGTATAAATTGAATTGTCTATTTTTTTCCTTCAGTTGTCTTGTCCACCATTGATGTAAGGTTTAGAACCACCATATATACTAATTACTTATTCTATATTTTCTTCTTCATAAAGATTATTTTTAAGAATAATTCTTTAGTTGTAGATTGTCTTTCATCTTCATTTGATATGAAGGTCCAAATATTTATCTTACATTTACCATTTTTATAAGAGATCGTCCTTGCTATCCAATCAACTTACTTATTTTCTACCTCTATCCATGGAATATCAAAGATAATATCACATCTTAGCTTTATCACCTTGAACTTCTTTCTTAAGATGTAAGTATCAGTCAACTTCAAAATTTCTTCTTTACATGTTTCACTTAATATATTCTCTCCGTCATCTGCAAGGTATATACTTCCTTCCTTGATTTCCTTGATTTAAATTCTAATATGGTTGACAATTTTAGTTGAGATGCAATTTTCCAGAGAGCCACAATTTATAAACACTCGATAAGATTGTCTTCTTAGTAGTCCTATTAGATGCACCAATTGACTCTTTTTATAGTTATCTAAAGCCATGTCATTTGTGTGTAAGAAATAATAGCTATCTCTAGTACTAGTCCTGAATGCCTTTACTAAAGAGTCCATTTTTTTTTGCTCTATCTCATTATTGACTTAGTGAGTTTTAAGACTAAAAACCTATCTTTTCTTAATGGTGCTTGAATTTTGATGTTTTGAACAACCTCCAATCTGATGGCCTCGCTTTTAATAATAGAAATACAATTCCTTTTACACCAATATTTTTCATCCTTGTAGTGTCAATGATCCTTATAGGACATCAATCTCCATTGAAATTGATTATTATACCATAATATTAGATAGCAACATGAAACTTTGTGCTATAAGTTGTGTTCTATAATTTCTAAAATCTATAGTATTGACATTCTTTACAATCCTAATTTCTTTTTCAAATATTTGTGGATCTCTTACTTCTATCTCTCGATAGATCCTAGATTTCAAATCTTGTAGGAATTGATCCATCATCTTTGCCTCTAAAATATTATCAATTTGGAAATATAAGAACTTGAATTAGAATACATAATCTTGTACCAATCTAGATTGTGTAAGATTTATCAATTGATTGTATGTTATCTTTTCAACATTGATTGGCCAAAATTGATTCTTAAATTTAAAGCCGAACTCCTTTCAATCACAAAATTCACTTCGAGTTCCATAGCTTTGAACTCGATGTCACCACCAAATGGCTGCGGCATCTTTCAAATAGTTGGATGCATACTTAATTCTTTCTATGGTATTTGTTTCAAATAGTTGGAGATATTTTTGTATATTAAGAACCATTGATATACCTCTTCTTGTCTTAAAGTTTGAAATTATGTACTAGGCTTACTTAATTTCAGCCTAACAAATGTCAATTGTCTTGTCCTAAAGGCTTTTATTTGTCCTTCTTAAGTAGCTATTTGGTCTAAGAAGTATTATATTTGAGCCTCTATTTGGGATTGTTCTGCCATATCTCCTATGTTATAATTTTTCTACTAGATTCTACTATTGTAATGCTTTTTTACCTCCTGGTTGGCTTTTTAAGAATAACTTGTGGTAGCCTTAATGTAATATCTAATGTGATGATAACAATTGACCTTGAATTAGATGATGACTATTGATACACTATCCAAGAACAATCTAACACTTGCTTTGATATCATTGAAATAAGACTGGTCTATTTTGAGAGTTTAAGTTCTTTTTAATTCACAATAATATAAAACCTCATCATAAAGTAAGATAAAATGGACCAAAATAAAACAAAACAGAATTAAATAAGTAGGACTTTAATAGACCAAAACTAAACAAAAATAAACAAAATAATATATAAAAGATCAAAACTAAGTAAATAAAAATAGAATATAATAGAATTAAATTAAACAAGAAGATGAAAAATCAAATTTTATTAAAAAAAAAAATCTAAAGTGACACCTGACCTGATGCTTTAAATAGCTCTAGCTTATCTTATTTATATTTTATTCTATTAGCATGGACTTTCTAATGTATTTTTAGATAATAGATCCTACTAAGATAATTATCCTAAATTCTTTCTAGAAAGTTCTATGGTAGGTTTCACCTACATAATCACCCTAATCTCTTTTTAGAATGTTTTATAATGATTTCTACATAGTCTACTAACCTAGCTCCAATTCTAAAAACTTCTATTACTTTCCAAACATGGATCAAACTATCTACCATTATATGTCAACAATATAAATATCTTATCTATATCTTCTTACAACTTATGTTGATTCTAATATTTCAATTATATAGGATTTAGATATTTAGTAAAAAATTTATGGAAAAGATTGGAACTCAAAGTTAAAGATTCAAACCTCTAAGAAACTTATTTAGATGAATGAAAGTAAGGTATGGATGGATGAAGGCAAAAGATAAAAATCTTCATTGCTATTGATCAAAGGCTATATCCAATAGGTATTCAACAGGTTGTCTATAATTGTAACAAGAATTTTTGCAACTTCAGAAAAGTATTTAAGAATCAAAAGCAAAGTTTGCAAGGTTGAGGATTTAGTCTAAAATTTGTATATAAATTTTAGAGGATTTGGAATGAAAATGATGAAGTTATAGCTATTTGAAGTTAAGATGTCTTTTTAAGACATACCATTGCTCTTTTGAAAATATAAAGAGTTTTATGATAGATTTTGGAGATTGGGAGTTGTAACCACAAGGGTGATTTTAAGCTCTATATTTTTTGCTATAGAATTTTTATATTTAGAATTTATATTAAGAAACTATAGAATGTTGAAGATAACACATGTAATATAAAAACACTAAGTGAGTCAATTTATTGATAGTAATGGTTGAAACCATATCTTAATTTTTTGGATGATTTTTTGGCTCAAAATCTCTAAAAGTATGTATTATTAGATTAAAAAGCTATATATAAAAAATTTATGGTATTTGAATACTTAGTGTGTGAGATATGAAGAAAATTGCACTCATGTATATGTAAGTAAGGGTTTGAAGCCACTATTAGGATTTTGACAATATCCAAAGATCCATAATAAATTTGCACTTGAAATTTGTTGTGATAGTTGTTAAAAGTATATCAATACTTTATATAAATTTTTATTTGTTTGGACAATCCAATTATGAGATATAACTGTTGAGGTTTGAAAAAAATTCATCCTAAGGATATATAAAGATTTATATTATTTTTATCAAATTTTTTATGATCTTTCATACTTAGGGCTTATATATTGATGTGATTGCCCTTATTGGAATAGTTTTATACATAAACTTGGTATTTTTTTATTCTTAAGGTTTGATTGAGCAATTAGTAACAATCACAAGTCCAACACTTTTTTAAAGCAAATTCTCTCTATTCTTGACACTGCACCAATTAATAGGATATTTCAACCTATCTTGGCACTAATTTGAATCTAAGACTTCTTTTATCTCAAATTTTTTATTATTTGAATTTTTATAAAAAGAAGTGGAAATTATTTTCTTCTTAAGATATTCACTTTTTTACATGACTCAAAAAAAATGTAGAATATAAGATGAATCTTCATAGATCCCAATAGATGTAATCGATAGGTAATTTTTTTTTCTTATTCATGAATAAAAAAAGGTCTAAGTCTATAATAGTCTAACTTATTATTATAACAAGTAGTCTTGATGTTATAACAAGTAGTCTTGATGTTATAACAAAGTAATCATACCTTGTTACCCATGTTGAATTGTTATTGTCTCTTGTGATAGGTATTTGTATTGAACTTTTGTCGTTCTTTATCTCTCTTTAACTACACCTTTTTTGTTACATATAGCTCTAATAAATAATTTGCCAAATCTTCTAATGCAGGATTATCAATTTTTAAAAAGTTAAAAGTATCAAGTTATAGATAATAACCATAATTGGCAAAGAAAGGAGTTTATTGAGTAGAAGAATATATTGAATTATTATACGCAAACTCTCCTAAAGGCAAAAAAATCTCCAATCACTTTGGTGATGATGTTATACTTAAAATATTGTTTTAGAACTTGATTCATCCATTTTGTTTATCCATCAATTTGAGGATAAAAAGCCAAAGAGAGCTTTATATCCACCTTCAAAATTTTGAAATGAATTCTTTAAAATCTTGAAATAAATTAAGTCTCCCTATTTGATATAATATCCTTAGAAAATTCATGATAGGAATAGATATTCTCATGAAAAAATTTAGTCATTTCTTCATCTATAATAGATTTTATATACAATACAAAATATGCCATCTTCATGAAATAATCTACTATAATGAATATAGAATCATATAAATATAAGATTGGAAAATCCATGATAAAATCCATAGAAATAGAATATCAAGGTTATTTCGGAATTGATAATAGCTGAAAAAATCCATAAGATTGATGACAAGGAGTTTTGGATCTTAAACAAATATCACATAATTATACAAAGTCTTTAACTACCTTCTATATTTGAGGCTATCAAAAAGATATTAGCTCCAAAGTCTTATTATATCCAAAATATCTAATTGTTGAAAAATCATGATAAGCTTAAAAAATATGTAATTGTACTTTGCCTACTAAAATGTATAATTGTCATTTGAAATAGAGTAGATTATTCTTGAACTTGAACTTCAAAGTATCATGAGACTTACAAGAATTATTTTTAATATTAAGAATAAGAGAATCAAAAGACATATTTGATTGAATTTTTTATAAAAGGTTGAATCAATAGATAATGTTGATTTTATTACTCAAAGATGAAAATGTTCCAACTTCAAGAAAATTGTTCTTTATTGATTAAAGGTTGTATCTCTTCTTTTGGTAAAAAGTAAGAACGTCTAAAATAGGAATTTGATAAATCTTATTGTTTTTTGGATCTTTAAGTGATTTTGAAATCAAATCTTAATAAAGACATATTCCAACATGCTTGGAAATAATTTAAAATACATGCTGGTATCAAGATAGAGAGAATTTGCCTTAAGAAAGCATTAGGCTCCTAGTTGTCACTAATTACTCAATCAAGCTTCAAAATAAGAAAAGACCTAAGTTTATATATAAAATTTTTCTTTTTCAAGCAATTATTCCAAATACACAAGCCTCAAGTAACCAACAACACCCAAAATATGATAAAATCTTCTAAAACCTTATATATCCTTAAATGGAAATTTTCTTGAATTTTAATAATTCATATCTCTTGATCCGACCGTCCAAAATTACTCAAATTTTACATAAAGTACTAATGTATTCTTATCTAATTTTAAAAAAAATTTCAACTACAAATTCATTGCGGATCTTAAGATATCACCAAAACCCTAACAGTAGCTTCAAATCCTAGTTTTTATACACTTGTGTGAAATTTTCTTCATATCTCACAAAATAAACATCCAAATGCAATAAAGTTTGTATGTATAGTTTTTTTACACAATAATCTATTTTTTTCAAAAAATTTGAGCTAAAAATTCTTTCAAAAACTCAAGATATGGCTCCAATTATTACTATGAACTAAAACACTTACTTACTGCCTTTGATTTGGATTCACTGACTTCAACCGTCTATAACTTCTTCATTTAAACTTCAAATTCATTAGATAGTATATGAAAAGTCTAGTTAAAAAAGTTCTCTCTCCAATTCTAATCACCGATCTTTCGTTGCTTTCTATAAACGTATGTTATGCCCCAAAGAATGACAGTAGGTATGAAATTGACACCTTAACTTTGAGTGCCAATAACGCCTTCATAAAAACTCCAAATCATACAAATTTTGCACCCAATCCATATCCAAAAATCTAAACTTGCTGATCTTAGCCTCCAAAGCTCAAATGACTTCAAAAAAAAAAACCCTAATCCATAATAAGGCTTTAGGCAGCCTCCTTGAAGTCCATTGGATATGACCTTCGACTAATAGGAATGAAGATTGCCATTCCTTGCCTTCATCCAACCATGTCTTACTTTCATCCCTCCCAATAAGCTTCCAATTAGTTAAAAGTTTCTACTTTAGGCTCTAATCTCTTCTCAAGGCTTCATATTAAACATTTAAGCCCTATAATTTTTTTAAATGCTATAATCAAAATAGATAAAATTCAAAATAAAGTTTTTTCTATATCTTCTTTCTTTAAATTAATCTATTTATCATTCTAACATACATCAAGACTTATGAATATATTATATATCCTAACTAATTTTTACATACTATAAACAATTATAATACGACACCGACATAAAATATTTGAGGTTCTTGTAATTTTTATACACAATAATTGAATTAGAAGTACCTTTTAGATAATGATGCCTTTCTTGAAATAAAGCCATAATTAAAAGAAGATCTTTGTTGTGGATCTTGTAATTAATCTCAGTTGTTGAAAATTTCTTGGATTGAAAAGCTACTAAATGGAACTTATTATTTGCTCCCATTTGTGATAAAATAGCACCTATAGTAAAGTTTGATGCATCTATTTCCATGAAGAATGTTCTAAAAAAATTGATGTAATATAAAATTAATACAAAAATAAATGTTATCTTTTAGGCTTCAAAAGATATTTTAGCTTTTTCACTCCATTGAAATTTGTCTTTATATACTAGATGTGTAAAAAGAGCCACAACTTGAAGATTTTTTTTTATGAATATTCAATAATAATTAGCAAATTTCAAAAAATATTACACATCTTTGATTATTTTTAGAACCTTCTAATCCATGATAGTCTAGACCTTCTTAAGATCTATTATTAATCATTTATTAGAAATGATGTGTTTTAAAAAATTAATTTAAGTAGTATAAAATAAATACTTTTTTATTTTGGCATATTATCCTATATTTTTAAGTTTTTATAAGTTTATATATTTTTAGAATAGATGAGAATGTTGTTTTAATACTAGGTAAAAAAATCATAAAAAAACTCACAAAAGACATCATTTATGAGATGTTGAAAAGCAATAAGTGTATTTGTGAGTCCAAAAGGCATGAAATTATATTCAAAATGTCCATACCTAGTTCACAAAGTAGTCTTTCTCTCATCTCCTTGTCTGATGTGGACTAGGTTGTATGCTCTTTGTATATTTATTTTTTATAGATCTTTGCTTGATTAAATTGGTCAAGAAGTCCTAAAATCAGAAATAGAAGACATCTATTCTTGATGATAATCTTGTTAAGTCCTTGATAGTCTATGCATATATGCAGAGATCCATCTTTTTTCTTCACAAATTAGATAAGAGCTCTTGCTAGAGATTTTGAATGTCATATGAAGTTCTTAGCCAAATTCTTATCAATGTACTCTTTTAATATAACCAATTCATTTTATAATAAGTTTTAGATTGGTTCAAGTGGTGGTTGAGTTCTTTCTTGTAGATTAATTGAACAATCATAAGATCGATGTTTTGAAAGATAATCTATATTTTTTTTAAAAAAAACAACTTAGAAATCTTGATACTAGCTAGAAATATGACTTAACTTCTTTTTATCATAAAAAATGAATGTGGTATATATAGCAAAAGTTGACCTTTCTTTTGCCGCATGCATAAAAACTCTTGTACTTATTAGTAAGGATTTGGATGTATTAAGCTTATTTATTTCTATTTTACTATCAAAATTTTGGATTAAATTGTAAGAAAAGTTAAGGTTATAAGAAATCTAATCTATTTGAAGGTTATATTTTTTTAACCACAATAATCTTAAAATAACTACATTGGAGGGAGATTTTATCATATTAAATATTATTATATCATATTAATCTTTAATTGCTACATCTAAAGAAAGAATTTTATAAATAACATCTTTAAAAGACAACAAACAATCATCTATGACTTCTACATGTGCGGATTTAGATTTCTTAATTATAGATATTTCTTATTTCTTGACAAAGTCTTTTTCTATAAAATAGGTTGAGGCTCCTAAATCTAATAATGCAAAGACTTTATGATTTTTAGGTCCTAAACACTCATCTATTGTAAAACAAGGGATTTGAAGAGAGAGTTAGATCTTTATTAGATGTTGTATATGATTTGAACCGCATAATTCCTATTATAATTAGAGAAACTTATTTTTCAATACATTATCTTTTTTGGCAATATGTTCTTAATTTTATAAATACATTACTTCTTTGTATAATTTTTAGTAAAGTGCTTAGCTTCTCTATAATATAAGTACAAATCTTCTTGACAACATCAAGTCTTTTCTTGCTTAGTGAGGAGTTTAAAATGTACCATATTAATTTGTATTGGTTTTGGCCTTGATAAATAAGTATCTAAAAACCAAGGATTTGTTGTCATTACTTGGCTTATTTTTTTTTAGTTAAGTCTTTATTCTTGATGCCTTTCAAATAATTGATTATTGCATGCAATGACTTGAACAATAAATTATTCTAAAGATTTTGCTTTTGGCATTGTTAATAATAAATCTTTAATATTATCCTTAAATTCATATCATAATTGATTAATAATGGCTTTGTCATTTTAGTCTATGTTATAAGTAAGATATTAGAATTTAGCAGCATATATAGTAATTGATTGTGATCTTTATTGTAAAGATAAGACCTTAATCTTTGCTACTCTTTTTCAATCACTATCTCTAAATGTATCCATAAATACTTCTAGGAATGAATTCAAATCATAAAGGAGTCATGAATCTTTTTCTATTAATGATGCAAATAAAAAAAAAAAACTCTTCCAAATAGAAGTGCATCTATGAACCCAACTTGAGTAAATTCATTAAGATATTAGAAGAGATGCAACCTTAAATAAAACTTAATTTGTTGTAGAAATCTTCAAAATTTGATCTTGTTCCATCAAACTTATTAGGCATATTAATCCGTATCCCTATCATACTTGTAGAAGCAAAACTTCTTGGATTTGGTTGTAAGGTTAATTTACTTGCTTCCTTCAATTACACAACTACTTGATATAGAATGTGAACTTCTTCTATAGGTATAGGATTAATATTTTAGTAGCTGGTACTTATGATGCATGAAATTTCTATTTTTAGAATATTGATAAATTCATGAAGTTCTGAAATAGTTACAAATCTATTCTCCCTTCCATCAAATATAGTATCCATGATTTTTTCTTCTATTTTGAACAATTTAACACATCCACAAGTCAAATTACAGGAGGATAATCTACAACCTCTAATATTGAATGAAATTTTTTGCAAAGAAGGAGAATCTGCTTTCTTTAAGAAAAATATCAATGTTATAAAACTAAACAGTTTATTTAAAGATAGATAATTTTCAACCTTCAAAATATAATACTAAAAGTGGGATAATCTAATCACTTCTAAAACAAGAAAAAAATAATAAGTTAGGACTCTTATCAAATTATCAAAGATATAAATTTTAAAGAAAGAAATCTTCAATACACTCTTGTGTCACTCAAAAAGGTTAAAAAATTACTAAAGATGATAATATATTAAATTAGAATGGCTATTGCTAAAGATAAGAAGACTAAGAAGTCTTGAAATAAGACTAAGAATTAGAAAGGCATTGATAAATATGAAGAAGGCTTCATCCTTACTTCCATATATACTATTAATTAAGAGCTATGTGGCCATATCTTATAAGACCTCCAAAACCTGTTAACTTTGTAAGCCATGTATTTTAACTTGCTAAGAAAGTTTTCTAATTTAATTAACTTTTTTTACAAGCTATAAACATGTGGTTTGCTTATTGATCAAGTTTCTAACCTTCCAATCAACTACAAACATATATAAAGTCAAAGTAGGATCTATGCAGCTTTTAGGAAGTATCTCTAAAAAAATATTATTAAATAAATCTATTTTTACCTACTTCTATTTAATCATAAAGATATATATATATATATATATATATATATATATATATGTATTTGTGACACTTATACATATAGAAGTAATAGATAGTCAATATTAATCTTTAGGCAATATTACTTATAAGACCATACTACTAGAAATGTCATTTGAAGGCCACAATAGCAAAATATTATTCAATATTATTAGAACCTTATTCAATCCTATCATTCTAGGACCTACATGATTAGAAAGATATAATCTATTTATAGATCAAAGTTTTCATAAGATAAAATTTCCTATAAAATTCTTTTAGACAAAAAATATTAAGAAATCAATAACAAAGCCTTTATTTCTTGAAGCAAGGACTTTTATGAAAATTTCTGAGAAGAAAATGCCATTTTTTATTTATGCAACTTCAGCTCGTGACAAAGCAAGTTTGTTGATAGCTATCATAGAATAGTTTATAGAATTTTAAAATGTCTTTAAAAAAAAATGAATGCTAATATATTGTTGGTATTGTATTACATAAAGTCTTTCTTAAAAATTCATTAGATACTTGATTGTAGAAGGTAGAAAGAAAATTGCAACAAAAAGATCCTAACAATTCTAATAGAATCTTAAATAAATACTAATAAAGCTTTAATTAAATCCAAAAAAAAATCTTAAAGAAATTAAAAAAAAAAACATGAAGAAATCCTAAAGAACTTTTAAAGAAATTATAAAGAATTCATAAAGAGATAATAAGTAGACCTTTATGAATTCCTAAAGAAATCCAAAAGAAATTCACTATAATTTTTAAAGAAATATTAGAGAAACCTTAAATAAATCATAAATAAATCTTAATCAAATCATATTTTCGTCCTAATTGAAATTTTAATAGATCTTAATTGTATTCTAAACCAAATCCTAGAAAAATTCTTAAATTCTAAACAAATCCTAAATCCTAAACCAAATTCTAGACAAATTAAGTTAATTCTATGGCAGTTTAGAACCTCAATATCTATCAATTATACTAATGATCTTTCTTAAGATTTTACACATCTCTCAACAATTAAGTTGATAATAAGGACATAAAATTTGAAGAAGATCAAATTTATCAATTAAAAGGTCAATCCTAAATTCCTCTCAAGTGTTGGCCAACCTCCTACTCTAATGTATATATTGAACTTCCAATACTAATATCTCCTTCTTAAATAGTTAAATTGCTCCCAAAATTCATCTAAATTGTTAGAAATCAAGTCTAGTCTTCATATAAAAAAAATTCACTTCAATCTAATCAAAAAATTGCTAAATATCTTAAAAATACTCACTAACCCTCAAATTCTAATTTCTAAGACGTCAACCTACAAAAACCTTCATATACTTTGATCTAATTGTTTAGTTGACCTTAAAATTTGTATACATATTTATAACTAATAAAAAAACACTTTATTCAAAATTAACTTATATATATACCATAGAACTTAAGAAATCCTTAATTTTATAAACATAACTTTATTTTTTAAAATCTAATCCTACCAAGAATATCATTAACTTTAAAAATCTTCCAAAAATTGAATATTAACTCAATTGATATAAAACCAATACTCAATTTTTTTTGCAAGTTTGCTTTAAAAGTATATTCTTTGATTTATCAAAAAACTTCGAAGTTGTTGTAGGTGCCTTAAAATCTAATTTCAACCCAGGTTGACAACCGGTCTTTTCCAAGTATCAATATTTAATAATTTGAGGTATTTTTGCTTAAAGCTATTGCTTACTTCTTTCTAAATATATCTATATTAATTACTTATTTCATTTATTTTGATTTGAGGTATTTATATTTTTACAAAGTAAATAGAATCCTATTTTCTAAAAAACAACATTAAGACTAAATCTTTTATTACCTTCCTATCATTTATCATTATTTTTTTATTACATATTTTTACTAGTTTCTTCTATAACAACATCTACATTTTCATTTTTCACTATATAATTGTATTACTATATGACATTGAAGCATTTATTATATGATTTTTTAATTGATCTTCAAAAAAAGATTCAACCATCATTTGGTCCAATCTATAATGTATCACAAAACAAGCTTTTATCATTGAAGGATTACATCAACAAAAATCTTGCAAAGAATTTTATTTGAAATTCCAAATCTCTAATAGGTACACTAATATTTTTTGTAAAGAAAAAAGATAGATCATTGTAAATGTGTGTTAATTATTGTAGCCTCAATAAAATAACAATAAAAAATTATTATACATTTTCATTAATATTAGGGCTTTTGAAGTATCTCAATCAAGTTAAGTTCTATACCAAAATAAATCTTTGTAGAGTATACAATTTGATGCAGATTAAAGAAGGAGATGAATAGAAGACAATATTTTGGATAAAGTATGGACATTTTGAATATAATATTATGCGTTTTGAATTTACAAATGCTCTAGCAATATTCCATCATTTGATAAATGATGTTTTTTAAAATTTTTTAAATAAGTTTGGTATCTACTATCTTGATGATATCTTATCTTATTTTGAGTTTTATAAAGAACATGAAGAACATGTGAAATTAATCTTATAAAAGTTATAAGTTGCAAGATTACATACCAAATTAAAAAATATATATTCTATCAACCAAAAGTAATTTTTTTTGATATATTATATCCAATGAAGGCCTAAAGATGGACTCGAAGAAAGTTCAAGCTATAATAGAGTAGACAACTCCAAAGATAATATAGGATGTATAATTTTTCCTTAAATTTGTTAATTTGTATGAAATATTTATCAAGAATTACTTCCAAGTTGTTTCTCCTCTCATTTGATTGACATCCAATGACAATTTGGAATAAAGACCTCAAGTAAAAAAGATATTTGAAGATTTGAAGGTAATTTTTATTACAGCTCCAATCTTATTAAATCTGATAGGGATCATATAGAAGACAAGGATTCAAGACCAAAAAATAGAATTAGTTAGACATTAGAACAACAACTAGATATAAGGCAAGAAGGCCCTAGTTAAACCACAAGAAGTGAGTTGTTGAGACTAAGGATCCCCTTAGCCTCAACTCCTATATATACTAGGTCCTAGGAAGCTTCTTGAGAAGTTTCTATGAGGCTTGAGAACAAAGCAAGCCTAAGATCCTTCTTTAGCAACTTCTTAAATCATCTAAAGCCTCTTAGAACCTTCTAGGACCTCCTATGACCTTCTAAAACTTTTTTAGAATCTATTAGAACGTTTCAAAACTTTTTGGAACCTTTTAGAATCTTGAAGAGCCTTTTTAGAACCTATTAATATCTTTTTAAACCTTTTAGAAGCTTTTAGAATTTTTTGAGAACTTCTAAAATCTTTTGGAACCTTCTTCAGTTGTATGTCTATGATATCACCTCCTCTTCTAGCTTCAAGGTCTCTCAGAAGCAATGTTGCAGTAATCTAATATATATACAAGAAATTGAAGATCTGTTACATTGTGTCTGCTATATAATCCAATTATTTTTTGACAAGGTAAATGGTTCATAGGCCCTTCTGCCATCGATAGTGACTCAAGCCTTCTACTTATAACTAAGCATGAACTTTGGTATCTTTATTATGGAATTGTCCTACAAACACTCATTTTGAACATCTTTCATAGGCATGTTTTATGTCAAACACAATTACTAGTAACCTATTATTAGGTATTCTTTGACATCTTCGTGGTTCAAGCAGCTCTTCATCTTAGAATTATCTCCATGAACTACTTGGTTGAGATGGTATGACTGGCAAGGTAGATATCTCTTAACTATCCATATCATATAAAGTATACAAGACCAAAAGAATATAAACATGCTATGGTTGTGAATTCAAACTACTCACTTATACTATTCTAAACATTTAACAATAATTGCATCTTCTAAAGTTGTCTCCTCTCCTTCTTTATGAGGCCATGAACTAAGAATCTTTATAGTGAAGCCATCTTACTAAGCTACTGTCTTTTATTTTGCTGCTTTTGGTCTAGATGGATGTTGTTGATGGAACCTTCAAACCTTTATTTGTACATTTATAAAGTTTCTAGTTGGTTCCCACATACAATCATTGATATCATATCTCCACCAATGGCCTAGATATTCATGCCTTCTATATCTTATCTTTGAATCTAATACTTTTTCTACCTCAAATTCAACATGATCATTGAATTCAACTATAGAAGATGGTGGTTGTCCTCGACTTGATATGTTCGATTCTTTATATCTTTCTAAAAGTAAAACATTAAAGACTGGATGAATTTTTATAGATGAAGGTAACTCCAAGTGATAAGTTACATAATTAATTTGTTTTTGAATCACAAATGGTCCCAACTTTCAGTAGTCTAATTTATCACATAACTTGTTGGTTTTTATATTATATCAAAGAAGCCATATTTTGTCACCAATTTGAAATAGAGGATGTTCCTTCTTCAATTCATCTGCGAGTAGCTTATAATTTTATTGAGGCTTTTCTAAGTGAGTCTTCATGGTTGCTTGAAGTTCAGCCATCTTCGTAGAAAAATTCTCTGGTGTTGGATTTGCCAACTTTGAAGGCTCTATCATATCCAACTTTGGATGATGACCGTAATTTGAGTAGAATGACATTTGGTGTGTAGATATATAGATTGTGTTGTTATATGCAAACTTCGCCAATAACAAGTAGGAAGTTCAATCATCTTATTGATAGTTGATGATGCACTTCAAATATTGCTCAAGAATTTGCTTGATCTGCTCTGTTTGGCCATCAAATTGAAGATGGAAGGTAGAAGAAAGATTGATCTCAACTTTAAGAATCTTGAAAAGTACCTTTCAAAACTTTGATACAAATTATCACCGAAGATCTACCACCATGTTGTTTGGTAAGTCATGGTAACGATAGATATTGTCAATAAAGAGTCTTGTCATTTCTTTATTAATAATTGATTTTTTACAAGGTATAAAATGTGCCATCTTAGTCAATCAATCAATAACTATGAAGATAGTATCAAATAAGTTTGATGATGAGAAATCTATGATGAAATGCATAGAGACAAATGACCATAGTTGTCTTGGAATAGGAAGGGGTTGAAGAAGTCCATATGGCCGATGTAGAGGGATCTTTGACCTTAAACAAGTATCACATGATAATACAAATTTGTTAATGTCTTTTCACATTTTAGGCCACAAAAAGTCTCTACATAGAAGTTCCAAGATCTTGTTGAATCTAAAATGTCCAGTTGTAGGGAAGTTCTGGTATGTTTGAAGAATGCGCATGTGAGTTGGCTCTTCAAGAATAAACAAATGTTCTTCAAAGAACAAGAAGTTGTCTTCATACTTGAATTTAAAAGACTCTTCAAGAAGATTGTTGGCAAGACACTTGATATTAAGAACAAAAGAGTCCATGTTTGAAGCTTTACGAACTTAATGAAGAAATAATAAATCCACAGGCATTGATACATTGGTTGCTCGAAAATGAAATTGCTCAAGTTTTAACAAGGTTTTCTATTATTGATCATATATTGCCTTGGCTTCTTTTGGTTCAAGGTAGAAATGTATTGATAATGCATCTAATAACTCTTATTGGCTCTCGGATCAATGTATGATACAAAAGTCAAATCATGATAAAGATATACTTCAACATTGTCATATGGCATGATTTACTATTTGAGAATATATTGCATATCTAGCTCTAGAGAGTGTAGCTTAAACCTTTATATGAATCTTTTCTTAGCTTCCAAAATTCTTTTATTTTGCATAAAACTTAAAATTTAACAAAACCCCTTCAAAACATATTTTTCCTGCAAAGGATTTTTTTTTCTTGAACTTTAGAAATTTATAATTCTTGATCTAACCGTTAAGTTTCTTTCAAATTTACAAAATAGGTAGAATTCACCCTTAAATTTTATCACAAAAAAAACCAAGTACAAATTCACTACTGATCTTTTGGCATCTAAGAAACCCTAGTAGACGCTCTAAACCCTAATTTACAAGCACCTGAGCACTATTTCCTTAATATCTCAAGAATTCAATATTCAAATATCATAAAACTTATGTATTAAGTTTATTAATATGAAATTATACATTTCCTGAAATTTTGAGCCAAACCTTTGTCAAATTGCTCAAGATATAGCTCAAGTCACAACCATTAGTAAATCAGGTCACTTACTACCCTTAGATTGCATGTGCCGACTTCGAAATCCAATAACTCCTTTATTTCAACTTAGAATCCAATAAGCCATATGTAAAAAGTATAGCCGCAAAAGTGTTCTCTCTAATCACGGTCGCCGATCCTCAAATGCTATCTGTATGCATGCGTTATGTCAAAAAGAGTGACAGTAGCTCCCAAATCAACTTCTTAACTTTCAGCACTTGTATCTCTTTCATATAAACTCCAAATCATCCAAAACTTGCATCAAAACTATAGCCAAAAACCTAAACTTGTTGACCCTAGCCTTCAAAGCTCGAATGGCCTCGAAAAAATAATCCTAATCCCTAATATGGCCTCGGATAGCCTCCTCAAAGCTCATTGGTCATGATTTTTGACCAATAGGAATAGAGATTTTCATCATCCATCTCCATTCATCTATATTGGTGCCCTAATTACTCTTTTTGCTACCAAAACCCTTCTTCAATCTTTTTTCTTATAAGATTTATATAATTTATGCTCTAAACATTAAATAAAAGAACCAAAATAAGTTTCCAAAGGTCACCAATGTCTAACAAAGGTGACTCTAAATATTTAGAAGTTACTATCAACCAAAACCAATCTTAAAAGCCACTGTCAAAAGAAAATTAAAGTTATAAAAATTCTATAGTAATATTTTTAAAGAACCTCTTCTCAAGGGAATAATCAAATTATATTCTACAACCAACTAAAATCTATTAATATGGCTCTTACCATGTTACTTAATAAATTATATATTAAGTACATAATTACATTGTTTTCATATAGTAGCCGAACCACAACATGACAACTTGTTTAGCGACAATTCAATACTCAGGTTGATATGAAATATTCAAGATTCTTGTGATTTGTATATACAATCACCTGATGAGAGGTGCCTTCAAGAAAGTGATGCCATTCTTAGAAAGAATCTATAATAAGAAGTAGTTCTTTATCATGGATTTTGTAATTAATTTTTACCACTGAGAATTTTTTAGAATAGAATGCAATTGGATAAAGTTTTTCATCTTCTCCATATTGTGGCAAAACTGCTCCCAATACAAAGTCTGAGGTATCGATCTCCATAAAATAGGACTTATTGAAATCTGGATGTATTAAAATTGGAGGTTTTTTGAAAGCATCTTTTAAGCTTTAAAAAACTTTCTCTGCTTCGAGGCCCTAATCTAGTTTGTCCTTGGATGTCAACTGCGTAAGTTGAGCAGCAATCTTAGAATAATTCTTAATAAAAATCCTGTAGAAGTTTGCAAATCCAAAAAAACATTGGGCATCACATATAATTTTGGCTTTGTTCAATCGATGATTACTTGTACCTTCTTTGGATCCATAAAAAAGCCTTTGTTGGAAATAATATATCCAACAAATTTGACTTGAGGTGCATGAAATATACACTTCTTCAGTTTTACATATAGTCTAGCACTTTGTAGCTTTTCTAGCACAAGGCGGACATGTTTTTTGTGATCTTCCAAATTCTTAAAAAAGATCAAAATATCACCTAAATAGATCACAAAAAATTCATTGAGATATTTGCAAAATATGTCATTCATTAAGTATTGGAATATAGTTGGAGCATTAGTAAGTCCAAAAGGCATGACATTGTATTCAAAATGTCAATACCTGGTGCAAAATGATGTCTTTCATTTATCTCCCTCCTTACTATATACCAAGTTATATGCGCCTCGTAGATCAATCTTTGTAAAGTTTTTTGCTTGGCTAAGTTGATCAAGAAGTCTGGATATCAACGACAATGGATATTAATTCTTTACCATGATTTTATTAAGACTCTGATCAAGGTTCATGAAATACACAAGGATCTATCTTTACACATTGTATATTTCATTCACAAGGATCTATCTTTACACATTCACAAGGATCTAACTTTTTTCTTCACAAATAATATCAGAGCACCAGTTG
The DNA here is from genome assembly GCF_059467195.1 of Physcomitrium patens. Lineage (NCBI taxonomy): Eukaryota > Viridiplantae > Streptophyta > Bryopsida > Funariales > Funariaceae > Physcomitrium > Physcomitrium patens. The sequence continues at coordinate 8,494,127 of NC_143433.1, read as the reverse complement.
GTGACTTGAAATGTCGAATAAAATTCTTAGCCAAATTTTCCTCAACATACTCTTTTAAAGTCGCAAGCTCATTTTCAGATAAATCATAGATGGGTCCAAATAATGGTTGAGCACCTTCTTAAAGATCAATTGTACAATCATAAGGGCGATGCTTTGATATGATATCTGCATTTTGCTTTTCAAATATATCTACAAAATTCTTATACGCCTGTGGAATTGTTGTTGTAGCAACCACAAGTTCCGATTGTAGATTTGCATAGATAGCAAATGTAGTACCTTGTTGGTTGCCCTCACAAATAAATAAATGTTATTTAAGTTTTAGCTTGTCGAGTGTGAGTAGTTTTTCAAAGATCTAGGGATTCCATAATCTATTGGAAGAAATTCTAACTTTCATGATATCCAATCTATCTGTGGATTGTATTTTTCAAGCCATGAGAGTCCTAAAATGAGTGGACTTGATGGTGATTTAATGACGTTAAATACTACTTGCCTGCTATTGTTGTCAAAGGTTATTTCTAATAGAATTGTTTCATGAGTGACATCTCTAAAAGATAAAGGTCTACCATCTATTACTTCTATATGTATGACTTTGGATTTTTGATTGTAAAAATTTTATATGATCTAGAAAATTCTTTGATTATAAAATATGCAAAGGCTCTCGAGTCAAGTAATACATAACAATTTAGTTTTATGATTCCTAACCGTACAAGTATATTAAAACAACAAGCAGGGTTGGTAGAGAGTATAGGACCTTTTCTGGTTTGTAATAGTGAAGAATTCAACCGCATGGTCCCTACTATGATTAGACGCCCTTATTTTTCTACAACGCTTTTGATGATGTGGCCGCACTCCTCATTTGATATGTATATTGAAATTTCTTTGAACAATTATTAATCTTATAGTGAGGTTTTTTGCAATATAAGCATAGGCCAAGTTTCGTTTGATACTTTTTTTCTTGCTCAGAAAGAAATTTGAAGCAAACTACATCAATCTGCATATCTTTTGCTTCCAACTACTCATTACAATTGGATGGTGAAGAAGCTATAAAATAATTGGTGTATACATGTGATATAATTGAAGAATGTTAATCTTGTCATTGTTCAAATAAACAGTTATCGCACTTCATAGCTTAATTAATTGCTTCATTGAATGTTAGAGGATCTGGCATAGACAACAATAAGTCGTTGACATCGTCTCTTAATCCTCAATAAAATTGGCTCATCAGTGCATCTTTTCTCCAATTTAAATCACATACTAATTATCAAAAATCTAAGATATATGTTGATGTAGAGCATATTCCTTGTCAACGGCTTTGAATTTTAGTTGTTGAAGAAAAAATCTTATCATGTTCATCAAATGCTTCCACAAATACTGCCAAAAATGCTTCAAAATTGTACAATATAAGAGATTTTTTGTCAAATAATGGGACAAATTAGGATAAAGCTTGACTCAAGAGCAAGGTTTCAAGCAAACTAAGATAAGATGCTTTAGTAGAATATCATTGAGGTTGAAGCAAGGTGATTAGTCGTACTTAGATTACAAAGCTATGAAATTTTGAGCAGGTGCCATCAAATTTTTTTCAAAGGCTAATCCTTGGTTTTTTTTATTGTTATTGTTGTTAGATCATTGCCTTGGGTGAATGAACCTCCGATGTTTGCAGTACACATAGTTGTTCAAGAATTTGGAACCTCTGTTATAATTTGATGTGATGGTTGAGGCACTCCGGGTCTTTAACCATTATATATGGTCATATATAATTCTTCATTCTGCTTTGACAAAGTCTGTGTCCTAATCTTCAATGCTTCAAGAGTATTAATAATAGAATCTAACTTAATCTCTTTAGAATTTGTCATATTGTCTTCTCTACTTTCTGCCATAGAAAATCAGAGAAATACATGCCTTCAAAAAGAAAAAAGAAAAAAAACTTGATCTATGATATTAAGAAAAGAAACCAAAAGAATATTAAGAAAGTTCAATATTAGTCTAAGAGAGGATAATCTGCAACCCCTAGAATACTACAGTAGTTTTAAGAAGAGAGGTAATCTATTCTTTGTCAAGAAAGATCAAGCTATTAATATTGTTTTATAACAGTCTCAACAAATTGTTAGGAACTATACACAAGACAAGAATTTAAGACCAAGGAATGGAATTAACTTGATATTAAAACAACAACTAGATACAAGGCAAGAAGGTCTTGGCTAGACTACAAGAAATGAGTTGTCAAGACTGAAGATATACTAAGCTTCGACTCCTATATATATACTAGGTCCTAGAAAGCTTCTTCAGAAGTTTCTATAAGGCTTGAGAACAAAGCAAAGCTAAGATCCTTCTTCAGCAACTTCTTAAGTCATCTAAAGCCTCTTAGAACCTTCTAGAACTTTCTTAGAATCTACTGAAACCTTCTAAAATCTCCTAGAACCATCAAGAGTCTTTTTAGAAGCTATCGATATCTTTTGGAATCTTTTGGAACCTTCTTGAATCTTTTAGAATCTTCTTCAGTTATATGTCCGTGATAAAATCTAAATTTTTTGAAGGCTTTTTATTTGAAAATTGATGCTTTTGACTTTGCATTAGGAATTGTATTATCTCAGATGGAAAATAATAGAAAGTTCTATCCAATTGCATTCTATTATCAAAAATTTCTAGTTATGGACATTAATTATGAGATTTATAATAAAGATCTTTTTGTAATTATAGATTCTTTCTAAGAATGGTGTTAGTTATAAGAAGGCTCTATACATCCTTTGATTGTATATGCAAATTACAAAAATTTGGAGTATTACATGCCACCTCAAATTTTGAATTATTGCCAAGTTGTGAAAGATAAGAACTCGATGAAAACAAATAAATAAGTGAGATTTTTTTAAAGAAGTATGAAAAAATAGAATTAATATATATATATATATATATATATATATATATATATATATATATTAAAAAGAAACTAGAATGGATATTGCCAAATGATAAGATAATTAGAGACTTCTTAAAATTAAATTAGAAGTATAAAAAGAATAAAAAGAATTAAAAAAAGTGAAAAAGGCTTTCTTTTTGTATCTATTTATATATATATATATATATATATATATATATATATTATCTACCTAGGAGTTATGAGGTGATATTTTATAGAACCTTCAAAATATGTTGACTTTGTACAATATGTATTTTAACTTGCAAGGTAAGTTTTTTTATATAGATGCCACATAATTAGTTTATTTCACAAGCTACCAACACGTGTAGCATGTTATTGTATTACATGGATTTTTGCTTGAGAATACACTATACACCTAATTATAGAAGGTAAGTAGAAATGCAACAACAATCCTATGAAGTCTAATAGATTTGTAAATAAACTTTAAGCAAACCTTAATAATCCTAATCAAACTTTGATCAATCCAATATAATTTTTAAAGAAGTTATAAAAGAAACCCAAAGAAGTTTTAAACTAATCTCAAAGAAAATTAAGAAGAAATCTTTAATATATATATATATATATATATATATAAACCTTTAAAAAAATAAAAATAATCTTAAATAAATATTAGAAATAGAAAATTTTAAAGAAAAAATAAAAATCCTACAGAAATACTAAAAATAAAAACCTTAAATCAAATCCGAATTAAATCTCAACTAAAACTCTAGTGAATCTTAATCAAAACTTAGATCAGATCCTAATTGAAATCCTAACTAAACCTTAATCAAATCTTAGGTCATATCTTAATAAAATCCTAATGAATCTTAAATCCTATATAAATTCTAAACCAAATCTTAAGTAAATACTTAAAAAAATCCTAATTAAACTCTAAACTTTAAATAAATTCTTACCAAATCCTATAATAGATTGAAACTTCAACAACTAATGATTAAACTTTTATATCAATTTTAAATTTATATACTTCTTAAAATTGTAGTTTAAAATAATTATAAGAAAGATGAAATTGATTGCACTTACCAATGGAGAGAAATATAAGATAATCCAATTGGGTATCAAACAACCTTCTACTCCAACCTAATGCTAAACTTCTAGATTTAGTATCTCCTTCTTAAATTATTAAATTGCTCTCAAATTTTACTTAAGTATTGAAAATTAAGTCTAATATCTATATAAAAAAATTTCATTTCAATCCAATTGATAGATTGCTAAAGATCTTAAAAACACTCATTGGCCTTTAAACTCCAATTTTTGAGACTCCAACCTAAAAAAATCCTTATATACTTCAATCTAATTATTCAATTGATCTCAAAATTTGCATAAACATTGATAACTAGTAAACCAATATATTATCCAAATTTTACTTATATACATATTACAAAACTTAAAAAATCCTTAAATTTGTAAATATATTTTTATTTTTTAAATCTTCGTGCTACTAAGAACATCAATAATTTAAAAAATCCTTCAAAATCTCAATATTAATGCAAATGAAATGAAACCAATGTCTTAAAATCTTTTCTTTAGTCTCTTCTCAAATTCCACTCTTTGATCTATCAAAAAATCCTAGAATTGCTATATGGATGCAATTTTGTATTTTAAAGTCTGATTTTGATCTTGGTTGAGAATTGGCCCTTTTCAAGTATCAATTTTTAATAATTTTAAGTAAGTTTTGCTTTAACTTATTTTTAATTATTTTTTAAATATATTTATATTAGATTTTTATTTAATTTACTATAATTTGGCTTATTTATGCCTCTACAAAGTAAATAAAAGTCCCTTTTATAAAAGACAACATTAAGACTAAATCTTTTATTATCTTTTTTATCATTTATTTTTATTTTTTTACTATATCTTTTTACTAAGTTCTTTTATAGTAACTTCCATATTTTTATTTTTTACCATACAATCATTTTTAGATATGACAATATGATTAATTTTTTGACAAAGTTTCTAACCTATCAATCAGTTATAAATACATATAAAATCAAAGTAATGTCTATGAAGCTTCTAAAAAGATATTATGAAATTAATCTACTTTAATATACTTCTACCTATTCATATTATATAAATAAGAATTCAAGTAAATATATGTCCATAATAGAAGCTTGTAGGAATATGTCATTATCTTGTTTTAATTTTGTGATTACATATTGATCAAGAAAGTGACAAGGACTATCAAATACTTTGTCAAGAAGATCATATCTTACTCCAAAAATTGGAGAAGCAACATTTAATAAATAATATATCATTCTCTTAAAACCAAAATAATTTTATCTTTATGCTATTTCTATGGTTATACTTGTTGATTTAAGTTTTTTTGAACAAATTTGTGTAATGTTAGCTAAGGACTCATTAGTTTGTAATATCAAGCAATACCTTGACAACAATAAATTCAAGTTTTTAAAAGATCTTTTGTATTTTGAAGATCGTTTATATATTCTAGAAGGACCAATGCGACTTTGTATTCTTCAATCTTGTCATGATTTTTCAGCTACATGACATTGTGGATTTAACAAAATATTGGAGCTTGTTTCTTGAGATTTTTGGTGGCCTCAAATGTGGAAGAAGGTGAAGAACTTTGTCATCTTTTGTGACATCTATTCAAGATTCAAGAATTCTCGACATTGTCCTTATAGACTTCTATAGCTACTACCATTTCCAAAGTGACAATGGTCTTCAATATCAATGAATTTCATCACTGATCTGCCTCCATCAACTACATTTGATGCTACTTATATTGTTGTAGATTGACTTATAAAAATGGTACATTTTTTCTTATGCAAAAAGATAATTTTTAGAGAAGAAATAAAAGACTCTTTTTTAATAATATATATTGATATCATAGCCTACCCAATTATATTATTTCTCATCAATAATCTCAATTTATATCAAAGTTATGGAAATCCTTTTTTAGATATTCAAAGTGAATATCAAACTTTTTTTTGCCTTTTGCCTTCAAACAGATGATCATACAAAATGAGCCAATTAAGTTTTCGAGCAATATTAGTGATATACCATTAACTATTACCAAGATGATTGGATCTCATATTTATCTTTAGCAAAGTTTACTTATAATAATATTGTTTATGCTTCAATTCAATAAACACTATTTTATTCCAATTATAGTTATTATTCAAAGCTTGATTTGCTAAATACATCAAAGTATGAAAATCCAATAGTTAAAGATCTTAAAAAACAATTGTCACATCTCTACATAACTTTGAAGCTCCATTTACAAACAAATTAAGATTCTTACAAAGCATCTCTAGACAAATTTTAAAAAGAATCCCTTCTTTTTAAGTTAGAAATAAAGTATGGTATCTTTTATAAAATATCAAGACCAATTGGCCTTCCAATAAGTTGAACTACCAAAGATTATGATCATTTTGTATTCAAAAGAAAATCAATCTAGTGGCTTATTGATTGGAACTACATACATCTATAAAGGTACATCATGTCTTTTATCTTTTTCTCTTAGAGGCTTATTCAAAATGAACTATTCAAAGAAGAATACAACCATCTGTGCCTTGCATTAAAATAGATAATCGTATGGAATATAAAGTAGAAAAGATTTTTGATTTTTGATTAAAAAGAGGCAAGTTGGAGTATTTTCTTCATTGGTGCTACTACAATATTAATAAGTATACCTGGAAATGAGCAAAAAATATAATTAATGAGCGGCAAAAAACACAATAATTTCATTAATACTATCTTCAAAAATCTAAATCTATTTTAAGATGACTTTTCTATGAAGCTACTACTAAGATGTGGTATATAAAGAAAGAAGTAGATATGAAATTGATGCTACTTGTGGAATTTAGAATTTAGAAGGAGATGTGTTGTTACATACATCCAACAAGAAGATTCTATAAATATTCTATAAATATTCTATTAGGCTCTAAAAGGTTCCAAAAGATTCTTAGAAGATTTCTAAAAGGTTTTAGAAAGTTTTTTTTTTAAATATTCTAATAGGTTTTAGAAAGTTCTAAAAAATTCTAGAAAAATAAATGAAGTTGTCCAAGAAGCTTCTTAAGATTGCTTCAACTTCAAGCAACATAAAACTTCTTGAAAAGCTTCTTAATACCTAATATATATTGGAGTTGAGATTGAGGAGATCCTTTGTCTTAACAATACATCTCTTGGAACTTTAGCTTACTTTTCTTCATGTTGATCTTGTACTCATTTGATTTAATTAAGTTCTTGTTAGTTTTCTTGTTGAAACTCTTCCATTCAACTTCTTGTTTGATCTCTTATATAGTATATCCATGACAATGTGCACATTGTCTTGAATGTAGTGTACTATGGTGCCATATATTTAGATTATAATGTCAGAAATTAATTCTACTGATTTTTATATTTTAATTCATAAATTAATGGCCATCCAATCTTCATATATAGCTTTTTTATTCTTTTAAATAAATAATAAATAATATTCATTCAATGTTGATAAAAACGAAATCATTATCATGCTTTGTGTTGTAAAAAGCTTTTCTTGTGGTACATTTCTCTATCCTTTTTATGGTTTTAGTAATTCTATTTGGTGTAGCCATTTTCATTGTTTTATTTTTAATTGAATTTATTTTTTTGTGTGTATGCTCGTATGTAGATGTTACATCCATATGTGGATGTATTAATAATAAATCAGTGGATATTTGATGAATGATTCATCAAATTATTCATGCTGAAGTTAAATGCTGGTTGTTGTTTTCACTAAATAAACATTCTCTTGAAGAACACTGGAGAAGTTTTCTTAAATAAAAGTTAAAATTAAAATTGTTATACATCATTGTCTTATTTGTCAATCTTCATGATATTTATGAATGTATCTATTTATGCACTTATTGGGTCTGTATTATATTTTTTTCATAATTTGCTAACTTATTTGTTAACCTGTGCACAAAAGTAAATTAAATTGTGTATGCAAGTATATAGCATTTTCGTTCAAAAGGACCTGAATGTAGTACCATGCCCTGAAATTTTAGTGGTAAATTTTTTAGTTGTAAGCTTGATTGAAATACAACGTTTATATTATCATTTTATAATAAAACATATTACAGACATTGGACAAACTGTTCGTTTGTGGTCCCGCGAATATTACAACTTCTCACATTCTGGACATCTTCGTGAGCTCTCGTTGAGAATTTGAGTCTTTCTAACTTGAGCATTTATCAATAGAGCTAGTATGTTGAGAATTTGAGAGTCTTTCTAACTTGAGCATTTATCAATAGAGCTAGTATGTCGTCCAGACCATCTAGGGAAAATCTTTGAAGTTTCTTACCAATTCATTATACCTCTTGGTTCGTGCCCAATTTCTGATGTCAGGCATCGGTATCCGCTCTTACAAAGGAAATACTGATTTGAACATAACCCTCACTAACCACAAAACTGAAGTGTGATGGAAGTTACTACTTTTGTATTTTGACGCAGGCTACTGCAAATTCCTGCGGCTCTGACATGCTCAACCAGGGACACGACCTTTTAGGTGTGACCGAGGTTTAAATGTACAAGTTTTTAACTTCACGAGCAGGTAAACCCTTTTTACGATTCACATACTGCAATAAGCACTTCTCACTCGGCCGCCATATCAGTTAAATCATTTTAAATATTACCCACCCACGTTTCACGTTCATAGTCTAAACGGCGTTGAAACGTCGAAACATCTTGACGATGTTAGTTGTGGTTCCTGCGAACAAGGACAAAAAAGAACTGCACCGTCAGAATCCCTCCTAAACTGTAAGACAACCGGAACGTATAGCTGAGTGACTACACGAGCGTGTGAGATGCCATAGTGAATCACTAACCGGCGTGTCACCGCCTTCGTAGCTGCCACCTTTTAGAAGCATGTCAATGAGTGATGTGACCAACTGGTTTTCAGCCATATGGATTGCTGAACGCATAGCATTTAGAAGACTTCCATAAGTGGTGCCATAACCACGTTCAATTGCCTGGATGAAGCAGTAGGTCATCTCTCCTGTTGAGGTCGACCTCCCAAGATTCTCCTGCAAGAGAGGCGTTACAACCATAAAAACAAGGGATATAAAAAATTCCGGAACGTGAAAGTGATCAGTGGACTGCAGTACAATAACACAGTGGGCGCTAAAACAATCACCAGACCTCTCGATGCATTCGGAATTGTAGTGAAAGAACAGCTCCTAAAATCTAAACAGGACAAACCATACTCCTTTACGGAGTAATCATGCTCTCCTCTTTCCAGCTATTCATACTGAAGTACTTCAAGCGATTACACAGCTGCAACGATCAAGGTGCTTACCATAGTATCAAAGACCGTTTGATGGTCATCACAACCACTAAACGAGTACACGTTTCCCCCTGCTGTCCCCTTCCATGTACCTGTAGCCGGACGATGGTCTTCCCATACGAATGCTTCATGTCTGTGGCAACATGACACTCATTTTAATGAATCCCATCTCTCCGATAAAGCAGATCGTAAGAACATATAGTTCATGTAAAACTATATAAAAATATTCCCTCCTGGTATCTAACCTTCTGATTGGTCCCACACACCTCACGGCCACAAAATACGCTTCCGAAGTGGTATAAGGATGCCACTGTTCTCACACATGAACACAAAGGAAAAAAGAATTGTGCTGCATGGTTTTCTCGTAGTGCGCAGGATAGCCAAGTTTTCAAGCTTATCTTCCGAGCACAGGTAGGAAATTAGATCAAGAGTACAATGCTCACCCGCTATATCGATAGAGAAATGGCAGATCTAAAACAGTGCCGCTGTGGCAGGCATCCACTATGGCGTGAAGATCAACTCCAGTAGGCAGGGGCCTGACGATTGTGGTATTGATATCATCGTCAACGATCTGGCCTGCAGTCATGAAGTCAACAGGTATCAAAGTCTCGTCGAAACCGTCGAGTTCTTCTCCTATGTAGTTGGGCTGTTGAGAGCCATGGCCTGAGAAATGAAATACGAGCGAATCTCCAGCTTGGCAGCCTTGAACTAACCATTCCAGGGCCTGCATGATGTTATATTTCGTAGGCTGTCGGCGTGGGTCCACTTGATCCTCTGCAAAAGTGTACGTCAGCTTCTACGGCTGCTTTAGAAGAACATCTGTCCAACTTTCATTAAGTGCGTCATTTATCTGCACTATGAAGCGATTGAAACCTCATCTTTAAACTAACAAACTACAACCAACGCGAAGCAGATTGAATGCAATTGTCACAGTGATAACAGACACGTCATGGGTGAGAGTGGGACACAGGTGTCCCCTTTTCAAATCTAAAACGAGCAATTTCGAACTCTACATGTTTACCAAAAGAATCAACCATACAATCTAATACCATATAATGAACTGAAGGAAATGAACCAGAAAGATTTTATACCTGTTAGCACAAGAATAGCAGACTCTGGGAAATGAAACTTCGACATCAGCAAGTAACTCATGCACTTTGCATCATTTAAACACCCCTTGAGCTCAATTGATGTTCCCCCGTACGAAATTCCACAGATAACCGCTCTTTTAGATCCTTGTGCGTTGAATGATTTTGGGCAATACTGCAAAGGATTTGGAGACGAATTATGGCGATAAAGCTGTACACCTTGTGTTGGTAGGGGATTAACGGGCCTTGCGGATCCAGGATTCAGTGCTGGCCGCCTCGCGTTCGGAGAAGGTACGCTTTCCGTCGGATGTTTTAGACTAGGTTCCTCCTCTGAATACTTGCTCTGCGAATATTGATATAGGCTTGGGTCCTTGATTAGCTTCGGCTCTGAGACTACAATCGGTGGGAGGTTGAGCATGCTCAGATCAGGCGTATTTCCTGCTTTGAGTGACATCTGATGCTGAAGATGAGGATGAAGATGAGGCTGAAGATGAGGCTGTTCGGGTACTTGCGTACGCGACATGGACACAGAGCGAAGCTGAGCCAAGGGGTGCTGGTTTGGAATGGGATCATGATGACAGAGAACAGAGTGTTGTTGATGATTTGGAGGTGGAAGTCTAATAGCGCCAGACAGAGACTGGTGAGGATGTGAACCAGGACTGCCTTCACCCTCCCAATATGGCAACACATGACGCGGAGAATAGGTGTCAGGTTTCGATGGAATCGAAGGAGCTTCTACAGGCGTCACCTGTATTACTGCCAAGCAGTGCTCGCAGATGATAGACCTTGTGCCTGGAGACAAGGTCACTAATGTCTCCACTTGACAACTACTGCACTTAATTCTCCGCTGCCCTCCCATGTTGACTAGCAGTACTTCCACGAACTCTCAAATTGTATGCAGCAATGAAATTACACATGTGAATTTCAGTACTTCCTCTGTTTGCCACTGAACATCCAACGCAAATGCAGATCACCTCAACCGGCCGTAGACAGCTATGCCGCGAATCCAAGAGATGTCTGTGACAAAATCAACAACCCATCACACAACCTGCAAAGATGACAATGCCAGAGGTATCTTTGTGGAGGTTACACAGAAGCATGCAACACCGCCCCCACAATTGCGCTGGAGAATGCATCACCAATCCGACACAAACATTTACTAGGACGACACAGGACTTGAAATTCCAGCTTAAGGACAATAACAAAAAAAAAAATTGTCCCTATCAAGCTGAAATCTTTGACACCAACTATCATCTCAATCAAACATTGATAATGCAATTCAAAACAAAAGTGTTCCATAATGTAAATAAACAGGACGCTACATAAATAAGATCAATACTACTGGAATATCTTTGAGGCAGAATGACCGACTTAAAAACAAAATCGTCTCGACCTTTTCCAGCAAGGATCAAGCAGGAAGATCAAACAGAAGTGACTCACGAGCATCATCTCATTGACCTTGTCAACGAAGAAGGATACAGATAATACCAACACGTGTGAAAACAACATCCCTGACCAATGTGAATTTTGTTCTCGGTACGAGGAATGTCCGATTCCAATGCCTATAGAAAAATCTTGAAATCGCTAGATGGATCAAACTGCAAATTATCATGCGCGGAATTTAAAGCGTCTACCGGCGCAGAATTTGAAGGCAACCGTGTTTCATAGTTAGACTTGTGAAAGTAAGCTTGACGTCGACCAAGACGCAGAGACCGCTGTCCATCATTCTTGATTACGCCACAATCACCTCACACTACTAGAACAGACTCCCTAGAATCCAATAATATCCAACTAAACCTAAGGCAAAAAACCTGGTAAGAGACATAACTGCAACACCGAAGCGCTAACAACTGATCAAAATACTTAAAAGGAAGAATGAGTAATCTTTACATCAACATCCTAAGCAATTGCAATTGTCAGCTTATATCCTCGACCTACGGTCTGATTTCCATGGTTTTCAGCTAGAAGCTTTGCCAGCATGAACGAGAATCACTGTCAACTCGACTCAACTTCACTCCCAGAGGCAAATAGGCCACACCTGGAAACACACAGAACGACCAATCGGCTTGCTCACGTACTACACCGTAGCTGCCCTTCGCTGCACCATACAGAAACAGAGACAAGCCACGCAAGATGCATCAAACACCACCAAAAATCATCACAAATCGCCACGAGACGGACGCTATCTAATGAGCCAATCCGCCATGCCCGAAATATTCCCTCCACCTCCACTCATTAAGAAAATGAAAAGTGGAAACTACGACGATCCGCTCCAACAAGTCGAACACTACTCTCTCCAGATTGTAACCGAAATTCAAAGCAGGTAGACGAGGCACACACACACACCCAGCTATTTGTGCAGAGACATCGCCGATTCATCGAACGAACGCACCGAATCTGAAGTAGAAAAAAACAGTGGCGATGCTGCCGGACCCGGTCTCTTTTGCATTGCAACAGAGGCACAGTGGTCCCTACCACCGCGCGAGACCTGACCGGAGCCTCTGTGATCCGAGTGCACGATTCCCCACTCCACCCCCCTGCCTGCTACCACTCAGAAGCAGCCCGTTTTACCGCCAGATGGATATACACATACACTCTCTCCCAGCTTCTCAATTATTTTTTCAAAAATCTAATAAAAACTCAATTTGATGTGGTTAAAACCATGGCATTTGTACTAGTGTAAAGCCCTCCAACAACGGAAAGTTTTTGTATCGAAAAGTTAAAGCTTAGTATTTTCTATGTTATTATAACATAAAAGATGAGAATAATAATAATAATAATAAGAGTTGGAAGGAACGAAATGATGGAAAGCAATGTTAAATTGGAGTGTAACAGGGAGAGGGCTAGAGGGTATATGTATATCTAATCCCAGTTCTGAGAATAGAACCAATTGCACAAGAAAGAGCCCTTTCTATGGGATAGGCAGGAAGTGGGAGAAAGAGGGGACGGACGGGGGCTTTTACTTTTTCGGGCAGTGAGTGTGGTGGTCTTCCGTCCGAGACCGGGTCGACTTTTTCGTCGAAGGTCGTCGGCTTTTGAAAGGCACCGGTCATCCCGTCCGACCTTTTTTGCGGCGTCGCCGGCAAGGGACCTCCCCTCCCCCTCCCAGCTTGCTTTTGCCCACAGGAAGGAGAGAGACCGTGAGAGCCTTGTCAACGCCTCAACGGACCATCGATCGATCGCCCATGCTTGCGGGCTAGCTACCCCCCCACCTCCTGCCCCTTCCCTTCCCTTCCGGGTATTGTGACGACGGGCTTTCCATGCGTGCTTTCCGACGTTCTGGCGTTTTTTCGCGGGGAGTTGCGGGTGAAGGCGCGGCGTGGAGGATGTTTGGTTGGTCGGTCCGGAGAAGTTAAGAATGTGGATGGCGAGGGGTTGGAGTGCAGATTGGACGAGGTATAGCGTGTGAGAGGGTTTGCGGGGATAGATTGTACTGGACTGGGGTTGATCTGACCGATTTTCTAGCTGAGGAGCAATCATCGCGGGTCGTTGATACTTTTGTCCGTTGCGGCACACGAGGTTACGAGGTTTTGAGGTTTGTATGAGGCATGTGAGGTTTGGTTCGATGTCTCGGAGTTTTCGGCGGGCATTCAGCTGTGGTGAAAAGAGGACCGGAGGCTTGTTGGGAGGGCTTAGAGCTGTTGAGGCGATTTGGCTATGAGAGAGGCGGATTGAGGTGGCAATAACGCGGGAATGGCTGTGCAAATTTAGGGTCAGAGAGGTGTGAGTCAGGAGTTTAAGGTTTTGATGTTTGGCATTTGAGCTGGAAGCATACGTTTTCTCGTGGTTTGTGTGTGGAGCCGGTTGAAGTTGTTGGTATCGCGTGGTGGTGGTGGTGGTGGAAGGGAATACATGGAAGTTACAGGGGGACGTTCATTTACAGGATTAGCGTAGAGGAAGAGCCTATGGAGGATGAAGATTTGATTTTCAGATTCTAGAATAGGAAAATAGCAACTTTTAGGGAGTAGAAGCGATTGCAGATGTTGGTGGACACAGCGGCAGTCTTCTATTGATTTGCCATGCTGCCGAAGAGTAGAGGAAAAAATGTAATTAGAGGGAAGAGAGGAGCTTGCTGGAGAGAATTGAAAACAGGGTGGGGTGACTGTAGCAGAAGGAGCGTTAGCAGCATGCAGTCAGGACGGTGCAGGAAGCAGTAGGGAAGGATGCACCGTTACCCTGCTGCTGCCGGGGGCAGCAGCAGTGGTGGTCCTGGTGGAGGTGGCCCTCCTCCTGCTCGCTCCTCTGATCCTTCCTTTCAGAATTCATCTAACTTCACTTTCGCTTCTCGGTTAGTTCCTTCTGCTTGTCGCTTCTCCCTTGTTTCATGCTTATCTATATTCTATCCACATCCTGCTTTTCCTTTAGTATCTCCTAAACTCATCTGCCAAACGTTCATTCTAGTTTGGGGTGTGTGTAAATGTAGACATGCGAATAATCTGTATTGTATTTTGTCATTCTCTGAGAGCGAGCAGCAGCGTTTCAATATGACTGTCCTTATGCTCTCTTCGCTTCTAAACTAAATCAATAGTAAGTTTAGCAATAGATGCCGCGGCATTTAAATCATCATTCGTTAGTACCGGTTTTTCTATGCAACCCCTCAGTAGTTTAGCAGGTATTCATGAGAATTTTCTGAACCCTAATCAGATTACTGTTTTCGGTATCGTCTTGGTTTTGTTGCCCTCTTCTCTGGTTATGTTCTGAGTAACGTCTTGTAATTTCTATCCTTAGGTTACATTTGTCATCCTTTATGTTGCTCTATAGGTTCTTGCCACATTGATCTTTAGCTATGGAATCATCGTTCGCGCTTTATTCGTAATGTTTCGGAACTCTGTTTAGAATGCTATTACCCGTGACTAGGTTTTGAAGAAGCTTATTTTATTTTCTCAGCTATCCTCACTGCTATTTATCGTTGTTTTGTTCATGCTAGCAGGGCATATAATCATAGCATTTAGTGCTAATCTTACCAGTGCATTAGTTCTTTCAGAATCCCGTCTTCTGATCCCACGGAAATGGTTGTTTTTTCTTTGTTTATCTTTTATTGTACTTCGGGTTGATCTTCAAGTTTCTCGCCGCTTATTGGTAGAGGTTCTCTGTGTGTTGAGTCTGATTATCTGCTCCCTAACCTCTCGTGATCATCTGAGGTTAGCATCTTCAAACAGGCTATTTAAGAAATCTTGTAATTTACACCTATTTAAAACTTCTATGCAATATTTAGGGTTTGTCACATTTAGTGAAAATCGTTTTCAATATTTGTCTGTCACCTCCATTTTTTTCCTCTGCCTTCATTTCCTTCTCGCCTCGTCTGTGTCTCGGGCTATTTAGATGTACTCAGAACGCTGATCCAGTACGCGAAGCCCTAGTTCAGAATGGCTACCCGGTGAAACAAAACTTCTAGAGTTATACCGAGGGAATAATCGTTCTGTATTGTAACATATCTCGTATTTTATCGTAAGAGATGTTCATGTTGTCCTTTCCATCTTAGCCAGGCGGCCACTGTGAACCGTTGCCAGGTTCTCGTAGGAATACCGAAGCATTGAAAGGAACAGTGTCACACGCCTTAGATGTGATCGAAGTTGGACACCACTATGATTTTATGAAAAAACCGCTTTACGTTTGGAATGCGTAGTGGAAAGTCCTTTTAAAGCGCGCTTAGTATATATAAAACTGTTAAATGCAATATGTCAAATTTCACCGCTGTCTAGATTTGGTGATTCCAAGAATTAGCGAATATATCTGCAATACGTGCAATCTGGAAGTAATGAGACGATTAAGACGGTATTGACCCCGTTTCGTACCAGGGTTTTTCGTTAACAGTATTCTCCAAGTCTTCTAGTCTAGGTCTAAAATGTAGGTATGCTGAAACAAGTGGTGTTGGACTTTTAACATGGTTAGTTGGGTTGGTCATTTGTCTCTGGCAAACAGCTTCCGAGGATGACATGCTTGAGCGTTTCTTAGAGCGGGAAATCCTTTTTCAAGCATACAGCCTTGATGGTTTATACTCTAATAGCATAAATTATTTACTACTTGTTTATTGTTATGAAAATCCATTTCACGTTTGCAGGCGTGCAGTACCACTTCAGCCCTACAAATTGCGTTGCGAAAGGGAGCCCCTAAGTGCTCGGTGAGTAAATCAACCTTTGAAATTTGGATCCAGTGTTTATTTTTTGAACTGGAGCAATGGTTTCCATCATTATTAGCCTTACAGGTTCTTGTCCTGCAATGCGTTAAGTGTTCCTGCTAGATTATCTGATTGTGACTGGATTATCATTGTATTGAATACGTGCCTTTTATTTGCAGACTGGGGCCACCAGATTTTTACCCTCCAACACCTAATTGTGCCGAGGAGATTCTGAACAGGGACACTACTGTAAATGGTTATAAAGAGCTTATTGCCGGCGTTGAGGTGAGTTACTTCGACAAACACTTATCTAATAATCCGATTGTTCAACATTAGAACATGTACAGGAACTTTTAAATTGCGTCAGTCTATGAGATCACGTACTTTTGTTGACGGGCATGGGGCATTTGGTCCTCACCGGCATGGAAGATTGTATTTATGAATTCTTTGGGCGCGCTGGTAAATTTCTTGTTTTTCTGAACACATCGATGTTCTCTTGTGATCTTGTGTAGGAAAATAGAGAATCCTCGCTGAGTTTAACTGATAGTGATGCCTTATGGGCCAAGCCTAATGTGAATCGTTATAAAGAGGTACGAATTATTATTATTATTATTATTATTATTATTCTTGTTTTATATTCACTTTTTGCTAAGCAATACAAGTGACAAGGCTAATGAATTATTTGGAGCTTATATCTGTTTGGAGGCTTACAATGAGCGGGTTATGGCTGTTAATGTTAGCAGTTGAACACTTCCGCATAGGTTTCAGTTTTTCTACTTACAAGAGGTTTTATTGTTCATGGGAATGTTCATTTCAATACTAAGCTTGTACAGTGTAAGACTATTTGGCGTTCTGTGCATATTTTTTTAGTACCTATTCTTAGTCAGTGGTATGTCTTTTTCAGTCTATTCGAAAGCGGTTAAGGGAGCTCAGTATTGCACTAATTCGGAAACGTAAGGTGAGCCTTTTTAGTGTCACCAGCGTATCAATGATTTTATCGCTATATATCCCTTTCTGTGCTTCTAAACTTGGTTACTTGTAACGGCTTAGTATGCAAGGGTATCACGAGTCGTATATTGTGCGCATGAGCATGAGTAAGGTTGTAGGCGTGTGTTTTGCACATGCTGTTGCCTGTCTACACCACTTGACGTCGAGTTGGGGTTTGTTATGGCAGTGTATTTTTTCGAGTTGACTAGCATCCTTCCCTCAACTGTTCAAACAAGACAAAGATCATAACGTTTTGTACACTAATTTATATTTGATGTCTGCAGGCTGGTCAAGTTTATGGTGTTCCACTTTCTGGCAATTTGTTAGCAAAATCTGGGGTTTTTCCAGAGCATCGCACCTGCGGAGAAGACTTCAGAAAGAAATGGATTGAGGTAAGTCTATTTTTGTTGGGATGCTGTCTCTATATTCGTTGCCTTGTTTTAACTCGTACTCTTGAAGAAATACATAGCTTGCAGTGAAGCTGTATCAATGAGCGGGTGTAGCTTTATTTTGGAAGTAGAATTCTACATTTTAGACGAGTGGTTGTTTTGATGTAGATTTAGAAGAATAATTATATTGTACGAACTTCTTAGAAAGTCAAATCTTTGGGGAATGGAATTTAGTTGGGCAATGTTGTTGGAGTCTGTTTAACGAATTGGATCATTTACCTGTTCTGTAAAATTGACTACAGGACCTGTCACAGAGGAAGAGACTTCGAGCTCTGGCCGAACATGTCCCGCATGGTTATCAAAGACGCACCATCTTTGAGGCACTTATTAAGCATGACGTTCCTCTACTTCGAGCTACTTGGTTCATCAAAATCATTTACCTTAACCAGGTCAGTCCCTTTTTCCCTTGTGTAAGTTCCATCTGAGCTACGTGGTTACCTCTTTGACCATCTATCAACCTGATTTCTTCTGGGATGACAACTTCATTAGCTCTATTTTCTAATTGAAGTTGCCCATTTTCCTCGTCACTATGTTTTCTGCTGATATGGAAATTATCCGGTCCTCTGTCAGATCTTTGTATGCTTTTCCGGCTCTAGCTTAAAATATAGCTTAGTTTTAAAACACCTTTTATACAGATGCTCATGACGAAACTATGCTTTATTTGAGGCATTTTCAGGTCAAACCCATGTCCATTGGAATGTCGGCAGGAGGTCCTGACAAATCACAGTCAAAGCGAGTGGAACTGTGGACCAAGAATGTGTTGGAGTATACTCAGTCGTTGCTGGACGACCTATGCCAGACCGGAGGTGCTTCAGGATCACACTCTCAGATCCTGTCTGTAAGAGGCGACTCCGTTGAGAACGAGCCTGATTTGCTTGCGAAATGGCGGTATATTGTGGGCTTGGCACAGTGGCATTACACTGAAGGGCTTCTTAATCGGACTCAAGTTGTTGACTGGGCTTTGAAGCAACTTCAGGTAGAGCTGAGCGCCCTAAGTATTAGTTTTTGTAAATGTCCGTTTCGTTGTGAAATGGAATTGGTTCATTATGTTCTTGTACCTTGTAACATGAGATGAATATTTGAGATGTTACAAATAATAGTTTTAGAGTAGTTGAAATGTAATTTGTGTCAGATGGTTTACTCATGGATACCATCGCTTAAATTTTTTACAGGAAAAGGAGAGTGTGGAGGCTCTAGAGCTTCTTCTACCGATATTGCTTGAACTCGTCGACGGCATATCTATGTCTCAAACACACTCACGGATGCTTGTTGAATTATGTCTTCAATGGCTCCGTAAGCTCTATCCGTTAGGGCACGTGCCTAGCATTGGTGATAATTCACGAAACAATCGGGTAGCCGACACATTAGTGAAGCTGCTGCAATATCTCGTTCTTGTCATTCCTGACACCTTCGTTGCATTGGATTGTTTTCCTTTGCCCCAGTGTGTTAGCTTGGGTGGCAGTGAAAGCTCAGCCATTGAAAGTTCATCCAACGATCTTGGCAGGGTGAACTCTGTTGTCGAAGATCGGTCTATCATGTATGCAAAGGGAAAGAGAAAGACATATTCTGAGGTTGGGGTTGTCGAATCAGTGGATCTTATTCAGAAACGTACTGCGTCTTTAGCAAGTGCAGTGAGTCCTACTCTGTTGCGGAACAATGAAGGGAAAATTGTTCAAGCTCTGGACAAAGCTTTGGAGAAAGGAGACATTGCAGGTGCCTACCGAAGTGTCTACGATGACGAATTCTGCAGTAGTGATAATTTACCAGCTGATTGGCGAGCAGATGTCACCTCTCGCACTGCTTTCAATCTTTCTGGCCCAGTTAATCCATCAGAGCTGTATCCAGTACGATTCTTGTGCGAGTGGGCTGTTTGTGATTTTCGAGACTGCCGAGGCATTGTAAGCAAAACGATACGGAAACAAAGTGCATGCAGGGACATGTCACGTGTGTATGTGGCCGTCTCAGTCTTACGGATGAGGTTAGCAGAAATGGACTCGAAGATTGGTCCTCACTCTCCAGACACCAGGTTGCCAGAACATTTCGACAGCTGCGATCCTTTGTCTCGTGGTGGTTTGCCAGTACATGTTCGGAACAGAAAGAGCAAGAAAGGGCAAGCTGTACATGCACCAATGGACCACTCTGTTGAATTCAGCAGTGGCAACTTTTCGGCGCTGCATAATCATTCTCATAACTCGATAGCAATACATGACTTGATATATGCTTGGTTGGATCAACATGAACTTTGGCAAGGAGATAGTTCAGATCGGCTACCCTTGCTTCTTTCTGAACTCGTTAGAGAGGGTTTGTTTAGTCCAGAAGCTTACGTTAGGCAGCTGCTCTGCAATGGAGTTCTGGACAGGCAGTCTACTGCTACAGAGGTAGCTCGAGCATCACGACACAGACATGTATTGCAGCAGTTACCATTCCCAGGAGGGTTGATTGGTGATGCTGTCAGTAATATCGACTCCAGGCAGTCTGTGGCCTTCCGAATGTATCGAATCGAGCGCCGGCTAGCACTAGATGGTCTGGGGATTCGACGGCATGAACAACATATCCAGGGAACAGGAGCTACCGGATCTATTGTTCGAAGAGAGGGTTCGAAAGGTTCTGAATCTAGGCCCTCTGTGCACGAGTTTCGAGATAGGAAGAAACGTCAGAAGCGAAATTTTATGATTGCAGAACTTAAACAGCTCATCGCAATCAATCTTCAATTGCCTGAGTATTCTTTTAGAATGGTTGCAAAGCAACTAGAAATGAAGGTAGGGGTTGGATCAAGGGGCTCCAAAAGGTTTTCGTACAACAATATGGGAACTAGGGATGCTACTCCAGGTTGTGAGGAATGTAGCCGGGCAAAACGACAAAAAACAGCAGAAGGAAAAGAGTGGATTGCCACTGGGTCTATGACTCCCTTAGAAGATGAGGATGAAAATTGGTGGTTCAAGAAAGGGCCACAAAAGGTTGTTGAAAATCCCATTAAATTGGAACCTCCTGTGAAAGTTGCTCCCAAACAAACCACCAGAGGACGGCCAAAGCCTGTCCGCAAAACTCAAAGTCTTGCTCAAATGGCTACGAATCGGCTTGATAGCAATCTGGGAGCATCAACCACACATGTGTTGGAACCCAAAATCAGCTGCCCAATACATCACTCAAGTCTGGAGGGTGGAACTGCAGCTCAATTGAAAACTAGTCATTATTCGAAAATGACAGGTATTCTTTCCATCGTATCTCACCAATCACCATATAGGGCTTGTTTCTGAATGTGCAGTGTAACGTTATGCACTTCCTTAAAAACACTGAGGTTGTGCTTAAGTTCCTTGGCTTTTACGGTCCCTAGGTTGGTCTCCTCATCTTACAGCTTGCTGGTGTGAAACGTACTGCTTGTTTTATTCTTATGCAGGTGATTTGCGTGCTATTGGAGAGGCTATGAAGCGTCTCAGAGTAGTAGAGAATCAGATGATTGTAAGCTGGCTGGATAGCCAACTGCGAAGCATTTTGACAAATCAAGGGATCACATCTCCATCTTTGCAAGGAGACCGCAGATTGGCAAATGGCGGAGTCTCTAACACTGATTCTGCAGACCCAGGAACATGGAGGCTAGGAGAAGAACAATTTTCGATTATTGTGTACATTATGGATGTTGGTAACGACCTCCACACGCTGATGCAGCTTTTGCTTTGGCTTCTGCCTATTTCTGGGACTATTTCGTCCCCGTCTGTCATCCATGTAAACCACGGAATCCCTGCTTATGTTGGAAGCAGAGATGGCTCCTCTTGTGCTGTGGGAGAAACAGCCTTATTATCGTGTCTTCAAAGGTATACTCATCTCATCTTGCCCCATGTTACATATTATTATGATTTGAATTTGTTTATGCTAACGGTGTGTCTGCACTGTTGTGATTCAATGTTTTAGGAAGTGCGTAGACTGTTACATGGTGGCTTGGGGATCTTCTAAAGTCGAGGCTTTGATTGTTAAAATTAGGTATGAAGGTGTTCTGGCGTCCATGGATATGCTTCCACAAGCTTTGTCTGCAGTTGTGCAACGAGCTGCAAATGTAATGGCAGCCGTACCTGGAGGTAGAGCTGGATGCTCTGCGCTTTTGTGTTACGTCCGGGATCTTTTGCGGAAGTATGGAAGCCTTGCCAATGTACAAGCTTGGGAGAAAAGTTGGAAAGCTTCTTGTGACCAACGCCTTCGGGCTGAACTCGAAGCTTTGAAAGGTGACACTGAAGGTGGATTTGGGCTGGTCAGCAGTATGGGTGATGATAGAGATGATCCTGTTCCGCCTCGTCTGACAGGGCGTCTTGTACGATATGGAAATGCAATGAAGGAGATTATTCAGCGAAGTGCCGATGCCATAACACAGATTATCATCAATAAAGAACGGGATGTGGGAGGGGAACCCGTGGAAGACGTGCTTCGTCATGGTCACACGCTTTTAGTGGGTGTGATGAATATTATAAAACAGAACAGTGGTGGCGTTTCTCAAAATGATGTTGCGCTTTTGGCCAATGCGGTATCCACCATTGTCAACCATGCAGGTCAAAGTGTGGCCAATGTTTTGGAAAACTTGGGCTATAACGCCCCTGGAGAAACTACTGCAACTGCATTGTCTGCTTTACAGTATGTCATCTAAAACTTTCCGACTTCTTGCAACATCAAGATGGGTTTGAGTGAAGTCTTAGTACCGTATTCTTTTTGTTCAATTATTTGAGTATTCACTTAGATCCAGTGGCAATGTATGCACGTGGACCATTGACTGTGTTCCGCAAACTCTTGATTGGTCTTTGTAAAGAAAATGTAAACTAACAGTTGGTACACTACGTATGTAGGGCTGGGCGCCGAACATTGCAGTTTTATGTTTATTGCCTGCATTTATTGAAGGGTGCTGTTGATGACCGCACATTCCGTATGCTTGAAGTGGCCATAGCGAATGAAGCAAATACAATTGTGCAGGCTGGAGTAGGCCATTTTCCAGGAAGAGCACCTCGGTCTCAATTTCATTTGTCGCCTGAAACTCCAGACACCAACTCGACCTTAGCAAGTGATCCCGGAGGCACCCTTGGGCGGCCTACCATGGCAGCTTCAGCAGTTCTTGCATTAGTTACAGGTCTGGTGGTCAACGGGGTAACTACCCTTGAGCGCATGGTGTCTGTATTGCGTGTGAAGGATGGTTTAGAGAATATGTATCTTCAGAAGTCTGGAAGTTTGAACTCAAACGGCAAAGTGAGTAGTATGGGGGGTAACGCAAAGACCGAGAGTGTGCCAGAAGCACATATTCATTGGTTTCGTGTACTAATTGGAGATTGTCGAACTGTACTAGAAGGACTAGTTGCAGATTTACTCGGTGAACCAGCAGTGTTGGGTTTGGCACGTTTGCAAAGATCTCTGGCTCTCGTGACTGTTTTTCCTCCTGCATATGCTATCTTTTCAGTTGCCTTGAGGAGGCAGCAAACTATTTTTGTGAACAACATGAGCCGTGAGGAGGCTATAATTCAGGCAGTTACAGTTGCAGGCAATGATGTGGTCGCTCACGAACCATTTCGTGACGTATGTTTACGGGATACTACCTCACTCTACCGCTGTCTTTCGGGCGACTCAGGAGACTCGAAGTATGCAGCCATGCTTGACGTGCAGGGTTTTGAGTTATATAAGAAAGTTTCAGCAATGGTACCGCTACGTGCCCGTCTCTTCTTGCATGCTCTGTTGGACCGGAAAATGCCAGAGGACGACACGCGGAGTCAAAATCGGTCTCATACGTCAAACGGACCCGGACAAATTGAACAAGTTGTTCAGGTATAAATTCATGTGTTCTTCACGTTCTTTTATAGGTTACTTCGCTTCTTGTTGAGTGCATATCGAGTACCTTGTTTTATATTTTAGGTTTCTGCGCCACATGGTGGATATTAAATCCTTCATGTGGGTGATGTCCATGGAATTCTGCGAGGTCTCTCTAGGATTCAGTCTATGAAGGCAGCGTTATTTTTTTAATTTCAAAAAAAACTCCTGAAATATCCCGAAGGGTTTAGGGTTTAGGGTTTAGGTTTAAACTTCTTGTGTGTTTAACACCATCTTCTGGATTGATTGCTGCATTTTTTTATTTTTTTATTTTTTTTAATTCTGAAAGCCAATAATACGGGTTTTTGTTAATGATTCAGGTTCTGGATGAACTTCAGGCTGCCACATTTCATTGGCAGTGGATAGAGCTGCGTCTACTTTTGAATGAGCAAGTAATTCTTGAAAAGCTGAAGATTCATCCACAGAATGCCCGAGAAGCTGTCCTGGCAGCTATGCAAGGTCCAGAGCGTCAGCAGTTGGATGAGTGTGAAAAAACTTTTACAGAGATCTTGCTCACACGGCTGTTAGTCAGACCTGATGCCGCTGCTCTTTACTCCGAAGTGGTGCATTTGCTTGGCAAAGCTTTAGAAGACTACCTCATATTGCATGTGAGTTATTTGAGACTCATATACTCCACTGGTATCAGGCTGGACTCTGCTTTATACTGTTATCAGTCCTGGGAGAAGTTGTATTAACGTGGGATTATATTGTGGGACTTCAATTCAAAGATTCTACTGCGATTATTGTGTTAATACTTGATGTTTCAGTATTTGTGATGAGGAAGCACTCAGGTTTTGGGATGATTGTTTGAATAGAGTTTTTGCATTTTTGAAAATTTCTTCAGAGAATGTTTTTAATACTTGTCTTTGAAGTATAGAAGAATGCTTACTAAGGTAGCGGATCATCTGCATAATGGCAGTTATTTGGTTACGCATTTTTGGTAGCAGTTTTTTCTCTTCTAAGAAGTCTCTCTGCTATCACTGCTATGAATTATCTCCAGGTGAAGTGGGTGCTGGAAAATAATGACATGTTGCTGGGTCGCAAGTCTCTTCGTCAGCTTCTTGATAACATTGCAGCAAAGAGTGTGCCTGTTAGGGCAAGGCAGGTAAGAGCATTGAACTGGCAGCCTCCCAGACCACTCCACAGAGATTCGGAAGAGGCTGCTGAAAAGAAACAGTGGTCTCTGCAAGGGGGTGCAGCCTCACCTGAAGAAGGTGAACTTGAAGACGAACGGATGGATTGGCAGAAATCTGATGAGAAGCCATCTCGACAGAGCTCTGGAACATTGTCTGGTCTAACATGCAAGCCTTTTGCAACTGAGAAGGCCTTGGCGGATTTGGTCCTTCCTTGTCTGGCTCGAAGTTCTATGGATAACCGCAATGGTTTTGCCCATGAACTGGTAAAAGAGATGAATAACCTTGAGCAGCACATAAGTAATCTCACTCGAAATAGTGGTCGAACAATAGCATCTACTTCTCCAGGAGGTGATGGTATTCTCGGCTCTAAAGGCTCCAGCGTCCGGAGAGGTGGTCGCAGTGGGATGGATGTTGGCAGTCCAGGTCTTGGTCGTAGATTCACTGGTCCCGTTCCTGAAGCTGTTCCTGTGTCACCGGCAGCTTTGCAAACATCTGTATGGTTGCGGCTGCAATTTCTGCTTCCACTTCTTCCTATAATCCTCGCTGAAAGGTAAACTTGAGAGCTTTAACCTTTGATGTCCATCAACCACTTTCTGGTCGTTTTCATCTAGTTTTTAATTTCAGCTACAGTCGAGCACGACTAGAACCATTTCTTGTGAAGAACTTACTTTCCAGTCGATTTTAAAATCCTAAAAATTGTTGAAATTGCTTTTTGAGTGGAACCTTGATGTTCAAAACCCAAAATTCCCACGTGCATTGTGAACCAGGTATTTGCTACCTCAGTACAATGCTTACTAAGGTAGCTTTATGCCGATTTCTTTTGTTGTAGGTTCAAAATCGATGAGAAACAAACCACAATTATTTTCACTCTTTCATTTAAGCTTCGTACTTTTTTATGATTTTGTAATTAGTGCATTTTTTACTCGAAAAATCTTTCAACGAATCATAAAACCTTCAGATTTGAGCTTTATCTCAGGTCGGATAGAGGCCACAATCTTTGTGTAATCGACACATAATGTGAACAATTGACGAGGCCTGACTGAGTTACTGATGCGTGGGCGTCAATGAGGGTTGGTTTACTGACATTGGCGTTTCACATTTTAAAGAGGTTTTAAGTTGCTGTTGATTAACTTCCTGTTGTGGGTTTTTCAATTGTGTTCGTGGCATGCACTTTTGACGTGAGGTCTATTTTGAAAAGTAATGACTTAATATGACGTCGTTTGCTCATACTTACAGAGAACAGCAGTCAGTGCCAAATAAGCGTCAAACTCTTGCACCGGTACTACTCCGCTTGCTTGGGACAAGGATTGTACAAGAGGAGACTGATCCATTATGCTGCTGGGATCCTTCATCTTCAAATGACTTCGAAAGAAACTCTCAAGCAACGTCTGCTGCTGCGGCTGCTTCTGCTGGTGAACCTTTATTCGATAGACTTCTGAGCATTTTGCACGCACTTCTGAGCAATACCTGGGCCGTGTGGCTCAAACCCCGCAAAGGTTCTGTTAAGCCCTTACGAGATATACCACCTTTCGATAAGGAGGCGGCCGAACGCATGCAGGTGTTTCGATTTGACATTTTACTCTCAAAGAGCATAATTTTACAATTGCCAGTTTATTTCAGAGAAACAGTTAATGCATACTCGACGAGGATTATTTCAGACATTTGTTTTGACTGTTTATGTTTTACTAACAGTTAGCGTGGTTGGCAGGTGGATCTGGAGCACATGCAGTTACCTTGTGGCATTCGCGCCCGACTTCAGGCGGCCTTTCCCCTTCTTCCACCCACTCCTGTAACTACAGTTTCAGCAGCCCCTCCTCAAGTGCCTGTTTCAGTTTTATCTCAACTGCAGGTCAAAGGATTTAACAGCACTCTGGGGGTATCCACAACTTATCCAGGGTCAGCTCAGAAGAGTCTGTACCCTCTTGAAAACAATGCCGGTAAATTGAAAGCAGTGACTTCAGCAGATTCCGAGATGGAGGTTGATCCCTGGACACTGCTTGAAGATGGTGTGGGGGCTTCAAGTGGTCCAATTGGAAGTGGAGAGGTTGGAAATTTGAAAGCATGCGCTTGGTTGAAGGGAGCTGTTAGGGTCAGGCGAACTGATCTCTCATACATTGGAGCTGTTGATGAAGAGCCTTGATTGAGCTTACCTGGCGGAAGGCCTATGCATTTAAAATAATTGGAACGGTCTCTTACAGAATGTAGGATCTGTTCCATTCCATTTGTATCATATCTCTCATGTACACCAGTCTGAGAACAATTCAACCAGGGCATCTAAATCCGTGTATCATCTGTTGGTTGAAGGATGGAGCAATATTGCTCCTGTTGCATGGGTTCTCTCAAGTTACTAGTATACATAATGAGTTGGTGCAGCACGGCCTCAGTTATATGAGCAAATGTCTTCACGCAGGTATGCTCCTCACGAAATGCCTAAGTAGCATTCGAGTCCTGTTTGGGTCAGTGAATCTTTTGGTTCGAATTTGTTTTGCAAAAGCATAAAATTAGATTCATTATTTTGTGATGGTGTTAATTTTATTTATGAGATTCAAGGCATTTAGACTGTCATAGCCACGATGTGGTTTCTCTTCTGTGGCGATGACTGTTGAGTTTGGATTCTGTGCAGACCTATGGATGACCATGGTTCGATCGTTACAGGAGCGGCTGCTTGGTGATGAAAATAGATTCTACAAACTACAAATCCGCTTTCAACCGGTTTAGTATTCCATGCATGTCTGTCCTTGTCGTAGGCTGTGTGATATTACTGTAACATGAGCGTCCCTACTTGGTCTGATGCATGTGATGACTCATCATGCATGTGGATCAATGAATCATCATTTTCAGTCATCATTACGACTTATCACATGAAAGTTTGTTGGTTTGTCTGTTACTTGACAAAGTCATTTTAAGCGAGATTCCCTTGCGTGTCAACTTTCACTTGTGTTTGTTCGACAGATTGTGTCCCCCTTCAATTCTGAGGCTTGCTTTTAAACTCTTGTGAATGAATAATTTCGTATCATCTTAGTATCTGATAGCAACTCCGTTGGCCCAACACTGTGAGGCTTTCAGGAGAACGGAAGCAGCAGCGGTCTTGATCCCGCAAACTGTCCTGCTTGGTTGCTGACACTGAATTTAGGTCCACACGAATTCAAGCGATTTGTTTATCCTCAGAGATTTAGAATCGAATGCGTCTTAAATTATTAGATGATAAAATATTTTATGTTTTTTTTGAAAAAAAACTAGTTTTACGTATTAAGAACTAAAATTTCAAATGATGATTGGAATTGGTTTCATTTGTTAATTTTTTATTGTTCTGAACAGAAAGAAATTTTAAAATATTTTTTAATGCATCAAAATTCAGCATTATAAAATTGTGTTTACTAATTTGCATATAAGTATTTCTTTCTAAAAATATATGTTTAAAGATTATTGTAAGCTTTTATATATGTGTATGCATGTATGTGCTATATTTTATTTTTGAAACAAGTACTTCCTTTTATGTGTTCTATTACTTTTGTAATGTGATAGTACATATGCTTTACAATTGCTTTATGATGTTTACAAACCATCAAATATAATAATTCTTGTTCTTAAATTTTTTTTCCTTTTTTTTTTTTTTTTTTTTTTTTTTCTTTTTCCATCAACTACTTTGTTGTTGCAAAGAATAAAAAACTTGCTTTTGTGAAAATATTAACTTTATATATATATATATATACATATATATACACACTTGTTTTAGCTTAAATTTTTAAAAATTGATTACCAATTAAAAGCTTTTATAGTTATTAAAAAAATAATGTAATCTTTACAATCTACATTGTAATACCTTAGTCTTTTTATACTCATTATTCAAGTGTTTAATTTTTCTTATTCTTTTTGTTGCTATTTATATCTACATCTTTTCTGAAAAAGGAATTTCAACCATAAAAATTAATACGATGCTGATAAAATTGTAAGTTGAATAAAATTTTAAAAGCATATGCAATGATTTTTTGAAGTTAAGAAAATTGAGAAAAATGTTGCTGTCATACCAAAACATTTTTTATTCAATATCTCATTGCTTTATAACCCTTTTTTTATTTTTTATTTTTAATATTTTTCTCTCCTTTTCATATATAATTTAATTTAACAATTTTTTTTTTTTTGAAATGTTATGAGTTTTATACTTTACTTTACTTGATATATTGTAATTTTCTACATGTGTCTATATTTGTATGGTGTGCATGTATACACAAACTTTTACAAACGTGGCAAATAAATTGTGATTAGAATAGTCATCATATTACATTTCACAATCATTAAAATTTCTTGGACTGCTACAAAACTAGGGTCCACTCAAATTTGAATTAGAACCACAATGTTTCCCATCTTGGGTACTTTGGATAGAAGTTGTCGAAAGTCTTGTTGATGGGTCTACTTTTGATTTTGTAAATCAAATGATTTGAGATTTATGTTTGGTTTGGTGATATGGCATTTTGGTTAATTCCTGACCAACTACCGCTATCAAGAATTTCTTCAACCTTATCTGTAGAAGTGACTTCAAATTTTAGTTTACCAACCAAAAATATTGATAAAGTCCTCAGTCAATTATATCTTTTTTCTTACAATTGTACATTTTCTTCCATATATTTAAAACTTGACACTTTATATTTATTTTTATTTGATTTATTTCGATAAAAACAAAAAAAAAAATCATTTGCAAAATCACTTAGTCAACATTGGATATTGATAGCAATTCAAAACGTGTATTACTTTTTAGTGTACTTCTCAAATGATCAACACAAGGAAACAAAACAAATAAAAATAAAAATAAAAAATCCCAAAATATTACTTCTAAATAAAAAAATAAAAAAATAAAAAATTCCACAAACAAATAAAGGGCCTCACCTTTCCAATTCACAACGTCCTTTCTAACACCACCGCTTTCCACCCCCAACTGAAAAAAAACACCAAGAAAAGAAGATTGTAATAGTAAAAACAAAGTGGGATATGTGGGGAATGAAACCTGCTGTGGAGGGATCGAATCAGTTCACTCAACAACGTTGCAGTTGTTGACCTAATACAACAGCAAAGCAGCATCATCATCAGCACACAACCTCACGCTAACTCATTCACACACCAACCACAATAATAAAAACTCATTCCTTCATTCTTTCATGCTTTCGTTCACTCATTCGGCAGTTGTGTGGGAATTGGGTTGAGTGGGAGCAACTCCCAAGACGAAAAAGCGGCGCTCACCGACACCCTTCACATCGTCTAGCAAAACTATGCAAGCAAGCAAGCAATGCTCGACTGCTACCATCACCTGCACCATGCGCACACACACACACACAGCTTGGAAAACCACACACACATAAGTTCTACTCATCTGTGAACTGGAATGTTCAATCATTCAGCACTGATTGTCGTCATTAGCAAACTGTTCTAATTTTTTATGAACTTTTGATTTTTGATGATTTTTCTCCCGAAATCTGGTAGCGGCATGAGGATAGTGGGCTATGAGGACGGGGTGCTCTGCGGCGTTGTGAGTGAATGCAGCCTCCACGCCACAGCAAGGAATTACCTGCCACTGGTGGGGTGCAATCAACGAAGGTGGCAAAAACAAAAAGAGGAAAAGAGCAAAAAAAAAAAAAAAAAAAAAAAAAAAAAAAACAAAAAGTAAGGAAAGAAGAAATGTGGGGCCAATTGTAGCTGGATTTCCGTTGCGTCTCCTTTCAACCAACACAAGGTTCATCAGAATATAGTTTGTATGCATGCTTGAGCAATAAAATGGAGTTTTCTAAGTGCCGCGACGTATTCGCAGTTTCCATTTGGAAACTGGGTGCGTTGCACACTCGGCCACTTTGGTGCACTTTTCAACCTGGCTCATCTGCCTTTGACCGCACGACCGCAGCGCAGCGATGAGAATCTTGTTGGCCAGCAGTTTGGCGGACTCAGTGGCTCACCGCGAAAATTCTAATTCTGCTTCTAATTCTGCTTACTCATCCTCACCTTTTTTTTCTTTTTCTGTTTTTACGAAGGAATTAAAAACTACTGCAGCAGTCCTTAGAGCTTTGTTTTGGGACACCCAAAGGCTGAATCCACGCTGTATGTTACCGTGGTCGACTCGTCACTGGACCGGGTCGTCAAGGTTCAAATTCTACCCCGAATCCTTCATTTGATTGCATCGCGTGATCCCGCTGGGCTCTTACACATCGAGAAGGCGCTACCACGCCCCGATTGGCTTGTATCTTCTCAAAATTTGAGCCCCGTCTGAGTATTTGCATGTTGGGGGGTTCGTGCGAAGTGGATGAGAGGGGATTTTTCTACTCGCAGAGTAGTAATTGAAATCTTGCGATGGGGATGTCGGTATTGAGCATCTACTCGTATCCGTAATGCGAGTCGATTGAGCTCAAGTCGCGGATTCGAACGAGGTATAATTCTAAACTGCAGGGACTGCTGAAACAATCACTGCGTGCTCCACGTGAAATCGGCGCTCTGCCTTCCGTATCTCTGTCAGTGCAACGCGGAGAGAATCACAGAATTTGCAATTACGAGTGCTGTATAGGTGCTGTAGAAATTGCTTCAACATCCAAGATGTGTTTGAGAGGTTTCGTAATTTTCCCGCTGCTGGCGGTGCTATACTTGGCTCTCGCATCCCCGATTCTCGCCTTCAAAAAGGCAGATTCAATCCGCAGAGCCACCTTGGGAACGGATTCATGGAAGGCAGCTCAGGAAGCCGATCGGATCGATGCACTGCCGGGGCAACCGCCAGTGGAATTTGCCATGTACGCAGGGTATATCACAGTGAATGAGCAAGCTGGCAGGGCGCACTACTATTTCTTCGTAGAGGCTGCCGAAGAGCCAGAGAATAAGCCTCTCGTCATCTGGCACAACGGAGGTATGTATGCCAGTCCATCATGTCAATCCTCACTTTTACAATTCTCTCGCAGGCTTCTGGATCTAACCCATGAACGTGTGCTAGATTTTATTCGCTGTCTGCCGATCATTGAATGGTTGTCGCGATGCTGCAGGCCCAGGGTGCTCTTCAATTGCATATGGATTTGGAGAGGAGCTCGGTCCATTCTTCATCAACGAGGGAGGTGAAACACTCCGGCTCAATCCCAATGCTGGAAACAAAGTTGCCAACATAGTCTTCGTCGAATCTCCCGCTGGGGTGGGCTTCTCCTACACCAACACCAGCAACGATCTCTACACATCTGGCGATAATCGCACAGGTACTGAAATCCCGAAAAGTGTTTGAACAAGTCAGACTGACCAACTTTTAGCCCATGCTTACTAATTTCGAAACCAACAGGCTCCAATTAATGCGATATATATATATATATTATGTTCTTTACGGGTCGCAATCATGCGCGAGGAAACTGAGCTGTGGATATCTAAATCTAGTTTTCTCGGCTTGTTCAGCATATGATAACTATGCTTTCGTGACGAACTGGATGAAGCGATTCCCCCAGTACAAAGGACGCGACTTCTATCTCTCGGGGGAAAGCTATGCTGGTACGCAGCTTCTGTTCCTCCTCAAGTCGTTTGACTGCCGCAAAAAAACACCTACTGCGTGTCAGGAAAATGTTGACCACATCCTAATGAAGTGATTTGTGAGAGCAGGGTATTATGTCCCCGAGCTCTCCAAGCTAATCTACGAGAACAACAAAAACCTCCCTGATGCTGACAAGATCAATTTCAAGGGCTTTATGGTGGGCAATCCTGTGATCGACACCTACAGCGACAACTGGGGGTACATCGACTTCCTCTACTACCACGCCATGATCAGCGACCAACTCTACGCCAAGATCAAGGTCGTGTGCAACTTCCAACGCAAGAATGCCACTCTCTCCGACGCGTGCGTGAAGCTTTTGTACTACAATGCCGACGAAGAGCAAGGCGAGATCGACCCTTACTCGGTGTACGCACCGGCGTGCACCTCCAACACGACCTTCGGTGGGAATTTCACCGGCCATCACCCTCTTCACACTCCTCACAAGAAGCTGTTCAATCCGGTTCTGGGCCACTTCCGTAGGGAGGAATACGACCCTTGCACGTATGATTACTCGTTGATCTACTTCAACAGGCCGGACGTGCAGAAGGCGATGCACGCGAATACGACGGGAATTCCATATCCATGGGTTGGCTGCAGTGATCCCTTGTTTCTTAACTGGAAGGACTCGGCGACCACTGTGCTGCCCATCTACCAGGAGCTTCTCGAAGCTGGCTTGCAGTTATGGGTGTTCAGGTGCTTTTGCTCAACTTCCCTGCATCTAGATCTCTCTCCGTGTGCCGAAACCACGTCCCCCTTGAGATTTTGTGTTCTATGTTGTGCATTCACTGAAGAGGAACTGAAAATAACCTGTGGGTCTTGTGTGCATCATTAGTGGGGACGCCGATAGCGTTGTTCCGGTGACCGGCACCAGATACGCCTTGAGCTCCTTGAATCTGCCCGTAGTCGTTCCATGGTACTCTTGGTACCACAACCTGCAGGTAATTGGGATTCATCTACCCCTAAACACGACTCTCGAGTTTTTGAACCTCCTCTTTGGAATTCTCCACTAATTGTGCAAGACTTCCATGGTTGTATTCGCAGGTAGGAGGTCGAGTGATCGTATACGAAGGAAACCTGACACTGGTGACAGTTCGCGGAGCCGGACATGAAGTGCCGTTGCTGAGACCCGAAGAGTTCCTGCAAGTATTCAGCGCTTTTCTAAACCAATCACTCTTGCCAAGGACACCATACCCATAAACCTGCAACCCACCGCAGCCCATGTGGTGGCCACAGTGGAACCAAAACGCATTATTTCTAACAGCTTAACTCTCACCTAGATCATCCCAAAGTCTTCACGTTGTGGAAGAAAACAAAGGGGGACGTCCTCTCGTAGAACTCCCTCTCTCACCACCACAATCTGCGTGGGGCTGTTTTGTGTTCTCCGCAACGGCATCGATATTCGGTGCCATTGCCACGGTCGTGATCTACGAGGTGACCACTACAAGGGACCAAAAACTCGCCCCTGCTAATTCAACGCAAACAAATGCTAATTCCAACCTCATCCGCATGCGCACCTGAACGAAGATCTGCGGCAAAACGCAAGAGCAGAAGTTCTGGTCCAGATCTCCAATGACGTTTTTTTTTGTTTTTTTGAGGTTTTTCTGTGTTTTTCGATGCTTTTGTTTCTCCATTGAAGAGTATCAAACTTGGTGGTGGTGGTGAATGTGGTCCCTTCGTAGGTCTTGGTCATGCCCTGAATCGGTAGCATCTACAGTTATTTTTATTACTGTAGATCCACCATTTTTGGTGGCATGGTAAAAGTGTTGGATTGAACACGGTTTTGTGGCCTTGTTCTATGCTCTTGTGTAAAGCCGAGTAATGTCTATCAAGGGAAGAACTTGTATCTCATCATGTAATAAGATATCCTTTGCAAAATCTAAATGTGCAACTTGTATCTCATCATGTACTTTGTTTATAGTTATTGCAAATGCCAATTGAATTGGAAATTGACATTGTAAGAAGATAGTAAGGTATTTGTTTTCTTAAGAAGAAGTTGATATTTAAGGAATGTTGACTATTTTACTTGTATGTGCATCTCTAATAAACTTTGCAACAATTGATGTACATTTGAGATGGATAATAATCATGCATGTGCAATTGTACAAAGATTAGCGAACACATTTATATTTTGCAAAAGATATCTTAGACATTGTATTTTAGTGCCAACTTATGAGACAACATACTTGGCAGTGTAAGTATATTAGGAATTCTAATCTATAAGTCATTGTTTTATTGTCTTATATTAGAATTGTATTTGTTGATAGTAAGCTATGTTTTTAAGTTCAGGTTTAGAATGCAATGAATTTATTAATGTTATTTAAAAGAATATTTGTTGTAGTTGATATACTTCTATTATCTACATAGATGGCTTTATAAAAATACATGTGTAAATTAAAGAAGATGTTAATAAGGACTTTAAGGAATTTACAAACTATAATTCTTTAAAAGAAACCAATCTTAGTATTAGCCATACGAACATCATCTTGAACATTACTTCTTTTTTGGCTGAATGATGATTTCAATCTATTGCCAATGCAAAATATATATTTTGAAAACAATCAAGATGGAAGAAATACTTTCTAATTCATACTTTTCAATAACCTAAATTTTTTAGTAATTGACAAGAAAAAATAAATAAAAAGAATCCATCAATAGAACTTTAATTGCTTAAAAAAAAAAAAAAAAAAAAAAAAAAATTATAAAAATCACCACGCAATACTATGACCTTACTTCTAAAGAATGTATCCTATATTTGCATCAACTTCCATAAATTGTATCAATGTTATACTAGCACTATATTCTAAAGAATAAGCTTTGATATACAAATAATTTTAATCCATTCAATCCATTCAAAAAATAACTTGTTTAATTTGCAAAAGAATCCTAGAATTACTACATGTACACGATTTTGTATCTTTAAGTCTGATTTAGATCCAAATTAACAATTGGTCCTCTCTAAGTATCAATTTTTGTCTTCCTTTGTAATTTTTGCTAAAATACATTCTTAACTTTTCCTTACATATGCCTATATTCTTTATTTTTCTAATCTACCTTGTTTTGCCTTATTTATGGTTTTTCAAAGTAAGTAGAAGTCCACTTTGCAAAATGGTTTTGCAAAGTGCAAATATTAGCACTTTTTATTTATTATCCTTTGACTATTATTTATATTTATAAGATAATTTTCTATAATATTTTGAAATAAGATCTTCTAAAATATAATATTTTCTTCACTCTTTCATATATTAGTCATATTACATTTTTGACAATGTTAGATATTTAAAAAAAATAAGTATCATATATACTTGATGGATAAAAAAAAATGTGCTTTCACAAGTACTATAAAGAATCATTAAAATTCTTATCATATTCTAATATAGAAAGGAATGAATTCAATATCATGCATCTCTATTCCTAGATTATATAATTATATAATATTTAAATCATAATTTCTATAAAAAAATAAAAAAATAGTTCCAAATCAATCAATAGAAAAATCCTATAGTAATATTTAAAGTTGTTATCATATCTATCCAAAAAAAAACTCCTAAAATTTGGAATATATAGATATGATGTGAAGGTTTAATATTGAAATATATATTATAAAATCCACATTATAATATAATAATATAAATATTAGATAAAAAAAGATTTTTTTTTTTTATTATAGTAGAATCTAATTAAAAATATATAATAAAAAACATAGATAAATGATAGGTAGATAGTAAAATTTATTAGTATTATAACTATTTTTTATAAAAATAGATTTTAATTACTTTATAGAGCCATAAATAAGATAAAATAAGGTAGATTAAAAAATAAAGAATATAAGTATATGTAAGAAGAAGTCAAGAGTTGATTAAAATAAAAATTACCTCAAATTACTAAAAATTGATATCCAGAGAAGATTGGTTATCAACCTAGATCAAAATTAGACCTTAAGGCATAAAACCATGATTCTGTGACAATTTTTGGATTCTTTTGCAAATCAAAGATTGGAATTTGAGAGAAGACTTTGTAAGGTTTTTTTGAACATTGGTTTTGGGAAATTTAATTTTGTAATTACTTTGTAAAAGCTTTCTAAAGTCAAAATTGTTTTTGAAAAATCTTGTTTTATAAAATTAATAAAGGATTTAAATTTGGAAATTTTTTGTAAGTTTGATAGTGGATCTACAAGTAAAAATTTGTAAGTTTGTGATAATAGATGTTTTTATTGCATGCTAAAAATTTAAGCATGATCAAATAATTAGATTGAAGATTATTGAAGTTCAAATAGATTAGGGTCTCAAAAATAGGATTTTGAAGGTTAGTGAGAATTTTTGAGATTTTTAGCAATTTACTTATTAGGCTGAGGTAAAATTTGTATATGTAGGTAGTAGACTTGATTTCCAACCTATATATAATTTTTAAAAGATATTTAATGATATAATTAATAGATTTTGGCATATGAAGATTAATATCAAGATTAAACAAGGAAGTCGGCCAATACCCAAGCAATGTCGAGATACATTTAATTTAAGTGCATCCAAGTTCTTTAGAAGGTAATTAATTTTATTGGTAGGAGAGAGGGAATATAATGCTAATATATTTGCAAATTTGAATGGCATTTAGAATAAGAAATTCTTAGCTTGAATAGATTATTTGAACTTCAAGGTATTATCTTTTAGAATAGATATCCAATCATATAGTGATTCAAGGTGGATATTGGAAGAAGGTTAGGACAAAGGTTTTGGAATCAAGTGGAGATTTTTTTTTTTTTTTTTTTTTTTTGCTGGAATTTTTGAGAAGAGAGATTCAACACTAGTTCGGATTTTTCTATGCCACTTCTTACATTTTTATCTTTTTGTATTGATATTTAGAGAGAAGCTAGATCTACTTGTGAGCTTTCTAACAAGCCATAGGATACAAGAAATGGAGCTATGAGGAGGGAGATCCAAGTAAGTTTGTGGAAAGGAGATTGCTAGAGTTTTTGAGAGAAGAGATTCAATACTAATTTAGGTTTTTTTATGCCACTTCTTACATTTTTATTTTTTTGTATTTATATTTAGAAATAATCTAGATTTAATTGTGAGCTTTCTAAGAAGCTATAATATGCAAGAAATGGAGCTATGATGTTGGAAATCCAAGAAAATTTATATGAAGGGATTGCTAGAGTTTTTAGGCAGCAAATTTCAAGACTGGTTTGGGATTTTTTATACAATTCATTGGATTTTTTTTTTTTTTTTTTTTTTTTTTTATTATTCTCAATGAGATAAAATTTGTCTAAATTGAATTAGTAAAAGTGAGTTATAGATATTTTAGTAAAAAGGGGTATGGATTTGAAATTAGAATTAGGAGTTCAGTGCATCCTAATACAAGAAAGAAATTAATCTATAAATTTTACCTAGCCTTTGGACTGACCTTTATATTTTATTTCATTTGAAAAAACTTTGTTCTTTCTTGTAATCTACTTGTGATCAAAGACCTCATGTTTTTCTTTGATCACAAGTAGATTGTCTTCTTGATCATAAGAGGATTGCCTTCTTGATCACAAGAGGATTGCCTTCTTGATCACAAGAGGCTTGCCTTCTTGATAGAAATTTAATGCTTCTATTAAAAGTATTTTCAAGATAATTATGGAGCTAAAGTACAAGCTTAGAGCATGAGAATGAATTCAAGAATTAAAAGGGAGAAAGTGAGAGATTTTTTATATTTGAAGATGATGGATGATTTTGGAGGGGTTGGTGCAAGTAGCATTGGAAGAACAAATGCCAATGATTTGTTCTTGGCTTTGAACATGTTCATAAAAAGACAGAAAAAGATACAATTAAATAAAAAGGGGGTGACAAAGGCATTGCAAAGCATAGTCAAGAAGCATAGGAGGTTCAATGGGAAGAAGATAACTAAGTTTCTTTGAGCATATGTCAAAAAAATGGATGTACATTAAGTTCCAAAGTCTTATTATATCCTTAGTTTTAAATTGGCATGCATTCTTGAAATTAAAAAGAAAGTAAAGAATTTGTATAAAGATAATTTAGAGGCATGGAGTGACTTTAAAGAGAGGTTAAGAGATAATTTTTTTGATGAGGATTTTGATAGAATCATAAAGATTTTATGGAATTCTTGGAAAAGTTCTTGTCAATGTACTTCTTGAGTTTAGCCAACTCATTTTGTGATAAACTACAGATTGAACCAAATAATGGCTAATTTCTTTCTTTAAGGTCAATTGAACAATCATATGGATGATGCTCCAAGAGAATATCTGCATTCTTCTTCTTAAAAATATCTTAAAAATATTGACATCAATTTAAAATACCACTTAAAGTCCTTCCATAATTAAAAAATGGATATAGCATAAATAATAAAAGGCGATCTTTCTTTTTCTGCATACAAGAAAGCTTTTGCACCTATGAGTATGGATTTGGCTATACTAGACTCATTACTTTTTATAAAACTCTTAATAGTGCTATGGAAAAAATTAAGTTTACAAAAAATCCAATCTATCAGAGGATTATACTTTTCTAACCATGATAAATCTAAAATGATCGGATTAGAAGGAGATCTAATTATATTAAAAATTATGCAACTATTATGACCATTTATTGCTACATATATAGAAATTTTTTTATAAGTAATATCTTCAAAAGATAACAGATGGCCATTTATGACTTCTACATATACAGGTTTAGTTTTTTGTAGTAATGATATTCTATGGCTTTTAATAAATTCTTCATCTAAGAAATAAGTTAAGACTTTTGAATCTATTAATATAAAGGCTTTGTGATTATTAGGTCCTAAATGCAAATCTATTGTAAAATAAAGAGAGAGTTTTGAAAAGAAGATAGGACCTTCATTTGTACAAGATTCTATTTGTATGGTCCCTATTGTAGTTGAAAAAAAATGTTTTTTGGCATTTTTTCAACTTTGACAATTGTACTCCATTTTATTATGGCATTGTTTCTTTAGACAATGTTGAAGAGTGTATTTAGCTTTTTTATAATATAAACACAATCCTTCTTCATGATAATGGGTCTTTTCTTATTTAGTAAGAAGTTTAAAATGTACTGCATCAATTTGCATGTTTTTTACTTTCAGATGTTTAGATTGAGAGTACATTAATGTTGTCATTGAATTATAATAGTATGGAGGTTGTCTTGCATAATTTTTAGATTAAAACTCAAAAAGCTAATTGTTATACTTCAGTATAAAATCAATTGATTGATTCAATGTTTGAGGATCAATTAAAATGAACATCAATTTTTTTAATCTCATATAGTAAACTGTAGAGAAATTGGTTGATTAGGTGTCAAGGACATGAACTACAAGATGATGCATAAATCAATAAAATCCTTGTAAAAGAAAGAATGACAACATAGAAATAAGGAAGTACATATATTAAAAAAAACTAGAAAGACTTATTACTAAAAGACAAGAAAACTGAGACTCTTGAAACTAAACTAGAAGCAAAAAAGGAGTTGATAAGAGTGAAGAGGGCTTCACTCATATCTCTATATATACTATCTAACTAGGGGCTATGTGGCAATGTCTTATAGGACCTCTAATATGTGTTGACTTTATAAGACACATGCCTTGACTTTCAAGGAAAGTTTTTCTATGTTGTCATGTTGTAACACGACTATATGGTGAAAATACAAAGAAAAAATATTTTTATTAATATTTAGTCATCTTGAATGTTAGTAATAGCGGCCAATTTCAGTGCCAATATTCACGGGTCAGTTATTGTCATCCTGTCGCAGTCAATCGCGACATACTTACTAGTAATGAAATGCTTCATTTAATTCCAATAACAAGAGTCAGTAGAAGGAGAAAGGACTAATCCGACGTTGAGTGAGCTTGATATGAAGGGTCGATCTGACCCAATTATGGAGATGTCCAACCCAGGTCCTATTACGGCCTCTTATCCAATATGAGACCTAACTTGATTGGCAATCCAATGAGATTTCAATATAGAGACTTCGGCTTCATTGTAAGCTATTCCGTCGGCTAGACCAATTCGAGAAGTCCAAGGCGGGAAGATATTGGACCGCATGGGAAGATAAGCTATTCCATCGATTGGACCTATTTAGGAGGTCCAAGGTGGGAGGATTGGATCGCATGGGAAAAAATCTCCATCGGTTGGACCAATTTGGAAGAAGACTAAGGCAGAAGAATAGATGGACAGACTTGCGGAGGAATTTTAGGGAGAGAGGATTTTATGTCATTTGGGATCAGTATTGGATTTTGAGGGATTTTCAAAGCGAGTGATGTTCTCTGTGATTTTAGATCTTTGAGAAATAAAACCGATTTATAAATTTTTGGATTTCGTGATTTTGTAGCATTTTTATGGATAAAAATTTAGAAACTTATTGGTATGCTTGTTGTGAATGTGTATAAGAGGTTTGAGATCAATCGAATGACTAGATCGATACATATGAAGGTTTTGTGAGCTAAGATCTCGAGATTTAGGGTTTTGAAGACTAATAAGGTTTTCTTAGATATCTAGCAATCTGCTAGTTGGATTGAAGAGATTTTTGGTTTTATCAGTAAAAGACTTGATTTCCTATATGTAAATAAAATTTGGAAGCAATTGAACAGTAAAAAAAGGTAATATCAGTACTGAAAGTTTGGCATCAGATTAGAGAAGGAGAGGCCGGCTAACATCCGAGCGGAATTTTGAGGTCATCAACTAATTAGACCTTTTGTTACAATTTTCTTTTACCTGTCATAGCCAGATGCCCGATGCATTCTCAATTAAGACTTCATGTAATATGACATAAGTGGTGAACCCGACGTGAAAGCTTGAGGTATGAGGTATTAGAATTTATTTATATTCATTCTTATTATTATGGAAAACGAGATTAAAAATTTTGAAAGAGTTTCTAGTGGAGTTTCTTCTAAAGGACAAGGTGTGTGCATGGATCCTTCCATTGCTAGTATGTTTCAAGCCTTATCATTATCTATGCAGCAACAATAAAGCAATAATCGTAAGGAAGCTTTAGCAACCAAAGCATTGCAAGCAATGGTCAATAAAATTGATCAATTTGATGGAAGAGATATTTCAAGGTATTTAAGATGTTATGTTCAAGAAATGGAATTAAATCGGGTTTTTGAGAAGAATATGGTTGAATTATTTGGACTTGCCATGATACCAGAGATAAGAAAACATATTACATCGATTATGGATGATTATGGAAATTCATAGGAGATTTTTTCGCATGCATTAAAAGATGAATATTTCTTGGAGGACACTGATCCTGTTACTAAGAAACTATTTCTAGAATGGATTAAGCGGCCTAATAAGAATTTACAAGCAACCGAGCTATTAAGCGAGTTTGAGAGGCAGTACTCTCAATTATTGAAGGTAGAAAAATTGACATT
Organism: Physcomitrium patens; assembly: GCF_059467195.1. Classification (NCBI taxonomy): domain Eukaryota; kingdom Viridiplantae; phylum Streptophyta; class Bryopsida; order Funariales; family Funariaceae; genus Physcomitrium; species Physcomitrium patens. The sequence continues at coordinate 8,452,426 of NC_143433.1, read as the reverse complement.
AGAGCCGAACAAGGTTGAATTATTTCTCCAAGCTGCTGATGGAGAATTACAAGAAAAATTGGAGTTACTTCTTGAAGATACAAAAAAAGATGAAGGATTGACAACAAAGTGGAAAAATATTGAAAGTGTGGTGGGTTTGCTTGCAAAAAGAGAAAAGAGGAAGGATAGGAGTAATATTTCAAAAGTAGTATAAGCACCTAAAATTCAAGTACATACAATACGACCAACGATGCCTGCTATTCAACCTTCAACATCTTTACCAAAGAAAGGAGATATGGAGATGGAAGAAATTATACAAGGAATACGAGATCTTAAAATCAAATTGACAAGACTTGAAGAAAATACTTCTACAAATAATTTGAAGAATGTTTCAAAACAAGGGTATGTATAAAGATGTATTTGGTATAATGACGCTTCACATATTAGGAAGGATTGCAATAAATTTAATAATATGGTATTGCAAGGAGTTATTTACTGAAAAGATGGAAAGATTGCATTAAAGGATACAAAGGATCTCTTTCAAACCAATTTTGGCAAGGGAGGTATGAGAGCATTGATTCAAGATTACTTAAAAGTGCATGAAATAGCAGCACGTGAGAGTGCAAGTTATGGTGCTAGAGTAGATGATGACTTTGGTAGAAGTATTGAAACTAGTGGATTTTGGGCTTCTGCCATTTCTACTATGTAAGAAGGAAAAATGCCTTGAAATACATTGTTGAGGAGTGTAGCTACAATATGAAGCACAACAGGGTGAAAAGATCTTGTTGAGTCTCTTTCAGTTCATATATATATTGCTAAGAGCCAACACAAAGCCTTGATGGAAGAAAAGAGACGAAGAAATTTTGATGATACGAGAGAAGAAAGTTCTTCTAAGAGGCGATCTTGGGGAGACAAGGCTCGGGAGGCAAATTCACAAGAATTACCTATAAGTGACACTTCAGCATCATTGGAAGAAAAAATAAAGGAGCCAAAAGATAAGGGTAAATCAATTGCTTATAAGCTACTTTCTAACATTGAAGCAGCAACAAATTTAAAAGGGGTATTAGAAGAACGTATATTAAATGCTAAGGTGGAATTCACATTGAAAGAAATTTTGGAATTGCAAAGAAGGAGTTTCATGATATTATCATTGACAACATTAAGCGAAAGAGACAACTAATAGATGAAGCTGGAATGAGTCATACTATTGACGTAAGAATATATAAAGATGACAAAGAGGTTGATAATGGTTACAAGCATTCAAAAAAAAAAAAGATTGGTATAATCAACGAGTACGTTTTGAAGATTATAGTGATAAAGACATGAAAGCTTCAAGCCATTATACTCAAAAGCATTGGACAAGGGCAACTACTGAAGTATTGGTGAAGGTAGGAGATATAGAAGAACCAATTGTTGCTTTGGTTGATCATGGTTCTGAAATCAATCTTATGTCTAAGGATCTTTATAAGAGGCAAAAATGGCCAATTGATATAGGACATGGATGGGTAATACAAGCAGCTAATAAGACACGAGGTGAATTATATGGAGCTTGTCCAGATATCAAAGTTTAAATTGGAGATGTTGCGACAAAACAACATTTCTTTGTTCAAGATACAACATCTTATCTTTTGATTTTAAGACAACCTTATATTACAGAAACATGGATAGAAACAAAAGTACTTGATGATAGTTCTGTTTATACAAGGATACGTAGTGAAGATGGGAGGAAAGCTATATAATTTCTAATAGTACCTCTTAATCATGAACAAAATCGAGATAGGTTGCGGGAGAAACCTTTGCCAAAGGTTGTTGGAGAATTTAAGGATTTTGGAGAAGTACCACTATAAAGCGAGATTATGGAGGTACAAAAGAGGAGGTACTCTTGCAAGATGTAGGTACCTTTGATGCTAGTTTTATTGGTATTTTAGACATTCGAAATATTATGTATAAGTAGGTTGATGAATTTAAAAGAAAAAAAAGAAAAAAATTATATAGTATTGAAAGAAAATTATGCAAGTTAGGGATAGTAGAAGATAATGAGAGGATTTCTGGTGTTTATGAAGAAAATGAATTAGAAGATTCTTTGGAATTAATTACATCTCTTGGATTAGGAGTTAATGACAAGATTGTGGAAATTCATTCGAAAGAGGTTTATACTATACTAAAATCTTTTCGAGCACCAGAAGTTATTATAGAGATAAAATATAAAACAGTAGATAAAAAAGTAAAACCTATTGCCAAATTTTTACCAAAAGATTCTAGAGAATAAATAGAAGAAGCATCAAAAGAAGAGAATTTAAGAAATCCGAAGAATATTAGACATCGGTTTACAAAGGAGACTTTTGAAGAATTGAAGATTGGATGTGATGGTTCTTTATTTCTAGCAGAAATCAAATATTTTAAAAAAATGCTTGCTAAATGAGGTAAATCGTTTGCCTTTGAATCTTGGAAAATAGGATGTATAGATCCTAATATTGTTGCTCCTATGGTTATCTTTACAGTACCTCATGTGCCTTAGAACTTAAGGCCAATTCCAGTACCGAGGGCACATTTACCTAAATTGGTGGAATTACTGAAAGAAAAGATGAGAATGAAGATTTTGGAGCCTTCTTTTGCTCTGTATTCTAATTGCTAGTTTACGGTGCCTAAGAAAAATGGATCGTTATATTTTATTCAAGATATGCAGTCAATGAATGTTGTAACTATAAAAAATGCAGGTATAGGACCTTTAATAGATGAGTTTATAGAAGCATTTACAAGGGAGATAATTTATTCAATGGATGATTTATATTTGGGTTATGATCAATTTCAACTTATGCATGGGAGTAGAGATCTAATGACAATGAGAACGCCACTTGGATTGCTTAAAATGTATACTCTCCCACAAGGTGCTACTAACTCAGTTGCTCATATGATGAATGAGATGAAAAATGTACTAAGAGACTTCATCCTTGAGAAAACTATATCTTTTTTGGATGGTGTTTCTATCAAAGGATGTAAAGAAGAAAAAAAAGACGAAACTTTAGATGAGGGAGGGTGTCACAAATATGTTGTTGATCATATACAAGATTGTGAAAAGATTTTAACTCGACTTGAGGAAGTTTGTCTTACAGTATTAGGAACAAAATCTAAATTTGGAATATAGAAAGTTCTTATTGTTGGACATTTGTGTGGGTCTTATGGAAGAAAGCCAGATCCAAGTAAAGTTGATGCAATTGGAACGATGAAAGATTCATGTGACTCTTTAATAGAGGTACGCAGGTTTTTAGGGGCTTGTGTATTTTACCGTATATGGATTCCTCATTATACTCATATAACGGACCCATTGTATGAATTATTACATAAGGATTATCGATTTAAATAGAAAAGAAAGCATACTGAAGTAATACAAAAACTAAAGGCGTTATTGATAACACCTCTAATTTTAAGAAGAATTGATTATGTCTATAATAGGTAGGTAATTCTTATTGTGGATACTAGTCCTATTGCTATTGGGTGGACCGTGGATCAAAATGATTTAAGTGGAAATAGATTTGCAGTTCGATTTGGAGCTAAAATTTTAAAAACTCGTCAACGTGCATATTTACAAGTCAAAAGGAAACTTTGGAGAGTTGTTTTGGCTATGAAAGTTGAAAAGGATTATTTGATTGGAGCAGAAGTAGTAATTAAAATAGATTGCTTACCATTCCTTGAAATGGTTACTAATTGTTTGACACTGGATATTGCAATGTTAAGATGGATTGCTTATATTAAGTCACTAAATCCAGAATTTAAGCATGTTGCTGGAAAAGATAATTTGGTAGTAGACATGATATCTCGAGCAAGATACGAAAGAGAAGACGAAATGGTTGAAGACATTGATGACGTTGGATTGAAATTCTATTCAATATCAGATCTTAACCGACAAGACAAGCTATTTCTTGATGAATTTTATGAAGAAAAATTATTGAATATTGGTCATTACTTAAATACCTTGACTAAGCAAAGGAATTGGTCTGTAGAAAAATTCAAACAAATGAAGAAGAAAGCATATGGATTTTTGCTTCAAGAAGGATTCTTATAGAAGAGACTGAAGAAAGGAATTGGGATGCCACAAAGAGTGATAGGCAGTAAGGAAGAAAAACAAAAATTATTAAAAGAGTTTCATGATAGTTTATGGGCAGGGCATAGAAGAATTTGGGCACCTTTTGCTAAGCTCAAGGAATGATATTGGTGGAAAAATATGTATTGAGATGTGCTCTTATTTGTAGAGTTGTTTGAAATTTGTCAAGCGTATTCTAATATACAACATCAAAATGGTCTTCATCTTACATATCCTCTAGCTATTCATTTTAAATGGGTTGTTGATTTGGTTATTATGCCAATCAGATTATGGCAAATGAGATATTTGGTCTTAGCTCGTGAAGATTTATCAAATCAAGTAGAAGGAAGAACATTGAGAACAAAGTCTATGGAGGGAATTTGTAGGTTTTTGCTTGAAGATGTTATTTGCCACTACGGATGTGTAGAAAAAATCACTGCAGATTGTGGAGAATTAAATGCATAAGAAGCTCGTGAATTCTTTGAAAGATGTGGAATTAAACTATCATTGACTACTACTTATAATCCGGAAGGAAATACAAAAGGTGAATGTGATCATCCACCGATTGTGAAAGCATTAGTTAAAGCTTATAATGGAAAGATTAGAGAATGGCCACGACTTTTGTCATTCACATTATGGGTTGATCGAACAATTCATAGCTCAGTAACGGGATATATGCTTATTGTACTTATGACAGGTCAAAAACCAATTATGGCAGTTGAGGAAAAGGTACTTAGAGTGTACTACCATAGGAAGATGGATTGACAAGATAAGAACTTTTAACTATTAGAATTCAATAATTAAAGCAAAGATCAGAAGATGTGCAAATAGCATTAAAAAGGTTAAAAAGAGCAAGATTACAAAACAAGATGCGATTTGATAAGCAACATCGATTGAGGCCTAAAGAAATTGAAGAAGGTGATTGAGTTTTGATCTATGATAGTAGCTTGGACAATCAATACACTACTTCAAGAAAGTTTTTTAAGTGATGGTTTGGACCGTATGTGATAACAACTGTTCATGATAATGCAACTTACTCATTACGGGAGTTAGATGGAATGAGGTTAAAAATATCAATTTCAGGGAAGCAAGTAAAAATATTTAAACAAAGATACTCAAAAATAAATATAGAAGACTATAGTGAAGACATAGATGTTTTTCAAGGAGAAGATGAAATTGATCTGGATAGTAAAGATAATGAAGATAGATTGGACGAAGACTTGGAGAACATATTATAAGTCGAACAACAACTAGGTTAATTGGTGCATACCAAAGGATGCATAGGTTCAAGAGAGGGGTGGATGTCATGTTGTAATATGACTATATGGTAAAAATACAAAGAAAAAATATTTTTATTAATATTTAATCATCTTGAATGTTAGTAATAGCGGCCAATTCCAGTGCCAATATTCAGGGGCCAATTACTGTCATCCCATCGTAGTCGATCGGGGCATACTTACCAATAATGAAATATTTTGTTTAATTCCAATAATAGGAGTCAACAGAAGGAGAAAGGACTAATCCAACGTTGAGTGAGCTTGATATGAAGGGCCGATCTAACCCAATTATGGAGACATCCAATCCAAGTCCTATTACGGCCTCTTATCTAGTATGAGACCTGACTCGATTGGCAATCCAATGAGATTCCAATATAGAGACTTTGGCTCTATTATAAGCTATTCCATCGGTTGGACCAATTCGAGAAGTCCAAGGCAGAAGGATATTGGACTGCATGGGAGGATAAGGTGTTCTGTTGGTTGGACCTATTTGGGAGGTCCAAGGCGGGAAGATTGGACTGCATGGAAAAAAAGCTTCGTCGGTTGGACCAATTTGGTGGAAGAATGAGGCAAAAAAATAGGGGGGTAGACTTGTGGAGGGATTTTGGAGAGAGAGGATTTCGTATCGTTTGGGATCAATATTGGATTTTGAGGGATTTTCAAAGCGAGTGATATTCTCTGTGATTTTAGATCTTTGAGAAATAAAATCAGTTTACAAATTTTTGGATTTCGTGATTTTGTAGCATTTTTATGGATAAAAATATAGAGACTTATTGGTATGCTTGTTGTGAATGTGTATAAGAGGTTTGAGGTCAATCGAATGGCTAGATCGATACATATGAAGATTTTATGAGCTAAGGTCTCGGGATTTAGGATTTTGAAGACCAATAAGGTTTTCTTAAATATCTAACAATCTATCAGTTGGATTGAAGAGATTTTTAGTTTTATCAGTAGAAGACTTGATTTCTTATATGTAAATAAAATTTGGAAGCAATCAAACAATGAACAAAGGTAATATCGGTGCTGGAAGTTTGGCAGCAGATTAGAGAAGGAGAGGCCGACCGACATCCGAGCAGAATTTTGAGGTCATCAACTAATTAGACCTTTTGTTATAGTTTTCTTTACCTTTCACAACCACGTGCCCGATGCATTCTCAAGCAAGACTTCATGTAATATGACAATTTATGGACTATATAATTAATTTGGTCTCCAAGCTAACAACATGTGTCACACATGGCCATCTTGTTGACCACGTTTAAAATCTAAAAAGTCAATTAAAGATACCTATAAAGTCAAAGTAGCATCTATAAAGCTTCTAAGAAGCTTTCATAGAAGATATTATAGAATTAACTTACTTTTACCTATTTCTACTTACTTCTATCTATTTATACATGTAACTATTGGCTTACATGCATATATCTATGACATTACCTCCTCTTCTAGAGACGAGTTATACAAAGAGCGGTCATCATATATTGAAGAAATCTATGATGTGACAAATTATATTTACTACATATTCATATCTTTGTTGTTTTTAAAGATGGTTGATATGGCTTCTCAACTATTAATAGTATTCCATACCAAGATAAGAAGACCACCCTGTTATCTAATTGTTATTGAGGCCTTTATAACTTCTTTCAAATAAAATATTTGAAGCACCGTCAGGAATTATTCCTACCTCTAATAAAATTACCAAACTTTGTTCGTCTCTTCCAAGGTCATGATACCAAACGCGTTGTATCTTTCCATCTATTAAAAAAAAAAAATATCATTCTTAAGGATCTTCATCTCAATTGCGTCATCTTGAAGGTTGTGACAATCGTAATGTCTCGTCCAACACATCAATAAATAAAGGCTCTTCAATCAAATCCATTGGTTGTTGGTTTTTCATCTCCTTAGCATCACAACTACAAAGAAGCTACAAATAAGAATTGAAAGTAGAATGTTATCTTGCCTAGATCTTGTTTCTTTTATAAAGCAGGTTTTTATCTTGATTTTAATAGATGTTGTAGAATAGATATTAGTTCATTTCTATAAGATATTAATAAAATAGACTAATAGTCCATAAAATGGTCACTTCAAGAGGATGGATTGTTAACTTAGTTATTAAAAGTGATTAATTACATGATTACGATTAGAATTTGAGAATAAGGAATAAGTATATAGGAGTTGTAGAAGTTAGTTTGAGGGCCAGACTGTGATAGTCATGAGCCGAGGTTAAGCTTGGTGCTACCTTTTTGTTTTTCTTTGTTGTTGAAGAGTAATGGATAGTTTTTAAATACTGAAAAGTAAGTTTGTGGAATAAATCAGAGATTGATTTATGAGTTATCGATTATGTAATTGGAGTACTGAGTGATTGAATTATATGAAGAATTATTTGAAGATTATGATTGTTATTTATTGAGAGCTATATGTGTTTGAACAAAGGAAGTTGGTGATTACAGAAATTATGTGAATTTAGATTGATTGGAGTGAAGTCTCTTATTCCTAGTATTGGATGGAAATTATGTATTTTGAGCGGTCTTTTGAGAATGTAGGATTGCACACTGCTGTTATCAATTGATGAAGGAGTATTGTTATTGGGAGAAAACATTGTAATGTTTCTTGGTGTTTTAGTGGTTTGGAATATAGTTAATTGTATGACCCTAACAAGTAAAACTCATACACTTAGTCTTTCCCTGTATTTGAATTCCCCTATACAAGTTTATTTTGAAAGAAATTGAAGAATAAGTAAAACGACAATCACATTTTGGCGCCACTGCTAGGGATAGACAATAGCATTGAGTTTTACGAATTAACTGCCGATTTAATTAGATAGAAGATAGGAAGCAAATTCAGGAGAATATCCAAGAGCACTCATGGAAAATTTGATCAATAGACTAGTGTTTCTCTTGAGGCCATTAATTACGAGTGGAGGAATCACAGAAGAATTCGGTACTCCATTGGATACATTTTTAATAATAGAAGCTTCTAATTTCATCAAATTTGATTTCGTAGAGTGGTTTAAATTACTGGTCAATAAGGACCAATTCAGTGTATTTTAAAATCTGTCATTTTTATCGCCAATTCAACCATATAACTTAGTAAAGGACAATAATAGCAAATTGAGAAAACTTAAAAATTCAAAACAATCAATTGAGAAAGGTGCTAGTTGTTTTAACAATAGATTAAGTAGAATATTGTTCTCTTCAATGGTGACGGGTGGTCCAGTAGTTCCAATAGCAGTACAAATGGATGATATGAGCGATCAAACAACTAATATGGCTCTATTACCTACTTTTAAGGATTTTTCGGGTACGGACTCCGATCAACATTTGTCTCAGTTTCTAACAACATGTATAGCGAATAATAAAAGAACTAAAGATATTTGGTTACGATGGTTGCAAGCAACTCTAAAGGACACGACATTTGAATGGTACAACCGTCAACCACTAGATCAATTTCTCAATTGGGAGGCATTGAAAAATGTATTTTTAATCTATTTTCGCCCAATTGGTTTTGAGGATCAACTTCGAGGAAGATTAATGACTAGCAAAATGGGTCCAGAAGAGGCAGTGGAATCATACTATTGTCATGTGGCATATATACTCTGTAAGTGGCTAAATCACCAAATGCCAGAGGCTTTTGTATTTTCCATATTAATCAATAGATTGCATCCATCCAAATTAAAAATATTTGTAAAAGAGGCTCAATCAAATATAGTAACTCTATCTCTTAATAGAGCCAAGATTTGGGAGAAATGCCATTATGATCAGTTTTTAATAATGGGTGCCACGATGATTCCAGTTCAAGGCAGCTATCAAAATCCGACTTGGAATAGATCAGTGTAGTTATCCAGGGATGTTAGAAACAATGGCCAATTCCAGTGCCAATATTCAAAGGCCAGTTAATGTCACCCCATTGTAAGCTATACCACAAAACGTTGTCGTGATGTAATATGACTAGTAGGTGAAAGGGTGAAGAAATATATCATATTTTGAGGATCTCACTTCAATAATATTGTAGCAAATTATCTTGGAAAAATAGATATTAGTAAAAGGGTAGAAAAATTAAAGGTGCTAATGCTGCCTTTTTACAAATTATGCTTCTATTTACTTTGTAAAGCCATAAATAAGGCAAAACAAGGTAGATTAGAAAAATAAAGGATATAGACATATGTAGGGAGGAGTTAGGAGTGCAAATTAGTAAAAATTACCTCAAGAAGACGAAAGTTGATACCTTGAGAGGGCCGGTTATGAACCAGGGTCGAAATCAGACCCTGAGGTACAAAACTGAGTTTCGACGATGACTCCGGGACTCTTTGGCAGATTAGAGAAAGGAGTTTGATAGAAGATTGGATAGGGTTTCTATGGGCATTGATTTTGGGCGATTTGGAGTTGATATGACTTTGTAAGAGCTTTGCAAAATGGAGGTTTGTTTCAGATGACTTGGATTTTATGAAATAAAATAGGGTTTATGTTTTGAGTGATTTCGAGAGTTTTGTTGCAGATCTACGGGTGAAATTTTTTGGGTTCATGATTATAGTTGTTTTAAATACATGTTGTGAATTTGACCTCGATCTAACGGTTAAAGTGAAAGATATTGAGGTTTAAGCGGGTCAAGGTCTCAGAAAGTAGAATTTTAGGTCCAATGAGGTTTTTTAAGATTTCATGCAATCTACTAGTTGGATAGGAGTAAAACTTATGTAAGAAGGTATTTTACTTGTTTTTCTATGTCCAAGAGAAATTTGAAACCAATCGAATAGCACAAAGAAGAGAAATTGGCTCTAAAAGATTGGCATCGAGATTGGAGAAGGAGGCTGGCTAACACCCGAGTAATTTCTTGAGGTTTTCGTCAATTTGGTAACTCCGATCTTCTTCAAATTTTTTTGTGCTTGTTTTAAACTTGATTTTTAAGAAGTATGCAAATTTTGAATTGAGATCAACGGTTTATTCATTAGATATTGAGGTTTAAATCTATCATAGAAATTACTAGGATTTGGATTAGGATTTGGCTAGGGTTCGATTTAGGGTTTGATTTAGAATTTAGGGTTTGGATTAGGATTTGGTTAGGGTTTGATTTAGGATTAGGATTAGGGTTTAGAATTTGGTTAGGATTTGATTTAGGATTTGGATTAGGATTTGGTTAGGGTTTGATTTAGGGTTTGGATTACGGTTTGGATTAGGGTTCAGGTTTTGGTTAGGATTTAGGATTGGATTAGGGTTTGGGTTAGGGTTTAGGATTTGGTTAGGATTCGATTTAGGATTTGGATTAGGATTTAGGATTTGATTAGGATTTGATTTAGGATTTGGATTAGGATTTGGTTAAGGTTTGATTTAAGGTTTGGTTTAGAATTTAGGATTTAGATTAGGATTTAGGGTTGAATTAGAGTTTGAATTAGGATTTAGGATTTAGTTTAGGATTTGATTTAGGGTTTGGTTTAGGATTTAGGGTTTGAAATAGGGTTTGATTTAGTGTTTAATTTAAGATTTGTTTAGGATTTGACTTAAGATTTAGGATTTATTAGGGTTTAAGATTTAATTAGATTTGGTCTAAAGTTTGAGTGAAATTCAATAGGGTTTTAACTAGAATTAAATTAATTAATATAATTATCGATATTGTGTATGAAATCAACTACATTATCTTTCGGTTACAAAGTTTGACTTTATCGTATCAAATTTTATTGAGACAACCCTGGCTTTATCAAGCAAAGGTCAAGAACAATTGGGGTTGGAGTACTTTGATAATTGGCAAGGGCAGAGATAAAATGGTGTTAGAAATGTAACGTGTACACTATCATGGGGAGTCTCAATTGCCAGCTTCTGAATTAACATCGATCAATGAGCTTAGCTCCAATGATGACGTAGTAGCACCAATTACGAAAGCGCCTGTGGAAGCAACCTAATACCTTGGAGTGGTGTACTAATGTGGAGGTCCGGGGGAGTACTTGATATACCCATTGGTTTTGAAAATCTCTGATAAAGTTAGTATTGATTGGATGATCAAGTATGATGTGCACCATGTGAGTGCCTTAGACATAAGATTTAGTACTTTGCACATGTCAGACTTATCGATTGTTTTTAAATTAGTGCGAGGATTAAAACAGAACATTGCCACTGCATCTATATGTCAAACTATCAACTTGGCGACCACAGCAGAGCCTCGGACAATTAAGGGCTACGAAGGTATTAAGGAACAGGAGTTGACCTACTGATCAGAATTTTTCTTGCATCATAAATCTACTTTTACTTGGACTTATGATGATCTAAATAGTATTCCTGCTGAAGTCTATGAGCATCATATTATTTTAGAAGAGAACACTAAACCAGTATGGCAGAGGTGACATTGCCTTAATCCTAAATATTTTCTCATGGTGAACAATGTCGTGTTGTAACACGAGTATACCATGAAAATATAAAGAAATGGGACTTTTATTAATATTCAGTTACCTCGAATATTGGGAGCAACGACCAATTCCAGTGCAAATACTGAGTGGTCAGGTTCAGTCACCCCGTTACAGTCAGCCGGGGCATACTGAAATGCTCCGTTCATTTCCAATAACGGAAGTCAGCAGGAAGAGAAAGGACCAATTCACATGATGCGTGAGCCTGGTTCGAAGAGCCAATTGGATCCAATTTCAAGACATCTAATCCAGGTCCTCTTACCCAATATGAGACCTGAATTGGTCGAGTAACCCAATGCAGTCTAATTACGGGAAAATCCAGGTCTTACTACGGGCCTCAGCCAATCTGACGCGAAGGACCAATTTGATCCAATTACGGGAACATCCGGGTCTTACTACTAGATTCTTATCCAATATGAGACCTGAATTGGTCGAGCGACTCAATGTGGTCCCGATTACGGGGCTTTGATTCCGTTTCAGGCTGTTCTGTCCTTTGTGCCGTTCTAGGAACGTCCTTTCGATAAAAGGATCTCTTAAAGGTAAAAATAGAGTAGAAAGCTCTGACGGCAAGAGCCAATTTCAGATCCAAGCTCTGACGGCGGGAGCCAATTTTGGATCCAAGACAGAAGATTGAAGAAATTTAGAATTAAGGTTAAGAAATGAGAGGGGAGAGAAAGTTTTTGGGAGGGGAGAGTTTTTTTTTGAGAAGGATCAGAGAGCTAGCTTCATGCTTCGGGCGGAAAAAAAAGACAGAGAATTGGGTTTTTTTTCTTCATAGGATTTTGGGAAGACTGAGGCAATCGTTGCTGAAGTCAGTGTTGTAATGGTGAATCGGGATTTTTAATGAATTTGGTTTAATTACTCTTGATTGTTTTGTGAAATCGAGTTACGTTTGTGATGAAGAATTAAAATAGTGCCTATAGAATTGAGTATGCGGAGTGAATGAAATTTATCGAGTTAATCTAACAAGACAGTTAGTGGATACAAGATCATGAGTATAAAGCGGTATCGAAGATTAGCAATTTGGGTTGTTCGGGGTTCTCTGTAACGTCTAGAGACCTACCGGCTGGGACAAAAAGGACTTTGGCGAGCAGTCAAAGGATATCCATATAGATTTACGATATATTCTTGTAGTTGTTTATATTCCAACAGTCAAAAACCGATAGACTGTTTGAATATTAGCGAATCTCCATACTATCTTCTACAACCAGACACCAGGCGTGTTCTCGAGCAGAAAAGCACGTAATACGACAACGAAGAATTAGACAAGCTTCTTGCAGTTTGTTTTATTTATCTGGTACTGAATAGTGAGTAGGTTTCTCCAATCGTGATGGTGCCAAAAAAGAACAGAAAAATCTGAATTTTTCACGATTTCCGAAAACTTAATGCAACCACCAAGAAAGATTACTTTCCATTACCTTTCACAGATAGTATATTGGACGTTGTAACAAGTCACGAATGTTATTCATTCTTCGATGGATTTTTTGGATATAATCAAGTTTAAATTGCATCAGAAGTCGAGCTCAAGACAACCTTTACTATGGTGTCGTACTATAAAAGCTTATAGTATGTAAAAATTAGTTAAAACATATAATATGTTCATAAGTCTTGGTATATGTTAGAGTGGTTAAATAGATTAATTTAAAGAGAGTGGATTTAAGAAAATTTATTTTGAATTTATCTTTTTAGTTATAACATTTCAAAAAAAAAATTTATAGAACCTAAATATTTAGTATGGAGCCTTGAGAGGAAATTAGAGCCTAAAGAAGAAAATCTTAACTAATAGGAGGCTTATTGGGAGGGATGAAAGCAAGGCATGGTTGGATGAAGACAAAGAATGGAAAACTTCATTCCTATTCGTCAAAGGCCATGCACAATGGGCTTCAAGGAGGTTGCCCGAGGCCTTATTAGGGATTAGGGTTTCTCTTTTGAGATCATTCGAGCTTTGAAGACTAGGGTCAACAAATTTAGGATTTTGGGTATAATTTGGGTGAAGAGTTTGTCTGATTTCAAGTTTTTGTGAAGGAGATATAGGTGTTCAAAGTTAAGGTATCAAATTTGTATCTACTGTCACTCTTTGAAGCATAACATATGCATACACAGAGCAATGAAAGATCGATGACTGAAGTTGGAGAGAACATTTTTTTGGCTATATTTGACGTAGACTGTTTGATGAATTCCAAGTCTGGATGAAGGAGTTATAGGACATTGAAGACAGCACATGTAATTCAAAAGTAGTAAGTGAGTCATTTTGTTGATAATAATGGTTGGAGCCATATCTTGAGTTTCTAGGCGGATTTTTGGCTCAAAATTTCCATAAGTGTGAGTTATTAAGTTTAAAAGCTATAAATTAAAACTTCATAGTATTTAAATACTTATTTTGTGAGATAAGAAGAAATTAGCACGTAAGTATATATAAGCTAGGATTAAAAGCTATTATTAAGATTTTGGTGATATCTCAAGATTCGTAATGAATTTTTATTGAATTTTTTTGTGATAGTTTTTGAAAGCATATCAGTACTTTATGTAAAATTTTAGGTTGTTTGAATAGTTCGATCGTGAGATATGAGCTGTTGAAGTTTAGAAAACATTTCTCATAAGGATATATAAGGTTTTAAGATACTTTATCATAAATTTGGATGTTTTCTTGGTACTTGGCTTATGTTTTGATGTAATTTTCCTAAAAGAGAATATATTATATATATAAACTTGGTACTTTTATATCTTAGACTTGATTGAGTATTTAGTGGTAGCCAGAAGCCTAGCGCTTTCTTGAGACAAACTCTTTCTACTCTGACAACAGATTGGAGCACATTTGCTTATTGTATGATGCCGTTTGGGTTAAGCAATGTCCTAGCCACGTTTCAGAGAGTGATGACTCAAGCCTTCCAAGACTATTTTTGAATGTTTATGGGAATCTTTTTAGATGATTTTTGTACATTCAGTACAAAATAAGATCATCTTAATTATCTAGGAAAATGTTTAGCTCAAAGCGCTAAGTTTGGAATTTTGTTGAAGTCAAATAAGTGTCAATTTAGTATTCCATCCAAAAAAATATTGGGACATATTGTCTCCAGCCGTGGTATTGCTATGGATCCTGATAAAGTACAGCATATAATGAACTTGCCCAGACCTGAGACGATCTCCAATATTTGAGGGTTTGTCGGCCACATTAGTCATTATTGCCACTTTATTTATTCGTTTGCAGTTATTTGTCAAACTTTAACGAACTTATTGAAGAAACCTCCATCCGATGGGACTAGTCTTTTCTAAACCATGGAGTGTACCATGGCTTTTGAGGCATTAAAGTCAAAATTAGTCTTTGCTCCAATATTGGTGGCACTTCATTGGACAAAGCATTTTCATGTATACGTTGATACATCCAATGTAGCTATTGGATCGGTGCTAAGTTAGAAGAATGACTCGGATTTGGATCATCCTATCTATTATGCTAGTTGATAATTAGTGGCTTTTGAATATAATTATATTATTATTAAACGTGAAGCGTTGGATATGATATACTCGATTCAAAAGTTTTGGTACTATTTGCTTGGATATCTGTTTATATTTTATATGGATCATGATGCCCTCAAATACATGATTAATAAGCCTCAATTGAGTGGACGCATTGCTCGATGGATATTACTTCTACAAGAGTTCAATTTTATAATTGTTGTATGACATGGGAAGAAACATGCAAATGTTGATCATTTATTCTGGTTGTCTAATATTCTCGGCAACGAGCCTATCCCTGATGCTCTTTCCAATGCCAAATTATTTGTAGTAGATGTAATTTTCCTTGAGTATAGTAAAATTATTCACTTTTTGACCTTTTATACTTTTCCACCGACTTTCATTAAGAAGCTTAAGAAACGACTCATTCTAAAGAGTGCCTCGTACACGATGATTTACGATGCTTTGTATAAACAAGGCAAAGATGGCATTTTAAGACGTTGTATCTTTCCAAGAGAAGTGCAGTCGATATTAGAATGTTGTCATTTTGATAGTTGTTGTGGTCATTTTGTAGGCGACAACACTACTCGCAAGGCTTTATTGGTAGGATATTGGTGGCCTATAATGATTTTTGGTGTACACCAATTTATTCGTCGTTGTAATCCCTATCAATGAATAGGTCAATCCACAGGTTTTTCAGTCATGCCGTTAGTACCAATCTTGGCACAAGCACTGTTTAAAAAATGGGATATTGATTTTGTCGATCCTATTGTATTAGCGTCAAAATCTTGCCAAAAGTAATATATTTTAGTCGCCACGGAGTATGTAACCAAATAGGCAGAGGTTATTGCTATCCGCCATGATAATGCTACTACGGTGGACACTTTTCTGTACGAGAATATTATAACTCGATTTGGGTGTTCGAAAGAATTGATTAGTAATCATGGCACCCATTTCATAAATGCTACTATAGCCGCCTTGATGAACACATATGAGATTAAGCATCAAAAACTACTCCATATTATCTTCGCACAAATGAGCAAATAAAAAAGACCAACGAAATTTTGTGCAAGGTCTTGACTAAGATAATTTTGGAGGTGGATACCAATTAGGAGACCAAATTCTTTGCGGCTTTGTGGGCGTATCGTACTGCATATAAAGTAACTACCAACATTATTGCATTCCAAATATTTTACGGACAAGAAGCAATTTTACTTATCGAGTTGGAGGTTCAAATTTTACGAATTGCTTTGAATGAACGTCTCAGTGACAACAAGTCATTACACTTTCATTTGGCAAAATTAAAAGAATTGGATGAAATATAAGCTACAATTCTTTTCAATATGGAAGGAACTCAAAAATGGAGGAAGAGTTACTATGATAGTAAACTGCGTCCAAAGAATTTTATGCCCAATGATTTGGTATCATTGTATGATAGTTGGTTTAATCATTTTTCGAGCAAATTTTAAGTTGGCTGGCATGGGCCATAGTGGATGATTGAAGATTTTTCCAATGGGTCTGTTCAATTGGAAGATTTTATGGGTCATCGATTTAGTACCCGCATTAACGGGAACCGATTACAGTTATTTAATACATAACATCTAGAATGGATTTTTATTTTTTGGGAGGAGGTGATTTCGAATGGACTCAAGATAGACCTAGGTATGCTATAAGTGTGTTAGGGTGTAGAGGTGGCTGAAAAGATAGTTAATAAATACTAATGTATTAGATGAGATAGAAGTGAAAAACAAAAAGTATAGATAACATGTTGTCATTATCACTAGGTAGTAAAAAAATAGGAGTAGGGCACCAGTTAGAGGTCATTCTGTGGTGTCGTTTTGGATTGTTTTTTTTCTAAGATTGCCATTTTTTGTATTTTTTGTGTATTCGAGAGTAGTAGTTCCAATTAAGAGTTTGAGAGAGGGAGTGTCATGGCAATTGAAAGTGTAAAGCAAGTTACAGACAAAGAGGATAGTGGCCAAAATATGAGAGCTAGATGCGCATCAAAACCACCTTCTGTGGTAATCATTACTAATATGGAGCCAATGAAGTTAAATATCTATTAGATGTCGAGAAGAATAAAAGACTTTTAGAATGCACAGTTGTTGCAGTTTTTACACCAGTCAGATTGCTCACCATCAATTATGTGTATGCTATAATTATGCATACATTGCATCAAATACCGCCAGTAGAAGAAAGTCCTATATCAATGCTAGTGCCTTCGTAGAGAGAACAAAATTTGTTGGCACAAAATATCAATACAGTGGATGTAATTCACGAAATTGGGGAGTCAAGTTGTAAAGTGGCACAAGAGATAGTTCTAGTTATTGAATTAGAATGGATTCTAATTTATTTAGCGGTGGAGGAGGATGAAATCCCAATTTCGATGGATATTAATCAGTTGGCATTTTCACAAGGTCGATTGTCCGAAGAAATACATCTTAAGAATGCTTTATTGAAGCACATTTTACAAATATATTGTATGGTGCGAGCATTGGATTTAGAGGGCAGTAGCAAATGGGATTTAGAGGATAGTAAGAAGGTGATATCAGAGCAAAACCGAAGAATTGAAGAGCAAAAATAGACTATAAAAGAAATTGGGAAATCCAAGCTGGTATTGGAGTGAAAATTAGTTCACCAATATGAGTCTTGGACGAAAGAAAAAGAACACATCTTATGGATTATAGAAGGACAACAGAACGAATTGATCTAGAATTGTAAGACATAAGATTTAGAATGGGAGAAACTCAAATGCCAGTTGCAAGCAAAAGGAGATAAAGCAGAGTTATTGACAAAAGAGAAAGTGGCATTAAGTGACCAATCCAAATATGAAACGAAGAAGTTGAGTTTTGAAATCAAAGTTTTATAAGTTGAGGTGGCAAAATTGACAAAAGAGTTAACAGTGAAGAGCCGATCACAAGCGGCAATTGAAGAGTTCTAGAATGGATGAATCAACAACAACATTAATTGAAACTCTGTAATACCCAGATCTTGAAACTAGAAGCTCAAGTCCGTAATTTGGGAGAGTATAATGAAGATCTCTCAAACGAGTAGAAGAAGGAGTCGATGGACGGATTGGAAGAAGAGGAAGATTTGAATTTAGAACCAAAATCGGTGGAATCCTCATTAGATTATATACCAAATGATCAATTGGGTGGGCTAAAGGAAATAATAACTTTGTAGAATTTTATTAAGTAGTTTTTAAATAGGTAATAATTGTGTGTTTGCGAGGATACTATACAGATAGAAGTGGGGCTATGTAGAATACATATTAGTTTGTTTTTGTAAGATATTGGTAAAATATACTAATAGTCCATAAAATAGTTAGTTCAAGAGAACGGATTATTAACTTAGCTATTAAAAGTAGTTAATTATAGGATTATGATTAGAATCTAGAAATAAAAAGTAAGTATATAGGAATTGTAGAAGTTAGTCTGAGGGCCAGACTGTGATAGTCATGAGCCGGGGCTAAGCTTGGTCCTACTTCTTTGTTTTTCTTTGTTTTTGAAGAGTAATGGATAGTTTTTAAATACTGAGAAATGAGTCTGTGGAATAAATCAGAGATTGATTTATGAGTTATTGATTATGTAATTAGAGTACTGAGTGATTGAATTATATGAAGAATTATTCGAAGATTATGATTGTTATTTATTGATAGTTATGTGTGTTTGGACAAAGGAATTTGGTGATTATAAAAATTATGTGAATTTAGATTGATTGGAGTGAAGTCTCTTATTTCTAGTGTTGGATGGAAATTATGTATTTTGAGCGGTCTTTTGAAAGTATAGGATTGCACACTATTGTTATCAATTGATGAAAGAATATTGTTACTGGGAGAAAGCATTGTAATGTTTCTTGGTATTTTAGTGGTTCGGAATATGATTAATTATGTGATCCTAACAAGTAAAACTCATGTACTTAGTCTTTTCCTATGTTTGAATTCTCCTATGCAAGTTTATTTTGAAAGGAATTGAAGAATAAGTAAAAAGAAAATTTTAGATTTTGTCGATGAAAAGCCTCCACTGCCTTTGCGACATTTGCAAGATTCTTTATCGGCTCCTATATATATTCACTAATATCATATTTGTACCAATAGATAAGATATTCCAATTCATTTGAACACCACCTTGAATTTATGATTTCTTTTATTTCGAACTCTTCATTATTGTCCACTTCTATAGGAAGAGGTGGAGCTTGTCTTCTTTTTGGTATGTCCACTATCTTGTATGGTTCAAGAAGATAAACGTGGAATAGTGGATGGATTTTCATTGATTTTAATAGGTATAAATGATATGCAACTAGATTGATTTGTGTAGAAATAGGAAATGGTTGTTCCTTTCGATAGACATCTGTATTGATCTTTTGTTGTTCTTGAGCTTCTTTTAATAGTGACTTCATTGTTGCATGTAGTTTTGACAAATGATTTGCCAAATCTTTCGCCGCAAGATTATCAGCTTTTAAAAAGTCAAAAATATCAAGTCGTGGATGATAACCATAATTGGCAAAGAAAGGTATATTTTTTGTGGAAGAATGTATCGTATTATTATAAGCAAACTCTATCAATGATAAAAGAGTTGTCCAATCATCTTATTGATTTTTGATGGTACATCTTAAATACTATTCCAAAACTTGATTAAAACCCTCTATTTTTCCATCAATTTGAAGATGGAATGCCAAAGATAGTTTTATATCTACTTTTAGAGTCTTGAAAAGAATCCACCAAAATCTTAATACAAACTGAGTTCTTCTATTGGTTATAATATCTTTGGGTAATCCATGATAGAAATAAATGTTGTCAAAAAAGAGCTTAGCTATTTCTTCACTTGTGATAGATTTTGTACATGATACAAAATATGCCATCTTGATAAAATGATATATTATCATAAATATAGAGTCATAAAAATATGAGATTGGAAGATCCGTGATAAAATCCATAGAAATAAAAGACCATGGTTGTTCTGAAATAGGTAATGGTTGAAGAAGTCCGTAAAGTCGATGACGAGGATTTTTTGATCTTAAACAAAGTCATTCACACTCTTTTATATTTGTAGCCACCAAAAATATCTAGATATAAGATCCAAAGTCTTATTATATCCAAAATATCTTACTGTTGGAAAGTTGTAATGTGCTTGAAGAACACGTAATCATGCTTCTCCTTTTGGAACATATAATCAATCTCCAAAATAGAATAGGTTGTTTTTGAACTCAAATTTAGAAGTATCTCGGAACTTAGAAAAAGGATTCTTGATATTGTGAATAAGAGGATCACAAGACATACTTGATTGGATTTGTTTTACAAGGATCAAATCAACAATCATCATTGATTTTATTACTCGAAGATGAAAATACTGTGGCTTTAAGAGAATTGTTCTTTGCTAATTAAAAGATGCATCTCTTTCTTTTAGTGCAAGATAAGAATGTTTAGAAAGGACGTCTGACAAACCTTGTTATTTTTCTGGTCAATATGTGATTTTGAAATCAAATCTTGATAAAGACATAGTCCAATGGACTTGGCAACGATTTAAAATACGTGGTGTCATGAAATACTTGAGATTCTTCTGATTCATATATATGGTGACTAGATTACAAGCGCCTTCTAAATAATGATGCCATTCTTGAAATAAATCCATGATTGCAAGAAGCTCTTTGTCGTGGATTTCATAGTTAATCTCGGCTGCTGAAAATTTTATGGAATAAAAAGCTACGAGATAAATTTTATCATCTGCTTCCATTTATGATAATACAATACCCAAAGCAAAATCTGATGCATCTATTTCCATAAAAAATACCTTAGAAAAGTTGACGTGATACAAAATTGGTGCAGAAATAAAGGTTGACTTCAAAGTTTCAAAAGATGCTTCACTTTCTTTACTCCACTCAAGTTTATCTTTACAAGTCAAATGTGTAAGTGGAGTTACAACTCCAGAGAAGTCTTTGATAAAGATCCAATAATAGTTGGCAAAGCCTTAAAAGCATTAAACATGTCTTATCATTTTTGAAATCTTTTAATCCATAATTATTTAAATTTTTTTAGGATCCATCGTAAGTCCATCATTTGAAATGATGTATCCTGAGAAGTCGACTTGAGTAGTGTGGAATATACACTTTTCTATCTTGGCATAGAGTCTTATATTTCTTAATTTTATAACACACAATGAACATGAAGTTTATATTCATTTAGATTCTTAGAATAGATCAAGATGTTGTTCAAATAATAGACAACAAAATTATCTAAACTCTCAAAAAACATCATTCATTAGATGTTGAAAAGCTGTCGATGCATTTGTAAGTCCAAAAGATATGACGTTATATTCAAAATATCCATACCTAGTTTGAAATGTAGTCTTCCATTCATCTCCTTTTTTAATACGTATTAGATTATATAATCCCTATAGATCTATTTTTTTGTAGATCTTAGCTTGATTCAGTTGATTGAAAAGTCTGGATATTAAAGGTAGAGAATACCTATTCTTGATGGTGATCTTATTGAGTCCTTGATAATCAACACACATCCACAATGACCCATCTTTCTTCTTCACAAATAAGATTGGAGCTCTTGTTGGTGATTTGGAATGGTGTATGGAATTCTTGACTAGATTTTCTTCAATATATTCCTTGAATTTAGCTAATTCATTTTGTGATAAACTATAGACTAGTCCAAATGAAAGTTGTGCTCCTTCTTGAAGGTCAATTGAGTAGTCATAAGAACAATATTTTAGAAGAGTATCTACATTCTTTTTCTCAAATACATCTTAAAATTCTTGATATTGGCTGGGAATGCCACTTAAAGTCTTTGTATCATTAGAAATAGATGTGGAATAAATGATACAAGGTGATCTTTCTTTTGCAGCATGCAAGAAAGCTCTTGTACCTACAAATATAGGTTTAATTGTATTAGACTTATGACTTTCTACTAGATTAATTTTACTCTTAATTATGCTTTTAGAAAAGTCAAAGGTACAAGAAATCCAATCTATACAAGAATTATACTTTTTTAACCATGATAAATCTAAAATAACTAGATTAGAAGGAGATCTAATTATATTAAAGATTATGCAACTACTATGATCATTTATTGCTACATCTATAGAAAGTGTTTTATGAGTAACATCTCCAAAAGAAAACGAATGATCATCTATGACTTCTACATGAATAGGTTTGATTTTTTGTACTAACGATATTTTTTATGACTTTTAACAAATTCTACATCTAAGAAATAAGCTAAGGCTCTTGAATCTATTAAGGTAGAGGCTTTATAATTACTAGGTCTTAAACATACATCTATTATAAAATAAGAAAAAGATTTTGAAGAGAGGATAGGACCTTTATTAGAAATTATATAAGATTCTACCTACATGATTCCTATTGTAGCTAGACAAATTCGTTTTCAAGAGACATTATCATCTTTGATAGATGTGCTCCTTATTTTGTGATTTTGTCACTTCTTTAGACAATGTTGAGTAGGGTATTTAGGTTCTTCATAATATAAGGATAATCCTTCTTGATGGCATCGATTCTTTTCTTGCTCGGTAAGAGATATAAAACGTACCACATCAATTTGTATATCCTTTACTTCTGAATGTATGTGTTGAAGAAATGTTGGTATTACCATCAAATTGTAGTAATATTGAGGCCTATTTATATGACTTTTAGATCAAAATTCAAAAAGTCGATTGTTGCATTTTACATCAAAGTCAATTACTTGACTCAATGTTTGAGGATCAAGTAAGTGGAGCATCAATTTCTTTACTTCATATTATAATCCATAGAATAATTGGCTAATTACTGTAGCATCATTTCACTTAATATCAGTTGCCAGTTGTTGAAACTGTGAAGCATATAATATTACAGATCGATTATCTTGTTGCAAAATATAAATCTTGTTGGTTGCAATATGAGTTGTATCATATTCTCCATATATGGATTAGAATTCCATCAATAATGCCTCCAAATTATCTAATATTAGATCTCGTCGTTCAAAAAAAGATAAAAACCATGATAGTGCTCAACTTGAAAGAAGTGTACCAATGAATCTACCTTATGATCCTTGAGTTGGATGGCTTTGAGATTGAAGTTCAATTACAAATTGTACTTGATTGATAAATCCTCAAAATTTGGATCTTGTACCATCGAACTTCTCGGGCAGTGTAACTCTTAGTTCTCTAATACTTGAAAGATGTTCCACTGTGGGTGGAGGGACATGATTTGGGGCAGATATTGAAGTGGCTCTAATCATCTCTATATCCTCACTTCCTGCTATTCTTATTGATCCTTGTGATTGTAAGCTAAGTTGTTGCATTGTAAGCATCAACTCTCTCAATTGCTCTAACATTTGTGCCATTGCACTCTTTGATTTCAAGAAGCTCTGTCATAATAACACTTAAAAAAATATCTAGTATGACTCAAGACAAGTAGAAGAAAGGACTTGATGACAAAGAAAATATTAAGAACAATATCAATTTAGAAGAGGGTAATCTACAACTTCTAATATGCTTATGTTTTATCATGAGAAAGATGTAATCCACTCTTAATTAAAATAAGACAAAGCTTTGATATTATAAGTGTACTCTTTTCAATTTGTCAAGGACATGAACTAAAAGATGATGCATAAATCAATGAAATCCGTATTAAAGAAAGAGTGACAAAATAGAAATAAGAAAGTATGTATATTAAAAGAAAGTGGAAAGGCTTATTGCCAAAAGATAAGAAAACTAGAGACTCTTGAAACTAGACTAGAAGCAAGAAAGGAGTTGAAAAGAATGAAAAGAATTTTATTCTTGTTTCTATATATACTATTTAACAAGGGACTACATTGTCATATTACATGCTGTCTTGCTTGAGAACGCACGGGGCGTATAGCTGTAGAAGATAAAACAATGTTTTACAATATCCAAGTAGTCTAATGGATTTCAACCATCTAAATACACACTATTTCGGATTTCAATGTAAAAGCTTAATTCTAATACAAAGTACTTAAAAATACTATTTCTAATAACTTCAAGTTATTATAAGCACAAATTCCTTTTTTATTTTTTAGTTTTATTTTATTTTATTTTATTTATTATTATTATTATTATTTAATTTATTTAATTTATTTAATTTTTAATTTTTTAATTTTTAATTTTTAAATCCTAATCCTAGATAGTGAGCTTCGACAAGCTGTAATTTTCAATCTCATCATCCAATTTTTGTAAAACTTCTACCACTAGTATCTTTGCAAGTCTTCTAAATACTCAAGAAGTTTCAATCCAATCTAACTTACAGATTGCAAGAAAACATTGTAAATCCACACTAATGTCCCTTGACCGCCGCCTAAAAAGTTGATGACAAATCTTGACTTACAATTTCTCCTTCTCCAACTGTTAATTCTCATTCAAATCTTGTGTGTAGCTCTGCCTTTAAGTCCTTGACTTATCGTATTAAAATTCATCTTATTTCAGCTGATAGATCTCCAGATATTATAGAAATCCTAAAAAATTCCAATATGCTGACTTCTCATACCTCTTTACACTAATGATCAAATATCATCTATCCATAATATTAGATTAATACAAATTTTTGCATACACTTGGCATACTCAACCATCTAGACATCTCTAAAATTTCAACCACAAATATTTTTCTAATTTCACAAAACAATCAAGAGTACTAGTCTTAACTTTATTACAAAAAAATCCAATTTATCAATACAAACACTGACTTTGAGCAACGATTACAAAGTCCTCTCAAATCCTATAAAACCAAGTCCTATACCTTTCAAAGGAACTTGAAGCTAGCTCTCTCACTCCAAAATCCCGATCTCTGAATGCCCTCTTCTTTTTCCTCTCTTTTCCCTTTAACTCCGTGAGGTCCCCTATTCTTCTGCCTTGGACTCCGAATTGGAACAACAGACCACGCTTCCATGGAATTCCCGCCTCTAAGAGGATCTTCCTATGAAAAGGAAGTTTCTCCAAAACGGCATAGAAAACAGAACAGCTTGAAATGGAACCGAAGCCTCAGTAATCGGGACCTCATTGGGTTGCCCAACCGAGTCATGTCTCATACTGGATAAGAGGCCCATAACAGAACTTGGATTGGATGTTCCCGTAATTGGGTCAAATTGGCCCTTTGTATCAAGCTCAAACAAATATTGAATTAGTCCTTTTCTCTTCTATCAACTCTTGGTAAGAATGGCTTAGACACATTCCATCTGATTTACTGGAGTATCTTGAGGACCTCGATTTATCTCCTCAATTTTTCCTTGGCATTGGATCTACTGATCTTGAATATTGAAATTGAATAGATCATTACATTGTTGATGAGTATGCCTCGACTGTTTGTAATTTCCACACACTGACATTGTCGTAATACGTGAAGTCTTGCTTGAGAATGCTCCGGGCACCTGGCTTTGGAAGGAAGAATAGAAATTACAATAACAAAATCCTAATTCTAATAGAATACTAACAATGTTGTAATTAGATCATAATAATGTTAAGCAAGCTTAATCAAATTCAAAAAAATCTCAAAGAGATTTCAAACAAACAATAAGAATTCTTAAAGAAATATTAAAATGATCACAAATATCACTCAAATATATCTCAATTCAATCTTAATTTAATTCTAATTAAAATCCTATTGAACTTCATTCAAAATTTAGGCCAAAATTAATTAAATCTTAAATCCTAATAAAATCCTAAATCCTAAATCAAACCCTAAATAAACCTTAAACCAAACTCCAACCAAATCCTAAATCCTAAATCAAATCCTAATCCCAACCCTAAATCCTAAATAAAATCTTAATCAAATCCTAAATCCTAACCCTGAATCCTAAATCCTAACTATAAATCCTAAACCCTAAATAAAACTCTAAACCAAATCCTAAACCAAATCCTAACCAAATCCTAATCAAATCCTAAATCAAACCCTAGTAATTCCTATAATAAATTTAAACCTCAATAATTAATGAATAAACCATTGATCTTAACTCAAATTTTGCATACTTCTTAAAAACTAAGTTCAAAACAAACACAAAAAAATTGAAAAGAATCAAAGTTACCAAATTGACAATAACCTCAAAAATATACTCGAGTATTGGCCGGCCTCCTTCTCCAATCTTGATGCCAATCTTCCAGAGCCAATATCTCTCCTTTATACAATTCAATTGATCTCAAAATTTTCATACACATAGAAAAACAAGTCTAATATCCTCTCACGTAAATTTTACTCCAATCCAACTAGTAGATTGCAAGAAATCTTAAAAACTCTCTTTAGACCTAAAATTCTAATTTTTGAGACCATGATCCACTTAAACCTCAATATCCCTCAATTCAACCATTAGATCGAGCTCTAATTTACAACTACAACCATAAACCTACAAAATTTCATCCATAGATCTATTACAAAACTCTTGAAATCATCCAAAACATAAACCCTATTTTATTTCATAAAATCCAAATCATCCAAAATAAACCTTGACTTTGCAAAGTTCTTAAAAATTCATATCAATTCCAAATCATATAAAATTAATGCCTATAGAAATCCTATCCAATCTTCTATCAATTTCCACTCTTCAATCTGCCAAAGAGTTCCAAAGTCGTCGTCGAGACTCGGTTTTGTGCCTCAAGGTCTGATTTCGACCTTGGTTCATAACTGGCCTTCTCCGGATATCAACATCTAGTTTTTTTTTAGTAATTTTTACTAGAATTTACTCTTAACTTCCTTCTAAAGATATAAATATCATTTATTTTTCCAATCTACCTTATTTTGCCTTATTTTTGGCCCTACAAAGTAAGTAGAAACTATTTTTTCTAAAAAGGCAGCATTACTACTAAAAATTTTACTACCTTCTTATCTTTTATCCATATTTTTCTACCTTTTTTTTTAACTTGACTCTTCTATAATAAGATCCATATTATCATATTTCACCATATAGTCGTGTTACAACATGACAGCGTGTAATTGTCACTGGCTTTGGGATTGGGACATTTACTAGTATAATGACCAATCTGGTTGGAATGGAAACAACAAAGTGGTCTTCTTGTA
Source organism: Physcomitrium patens (assembly GCF_059467195.1). Lineage (NCBI taxonomy): Eukaryota > Viridiplantae > Streptophyta > Bryopsida > Funariales > Funariaceae > Physcomitrium > Physcomitrium patens. The sequence goes on along the minus strand of NC_143433.1, from coordinate 8,425,234 downwards.
CCCCCCCATCAGGAATATTGGGTATCTCCATCGATATATATCTACTAGGCTCGTTCCATTTAAGGTTAGAAAATGATCCTGCTTATCCCATTGGTATGGAGGGTATTTGGTTTGATGACATTGCTGGAACATATTGCTGATGTCATGTATGGTGGTATAACTCGCAATGGGGTGTCATTAACTGGCCTCTAAATATTAGCACTAGAAGTGGCCACTATTCCTAACATCCAAGATGACTAAATATTAATAAAATCTTTTTCATTTATATTTTCACCATATAGTCATGTTACAACACAACATCCACCTCCTTTAAACTTGTGCATCCTCTGGTATACACCAAATAACCTAATTTTTGTTTGATTCATAATATATTCTCCAAGTCTACGTTCAAATCTTTTTCATCACTTTTGCTATCCAAGTCAATTTCATCTTCTTGTTGAGGAATATCTATGTCTTCAGCAAGGTCTTCTATATTTATTTCTAAGTATCTTTGTTTAAATATTTTTACTCGCTTCCTTGCAATTGGTATTTTTAACCTTGTTCCATCTAACTCCCACAATGAATAAGTTACATTATCATGAACAGTTGTTACCATATATGGTCCAAACCATCATTTAAAAAACTTTCTTAGAGTACTATGTTGATTGTCAAAGCTACTATCATAGACCAAAACCTAATCACTTTCTTCATTTGCTTTAGGCCTCAACAGATGCTGCTTATCAAATCGTGCCTTGTTTTATAACCTCTCTCTTTTTAACCTTTGTAATACTATTTGAACATCTTTGATCTTTGCTCTAATTATTGAATTCTAATAGCTAGAAGTTCTTCTCTTGTCAATCCATCTTCCTATGGTAGCACACTCTAAGTATGTACTTTTTCTTCAATTAGCATAATTAGTTTTTGACCTGTCATAAGCTCAATAGGCATATATCCTGTTACTGAGCTATGAGTTCTTTGATCAGCCCATAATGCAAATGAAAAAAGTCATGGCCATTCTCTAACCTTCTCATTAAAAGCATCAACTAATGCTTTGACAATCGGTAGGTGACCACATTCACTTTTTGCATTTCCTTCAGGATTATAAGCAATAGTCAGTGATAGTTTAATTCTACATCTTTTTAAGAAGTCACAAGCTTCTTGTGCATTTAATTCTCCACGATCTGCAATGATTTTTCCTAGACATCTGTAGCGATAAATAACATCTTGAAGCAAAAATCTATAAATTCCTTTCGTAGATTTTATTCTCAATGCTCTTCCTTCTACTTGATTTTATAAATCTTCATGAACTAAGACCAAATATCTCATTTTTTATAATCCGATTGGTATAATAATCAAATCAATAACCCATTTAAAATGAATAGCTAGAGGATATGTAAGATGAAGACCTTCTCGATGTCGTATATTAGAATACGCTTTACAAATTTCACATGACTCTACAAATAAGAGCACATCTCGATACATATTTTTCCACCAATATCGTTCCTTAAGTATAGCAAAAGTAGCCCAAATTCTTCTATGTCCTACCTATAAACTATCATGAAACCATTTTAATAATTTTTGTTTCTTTTCCTTATTGCTTATCACTCTTTGTGGCATTTCAATTCTTTTCTTTGATCTTTTCTATAAGAATCCTTTTTGAAGCAAAAATCCATATGCCTTTTTTCTTATTTTTTTAAATTTTTTTGTAGACCAGTTTTCTTGCTTAGTCAAGGTATTTAAGTAATGACTAATATCCAATAATTCTCCTTCATAAAATTCCTCAAGAAATAGCTTGTCTTCTCGGTTAAAATTTGATACTGAATAGAATTTTGATCCAACATCATCAATGTCTTCAACGATTTCGTCTTCTCTTTCATATCTTGCTCAAGATAGCATGTCTCCTACTAAATTATCTTTTTCAGTAACATACTTAAATTCTAGATTTAATGACTTAATATAAGCAATCCATCTTAACATTACAATATTCAGAGTTGAATAATTAGTAATCATTCCAAGTAATGGCAAGCAATCTATTTCAATTACTATTGCTGTACCAATCAAATAATCCCTATCAGCTTTCATAGCCGAAAGAACTCCCCAAAGTTCTCTTTTGACTTACGAATATGCACGTTGACAAGTACTTAAAATTTTAGTTTCAAATCGGACTGCAAATCTATTTTCACTTGAATCATTTTCATCCACAGTCCATCCAATAGCAATAAGACTAATATCCACAGTAAGAATTATTTGTCTATTATAGTCATAATCAATTTTTCTTAAAATTGGAGGTGCCACTAATAACACCTTTAGCTTTTGCATTGCTCCAATATGCTTTCTTTTCCATTTAAATTGATAATCCTTATGTAATAATTCATACAATGGATCCGCTACATGAGGATAATGAGGAATCTACATATGATAAAATATACAAGCTCCTAAAAACTTGCGTACTTCTGTTAAAGAATCACATGAATCTTTCATCCTTCCAATTGCATCAACTTTGGTTGGATCTTGCTTTCTCCTATAAAACCCATAGAAATACCCAACAATAAGAACTTTCTGTATTCCAAATGTAGATTTTGCTCCTGAAAGTATAAGATGAACCTCTTCAAGTCGAGTTAAAATCTTTTCACAATCTTGTATATGATCAACAACATATTTGCAACATCCTCTCTTATCTAAAGTTTCATCTTTTTCTCCTTTTTTACATCCTTTGATAAGAACATTATCTAAAAAAGGCATAGTTTTTTCAGGAATGAAGTCTCTTAATACCTTGTTCATCCCATTCATCATATATGCAACTGAGTTAATAGCATCTTGTAGAAGAATACACATTTTAAGTAATCCAAGTGGCATTCTCATAGTTGTTAGATCTCTACTCCCATGCGCAAGTTGAAATTGATCATAATCCAAATATAAATCACCCATTGAATAAATTGTCCTTCCCACAAATGCTTCTGCAGACTCATCTACTAAAGGTCCTATACTTGCATTTCTTATAGTTACTACATTCATTGGCTGCATATCTTGAATAACGTAATGATCCATTTTTCTTAGGCACCATAAACCGATGACTAGAATATGGAGCAAAAGAGGGCTCCAAAATTTTCATTTGCATCTTTTCTTTCAATAATTCTACCAACTTAGATAAATGTCCCCTCGGCAAGGGAATTGGCCTTAAGTTCCAAGGCACATGAGGTATTGTAAAAATAACTGTGATTATCATTTTACTTACTCTAACTAATCTAATCAGAGTAAACTTGTGTAGGAGGATTCGAACACAGGGAAAGAATATCGCATGAGCTTACACGTTAAGGTCACACAATTAACTGTATTCCGCACTATTTAAAACACCCAAGAAACACTACAATACTTTCTACTTCCTAATAATACTCCACCATCACTGATAACAATAACAAGTAATCCTGCACTATCCTAAATGACAGGACATAATCATACTATAATCCAAACTCTGGAATTCTTCACCATTAACTGCCTTCACATTACAGTGTTTCACACAAACACAGACTCATTCTCTCTGCTGAACTACAATCAGATTTCAGCATTCAATCTTTCTTCTTCCCATTTAATAACAATCATACTTCCATTCCATAATTCACTTTCACAATATTCAGAAACTCTTAATCTTCTTATTCAAAGAAAATAACAAACAAAAGAAAAGAGGTAGCACCAAGCTTACCCCGGCTCACACTATCACAGTCTGGCCCCTACTTCCTCTCTCCCATCCTCCTTATGCTACCACGAGATACCAACTGCTACATTTCTAATGAAAACTGCTTTTCCTAACTATTCATCCATTTTACCTACTGAACTACCTTTTCAACAGTCATCTATCCCTGTTTACACTATAAACTAAGTATCTACAATTCAGCAAATAACTACTTATTCTACAATAACTATAGGAGCAACAACATTAGGATCTACACATCTTATTTCACGAGATCCAAAAGCAAATGATTTACCTCATTTCATAAGTATTTATTTAAAATATTTAATTTCTATTGGAAATAAAGAACCATCACATCTAATCTTCAATTCTTCAAAAGTTTCCTTTGTAAACTAATATCCAATCTACTTTGGATCTCTTCAATTCTCTTCTATCTATTTTCTTCATAAATACCTAAAATCTATTTTCTATTTATCTAGAATCCTCCAATCTATTTTCTTCATAAACACCTAAAATCCTCTTATCATCTTCTAATGTCTCTAACTTACATAATTTCTTTTTAATACTACATAATTTTTTTTTCTTTTCTTTTAAAATCATCAACTTTTTTATATATAATATTTCCATTCTCAAAAATACCAATAAAACTTGCATCAAAGGTACTTATATCTTGTGAGAGTACCTCCTCTTTTGTACCTCCATAATCCCGCTTTATAGTGGTACTTCTCCAAAATCCTTAAATTCTTCAACAATCCTTCGCAATGGTTTTTCTCTCACCTATTTCGATTTTGTTCATGATTAGGAGGTAATATTAGAAATTATATACCTTTCCTTCCATCTTCACTACGTACCCTTGTATAAGCAGTACCATCGACAAGTACTTTTGTTTCCATCCGTGTTGTTGTAATATAAGGTTTTCCTAAAATCAATGGATAAGACGTCGTATCTTGAACAAAAAAATGTTGTTCTATCGCAACATCTCCAATCCGAATTTTGATATTTGGACAAGCTCCATATAATTCGCCTCGTGTGTTATTAGTTGTTCATATTGTCCATCCATGTCCTATATCAATTGGCCATTTCTGCTTCTTATAAAGATCCTTAGACATAAGATTTATTTCAGAACCATGGTCGACTAAAGCAACAATTGGTTCTTCTATATCTCCTACTTTCACCAATACTTCAGTAGTTACCCTTATTCAATGCTTTCGAGTATAATGGCTTGAAGCTTCTATGTCCTTATCACTATAATCTTCGAAACGTACTCGTTGATTATACCCATTCTTTTCATTTGTTCATTGTTTGTAACCATTATCAACCTCTTCTTCATCTTTATATAATCTTGCATCAATAGCATTACTCATTCCAGCTTCACCCATTAATTACCTCTTTTGCTTAATGTTGTCAATGATAACATCATGAAACTCCTTCTTTACAATTCTCAAAACTTCTTTCAATGTGAATTCCACCTTAGCATTTAATATACGTTCTTCCAACACCCCTTTCAAATTTGTTGCCACTTCAAGGTCAGACTGTAGCTTATAAGCAATTAATTTGCCCTTATCTTTTGTCTCCCTTATTTTTTCTTCTAATGATGCTGAGGTATCCTTTACAGGCAATTCTTGTGAAGCTGCCTCCTGAGCCTTGTCTCCTCGAGTTTGCCTCTTAGAAGAATTTCCTTCTCTCGTATCATCAAAATTTCCTCGTCTCTTTTCTTCCATCAAAGCTTCATGTTGGCTCTTAGCAATATGTGCATGAACTGAAAGAGACTCAACAAGATCTTTCCAACCTGTTGTATCTCGTATTGTAGCTACAGTCCTCAATAACGCTTTCCTAGGCATTTTTCCTTTTTTGCATTGTAGACATGGCAGAAGTCCAAAATTCATTAGTTTCTATACTTCCACCAAAGTTATCATCTACTCTAGTACCATAACTTGCACTCTCTCATGTTGCTATTCCATGTTCTATTAAATAATCTTAGATCAATGCTTTCATACCTCCTTTGCCAAAATTGGTTTGAAAAAGATCCTTTGTATTCTTTAATGCAATCTTTCCATCTTTTTAGTAAATAACTCCTTGCTATACCATATTATTAAATTTATTGCAATCCTTCCTAGTATGTGAAGCGTCATCATACCAAATACATCTTTGTACATACCCTTGTTTTGAAACATTCTTCAAATTGTTTGTAGAAGTATTTTTTTCAAGTCTTGCCAATTTGATTAGAAGATCTCGCATTCCATGTATAATTTCTTTAATCCCTATATCTCTTTTTTTTGATAAAGATGTTGAAGGTTGAACAGTAGGCATTTTTGGTCATATTGTATATACTTGAATTTTAGGTGCTTGTACTACTTTTGGAATATTACTCCTATCCTTCCTCTTTTCTCTTTTTGCAAGCAAACCCACTACATTTTTAATATTTTTCCACTTTATTGTCAATCCTTCATCTTCTACTTTGTCTTCAAGAAGCAACTCCAATTTTCCTTGTAATTCTCCATCAGCAGATTGAAGAAATAATTCAACCTTTTTCGGCTCTAATGTCAATTTTTCTACCTTTGATAATTGAGAATATTGCCTCTTTAATTCTCTTAGTAGCTATTTTGCTTACAAATTCTTATTAGGCCGCTCAATCCATTCTAGAAATAGTTTCTTAGTAACACGATCAGTGTCTTCCAAGAAATATTCATCTTTTAATGCATATGAAAAAATCTCCCATGAATTTCTATAATGCTCCATAATTGATGTAATATACTCTCTTATTTTCGGTATCATGGCAAGTGCAAATAATTCAACCATCTTCTTCTCAGAAATCCGATTTAATTTTATTTCCCAAACATAACATCTTAAATACTTTGAAATATCCCTTCTATCAAATTGATCAATTTAATTGACTACTGCTTGCAATGCTTTGGTTGCTAAAGCTTCTTTGCAATCATTACTTTGTTGTTGCTGCATAGATAATGATAAGGCTTGAAACATACTAGCAATGGATGGATCCATGTATATACCTTGTCCTTTAGAAGAAACTCCACGAGAAGCTCCACTTAAAGCTCCTCCCAAAGCTCCTTCAAAATTTTTATTCTCGTTCTCTATAAAATAAAAATAAAAATAAATGAATTTCAATACCTTCCACCTCAAGCTTTCACGTTGGATTCACCATTAATGTCTTATTACATGCTATCTTACTTGAGAATGCACCGGGCGTCTAGTTGTGGAAGATAAAATAATGTTTTATAAATATCCAAGTAGTCTAGTAGGTTTCAACCATCTAAATACATACTATTTTGGATTTTAATGTAAAAGCTTAATCTCAATACAAAGTGCTTAGAAATACTATATCTAATAACTTCAAGATATTATAAGCAAAAATTCTTTTGTTATTTATTAGTTTTATTTTATTTTATTTTATTTATTATTATTATTATTATTTTATTTATTTTATTTATTTAATTTCTATTTTTAATTTTTTAATTTTTTAATTTTTAATTTTTAATTTTTAAACCCTAATCCTAGACAGTGAGCATCAATAAGTTGTAATTCTCAATCTGACCATCCAATTGTTGTAAAATTTCTACCACTAGTGTCTTTGCAAGTCTTCTAAATACTCAAGAAGTTTCAATCCAATCTAACTTACAGATTGCAAGAAAACATTGTAAATCCACACTAATGTCCCTTGACCTCCGCCTAGAAAGTTGATGACAAACCTTGACTTACAATTTCTCCTTCTCCAACCGTTAATTCTCATTCAAACCTTGTGTGCAGCTCTGCCTTTAAGTCCTCGACTTACCATGTCAAAATTCACCTTATTCCACCTGATAGATCTCCAGATATTATAGAAATCCTAAAAAATTCCAATATGCTGACTTCTCATACCTCTTTACACTAATGATCAAATATCCTCTATCCATAATATTAGATTAATACAAATTTTTGCATGCGCTTGGCATACTCAACCATCTAGATAGCTCTAAAATTTTAACCACAGATGTTTTTCTAATTTTATAAAACAATCAAGAGTACTAGCATTAATTTTATTGCAAAAAAATCCAATTTATCAATACAAACACTGACTTTGGGCAACAATTGCAAAGTCCTTTCAAATCCTATGAAACCAAGTCATACACATTTCGAAGGAGCTTGAAGCTAGCTCTCTCACTCCAAAACCCCGATCTCTGAATGCCCCCTTCTTTTTTCTCTTTTTTCTTTAATTCCGTGAGGTCCCTTATTCTTCCGCCCTGGACTCCGAATTGGAACAACAGACCACGCTTCCATAGAATTTCCATCTCTAAGAGGATCTTCCTATAGAAAGGAAGTTTCTCCAAAATGGCATAGAGAATGGAACAACTTGAAATGGAACCGAAGCCTTCGTAATTGGGACCTCATTGGGTTGCCCAACCGAGTCATGTCTCATATTGGATAAGAGGCCTGTAACAAAACTTGGATTGGATGTCCCCGTAATTGGGTCAAATTGGCCCTTTGCATCAAGCTTAGCCAAATGTTGAATTGGTCGTTTTCTCTTTTACTAACTCTTGGTAAGAACGGCTTAGACACATTCCACATGATTTACTGGAGTAACTTGAGGACCTCGATTTATCTCCTCAATTTTTTCTTGGCTTTGGATCTGCTGATCTTGATTATTGAAATTGAATTGAGCATTACATTGTTGATAATTATGCCCCGACTATTTGCAATTTCCACATACTAGTGTGTAATTATCACTGGCTCTGGGATTGCGACATTCACTAGCATAATGATCAATCTGTCTGTAACGGAAATAACGAAGTGGTCTTCTTACACCCCTCCATCAGGCATATTGGGTGTCTCCACCGGTATATATCTACTAGGCTTGTTCCATGTAGGGTTAGAAAATGATCCTACCTGTCTTGTTGGTACGGAGGATATTTGGTTCGATGATGCCGGTGGAGCATATTACTAATGTCATGGACGGTATTTTAGCTTGCAATGGATTTATATTAATTGGCCCCTGAATATTGGCATTGAAATTGGCCACTATTCCTAACATCCAAGATGACTAAATATTAATAAAATCTTTTTCATTTATATTTTTACCATATAGTTGTGTTACAACATTATATCGTGACAATGTTCTATAGGACTTTTAATATGTGTTGACTTTGTAGGATACATGCCTTGACTTATAAGGCAAGTTTTTCTATATGTAGGTCACATAAATAACTTGATCTCTAAGCTAACAATATGTGTGGCACATGGCAAACTTGTTGACCACGTTTTTAATCCAAAAAATCAATTAAAGACATCTATAAAGTCAAAGCAGCATCTATGAAGCTTTTAAGAAGCTTCTATAGAAGATATTATAGAATTAATTTATTTTTACCTACTTCTACTTACTTCTATCTATTTATATAGGTAATTATTGGCTTACATGCATATATTCGTGACATTAGGGCAATATCATCTCACCTAACATCAGTTGCTAGTTGTCAAAATTGTGAAGCATATGATGTCACTGATTGATTGTCTTGTCACTAGATACTAATTTTATTCGATGTAATAAGAATTGTATCATGTTTTCCACATATAAATTATAACTCAACCAAAAAAGCCTCCAAATTATCTAATATTTGATCCTATCATTCATGAAAAGATAAAAACCATAATAATGTTGAAATTCAAAGTAGTATATCAATGAATCTAACTTATGATCTTGGCATTGAATAGCTTTGGAATTGAAGTTTAATTACAAATTTTACTTGATTGATAAATCTTCAAAACTTGGATCTTATGCCATCAAACTTCTTGAGTAAAGTAACTATGGGTTCTCTAATACTAAAAGAATATTTTATATAAAAAAAAGAATGTAATTCAATGTAGATATTGAAGTGGCTCCAATCATATTTGTAACTTTATTTCTTACCATTTTTATTACTCAAGGTGGCAATAAACTAAGTTGATACATTGCAAGCATCAACTTTCTCAATTGCTTTTACATTTGTACGATTACACTCTTCATTATAAGAAGCTTTGCTATGATGATACTTAAAAAAAAATGTTTAATATTGTTTAAGAAAAATAAGAGAGAGGACTTGAGAACAAAGAAGATATTAAGAATAATATTAGTTTTGAAGACCATAATTTGCAACATCTAATATGCTTATGTCTTATCCAGAGGAAAAGATAATCTATTCTTAATCAAGAAAAGATAAAGCTTTAATATTGTAAGTGTACTCTTGATCATCTATGAAGGACATGAACTAAAAAAAGATGCAAAACTTGGAAAATCTATATTAAAAGAAAGGAACAAAAAAAAATATATATATATTTATATTCAAAAGAAATTGGAATGGCTATTGCCAAAAGATAAAAAAAACTAGAGACTCTTGAATTTATACTAGAAAAAAGAAAAGAATTGATAAGAGTGAAGAAGGCTTCACTTTTGCCTCTATATATACTATCTACCTAAGATCTATGTGGCAATGTTCTATAGGACCTCCAAAAACGTGTTGACTTTGCATAATACATATCTTGACATGTAAGGCAAGTTTTTTATATGGCCACCACATAGTTAGTTTCTTTTATAAGCTATCAACTGTCAAGGACATAAATCTCAAAGAAAGAAAATCCTCAATGCACTCTTATGTCACTAAAAAGAACTAAAAAGTCACTCAAAGATGATTTAATATTGAATTAGAATGGCTATTGCAAAAAATAAGAAGACTAGAAAGTCTTAACATAAGACTAAAGATTAAAAAGGCATTAATAAGACTAAAGAAGGCTTTATTCTTGCCTCCATATATACTCTCTAATTAAGAGCTATGTGGTAATATTCTATAAGACCTCCAACATGTGTTGACTTTACAAGTTACATGTTTTAACTTACAAGGTAAGTTATTTATATAAGTGCCACATAGTTAAATTCTTCTACAAGCTATAATACAGAGTTAACTTATTCTACAAGCTACCAATACATGATTAATTTGTTGTCCATCTATTCGAAGAAAGACATGTCTTTTTTCAGGATCTTCATCTCAATTTTGTCATCTTGAAGGTTGTGACAATCGCAATGTCTTGTCTACTAAGTTTGCAAATAAAAGCTCTTGAGTTGAATCTATTGGTTGTTGGTTCTCCATCTCTTTAGAATTACAAATACAAAAAAGCTACAAAAAAAGATAGAAAGTAGAATGTTATCTTCCTTTGATCTTGTTTCTTTTATAAAAAAGATTTATTATTCTCCATCTTAATTTTGATGGATAATGTTGATGAAAGGCTTCAACTCTCTTTGCTGTATTTGCAAAATTCTTTGATGGCTCCCATGTGCCTTCACTAATATCATATCCACCTCAATGAAAAGATATTTCAACCTATTTTGATGCCACCTTGAGTCTAAGACTTCTTTCACCTCAAACTTTTGGTTATTATCTACTTCTTTAGAAGGAGGTGGCATTTAATTTCTTCCAAAGATATTTATTATCTTATACAGCTTAAAAAAGGATATGTGAAATACAAGGTGGATCTTAATAGATTATGGTAGATGTAATCAATAAGCAACAAGATTGATTTGTTCTTAAATAAAAAAAAGATCTTAGCCTACAATAGTCTAATTTATTACAAGGACGAGTAATCTTGATATTACAATGAAATAACCATACCTTGTTATTTATGTTGAATTATGGTTACTCCTTAGAAAAGGCATCTAAATTGGTCTTTTATCGTTTTTGATCTTTCTTTAATTGTGTCTTCATAGTTGCATGTAGCTTTGACAAATAATTTGCTAAATCTTCCATTACATGATTATCAACTTTTAAAAAGTCAAAAATATCAAGACACAAATGATAACTATAATTAGTAAAGAAAAGTATTTGTTGACTAAAAAAATATATCAAATCATTATATGTAAATTTTGCCAATGGCAAAAGTATTGTCTAATCATCTTGATGATAATTAATGGTACACCTCAAATACTACTCTAGAACTTGATTCATCCATTTTGTTTCTCTATCAATTTGAAGATCAAAAGCCAAAAAAAGCTTTATATCCATCTTTAGAATCTTAAATAAGGTTTTTAAAAATCTTTATACAAATTAAGTCCCTTTATCAGATATAATATCTTTTGACAATTTATGATAGTAATAGATATTATCAATGAAAAGCTTAGTTATCTCTTCACATGAAATAGATTTTATACATGATATAAAATATGCGATTTTGGTGAAGCAATATACAATTACAAATATAGAGTCATATGAGCCTGAGATTGAAAGATTTATGATAAAATCCATAGAAATGGAAGACCATGGTTGTTTTAGAATTGATAATAGTTAAGGAAGTCCATAAAGTTGATGGTGAGGAGTTTTAGATCTTGAATATGTATTATATGACTGTACAAAGACTTTGACTGCCTTTCATATTTGATGCCACCAAAATTCTCTAAATATGAGCTCTAAAGTCTTATTCTTTCCAAAATGTCTGAGTATAAGAAAATCATGAGAAGCTTGAAGGACTTGTAATTTTGCCTTGCTTTCTAGAGTATATAAGCAATCTTCAAAATATAGTAGGTTGTTCTTGAATTCAAACTTTGAAGTGTCATAAGACTTAAAGGAAGTATTCTTGATATCATAAACAAGAGGATCAAAGAACACACTTGATTGAATTTACTTAATAAAAGTTGAATTAACATTCAATGTTGATTTTATTGCTCGAAGTTGAAAATGCTCGGGCTTCAAGAAAATTATTCTTTGTTGATCAAAAGATGCATCTCCTTCTTTTGGTGCAAGATAAAAATATCTAGAAAGGACATCTAATAGATCTTATTATTTTCTGGTGTCGTATTGCTTGGTTTTCTATCTAAGAATATACTAAGTATCTAGCTATAGAGACTTTAGTTTTAACTTATTAGCCTAGTTCTAATAAGATATTTAACCTTTAAAGTAGAAGACAAATAAATACTACAATATCAAAATAATATTGTATTAGTAAAATCTTTTATATTTAAGAAGGTTTGTACATAAGGCTTTCTAAAATATCTAAAAATTTCCTAACATTCTTAGCTATACCAAATCACAACTAATCATTTGCTAGTAAATTAGAGTTTTAATAATTCAAAAGAAAGACCATAATCTCATCTCAAAAGCTTACCTTCATATGAAAATTTAATAATAGCTTGATATATCCATCTTCAACATAAATATATAAAGTATTAACTTCCAAAAAAAAATTTATTTTGTATAAAATATTCGAATTATAATAAAATCCCTTCAAAATATAATATTTCCATAAAATATTTTTTCTTTTTAAACTTCAAAAATCCATATATCTTGGTTCAACTATTCTATTTTTGTCAAATTTATAAAAATTCTATAATTTAACCTTAAGCATTAATTTTATAAAAAATAAATTATAAATTTTCTATCAATCGTTTGGTATCTTAAAATCCCTAGCAAGTACTCTAAAATCCTAATTCACAAGTACTTGAGTACTATTTTCTTCATATCTTACAAATCAAAAATCCAAATGCTACAAAAATTATGTTTTTAATTTATTAATATAAAAAAACATATTATTAAAATTTTTTAGCCAAAATCTTATCAAATTACATAAGATATAGCTCAAAACTCAAATACTAGCAATTCAGGTTACTTACTACTCTTTAGATTCCAAGCACTAACTTCAACTTCTAATATCTCCTTCATATTAGTTTAGAATTCATCAAAGAATGTATGTTAAGTATAGCCAAAAAAGTTCTTTCTTCAACCTTAATCACCAATTCTTTATTACATTCTATATATATATATATTATATCCAAAAGAGTGATAGTAGGTACAAAACCAACACCTTGACTTTGAGCGCCTATATCTCCTTCATAAAAACTCCAAATGATTCAAAATTTGTACCAAAATCATAGCCAAAAATCTAAACTTATCAACCTTAGCCTTTGATGTTTGAATTCCTTTGAAAAACTGACCCTAATTCCTAATATGACCTCAGGCAGCTTCCTTGAAGCCCATTGGTCATGATTTTTGATCAATAAGAATGGAGATTTATATCATCCATCTCTATTAATTCATATGGGTGTCCTAACAACCTTTTTTGCTACAAAAATTCCTCTTCAATCTCTTTTCATATAAGATTTATATATTATATGCCTTAAACACCAAATAATAGAACCAAAATAAAACTTCAAGGATCACCAATGTCTAATAAGGATGATTCTAAATGTTTAAAACTTACTATTAATAAAATCAACTTCAAAAGTCACTATCAAAAGAAAATAAAGTTATATAAATTTTAATAGAAGCCCTTTTAAACAACCTCTTTTTGGGATAGTAATCTATTCACATCTTTTAACCAATAAAAATCTACTAACATGGCTTTCACCATGTTGTCTAGTATATTATATATTAAATATATAAATATATTATTTTCACATAGTAGGTAAACCACAATACAACACAAGGTTGATAAGTGATCTTGAAATTGAATCTGAATAAAGATATGCTCCAACAAGCTTGACGATGTGAGGGTAGATAGAGTTTGCCTCAAGAAAGTATTGCACTCTTGGTTGCCACTAATTGTTCAATCAAGTCTTGAGATAAAAAAGACCAAGTTTATATATATATATATATATATATATAACACTTTTAGGTACTATTATACCAAATATATAAGTCTTAAGTTTCCAACAGCATCCAAAATATGATAAAATCCTCTATATCCTTTAATATCTTTATGGAGTATTATTTCCAAACTTCAAAAACTTATATCCTCTAATCGGCCCATTCAATCATACTCAAATTTTACATGAAGTACTCATGTACTTCAAACAACTACTACAACAAATTTCAAGTGCAAATTCATTCCGGATCTTAAGATATCACCAAATCTCTAACAAAAGCTTCAAATCCTAGTTTTTATACACTTGCGTGCAAATTTCTTCATATCTCACAAATTAAATATCCAAATGCCACAAAATTTGTATGTATAATTTTTTAATACAATTATCTAACTTCTCCAAAATATTTGAGCCAAAAATTTGTCCAAAAACTCAAGATATGTCTCCAACCATTACTATGAATAAAATCACTTACTTTCTACCTTTGATTTGGATGTGCTGACTTTAACTCTCTATAACTTCTTTATCCAAACTCCAAATTCATCAAATAATATATGAAAAATATAGTCAAAGAAGTGTATTCTCTAATTCCAATTGCCAATCCTTTGTTGCTCTTCATAAACGTATGTTATGCTCCAAAGAGTGACAATAGGTATGAAATTAATACCTTAACTTTGAGCACTAATAAATCCTTCATAATAACTCCAAATCATACAAAATTTGCACTCAATTTGTATCTAGAATCCTGAACTTGATGATCCTAGCCTCCAAAGCTAGAATGACTTCAAAAGAGAAATCCTAATCCCTAATAAGGCCTCAAGCAGCCTCCTTGAAGCCCATTGGGTATGGCCTTCGACCAATAGGAATGAAGATCCTCATTCCTTGCCTTCATCCAACCATGCCTTGCTTTTATTCCTTCTAATAAGCCTCCTACTTGTTAAGAATTCTTTAGGCTCTAATTTCTTCTCAAAGCTTCATATTAAATATTTAGGTCTTATAATTTTTTTAAATACTATCATCAAAATAGATAAAACTCAAAATAAAGTTTTTTTATATCCACTCTCTTTAAATTAATCTATTAACCATTCTAACATATACCAAGACTTATGAACATATTATATGTCTTAACTAATTTTTATATACTATAAGCAATTATAATATGACAATGATGATTCAGAACATGTGATGACATGAAGTACTTAAGATTCTTATGATCCCTATCTATGATAGATGGACTTGAAGCACCTTTTAGATAATGATGCCATTCTTGAAATGAATCCATGATTGCAAGGAGTTCTTTGTCATGGATCTCATAATTAATCTTGGCTGTTAAAAATTTTCTAAAATGAAAAGCTATTACGTGGAATTTGTCATCTGTTTCCATTTGTAAGAACATGGCATCCATAGCAAAGTCTCACGCGTCTATTTCCATAAAAAATACCTTGGAAAAGTCAATGCAATACAAGATTGGTACAAAAATAAATTCTTTCTTTAAAGCATCAAATGATATTTTTCCTTCTTTATTCCACTTAAGTTTGTCTTTGCAAGTCAAATGTATAAACAGAGCTACAACTTAAAAAAAAGTCCTTGATGAAAATTCAATAGTAATTAACAAAGCCCAAAAATCATTGCACATCTCTTATTATTTTTAAAATCTTCCAATCTATGATAGTTTGGACCTTCTTAGGATCCATTACAAAGCCTTTGTTGGAAATGATATATCCTGAAAAGTCAACTTGAGTAATGTAGAATACACATTTTTTCAACTTTGCATATATTCATACATCTCTAAGTTTCTTTAACCCATAACAAACATGAAGTTTATATTCTTTTTTATTCTTAGAATAGATTAGAATGTTGTTTAAATAGTAAAAAATAAAATCATTTAGAAACTCACAAAAAATATCATTTATAAGATGTTGAAAAGTGGCTAATATATTTCTGAGTCCAAAAGGCATGATATTATATTCAAAATTTCCATACCTAGTTCAAAAAGTAATCTTCCATTCATCTCTTTTTTTAATATGAACTAAGTTGTATATTTTTGATAGATCTATTTTGGTATAGGTCTTTGTTTGATTGAATTGGTCAAGAAGTTCTAAAATCAAAGGCAAAGAATATCTATTTTTTATGATAATTTTGTTGAATCCTCAATAATCCACAAACATCGGCAAAGATTTGTCTTTCTTCTTCACAAATAAGATAGGAGCTCCGGCTAGAGATTTAGAATGATATATGAAGTTTTTTGCCAAGTTCTCATCAGTATACTCCTTTAATGCAGCTAATTCATTTTGTGATAAGCTATAGATTAGTTTGAATGGTGGTTGAGCTCCTTCATGCAAATCAATTGAAGAAACATAAGGTCATTACTTTGGAAGAATATTTGCATTCTTCTTTTCAAAAATATCTTAGAATTTTTAATATTGGAGTATCACTTGACATTTTTCTACCATTAGAAATGGGTATAGCATATATAGCAAAAGATGATCATTCTTTTGTAACATGTATGAAAGCTCTTGTACCTACTAATAAAAGTTTGGATATACTAGACTTATGTATTTCTATTTTATTAACTTGATCTTGGATTATACTACCAAAAAAGTTAAAGTTATGACAAATCCAATCTATTTGAGGGTTATATTTTTTTAGCCACAATAATCCTAAAATAACTAGATTTAAAGGAGATCTTATTATATTAAATACTACTATGCTATTATGATCTTTAATTGCTACATCTTAAGGAATAGTCTCATGGATAACTTTTCTAGAAGACAACAAACAATTACCTATGACTTCTACATGTACGGGTTTAGTTTTCTTGACTAAAGGTATTTTTTGATTTTTGATAAAATCTTTATCTATTAAAGAAGCTGAGGCTCCTGAATCTAATAAAGCAAAGAATTCGTGATTTTTTGATCCTAAACACACATCTATTATAAAACAAGGTGAGAATAAGACCTTTACTACGTGTTGTACATGATTCAAACTACATGGTCCCTATTGTAATTGAAGAAACTTGTTTATTGACCCATTATCTTCTTTGGTAATTGTGCTCCTTATTTTATAATTATATTGCTTTTTTAGATTATATTTAGTAGTATACTTAGCTTTTCCACAATATAAATATAAACCTTCTTAGTGACGTCGAGTCTTTTCCTACTCAAGAGAGGTTTAAAACATATCGTCTTAATTTGCATTGGTTCCAGCCTTGATGAATATTTTTCAAAAAAATTGGAACCTATGGCCATTACTTCACTTGTTTCTCTTTAGCCAAGTCTTTGTTTTTAATGCCTTTCAAATAATCTATTGTTGCATGCAATGGCTTGAGCAATAAATTATTCTAAAGATTTTACTTTTGACATTGTTAATAATAAATCTTTGACTTTATCTTTGAATCCATATCAAAATTGATTGATAAGTACTTTATTATTCTAGTCTATGTCATAAGTGAGATTTTAGAATTCAGTAGCATATGTGGTGGCTGATTGTGATCTTTGTCATAAAGATAAGAATTTGGTCTTTTCTACTTGTTCTTAAATACTTTTCCTAATGTGGCTATAAATACTTCTAAGAATGAATTTAAATCATAAAGAAGTTATGAATCATTTTCCATCAAAGGTACAAATAAAAAAAGAGCACTTTCATATAGAAGTATACCTATAAAGCGGACTTGAGTAAATCCATCTGCATATTGAAAAGGATGTACCCTTAAGTAGAACTTAACTTATTGTAAAAACCCTCAAAATTTTGATTTTGGTCGATCAAACTTCTCGGGCATATTAATTCTTGCCTCTCTTGAGCTTATAGAAGCAAGACCCTCACAATTGGATTGTGAAGTTGATCGACTTATTTTCCTTAACTGCAGAACTTCTTGACGTAGACTCTGAACTTCTTCCATAGGTATAGAAGTAGTGTTCCCATGGTTGATGGTGGTGATGTATAAAATTTCTACCCTAAGAGTGTTGACAAGCTTGTGAAGATTCACAATAGTTGCAAATCTATTCTTACTTTTGTTAAGAGTAGCATCCATAATCTTTCCTTCCATAGTCAACTCAAACAAATCCAAAAAGTTAAATTAAAAGAAGGTAATCTGTAACCTCTAATAAAAATTTCTACAAAGAGTGATAATCCACTTTCTTTAAAGAAAAGCTTAGTGTTAAAAAATAAGATTTTTTGTTTAAAGGTGGGTAGTCTGCAACCTTCAAAATATAACAATAAAAGTAGAATAATCCACTCACTTTTAAAAAAAGATAGAAACAATATGTTAGCACTCTTGTCAAACTATCAAGGATTTTAGACTTGAAAAAAGAAAATCTTCAATATACTCTTGTGTCATTGAAAGGAACAAAGAAGTCACTCAAAGATGATTTAATATTGAACTGGAATGGCTATTGTCAAAAATAAGAAGATTAGAAAGTCTTGAAACGAGAGTAAGGATTAGAAAGGCATTGACAAGAATGAAGAAGGCTTCACTCTTGCCTCTATATATATTCTCAAACTAAGAGTGATGTCGTAATATTCTATAGGACCTCCAATATGTGTTGACTTTGCTAGCCACATGTTTTAACTTGTAACACAAGTTATCTATATATGTGCTACATAATTAGCTTGTTCCACAAGCTATTGTATGGAGTTAATTTATTCCACAAGCTACCAATACTTGATTAACTTATTGGCCAAGTTTCTATCCTATAAATACATCTACAATCAGAACCACATTTATGAAGCTTCTAAAAAGCTTATCTAGAAGACTTTATGAAATTAAATTATATTTACCTATTTCTACTTAATGATATAAGTAATTATTGGAATAAATATATATGTCAGTGACACCAACATATATGGCACATGAATAGTTTGTTGATTAAGTTTCTAACATATCAATGAATTATAAACTTATATAAAGTCAAAACAATGTCTAAGAAGCTTTTGAGAAGCTTCTATAGAAGGTATTATAAAATTAATCTATTTTTATCTAATTGTACCTATATAAGTAACAATTACATTAGATATATATTTGTGACAATTAGATAGTATATATAAAGGTAAAACTGAAGGCTTTTCCATTCTTATTAATGCCTTTCTAGTCCTTAGTCTTTTTTCAAGACTTTTTAATCTTATTATCTTTTACAATAATTATTCTAATTTAATATATTATCATGTGAAAGTGATTTTTTAATCTTCTTAAGTAACACAAGAGTCACACAAGAGTGTATTTAGATTCTCTTTCTTTGAAATTCATGTCTTTAATAACAATCTTAATTCTATGTTGGCAATAAGATTTGATTACTTTGATACAATATCAAGACTAATCATCTTTATAACAAGTTAGAATACCATAGGCTTAAACCATTTTTTATTTGTTAAAAAATCAATCATATTCTTTATCAATTACGTCTATTAGAATCTATGAAGATTTATTTTTTATTCCAAATGTTTCTTCTTAAGTCATATAAGGTAATGAAAATCTTAAAAAGAAGACAAATATCACCTCCTCTTATAGAAGTAGTTAATAATCAAGAATTCGAGGTAGAAGAAGTTTTAAATTCAAGGCAACACCAAAATAGGTTGGAATATCTTGTTCATTGATACGGATGTGATATTAATGAATTGTCATAGACACAGAATACAGACTTGATATCTACCAAGAAGTTCAAGAAGAACTGGCAAGAACTAGATTAATCAGATGAATACAAGAACAACACCAAAGAGGTGAGCTAGAGCTCCAAGAGATGTGTTGTCGAGACTGAAGAACTCTTCAGCCTCGATCCCAATATATACTCCTATTTAGGAAGCTTCTCAAGCAACTTCTACCAACTAGGAAGCTTCTAGAAGGTTCCAGAGACTTGCTTCTAGAAGGTTCTAGAAACTTATCTCTAGAAGGTTCTAAGAACTATGTCCCTAACATCTACTACGAACTAAGAAGCTTCTAGAAGGTTTCAGAGACTTGCTTCTAGAAGGTTCTAGAAGCTTGTCTCTAGAAGGTTCTAGAAACTTGTCTCTAGAAGGTTCTAAGGACTATGTCCCTAACATCACCCCCTCCCTTAGCTTCGAGGTCTCTGAGAAGCAATATTGTTGTCAATCAGTACCAACGCAAGAAAATGAAGATCTGTCGCATTACGTCTGCTATGAACTCCAACTGTTGTTCACGAGGTAATTGGTTCATCGACCCTTGAAGCCAACGGTAGTGGCCCACTCCTTCAACTTCTGACCAAGCATGAACTTCCGTGTCTTCATTGTGAAATTGTCCTGCAAATATGCCTTCTGGTTGACCATCGTAAGCAGGCTCGGACTCAAATACAATCACCAGTGATTGGTTACTTGATATCCTCCGTCATCGTCATGGTGCAGGTGGTTCTTCATCTCGGGGTCGCCTTTGTAAACTAGTTGGTTGAGATAATCTGATTGGCATAGTATCTATCTCTTGGCTATCTATATCAGAAGACCAAACTATGGCTATTGAAAAAATTCTATTTTATCTTGGAGAAAATAACTACATCAACTACGAATTTTGGTGGTGCTCTCTCCCTTTCTTATATTCTTGGGTGAGCAAGCTTCAAAAAGAAGCTATTGTCGAACCGGCTTAGGTTTATGAGGATGTTGTTGATGAAACTCCTATACCTTTTGCAGCGCATTGGTGAGATTTTCAGTTGGCTCTCACATTCACTCATTAATGTCGTAGCCGCATCAATGAACAAGATACCCCAACTTGCCCCACCTTCGTCGAGAATCCAGCACCTTTTCAACCTCGTATTCCTCGTGGTTCTCGATCTCAATACTAGGTGGTGGACATTGCACTCTTCCAAAAAAAGATGACTCTCGATAAGGCTCCAACAAAGAAACATGAAAGATTGGATGTACCTTCATAGAAGCCGGTAATTCCAGACGGTACGCCAGTGGATTGATTTGCTTTTGGATGATAAATGGTCCTAATCTTTGATAGTCCAACTTATCACATGATCGCTTGGTCTTGATATTCCGTCGAAGAAGCCATACTTTATCTCCAATTTTGAAAGTAGGTGCTTGCTTCCAAAATCTATCTGCAGACGCCTTGTAGGATTCTTGAGCGGATTGTAATTGAAGCTTCAACGTATTTTGAAGCTCTGATAGTTGTTTCGCACATCTTTCAGCTGCTGGATTGTTATTTGTTGATGGACTCAATAAATCAAGCTTTGGATGATACCCATAGTTGGAAAAGAATGGTGTGTATTGAGTCGACGCATGGAGGGTGTTTTTATATGCAAACTCGACTAGCGGCAGATATGTGGTCCAATCGTCTTGGTGATAGTTGATGCTGCATCATAAGTATTGTTTCAAGACTTAGTTCACCCGTTCCATTTGACCGTCAGTTTGAGGATGAAAAGCCGAAGAAAGCTTGATATCCACCTTCAGTATCTCAAAGAGAGATCTCCAAAACTTTGATACAAAATGGGTTCCTCGATTTGATACGATATCATTTGGTAGTCTATGATATCGATACACATTATCGAGAAAGAGCCTTGCTGTGACTTCATTGGACGATGTCTTCTTGAAAGGGACAAAGTGTGCCATTTTTGTAAGCCGATCTACCACGACAAAGATGCTGTCAAATGAGTTCGATGATGGCAGGTCCATGATGAAGTCCATGGAAATTGAAGACCATGGTCGATGTGAAATCGGCAATGGCTGTAGGAGTCCATAAGGGCAATGCCGAGGATTCTTGGATCTTGAACAAATGTCGCAGGAGAGGACAAAATCTTTCACATCCTTCCACATTTAGGGCCACCAAAAATCTCGAGAAATAAGCTCCAAGGTCTTGTTGAATCCAAAATGTCCCACAGTTGGAAAATCGTGGCGAGATTGAAGAACTCGGAGTCGTGCTAGTCCTTTTGGGATATATAACCGCTCTTCAAAGTATAAAAGAACTCCCTCCACCTTGAACTTGTCGTCATTGGCACGCTACTTAATATCAATGGCTACTGAATCTTCAATGGTTACGGTACGTACCTGATTCAGGAAGTCAGCATCAATTGGCATAATAGTAGAGCAAAGCTGAAATTGCTCTGGCTTCAACAATGTCGTACATTGTTGATCAAACGCTGCTTCTCCAGCCTTTGGTACAAGATACGATCTCCTCGATAAGGCATCAGATAGTCCTTGCTGCTTTCCAAGTCGATAAGTGATAATAAAATCGAACCTAGATAGCAACATACTCCATCGAGCTTGACGTCGATTTAGAACTCAAGCTGACTTGAAATACTCCAAATTCTTGTGATTTGTGTATACGGTCACTGGATGTGCAGCTCCTTCAAGAAAGCGACGCCATTCTTGGAAAGAATCCACTATAGCAAGAAGTTCCTTATCGTGGATCTCATAATTGATTTCAGAAGTAGAGAACTTTCGAGAATAGAATGCAATCGGATGGAGCTTCTTATCTTCTCCCATTTGTGAAAGTACAGCTCCCAAAGCAAAATCCAAAGCATGAGTTTCTAAATAGAAGGCCTTTGTAAAGTCTGAATGTATCAAGATTGGAGCCGTAGTAAATGCGGTCTTTAGGTTTTAAAATGCCTTCTCTGCTAGAGGCCCCCATTCCAGCTTATCCTTGCATGTAAACCGAATGAGAGGAGCAGCAACTTGAGAGTAATTCTTGATAAAGATCTGATAGAAGTTGGCAAAACCAAGAAAGCATTGTACATCTCTAACCGTCTTTGGAACCTCCCAGAACACGATTGCTTCCACCTTTTTGGGGTCCATCTTCAAGCCTTCCGTAGTCGCAACGAACCCCAGAAACTCCATCTCTATTTGGTGAAATAAACACTTCTCCAACTTGGCATATAGTCCTCGCTCGCGTAGTTTCTCCAATACCAAACAAACGTATTTTTCATGCACTTCCTCATTTTTGGAGAATATCAAAATATCATCTAAATAGATGACAACAAAATCGTCAAGGTACTCTCGGAAAATGTCATTCATCATATGTTGAAAGACCGCTGGAGCATTGGTAAGACCAAAGGGCATGACATTATATTCAAAATGGCCATACCTTGTACGAAACGCTGTCTTCCACTCATCTCCTTCCTTGATTCGTACGAGGTTGTAAGCTCCCCTTAGATCAATTTTTGTAAAGATCCTTGCACATCCAAGTTCTTCTAAGAGACCAGAAATCAAGGATAACGGATAACGATTCTTCTTTGTTACCTTGTTGAGGCCTCGATAGTCCACGCACATCCGCAACGAGCCATCTTTCTTCTTCACAAATAAGATGGGTGCTCCAACTGACGATTTTGAATGACGGATGAAGTTCTTGGCTAGATTCTCGTCGATGTACTTCCGCAACTCCACCAACTCCATCTGTGATAGATTTTAGATTGGGCCAAAAGGCGGTTGTGCTCTTTCCTGTAAGTCTATGGCGCAATCATATGGTCTGTGTTCCGGTAGCATGTCGGCATTTTTCTTTTGAAACACGTCTTTAAAATCCTTATATTGCTCCGGTATACTTGCTGTCGAGATCTTCTCTCTGGTAGTTGGAGCCGCATAAATGACAAATGGTGTGCCTCCCTAGGACAATCTTATAAATGCTCTTGCTCCAATAAATAAGAATTTCTCTATTCGGGGTTTTCTACTAGGCTTGCTCTTGGGTGGTTTTGTGGAAAAGGTCATCTTCCGCAACTTCCAATCTATGGATGGGTTATGCTTTTCTAACCAGGAAAGACCAAGAATAACAGGATTTGATGGGGTTCTAATAATATTAAAAATAATATGACTTCTATGGTCCTTAAACATCACTTCTATAGGTTCTGATTCATGGGTGACACTACCAGACAATAAAGGTCGTCTATCTATGACCTCAACGTGAACAGGTTTGGATTTTTGTACTAAAAGGAATCTTATGACGCTTTGCAAATTCTTCATCTAAAAAACAAGCAGATGCTTTTGAATCTAATAATGCTAAGATTCTCAGTTTCTGAGGGCCAATAAGCAAAGGGATTGTAAAACAAAGGGCAGATTGAACGGAAAGAAAAGAACCTGGTTGTTGTTGCGATATTTCACTATCTAGCCGCACGGTTCCTATTGTGGCTGGGCATCCTCGTTTTCCTGAATAAACGCACCCCTAGTCTTGATAATACGTCGGTTTTGCTTCTTGGGGCAGTTTCCAACTTTGTGGCCTTCTTCACCGCAATACAAGCATAGACCTTCCTCCATACGCCGCTTTTTTTCTTCTAAAGTAAGAGATTTGACACGTACCGCATCAATTTCCATGTCTTCTATCTCTGAATGTGAATTTATGCTGCTTGTCGACATAGTTGGGGTGTGGCGAACCGTATATTGTCTTGAACGTTGGTCTTGGCGACGTTGGAATAGGCGGTTATCGCACTTCACAGCTTGGCTAATAGCTTCGTTGAGCGTTTGCGGATCAAGAAGAGTTAACAGCAAATCCTTCACATCGTCCCTTAAATCCCAATAGAATTGACTCATCAACGCTTCTTTGTCCCAATTGATGTCGCATGCTAATTGCCTGAAGTCCGATGCATAGACTGATGTAGAATGCATCCATTGTCGTAGTGACCGGATCTTTGTTGTAGCCCATCGAATCTTGTCGTGTTCACCAAATACTTCCACAAATGCCTCCAAAAAGGTTTCAAAGTTGTTTAGTATGGACAATCGTTTCTCAAACAAAGGAGCAAACCATGATAGAGCTTGTCCTGTAAGTAAGGTTCCAACAAGCCCAACACGTGACTCCTCCGTTGGATAGCGTTCGGGCTGTAAAACTGTTATCAACCTGATTTGGTTGACGAATCCTCGAAACTTGGAACGTGTACCATCGAACTTGTCCAGAAGGCTAACTCGGGGTTCCTTATGTTGTAGAACCAGCGGTGCTTGTCGAACCTGAGGCAAAGTTGCTTCTCCAAGTGTAGAAGTTTGAGGCTGGTGCAACCTAGATTGTGCCATCCCAGATGCTCCATCATTATGAAGCCTTGCCACGACTCCTTCAATCTCTGCAATTCTTTGCGATAACATAGCGAGGGCATTAATGATAGCATCTAACTTGGACTCTGAACTTTCCGTCATACTAATGTCTTGGCCCCCGACCATTCTAAGAGAAGGACAGAAATGACTCTACAAGAAGACAATATTAGTTTAGAGGAGGGTACTCCGCAACCTCTAAAATGGCTTAAGAGCTTCAAGAAAAGGGGTAATCCACTCTCTCCAAGAAGAATAAGACTCCAATATTGTAACAAAAGAAGTATCAGTTTAGAGGGGGGTAATCCGCAACCTCTAAAGTGCTAGTACACTTCCAAGCAGAGGGGTAATCCACACTCTAACAAAGAAGAAACTAGCTCTGATATCTGAGGTGAGTGAAGTCTCGACAAACTATCACGGACACAGAATACAAGCTTGATATCTACCAAGAAGTTCAAGAAGAACTCGCAAGAACTAGATTAATCAGATGAATACAAGAACAATACCAGAGAGGTGAGCTAGAGCTCCAACAGATGTATTGTCGAGACTAAAGAACTCTTTAGCCTCGATCCCAATATATACTCCTATTTAAGAAGCTTCTCAAGCAACTTCTACCAACTAAGAAGCTTCTAAAAGGTTCCAGAGACTTGCTTCTAGAAGGTTCTAGAAACTTATCTCTAGAAGGTTCTAAGGACTATGTCCCTAACATCTTCTACGAACTAAGAAGCTTCTAGAAGGTTCCAGAGACTTGCTTCTAGAAGGTTCTAGAAGCTTGTCTCTAGAAGGTTCTAGAAACTTGTCTCTAGAAGGTTCTAAGGACTATGTCCCTAACATGAATACACATGGAAATTAACAAAAAATGTTGAAAATGCAAAAAAGATGATTGATGCTTTTCCAATGATGACATCTATTAAAATCAAGATAAAAAATAGCAAATCTTTAATATAAAAGAAACAAGATCTAAGAAAAATAGCATTGTACCTTCTACCTTTATTTGTAGTACGAAAGAGATGGAGAATCAACAATTAGCAAATTCAACTCAAGAGCTATTGTTTCCTAACTTATTGGATAAGGCATTACAATTGTCACAACCTTCAAAATTGTCCAACCTTCAAAAATTGCTTTGGATTTCCAATCACTTCCTTTAGCATAATTGTTGTATCTCATAAAACCCTAAAATGCTTCTCCTAAGCACTTCTTTTCTCTTTATTAGTTGATGAGAAAAGCCATGGCTTGTTCAACCATAGGCTTGTCCAACCATAGTACTCATCCCACCATGCCAAATTATGTCCACCCACAAAGTCACATTTGACTACCTACAAAATGTTGCAACAAGAAGGCCATGCACAAAGGCACACCAATTTTAGTGCAATCGCGCCATAATTGTAGAGGAATGACTTGGTGGAGATGCTTTTTAGAGTTTTCAAATTCCTTACAAAGGTAGCGAGCTCGCCATCGTGCGGGTCCACGAGGTCCGGGATTCGCCGCGAGCACCAGGTCGATGTCAGACCAGGACCCAGTTTCTGGATTTCGTTCTGGCGGCAAGGAACATACATTCTCGAGGCGGAATGCGACGCGAGCATGTCGGGATTGAGGTCACGAACACCCGAGCACACTGCAGGTCGTGCACTCCGTTTGACGTTTTGTGCATTAATGTGGTGATTGCTTCGTGGTCCCTCCCCTTCGATTGTAGTTTCTGTTTTTAGGCGTCACGGTTGCTGATTCAGCCACGATGTTGTGTTTTCGACCGTCGGGGGGGGGATCATCGCAAGATCCCCTAAGGTGTCTTCCCGCTGCCTCTAATCCTGGCCGCTTCTCCCGTCTGTATGGGCTTATAGCAGTCGTAGTCCACCTTCGAACCAAAACGAACTGCCCCTCTTCAGCTTGGCAAATTGTTGTGATAGAGTTTGTGTTGTGAGAGTGTAGCTGCACTCACACTCCATCTGCTACAGTTCTTGAGGTGCAACCCACGAAGTCAGTCGTTGGGTTTGTAGTTGTTGACGGAGCATAGTTCATAGGTTCAAAGTTTTGAGTTGCAGAGTGTACAACTTGGAGCTCTGAATCGTGGTCTGAGTGATTCACATTATGGGCGATGCTTCGGTTGATGTCGAGAGAGGACTGAGCGTGTGTGTATGAGTTGGAGCTTGCATTCATGTTGAGCAGAGAAGTTCTTGATCGAAGAAACTGGGATGCATACTGAAGGAGCTGGTGCCGTTTTGCTTAGAAAGGAAAAGAGGGATTCATAGATATTCATGTAATTGTTACTCACATACAGGACGTGGTTTTCACTTAGAAGTCGGTGGAATTAGACATGGGGCTGAAATATGATCAATCGGACACTATCCCTATACCTGAGACGGTCGAGCATGCACCTCGCACACTGAAACCAGTCATTAGTGCAAGCACTAGCACGCCGGAATATCTCCGTTCTCCTCTAGGTCACAGTTACATTTCATGTGCTCAGATACTGACCAATCTTGCGGATATCCCTTCACTCGAGTTGCTGAAACCTCCTTCAGGGCCACATCTGGGTGACAAGATTTTGAAGTTTTTGAAGTTGAGGAAAAAGAAATCTAATTCCTCAGCAATCACTACTTCTCTCTCTCCAGCGGAGGTTGCATTTCAACTTTCTCTCAAATCGTACCCTTTTGACGATCACGTGGCCAGCAACCGCTTTGTCGCTGAATCCGACGAGGATATCAGGGAAAGGTATGGTTATCACTCAGACGAGAACAGCGGAAGTGTTGTAAGCGGGGCTTCCAGTGACCAATGCGACGCACGACACAATACCTCTTCAGCCGCCTCCGCCTCAAGCTCCTCACGCAGCTCGTCTTCTGCACAATCTATCCCCAGCACGCCTCGAGTATCCTTCATCTCCCCAGCCAACAAATCACATTGCCAGATGATGGCCATGATGCTGATCTCCATTTCTCATTCGGACGAAGACAATGAGGCCTCCGATGAATTCAGCTCTGAGGACGATCATCATCATCCCGCTGGTCTCGATGGCCCTCATGAATCAGCATGGCATCAACCTCTTGACGAGGCGCTGGCCGAATCTTTACCTCGAGGTAGACACACTGTAAGTGGCCGCGCCATCGCTAAACAGAGCTCAGGATGGAACACCCTAAGACATGACCGCTGCTCCATTGAACAGCGCGTGGAGAGTCCGGGACCTTCTCGCCGGTACGGCAAACTGGATCTCTCAAAAATCGAGAAGGCTAGGCGATGAAGTGAAACTGGATTTTTTTATTTTTTTATTCTCTCGCAATTTGTAATAATAGTTCGGTGGTGTGTAAGCACAAGGTAGAAAATTTCGCCAATAAGTCCAACAGCTCTTTGATAGATACCACATAGAGGGCATGCCTGTAGTCTCTGCTCATGTAACATACTATGTGACGTTGCAATTAGCAACTGAGTAATCGAGCATTTTGGTTTTCATGCTGGTTTTCAGAATGGTGTCAGTTCCTTCATTTTGCTACGGGCTCATGCAGCTCATTTCTGTGGTAAAATATATGTTGTGAGGAGAAGCTATGGCGTGCAACAGCACCACTGATTGTGAATAGTTGTTAAGTTTGCGCATAGAGGTTTTCAGTACCAATGGTTACAAGAAATTGAGTATGAACATATCTTGTTAGACTTTTCCCTTCTTCCCAAGTCCACGCAACAGATGAGTCGGTTCCTCAAAGGCTGCCAGAAATGGCTCACATTAAATGAATTTGGAGTTGTTCCGCACTTGGGCGAGGCAAATTCACATCCCGGTTGTTTACAGCCCCATCATTTGTTATGCGACTAATGTGGGCAACGAGCCAACTCGGGGGAAGTACCAAAATGCGGCAGAAAAAAATGTCTTTGGATCTCATGAAGAACGGTGGAGTCCTACACATTCGCACAACGGGAAGCGGTGTTTGACTGCAGTGAGACGGTGAACAAAAGGTCAAGATAATATCGCAATTGATCTCACAAAATGCCAAATTCCAAGCAAATACCGCCTACATTCTGTTATATATTCCGCCTACATTCTAGCATCTAATTTTAGCTAATCTCAAGCGAACGAAGTTACTGCCTCCTTCTGTGCAATTCCCCCACACTGAAACAGTCGAATTTGCAAAGAGCATGCCGAGAAAAATGAATTTAGACTCAACCCAACAGTAAAAACGAAGTATCTACAAGCTTGTACCACTTTAAGGGACAACCTGCAGGAAACTTGGCGTATAAATAGCAACCACCAGTTCGGTACTGAAGCTTGCCGTTGACACCAGCATCTGCAAGAACTTTGCCTGAACCCCCTCAAAAGCTAGGATCGACCCGAGACCAGGGACGTGGAGCTCACACATTTCAAGCATTCACGAAGCCTGTGGGAAAAAAATAAAAAAATAAAAAAATAAAAAAAATGCAGGACAAAAGTCGAGTTGAGCACCACCGACTTCCGTGAATCTAAAAACGGAAAGTTTTTCTGAGGACAGTTTTTCTGATGGCCATTCCTGGTAAAAGAAGACATCGAACCCAGTAGCAGCAGATGACCTCAGAAAGTGGATTCAACCCCAGTTGTGCCAAAACCATGGCGTAAATCTTTAATTATTAGGACCCATTCTAGATAATTATTAGAACACATTCTAACTATATATATTTTTTATATCAAATACTTAGACATTTGAACTATTTAATATTGCGTTGTTGTTAAATACAATAATCAAATTAAATAATAGTAAAAAGTATACTAGAATTACAAAAAATATGTACATTATATATTCCATTTTAAGCAATATTTAAAAGAAATTCAATGTTTTTCAAATTTAAAATTTAGTCTCTTATATAACAAAGTGTACTTCTAAAGTTCAATTTAAGTTGTATATATTAATAGATATTCAATACAATTTGTAACATTTGATTAGACTAAATCTTCTTTGATCTTTTAAACACTCTAATCAATACAATGTATTTATAATAAATATTTAAATCTCATTTGTAATTGCTAAACTACATTAAGTTGGTAAACTTTTAAAATGTTATATTTATTCTTGAATCTACCTTCTTCATATCTAAGTGTATTTTTAAAGATGTATTGTCATGATTTAGTATAATTCTTTAAAAGAATTATAACTATAATAACATAAACATGCTTTAAAGATTAAGAAATCTATCATATAAGCATATTCAACAAAAAGACATATATAATGCCTACTCATTGTAATAATTGAATAAGTATTGTAGACAATTTTTTATGTTTCAAAGTTTTACTAATATGCCAAAAATTTTTTGGAAAAGATTAAGATTTATAATTATAAAAAATAGGCTTTTATAAATATAAACAAATCATTAGTATATTGAATTTCTAAAATGAATTAGCTTCTTATATAAAATTTCTTTTAGTATCTTCTATATGCCACACATCTTCATTGCACAAAATCAATCAAATCTGATTTGAATAAAATTTGAAGAGAATTAGAATAAGTTTTATTACTTACATCTAATTGTAACAAAACTCCACCAAATATAAAGGTTTTTTCATTTTTTCTATACATATTTATTCAAAGCAAATTTAAACAACATAAAATAAGACAAAGATAAAATCCATTTTGTAAACTTTCATATGTTATTTCTAAATCTTAATTCTACTTAAAATTATCTATACAAGGTAATTTTTTGAGAAATGAATCAACTTAGCACATATTTTTGATAAATATTTTTTAAAAATTTATAAATTCTTTTATAATTAGATATCATGAATTATTTTTTAAAGTTATCTAATTTATGATAAATTATATCTTCTTAAATCAATTTTCAAACCATTATTTGAGATGATATATAACAAATGTTTTACTTGAGTTGTGTGAAATATAATCTTTTATCTTGGCCTATTATCTTATATTTTTAAATATTATAGTATAAAGCAAATATATTGTTTATATTCTTCTATATTCTTAGAATAAATAAGAATGTTGTTTAAATGATATATAATAATAAAAAAGATTAAAAATAAATTAATCATGCATTAAATATCAAAAAAAATTGAAGCATTTTTAAGTCTAAAAGATAGGATATTGTATTCAAAATAGCCATATCTAGTTTATAATTTATTATTTTATATGTTTCTTTTTTAAAACTTACTAAAATATAAATTTCTCATACATTTGTTATATTATATATTTGTCAAATATATGAATTATAAAATAATCAAAGAATTAATACAATCTTGTTTCACTTAAAAAATAATAATTATTCTTTAAAAGATAGTTATAGTATTAAAACTAGAATAGCTATTACTAAAAACAAGAAAATTAAGACACTTGAAACAAGACTAAGAACAAAAAAGAAGTTCATAAGAATAAAAAAGGCCACACCCTTGCTTCCATATATACTATCCAACTTAGGAATCATATACCAACATTCTACATATCATTCAATATATGTCTAACTTGTAGAACACATGTTTGATTCACAAGACATATATCTAACTTGTAAGAGAATCTTTAATTATGTATGCGACATGGTCAATCTATATTAAAAGTGGTAAATATATTCAACATATTTGTGGGCTAATTTTTCTACCTATCAATCATCTACAAATTTTCAAAAAGCCAAATTTGTATTTATGAAGCTTTTAAGAAATTATCTTGTAAGATATTATTAAACTTATATACTTTTGTTACTTCTATTTAATTTCTCTTATCTTACTAATTAATAGTATCAATATGTATATCCATGGCATTACACCCTCTTTTAGAAATAAGTTCTACAAAGAGAGGTGATCATATGTTGAGAAACTCTAAGATGTGACAAATTGTTATTTGCTACCTATTCTAATCTTTATTTCTTTTAAAAATTAATTCATTTGTCTTTTTAACCATTGATGGTATTACATTTCAAGGCAAGAAGACCACCCAATTATTTGTTCATTGTTGACAACTTCATTACTTTTTTCAAATAAAACATTTAAAAAATGCCATCAAGAATGATTTTTTACTTTGAATAATATCACCAAATATCAAGAGTTTCTTTTAAAATCTTAATAATAAATATATTGTACCTTGATATTTATTTAAAAAAGAACATGTTATTTTAAAATTTTTTTCATCTCTATTATATTATCTTAAAGGCTATGAAAATCTCAATGACTTATCCAGTAACTCAAAAAATAATATTTTTTGAGTTAAAACTATTAGTTATTGATTTTTTCTCTCTTTAATAATATAAATATAAAAAACTATAATAAAAAATATAAAATGAAATACAAATTTTATTTAACTTATTATATTTTATAACAAAGATTTTTCGAAATATTTTACGTTAATTTTAATGAGTATTATTGATAAAAAGCATAAGACTTTTATATTACATTTACAAAATTCTTACATGGCTTTTATGTATATTTATTAATATTATATCCATAATAATATATAAGATATTTCAACCTTTTTTGTGACTACCTTAAATCCAAGACCTCTTCTATCTTAAAATTTATATTATTGTCCATTTCCATAAGAAGATGTATTCCATGTCTTCTTTTTAATGTATCTATTGTCTTGTATGACTTAAAAAAAAGATACATAAAAAATGTGATGAACTTTTCTAGATTTTATTAGTCGATTAATATGCAAATAGATTATTTTTTTATATTTGGAAAATAATCTAAATTTATAATAATCTAATTTTTTACAAGAAAAAATAATCTTGATATTATGACAAAATAATCATATCTTATCATTAATATAGAATTAAAGTTGTTTCTAGGAATAGATATTTGTATTGATTTTTTTGTTATTTCTAAGCTTCATTTAATTATGACTTTAATATTATATGTATATCTAATGAATGATTTATTAAATATTATACTATAAAAATATCAACTTTTGAAGAGTCAAAACTATCTAATTATAGATGATAATCATAATGAATTCAAAAAGGTCATTCAAAATGGAACTAAATTCTCTCTAAGATCTAAAATCCTTCTAATCTACAACAACATAAATCTCATTATAATGTAAGATAGAGAAAACTAAAAAAAATTAAATAAAATTAAATAAAATAAAACAATAAAAAATAGAATAAAGCAAAAGAAAATAGAGCAAAACAAAATAGAATAAATATAAACCAAACTTAACTAAGAAAAAAGGACCAAAGCCATACTTGACCAAATATCCAAATGGTCTTAGCCATTTCTATTTATACTTTGATCAATCATTTTAAAATTTTTTAAAATATCTTTAATGGTAGGTCCTATCAAAAAACCGCTCTTTTTAGAAGGTTCTAGAAGTGGATTCTATGTTAATAACCACCTTAAGTCTTTCTAAAATATTCCATGTTGGATCTCATATGGACTACTAACTTAATCCCAATTCTAGAAACTTTTCAAAGATGGCTCCAACTACCTATCTCTATGCATCAACAATACAAATATCTTGTTGTAGTTATTCTCTTCTCTTAATATAAAATGTCCTTATTTTGGTTCCTATGATATTTTCAAATTTTCTATTGATAATGGGTGAGTTTTTTTGTAGGTTTCCATATTATATTATAGATGAAATAACCTTTTTAGAAGACTTTTTATTGAAGTTGCAAATATCCATTGCTATGGCAAAGATAGCGATATTTCAAAATGCTATCCACTTTATACTCTTGTTAGTCATCAATTACAACTGATAGTGGTAGTGGTTGATATTAATCTAAAGAGCGCTTGAATTTACTATAGAACTCCTTGAGTTGTAAAACATGGAAGATTCGATGGATTCAAATAGGTGGCAGAAGCTCAAGGCGGTATGCAATATTAGAAATCACTGCAGAAATGTAGAAAGGTCCAAGCCACCAAGATGCTAACTTATGAACTTTGATTAATATAATAAATAAAACATTGGTATTAAAAAGTAACACTTGATCATCCTCCTAAAAGGTCTTATGTTGCCGATGGTCATTTGCACATTGCTTCTATCAATTTTATATAATAAAGATGTCTTATCAAGCCTCCTACAAGGCTATACTAAGTTGTTATATAAATTCCTCCATTGTTAGGTTGTTGGTATTGATGGGATAATAGAAATTTATTAGCATAATTGGATATTAATAAGTATTAAGAAAGAATGGTGAATGATCAATACTTGTTTGAATATTATCATTGTAAACAAAGTCCAAGGACATCAAATATTCATTCCATTCATTATGGTGAATTGCCACAAATGTTCATAGCATATCTTCTAAGGTCCAATTTGCATGTTCTATTTGTCTATCTATTTAAAGATAAAAGACTATAGACATGGTAAGTTGTGTATCTAATAACTTAAATAAAAGTCGGAAGAAATTTCTTATGAAGCACGGATCTTAATTTGAAATGATGACATGAGATAATCCATAGTGACAAAAGCTAATGTCAAAAAAGACATATGTAAGTGTTGAGGCAACAATATCAAATCACATCTTAGCCAAATAAAATTGTTTTAAGAGTCGATCCATAAAGATAGCAACTGCAATATGATTGTGATGTATTTGTTGCAAACATGTAATGAAATCTATAGTCACATACTTCTATCATGATATAAGTAAAGCAATTAGCTGCAATAGCCTAAAGATATTATATTGCATACTTGATGACTTTGACATGACTTATAAGAGTGCATAAAAATTTAAACAATAAAATCCAAATCTATCCAAAATCATGCCCTTGAGATTCATTCTAAAATCTTTTTATGCTATCGGAGTAGAGAGAATTTGCCTCAAGAAAGCACTGGGCTCCTGACTACCACTAATTACTCAATCAAGTCTTAGCATAAGAAAGACCAAGTTTTTATATATATATATAATACTTTTAGATACTATTACACCAAATATATAAGTCTTAAGTTCCCAAAAATATCTAAAATATGATAAAACCTCTAAATCCTTAAATACCCTTATGGGATATTATTCTCAAACTTCAAAAATTCATATCTTTCAATCAGGCTATTTAAACACACTCAAATTTTATATAAAGCATTGATGTATTTCTAACAATAATTACAACAATTTTTAACTGCAAATTCGTAGAAAATCTTAAGATATTATCAAAACCCTAATAGTAGCTTTAAACCCTAGTTTTTATACACCTATGTGTAACTTTCTTCATATCTCACAAGTTAAAGATTGAAATACCACAAAATTTGTATATGTAGCTTTTTAGCACAATAATCTACTTTCTTCAAAAGCTTTGAGTCCAAAATTTGTCCAAAAACTTAAGATATGGCTCCAACCATTACTATGAATAAAATCACTTACTTATTGCCTTTGATTTAGATGCACTGACTTTAACTCTCTATAACTTTGTCATTCAAACTCGTGTGTAATGTTCCAAAGAATGATAGCAGGTATGAAATTGATATCTTAACTTTATCACCAATAACTCCTTCATAAAAACTCCAAATCACACAAAATTTGCATTCAATCCGTATTCAAAAACCTAAATTCCCTGACCTTAGCCTCTAAAGCTCGAATGACTTCAAAAAAAAAACCCTAATTTCTAATAAGGCCTTAGGCAACCTCCTTGAAGTCTATTAGACATGGCCTTCGACCAATAGGAATGAAGATCCTCATTCCTTGTCTTCATCCATCCATGTCTTACTTTCATTCCTTCCAATAAGCCTCTTATTAGTTAAGATTTTCACCTTTAGACTCTAATCTCCTCTCAATGCTTCCTATTAAACATTTAGGTCCTATAATTTTTTTAAATGCTATAATCAAAAAAGATAAAATTTAAAATAAATTTTCTTATATCCACTTTTTTTAAATTAATCTATTAACCATTCTAATATATACCAAGATTTTTAAATATATTATATATTCTATCTAATTTTTACATATTATAAGCAATTACAGTATGACATCCACCTCTCCAAACTTGCACATCCTCTCGCATGTATCAATCTTACAATCTCTATTCTCTTCATCTTCATCTCTTTTTGTATCTTTTTCTTCATGTCCTTGGTCCAAATATTGAGGTAAGAATTCTTCAAGGTCTTCTATTTGAAACCGGCCATCTCTTCTTTTGAAAGCCTTTATTTTTTTTCCTGCTATTGGAATTTTAATGATAGCTCCATCTAACTCACGTGAGATATATGTGGCATTATTATGGACTGTAACTACTACGAATGGTCTAAACCATTTTTTTACAAATTTCTTTATAGTGCTATGCTGATGTTCAAGGCTGCTTTCATAAACTAAAACCTAGTCTCCAATCTCTATAGGCTTAGACTTCAACCTATGAGTCTTATCAATTTTTTTTTTTTTTTTTTTTTTTTTTTTAATCTTGCTTCTTTTAACATCTCAGCTGTAATTTGTAGGTCTTCAGGTAACCTACCCAATTCTTAGTTTCGAAGCTCTAATAATCTTTTCTATTAATATCATCTTTTTAAGATAAAAACATCCATATAAAATAGGTTTCTTCAGTTGATATTATACGATTTTGTCCTAATATTAATTCCATGGACATATAACTAGCAATAGTATTGTGAGTTGTTCTATCAGTCCATAAAGCAAATAGAAGCAGTTTAGGCCATTGAATTGACCTATCCTTATATGCCTTAACTAATACATAAATGATAGGAGGATGATTCCTCTCACTCTTTTCATTGACTTCAGGATTATAAGAAGTAGTTAACTTCAACTAAAACTTTGTACCTATTGAAAAATTCTCTTGTATCAACGACATTCAATTCTCTTCTATCAACTCTCATCTTTCCAATGCTACTACATCTACTTAAGATATCTTCTAGTATAAATCTATATACTACTTATGTAGTCTTGGTTCTCAAAGCTCTTCTTTCAACATAATTTGATAGCTCTTCTCTTGATAAAATCAAATATTTCATACTCCAAAGTCTTGATGGCATAGCTACCAAATCAATTATCCATTGAAAATATATTGAAGGTAGATAAGTAGCATGTAATCTATTTTTGTATCTAACTTTAGATTATAATTGACATTCTATGCATGAGCTCACAAAGTCTTTTACATCCTTGTTTCAATCCTTCCACCAATTCTTTTTCTTGAACTTGATATATATAGTCCAAACTTTTCTATGTCCTGCCCAAAGTATATCATGATGTTCTCTTAAAATCTTAAACTTAATTTTAAGATCTCTTATTATCCTCAATGCAATATTGTCACCTCTTTTTGGCCTCTTCCATAGAAATCCATCCATAAGCATTAATCCACCCTTCTTGTTTCTTCATTGTATTTAAATAAATTCTAATATCATTCAATTTGCCTTCACATAAATCTTCATAGAAATTTTGAACCTTATCACCAAAATTCATTCCACTAGTAGAAAATGAATTTCCATAACTCTTCTCTTCTTGATCTTCACCTCCTTCATGTGCCATCATCTCCTCTTCAAAGGTATATCTAGCTGTAGATAGCATATCTACTACTAAGTTTTTTTTATCAATAATATATATTAAAATAGGGTTCAATGTTCTTATATAGGCTATCCATCTTAACATGGTAATGTCTAGAATAGTATAGCTAATTATCATTTCAAGTAATGGCAAACAATCTATTTTCAAAACCATACTTGTTCCAATCAAATAATTTCTCTCAGCCTTTAGAGCAATGAGAGCTCTCTAAAGCTCTTTTTTAATTTGGAATTAAGTCTTTTGCTGCTTTGTAAGAACCCTAGCCCCAAATCTTATAGAAAATCTTCTTCCTTCTACATCATCTTATCCAATAGCCCATCTAATTGCTATGGGGCTTGTATCCACTATTACAACTACTGGTCTTCTACATTAATAATCAACTTATCTAAGCAGAAGTAGTAAACTGAATATCTTTTTCAAGTTTTTTATAGCTTCTTCTTTTTTTTCTTCCCAAAAAAATTTCTTATCTTTCTTCAATAATTTATATAGTGGCTCAAAAATATGGGCAAAAAGAGGCACCCAAATGTGATAGAATATATATGCACTTAAAAATCTTTTGGCTTTTATAATATTTCTATAAGCCTTCATCTTAGATATAGCATCTTTTTTATCAGGGTTTGGTTTCCCACCATACTTGCTACACATGTGTCCTATTACTAGAATCTCATCAACTCCAAAGCTTGATTTCTCCAAAGTTAATATGAGATTAATTGACTCCAATCTTTCCAAAATCCAAGCCACATCTTTGATATGAAACTACTAAAAAGACAACCATGTTGGGAGCTTGTAGATTATGACTCTATAAAAATTACATCTCAATTGAAATTGCCAACCAGTTTAGAATTAAAACTAAGGTAATCAAAAGAGGAAGTAGATACTTTACAAATGATCAATAAAATGTATTAAGTGACATGTGTGAAGAAAAAAACCTTAAGATTGACAGATGCCTATGTCTTAAGAGAAAAATTTAAGGTGAAAAAACTAAGATATGATGTTATCCTTGATATGCTATGGTTGAAGATGGAAAAGAAACAAGTTTATTAGATAGCAAAGACAATCTCTTTTAAAGATGGAAGATACAAGGTGACTCTTTGAACCTCTACATCAAGTGAAGAGGAAAGACAATTTGCAACCAAAGACTTATTCATAGCGACAATATTTATAAAGAAATAAATACAATATGAATAACTTGTATATTTGGTGGTTTCAAATCTTACATCAATAGTAGAAAAGACAACCAAAGAAATAGAATGGGCACAACAACTCATATCAAAATATCATGATGTTTTTTCAATCGACCTACCTAATAGCATACTTCTTGATTGAATTGCCTCATGTAAAATAAAATTATTGCTTTGAGCCAAATCAACAAGTCGATCAATTTATCACCTAGCACCAAAAGAAGTTGAAGAGCTGCAAAAGTCATTAGACAAACTCTTGAAAAAAGGCCTCATTTGAGAGAGTATATCACTATGTAGAGCACCTATACTCTTTGTACCCAAGAAAGATGGTAGACTTTGCCTTTGCATCAACTATTGAGGCTTCAATATGCAGACTATTAAAAATGTATATTAACTTCTATGTGTGGATGATCTTTTTAACTAACTTCCAAGTACAACCATCTTTAGTAAATTGGATCTTCGGAGTGGCTATTAACAAACACCTATTGTAAGAAAGGATGTGGAAAAGATGACATTTTATACGCACTATGGACATTTAGAATGGTTAGTTTTATCCTTCAACCTTATCAATGCTCCAGCCTCTTTTATACATCACATGAACAAATTATTTTGAGACCTTTTGGACAAGTATATAGTTGTCTTTAATGATGATATCATCATATATACTAAAATCTTTGAAGAGTATGATCAACACTTACAAAAAGTATTGTGTTGATTACAAAATAGTCACTTCTATTATAAGTAATCAAAATGTGAACTTTAAAAGTCAAAAGTCATCTTTTTGAGGCATTTGGTGTCTTCAAAAGACATGCATATGAAGCAAGATAAGATAAAAACAGTAGAGGATTGGCCAACCTCCATAGATGCTTCTGAAGTTTGCTCATTTTTAGGCCTTGTCAGATACTATTGCCATTTTGTTTGGCAATTTGCTTACATTATTGTCTCATTAACAAATCTATTAGAGAAGGATGCCTCATTTGAATGAAAATTTGAGCAGTAAAATGCCTTGGATAAGTTGATGGAGGTATTCATTACTGCTCCAATATTACAAACGTATGATCCTAATATTCTTTGTATGCTTCACATTGATGCTTTCGACTTTATTATTAGAGCAGTTCTTCCATAAGACTTTGGTAGGGACCTTCAATCTGTACTTATGAATCATGCAAGCTTAGAAGGATAGAACGCAATTACTCTACATATAATTGAGACCAATTAGCGATTGTATATGCAACAAAGGTGTGGCAATACTATCTATTGGAAAAACCAGTGGTTGTTTGGATTGACCATTGATCTTTGATACATGATTTGCATCTGAAAAATATAAAATTATAGCATAATTATTGGAAAGAACAATTATAGCTTCTTGATATCTAGCTTGAATACAAGCAAGGACGACAACATATCATGCCAAATAGCTTATCACGGAGACCAAACTTAAAGGACAAAATGAGAAACAAGGGAGAAGTTACTACCATTAATAGCATCATTTGAGATCTAACCAAAGAGGCAAAATAGAAGGAAGCTATGCATCAAAATATTTATTTCAAAATACTTAGCAATTGATTGAAGGTAAGTGATATACAATATAAAAATTACTCTCTTAGTGATGGCTTGCTCTACTTCAAGAAGCAAATTTATATTTCCAATAATACTAAACTCTAGACGTGCATATTTGAGGATAGACATGACATCCCAATATCTGGACAAGTGTGATGAGAAAAGACTCTAGAACGGATCTCAAGGACATGGTTTTGGATAGATTTGGATTGTAATATTTGAGCCTTTGTATACTCTTACAAGTCATGTCAATGTAATAAAATATGCAATGCATTGTCTCTTCGACTATTATAGCCAATTTTGCCACCTACGACATGTTGAGAGTAGGTGACTATAGACCTCATTACATATTTGTCATAGACACCTTATAATCATATCGCAGTTGCTGTCTTTGTGGATCAACTCTTAAAGAAATTTCACTTTGGCATAGTGTACTTTGATATTGACACTCCAATACTTGCACAAGTTTTCTTTAATACAGTCTTTTGACTCCATGGATTACCTTGTGTCATCATTTTAGATTAGGATCCATACTTCATAAAAAGTTTTTAGCAAGCCTTATTGAAGTAACAAAGTACATAACTAGTCATATCTACAGCCTTCTATTCCCAAACAAATGGACAAACAGAGCATGCAAATCAAACCTTAAAGAATATATTGCAAGCATTTTTTGTGGTTCATCATAATGATTGTAATGAATACTTGACATCCTTGGAGTTTGCTTATAATGATAGTATTCAAGTACATACCGATCATTCATCATTTTTTCTTAATACCATTGTCGTATTGTAAATGCTTATAGTATGTAAAAATTAGTTAAAATATATTATATGTTAATAAATCTAAATGTGTGTTAGAGTGGCTAGTAGATTAAATTAAAAAGAGTTGGTATAAGAAACTTTACTTTGTTTCATTACTTGTTTTGATTTTGACATTAAATATATATATATATATATATATATATATAGACCTAAATATTTTGTATGAAGCCTTGGGAGAAGGTGGAAGCTTGAGGATGAAAATCTAAACTAGTAGGAGGCTAATTGGGAGGGATGAAAGCAAGGCATGGTCGGATGAAGGCAAGGAATGGGGAACTTCATCCTTATTGGTCGAATACCCTGCCCAATGGGCTTTGAGGAGGCTGCCGCGACCTTAAGAAGGGTTTCGGCGACTTCAAAGAAAGCATTCTGAGATTACAAGCTAGGGTTGTAAAGTTTAGGGTTTGGGGTACAATTTGTGTACAAAAATTAGAGGATTTGGAGTCAAGGTGAAAACGTTATAGCCGTTTGAAGTTAAAGTGTTTATTA
Source organism: Physcomitrium patens (assembly GCF_059467195.1). Classification (NCBI taxonomy): domain Eukaryota; kingdom Viridiplantae; phylum Streptophyta; class Bryopsida; order Funariales; family Funariaceae; genus Physcomitrium; species Physcomitrium patens. Next base: position 8,383,606 of record NC_143433.1, on the reverse strand, counting down.
AGACATATTGTTACTATTTTGAGAGTACAAGGAGTTTTACAGCAACTTTTGAAGATCGGAAGGTGCGACTGGAACGGCGATTTCAAGGCCTACATCTTTCATGAAAGAATTATTGCTTTTAGAGTTTATATGAAGGAGTTGTAAGGAGTTGAAGGTGGCGCTTACTTACTGCTTTTATAAAATAAAATAGATGATACTTTTTGGAGAATTTCGTAAATTTGGCAATAGATCTATAGATGAAATTTTAAGGATTTGATGATACATATGTACTCAATATATATTATAAGTTTGAGTTTGATCAGACAATTAAATTGAAAATTATTAAATTTCAAGTAGGTTGAGGTCTTGAAAAGTGAACTTTGAGAGGCAATTAGAATTTCTAAGATCTTTAATAATCTACTAACTGGATTGAAATAAAATTTAATTATAAGGGTAGTAGACTTGATTTGCTATATATATATATATATATATAATTTAAAAATAATTGAATGGTTTGAAAGAGAGATTTTGGCATTGGAATTTCATCATTCAAATATGAGTAGGAGAGTGGCTGATACTTAAGCTAATTTTAGGATTGATCTTATTTTAGGTAAGTTCGATCTTCTTCAAATTTTTTGTGCTTATTTTCAACTTAATTATTAAGATGTATGCAAATTTTAAAGCTAATATTGATGATTCATTCATTAATTATTGAAATTTAAATTTGCTATAGAAATTACTTAGAATTCATTAAGATTCAATTAGGGTTTGATTAGAATTTAAGATTTGGTTAGGATTGAGATTTGATTAGGATTTAAGGTTTGATTTAAGATTTGATTTAGAATTTGGATTTGATTTAAGATTTGATTAGGATATGATTAGGATTTATTTAGGATTTGATTAGGATTTATTTAGGATTTGATTAAGATTTGGTTAGGATTTGTTTAGAATTTGACTAGGATTTATTTAGGATTTGATTAGGATTTGATTAAGATTTTTTTAAGATTTGATTAGGATTTGATTAAGATTTTTTTAAGATTTGATTAAAGTTCAATTAAGATTTGGTAAGGATTTATTTAGAATTTGATTAGGATTTGATTAAGATTTTTTTAGGATTTGATTAAGGTTCAATTAAGATTTGATTATGATTTGTTTAGGATTTGACAAAGATTTTTCTGGGATTTGACTAGGATTTATTTAGGATTTGATTAGGATTTATTTAAAATTTTTAAAAGATTTGATTAGGATTTGACTAGGATTTGTCTAAAATTTGGTTAAGATTTATTTAGGATTAGACTAGGATTTGAAAAGAATTTGATTAAGGTTTGACTAAGATTTGACTAAAATTTGATCAAGGTTTGATTAGGTTTTGACTAAGATTTAGTTAAGATTTTATTTTAATATTTTATTAAGATTTCTATTTATATATATTTATATATATATATATATATTAAATTTCTATATTATTTCTTTATGATTTCTTTAAAGAATCTCTAAGAATTTTTTGGATTTCATATATAATTCTTTTGAAATTTTAATTGAATTTGATTGATGTTTGATTATATTTGCTAATCTTTAATTATAATTTATTTAAGAATCTATTAGATTTGTTAGGACTTATTGTTGCAATTTTCTTTTTATCTTCTATAGCTAGATATCAAATACATTTTCAATTTAAGTTTTACGTAATATAACAACAATCTTATAAGAAGCACGGTTTTGCTTCTTTACTACACAAAATCGACAAAAGCAGTATATAGATAATTATCCGCAATACAAGATCTTTTGAGAGGATGATCATGTATTATTCTCCAATGCCAACTTGCTACATCAATCCAAATCCATAAAGTAGCACCTCGGTGGCTTGGACCTTTTTGCATTTCTATATTGATTTCTAATGTTATATATCACCTTGAGCTTCAATCGCATATTTGAATTCATTCAGTCTTTCATGTTTTATAATTGAAGAATTTCATAGCAAGTCAAAGGGCTTTTTGGATTGACACCAACCACCACCATGACTAGTTGTAGTTGATGACCAACAAGAAATGAAGTAGACAATATTTTGGAGCATTGCTACCTTTGTTGTGGCAGTGGACGTCCACAACTTTAGTATAAAGTTCTTTGGAAAGGTTATTCTATTCACGATGTAATATGAGAATTTGCACAAAATCTCACCCATTGCCAAAAGACAATTTGGAGATACCATCAAGAGTAAAACGGTGATGTTCCGTATTAGTGGAGGAAGATTAACTGTAACAGGGTATAGATAAGATAATTATATAGATAGTTAAAATTATAGAAGTTTCTAGAATTGATGTTAGATTAATAGACTAGGTAGGATCTATTGCGGAACATTCAAGAAAGAATTTAGGATAATTATTTAGATAGAATCCACTATAGAATCTTTTAAAAAAAACTTAAGATAGTTATTTATGTAGAGCCAACCATAGAATCTTCTAAAAAAGAATTTAAGGCAGTTATCTAGGTAAGATCCACCATCTAAGAATATTTTAGAAATTCCAAAGTGGTAGGACAAGGTATAAATAGGATTGGCTAGGGCCTCTTGGGCATCTAGTTAGGTATGGCTTCAGACCCTTTCTCTTAGTAAAGTTTGGTTTTGTATCCTTTCATTCAGTTCTATTTTGTTTTGTTTCTATTTGCTTAGTTTTGACTTTCATATCCTATTCTATTTAGATTCATTCAATTTTACTCTAGTCTATTTTATCTTATTTTGTGATGAGGCTTTAAGTAGCTGTAGATTAGAAGGATCTTCGGTTCTTGAGATAGTCTGGTCATATTTCAATAGGAGCTAATGGTCAATCTAAACAGTCATTGGCTTCTCTAATAGATAGTATTGCCACATCTTTGTGGCACATATAATTACTAATTGCTCTTAATTACATACAAAGTAATTGCACTCTGTCCTTCTAAGCTTGCAAAATTCATACACCACAAATTAAAGGTCCCTACAAAAATCTTATTGAAGGACCATGCCAATAGCAAAGTAGAGAGCATTAATGTTAAGTATACAAGAAAGGCTAAGTTTATATGATTATAGTATTAGAGTAACAATAAGTGCCTCCTTCAACTTATTATTGACACTTTATTGCTCTAATTTCCATTCAAATGGAGCATCTTTCTCTAATAAGCTTGTTAATAAGGCAGCAATGTATACAAATTGCCAAAAAAATTGATTATAATATCTAACAAGGTCTAAAAATGAGTAGATTTCAGAAGCATCTTTGGAATTTGGCTAATCTTTTATTGCTTTCACCTTATCATGTTCCATGTGCATGCCTACAAAGAACACTACATGCCTCAAAAATATAACCTTTAACTTCTAAAGTTCATACTTTGATTACTTGTAATAGAAATTATTATCTTATAGCCGACCAAATACTTTTTATAGATATTGCTCATGCTCTCTAAGGATTTTACTCTAGATTAGGATATCATCAATAAAGACAATTATATATTTATCCAAAATATTCTAAAATAATCTATTTATATAATCCATAAAAGATATTAAAGCATTGGTAATGCCAATAAAAAGAATAAGTCATTTAAAATATCCATAATGCATATAAAATACCATCTTTTTTATATCCACTTTTACAATAGATGTATACCAATAGTCACTCTAAAGGTTCAAATTTCTATAGATGGTTGCATTTCAAAGTTGGTCAAGAAGATGATCTATACATAGAAGTGAATATGTATTTTTAACAGTCTACTTATTGAGGCCTTAATAGTTGATGGAAAGCCAAAGTCCACCATCTTTTTTAATATAAAGAATGCAAGTGCTTTCTATGGCCACGTGATTTCTTAAATGAGGTCTTTTTCTAAGAGTTTATCTAATATTATTTATTACTCTTCAATTTTATTAGGTGCTAGATAATAAATTTGTTCACTTGTTAGTTTGGCTCCAAACAATAGTTCTATTTCGAAAGAGATACCTCTATTAGGTAGCATGCTACCTAATAAGTTGATTGAAAAAATATTCTAATATTCATATTTGAATTATTTTGCACATTTTACTCCTTTGGCTATCTTTCACACCATTGAGATAAGATTTGGAACCACCATACATATTAATTGCTTATATTATATTTGTTTCTTAATAAAGACCATTTCTACAAGTAAGTTTATAGCCGTAGATTATTTTGCTACCTCATTTGATGTGAAGGCATGAAGAGTCATCTTGCATCTATCTTCTTTGAAGAAGATCATCCTTGCAAGCCAATCAATTTTCTTATTTTTTTATCTTAAGCCATGGCATACCAAGAATAACGTCACATCAAAGCTTTATTAACTTGAATTTCTTCTTCAAGGAATAAGTATCATTCAACCTCAAGATTTCTTCTTTATAAGTCTCATTCAATACATTCTCTTTTTCATCTGCTAAGTGTATATTTTTTCCTTTGATTAACTTAATTTTAATCCAAAGTTGGTCGATAATCTCAATCAAGATATAATTTTTTGTAGAGTCGCAATCTATAAGCACTCAATATGACTATCTTCTTACTCAATTCATTAGATATATTAATCGATCCTTCTGTTAATTATCCAAGGCTATGTCATTTATCTTTCAAAGATAGCAAATATCTCCAATACTAGCCCTCCGTGTTTTTATTGAGGAGCACCAATTTTCTACTCCACTTCTTTATCAACTTAATAGATCTCAAGATTGTGAATCTGCCTCAATTTGTTTGTACCTAAACTTTGATGTTTTAGACAATATCTAATTTAATAGCTAATATTTTTCATCTTTTTAGTATTAGTGGTCTTTGTAGGGCATTAATTTCCATTAGCATTGGTTGTTGTACCATAGTATTATCAAGGAAAAGAACTCGATAAATGTAAATAATCAAGTGAGACTTTTTTTAAAGAAGTATGATAAAATAGAAGTTAATATATATATATAAAAAATTAAAAAATTAAAATAGCTATTGCCAAAAGATAAAAAAAATTAAAGATACATGAATCTAAAGTAGAAAAAGAAAAGAATTGATAAGAATGAAGAAGGTTTTATTCTTGCCTCTATATATACTATCTACCTAAAAGCTATATGGTGATGTTCTATAAGATCTCCAATATGTATTGACTTTGCAAGTCACATGCTTTAACTTACGAGGTAAGTTTTTTATGTGTGCACCACATAATTAGCTTATTCTATAAGCTATCTAGAATTGTAATACATGGCTAACTTATTGACCAAGTTTTTAACCTAAAAATCAAGTATAAATATATATAAAGTCAAAATTGTATCTATGAAGCTTCTAGGAAGCTTTACTAAGAGATAATATGATATTAATTTATTTTTATCTATTCTTATTTAATCATATAAGTAATTATTAGGATAAGTATGTATATCCTTGACATTAATTCTTTTTTTAGGAATAAATTCTACAAGGCGTAATTGTCATATATTGAAGAAATCTAAAATGAGATAAATTATATTTGTCACATATTTTCATCTTTGTTTTATTTGAAGATAGTTGATGGATCTTCTTAGTTATCGATCATGTTTCATATCAAGGAAAGCAGTCCATCCTATTATTTGATTGTTATTAAGGCCTTTATAACTTCCTTCAAATAAAATATTTGAAAAATTATCAAAAGTTGTTTCTACCTTTAATAAAATCACCAAACATTGGCATCTCTTTTAAGGTTGTTATACCAAATACATTGTATTTCACTATCTATTTGAGAAAGAACATGTTATTTTTGAAGATCTTCATCCTGATTATGTCATTTTGAAGGATGAAACAATAAAAATAATGCTCCAAAACTTGATTAACATGCTCTATCACTCTATCAATTTGAAGATGAAAGGTTGAAGATAATTTTATATCTACCTTTAAAATCTTAAAAATAATTCTCTAAAATTTTGATACAAATTAAGTCCTTCTATTCAATATAATATCTTTAAATAATCCATGATAGCAATAAATATTTTCAAGAAAAAAATTAATTATTTTTTTTTACTTGTGATAGATTTTGTATGTGGTAAAAAATATGCCATCTTTGTAAAATAATCTATTATCACAATTAAAGAATTATACAAATTTGAGACTAAAAGATCCATGATAAAATCTATAGAAATAAAAGACCATAGTTATTTAAATATGAGCAATGCTTAAAAAAGTTTATAAGATCAATAACAAGGAATTTTTTACCTTGAATAAATGTCACATGACTTGAAAAAATCCTTCACTGCCTTCTACATTTGCGAACACCAAAAATCTCTAGGTAGAAGTTCAAAAAGCTTGTCATATCCAAAATATTTGGCTGTTGATAAGTTATAACATACTTGAAGAACATGTAAATATGATTATTTTTTTGTAATATATATGATTCCTTTAAAATAGAATAATTTTTTCTTCAATTCAAATTTAAAAGCATCATAAGATTTAAAAGAAGGATTTTTGATATTTTGAAAAAAAAGATCAAAGGACATATTTGAATGAATTTTTTTGACAAATATTGAATCAAAAATCAATATTAATTTTATTTCTCGAAGATAAAAATTCTCCAATTTCAAGAAAATCATTTTTTGTTGATTAAAAGATAAATTTCTTTCTTTTGGTATAAGATAAGAATGTCTAAAAAATGCATCTTATAAACCTTATTATTTTTTGAATTGATAATTGATTTTGAAATAAAATCTTGACAAAGACATGCTCCAATGGACTTAGTGACAATTCAAAGCATGTCTTGATATAAAATATTTAAGCTTCTTGTAGTTAATATAAACAATGATTGAATTAGAAGTACTTTCTAGATAATGGTGCCATTCTTGAAACAAATCTATAATTGCAAGAAGTTCTTTTTTGTGAATCTTGTAGTTAATCTTGGCTATTGAAAATTTTCTTGAATAAAAATCTACTGGGTGAAATTTATTTTTTGTTTCTATTTGTGACAATACAACACTCAAAGCAAAGTTTGATGCATGTGTTTCCATAAAAGTTCTTATAAGTATAAATAAATATTTGATTGTTTTAGACTTATGATTTTTTAATTGATTAGCAAAAGTTTTGATTACACTATGGAAAAAATAAAGATTAAAAAATATATATTTTAATTGAAGATTATACTTATTTATCCAAAATAAATCTAAAATAATTAGGTTAGACAAAAATTTAATCATATTAAATATCACTAAGCTATTATAAACGTTTATTACTACATCCGTAAGAATAATTTTATGAATAATTGTTAAAGATACAAGCTTATCAAAAAAATATAAATAAATGAGATGTATATTAAAAAAATATGAATATTTAAGAAAAATAAAATAAAATAAAATAAAATAAATGTGAATAATTATTACTAAAGATAAGAATCCAAGAGATTCCTTAAATTAGACTAAAATCAAAGAATATATTAATAAAGGTGAAAAAAGTCTTACTTTTGCTTCTATATACATTATAAAACAAAAAAGCTAAATAACAAGATTTTATTAATCATCCAACATATGTCCAACTTAGAAGACATATGCCTAACTTATAAAATTATTTTCTTATATGTTCGCCCTGTAGCTAATTTGTACTCCAAATAGCCAACATGTAAGACATGTAGCCAACTTGTAAAATAAGTGGTTAATATATACAATAAGTGGCTAATTTGTTAATCAAGTTTTTAATCCTTTAATCACCTATAAACACTTATAGAGTTGAATCTATATCTATAATGTTTTAAAGAAGCTTTTCACTAGGGCATTATCAAATTAATATACTTTTACAAACTTCTACTTAACTTCTCTTATTTTCATAATTATTAATATTAATATTGATATATGTGATATTTTCTTTCTTTTTAAAATAAAATTTAGAAATATTTTTTTAATTCTCTATAATATAAATTTATTCCTTCTTATTGATATGAAGTTTTTTTTGTATTGTAAAATATTTTACATATATACTATTAATTTGCATATCTTCTAAATTTGATTATATATCTTAATTCATAGAAGTATTTAGAAAAAAAACATAAAAGCATTGAAGTACTAGGATATGATTTTGGTTAAAAAAAATTTATAAATAATTGAATAGATTGAGACAAAAATTAAAAATCAAGCAAGTTGAGCAATAAATTTCATATTATATTGTAATTGTAAAAACAATTCATTGATAGAAGCATTGTTTCTCTACTTACAAGTTGTATCATATTCTCTAAACATGTTATTTATTACTTAATATTTTTTACGCTTAATGCAACTTACTTAAAAAAATTACAAGTTGTATCATATTTTAATATTTAATAATTTAAATGATCTAAAAATTTTTACAAATTAAAAATATATATAATTTTGAATATTTAAAAGATTTTTAAATTAATAAATTTATTATAATATATATGCATATCTATATATATATATATATATATATATATATATATATATATATATGTATATATTTTAATATTTAATTATGATAGGTGTGTGTATATGTGTACATATGTATATCTATATCTATATATATATTTATATATATATATATATATATATATATATATATAGATATATATATGTATGTACATATATTTATTTATATAAAATAGATGCTTTGTATATATATAATATTTTTTCATCTAATTTTTATGTTTTTAATTATATTTAAATTATTATAATACAGATTAATTTATATTAATTAAAATTTCATTATTAATTATATTAAATTTTTTTGTTAGTTATTTATTGTAAAGATTAATTGTAGATTTTTAAAATAATAAAATTTAATTATTAATTTTATGTAATAATTTCTTATACTTATAATTTTAATTTTATTAAAATTATGGTTTTTTATTATGTTTTAAAATTCATGACAGTCATATTAAAACATTATTCAATTGATACTAAATTTTCTTTGCAATTCTCTATATGAGAAGAAATTGTCTTGTATATGAAAAAAAAAACATATCTTTTGGTTATTTTTTGTAGTTACTTTTTATAAAATTTAATAATTTATTTCTAATTTATTTCTAATTAATAGTCAAAGAAAAATTATTTTATGTAGATATTCATTTTTTAGTTATATATTTGATAATACATAGTGTCAAATTGGTATATATGTAGAAACACTTTGTATCAATTTGCATCTAGAACTTATACATGTCAATTGTCACAAAAAGTATAACTCAAATGATGTTATTTTTTAAAGATATATTTGTAGGCCTAAGAATATTTTTCAAATAAAAATAAACTACAATACAAATAAAAAGAAATAAAATATACGATGGAACTTTCAACTATGAAGTAGGATTAGTAAACTTGTGGCAGTGTTATAAATAATATGCAAAAAAAATAGTTAATTTTGTTCAAGAAACTACTTGTGAAAATATTAAAAAAATATTAAATTACATAAAAAATAATAAAAGTATGTTAAAAAAATACTTATAATAGTACTATAATAAAGTTGATCATAAAAAAAAAATATGTTGTTGTAGATCCAAACCAACATATTTCATAGATTTTTCTTGGAATTTGTTTATTATTATTACAAATGCAAGAGAAATTGGAAATTGATTTTTCTTTAGAATGAATGGAAGTTCTTTTCTTGTCAAAGTTAATGTAATCTGCAAAATGAACACTAAGTTTCTAGCAAATTTTCCTCTAGTAATTCCTACTTCAAAAACTTTATCTATTACTTGTGTAATTATCAATCAAGTTCTATTGCAAAGTCCTTGGCAAAGAGCAATATTTCTTAGTAGCATCATTGGAGTCAACTTATCTAATATGAATAAATGCATAAATTATTTTAAATAAAATAAGATACACCTTTGAATAGAACCAACTTTAAGATTCGCAATTCAAATCACATGTGTTAATATATTATTTGTATAATAAAATATTTGATTTTGATTCTATTGGGATTTTTTTAAAAATCTTTAAAAGATATTTTAATTATCAAGTATTTTAACAAAAATTGTAATTTCATTATTTATCTTTAATATTTTAATTTTAAATTCTTAAAATAAAATATTAATTTTATTTTATGTATATGATATATTAGATATTTAAATTGTTAAAAATCAATAATTTATTTTTAATAAATTATATATTATTTTTAAATATTTTTTTATAAATTAATATATAATTTATTCTTATGTATATATGTAAATGTTTATATATATCTATAAATATAAGTAGACATGTATAAAAATAACTATAATAAATAAAAATAAACATGTGAATAAAAAGAATATACTTAAGATTTGTATTTTAATAAGAATTCATAATTAAGATTTCATAATTAAAATTTCAAAGGTTTGAAAATAATTTTTTTATACTTATTGTAAAAATTCACCTAACCAACAGCAAAACTTCAAATCTCAGTTATTGAAACGCGACCAAACTATCTTAAAAATCTAAGACCATTCTAATCCACAATAATATAAATTTCATCACAATATAGGATAGAGCGGACTTCAACAAATAAATAAATAAATAAAAATAGAACAGAATTGAATAAGAAGATGCAAAATCAAACTTTACTAAGAGAAAGAATCCAAAGCTATATCTGACTAGATGTCCAAATAGCCCTTGCCAGTCCTATTTATACTTTATCCAACCATCTTAGGACTTTTAGATTATTTTTTATGGTGGATCCTACCTAGATAACCACCTTAAGCTCTTTTTAGAATGTTCTTTGGTAGATTCTACTTAAATAACTATCCTAAGTTCTTTCTAAAATATTCCATGATAGATCCTATATAGTCTAATAACTTAGCTCAAATTCTAGAAATATAATTCCAACTATCTATCCCTATGCGCCAATAATACAAATATCTTATCTATACCTTATTATAGTTACTGTCTACATTATAATTTGATTTTGATAGCAATAGTATTGAGAAGGTTGATTTGCAACAATAATTATTGGAATTTTGATTAGTCTTAAGCCATCATCCAATATTTGATTATGAATTGAAACCTGCTAGGCCATGTTATAAATTGTGCATGAGAAGCATAGATGCTTGTTCCATTGATCTCCTATAGTAGAATACGATTACATATCTAAGCCTATGTTGAAGTTATTTCGATACAAGTGTAGGAGTGATTTGTTATCTATAGGAGCATGATGAGGACTTTGATATTGTCTTTGAGTTACAAAAACATCTCAAATTTTGTAACTTGTTCGTTATTTAGATTGCCAACAAGAATATTTTAATACTTGTAGTATGTTGTAGAGTTGATATTATCAACTTCAAATATAGATTGGTCATAAGTTAGATTTGCAAGTTGTTGAGAATAAATTATAAATATTGACATGATTTGATATTGATACTTACAGAATAAAATTAAAGAATAAATAATGAATAAAATAAAAATAAAATGACATTGTTATGAGTTCTTCTTTTAACATAGGAAATAGTGTGAATAGTTGGAGCAAAGATTTTTAAAATATACTTTTCTTACGTTTCATTCTATAAAATATTGTCCAAATTTTGTAAATTATTTAAAATATAAAAAATAAAACCACAAAGAATTATTATTGGAAAACTAAAATAATAGATCATTCTCAAAGAAAACTCTATAAAAGCTTAGATAGCAAGAATACTTTTAAAATGGATGAGTTGACTTTGCAATGGCACAATAGAATACAATTAGTGAAGTCGGCTTTCAAGTGAAGCAATTTGTGTGCAAACATATTTACAAGCAAGACCTTCTTTAAGCTTCTCTAGAAATCATAACAAATAACAACACATCAGATTGATTGAAATGTAATTTTTATCACTGTAACTTTTAAGAAGCAATAGAAGGCTATATTTAAATATTAATATTTAATATATATATATATATATATATATATATATATATATTTCATTCTTTCATTTCATAGTCCATCTAATACCACCACTCATATCTAATATTGACATAAATTATTAGGTAAATTATAAACATTGCCATTTTTTTAAAAAAATTAAATAAATAGTGTTAAGGTAGTATAATTTCCAACTTTCACCTTTGATGTTGTCAAAAAAATAATAAATTAGCTCATGTACACTCTTGTAAGTATATTCATAGATTTACAATAATTTTAAAATAATTAGTAAACTTCTAGTGATCTTGGCACTATACTTAATTTTTTATTCAAAAAAAATTGAGTTAACATTACACTTTTGCTTTACTTTTGATAAAAATAAAGAAGGTGCATGCATTGAATGAGAGCTACTACTTGTCTCCTTAAGCAATCTTAATATATAGATGAAAGCATATAAGCCATGAAGTGCACTAAATGAAAGCCACTACTTGTTTCCTTGAATGATCTTAATATTTAGACTAGATGAACTTGTGTCATTGTCACAAAAAGTTTGATTCAAATGAAGCTATTTTTGTGAGCTAAAGAATATTTTTCAAATTAAAATATAATATAATACAAATAGAAAGAAAAAAATTATATAATGGAGCTTTTGTGTATGAAGTAGGATAAGTAAATTCATGTTTTTGTTATTGATAATATACAAAAAAGTAGTTAATTTAGTTCAAGAAATTACTTATAAAAATATAAAAAAAAAAAAATTATATTAAAAAATATATTTAGAAATTCAAAGATGTACTAAGTTAATAAATAAATAAATAAAAATATAAAATGTAAAAAATAAATTACTGATATTTATCTAATTAAAACTTTTAAAAAAATAATATTCAGCCTGGAATTTAAATTGCTATTTCTAAGAAGAAGAATCTGGATAGAATGGAAGGAAGTGCATCAAGAGAGTGCTACATAAAGTTGACTATGGAAAAAAAATAGATTGTCATAGATTCAAACCAACATGCTTTACTAATTGTCTTAGGAATATGTTTATTATTATTACAAATACAAGATGGATTGGAAATTTCTTTTTCTTTAGAATAAATGGAAGTTCTTTTGTTGTAGAAGTTAATATAATTTGTGGAATAAACATCAATTTTCAGCAAATTTTCTTCCAAGAATTTTTGCTATAAGATCTCAATTCATTAGTCGTCTAATTAATAATCAGATTCTATTGCAAAGTCCTAGACAAGGAGCAATATTTCTTTGTAGTATCACAAAAGTCTCAATTTTAAGACAAAGCCTTGATCTAAGCATTCTAGATGGATTAAGTGACTTGATGAATTCAACTAGATAAACATTATTGTTGTCCATACCATCTTCAATAACAACTTCATTAACACTTAAATATTCTTGTTCTTCTCTAAAAAATATAGCCATAATCTTCTCACTAATATCTTCTATATTATCATTGCATATGGATAAAGTTACTCTATCTCTAAATAAGGCATTATTTGCTATATTGTCTTCTACCAACTTTAAATAAATAACATCTACTAGGAGCATTAATTTTTGATTAACAAGCATATGATCAGGAAGCTTAACTATATTATTAGGTAATAAGTTTGTACCATTTCCAATCTGACAAGTAAAAATTAGAAATATTAGTCAATAATTATGTAACCATAAAGAATTCAAATGCACTACCATCTATATATACAATGTGTGTGTGTATTCTATACCTGAAGAAGCTAATTAGCAAACTCAAAATTCTTGATGATGAAAATCATATGATAATTTTTTGCATCAATTGAACTTTAGTTTCTAAAGTATTGTAAAAAAATGACTTATTAATTCTTGGAAGTCCATTTAGAAAAAAACATGAGTCTATTTTATTTCATTATAGAAGCCACAATACCATCATATGTCTTTTTTTATTTAAGATTTAATTGTAGAACATACTGCTCTAAATTTGCTTCTAATTTTTGAATGTCTCATGTTCTTTCTTCACCAATAAATTGATTTTTATTAACTATTACATTCCAATTGTTTCTTGGTAATGACATTAGAAGAAAATATAAAAACATTCTATCAAAGTCTTACAAAATCTTATCCATCAAAAAAAGTCCAAAATCTTTAATCTATTCCTTTGTTGGATTGCTAATTCCATGTTCATTTTACAAATGGGCATTGAGATCATCTAAGATGTTTTTTCAAAATCTTTTCAATAGATTTAATGCATTTAGTGGATTTTCATACAGTAATAAAATAGCAAATAATGCCTTAATTGAGATCTAATTTGTATTCTTGTTGCTTCTTTCAAACAATGTTACCACTTTTTATCATCTTCAAGCAATCTTAAAGATATACATGAACTATTAAATGTTGAATGAGAGATTCTATGAATAGTCTTTAAGTGCTCAAATGATTTTAGATTCTTAATATAAATTAATAGAAGCCTCAAATAAAATCTTTCTTCCATTGCACGATTTACAAAATATAATCTTCCAATAACAAATCTATATTTTTTTAATATCTACATCTTTCTTATCTTATACCAAATAAAATGTTATAGAAATTGTTGGTATGTATATTATCTTACCATTATAATTGTTACAAACATCTCAAAAAATAAAATTAATGTTGTCTTTTATCTTTCAGTACATTCTAAAATTGTAGTTGCTTCATCATTTGGATCATATACTACTTGATGCAATTTTGGAAGATGAACGGCCAAACAAACAATATTTGGCATTTCTTTATTGATTCATGTACCAAAAAATTTCCAAGTAGCCTTTGGAGTTCTAATTTATCTTGCATCCAAATATTGTTTGATCTCATCTTGTTGTCATAGACATATATTTACTGTAATTGTTACCTAGGTAATATGAATAGATAGAAATAGGTAAAAGTAGATTAATTTCATAATATCTTCTGGAGAAGCTTCTTAAAAGCTTTAAAGATGTTGCTTTAACTTTACATGTGTTTATACTTGATTGATAGATTAGAAACTTGATCAATAAGTTAATCATGTGCCACACATATTGGTAGCTTACAAAATAAGCTCACTATGTAGTGTTGACATAGAAAACTTGCCTTCCAAATTAAGATACATGTTGTGCAAAGTCAACACGTTTTTGAAGGTCCTATAGAATGTCGCCACGTAGCTCCTAGATAGATAGTATATATAGAGGCAAGAGTGAAGCCTTCTTCATTCTTATCAACTCTTTTCTTGCTTCTAGTCTCAATTCAAGGGTTTCTAGTTTTCTTGACTTTTGGAAATAGCCACTCTAATTTCTTTCTTAATGTACATATTTAATTATTTCTATTTTTTCATCTTTCTTTGAGAAAATTTTCACTTTTTTATTTATTTTTTATCAAGTTCTTGTCCTTGACAGATTGATAAGAGTGCACTTACAATAACAACGGTTTGTCTAATCTTGATTAAGAGTGGATTATCCCTTTTTCATGATAAGACATAAGCGTATTAGAAGTTGCACATTACCTTCTTCTAAAGTGATATTATTTTTATTATTTTCTTTGTTCTCAAGTCCTCTCTTCTATTTATCTTCAACGATATTAGAGATCTTTTCTTTTTTAAGTGTTATCATGGCAAAACTTGCTAAAATGAAGAGTGCAATTGCACAAATACAAGAGCAATTGAGGGAATTAATGCTTGTAATGTATTAACTCAATTTACCACTACAAGGAGCAACAAGTTAGGCAGGAAGTGAAGATATAGAAATGATTGGAGCTACTTCAATACGTACACCAAATCATATCCCTTCTCCTATGGTAGAACATCCTTCCAAAGTTAGAAAATCAAGAATTATCCTATCCAAGAAGTTTGATGGCACTAGATCAAAGTTTAGAAGATTTATCAATCAAGTATAATTTGTGATTGAACTTCAACTCCAAAGCTATCCAACTCCAAGATTGCAAGTTAGATTCATTAGTATGTTTTTTTCAAGTTTAACATTATCATGGTTTTCATCTTTTTTTAAATGATAGGATCCAATATTAGATAATTTGGAGGCTTTTTTTGTAGAGTTTTGATCCATGTATAGAGAACATAATGTAACTACTGTTACAATCAACAAGATCCGTATTTTGCAACAAGACAATTGATCAGTAACGTTGTATGCTTCATAGTTTCAACAACGTATAACTGATATCAAGTGGAATGATGCTCTACTTGTTAGCCAATTTCTCTATGGATTACAATATGAGGTTAAAAAAATTAATGCTCAACTTACCTGAACTTCAAACATTAAGTCAAGCAATTGATTTTGCTATGAACTGCAATAATCAGCTCTTTGAATTTTGATCTGAGAATCATACAAGTAGACCTCAACGTTACTATAATTTAATGGCAACACCAATATCTCTTCAACACATATATTCAAAAATAGAGGATATACAAATTGATGTGGTATATTTCAAACTTCTTACTAAGTAAGAAAAGACTCGTCATCATTAGGATGGATTGTGCTTATATTGTGAAGAACCTAAGCACATTGCTCAACATTGCTCAAAGAAGCAATGCAACTATAAAATAAAAAGTACGGCTATCAAAGAAGATAGTATGTCAAAAAATGAGTTTGTCCAACTACAATAGGATTCGTGCAGTTGAAACCTTGTACAACACCTAGTGAAGGTCTTATTCTCTCATCAAAACCTTCTCTTTGTTTTATAATAAATTTTATTCGATGACCTAAAGATCATAAAGCCTCTACCTTGTTAGATTCAAGAGCATCAACATGTTTCTTAGATGAAGAATTTTCTATAAGACATAGCATATTTTTAGTGAAGAAAACTAAACATGTTCATGTAGAAGTCATAGATGGTTGTCCATTATCTTCAAGAGATGTTACTCATGAAATCCTTCTTATAGAAGTAGCAACTAATGGTCATAATAGCTTTGTAATATTTAATATCATTAAATCTCCCTCTGATTTAGTCATTTTAGGTTTATCATGGCTAAAAAAATATAATCCTAAAATAGATTGGACTTCTCATAGTTTTGACTTTTCTAAAGTATTACTAAGAACATAATTAATCAAGTAGAAAGTCATAAGTCTAGTACAATTAAACCTGTATTTGTAGGTACAAGAACTTTCTTGCATGTTGCAAAAGAAGGATCACCTTTTGTCATTTATGCCACACTTGTTTCTACTCGTGGAAAGTCTTCAAGTCGCATTCTAAGCCAATATCAAGATTTTCAATATATATTTGAAAAGGAGAATGCGGATACTCTTCTAGAACATCCTTCCTATGATTGCTCAATTGACCTTCAAGAAGGAGTACAATTGCCATTTGAACAAATGTACAACTTATCACAAAATGAGTTGGCTGAGCTTAAAGAGTATATTGAAGAAAATTTGGCCAAGAACTTCATATGCCATTCCAAATCTCTAATAGGAGTTCTAATTTTATTTGTAAAGAAAAAAGATAGATCATTGCGGATGTATGTTGATTATCGAGTACTCAACAAAATCACCATCAAGAACAGGTACTCGCTACCTTTGATATCTGACTCTTTGATCAGTTGAATCAAACTGAGATCTATATAAAAATAGATCTATGAAGAGCATACAATCTGATACGCATCAAAAAAAGGAGATGAATGGAAGACTGCGTTTCAAATAAGGTGTGGACATTTCAAATACAACGTCATGCCTTGTGGACTTACAAATTCACCAGCGGCATTCCAACATCTAATGAATGATGTCTTTTGGAAATTTTTAGATGATTTTGTTGTTTGTTCTAAGAACATTGAAGAACATGAACTTCTTAATCTTAAATAGATTTTGATGTTATTCTAAAAACATAGAAGAACATGAACTTCATGTTTATCATGTATTACAAAAACTAAGAGATGCGGGACTCTATACTAAGATAAAAAAAAGTGTGTATTTCACACTACTCAAGTCGACTTCTTAGGATACATCATTTCAAATGATGGACTTATGATGGATCCTAAGAAAATTCAAGCTATTATGAATTGGAAGATCTCAAAAATAGTAAGAGATGTCCAATGCTTATTGAGATTTGCAAACTACTATCAGATCTTCATCAAAGACTTTTCTCAAGTTGCAGCTCCACTCACATGTTTGACTTGTAAAGATAAACTTCAATGGAATCAAGAAGCAGAAGTAGCATTTGAAGCTTCAAAAATAATCTTTGTTTCTGCACCAATCTTGTATTGCATCAATTTTTCTAAGCCATTTTTTATAAAAACAAACACATTAGACTCTGCTTTGGGTGCTGTATTGTCACAAATGAGAATAGATGATAAATTTCACCCAATAGCTTTTTATTCAAAAAAAATTTTAGCAACCGAGATCAACTGCAAGATCCACAATAAAGAACTTCTTGCAATCATGGATTCGTTTCAAAAATGGTGCCATTATCTAGAAGGTGCTCCTAGTTCAGTCACTCTGTATACAGTGTCCGTATATAATACGACTATATAGTGAAATTATAATCAAAATTAAATTTCTAATTAATATCTAATTATCTTAGTTCAATTATAATTTGAGGTACCTAAAATGGCTTTTATAAAAGTCTCTTAGGTTATTTTCTTATCTTAATAGTTAGTAGGTTGAAGGTTAGTTAGTAATTTTATCTTCTAGATTGTAGAAACTCTTCTACTACCTTAAAAAGACCATAAATTGATAAAATTAGGTAAAAAGAGATAAATAATTAATATAGTTGATACTAGAATTAAGTTGACAATAGGATTGGGCTAAAAAATCCTTAGGGTAGATTACATTGATATCTGGGGATCGACCGTTGTCGGAGTAGAGAGAGAGTTTGCCTCAAGAAAATGCTGGACTTCTGGCTGTCACTAATTATTCAATCAAGCTTGAAAATAAGGGAGGCCCTAATTTTATATATAATTTTTCTCTTTCTGAGTAATTACACCAAATACACAATCCTCAAGTAACCCACAACTTCCAAAATATGATAAAATCTTCTAAATCCTTGTTTATTCTTATGTGGAGATTTTCTCAAACTTCAACACCTCATATCTCTTAATCCGACCGTCCAAACAAACTCAAATTTTACATAAGATATTGATGTATTCTTATTAACTTCTACAACAATTTTCAACCGCAAATTCATTGCAGATCTTGAGATATCTTGAAATCCCTAATAGTCGCTTCAAACCCTTGTCTTTATACATCTGCGTGCAATTTTCTTCATATCTCACAAAATATAAGCTCAAATGCCACGAAATTTGTATGTATAGCTTTTTAACACAAAAGTTTACATCATCCAAAAAGTTTGAGCCAAAAATTCGTCCGAAAACTCAAGTTATGGCTCCAACCATTACTACAAATAAACCCGCTTATTTACTGCTTTTGATTTGGAAGCATCGCCTTCAACTCCTTACAACTCCTTCATATAAACTCCAAAAGTAATAATTCCTTTGTAAAAGATGTAGGCCTTGAAATTGCCGTTTCAATCGCACCTTCCGATCTTCAAAATTTGCTGTAAAACTCTTCGTATTCTCAAAATAGTAACAATATGTCTTAAATAAACACCTTAACTTCAAACGGTTATAACTTTTTCACCTTAACTCCAAATCCTCTAATTTTTATACAAAAATTGTTCTCCAAATCCTTAACTTTACAATCCTATCTTATAATTTCAGAATGCCCCCTTTGACGTCACCGAAATGCTTCTTAGGTTTGCGGGCAGCCTCTTCAAAGTCCATTGGGCAGGATATTCGACCAATAGGGATGAAGTTCTCCATTCCTTGCCTTCATCCGACCATGCCTTGCTTTCATCCCTCCCAATTAGCTTCCTATTAGTTTAGATTTTCATCCTTAGGTTTCCACCTTTTCCCAAGGTTTCATACTAAACATTTAGGTCCTATATATATATATATATATATATATATTAATGTGAAAATCAAAAGAAATAAAGAAATAAAGTAAAGTTTCTTATACCAACTCCTTTTAATTTAATCTACTAGCCACTCTAACATACATCTAGATTTATCAACATATAATATGTTTTAGCTAATTTTTACATACTGTAAGTATTTACAGTATGACATCTATCCCCTCCAAACCTGCACATTCTCCGGTATGCGCCACATATTACTCTTCTTCATCTTCTTGGTCTAAATATTGAGGTAAGAATTCTTGAAGGTCTTCTATTTGAAATAACCCATTTCTTTTCTTGAAAGTTTTCACCCTCTTTTCTGCTATTGGATTCCTTATGATAGCTCCATCTAATTCACGTAAAGTATACGTAGCATTATCATGTACTGTAACCACCACATATCGTCCAAACTATTTTTTTACAAATTTCTTTATAGTACTATATTGATGCTCAAGGCTACTATCATAAACTAGAACCTTATCTCCAATCTCTATAGGCTTAGGTCTCAACCTATGAATCTTATCAAATCTTTCTTTATTTTTCAATCTTGCTTTCTTTAACCTCTCAGCTGCAATTTGTAGATCTTCAAGTAACCTACTCAATTGTTGGATTCGAAGCTCCAATAATCTTTCTCTATTTATATCATCTTTCCAAGATAAAAATATCTATGTAAGATAGGTTTCTTCAACTGGCATCATAGGTTTTTGTCCTAACATGAACTCCATGGGCATATAACCAATGACAGTACTCTGAGTAGTTCTATTAGTCCATAAAGCAAATGGAAGCAGTTTAGGCCATTGAATTGACTTACCTTTACATGCCTTAACCAATGCATAAATGATAGGAGGATGACCCCTCTCACTCTTTTCATTGGCTTCAGGATTATAAGAAGTAGTCAACTTCAATTGAACTCCATACCTGTTGAAAAATTCTCTTGCTTCAACAGCATCCAATTCTCCTCTATCAGCTCTCATCCTCCCAATGCTACCATATCTACTAAAGATGTCTTCTTATATAAATCTGCATATTACTTTTGTAGTCTTGGTTCTCAAAGCCCTCCCTTCAACATAATTTGATAACTCTTCTCTTGCCAAAACCAAATATTTCATACCCCAAAGTCATAATGGCATAGCTACCAAATCAATCACCCATTGAAAATGTATTGAAGGTGGATACGTAGGATGTAATCCATCTCTGTACCTAACTTTAGATTGTAGTTGATACTCTGTGCAGGAGCTCACAAAGTCTTCTACATCCCTGTATAAATCCTTCCACCAATACCTTTCCTTGATCTTGGTATATGTAGCCCAAATTCCTCTGTGCCTTACCCAAAGTATATCATGATATTCTCTTAAAACCTTAAACTTAGTTTCAAGATCTCTTACTATCCTCAATGGAATTTTATCTCCTCATTTTGGCCTCTTCCATAGGAATCCATCTTTGAGCAAATAACTATAGGATTGATGTCTAATATCTTTGAAGGTTTTATCCATCCACCCTTCTTGTTTCTTCATTATACTTAAATAAATTTCAATATCCTTCAATCTACCTTCATACAAACCTTCATAGAATTTTTAAACCTTATCACCAAAATCCATTCCACCAGTAGCAAATGAATTTCCATAACTCTTTTCTTCTTGATCTTCACTTCCTTCATGTGCCATCATTTCCTCTTTGAAGGTATATCTAGCTCTAGACAACATATTCGCCACCAAGTTTTTTTTGCCAGTGATATGTACTAAAACATGATTCAATGTTCTTATGTAGGCTATCCATCTTAACATGGCAATGTCTGGAGTAGTACAGTTAATTATCATTCCAAGTAATGGCAAACAATCTGTTTTCAAAACCATACTTGCTCCGATCAAATAATTCCTCTCAACCTTTAAAGTGATGAGTGCTTCCAAAAGCTCTCTTTTAACTTGTGGATAACCCTTTGCCTCTTTGTAAGAATCCTAGCTTCAAACCTTATAGCAAATCTTCTCCCTTCTATATCATCTTATCCAATAGCCCATCCAATTGCTATAGGACTTGTATCTATTATTATAACCACTGGTCTCCCACATTGATAATCCACTTGTCTAAGCATAGGTGGTGAACTCAACATCTTTTTTAGGTTTTCCATAGCTATTTTTTTATTCTTCTTTCCAAACAAATCTTTTATCCTTCCTTAAAAATTAATATAATGGCTCTGAGATATAGGCAAAGTGAGGCACCCAAATGTGATAGAATACACATGCTCCTAAAAACCTTCTAATTTCTGTAACATTTTTACAAGCCTTCATTCTAGATATAGCATCAATTTTATGAGGGTTTGGTTTCCTACCATACCTGCCACACATGTGTCCCACCACTAGAATCTCATCAACTCCAAAGCTTGATTTTTCCAAAGATAACGTTAGATAAACTGATTCCAATCTCTCCAATATTCAAGCCACATCTTCAATATGCCTCTTAATAAACTTTCTACAACCTTCAACCTCCATAGTCTCATCCTAATCTTCTTCTTTATCTCCCTTTATAGGTATATCATTCAAGAACGGTATGGTTTTTTTAGGAATAAATTCTTTCAATATTTGATTCATAGCATTTTGCATATGAGCCACTAAGTTGGTTGCACCTTGAGGTAAGGTACACATCCTCATTAAATCCAAAGGAGTCTTAATGGTAGTTAAATCCCTACTCTCTTTAGCCAATTGAAATTCAGAGGATAAGGTATAGGCTTTAAATCCAATGGAACATGCGGCATAGTAAAGATTATCATAAGTACTAGAACATTAGAATCTACACATTCAATTTCATCAAAAGTTGAGGCAAATGCCTTACCATGCCTAATAAGCATTTCTTGAAATATAATTTTTTCCATTGATGTCAAGAAATCATCCCCTTCAATCTTCAATTTAATTAATGATTCTTGAGTAAATTGATGCCCAATTCTATGTTGTCGTATTACGTGCTTTCCTGCTCGAGAATGCACCGGGCGTCTGGCTGTAGAAGGTAGTACGGAGATTCACCGATAGTCAAGCAATCTATCAGTTTTTGACTGTTGGAATATAAAAGACTGCAAGAATACACCGTAAATCTATACGGATGCCCTTCGACTGCTCGCCGAAGTCCTTTTTGTCCCAGCCGGTAGGTCTCTAGACGTTATAGAGAACCCCGAACAACCCAATCTGCTAATCTCCGATACCGCTTTATACTCACAATCTTGTATCCACTAACTGTCTTGTTAGATTAATCCCAATAAATTTCATTCACTCCGCATACTCAATCCTATAGACACCCTTTTAATTCTTCATCATAGACGTAACTCGATTTCACAAAACAGTCAAGAGTAATCAAACCCACTTCATTAAAAATCTCGATTCACCATTACAACATTGACTTTAGCAACGATTGCCTTAGTCTTCTCAAAACCCTATGAAGAAAAAAAATCCAATTCTTTGTCTTCTTTCCCTGCCCAAAGCATGAAGCTAATTCTCTCGATCCTTCAAAAAACCCCCCCAAAAACTATTCTCCCTCTTAACCTTATCCTCTGAATTTCTTCAATCTTCCGTCTTGGATCCAGAATTGGCTCCCACCGTCAGAGCTTTCTCCCATGTTTTTACCTTTAAGTAATCCTTTTACCGAAAATAACGTTCCTTGAAACGGCACAGAGAACAGGATAGCCTGAAACAGAATCGAAACCTCGTAATCGGGACCACATTGAGTCGCCCGACCAATTCAGGTCTCATATTGGCTAAGAGTCCAATATTAGGACCCGGATGTCCCCGTAATTGAATCAAATTGGTCCTTCACGTCAGATTGGCTGAGGCCCGTAGTAAGACCTGGATTTTTCCGTATTTGGACTGCATTGGGTTGCCTGGCCAATTCAGGTCTCATATTGGGTAAGAGGACCCGGATTAGATTCTTGAAATTAGATCCAATTGGCTCTTCAAACCAGGCTCATCCATCATGTGAATTAGTCCTTTCTCTTCTTGCTGACTCCCATTATTGGAATCGAACGGAGCATTTCAGTATGCCCCGGCTGACTGTAACAGGGTGACTGAACCTGGCCACTCAGTATTTGCACTGGAGTTGGTCGTTGCTCCCAATATTCGAGGTAACTGAACATTAATAAAAGTCCTCTTTTTTTATATTTTCATGGTATACTCGTGTTACAACACGACAACATCCTTCTCTTAGACTTGGCTCCTTAATTGCTTGGTTGATATCATCCATAGTATCAACTGGTAATGGAGTAGCTATTGGCTTTACCTTTCTTACTACAGCTTTATATTTAATTTATACTCTAGCTTCATGTTTCAATCCATAGCTTGTAGCAAGCCCACCAATTACCACTATCTTTTCTAATTCTTCATAAGTCTCCCTTGAATATATTTCTACTATAGCATTTCCATCTATGCTTATAGCTAAATTTTCAAGAACCTTTATCAAATCATCTTCTAAACCTATTTCTTCTATTACTCCAACTATGGCTTCATCACTTGAAACTAAATCCACTCATTTTAAGTTTTTTTCTTGTTTCTTCATCCTTCTTCTATATATAGGATCTAAATCTTTAATATTTTGAATATTCATAAATCCATTACTAGTCAAGTTTAAAAATCCAAAATTCATATTATCTACAATGGGGTTTGCAGATGACTTATTTGCACCCATGTGTCCCCTTTCTACAAGGATGTTTTCTAGAAATCCACAAAGTTGTTTCTTGGCTCCAAAGGCATCCTTCTTAATTGTTCTCTATGCCTTTCATGAATAGGTTTCATAGTAATAAACTGCACAACTTTTCTTCCATCCCAACTACGAATCCTAGTATAATGTGAACCATCATCCAAGACTCTAGTTTCCATTCTAGCAGCTGTAATATAAGGTTGACCAAGTATTACCGGATATGTAGCAGAGTTTTACACGAAGAAATTTTGCTCTACTTCCACATCTCCAATTCTAGTCCTTATAGCTGAGCAAGCTCCATATAAATCACCTTGTTAGTTGTTTGCAGCTCTAATTATCCAACCAAGATTGGTATCAACTGGCCACTTATTTTTCTCATATATTCACCTTGACATGATATTGATTTCTGATCCATGATCAACTAAAGCCAAAATTGGATCTTTAGAGTCTCCCAACCTCACATATGTCTCCGTAGTAGCTCTAGCCCAATAAAGAACTGAATAGCTACTACTTCCTATTCCATCATTATCACATTTAGAACAAGTATTCACACATGCTTCTTGTGCATTCTTCTTTATCCGAGTAATTTTTATAGATGCACATTTCATTTGATGCTCATCTATAGCTTCTTCATATTTATTTAAAGCCTCATTCTCCATATCAACCTTAATTCCAGCTTTTGGTATTGTAAATTGTGCAAATACTTGCCCTATCTCTTCTTCCTCATCCATAATTATCCGAGTATCCAATGCCTCTATCATAATAGCTTTAGTTGTCATTTGCCTCTTCTTCGTTATTACATTGATGATCAACTCATGGAAATCCTTTTTAGCTATACCAAGAGCCTCTTTCAGAGTAAATTCAATTTTTGCATCTAAGATCTTTTCTTCCAAAATGTTCTTCATATTTGTAGATGTTTCAATGTCAGATTGAAGCTTATAAGCAGGATTTTTATCTTTAGGTTTGCTTACATCATCTTTTTCTTTCTCTTTGCTCTTCTCTCACCACTCTTTTGGTAATGGTGCACCACCAGGATGAGTAGAAGAAGGCATTTTTTTCGATTTTTGCTCCTTAAAAGCTTCTTTGTTTCTTGGAGATCCCCTCTTATTTTTAGGCTCAATAACATCTTCTTCATGAATAGCCCTACTTCTTTTTTCTTCCACCATGGCATCATGTAAATCATCATCATATTTATCTTTGCATAAATATGCTTTAATACTAATAGTATCAACTGGATCATTCTACCCAGTCATTTTTTTGATAGCTTCAGCTCCCCTAATCATGACTTCTATAGTTGGTAGGAAAATAGCCTTAAGTACTTTTTGTTCAATTGTAACAGAGTAAGACTCAGCTCCTTCTCCTTGTATGGCATTATTTCTTGATATTTGCTCTTCTATCATTTTTTTCATGCCACCTTTCCCAAAATTAGTCTTTAAAGGCTCATCTGACCCTGTGAGTCTTATCATGCCCTCTTTGAAGTATACAATACCATCCTTGATTGCACCTTTGTAGCTATCATATTCACCATGCTTGTAGTTTGGATTATCACACCACATACATCTCTCTACAAATCCCTTTGAGCCTTCACTCGTCTTTGATGAATTTGTTATTTGAGATTTCTTCAACTCAGTCATTTCTACCTTCAAATCTTGTATACCCTTGATCAATTCTTCAAGAGTACCATCATTAATAGTCTTGACCACCCTTTGAAGTGGTCCTTGATTCTGAAATGTATGCACTGGTTCCAATCTCGATATTAAACCACGAGTCTTAATCTTCTGTTGTTTAGCCAAAAGTTCCACAGTCTCTTTTATTAGCTTCCAATTATTTGTAAAACTACTCTCAGATGTCTTATCTGCTAGATAAAAGAGAAGCTTGTCTTCCAAATATTCATCAGCTACTTGTAAAAATAATCTAGTTTTCCTTGTTTCCAAGAGTTACCTCTCTTGTCGAGGTAATTGCCCAAACTTGGTCTCAAATTCCCTGATTAATTCATTTGGAGCCAATTGACTCCCTGGCCTTTGTTCAATCCACTCCAAAAAATTTTGTCCTGTCATTCTTTCTGAATCTTCTTCAAAAAGTTCATCTTTCAAGAGTTATTCAAATTTCTTCCATGATATAGTCTTAGAATGTAACTCTTGCACCCTTTCTCTGATTTCTGGTACCACTGCCAAATCAAAGGTGGTAATCATCTTCATCTCTAAAACTTGATGTACCTCCATTTCACATGTGTAAATCCTTAAGAACTTCGTGATATTCCTTCCATCAAACCTCCCAACTTTGTCCACTACTACTTGTAAGGCCTTAGTAGTGTTTCTATCCTCTCCATGCACCTGTTGCCTTTCTTCCATAAATTGAGCAAATGCCCTGAATAAATCATGGGCAACCACTCCTCCTGATAATCCAAACCTTGTATTTTGATCCTCCATTTCAATTTGTTGAAAAATCAGTGCCTTAAGGCTCTCTCAGTGGAAGCACCAATATGTCGAGGTAGAGAGAATTTGCCTCAAGAAAACACTGGGCTTCTGGCTATCACTAATTATTCAATTAAGCTTGAAAATAAGGGAAGCCCTAAGTTTATATATAATTTTTCTCTTTCTGAGTAATTACACCAAATACACAATCCTCAAGTAACCCACAACTTCCAAAATATGATAAAATCTTCTAAATCCTTGTTTATTCTTATGTGGAGATTTTCTCAAACTTCAACACCTCATATCTCTTAATCCGACCGTCCAAACAAACTCAAATTTTATATGAGGTATTGATATATTCTTATTAACTTCTACAACAATTTTCAACTGCAAATTCATTGCAAATCTTGAGATATCTTGAAATCCCTAATAGTCGCTTCAAATCCTTGTCTTTATACATCTGCGTGCAATTTTCTTCATATCTCACAAAATATAAGCTCAAATGCCACGAAATTTGTATGTATAGCTTTTTAACACAAAATTTTACATCATCCAAAAAGTTTGAGCCAAAAATTCGTCCGAAAACTCAAGTTATGGCTCCAACCATTACTACAAATAATCCCGCTTATTTACTGCTTTTGATTTGGAAGCGGCAACTTCAACTCCTTCATATAAACTCCAAAAGCAATAATTCTTTCATGAAAGATGTAGGCCTTGAAATCGCCATTCCAGTCGCACCTTCTGATCTTCAAAAGTTGCTGTAAAACTCCTCGTATTCTCAAAAGAGTAACATTATGTCTTAAATAAACACCTTAACTTCAAACGGTTATAACTTTTTCACCTTAACTCCAAATCCTCTAATTTTTATACAAAAATTGTTCTCCAAATCCTTAACTTTACAATCCTAGCTTGTAATCTCAGAATGCCCCCTTTGACGTCACCGAAATGCTTCTTAGGTTTGCGGGCAGCCTCTTCAAAGTCCATTGGGCAGGATATTCGACCAATAGGGATGAAGTTCCCCATTCCTTGCCTTCATCCGACCATGCCTTGCTTTCATCCCTCCCAATTAGTTTCCTATTAGTTTAGATTTTCATCCTTAGATTTCCACCTTTTCCCAAGGTTTCATACTAAACATTTAGGTCCTATATATATATATATATATATATATTAATGTGAAAATCAAAAGAAATAAAGAAATAAAGTAAAGTTTCTTATACCAACTCCTTTTAATTTAATCTACTAGCCACTCTAACATACATCTAGATTTATCAACATATAATATA
Source organism: Physcomitrium patens (assembly GCF_059467195.1). Classification (NCBI taxonomy): domain Eukaryota; kingdom Viridiplantae; phylum Streptophyta; class Bryopsida; order Funariales; family Funariaceae; genus Physcomitrium; species Physcomitrium patens. The sequence goes on along the minus strand of NC_143433.1, from coordinate 8,355,601 downwards.
TTTTAGCTAATTTTTACTTACTGTAAGCATTTATAGTGCAACACCGTTTACGAGACAAGGTCGAAATCAAAACTCCAGCCACTAAAACAATGACTTAGGACAAAATAGGGATTCATTGGAAGATTGGAGGTTAGGATTTGAGAGCTAGATTGAAGTTTTTTCTAAAGGAATAAAGGTTGTTTTTAAAGAGTTTTTGAGGACTTAGCAATTATTATTCAAAGTCAAGGTTTGTATTCATGATTTGGTTTTTATATGATATAATTAGGACTAGCAATTTTGGCTAGTTCGTGTAATTGATGAAACATCTGCACTTAAAGATTTAAAATTATTTGGATTATTGGATGTGCTAAGTGTATACAAAATTTTGTGATAATCTAATAGCATAATTTAAAGATATTTAGTTTTTAGCACAAGAGGATTTTGGAAGTTGACAGTTTGAGATTGGATAGGATTTTTGTGATATATGGAGATCTATTAGTTGGATCAAGGCGAAATTTGGCATGATGTTGAAGAACTTGAAGATCAAGATGTACACCAATTTTAAGTCAAAGTTAATGGTTGAAAAGGAAGAAATCACTGCTGGGATTTTTGCTTCACTTTTCAAGTTTGCGACCAAGTAACTTCAGTGCAATTTTTGGAGGTTTTCTTATAATCAATAAGTTGGATTGGACTAAAAATTCTTAAACATATAGAAGACTTACATTGACAATTGTTTGCAAAATAATATATCATGTAGACAGTTAGATTAGATGTTACAGCTTGTTGAAGCTCACTGATTAAAATTAGGATTTATAAGAAAAATCTAAATTGCTTAAATATGAAAGTAACAAGATAATTAGAATTTATATATAGTTAAAGCTATTAAGAAGAATATTTTTAGCACTTTTGAATTGAAATTCAGATTATATTCTTCTCCTATGGATGAAACCTATTAGGATTTCTTGAATACTTGTGAAACACAACCTCACCTTCTACAGCTAGGTACTCAGTGTATTCCTGAGCAAGACAACATGGAATATGACAATAAATCACAAGAACCTTGAATATATTATGTCAGCATATATTTTGAATTGTCGCCAAGTCCATTGGAGTATGTCTTTATCAAGATTCAAATTCAAGATCACTTATCAACTAGAAAAATAATAAGATTTATCAGATGCACTTTCTAGACGATCTTATCTTGCACCAAAAGAAGAAGATGCTGCTTTTGATCAGTAATGGATAATTCTCTTGAAGCTAGAGCATCTTCATCTTCGAGTAATTCAACTTTCATTAAGGAAGTTCAATTAAATATGTCTTTTGATCCTATTATTTGTAATATTAAGAGATATCCTTCAAAGTTCCATGTTACTTTCAAGTTTGAATTCAAGAACAATCTATTATATTTCAAAGGAGGCCTATATGTTCTAGAATGTGAAGCTCAATTACATGTTCTTCAAGCTCATCATAATTTTCCAACGGTAGGACATTTTGGATACAATAAAACTTTCGAACTAATATCCAGGGATTTTTGGTGGTCGCAAATGTAGAAGGCAGTCAAAGATTTTGTACAATCTTGTGATGTTTGCTCAAGATCAAAAACTCCTCGTCATTGAACTTACGCACTTCTTCAGCCATTATCCATTCCAAAACAACCATGGTCTTTTGTTTCTATAGATTTCATCATGAATCTTCCAATCTCACATACTTATGACTCTATATTCGTGATAGTAGATCGTTTTACCAAGATGACACATTTTGTACTATGTAAAAAATCTATCACAAGTGAAGAAACAACTAAGTTCTTTCTTGACAATATCTATCGCTATCATGGATTATCCAAAGATATTATATCAGATAGAAGAACTCAATTTGTATCAAGATTTTGGCATACTCTTTTGAGGACTATAAAAGTGGATATAAAACTATCTTCGATATTCCATCCTCAAACTGATGGACAAACGGAGCGTTATCGTGTTGTAACACGAGTATACCGTGAAAATAAAAAGAAAGGAGAATCTTATTAATGTTCAGTTACCTCGAATATTGGGAGCAACGACCAACTCCAGTGCAAATACTGAGTGGCCAGGTTCAGTCACCCCGTTACAGTCAGCCAGGGCATACTGAAATGCTCCATTCGATTCCAATAACGGGAGTCAACAGGAAGGGAAAGGACCAATTCACGCGACGAGTGAGCCTGGTTCAAAGAGCCAATTGGATCCAATTTCAAGAATCCAATCCGGGTCCTCTTACCTAATATGAGACCTGTATTGGTCGGGCAACCCAATGCAGTCTGATTACGGGAAAATCTAGGTCTTACTCCGGGTCCTCTTATCCAATATGAGACCTGTATTGGTCGGGCCACCCAATGCAGAGTAATTACGGGAACATCGAGGTTACTACGGGCATCTTATCCAATATGAGACCTGCATTGGTCGAGCAACCCAATGTAGTCTGATTACGAGAAAATTCAGGTCCTACTACTAGACTATTATCTAATATGAGACCTGAATTGGTCGAGCGACTCAATGTGGTCCCGATTACGCAATTCGACTCTGTTTCAGACTGTCCTATTCTCTGTTTCAGGGAACATTGTTTTCGGTAAATGGATCTCTTAAAGGTAAAAATGGAGGAGAAAGCTTATATGGCGAGAGCCAATTTTGGATCTAAGCTCTGACGGCGGGAGCCAATTCCAGATCCAAGACGAAAGATTGAAGAAATTTAGAGGATAAGGTTAGGGGAAGAATAAGTTTTGGGGAGGGTTTTTTTTTTAGAGATCAGAGGGGGGGGGGGGGATTTTTGCATCGAAGAGCTAGCTACAAGTTTTTTTTCAAGGTTACTAATTCGGTTTCATTAGAGGTTTTTGAAGATCAGGGGAATTGGAGAGAGGCTTCATGCTTCAGGGTCGGGGAAGAAAAGACAGAGAATTGGATTTTTCTTCTTCATAGAGTTTTGGGAAGACTGAGGCAATCGCTGCTGAAGTCAGTATTGTAATGGTGAATCAGGATTTTTAATGAAGTGGGTTTGAATACTCTTGACTGTTTTCTAAAGTCAAGTTACGTTTGTGATTGAAGGATTAAAAGGGTGTCTATAGGATTGAGTATGCGGAGTGAATGGAATTTATTAGGTTAATCTAACAAGACAGTCAGTGGATACAAGATCGTAAGTACAAAGCGGTATTGAAGATTAACAGTTTGGGTTGTTCGGGGTTCTCTGTAACGTCTAGAGACCTACCGGCTGGGGCAAAAAGGACTTTGACAAGCAGTCGAAGATCATCCGTATAGATTTACGGTACATTCTTGCAGTCGTTTATATTCCAGTAGTCAAAACTGATAGACTGCTTGACTATCGGCAAATCTCCATACTACCTTCTACAGCCAGACGCCCGGCGCATTCTCGAGCAGGAAAGCACGTAATACGACAAAAAGTGGTGAACCCGACGTGAAAGCTTGAGGTAGAAGGTATTGGATTTTGGTTGATTTTATCTTTATTTTTATGGAAAACGAAAATAAAAATTTTGAAGGATTTTTTGGGAGGAGTTTCTGGTGGGGAGTCTTCTAAAGGACAACGTATGCGCATGGATCCGTCTATCGCTAGTTTGTTTCAAGCCTTCTCATTGTCAATGCAGCAACAGCAAAGCAATGATCGAAAGAAAGCTTTGGCAACCAAAGCATTGCAAGCAGTGGTCAATAAAATTGATCAATTTGATGGGAGGAATATTTCAAGGTATTTAAGATTTTATGTTCGTGAAATGGAATTAAATCGGGTTTAAGAGAAAAAAATGGTTGGACTATTTGAACTTACCACGATACCACACATAAGGGACCACATTACATCGATTATGGATCGTTATGGAAATTCATGGGAGGTTTTTTCACATGCATTGAAAGACGAATATTTCTTGGAAGATGCTGATTGCGTAACTACAAAAGCTGTTTCTGGGATGGATTGAACAGCTCAATAAGAATTTGCAACCAACAGAGCTAGTAAGGGAATTTGAGAGGCAGTACTCTCAATTAACGAAGGTAGAAAAATTGACATTGGAGCCGAACAAAGTTGATCAATTTCTTCAAGCTGCTGATGGAAAATTGCAAGAGAAATTAGAACCCCTTCTTGAAGACAAAGAAAAAGATGAAGGATTGACAACGAAGTGGAAGAACGTTGAAGATGCGGTGGGGTTGCTTACAAAAAAAAGAAAGGAGGAAGGATAGGAGCAATATTCCAAAAACAGTACAAGCACCCAAAGCTCCAATACGTACAACACCACCAACAATGCCTACAGTTCAACCTTCGACATCCTTGTCAAAGAAAGCAGATATGGATATGGAAGAAATTATACGAGGAATGCGAGATCTTCAAATCAAATTGGCAAGACTTGAAGAGAATACTTCTATAAACAATTCGAAGAATGTTTCAAAACAAGGATATGTACAAAGATGCATTTGGTGTGATGATGCTTCACACACTAGAAAAGATTGCAATGAATTTAATAATATGATACGGCAGGGAATTATTTGCTCGAAAGATGGAAAGATAGCATTGAAAGATAGGGAGGATCTTCTTCAAACCAATTTTGGCAAGGAAGAAATGAGAGCATTGGTTCAAGATTACTTAAAAGAGCATGAAACAGTAGCACGAGAAAGTGCAAGTTATGGTGCTAGAGTAGATGATGAAATTGGTGGAAGTGCGGAAACTAGTGAGTTTTGGGCTTCTGCCGTTTCTACAATGCAAGAAGGGAAATTACCTCGAGAAGCGTTATTGAGAACTGCAGCTACAATACGAGGTAAAACAGGTTGGGAGGATCCTGTTGAGTCTCTTTCAGTTCATGCATATATTGCTAAGAGCCAACATGAAGCTTTGATGGAAGAAAAAAGACGAGGAAATTTTGATGATACTAGAGAAGGAAATTCTTCTAAGAGGCAAACTCGAGGAGACAAGGCTCGGGAGGCAGCTTCATAAGAATTGCCTGTAAAGGATACCTCAGCATCATTGGGAGAAAAAACAACGGAGACAAAAGATAAGGGCAAATCAATTGCTTATAAGCTACTTTCTGACATTGAAGCGGCAACAAATTTGAAAGGGGTGTTGGAAGAACGTATATTAAATGCTAAGGTGGAATTCACATTGAAAGAAGTCTTGGGAATTGCAAAGAAGGAGTTTCATGATGTTATCATTGACAGCATTAAGCGACAGAGGCAATTAATGGGCGAAACTGGAATGAGTCATGCTATTGATGCAAAAATATATAAAGATGAAGAAGAGGTTGATATTGGTTACAAGCAATCAACAAATGAAAGGAATGGGTATAATCAACGAGTACGTTTCGAAGATTCTAGTGACAAGGAAATGGAAACTTTGAGCCATTATACTCGAAAGCATTGGACAAGGGCAACTACTGAGGTATTGGTGAAGGTAGGAGATATAGAAGAACCAATAGTTGCTTTAGTCGACCACGGTTCTGAAATAAATCTTATGTCTAAAGATCTTTATAAGAAGCAAAAATGGCCAATTGATATAGAACATGGATGGGCAATTCGAGCGGCTAATAACACACGGGGCGAATTATATGGAGCTTGTCCAGATGTCAAGATTCGGATTGGGGATGTTGCGACGGAGCAACATTTCTTTGTTCAAGATACAACGTCTTATCTGTTGATTTTAGGACAACCTTATATTACAGCAATACGGATGGAAACAAAAGTACTTGATGATGGTTCTGCTTATGTAAGGATACATAGAGAGGATGTGAGGAAAGCTGTACAATTTCTAACAGTACCTCCTAACCATGAATGGAATCGAGATAGGTTGAGGGAGAAACCATTGCCAAAGATTGTTGAAGGATTTAAGGATTTTGAGGAGGTACCACTGTAAAGCGAGATTATGGAGGTACAAAAGAGGAGGTACTCTCGCGAGATGAAGGTGCCTTTGATTCGAGTTTTATTGGTATATTGGAGAATGGAAATATTATGTATAAGAAAGTTGATGATTTTAAAAGAAAAGAAAGAAAAAGATTATATAATATTGAAGGACAATTACGCAAGATAGGTACATTGCAAGATGATGAGAGGATTTTGGGTGTTTATGAAGAAAATGGACTGGAAGATTCATTGGAATTGATTACATCTATTGGGTTAGGGGATAATGATAAGATTGTTGAGATTCATTCGAGAGAGGTTTATACCATGCTTGAATCTTTTCAAGCACCAGAAGTCACAGTAGAGACGAGATATAAAACGGCAGATAAGAAGGTAAAGCCTGTTGCCGGACCATTACCAGAGGATTCTAAAGAACAAATGGGAGAAGCATCAAAAGAAGCAAGTTTAAGAGATTCAATGAGTATTGGACATCAGTTTACTGAAGAGACTTTTGAAGAATTGAAGATTGGTTTTGATGGTTCTATATTGCCAGAGGAAATAACTTGCTTCAAAAAGATGTTGGCTAAACAAGGTAGATCGTTTGCCTTCGAATCTCATGAAATTGGGTGTGTGGATCCAAATATTATAACACCTATGGTTATCTTCACTGTACCGCATGTACCTTGGAATCTAAGACCGATTCCAATACCGAGGGCACATTTACCTAAATTGGTGGAACTATTAAAAGAAAAGATAAAGATGAAAATATTGGAACCTTCATTTGCGCCGTATTCTAGTCGATGGTTTACGGTACCTAAGAAGAATGGGTCACTACGGTTTATTCAAGATATGCAACCGGTGAATGCAGTAACTGTCAGAAATGTAGGAATTGGGCCTATTGTGGATGAATTTGCTGAGGCGTTTATTGGTAGGGCGATCTATTCAATGGGTGATTTGTATTCAGGTTATAATCAATTTCAACTTGCCGAAGGAAGTAGAGATATGACAACTATGAGGACACCACTTGTATTGATTAGAATGTGCACTCTTCCTCAAGGCACGACCAACTCAGTTGCGCATATGATGAATGGGATGAATAAGGTATTGAGAGATTTTATTTCGGAAAAGACTATGCCTTTTCTCGATGATGTTCCTATAAAAGGATGCAGAGAAGGAGACAAGGATGAAACTTTAGATACGAGGAGGTGTCGCAGATATGTTGTTGATCATATACAAGATTGTGAAAAGATTTTAACTCGGCTAGGAGAAGTTCATCTTACATTGTGGGGTATGAAGTCCGTATTTGGAGTACGAGAGGTTGTAATTGTTGGACATTTATGTGGATCTTATGGAAGGAAACCTGATCCGACTAAAGTTGATGCAATTGGAAGGATGAAAGAGGATTGTGATTCTTTAACAAAGGTTCGCAGGTTTTTGGGTGCATGTGTTTTTTATCGAATCTGGATCCCTCATTTTTCTCACATAGCGGATCCATTATATGAACTGTTACGCAAGGGTTACCGATTTAAATGGGAAGAAAGGCATACTCAGGCAATGCAAAGATTGAAGAATTTATTGATGTCACCTCCAATATTGAGGAAGGTTGATTATAAGTGCAATAGACCAATGATTCTTACTGTGGACGCTAGTCCAATTGCCATTGGATGGGCTGTGGGTCAAGATGATTCAGATGGGAGTAGATTTGCAGTTCGATTTGGGGCTAAAGTTTTAAGTATTCGTCAGCGTGCATATTCGCAAGTCAAAAGAGAACTTTGGGGAGTCGTTTTGGCTATGAAAGCTGAAAAGGACTATTTGATTGGGGCAGTAGTAGTAATTGAAACAGATTGCTTGCCATTACTTGGAATGATTATTAACTGTTCAACGCCAGATATTGCAATGTTGAGATGGATTGCTTATATTAAGTCACTAAATCCAGTATTTAAGCATATCATTGGGAAGGACAATTTAGTAGCAGACATGCTATCTCGAGCAAGATACGAGAGGGAGGACGAAATGGTTGAAGACATTGATGATGTCGGATTGAAATTCTATTCAATATCAAATCTCAACAAAGAAGACAAGCTATTTCTTGAAGAATCTTATGAAGGAGAATTATTGGATATTTGTCATTATTTGAATACCTTGACTAAGCAGGGGAATTGGTCTACAGAAAAATTCAAACAAATAATAAAAAAAACATATGGATTTTTACTTCGAGATGGATTCTTATAGAAGAGACCGAAGAAAGGAATTGGGATGCTACAACGAGTGATAGGCAAAAGGGAAGAAAAACTAAAATTATTAAAGGAGTTTCATGATAGTTTATGGGCAGGGCATAGAGGAATCTGGGCTACTTTTGCTAAACTCAAGGAACGATATTGGTGGAAAAATATGTATCGAGATGTGCTCTCATTTGTAGAGTTATGTGAAATCTGTCAATCGTATTCTAATATCCGACATCGAGATGGTCTTCATCCTACGTATCCTCTGGCTATTCATTTTAAATGGGTTGTTGATTTGGTTATTATGCCGGTTGGGTTATGGCAGATGAGATATTTGATTTTAGCTCGTGAAGATTTATCAAATCAAGTAGAAAGAAGAGCATTGAGGACAAAATCTACAGAGGGGATTTGTAGGTTTTTGCTTGAAGATGTCATTTGCCGTTACGGGTGTGTAGGAAAAATCACTACAGATTGTTTAGAATTAAATGCACAAGAAGCTCGTTAGTTCTTTGAAAGATGTGGAATTAAACTATCACTGACTACTGCTTATAATCCAGAAGGGAATGCAAAAAGGGAACGTGGTCACCCACCGATTGTGAAAGCATTAGTTAAAGCTTGTAATGGGAAAGTTAAAGAGTGGCCACAGCTTTTGTCATTTGCATTATGGGCTGATCGAACAACACATAGTTCGGTGACAGGATATATGCGAGTAAAACTTATGATAGGTCAAAAACCAATTATGCCGATTGAAGAAAAGGTACTTACTTGGAGTATGCTACCATGGGAAGATGGATTGACAAGAGAAGAACTTCTGGCTATTAGGATTCGACAATTGGAGCAAAGAACGGAAGATGTCCAGATAGCATTGGAAAGGTTAAAAAGAGCAAGGTTACAAAACAAGGTGCGATTCGATAAGCAACATCGATTGAGACCAAAAGCAATCGAGGAAGGTGACTGGGTACTTGTTTATGACAATAGTCTGGATAGTCAACATAGTACTTTGCGAAAATTTTCAAAACATTGATTTAGACCATATGTGGTAACAACAGTTCATGATAATGCGACTTACTCGTTACGGGAGTTAGATGGTACAAAATTGAAAATACCAACTGCAGGAAAGCGAGTAAAAATATTTAAACGAAGATACGTAGGGATGAATATGGAAGACCATAATGAAGGTATAGAAATTCAGCAGTAAGAAGATGAAAGTGATTTGGATAATAAAGGTGACGAAGACGAACTGGACAAAGACGTAGAGGATATATTCTAAATCAAATAGCAATTGGGTAAATTGGTGCATAGCGGAGGATGCACAGGTTCAGAAGGGGTGGATGTCGTGTTGTAATACGAGTATACAGTGAAAATAAAAAGAAAGGGGAATTTTATTAATATTCAGTTACCTCGAATATTGGGAGCAATGACCAACTCCAGTGCAAATACTGAGTGGTCAGGTTCAGTCACCCCGTTACAGTCAGCCAGGGCATACTGAAATACTCTGTTCGATCCCAATAACGGGAGTCAGCAGGAAGGGAAAGGACCAATTCACGTGACGGGTGAGCTTGGTTCAAAGAACCAATTGGATCCAATTTCGAGAATCCAATCCGGATCCTCTTACCCAATATGAGACCTGTATTGGTCAGGCAACCCAATGCAGTCTGATTACGGGAAAATCCAGGTCTTACTCCGGGTCCTCTTATCCAATATGAGACCTGTATTGGTCGGGCAACCCAATGCAGAGTAATTACGGGAACATCGAGGTTACTACGGGCATCTTACCCAATATGAGACCTGCATTGGTCGGGCAACCCAATGCAGTCTGATTACGAGAAAATCCGGGTCCTACTACTAGACTCTTATCCAATATGAGACCTGAATTGGTCGAGCGACTCAATGTGGTCCCGATTACGGGGTTCGATTTTATTTCAGGCGGTTCTATTCTCTGTTAAAGGGAATGTTGTTTTCGGTAAATGGATCTCTTAAAGGTAAAAATGGAAGAGAAAGCTCTGACGGCGGGAGCCAATTCTGGATCCAAGATGGAAGATTGAAGAAATTCAGAGGATAAGGTTAAGGGGGGGATATAAGTTTTTGAGAGGGTTTTTTTTTTTTTAGAGATCAGAGTGGAGGGTTTTTTGGATCGAAGAGCTAGCTTCAAGTTTTTTTTCAAGGTTACTAGTTCGGTTTCATTAGAGGTTTTTCAAGATCAGGGAAATTAGAGAGGGGCTTCATGTTTCAGGGTCGGGGAAGAAAAGACAGAGAATTGGATTTTTCTTCTTCATAGAGTTTTGGGAAGACAGAGGCAATCGTTGCTGAAGTCAGTGTTGTAATGGTAAATCGGGATTTTTAATGAAGTGGGTATGATGACTCTGACTGTTTTTTGAAATCGAGTTACGTCTGTGATTGAAGGATTAAAAAGGTGTCTATAGGATTGAGTATGTGGTGTCGTATTACGTGCTTTCCTGCTCGAAAACGTGTCGGACGTCTGGCTGTAGAAGGTAGTATGGAGATTCACCGATAGTCAAGCAGTCTATCACTTTTGACTACTGGAATATAAACGACTGTAACAATGTACCGTAAATCTATACGGATGATCTTCGACTGCTTGTCAAAGTCTATTTTGTCCCAGTCGGTAGGTCTCTAGACGTTACAAAGAACCCCGAACAACCCAAACTGTTAATCTTCAATATCGCTTTGTACTTACGATCTTGTATCCACTGACTGTCTTGTTAGATTAACCCAATAAATTCCATTCACTCCGCATACTCAATCCTATAGACACCCTTTTAATCCTTCAATCACAAACGTAACTCGATTTTAGAAAACAGTCAAGAGTATTCAAACCTACTTCATTAAAAATCCCGATTCACCATTACAATACTGACTTCAACAGCGATTGCCTCAGTCTTCCCAAAACTCTACGAAGAAGAAAAATCCAAATTCTATGTCTTTCCTTCTCCGACCCGAAGCATGAAGCTCCTCTCTCTAATCTCCTTGATCTTCAAAAACCTCCAATGAAAAACCGAACTAGTAACCTTGCAAAAGCTTGAAAACTAGCTCCCCCCGATTCCCAGAAGAAAAAAAAAAAAAAAAAAAAAACCCCCCGCCAAAGAAACTCTCTCTCCTAACCTTATCCTCTAAATTTCTTTAATCTTCCGTCTTAGATCTGGAATTGGCTCTCGCCATCAAGGCATAGATCCAAAATTGGCTCTCGCTGTCAGAGCTTTTCCCCCCCCGTTTGTACCTTTAAGAGATCCTTTTACCGAAACAACGTTCCCTGAAACGGCACAGAGAACAAGACAGCCCGAAACAGAATCGAAACTCCGTAATCGGGACCACATTGAGTCGCCCGACCAATTCAGGTCCCATATTGGGTAAGATGCTCGTAATAACCTGGATGTTCCCGTAATTGGGTCTGCATTGGGTTGCCCGGCCAATTCAGGTCTCATATTAGGTAAGAGGACCTGGATTGGATTCTCGAAATTGGATCCAATTGGCTCTTCAAACCCGTCGTGTGAATTGGTCCTTCTCTTCCTGCTGACTTCCGTTATTGGAATTGAATGGAGCATTTCAGTATGTCCCGAATGACTGTAACGCGGTGACTGAACCTGGCCACTAAGTATTTGTACAGGAGTTGGTCGATGCTCCCAATATTCGAGGTAACTGAATATTAATAAAATTCCCCTTTCTTTTTATTTTCACTGTATACTCGTGTTACAACACGACATCCACCTCCTCTGAACCCGTGCATCCTCCGCTATGCACCAATTTACCCAATTGCGATTTGATTCAGAATATATCCTCTACGTCTTTGTCCAGTTCGTCTTTGTCATCTTCATTATCCAAATCACTTTCATCTTCTTACTGCTGAATTTCTATACCTTCATTATGGTCTTCCATATTCATCTCTGCGTGTCTTCGTTTAAATATTTTTACTCGCTTCCCTGCAGTTGGTATTTTCAATTTTATACCATCTAACTCCCGTAACGAGTAAGTCGCATTATCATGAACTGTTGTTACCACATATGGTCCAAATCAATGTTTTGAAAATTTTCGCAAAGTACTATGTTGACTATCCAGACTATTGTCATAAACAAGTACCTAGTCACCTTCCTCGAGTGCTTTTGGTCTCAATCGATGTTGCTTATCGAATCGCGCCTTGTTTTGTAACCTTGCTCTTTTTAACCTTTTCAATGCTATCTGGACATCTTTCGTTCTTTGCTCCAATTGTCGAATCCTAATAGCCAGAAGTTCTTCTCTTGTCAATCCATCTTCCCATGGTAGCATACTCCAAGTAAGTACCTTTTCTTCAATCAGCATAATTGGTTTTTGACCTGTCATAAGTTTTACTCGCATATATCCTGTCACCGAACTATGTGTTGTTCGATCAGCCCATAATGCAAATGACAAAAGCCGTGGCCACTCTTTAACTTTCCCATTACAAGCTTTAACTAATGCTTTCACAATCGGTGGGTGACCACGTTCCCTTTTTGCATTCCCTTCTGGACTATAAGCAGTAGTCAGTGATAGTTTAATTCCACATCTTTCAAAGAACTTATGAGCTTCTTGTGCATTTAATTCTAAACGATCTGTAGTGATTTTTCCTACGCACCTGTAACGGCAAATGACATCTTCAGGCAAAAACCTACAAATCCCCTCTGTAGATTTTGTCCTCAATGCTCTTCTTTCTACTTGATTTGATAAATCTTCACGAGCTAAAACCAAATATCTCATCTGCCATAACCCAACCAGCATAATAACCAAATCAACAACCCATTTAAAATGAATAGCCAGAGGATACGTAGGATGAAGACCATCTCGATGTCGGATATTAGAATACGATTGACAGATTTCACATAACTCTACAAATGAGAGCACATCTCGATACATATTTTTCCACCAATATCGTTCCTTGAGTTTAGCAAAAGTAGCCCAGATTCCTCTATGCCCTGCCCATAAACTATCATGAAACTCCTTTAATAATTTTAGTTTTTCTTCCCTTTTGCCTATCACTCGTTGTAGCATCCCAATTCCTTTCTTCGGTCTCTTCTATAAGAATCCATCTCGAAGTAAAAATCCATATGTTTTTTTTATTATTTGTTTGAATTTTTCTGTAGACCAATTCCCCTGCTTAGTCAAGGTATTCAAATAATGACCAATATCCAATAATTCTCCTTCATAAGATTCTTCAAGAAATAGCTTGTCTTCTTTGTTGAGATTTGATATTGAATAGAATTTCAATCCGACATCATCAATGTCTTCAACCATTTCGTCCTCCCTCTCGTATCTTGCTCGAGATAGCATGTCTGCTACTAAATTGTCCTTCCCAATGATATGCTTAAATACTGGATTTAGTGACTTAATATAAGCAATCCATCTCAACATTGCAATATCTGGCGTTGAACAGTTAATAATCATTCCAAGTAATGGCAAGCAATCTGTTTCAATTACTACTACTGCCCCAATCAAATAGTCCTTTTCAGCTTTCATAGCCAAAACGACTCCCCAAAGTTCTCTTTTGACTTGCGAATATGCACGCTGACGAATACTTAAAACTTTAGCCCCAAATCGAACTGCAAATCTACTCCCATCTGAATCATCTTGACCCACAGCCCATCCAATGGCAATTGGACTAGCGTCCACAGTAAGAATCATTGGTCTATTGCACTTATAATCAACCTTCCTCAATATTGGAGGTGACATCAATAAATTCTTCAATCTTTGCATTGCCTGAATATGCCTTTCTTCCCATTTAAATCGGTAACCCTTGCGTAACAGTTCATATAATGGATCCGCTATGTGAGAAAAATGAGGGATCCAGATTCGATAAAATACACATGCACCCAAAAACCTGCGCACCTCTGTTAAAGAATCACAATCCTCTTTCATCCTTCCAATTGCATCAACTTTAGTCGGATCTGGTTTCCTTCTAAAAGATCCACATAAACGTCCAACAATTACAACCTCTCGTACTCCAAATACGGACTTCATACCCGATAATGTAAGATGAACTTCTCCAAGCCGAGTTAAAATCTTTTCACAATCTTGTATATGATCAACAACATATCTGTGACACCTCCTCGTATCTAAAGTTTCATCCTTGTCTCCTTCTCTGCATCCTTTTATAGGAACATCATCGAGAAAAGGCATAGTCTTTTCCAAAATAAAATCTCTCAATACCTTATTCATCCCATTCATCATATGCGCAACTGAGTTGGTCGTGCCTTGAGGAAGAGTGCACATTCTAATCAATACAAGTGGTGTCCTCATAGTTGTCATATCTCTACTTCCTTCGGCAAGTTGAAATTGATTATAACCTGAATACAAATCACCCATTGAATAGATCGCCCTACCAATAAACGCCTCAGCAAATTCATCCACAATAGGCCCAATTCCTACATTTCTGACAGTTACTGCATTCACCGGTTGCATATCTTGAATAAACCGTAGTGACCCATTCTTCTTAGGTACCGTAAACCATCGACTAGAATACGGCGCAAATGAAGGTTCCAATATTTTCATCTTTATCTTTTCTTTTAATAGTTCCACCAATTTAGGTAAATGTGCCCTCGGTATTGGAATCGGTCTTAGATTCCAAGGTACATGCGGTACAGTGAAGATAACCATAGGTGTTATAATATTTGGATCCACACACCCAATTTCATGAGATTCGAAGGCAAACGATCTACCTTGTTTAGCCAACATCTTTTTGAAGCAAGTTATTTCCTCTGGCAATATAGAACCATCAAAACCAATCTTCAATTCTTCAAAAGTCTCTTCAGTAAACTGATGTCCAATACTCATTGAATCTCTTAAACTTGCTTCTTTTGATGCTTCTCCCATTTGTTCTTTAGAATCCTCTGGTAATGGTCCGGCAACAGGCTTTACCTTCTTATCTGCCGTTTTATATCTCGTCTCTACTGTGACTTCTGGTGCTTGAAAAGATTCAAGCATGGTATAAACCTCTCTCGAATGAATCTCAACAATCTTATCATTATCCCCTAACCCAATAGATGTAATCAATTCCAATGAATCTTCCAGTCCATTTTCTTCATAAACACCCAAAATCCTCTCATCATCTTGCAATGTACCTATCTTGCGTAATTGTCCTTCAATATTATATAATCTTTTTCTTTCTTTTCTTTTAAAATCATCAACTTTCTTATACATAATATTTCCATTCTCCAATATACCAATAAAACTCGAATCAAAGGCACCTTCATCTCGCGAGAGTACCTCCTCTTTTGTACCTCCATAATCTCGCTTTACAGTGGTACCTCCTCAAAATCCTTAAATCCTTCAACAATCTTTGGCAATGGTTTCTCCCTCAACCTATCTCGATTCCATTCATGGTTAGGAGGTACTGTTAGAAATTGTACAGCTTTCCTCACATCCTCTCTATGTATCCTTACATAAGCAGAACCATCATCAAGTACTTTTGTTTCCATCCGTATTGCTGTAATATAAGGTTGTCCTAAAATCAACAGATAAGACGTTGTATCTTGAACAAAGAAATGTTGCTCCGTCGCAACATCCCCAATCCGAATCTTGACATCTGGACAAGCTCCATATAATTCGCCCCGTGTGTTATTAGCCGCTCGAATTGCCCATCCATGTTCTATATCAATTGGCCATTTTTGCTTCTTATAAAGATCTTTAGACATAAGATTTATTTCAGAACCGTGGTCGACTAAAGCAACTATTGGTTCTTCTATATCTCCTACCTTCACCAATACCTCAGTAGTTGCCCTTGTCCAATGCTTTCGAGTATAATGGCTCAAAGTTTCCATTTCCTTGTCACTAGAATCTTCGAAACATACTCGTTGATTATACCCATTCCTTTCATTTGTTGATTGCTTGTAACCAATATCAACCTCTTCTTCATCTTTATATATTTTTGCATCAATAGCATGACTCATTCCAGTTTCGCCCATTAATTGCCTCTGTCGCTTAATGCTGTCAATGATAACATCATGAAACTCCTTCTTTGCAATTCCCAAGACTTCTTTCAATGTGAATTCCACCTTAGCGTTTAATATACGTTCTTCCAACACCCCTTTCAAATTTGTTGCCGCTTCAATGTCAGAAAGTAGCTTATAAGCAATTGATTTGCCTTTATCTTTTGTCTCCGTTGTTTTTTCTCCCAATGATGCTGAGGTATCCTTTACAGGCAATTCTTATGAAGCTGCCTCCCGAGCCTTGTCTCTTTGAATTTGCCTCTTAAAAGAATTTCCTTCTCTAGTATCATCAAAATTTCCTCGTCTTTTTTCTTCCATCAAAGCTTCATGTTGGCTCTTAGCAATATATGCATGAACTGAAAGAGACTCAACAGGATCCTCCCAACCTGTTTTACCTCGTATTGTAGCTGCAGTTCTCAATAACGCTTCTCGAGGTAATTTCCCTTCTTGCATTGTAGAAACGGCAGAAGCCCAAAACTCACTAGTTTCCGTACTTCCACCAATTTCATCATCTACTCTAGCACCATAACTTGCACTTTCTCGTGCTACTGTTTCATGCTCTTTTAAGTAATCTTGAACCAATGCTCTCATTTCTTCCTTGCCAAAATTGGTTTGAAGAAGATCCTCCCTATCTTTCAATGCTATCTTCCCATCTTTCGAGCAAATAATTCCCTGTCGTATCATATTATTAAATTCATTGCAATCTTTTCTAGTGTGTGAAGCATCATCACACCAAATGCATCTTTGTACATATCTTTGTTTTGAAACGTTCTTCGAATTGTTTATAGAAGTATTCTCTTCAAGTCTTGCCAATTTGATTTGAAGATCTCGTATTCCTCGTATAATTTCTTCCATATCCATATCTGCTTTCTTTGACAAGGATGTCGAAGGTTGAACTGTAGGCATTGTTGGTGGTGTTGTACGTATTGGAGCTTTGGGTGCTTGTACTGTTTTTGGAATATTGCTCCTATCCTTCCTCCTTTCTTTTTTTTGTAAGCAACCCCACCGCATCTTCAACGTTCTTCCACTTCGTTGTCAATCCTTCATCTTTTTCTTTGTCTTCAAGAAGGGGTTCTAATTTCTCTTGCAATTTTCCATCAGCAGCTTGAAGAAATTGATCAACTTTGTTCGGCTCCAATGTCAATTTTTCTACCTTCGTTAATTGAGAGTACTGCCTCTCAAATTCCCTTACTAGCTCTGTTGGTTGCAAATTCTTATTGAGCTGTTCAATCCATCCCAGAAACAGCTTTTGTAGTTACGCAATCAGCATCTTCCAAGAAATATTCGTCTTTCAATGCATGTGAAAAAACCTCCCATGAATTTCCATAACGATCCATAATCGATGTAATGTGGTCCCTTATGTGTGGTATCGTGGTAAGTTCAAATAGTCCAACCATTTTTTTCTCTTAAACCCGATTTAATTCCATTTCACGAACATAAAATCTTAAATACCTTGAAATATTCCTCCCATCAAATTGATCAATTTTATTGACCACTGCTTGCAATGCTTTGGTTGCCAAAGCTTTCTTTCGATCATTGCTTTGCTGTTGCTGCATTGACAATGAGAAGGCTTGAAACAAACTAGCGATAGACGGATCCATGCGCATACGTTGTCCTTTAGAAGACTCCCTACCAGAAACTCCTCCCAAAAAATCCTTCAAAATTTTTATTTTCGTTTTCCATAAAAATAAAGATAAAATCAACCAAAATCCAATACCTTCTACCTCAAGCTTTCACGTAGGGTTCACCACTTTTTGTCGTATTACGTGCTTTCTTGCTCGAGAATGCGCCGGACGTCTGGCTGTAGAAGGTAGTATGGAGATTCGCCGATAGTCAAGCAGTCTATCAGTTTTGACTGCTGGAATATAAACGACTGCAACAATGTATCGTAAATCTATACAGATGCTCTTCGACTGCTTGTCAAAGTCCTTTTCACCCCAGCCGGTAGGTCTCTAGATGTTACACAGAACCCCGAACAATCCAAACTGTTAATCTTCAATACCGCTTTGTACTTACGATCTTGTATCCATTAACTGTCTTGTTAGATTAACCCAATAAATTCCATTCACTCCGCATACTCAATCCTATAGACACCCTTTTAATCCTTCAATCACAAACGTAACTCGATTTTAGAAAACAGTCAAGAGTATTCAAACCTACTTCATTAAAAATCTCGATTCACCATTACAATACTGACTTCAACAGCGATTGCCTCAGTCTTCCCAAAACTCTACGAAGAAGAAAAATCCAAATTCTATGTCTTTCCTTCCCCGACCCGAGGCATGAAGCTCCTCTCTCTAATCTCCTTAATCTTCAAAAACCTCCAATGAAAAACCGAACTAGTAACCTTGCAAAAGCTTGAAAACTAGCTCCCCCCGATTCCCAGAAGAAAAAAAAAAAAAAAAAACCCCCCCGCCTAAAAAAACTCTCTCTCCTAACCTTATCCTCTGAATTTCTTCAATCTTCCGTCTTGGATCTGGAATTGGCTCTCGCCATCAAGGCTTAAATCCAAAATTGGCTCTCGTCGTCAGAGCTTTTCTCCCCCCCCCCCGTTTTTACCTTTAAGAGATCCTTTTACCGAAAACAATGTTCCCTGAAACAGCACAGAGAACAGGACAGCCCGAAACAGAATCGAAACTCCGTAATCGGGACCACATTGAGTCGCCCGACCAATTCAGGTCCCATATTGGGTAAGATGCTCGTAATAACCTGGATGTTCCCGTAATTGGGTCTGCATTGGGTTGCCCGGCCAATTCAGGTCTCATATTGGGTAAGAGGACCCGGATTGGATTCTCGAAATTGGATCCAATTGGCTCTTCAAACCCGTCGTGTGAATTGGTCCCTCTCTTCCTGCTGACTTCCGTTATTGGAATTGAATGGAGCATTTCAGTATGTCCCGAATGACTGTAACGGGGTGACTGAACCTGGCCACTCAGTATTTATACAGGAGTTGGTCGATGCTCCCAATATTCGAGGTAACTGAATATTAATAAAATTCCCCTTTCTTTTTATTTTCACTGTATACTCGTGTTACAACACGACAACGGAGTGAATGAAATTTATTGGGTTAATCTAACAAGACTGTCAATAGATTCAAGATCGTAAGTACAAAGCTGTATCGGAGATTAGCAGATTGGGTTGTTCGGGGTTCTCTGTAACGTCTAGAGATCTACCGGCTGGGGCAAAAAGGACTTCGACGAGTAGTCGAAGGACATCCGTATAGATTTACGGTGTATTCTTGCAGTCATTTATATTCCAGCAGTCAAAAACTGATAGACTGCTTGACTATTGGCGAATCTCCATACTACCTTCTACAGTCAGACGCCCGGCGCGTTCTCGAGCAGGAAAGCACGTTATACGACAGCGTGTTAATCAAGTTTTAGAATAGTATTTAAGATGTATCATCAACTACCAACAAGATGATGGGACAACTCTTTTGCTATTAGCAGAATTTGTTTATAATAACATGTTACATTCTTCTACAAAATAAACACCTTTTTTTGCCAATTATGGTTATCATCCATGACTTGATACTTTTGACTTTTCAAAATCTGATAATCTTGTCACGAAAGTTTTGGCAAATCATTTATTAGAACTACATGCAACAATAAAGGCGTAGTTAAAAGAAGCTCAAGAACAACAAAAGATCAATGTGGATGTCTATCGAAAGGAACAACCACCATTTTACATGGATGACAAAGTATGGTTACTTTGTCACAATATCAAGACCACTTGTCCTTGTGACAAGTTGGACTATTAAAGGCTTGGACCATTATCTATTTCTGCACAAATCAATCCAGTTGCATAATGATTATACCTACCGGAGTCAATAAAAATCCATCTAGTATTCCACAAGTCTCTTCTTGAACCATATAAGATAGTGGACATACCAAGAAGAAGACAAACTCCACCTCTTCTTATAGAAGTGGACAATAATGAAGAGTTTGAAGTAGAAGAAGTCTTAGATTCAAGGTGGTGTCAAAATAAATTAGAATGTCTTATCCATTGGCACGGATATGATATTAGTAAACGCACATAGAAGCAAGTAAAGAATCTTGCAAATGCAGCAAAGGTGGTGGAGGCTTTTTATCAACAATATCCATCGAAATCAAGATGAAAACCTTCTTTGTAAAAGAAATAAGATTTAGGCAAGATAACATTCTACTTTCAATCCTTGTTTGTAGCTTCTTTACAGTTGTGACAGTGAGGAGATGGAGAATCAACAACCATTGGATTGGACTCAAGAGCCTTTGTTTGCTGACCTACCAAAACGATTGTCACAATCTTTAAGATAATGTAATCGTGATGAAGATCTTCAAGAATGATATATTCTTCCTCAAATAGATGGTGAGATATAATGTATATGGTATCACAACTTTGGAAGGGACTCTCAATGTTTGGTGATTTTACTAGAGGTAGGAACAATTCTTGACAGTGTTTCAAATATTTTATTTGAAGGAAGTTATGAAGGCTTGAACAATGATGAAATAATTGGGTGGTCTTTCCACACTGATATGGGACACTATCGATGGTTGAGAGGCCTTATCAATCATCTTTGAAGAGAACAAAGATCAGAATATGTAACAAATACAATTCGTTGCATCTTAGACTTCTTTGACATGTGATCACCGCCCATCGTGGAACTTGTCCCTAGAAGGAGGAATAATGTCATAGACATATATTTACTGTAATTATTACCTAGGTGATATAAATATGTAGAAATAGATAAAAATAGATTGATTTCATAATATCTTCTAGAGAAGCTTTTTAGAGCTTCATACATATTGCTTTGACTTTACATGTATTTATACTTGATAGATAGGTTAGAAACTTGATCAATAAGTTAACCACGTGCCACACATGTTGGTAACTTGTGGAATAAGCTAAATATGTGGTGCCGACGTAGAAAACTTGCCTTCCAAATTAAGATACGTGTTGTGCAAAGTCAACACATTTTTGGAGGTCCTATAGAATGTCGCCATATAGCTTCTAGATAGATAGTATATATAGAGGCAAGAATAAAGCCTTCTTCACTCTTATCAACTCTTTTCTTACTTCTAGTCTAGTTTCAAGGGTCTCTAGTTTTCTTGATTTTTGGCAATAGCCACTCTAGTTTCTTTCTTAATATACATATTTAGTTATTTCTATTTTGTCATCTTTTTTTGAAAAAAGTCTCACTTATTTATTTATTTTTTATCAAGTTCTTGTCCTTGACACTTATTGGTTTTCAAATTGAATTGTAATGCAATTATGGCCCTTATAGATGTATTTGTGGATATACTTGATAATACAAACAAATGTACATACTTCAATATTAATATGACAATTGTACTTAAGAAATAATTTTAGAAAAAATAGAACAACATCCATATTATCAACAACTATTCCTTGAACTTCAAATGTTCTTCTATCATTTCTTCATCAATATTGAAGATATCCATCAGCATCCATTGTTGTTTCTTCTACAAATACCTTTGGATATCTCTTTGTATAATGACCATCTTCCATACAAGATGCTTGAGGATTTTACATTCTACATAGACCATGTACCATGCATTGTAGAATAACTTCAAATAGCTCTCAATCATTGTCTTTATATGAAAAGTCTGTAAAAACCATACGATCTTCATCTCCAGTGCATCTAATCTTACTTTCTTTATAAAAAAATCAAGATGTACATATGAAGTAGATTTTTTTTTTTAAACTCAATGGAATAAACATGTACAACAACATGACCAAAGACAACTCCTTTCTTTATATCTTCTATAATTACATGTCTCTTGAGCTTAAATATATGGACAACCAAATTTGGCCGGTGACTTGTTCATTGTCCATGAAGCAATTCATTCTGGATTTTGGACCATCATGGATTTGCTATTACTATCATAAAAATATCAAGATGCTGATAAAATCTTGTAATTGCCATAGAATCTTAAAGTATTTCTATCATATGTCTTGTACTTCTAATATATGATGATGGAAGTAAGATCCTACATCCTAAATTATTTAATTCATATTGTCCTTCTTCATGCCCAATACTTTGATGAGTTATAACAACATCTATCAATCTTTGATATAAATCAACATATAGATTTTCTTGATTGTAACGTAGATATTACAAATATGATTACTTAATTAGTGTTTATTTGTGAACCATAAATTCTTATAATAGCTTTCTTCCATGTAAAATTATGAAATACTTGATAGGCCTTGAAAAAAATTGATAAGCAAAATAATCCATTTGTATAAGGTTGTTGCATCTCCAATCCTTTCATCTAACTCCTTCTCTTTCTTCAACAATATCCATCACTACATTTTGTGCCCTTAGATTAGGATATCATCAAAGAATTCTATATAGAAAAAAAAAAAAAATATAGTAAAGAAACAAATAAGTAGAATGAGCTTCATGAATCCTTTCTAATAGCCCATTACTATATAAACAAAGAATAATATCATGAAGTGTATTATGCTTTGATCCATCTCTAAGTAATATAATAGCAATTTTTTCAAAAGTGATGGAAAGATTATATTGGCGTCTATCATTGTCATTCATGAAGTACAAAGAAACAGTAAGATCTACTTCCACTATTCCTTCATTCCGTGCTTGAGATAGTATTTCATGTACTTATCTGTATAATCCAATAAATGGATTATTTTTCCTCAAAATTTTTCCAATTTTTTACATAATTTGGCTCAATAATCTATAATTATGACTCATTCTTTTATCTTCTGCAAATGATGCATCATAAATATAGAATTGTGCATAACTTGGGTCTTGACTCATTCTTTTATCTTCTAGTAACAACACTCTTGGTAATGGTGTAACTCTCTATTTATTCTAAAACTATATGGAGCATTTTTCTAAAGCACAAATCAATCAATATTTGCACCTAAGGACGTAAATACATGTACAACATTATATTGACAAATATTTTCTCAGAACTCCCTTGTTCTTTCATCTTGGTCCTCAAAAAAGTATTTTAAAAGCAAAAGCAAAGAAAGTAGAGATGGTAGAGAAACTTTTCTTTGACAACAACATTGTTCAAATAATAGCAACTTCCATAGCAACTGGACTAAATGTTCATCAAATCAATGCAATGTGTTACAATGAAGATACAAAACATTCATCCTCCATAGATTATGTATGGCTTTAGCACTTGTAACCATTTCACCTTTTCTTTGTACTCTCTCATGTTCCCTACGTTGTTATTCAGCAATTGCTTTCCAATTCATTGTTAAAACTAGACTGTTCACAATAGCAGGGATTCTACCAGAAAATTGGAGTAAGCTTGTAAGTATCAAAATTGTACCTCTATAAAATTCCAATAAAACCTTGTTACTTAAGTATTTTAGCAAAATTTCATAGTACTTGTAAAATAAAAATGAGTACATACAACTTAATTAGTCAAATTATAATACCACAATACTTTAACAAAAATATTCTACATCTATACATCCCTACAAATTACAATTATACATATTTTTATAACAACTTGCTATAACAAAAAGCACAATTTTTTCAAAATATTATATTTTATAAATCAAAATGAATAAATAAAATAATAAATATTTAATTATTTATTTTAAAATATATTATTATTTATTTATTTTATTTATATACACAAATAGATAAATATATATATATATTTATACATGTGAAGTTGAATATAAATTTTTTTATTTAAGAGCAAAAAATGAAATTCCTACTATTTAATTTTTGTACAAAAATTCTTGTTTAAAAAAACTAAAACTAAAATTAATAACTAATAAAAAATTAAAAAATTTAAAAATAATATAATAAAATAAAAATAATAATATAATAAAATAAAATATTATCTTAAAATTATAAATATTAAAATATTAGAATACTATCTTAAAATTATAAATAATAAATTGTTTTTGAAAATAATAAAATTTAAAAATCTAGTTTTATGCACACTACTTCAGTCCAACCCACATTTCACCAGTCGAACAACAAATCCACACATCAAAAATAAAATAAAATAAAATAACTAAACAAAACAAAACAAAGAACAAACAAACAAACAAACTCAAAAAGCTAAACAGAAACACAAATTTTTCAATATTTCAGCAATACTCACTGCAATATTTCACGGCAATATTTCAACAAATATCATAAAATATCATAAAATTAGAACTCCAGCCTCCTCGAAGAAATATGCGTGCATCTTAAAGTTGAATATAACAATATTTTCAAGCAGCAAGATCGTAAGCCTATGCTACTGCTTCTTCCTCGTCGTAAGCCCCTGATGGGATAACAAAGAAACCTTCCAAAAGCAAGATCCATGATGAATCCATATTGTTAATCCACGATGAAATTCTTCTGAAATTCTGATTGCAAAGCACAATGATAATAATTCGCAATTCAGAAATTCGAAAAAACACCAATGTTTGAAACCAATGTTTGAAACCAATGTTTGAAACACACAAAATCCATTGCTCTTACTCAAAACACAAAACTTAAACACATGCTGAGCCTTCTCCAATGTATTTGCCTTCCCAGTGTCTATATGATTGCATTACAGTATGAAGTGCATAAATCTGAGGAGGAGAAAATCAGTGTGAAACACCATGAAAAACACCTTGTAGAACTCCCCGATCAATTGTATAACTGGTTGTGAACTCCACAAAACATGAACCTTTTTGATGAAAACGAAGGCCCATCTATGCAGTGGAGAGCCACCACTTGTCTCCTTGATGGATCTTAATGTATTAATAGACTAGATGAAAGCATGTAAGCCATGAAGTTAGAAAGATGAATGAAAACATATCATCCATCTTGATAGCGATGAATGTGGTCCCACATGGATGGATGAATGAATAAGGGATCGCATCCAGTTGTGAGCTATCCCTTCTCCGTGTGATCCCCCTCTCGAAAGTTTCGCACAGGAAGCCAGATTGTCGTCCATGCCTCATTCCGAATCAGAGGATTTGCGTGCAGAATTCGACGCACGTATTCTATGACGTATGTTGTTGCTCTAGGAATTTCCTCATCTTATCAAGGAACATGAATTTGTTTTAGGGAGTTCTCCTTCTGGACCTGGGCGTGGTTTGAATTTCTCGGTCAAGTTTGCGGTGCACGGATTGCGAGGAGCATCAGCAATGGCGTCACAATGTCACCGTCTCCTCCTGCAATCTTCGTCGCTGAGATTTTCTAGCCCCTTTTCTTGTTCGCCCTCGTCTTCTCATTGTCGTCAACTTAAGGTTGATCAGGTACAATGCCAACTTACTACCACCTTGAATTTCCCCCTCTCTCCCTACCTTTCCTTAAGCCCTAAATGTAGTTTTCCTTTTCTCTCTCAATTTATGATTATTATTTTTGTTTTTGTTGTTGTTGTTATCTCGTGCACTCTGTGCAATCCTCATGTTTTGCGAAAAATCAATCACGAGGTGAGAAAGTCTCTAGAGCTTCCGTGGCTCAATGCCGCTTGTATTAAATCGGGATTTGGAGTGATCATTGTTTCAATTTCGGGTGATTTAGGCAGAATTTGGACTGACGGCCGGTATCCAGTTCTACTTCGCAGAAGTTTGGCGACGACTCTATTTTATAGTGAGAGTGTGTTAGATGTTGCAGGTTTGCTTGGATTACAGAGAGTTAAATCTGAATGTTGGTGTGTAAAGAGTGAAGTGTCTTCTTGACTCCGTTTGGAAAATCTTCGTAACTCGCAGTGCACTTTTAATTCAAATTTTGTGACTGTGCACGTCCTGTCGTGCTCTTCCCCATTCTGACGGAATTTTTTTAAATTACTTTGAGCATGTGTAGTTGCTCTGTCTCCAGTTGATATAAATGAGTAATTCAGTCCCCTCTTCGAATTTGTAGAGGATTGATCACTCGTTTCATAATGTAGCGTTTGTGCTTATGATCTGCTATTGATTTTCCATTTTCAGCTGTCTGTCTTCTCCCGGAATCACAGGCTACAGTCGCAGCGGTTGCCTCAGACTTCAATTTCATCTTGCTCAAGATTTCTTGTTCAATGCGTGTCGTCTACCTTTGATGGTTCGTCAAAAAAGGAGAACGACAGACAACCGAGTAATGTGCTTTCCACTGTTATTGACAAGGCTTCCGAACCGATCAGATCTTTCCCTTGGGCTAAAGCAAGTAATCTGTTCTTCAAGAGGCTGTTGGATCAGTTATGGATTGTTGGGAAATGGTTGGCGATTCCATTGCTGGCATTATCGGTGGTTAATGAGTTCACATACACATTGGTGCAAGAGAAAGTGCTCATCATTCCCGTTGCTATGATTTGCGGGATTGTTTTCTCAGGGATTACTAGGGAAGTTGTCCTCGAGCTGTCTCCGAGCATTGAGGTATTTTTCCTGCAACTTAAGATTACTCGAATATGTCCCGTACTTTTTTTCCACACGTAAGGTATGATCAAGTATGTTATGTGATTGAAATACATTACACTCTGTTGCTAATCCTGTTAGTTTATTGAATCACAATTGGGTAAAACAATCCTTCCTTTTCTTATACTGAAGCTAAAATTGACTTTCTTCCACCTTTTGTAGTTAAGTTAAAGAAGTGGCGAGCTGAGTCTGGAGAATTTTTAATACAACAACTAGCTTTCTATGTGCAGGGAAGACAGTTGCCGTGGCACCTGATAGCATTAGGCATACTTTTTGTAGTGCTCAAGTTAATTGGCCCAGTACTTCCTATTTGGGCCCAGGTCAGTGTTCCTCATTTCGCTAATGGTGGATTGTGGCAAGTGGCCAAACTTGTCAACGACTGGAGGAAACAGCACGCTGAAAGTGACCAGTAGAACTATTTCAGATGTTGTACTACTTCATGTGTACACCGGCTCTCTGTATGAAAGATCAGGTTTGATTGCAGTCATTTCTGATTTTTTTCGTGGAAATCATTCGCTTTCGGGTTTGCTTTACGAAGTGCTGATGTCATATTGCTACATACGTAATGATGGTCAGTGCATCCAGGCATCTGTCTCTGTTACGTAATCGATCGATTGCTACAGTTAGCTTCTGTGCACAAAGTGATCAGGATCGAGTGGAAACTTGTGCCCGCTTTAAGCTATCTTTACTTTGGCAATGTGCTGGTTAGGATTACAACGAGTTTGTGTTCGCAGCTTTAGATTTACGTTGCGTTAAGTGTTCGTTCGGGGCTTGGAGGTTAATTATACCGTTGGTGAGATTGTAAGTTTCACCGGACGAGTCTCTCGAAGTCCAAGATTTTGTGTCCATTAGCTACCGACATAAACTCCTGAACCCCCCACCCCTCTTGTCAACAACGTTTTACTTAATACCCGCGGTTCTGTAATTCGATGCCGAAAGTTCTCAAGAGCTGAGAGTTAATTTTGATTGCCAACCACTATTATCCTAACATTGTGAAATCACATCGAACTGAAGTCCCTGGTATGTTGTGTGTACAAACATCTACAAAACGTGGGCAGTGCGTTTGTATCAGGGTTTGACAGCACACTCACCTGTGTGGTAGCATGTCAAGATCTGCTCATACAATATCTGCGAATTACATGGGTTATCATACTATGGAGGTTTACTATGGTGAGAGAGTGGCGTCTGCTCTATTAGTTCATGAGGTTTATCACTCTTTCAATTCATCCAAATCTGGCACCATGGAAGGAATTGTGCTATAAAAGGCACGTGGAAGGATCTAGCTGGAAAATGAGAGAGAGAGAGAGAGGTTGAGAGTTGACAGGTGGTTGTACAGAGAATTTGACAACTTAAACGAAATCATTGCTTTGGAGGTTGGACTCCGAGTACTGTCAGGTAGAAGAATTACCATTGCAACCGCCCACAAAGACACCAGAGATGAGGACTTGGGGACCTGTTTGCTGACCTGTTATCCGTTATGCCGATGAATGTACACTCTCCATCACTTGAGCTTGGTGTTGTCAGGCGAATGAAAGCCGACTGAACCCTCATTGAAATCAAATTATTTGTTACCAAACAAGGACTGGGACTGGAGGATACTGAGAAACCACAGGTGCAGCTGATTGCGGAACAGGAATTCTCACACAGGTTAATGCTCATGTGTAGCATGAGCCTCCCTACTACCTACGCTGGGCGAATGAAGTGTAACTCGCAGTACTCGGACAGACGGCATCTTGGAAAACCAAGCTCCAAAAGTTGAGATCTTGCAGATCCCCTTAGAGAAAAAAGTAATAGTTAATAGAATGCAAAAGCTTGTCTTGATCTCTCTCCAATAACTCCATCACACCTGCAGTTGTGATGCAAGACCACCAATGCTGTTTTGTTAGGGCTCAGAAGAAGATTGATAACCCACCTTGTAATGGTCGAATCTTCCGAGTTTGGTGCACGTGGGGCTACTATGACCCGGCGGAGAATACCGCAAATGTATGTCGCTTGATGATGGTTCGGACTTTGAAAATGGTGCAAGCTTTGTAGCTGTGATTGAGCCCAACGACCAGCATGGTTTTAGGAATCATGCAACCTTGTCGAGGTGGCCGGACAAGGCTGGAGACAGAGATATTTTTGCTGAAAGCCTGTCATCAACTTGAAAGTTGCTTAGGAGACAAACTACGGGAGAAAGTTCAAATACAGAAAGCCTGACTGAAAATGTAACTTAGAGTTGTACCTAATTCAATTTTAAGTTTTTATTCCATTTCTTTTTGATGGTTTTGTAGGATTTTATTTTACGCTATGTATAATAACAGTGTTTTAAAGAATTGAAGGATTCATATCATTGTTAAGTTTAGAGTTTATGCTGTATTGAAAATTGGGTTGCAGTTGATATTATTGTTGGTGCCGAAAGGAGTGTGTTACAGGATCTCTTAAAGCAGCTTGTCGTTGATTCCCAGTTTCAAGAAAAAAGAAAAAGAAAAAGAGACGATACACGTGCTTAACAAACTGATTGTTTATTTACTTACTCTTATTCTAAAAAAAATTAGTTTTTATAGTTTCATTTAGAGCAAACACAGCACAGTTGCATGCTCAGTAATGTAAAGAAAATAAACTTAACTTTACTGCAAGGCATCATTGAAGCTAATGCAGAATGATACACTAAGTTCAGTATACTCCAAAAAACCTTACACCTCAGCCGCGAAAGGGAATATGCGGTAAACAATCCAATGTGCACAACAACGAATCCATGTCCAAACAGTGATCGGCCATTGAACTCCTCAGCAAGACAGACATGTACACACGCTCCTCTACAAACATGTATGAGGCTGGGTTCATATCCTTAGCTGCCGTGTGGAGGTGGCCCAGTGTCTATAACGAGTATTATTGAGGCAAGGGCTGGTATCACCCACTGATGCCCCTAAGAAGGGCCCTCCACACAAAGCGACCTCGACGCAAACGCACAGCGAGGGCGATGTCAGAGGCAATCAGGCTCTCGGGAGGGGCGCCCGCATCACCCACCCCACCCAAACCCCAATCAAAGGGGGCGCAACACTCCCTCTCAACTCATGCACCCACATCAACCACATCCGATCTCTCTCCGATCGCTGGAGAGTGTCTTCGAACAAATCTAACCTCAGGGGTTGGTCCTCGTGAAGCCCTGAAGCGGCGGATTCGTGGGGTGGTCCCACCGCAGTCCGACTCAATCTGTCGGCTTCGCCATCGCACTGATAAAACCAACGCAAAGAACCTCCCATGCTCCTTTCGGACCCAATCATGCATGCACGGTTTTAGGGTAATTCACGGTTACAGGGTATGTCGAGGGGAGCTTGCCGTGGTCATGGAGCTGGGTGGGTCCATCCCCATCGAGGATCCAATCTCACCATCTATCTATCCGAGGCATTTCATCTATTATTCATCTATGTTTCATTCATCCATCCAGCTCTAGCAGAGAAGGGGGCCATGAAGCCAGGCAGGCAGTGCAGGCCCAGCCAGCGATGGCCGTGTCCTTGCAGGTTGCAGTGGGCGGCATTGCGAGGTGCGTGGTGTCCGTCCCGCCCTTCGCAATCGCTCGCGAGATCGATCGGTCACCGCGGCACGGAATATCGGAACAACAACAACAATAGCAGCAGCACAAGAAAGTAAGAACGAAAGAAGAAGATGAAGAAGCAGAAGCAGAAGAAGTAGCTACTTTTCCTTCTCCTTCAGTGCGCCACTGTGCTTTCTTACAGCCTGCTCAGTCAATCCATGTAAGCGACACTGTAGCTGTCTCTTCTTTCACTTCATTATTGGTTTCTGGACCTTTTTGGTGTGTTAAGAGTGCGCGGGGGAAGGGTCACTCTATTTTACTTGTCATCATCAGAATTTCATCTTCTTCTTCTTCGTCTTCTGCAGCACGTTTGGGCTCTGTGAGTGTGCCAGAGAGGTGAGTTGTTCTCATCATCGCATTTTGGCCTCATTGAAGGGAGTTGCGCAGCTGTGTGTGTGTTGCTCTGGCAGTGTCAGATTCACGGAAGCTATGCGTGTCGAGG
Organism: Physcomitrium patens; assembly: GCF_059467195.1. Classification (NCBI taxonomy): domain Eukaryota; kingdom Viridiplantae; phylum Streptophyta; class Bryopsida; order Funariales; family Funariaceae; genus Physcomitrium; species Physcomitrium patens. The sequence goes on along the minus strand of NC_143433.1, from coordinate 8,325,206 downwards.
AGGGGCTGAGAGGGAGGGTTCTTGTTGTGATGGTGGACAGGTAGTAGTGGGTAGTTTTGGAGAGGCATGGTGGCGTGTAGGGAGCTGCTGAGTGGCGTGCCGGGAAGGGGCGTGCGAGGGAAGGGCAAGGAGGTGATGCGGAGTCGTCGATGGATGTGCGGATTGGGATGTGCGAATTGCGAAGAGGGAGACATATGATTGAGGGAGAGAGTTGGAAGAGTGAGGGTGGTGTAAGGTCGAGAGAGTCGAGGGGTTGCAGAAGAAGAAAACCGGGTCGAAATGGAGGAGGCGATAGTGCAGTTGCAATCGAAGGATACGAAGGAGAGAATGGCAGGTGTGGAGAGGCTTCAGATTGTGCTGGAGCAATCTCGAAAAAGCTTGACTGCCGCTGAGGTGTGCAGTCTCGTGGACGCGTCCATTCCATTGTTGAAGGACAATAACTTTAAGGTGGCCCAAGGGGCACTACAGGCATTTTCGTCCGCAGCTGCTCTTGCTGGGGATCATCTTAAGCTGCATTTTAACGCCTTATTGCCAGCCACTGTAGAGCGCTTGGGTGACGGCAAACAGCCCGTGCGCGATGCCGGACGACGCTTTCTGCTTGCGCTTATGGAGGTGGGGAATCGACATTCTTGAGTTCGAGCAGGAGTCATAGGATGTTTTCTTTACATTACTGTCTTGTGCAGTTCTAATGATGGATCGCGGGCGTAGTCAGAGATGGAGAGAAATATAGCACAATGCAAAGGGTCTAACCTCTTTTGGAATATTGGCATCCAGGTGGTTGTAGGTTGCTTAGATCGTATACATTTGTTGAATGTAGCTGCCACCAAGGAGTGAAGGTCTTAAAACCTTCAGAGGCATATCGCATTCATTGTTCTCGAAGAGAACGATTTGTGTTTGGATTTCAGTTTAGATATTTTAGGGTTATTGATTTTCTACAAATTAAAAATTAATATTCCAAGTCTCATTAGGTTTATTTTAAATTTATCATTTTTCTATTTCTACTCATGTCGCTAGAACAGCGATTGGCGAGGAATGGTGCTGGTTTGAAAGAGAGAGCGAGATGAATTACCTGCAGTAATCGTAACTTACCAGTCAGTCCCGAGGGGTGGATTCAGCGGCTTGCATAACACCCCCGTTCAGGAGGGACATTAGGCATGGCGGTAGTTTGAGTTGGGACCTTGGGTTGATCATGTGTCAGATTTCGTCACCAACCACCATTGTGGAAAGAGCTGGTGCGTATGCATGGAGTCATAGAAATTGGAGGGTACGGGAGGAATTTGCCCGCACAGCTGCTTCGGCATTGAATCTTTTCACTGCAGTGGAGCTGCCGTTTCAGAGACTCATCTTGCCTTCAGTAAGATCCTTGGACCAAAGAAAATGCAGCATTTTTTCTTTGTTCATCTCTTAACCCTCACGGTTGATACTTCTGCTCATTTAGATTTAGCTTTAAAACAATTCTGCCACTTATCGAGGGAAGAGGAAACAGAAGATCTGTTCAACAATAATGCGTTCACTCCAATGCGGTAGCGCACGGGTTACCGTTGTTTTGGTTACAAAGGACTGGCCGGTCAGTCATGCATATTTCCTGGTTGTTATTAGTTACTATGCATATTCAGGTAGTTGAGAATCCGCTTACGTAAGTTATTAAGCTAAAATTTCACTCAAACCTGGAAATTGCTGATCCGGCTGTCTGTTTTGATAGCCCATCCTCAAAATGTGGCCTGTAGCTGAGTTACTTGGTCGCTTGACTCACTCTCCTTTTTTCAATTAACGTCTGAAGTCGAAGGATTCATAAATAATTTTTTCGATTGGAATTGTTGTATTTTGCCTTAAGTCGTATTTTGCAAATTCATTGCAGGTGCTTAATTTGTTGGAAGACTCAAACAGCAGCGTAAGGGAGGCAGCTATGCTTTGTCTTGAAGTATGTTCTCATCTATGATACAGTTGTCCATGGTTGCTGCTTGTTTAATGTAGCGAGTTAATTAATAACTTGCTGAATTGTACTATTTATATTTGAATTTAGTCGCACAGTTCATTGAGTTGTGCCAATGAAATCCTTCACAGAGCTCCTGGTTTTCAACAATGATTTCTTCTTCGAAGCTTTCTTTGACTTCTCGAAATCCAGTGGTCCTGTTCTGTATTCAGTTCTTTCTGTCATTCTCTTTTTGACACATTAACCGGCCAGATAGGTTCCTTCGATCCAGTCTTGGAACTTGGTGTTTCTAGTTGGGATTGTTAGTAGCTTCTCTGTGCTTTGTCTGGTGATGATGATCTGTATTGGGCTGTTGAAGATTTGAAGCTGCATTATGGCCTCTGACTGGACATATGCAATACTCTGGTTATTCTTTGTGCGGCGCCACAGGAGATGTACCGGCAGGGCGGACAACAATTTGGAGACGAGCTTCAACGCCACCAATTAAGAGCGTCTCAGGTAATGGTTTGTTCCAACCTTTGTGATTACTTGTGACCAGCTAATATTAGTTTGAGGATATGAAGGGATTTATGTTGACTTTACCTGAGATCTTGCAAGTGCGCGGTTCATGGGGTGGAGAATGGACTAGAAAAGTACCTTCGTGTCGTTTTGAACCTTCTTGAAACATTGGAAGTTTTGTTATAAATTCTCGAGATCCTGAATTTATAGAATACTACAATTAATATGAGAGCAGAACTGTACTGGGAGGACCTGAGCCTGTTGATCATGATGGAGTTTTTTTAGTGTCGGAATCTCGGAGAGTTTGGCTGTGACTGGATACGTGGTGACTCCAGTCTTACATGATTTAGTAAGCCTGTTATACTTGCAATCTGACTCCCCAACCTGTTCATTGTTCGCAGCTTAAAGAAATTAACGCTAGGTTTGAGAAAATTGAACCTGTGAGGAACATGTTTGACAGTAAGTCATATTCGTCGACCGTTCCGTCTACAACTACTCCAAATCGATTCTCCACTGCTCCCAGCCAGCCCAAACCTGCTCCCCAGCAGGCTGTAACCAATCATTCGTGGCCTGCATCCGAGTTGAAAGTTCCGGTGTCAGGTGGAATTTCTAGGGGCAACAGTCCAAAGTCAAAACCTGCTCTGGAAGGTAAATTTTGTTTTCAACCTTGAGTTCTACTGAAATTTGGTCCCCCAATTCAAGAATATTCTCGTTTTCAGTGAATGCTAGTGTTTTATGTTTCTATGCTGATCCTCTACTAAGGAAGCCATTCTCGCAGCTGATGAGAAGCCAGCTGAGCCAATTAGAATTTACAATGAGCGGGATTTAGCAAAAGAGTTTGAGAAAGCTACAAGTATGCTTGCTCCAGCACAGGACTGGTCGATCAGGATGTCAGCCATGCAAAGGATTGAAGGAATAGTGGCAGGAGGTAAAGCGTTGATGTGGGTCTCACTTATTTGGTAGTCATTTTAGGATAATAGAGCGTAAATGGTTGTTCTTTTGGTTCTCTTTATGACCGTTTTTTAATTTTAATTTTTAGTATATATATATATATATATATATATATATTCACACACCTAGAAAACACCTAGAAAACAGGTTATGGCTTTGCTGCTGGGGACATTATTAAGTATGGTGTTATTGGCTTCTCTTTTCTAGGTGCAACGAAGTACAGCAGCTTTCCGCAGTTGTTGAAGCAACTTATCAGTCCTCTTTGTGATCAGCTAGCTGATCGTCGATCTAGCATTGTAAAACAGGTATTTTCCAAAATAGTTACAAACTATAAGACAATGTTGATGATTCTTGTGTTTCAGCACTCCAGTTGTGCACGAAATCAGAGTATTGCTTGATTAGAATGTAGTTGACCGGAGACGACATCGTAGAGGAAGATCACTTTGTAATCAAATTGTAACTAATTCGACTTAATGGCCATTACGTTCTTACAGGCATGTCAACTGTTGAAAGTGCTTACCAAGGAGCTCAAATCAGATTTTGAAGTCTTCGCGGAATCTTTTCTGCCAGTAAGTTACTGAAATCTGGGCATGGGTATTGGAGTATATCTATCGTGAGATATAAAATCTCAAACTTTCAGCATAAATTCTCTTTATTATGGAATAGTATGCTTTTGATTTAATCTTATCAAGGTCATGACCGAGGGTGTTAAAATGGCCCATGGCTCAGATGCTTTTCAAGCTGGTAGTTATAACAGTACTTGTGATTGCCGAGTCAGCAGACGCCTGCATCAAATCGGTCAGTCCTCAAAAACTCTTTTTGTTGGTTTTCTTCATTTCACTCTTGTCTTCCTGATTTTTACAGGCGAAGACCCGCTTTATTATTAAAAAGTAATTTCAAATTTGTTTGTTTTTTTAGTTGTTGATCCTGAAATATTGATTCCTTACAGATTGTGTGTTAGTTATTTTTTCAATACAATTTACCATACAGTTTGCGATGTGAAAAGTAAATGGTTAAGTGACGTATTCTCGGTTTGTCTATTCTTGCAACAGATGCTACAACATTGCAAAGTAGCCCGAGTTCTCCCCAAGATGGTTGAATTGGCGAAACATGATCGGAATGCAGTGCTGCGGGCTAGGTATTCCATTTCCTGAGTCATTTATTTGGTTAGAGCATTGGATTCTATAGCAGCAAAGCAGTAGTTGAGTTTCTCTAATTTTTTGGAAGGATTAGGATAAGTGTATATCTCAGAATTTGTCATGCCTTTGATCACTTTAGGTGCTTCCTATCTTATAGTGTGCTTGTATGGGCTTGAAGGTGCTGTGAGTACTTGCTGTTGGTGTTGGAACGATGGTTTGATTCACCAGAGATGCAACGTTCAGCCGAGCTATACGAGGATCTTATCAAATGCTGCTGCTCAGATGCAATGAGTGAGGTATAATTAGTCCTGCTCTGGGAATATCATAGTGGTTTGAATGTTGTAATATCAATGGTCAGATTCATGTCTTGCAGTATTAGGTTGTTAGTTTGGTATTAGTTTGTGAGATTAACCGATTGTCTTTTTAGATCACTTTTGTTTTCAAGTTATTGCTGAGATTCTTGAAATCACGAGATCAACTTTCTGGGATGAAATGACTTCTTACTGTCTCCAGAGGGTATGCTTTAGTGATACTTGAACACCGTCTAACTTGATTCTGTTGCAGGTACGCTCTTTATCTAGACAATGTTACCGCGTTTTTGCTAGGTGCTGGCCAGACCGGGCGCGCCGTCTCTATCAAGCTTTTGACCCTGTTACTCAAAGGGTGAGCTGCATGACACATGACCTGTCAAAATACTTTGTGGTTGAATGCGTGCATGTTCTTCTTTTTTGCTTTTTCTTATTGCATCTTGTAATTCGTAATCTTCATTTTGCAGGTTATAAATGACGAGGATGGTGGAATTCTAAAGAAGTATGGGCATTCAACTTCCCATAATACTCACCAGTTGCGCCAGTCCACTAGCTTACCAATTCTTGGAGCTGGGCACAGTACATCACCATCTGGACAGTCCAATTCTTCAGATGGACCGCACACTCCCTCAATGAATGGCTATAATACCAATCATACACTGAGACCAGCATCAAGTATGTCACAGCGGAAGTCATCTGAAAGTGCTCCTGAACGAAGTTTACAGAGTGTGTTACAAGCCAGTCAACAGCAAGTAAACGCAATAGAGACCATGCTAAAAGGAGTTGGTATTGATGATCTGAGACCATATTATTCAAACTCCCAAACTGCTGGTAAACGCTATAGCCATCTAAAAATATCTCTCTACTTACTTTGCAATTAAGTGCTTTTTGTTGGCAGTATGAAGCTGGAAATTTCCCCTATTTAGTGGTATGTTTGTGTTCGTTGCAGTTCAAAGTACTTTTTCGAAGAGTCACTCCACTGGTGCAACTTGGTCCTCACGTCCAGGCGTTGATCCTCCCTCCTCTAGGGATCCTCCTCATTTGGCGTCTGGTCCTGCGGCACATCATCAGACCAGTCTGTCAGCCTTTCGACCTGGTAGTGCGGGAAGAATACCAAGTGGGCATCAGGCATATGGTGATGTAGATGCTGGGAGATCAGCGGACTTTGCTGGCATAAGTAGAGAGGCTGAGCTTGCCGGTGACATGAGCCATGATTCTGCACGGGGCTCAGGGAGGTCACAGTCAGCAAAGCGAGTACCAACTAGCGTACCCAAGTACAGTTATCGTAGTTCAAACAGTGAATATGATGAGCCCAAACTAGCCAAACGCATTCCGAAGCCAGAAGTGCATATGGACAGAGCAGTGTCAGATCACAATTCAAATGCAGTACCTGCTTATCAGAGGCCCCTTCTTCGACAAACCGTGTTGGGAAGGTCGTCGGGAAGTAGCAGAATTAATTCAGAAGACAATGTTCCTACTGTTGTTATGAATACTTCTGGAGAGGTGTTCACTTACATGGATGGTTTGATGTCACTAAATGATGCTTTGACTGAAGGCTTGGCTCCAGGTTCAGAGTGGTCCGCTAGAGTTGCTGCATTCACGTTTATTAAAAAACTCATTCAACAAGGAAACAAGAGTCTTCAAGAAGTGAACCAGAGCTTTGAAAAGGTGATGAAGCTATTCTCTACACATCTGGACGACCCACACCATAAGGTGGCGCAGGCTGCTCTCTCCACACTTGTTGAGCTGGTGCCAGTGTGCCGGAAGTTATTTGAGACTTACTTGGAGAGGATTTTGCCACATGTATTTGCGCGACTTGTGGATGCAAAAGAGGTCATTCGACAATTGAGCACATCCGCTCTTGAGACTGTGGGAAACACTTACAGCATTGACGCACTTCTGCCTGCCTTACTTCGGTCTTTAGACGAGCAGCGGTCTCCTAAGGCAAAGATGGCAGTTATTGAGTTTGCAATAGCTGCATTTGCAAAGTTGGCCTTAAATGGTGAAGCATCAGGTGGGAGTGGGTTACTGAAGCTTTGGCTTGCAAAGTTAGCTCCCCTTGTTCACGATAAAAACGCCAAATTGAAAGAGACAGCTGTGACAGGTCTTATATCCGTGTACTCCCATTTTGATTCGTCCATAGTTCTTAACTTCATTCTTGGTTTATCGATTGAGGAGCAGAGTACTTTGCGACGGGCACTCAAGCACTATACTCCTCGAATTGAAGTGGATCTTATGATCTACATGCAGAACAGAAGCCAGCGGAATAAGGTGAAACCTGGCCATGAGCGACCCTCTGCCTCGTCACCCTTAACTGAGAAAGACGAAGATTATGTTGAGGAGGTGTTTCCTACTGGAGAGAGAAATCAGACTGTTGCTGGTTATTCACCCGTGGTTTTGGATAAATTGAATCGGAAGTGGGCTGCCACTGCTCAACCTGACACGATGACCTTAGCTTATCATGAAGGTGCAGCGCCATCAATGGCGGACCTGTCTGGACATTCGTATCCCACTTATACTTATGCTGGAGACTCATCTATTCCTTCTGCTGATAGAAATCCCAAAGATTTAGTTAGCAATGTAATCAGCAAAGAGGCATCTACTGATGTAATCAGCAGTACAGAAATTACTACTTCTTGGTTTAACCAAACCCAAGAACATCAGTCCCAGGGGTCGGATACTAGGCATAATGCTTTACCCTTAGTTGACTCTGAGGGTAGTAACAACTTGAATTTAGGGTTTAGTATGGCGGCCAATTCTGGAAATCCACACTTCATTGACTCAGCCAGTACGCACAGCAAAATTGAAAATAATTTTTATCACCAGAGGATGAATGCAAACCCTCTGGTTTTAGGACTAGAAACCTCTACTGGTGTTCTCCAGGTGAGCTAATTTGTGACTTGATGTTAAAATACCTGGTTTTCAACTGTTCGTAGCAATTGGTTCCTGTAGGCGTTCATGTTCTGAGATACTTTTACCTACTTTCTTTTCTGAAGCGAGGGCCTTACTTATTTGTTATAATACAGGCTGTATAGAGGATTACATGTCATGTTCCTGCTTCAAAAAATTAAAATCTAAACTTACACGGTGGTTCTGCTTTGGTTGTCATGTAGATGTCTAGCTGGGATAGTGGGAAAACGATGGGAGTTCGACAAAAAGTGCTTCAGCAACTGACGGAGTTTTCTGACGCCAACGATTCAAATACTTGGTCAAAGGTGTGTCAACACTGGTGCAGTACTGAGCAATGTGGGATGGCATGATAATTTGCAGTTTCTGTGGTTTTTCAGTCTGTGCTGGTAAAATCACTAGGTCTTGGCATTACATGTTCTGGAAAGCGAGAAATGTTCTTGTATGGAGGAAATTCGGTTTCTTATGAGAGCTGGTATTCACTTGCTCGTAATTAATGGGTTTCTCTGCATTTGTGTGCGGGAGACAAGCTGCGGAACATTGCATAGTGTTGGGTATCTGATTAATTGATCTTAACGTGGTCCTTTGGCAGCCTTTTGCTGTCATCTCATCTTTTATATCTTTCTAACAAGATTGGTTTGTGTACAGTACTATAATCAGTTTATTACATTGGTATTCGAGGCTCTCGATGATCCAGAATCAACTATTAGGGAGCAGGCAGCGTCTGTCTTGCTTCAGATGCTTAAGAATCAGGTTTCTGTTAAAATCCCTTCTTATTTGTTGACGTGCTAAGCTCAGTTAATGCATTTCAAGCCGCTACCCTCATCATCTCAATAGATTTTAGCGTTCAAGCTTGAGAATTATTATCGCATATTCCAATCAAAGTTCCAGGTGTGTTTTTTTGTAAATTGGTTTCTTGGTTATTTATGCTCATGTCTGTTGCAGAATTCTGACAACTACCACTGCAGTCTGATCTGATGCTACCCTCTTTCCTTCCTGCAGAAAGATAGGTTAAACAAGGACACAGAGATTTTGCTAGAAAAGCTTTTACAATCAGCCAGAGACACTGACGCGAAGGTAAGTGGACTGGATTCTCACAATTGTTATCCTGGCTCATCCTGTCTAGAAATATGGTGATTGGTTATATGTAGGCGGAGTCTTCTTTGTAGTCATCTCGGATTTGGGATTGACTGCGAATATTTTTTTTTTTGTGCACCACATGCCACAACATATGGATCATGAGAGACGTATCTTGAATATGATGCTTGAAGATAATACTATGTTTGTGATGGATGTTGAGTTCTGAGATTTGAAGTTTTAATACGTCTACTTATCAGAACAACGGCGATTCTATATTTGATAGTTTTAGAGAAAGACGTAATTAAATGTACATGGAATGCAGGTCAGTGCTGCGGCTGATCTTTGCTTGAATGCTGTTTTGATGGAACTGGATACTTATCGTTGCCTTTCGGTACGTATTATTGCCAAATGCTTTTGTACCGCTTTCGGTACGTATTATTGCCAATTACTACTTAATGTGTCAGCAGCTTAACTTATCAACTGCAGCAGTTTTTGTTTTATTCTTCATGTGTAGATAAACTCCAACTCATTGGTTAATCAATAATCAAGTTTTGCATCTATGGACAAGCATCATACATCTATGTGGTTTTATCCTTGTATTGCACCAGTGTAATGACCATCGGAAGATCCTGGATTATGTTGCAGGTGGTTGTACCGCTTTTGGAGTCTGAAAATGAAAAGACTTTGGTTACTTGCATTAGCTGCCTGACCAAAGTATGTTACTTATTGCCCATTATACCTTGCCTTGTAGTTACTATTTCTTGTAGTCGTCAAGTCCAGCCTCGAGTAGATTAGGAATTCAAAATGCTGAAGTTTCGTTTTGGTCATATACGCATGAGTTTTTGCTATTAGAGAACGAAATAGACTCTCTCAATTTTGCTTCGATTAGAGATCTACATAATGTCGTTCAATATTGATGTCATGGGTTTTGGTTGTGCTGTATTGTGTCTGCAACGTTCTTCTCATACCAGTCTATCTGCCCTGACAGCTTGTAAGCAGACTTCCTCCTGAGGAACTGACATCCCAGCTGAATTCTTTCTTGCCTATGCTGTTTGATGCCTTTGGGAACCAGGATGCTGATGTACGAAAGGTACGGAATACATTCCTCAACCTCCTATGTTAAGTGTAAATACATGGAAGCCAATTTACAAAAATGCTTATGCCATCATGTGGCACTGGTACTTTGGCCCCACTTGATGAGTTATCTGGCACGGGGGTTTGCATGGAGTTAATAGCTTGGGTAGCCTGTTATTTGTACTCGAAGGTTATTAATAAATGATCCTTTGTGGGTTTTGCAGACTGTGGTTTTCTGTTTGGTGGAGATATACATTGTTTTGGGCAAAGCATTCGTTCCATACCTCGGAAGTCTTAGCAGCACACAACTACGATTAGTCACCCTCTATGCGAATCGCATATCCCAGGTTTATCATCTACTCATTTTGTTAATACCTGATGCCTTATTATATCTTCTTTGCCTTGTGTTATTCGTCATTGAAGCTGTTTCTTTGTGGTCTCAAAATATATGGCGGTGTGTGGTACTATCATTATCTTGCTTATGCATAAATCACGAATCCCTCTATTTGTTATTCTTATCAATGTATTTGAGTTTCTACTAAATTAAATTGGTGTGAACCAGGCAAGAATGGGATCAGCCTCGCAATCAACACTGCAGCCCTAATTTGACTTCACACAATGTTCTTATGCGTCAAGATGGAAAATTCATATTGGGAAGTCCAAACTGCACAATTAGTTATTTGAAATGATGCTTACTTTACGTGGGAATATGCACATTACCTTTCGCCTTGTTGAAGAAGCATCTTTGCCCTTATGTATCAAGCTGAAGCCGACCTGCGCCTGTACTTTCTATTTTCGGACTTTCTTAATTTTCACGACATTGTTAAGTATTTACTGAAGCTCTGGTTGCGAAGTCGGGCTATCGACATTAATCCAGTGTCTAATTTCTAAAGCTCGCAGATCGGCCTACACGATAGAGTATCCTGACTTATTGTAAACATCCACATAAATGGAACTGGTTACTGGATCTTTTACTCAATTTGTGACCCCTGCATTTCTCATTAAGGTCGGTGATTCTATGTATTCTACGAAGGATTCAAGAGCTCTTGGACGAACAGAATAGAATCTATCTCTGGCATAATGTGGGGTCTTTTGTAGATGGGAAGTAAAAAACTTTACACGGACTAGACTAGAGGTGATGTGCGCAACCCCGTGACACGAAGTCGAGTGTAGTGCTTTAGAGCTGGAACTGAGAAGTCAGGATTTGTAAACATGAATGTACACGTCACAAATAATAGAAACATTGATTGTCAGTTCCTTTAAAGAACTCCATGGCTTGTTCATATCAAATTGTTAACTTGGTGATGTTTAAGATAAACTTGGAATGCTGGCTTTTTTGTGCAAGTCTTTGAACTGTGCAATTATCTATGTATGTAGCACACTTGCATGTGTATGTGTTGTAAAATCCTACTTTGATGAAGTAATCCTTTGCAAATGTTACACAACACATATTTGTTTTTAAAAATTGATTGTTAAGAACCACTTAATCACCTGAGAATATTTGTTTTGTCAAGTTTAATTTTTAATTGAGCAACTTGGTGGACTTTCCATTAGCAACATCAGACTCAAGCTACATGTACACCTTAAATTGTCATATGCACATCCATTATGTGCATATTCACACCTAAGGCCTTTAATTGACTACTTTGCTTACCTCCTCCAAATGGATTTGGAGATGACTTCCTTCCCCTCTTTCTTGTCCTTGCATGAGTCCTTGACTTTCTTCTCCTCTTTCTAGTCCCAATGCAAATCCCACTTCTGGCACAAGTCCCCAAGTTTCTTATCCTTTTTCTTGTCTCAGCATGGATCCCACTCCCAACATGAGTCCTAGACTTCTTCTCCCTCTTCCTTGTCAATTGCAGGTCAAATTAGCAAATTAGCCAATCAGAGGCCTCTATTTTTTTCAGTGTCTATATAGCAATTTGGGATGCACATGTAGCAAATTGGAGTATGTATGTAGGAACTTGGATGTGTGTATACCATGAGCCTTCCATAATCATGCACTGCAATATACATGTATTATGAGTTAGATGATAATTTGATATATATTTATATTATCAATGAAGGGGTTTGATAATTTAAACTTATCAAAGATAGTATTTTGTACATTAGAATATTTAATCAAAAAAATTATTGTTTTGTTGCTTTTTTAATTTTAACTATCAAAGGAAATATCAATCATGTTCAAACTTTTTTAAGCAAAATTGAATATAATCAAAATAATACCACGAGCTATTTTTCATTCAAAACAAATAAATACCTTTGTGTTTTGATAGTGCAATCTAATAATAACATGTAATATTTTTTGCTATAAAATTTTAATATTAAAAATAATTTAATTCTTTAAGTGTTTCTTTTCACATATCAATATTAGAATTTTTTTAAAAGAAAAAAACATATTTTACATATATATATGTATATATATATATATATATATATATGCAACTGTATGCAATTGTTGGTATGAGTTATTGTTAACAAGATAATACTTTTTAAAATTATAAATATATGTACATATTTAATTTATTATTGATCTTTTTTAAATGTTTAATAAAATGTTCAATTCAATTTTAATAACATAGTATTGAGTTGTTTAATTGAGTTTGTTTCCAAGTTATATGTATGGCAATACATAGCATTTGTATTATTATTAGTAAAAGAGTGCAATATTTCTAAAAATAATATTTTTATCAATTCAAAATTATTTACAATGATAAGAAAATATATTGTGTACAACTTTTTTCTAAATGCACCTCATAGATTCCAACTTTGCAATGCTAGAGTGCATATAACTGACTGGCTTTAAATTTCAATGAGGGATTTCCAAAATTTAATGTTGATGCTTCAAATGAGTGTTTGAAATTAGAAAAGACTTCAACCATAGAGAAATAAAGTGGTTTTTTTATAACTTTGTATTAGATAAATATATTTGTAGAAGCCTATTTCTGAGGATATACAAAAAAAAAGTCTATGAAAACCACATCCATAGGTTCCCAAATATACTTGTTTATCTGAATTGCTTGCATTAAACATGAAAATTTGACGTAAGTCTTTGCAAAGGCAATTTATAACAAAGATAGAAAATACAACAGAACAGCAGAAATTGCCAAAAACCAAATTTTATGGATTTGAAATCCATCTTTCTATTTGTCACGTGCCAAAAGCAACATCGATGTCTGCGGTAGATCACCTCTTGTGGTTGATTTCTTGGAAGAAAAAAGTGACAAAATGAATATGATGTACAAATTTAGAAATTATTTCCTTATTGACGGTAACTGTCACACGTTCTATCACACATGACCTTATTTCGTTTCGCATGTTTAGCAGTTTTGAGGTGAAATAAGTTAATACATTAAGTTAATACATCTTGAGCAAGAAAGTACATAAAACAAGCTTTTGGAGATCCACAAAAGCATGTGAAGAAGTTTTGCGAGCACTTGAATCTAGAAACAGTTACATACATTATGATGTACAACATTGATTTGCACAATCTAGTAATCTAGGATTAGGAAGACATGGTTTTAAAACATTGGTAGACATGTGAAGTTTAGTAGTAGGAATAGAAGTTCATTACATGAGAAACAAAACAAGACTCCCTCCATACTCCAGTGCTCACGAATAAGCTTCCCACAATTTTACTCCCAATTGGTGGCAGAACCCGCGGAACAACCTCTAGAGCACAATTCAGATGCAAAAAATCCATGAGTGAAACTATACAACCCCTATGAACCTAAATTCATCATAGAAGTTGCCAACTGTAATTGCACTACTACGTTCAGCCCAAACTACAGCTCTAGCTTCCAGTCCAAAGCAAATGTTGGAATATGATGTTTTCAAATTTATCATTCAAATTTATCATTCAAATTGCGGAACAAATTCATACACACGGTGGATTACTCCAAAAGCTAACACGCAGAAGATTTACTGCAAAGTTGCACAAGATCAGGCAGTGCACACTGCTCTAGCACTGATCGCAAGCAATCAGCCTGCTACGGTGAAACGACTCTCTCTCCATGAAACCCACATCCACATTGCCAGCATTCACTCTATACAACCATAAATTGCTGAAAGAGTTGAGAGCAAAATCATGAAACTCGAAAACAGAGATGAATTCCGAGGAATCGCATTTTTAAACTAACTAAATGCCACAAAACACGTATTCATGTGACTGCTTTAAATCTGAACATGCAAGCCTGTCAGATATTAGTTATTAATGAAATCACAGTCGCGACACTGTCCATCAAAACCAAGGTTTTTCGACAAATTAAGCTCAATTTCACCGAATAGACATCATCAAACCACCGTCACTGACGAATAGACAGCAACGCAGCTTCCTGTCACAAGCTTACGAGAAACAGCTTAACTCGCTCAGTGCACCTTTAAATTTCAATGTGACCAGATAGAGTAATCTAGATCACATTGTGCGGAAAAAAACCTAGTCTCAAATGAAACCTGCATGCATTTTCTTTCCTACATTGGATACAAAATCTAAACTAGGAGAAAATTGGACATAAAAAGAGTGTAAAAGAGGAACATCGACCTGGTATTATCTAAGCACTCTCGCCCCTCTTCTTAGCAAAGTAAGCTTCGGCACGAGCTTGGTTCTTCGAATACTGAACAGAGACCCATTTCTTCTTCTTCGGCAAAATTTCGAATTCGCATCCAAGGGTCTCCAATTTCTCCCTCGCGGCAGCGGAAACGGCCCCGGCCTTGATCTTTACCTTAAAGTCAAGCTCCCCATCGCCAAGAATCTTCAGCGGCAGCTTCCGGTCCCGGCCCGAGGGGTTCAAGACGCGCCTCTCCTTCAGAGCTTCGAGGGACACCTCCTCGCCCTCTTGAAATGTAGTAGCAATGTCGGTCAAATTCACAGCTACGTAATTCGGCAAACCGGCGCCCATGCCACCAGCGATTCCCCTCAACTTCGGCAACCTCCGGTACAAAGGCATCTGACCTCCTTCGAATCCGGGCCGCACTCCAGACCCGGACCTCGACTTCTGCCCACGCATACCGAACCCACAACTAGCGCCCTGCCCTGCGGCGATACCACGCCCTTTCCTCTTCTGCCGGTGCCGAGACCCAGGCTGCGGCGACAAATTGTTCAACCGAAACCGTTGGTCCACCTCACTCTCATCTCGCTCAACCTTCGCCGCTTTCCTGCCGTTCGCCACAATCGCCAGCCCGCTCCTGGAAGATTTCACCACGCTCACGCGACCTGAAGCAACGCGCAGCGACACAGTTCCCCTGAGAAACGAGCTGCCCAATGCATGGCTACTGCTGCTACTGCTGCTGGGAGGGGGTTTCTGCAACGAGAACGCCGTGTTGCTGGTTGTAGTGGTGGTGGTGGAGAAGGCGAGAGTGGCCATGGCCGACGTCGAAGCTCCAGACTCCGCAAACCTCAACACAAACGCACACAATTTCACAAACTCACACACTTGTTCGTGCTTCAGCTGCTCCCGTCACGGTTACCGGATCGGTTTCCTTTGGCCGCAGATGGGGTCCGTGTGGATAAGAGTAAGCTGGGGCCTGGGTCCTGGGCCCCAAACCCGGGTCCCAGTGTTTCAGAAAATTTCAGTCATCTCGGAATCTGTGATTTTGTAATATGAAAAGCCAGAAAAACCTCTATTCATGTATAACAATGCAAGCACTTCACACACGTGTGATTATAACCCAAGTAAAAGTATGTGTGTGTGAACTCGGGCTATATTTATATAAACTAGAATCTTTAAAAAGTATCTAAAAATTAAACATAATATCATTAAAATTTGTGATTATTCTAATTTTAAATATGTTTTATGTATTTAAGATGTGCTGTTTTAATAAAAACAAAACATTCTTTTCCTACCATTTAAAAAAAAAATGTAATTAATAATATGAAAATATCTATATAAAACATGTTTAATTTTTTTTTATTAATAATGTGTTTAAAATAAATCAATTCTCAAAGAATAAAAGATTGTAATTTTAAAATGATCAAATAAAATAAATACACACACACACACACACACACATATATATATATATATATATATATATATATAATACTAAAATATTTGTTCTAATTTTCTTAGGAGAATATTACAATATCTTAAAATTTAAATTTGATTAATGGATCTACTAAAATAATAATAAAAAAAAATATAAGGATTATTTAATTATTTAATGATACATAATAATTTCAAGCACAAGTACATACTAAAAAATAAAGTAAATAACTTGGAAATATATATATATATATATATATATATATATATAAAATAAAGTAAATAACTTAGAAATATATATATATATATATATATATATATATATATATGAATATAAAAGCTTCAAGTTTTAGGTGTCATAGTTATTGACTTTTTATATTTTCATAATAATTTTTTAAATCTTAATTTATAACTAATCATTTTTATTTCTTTTTCTTAATATCATTATGAATTAAAGTTGCATATCTTTAACTTTTAAATGAATTTGATTTCTTTGCATTGAGATAAGTATACCACTACTTCTACTACATTTTACTGATTTATATCCTTTAATTGTAATGTTTAGATCAATATATGTTTAGACAAACATAGCTTACTTTTCATGTTATTTTTTATTTTTGATTTTTTATTTTTTTTACATCAATAGAGCTATTGTTACTACTCTATTATTAAATAACATAACATAACATAACATAACATAAATTTTATTGAGGTCTTTTATGGTAAATAAACTTTTAATAACATAAAATTGATAGGATAATAACTTGATTGATTTTTTTTTTTTTATTTTCTTGGAAATTATATGCATAGATATTATGTTATTACTTAATACATTTAATTATGTTGGTTTTCATTTTCTTTTTTTCTTTTTTAAGTTTTTTATCAAATTTTTTGTGATATTTTTAAATATGCTTTTAATAAATATAGAATATGTAATATTAATAAAATAAAATACTATTCTCAAATCTAAGCTTTTAACTACAAAAAAGATTACACTATAATAACTTAATAATAATAATCATAATCATAATAAGTATTTTAAAATATCTATACTATTCGATAATCATATTCTAAAATATCAAAGATGTTTTATTACTTTTGAAGAGCTTTCAATATATATTTTGAAGACAATTGTAAATCAACTATTATATGTATAGCTATTTTAATTAAGTATTAATTATTATTAAATAAATAAAGAAGAAGATAAGTTATGTTTTTATTATGTTATTTAATTTTATTAATATATTATTTTAAAATTATCAAATTTAAATTTATATTTTAAAAAAATACTACTTTTTATCATATACAATGTTATAAATATATAAATTAAAAATATATATACTTCTATAAAATTTCTAAATAGAAAAAATCTACAAAGATTATATAATAAATTAGTTCATTGATTATTTAAAAATATTCTATCTGTATCTTCAACAAAAATTTAAAAATATACTTTCATTTCTAAAATTAGACTTAATTAATTATTTTTAGATTATATCTTTTTTAAAAAGATATTTTTAAATTTTAAAATAATAGCATACATTGACAATATTATGTTATAATTTGATATTATTGCCTACAAATTGGCATTTTGCAATCTAGGATGTTTGTTCTTTTTTAGTTCATTTGGCATAAGAAGCTCTCCCAAAATATTAAAACTAACATTATTATATATTTTCCATCTCTTCTAATTATAATTGCACATTGCATATGACATTAGTACCAAAAATTATTGATATCTAAAATGATACATTTGGATCAAAAGTATAAAGAGCATTTGATAGATAGAGAATCTATTGTGCTAACTTTTCTTCTTCATGCAACTCCTCCTATGTTTATTTATTTGTGCCATGATATAACTATAGAAGTCACATAATAATTTTCAATAATTCTAAAACATATGCGCAATAAGCATAGTGATGCAAGCTCATATAAGAAGCAATTATATTAATTATAATTGATAAATAAATAGTATGAGCTAGACTATACAACATCTTTTTCATCCATATTTTCTCTTAATAATGTAATAAACAATGTCATAATTATTTTTGATAGCTTTCTTATCAATATCAAATCTATCAATTCTAATTCAATTCATGCTAAATTATAACAATTTTTGTTTTGCCAATAGAAGAGCATACCAAAATTACATAATTTATGCTCTTCTATTGGCAAAACAATTTAATAGTTTTATGTAAAGTATGGTTGTATTAGTCCATTAATTTTTTGGCTTAACATGGTTTGTGAAGTGGTGAAAGATATTATTAGAGTCTTAAATATTATTGTGAAGAAAATAGAAAGCATGATCAAAGAAAGAAAAAAAAATGTCTTTTGTGAAGATTTTGAAGGATTAAGAACTTAGAATGTTTATTAATAATATGAGGAGAAAATATGGTGCTAAAATAGTTATGTAGTTGATTTGTAACTAAGGACATATTGTAAGATTTTTGTACATGGATTGCATAAACTCAGGGGTAGAGAAGCATGTATAGAAGAAATGTGTAGAAGATTGTGATATTGTACATAGGAATTGATGGAGGTATTGGAAATGTTCTATAATTTAATTTATTGTTACTCATGATGAAGTGGAAGACAATGATAAATATCTACATGAGATATTGTTTTTTGTAAGTCAAGAGCATTTTTTAAATTATGAATTAGTAAGGCATCTATTGCAAAGATTGAAAGACTTACATTACATGGAGGTTGAAGAATCAGATGCTTTAAAACTATCATCAAATATAAAAAGTCTTGAAATCATGGATTATAGAAATAAAAGATTTCTTGGAATGATTTATGAATCAAAGTAGTTGGGACTTGTATGTGCAACTAAAA
The DNA here is from genome assembly GCF_059467195.1 of Physcomitrium patens. Classification (NCBI taxonomy): domain Eukaryota; kingdom Viridiplantae; phylum Streptophyta; class Bryopsida; order Funariales; family Funariaceae; genus Physcomitrium; species Physcomitrium patens. Next base: position 8,306,500 of record NC_143433.1, on the reverse strand, counting down.
AGATAGATGTTAGGCATGTTAAGTTATTTATTAAAAAATTAAGTATTATAGAAAGTCTAATCTATTCCAATTTTAACAAGTATTTTTTTTCAATGAAAGCTAATACAAATAAAAGTACAAAAATTGTATACCAAAACAAAAAAAAATAAAAAAATAAAACAAAAAAATAAAAAATGTACTTAGAAATGATATTGTGTATTAAATTGCAAGAAAGATGTGTTACTTGAATAACATGTACATTGTACATTATAATTTGCAGCTTAACTACATTTTTTTTAATGTGGAGGAAAAGAAAATCACAAATGAAATTGTTCTACAAATTATAAAAGTAATTGATTTTAGAATGTCTAAGATTGAGGTTCGAAGCAATTTAAAAGCTACTAAGAATAAGTGTATATATAGTAGTGCAAAATACATGGCTATTGAGACTCTAAAGAATAAAATTAAAACAATGACAATGTGTCCTTTTATAGGAATTGTTTATTTATTTGCAATGGTATGTTGTAAAATTATCTCTATAAAAGATCTATTTGATGATGTTAATAAGATAAAAGAGATACTAGAAAGAATAGAAAATGGTAAATGACCAAATGTCACGGCCATAATCATGTAAGCTAATAATTACATATAGAAATAGGTAGAAGTAAGTAAAAGTAGATAAAAGTAAGTTAATTCTATAATATTTAATATAGAAGCTTCCTAGAAACTTCTTAGACGCTGCTTTGACTTCATAGGTGTCTTTAATTGACTTTTTGGATTAGAAACGTGGTCAACAAGTTGGCCATGTGCCACACATGTTGTTAGCTTGAAGATCAAGCTAACTATGTGGCCCACATGTAGAAAAACTTGCCTTGTAAGTCAAGGCATGTGTCCTACAAAGTCAACACATATTGGAGGTCCTATAGAACGTCGCCACGTAGCCCCTAGTTAGATAGTATATATAGAGACAAGAGTGAAGGCTTCTTCACTCTTGTCAACTCCTTTCTTGCTTCTAGTCCAGGTTCAAGAGTCTTTAGTTTCTTGTCTTGTAGCAATAGCCATTCCAGTTTCCTTTTAATATACCTACTTGTTTATATTTTGACTTATTATATCGAGATAGCCTTTTTGTGTATATTTTCTCTCATCGAGTCTTTGTCCTTGACAGATTGACAAGAGTACACTTACAATATCAGAGCTTTGTTTTTCTTGAGTGAGAGTGGATTACCCCTTTCTCTTGACAAGACATAAGCGTATTAGAATTTTGCGGATTACCCACTTCTAAACTGATATTGTTCTTAGTATTTTCTTTGTTATCAAGTCTTTCTTTTCTTTTGTCTTGAGCAGTATCAAACAAATTTTTCTTAGTGTCATTATGGCAGAGCTTGTTGAAATGAAGAGTGCAATGGCACAAATGCAAGAGCAAATGAGGGAGTTAATGCTTGCGATGCATCAACTCAATTCACCAACACATGAAAGAACAAGAATAGCAGAAAGTGGGGATATAGAGATGATCGGAGCTGCTTCAACATCTACAACAAATCACGTTCCTTCTCCAATTGTACAACACCCTGTAAGCACTAGAGAACCAAGAATTGCCTTACCCGAGAAATTTGATGGTACGAGATCTAAGTTTCAAGGGTTCATCAATCAAGTACAATTGGCAATTGAACTTCAACCGCAAAGCTATCCAACTCCAGGATCACAAGTTAGGTTTATTGGCACTCTACTTTCTGGTTCTGCATTATCGTGGTTTTCGTCTTTTCTTAAACACAAAAATCCAATATTGGACAATTCGGAAGCTTTTTTGGTGGAGTTTTGATCTATGTATGGTGAACACGATGCAACTTGTGTTGCAACAAATAAGATCCGAATTTTGCGACAAGGAAAATGTTCAGTAACAGTGTATGCTTCACAATTTCGACAACTTGCAATTGACATCAAGTGGGATGATGCTGCACTGATCAGTCAATTTCTTTATGGATTGCAATACGAAGTAAAGAAATTGATGCTCAACTTACCTGATCCTCAAACTTTGAGTCAAGCAATCGATTTTGCGATAAAATGTGATAATCGACTTTTCGAATTTCGATCTGAGAATCATTCACGGGAACCTCAACGTTATTACTCAATGGCAACATCAACATCTTTGCCAAACGTACATTCGGAAGTAGAAGACATGTAAATTGACGCAGTACGTTTTAAACCCCTAACTGAGCAAGAAAAAATTTGTCGTCGTCAAGAAGGATTATGTTTATATTGCGGAGAACCTAAGCACACTGCTCAACATTGTCCAAAGAAACGACGCAACTATAAAATGAGGGGTATGACGGTCAAAGAAAACAACATGTCAAAAAACGGATTCGTCCAGCTACAATAGAGACCATGCAGCTGGAACCTTGTACAATTCCTAATGAAGGTCCTATCCTCTCCTCAGAACCCTCTCCTTGTTTTATAATAGACTTATATTTAGGACCTAAGAATTACAAAGCCTCTGCTTTATTAGATTCAGGAGCCTCAGCATGTTTTTTAGATGAACAATTTGTTAAAAGTCGTAAAATACCTTTTGTACAGAAACCTAAACCAGTACATGTAGAAGTCATAGATGGTCGTCCCTTGTCTTCTGGAGATGTCACTCATGAAACTCATCCTATAAAAGTAACAATAGACGGTCATGATAGCTACATAGCTTTTAACATAATTAAATCCCCGTCCAATCCAGTTATTTTAGGTTTATCCTGGCTAGAAAAATACAACCCTCGAATAGATTGGAATTCGCGTAAACTTGACTTTTCCCAGAGCGTTATTAATAGTTCTACTAACCAAGTAAAAAATTATAAGTCTAGTATAGTAAAACCCGTACTGATAGGTGCAAAAGTATTTATACACGCAGCAAAAGAAGGATCAACTTTTGCTATTTATGCTGCACCTATTTCTGAAAACGTAAAGACTTCAAGTGGCATTCCAAGTCAATATTACGAGTATCAAGACGTTTTTGAGAAAAAAAATGCAAATATTCTTCCTAAGCATCGTCCATATGATTGTTCAATCGACCTCAAGGAAGGAACTCAGCCACTATTTGGACCAATTTACAGTTTATCGCAAGATGAGATGGCTGAACTCAAGACATATATTGACGAGAATTTAGCGAAGAATTTCATACGCCATTCAAAATCTCCAGCAGGAGCTCCAATTCTATTCGTAAAGAAAAAAGATGGATCTTTACGAATGTGTGTTGATTATTGAGGACTCAACAAGATCACAATCAAGAACAGGTATCCATTACCTTTGATATCAGGACTCCTTGACCAGTTGAATCAAGCTAAGATTTATACAAAAATAGATCTAAGAGGAGCATATAATCTAGTACGGATCAAAGAAGGAGATGAATGGAAGACTGCGTTTCGAACCAGGTATGGACATTTCGAATATAATGTCATGCCCTTTGGACTCACGAATGCACCAGCTGCTTTTCAACATCTCATGAATGATGTATTTCGTGAATTCTTAGACAATTTTGTCGTCTGCTATCTAGACGATATCCTGATCTATTCTAAGAACATCAAAGAACATGAAATACATGTTCGTCAAGTATTACAAAAACTTAGAGATGCAGGATTGTACACCAAGATGGAAAAGTGTATATTTCACACTACTCAAGTTGACTTTTTAGGATACATCATTTCAAATGATGGTCTCATGATGGATTCTAAGAAAGTCCAGACAATCATGGATTGGAAGATTCCAAGGATAGTAAGAGATGTCCAATGTTTCTTGGGATTTGCCAATTACTACCGGATCTTCATCAAAGATTTCTCACGAGTTGTAGCTCCACTTACACGCTTGACTAGTAAAGATAAATTTCAATGGAATCAAGAAGCGGAAGCAGCATTTGAAGCCTTGAAGACATCGTTTGTCTCTGCACCAGTCTTATATTGTGTTGACTTTTCTAAGGCATTTTTTATGGAAACAGATGCATCAGATTTTGCCTTGGGTGCAGTTTTATCACAAATGGGAACAGATGACAAACTTCATCCGATAGCTTTTCATTCAAGAAAATTCTCAACAGCCGAGATCAATTATGAGATCCACGATAAAGAACTTCTTGCAATCGTGGATTCCTTTCAAGAATGGCGTCATTATCTAGAAGGCGCTTCTAGTCCAGTCACTGTGTATACAGATCACAAGAACCTCGAGTATTTCATGTCAACACGCGTGTTGAATCGTCGTCAAGCTCGTTGGAGTATGTCTTTGTCAAGATTCGAGTTCATTATCACTTATCGGCCAGGAAAACAACAAGGTTTGTCCGATGCCCTATCTAGACGTTCTTATTTTGGACCAAAAGAAGGAGATGCAGCTTTTGAGCAACAAAGAACGGTCCTCTTGAAACCGGAGCAATTTCATCTCCGAGCAATGAAATCAACATTGACTGTTGATTTAACTTTTCTCAAGCAAATCCAGTCCAGTATGTCCTCAGACCCTCTTGTTCATGATATCAAGAATAATTCTTCCAAGTCTCATGATCCTTCTAAGTTCGAGTTCAAGAATAATCTATTATATTTTGAAGGACGCCTATATGTTCCAGAAGGAGAAGCACGTTTACGTGTTCTTCAAGCACGTCATGACTTTCTAGCAGCAGGGCACTTTGGATATAATAAGACTTTGGAACTCATATCAAGAGATTTTTGGTGGCCACAAATGTGGAAGTCAGTCAAAGACTTTGTACAATCATGTGATATTTGTTCAAGATCAAAAATTCCTCGTCATCGACCTTACGGACTTCTTCAGCCATTACCTATACCAGAACAACCATAGTCTTCTGTTTCTATGGATTTCATCATAGATCTTCCAAGCTCAAGATCTTATGATTCTATATTTGTGATAGTAGATCGTTTCACCAAGATGGCACACTTTGTGCCATGTACAAAATCTATCACAAGTGAAGAAACAACTAAGCTTTTCATTGATAATATCTATCGCTATCATGGATTACCTAAAGATATCATATCGGATAGAGGAACTCAATTTGTGTCAAGATTCTGGAGGACCCTTTTCAAGATTTTAAAAGTGGAGATAAAGCTATCTTCGGCTTTCCATCCTCAAACTGATGGACAAACAGAGCGCGTAAACCAAGTCTTGGAGCAATATTTAAGGTGTACTATCAACTACCAACAAGATGATTGGACAACCCTTCTGCCATTGGCAGAGTTTGATATAATAATACGGTACATTCTTCCATGCACCAAACACCTTTCTTTGCCAATTATGGCTATCATCCACGACTTGATACTTTTGATTTTTCAAAAGTTGATAATCCTGCAGCAGAAGATATGGCAAATCGGTTGTCAGAGTTACATGCAATAATGAAGACACAATTGAAGGAAGCTCAAGAACGACAAAAGATAAACGCAGATCTATATCGTAAGGAGCAACCTGTCATGGACATACATTAGAATATTCTCTAAAGATTCTCTAAAGATTCCTTTAGAAGGTTCTAGAAGATTCTTAGAATATTCCCTAAAGATTCTCTTAGAAGGTTCTAGAATATTCTTAGAAGGTTCTAGAATATTGTGATAGATTCTAGGAAGTTGCTCGAGAAGTTTCCTAATTAGTAGAAGTTATTGGAGAAGCGTCCTAGTTAGCGGAAGTAGCTCGAGAAGCTTCCTATTCAGTAGTATATATAGGAGTCGAGGCTGAAGGGTTCTTCAGTCTCGACAACACATCTCTTGGAGTTCTAGCTCACCTTTCTGGTGTTGTTCTTGTACTCATCTGTTTAATCTAGTTCTGCCACTTCTTCTTGAACTTCTAGTTAGATTTCAAGTCTGTATTTTGTGTCCGTGACAGTTTGTCGAGACTACATTTTCACTGGTATCAGAGCTAGTTCCTTCTTGTTAGAGAGTGGATTACCCCTCTTCTTGAAGGTGTGCTAGTGTTTTAGAGGTTGCGGATTACCCTCCTCTAAACTGATATCTCTTCTTTCTCAATATTGGAGCCTTATTCTTCTTGGAGAGAGTGGATTACCCCTCATCTTGGAGTCTTAAGGCGTTTTAGAGGTTACGGAGTACTCTCCTCTGAACCAATATTGTCCTCTTGTCAAAACTCTTTTTTCTTCTTTCTGAAGGTTAGCCGAAGGTTAAGACGTTAAAATGGCTGAAAGTTTGGAATCCAAACTAGACGCCATCATAAATGCTCTTGCCTCGTTGTCACATAGGACAACAGAGATCGAAGGAGTCATGGTAGGACTCCATAACAATGGAGCATCTGGGATAGCGCCATCTAAAGCATATCAACCTCAAACTTCTGCGCCAGAAGAAGCAGTTCTACCTCCATTTCAACAAGATCGAGTAGTCCTACAACGAAAGGAGCCTCGAGTTAGTCTTTCGGATAAGTTTGATGGAACTCGTTCCAAGTTTCGAGGTTTTGTCAACCAAATCAGGTTGATAACAATTTTACAGCCCGAACGTTATCCGACGGAGGAAGCGCGTGTTGGGCTTGTTGGAATCTTGCTTACAACACAAGCTCTGTCTTGGTTTACTCCCTTGTTTGAGAAGCGATCGCCAATCCTGAGCAACTTTGAAACGTTCTTGGAGGCGTTTGCAGAAGCATTTGGCGAGCATGATAAAGTTCGATGGGCTACAACAAAGATCCGATCGCTACGACAAGGAACACGCTCTGCATCAGTCTATGCCTCGGATTTCAGACAATTGGCAAGTGACATTAATTGGAGTGAAAAGGCGTTGGTGAGTCAGTTTTATTGGAGCTTGAAGGATGATGTGAAGGACTTGCTGTTATCTCTTCCTGATCCTCAAACGCTCAACGAAGCTATTAGCCAAGCTGTAAAGTGTGACAACCGCCTATTCCAGTGTCGCCAAGACCAACGTCCAAGACACCAAATGACTCGTTACGACGTGACTATGTCTGCAAATAGCTTAAACTCACATTCGGAGGCAACAGACATGCAAATCGACACGGCGCGTGTCCGATCTCTTACTCCAACAGAGAAGAAACGGCGTATGGAGGAAGGGTTATGTTTGTACTGTGGAGAAGAAGGTCACAAGGTTGGAAATTGCCCAAAGAAGCAAAATTGGTACCCTGTCAAGACTAGAAGTGCGATGATTCCGGAAAACGACGACGCCCAGCCATAGTAGGAACCGTGCGGCTGGACAATCTAATATCACGACAACAATCAGGTTCCTCCTTCTCTGTCCAACCTGCCCGTTGTTTTACAATTCCTTTGTTTTTAGGCCCTCAAAAATAAAAAACTTTCGCTTTATTGGATTCGGGGGCATCTACTTGTTTTTTAGATGAAGAGTTTGCTAAACGCCACAAGATCCGTTTAGTACAGAAGTCCAAACCTGTTCACGTAGAGGTGATAGATGAATGACCCTTATTGTCAGGCAACGTTACCCACGAATCAGAACCTATAGAAGTGGTGTTTAAGGACCATAGTAGTCACGTTATTTTTAATATTATTAGAACTCCATCAAGCCCTGTTATCCTTGGTCTTTCTTAGTTAGAAGATCATAATCCGTCCATTGATTGGAGGCTACGAAGGATAACATTTCCTGAAAAAAATAATAATAAACCTGTTGGTAGAACCTACATGAAGAAATCCATGTTTATTGGAGCGAGAGCGTTCCTAAGATCGTCCAAGGAAGGCGCACCATTTGTCATTTATGCAGCTCCAACTAGCGGCGAGAATATCTCAACATCGAATATACCAGAGCAATATAGGGATTTTGAAGACGTGTTTCAGAAGAAGAACGCCAATATACTGCCGGAACATCGACCATATGATTGCGCCATAGACTTAGAGGAAGGAGCGCAACCACCTTTTGGTCCAATATACAACCTATCGCAGACGGAGTTGGCAGAATTGCGGAAGTACATCGATGAGAATCTAGCCAAGAATTTTATTCGACATTCAAAGTCGCCAACTGGAGCACCAATCCTATTCGTGAAGAAAAAGGATGGCTCACTGCGGATGTGCGTGGACTATCGAGGACTCAACAAGGTGACCAAGAAAAATCGCTATCCCTTACCTTTGATCTCCGGCCTCTTAGATCAACTTGGACGTGCAAGAATTTTTACAAAGATTGATTTAAGAGGAGCCTACAACCTTGTGCGAATCAAAGAAGGAGATGAATGGAAGACAGCCTTTCGTACAAGGTATGGCCATTTTGAGTACAATGTCATGCCTTTTGGTCTTACCAATGCTCCAGCGGTCTTTCAGCATATGATGAACGACATCTTTCGGGAGTACCTCGATGACTTTGTTGTCATCTATCTGGATGATATTTTGATATTTTCCAAGAATGAAGAAGAACATGAGAAGCACGTTTGTTTGGTTCTTGAAAAACTATGCGAACGAGGACTCTATGCCAAGTTGGAGAAGTGTCAATTTTACCAGAATGAGATGGAATTTTTGGGCTTCATTGCGACTACAGAGGACTTGAAGATGGATCCAAAAAAGGTAGAAGCAATTATATCTTGGGAAGTTCCGAAGACGGTTAGAGATGTTCAGTGTTTTTTTGGATTTGCTAACTTCTATCGGATCTTCATCAAGAATTATTCTCAAGTTGCTGCACCACTCACGCGTCTAACAAGCAAAGACAAGCTCGAATGGAGATCACAAGCAGCAAAAGCATTTCAAGATCTCAAGACGGCATTCACTACGGCTCCAATCTTGGTACACCCTGACTTTGCAAAGGCTTTCTATTTAGAGACCGATGCTTCAGATTTTGCTTTGGGAGCTGTGCTTTCACAGATGGGCATAGACAAGAAGCTTCACCCAGTTGCGTTCTATTCACGAAAGTTCTCTGCTGCTGAGATCAACTACGAGATCCACGACAAAGAGCTGCTTGCTATAGTGGATGCCTTCCAAGAGTGGCGTCACTTCTTCGAAGGAGCTGCACATCCAGTGACTGTTTATACGGACCACAAGAATTTGGAGTACTTCATGACAGCTCGAATTTTGAATCGTCGTCAAGCTCGATGGAATATGTCTCTATCACGATTTGACTTTATTATCACCTACTGCCCTGGAAAACAGCAAGGATTATCTGACGCATTATCGAGGAGATCATATCTTACGCCAAAGGCTGGAGAAGCAGCGTTTGATCAACAATGTACAACATTGTTGAAACCAGAAAAATTCAGGATTTTTGCTACTGTTGCAACTATCGATGACGGCTTCCTCAGCGAGGTACGTACTGCGACCATTGAGGATTCTATAGCTCTTGACATCAAACAACGTGTCGATAATGACAAGTTTAAGGTGGAGGGAGATCTTCTGTATTTTGAGGAGCGGTTGTATATCCCAAAAGGACCAACTCGACTCCGAGTACTTCAATCTCGCCACGACTTTCCAACTGCGGGACATTTTGGATTCAACAAGACTTTGGAGCTCATTTCACGAGATTTTTGGTGGCCCCAAATGTGGAAGGATGTGAAGGAATTTGTCCTTTCTTGTGATGTTTGTTCAAGATCCAAGATCCCTCGACATCGTCCGTATGGACTTCTCCAGCCATTGCCTATTCCGCACCGACCATGGTCTTCAGTTTCTATGGACTTCATTACGGACCTACCGCCATCGAATTCATTTGACAGCATCTTTGTTGTGGTGGATCGATTTACAAAGATGGCGCATTTCGTGCCTTTCAAAAAAACATCATCAAGTGAAGACACCGCAAGACTCTTTCTTGATAACATATATCGTTATCATGGCCTACCAGATGATATCGTGTCGGATCGAGGTACTCAGTTTGTATCCAAGTTTTGGAGGCCCCTCTTTGAGATATTGAAGGTGGATATTAAGCTCTCTTCGGCTTTTCATCCTCAAACTGACGGTCAAACGGAGCGGGTGAATCAAGTTTTGGAGCAATATTTACGATGCAGCATCAACTATCAACAAGATGATTGGACTGCATATCTACCGCTTGCTGAGTTCGCATACAACAACACTCTTCATGTGTCAACTCAACAAACACCATTCTTCTCCAACTACGGATACCACCCCAAGCTCGATTTATTGAGTTCTTCAGCAAATAACAACCCAGCAGCTGAAGGATTTGTGAAGCAACTATCGGAGCTTCAAGCGACGTTGAAGCTTCAATTGCAATCTGCCCAAGAGAGTTACAAGGCATCTGCAGATAAATATCGAAATGAGGCACCTACTTTTAAAGTTGGAAGTAAAGTATGGCTTCTTCGACGGAATATCAAGACCAAGCGGCCATGTGACAAATTGGACTATCGGAGATTAGGGCCATTTGTTATCGGGAAGCAGATCAATCCGGTGGCATATCGTCCGGAGTTACCAACTACTATGAAGGTACATCCAGTCTTTCACGTGTCTTTGTTGGAACCTTATCGAGAGTCAGCTTTTCCCCAAAGAGTACAAAGTCCGCCACCAAGTATCAAAATTGAAAACCATGAGGAATACGAGGTGGAAAAGGTACTAGATTCACGGCGTAATAGGAGAAAATTGGAGTATTTAGTGCATTGGAGTGGATACGACATCAATGAACGAACGTGGGAGCGTGCCGAAAATCTTGCCAATGTACCAAAAAAGGTACAAGAATTTCATCAACGATATCCTCATAAACCTAAGCCGATTCAACGATAGCTTCTTGCTGAAGCTTGCTCATCAAGTAGCATAAAAAGGGAGGAGGGCACCTCCAAAACCCATAGTTCGATAGTGTAGAACTTTGTTAGCAACTATAGTTTGCTCTTATCGTTTTAGCCTTTAGACATGGATAGTCAAGATACTACACTTGTTATGTCATCTCAAGCGACTAGCTCACGAAGACGACCGCGAGATGAAGAACCGCCTGCACCACGCCGACGTCCGAGGATACCGAGCAACAGATCGCTAGTAATTGTATTTGAGGTCGAGCCTGCCTACGACGGTCAGCCAGAAGGTGTGTTTGGAGGACAGTTTCACAATGAAGACACAGAAGTCCACGCTTGGTCAGAGGTTGAAGGTGTTGGTCACTACCGTTGGCTCCAAGGGCCGATGAATCATTTGCCTCGCGAACAATAATTGGAATTCATAGCGGATGTGATGCGACAGATTTTCATTTTCTTGCGTTGGTATTGACTGATAACAACATTGCTTCTCGGAGACCTCGAAGCTAGAAGAGGAGGTGATGTCATGGACATACATTAGAAGATTCTTCGAATATTCTTCTAGAATATTCTCTAAAGATTCTCTAAAGATTCCTTTAGAAGGTTCTAGAAGATTCTTAGAATATTCTCTAAAGATTCTCTTAGATGGTTCTAGAATATTCTTAGAAGGTTCTAGAATATTCTTAGAAGGTTCTAGAATATTCTGATAGATTCTAGGAAGTTGCTCGAGAAGTTTCCTAATTAGTAGAAGTTATTGGAGAAGCGTCCTAGTTAGCGGAAGTAGCTCGAGAAGCTTCCTATTCAGTAGTATATATAGGAGTCGAGGCTGAAGGGTTCTTCAGTCTCGACAACACATCTCTTGGAGTTCTAGCTCACCTTTCTGGTGTTGTTCTTATACTCATCTGTTTAATCTAGTTCTGCCACTTCTTCTTGAACTTCTTGTTAGATTTCAAGTCTGTATTTTGTGTCCGTGACACAACCACAACTCAACATGGGTGATAAGGTATGGCTACTTCGTCGCAATATCAAGACTACTCGACCTTGTGACAAGTTGGACTATCGTAGGCTTGGCCCCTTTTCTGTTTTTGAATAGATCAACCCAGTTGCATATCGGTTACATCTACTGGAGTCAATGAAGATCCATCCTGTATTCCACGTGTCTCTTCTTGAACCATATAAGACAGTGGATATACAAGGAAGAAGACAAATGCCACCGCCTCCTATAGAAGTAGATAATAATGAAGAATTTGAGGTGGAAGAGATATTAGACTCAAGGCGGCATCGAAATAAGCTGGAATATCTTGTTCATTGGCACGGATATGATATTAATGAACGCACATGGGAGCCATCCAGGAATCTAGCAAATGCATCAGCTAAAGTCAAAGTTTTTCATCAACGACATCCATCGAAACAAAGATGAAAATCTCTCTTATAAAAGAGACAAGATTGAGGCAAGATAACATTCAATTTCCTATCTTTGTTTGTAACTTCTTTGCATTTGTGATGCTAATTAGATGGAGAGCCAACAACCAGCGGATTCAACTCAAGAACCTTCGTTTGCTGACGTGCTAGACGAGACATTACGATTGTCACAACCTTCAAGACGATGCAATCGAAATGAAGATCTTCAAGAACGACATGTTCTTCCTCGAATAGATGGTGAGATACAACGCGTTTGGTATCACGATTTGGGAAGGGACTCCCGATGTTTGGTGATTTTGCTAGAGGTAGGAACAACTCCTGATGGTGTTCCAAATATTCTATTCGAAGGAAGTTACGAAGGCCTCAACAATGATCAAATAACTGGGTGGTCTTCCCGCCCTGGTATGGGACACTATCGATGGTTGAGAGGCCCTATCAATCATCTTCGAAGAGAACAGAGATCAGAGTATGTGGCGAATACAATTCGTCGCATCATAGATTTCCTCAACATATGATGACTGCTCCTCGTGGAACTCGTCTCTAGAAGGGGGGGTAATGTCACGGCCATAATCATGTAAGCTAATAATTACATATAGAAATAGGTAGAAGTAAGTAAAAGTAGATAAAAATAAGTTAATTCTATAATATTTAATATAGAAGCTTCCTAGAAACTTCTTAGACGCTGCTTTGACTTCATAGGTGTCTTTAATTGACTTTTTGGATTAGAAACGTGGTCAACAAGTTGGCCATGTGCCACACATGTTGTTAGCTTGAAGATCAAGCTAACTATGTGGCCCACATGTAGAAAAACTTGCCTTGTAAGTCAAGGCATGTGTCCTACAAAGTCAACACATATTGGAGGTCCTATAGAACGTCGCCACGTAGCCCCTAGTTAGATAGTATATATAGAGACAAGAGTGAAGGCTTCTTCACTCTTGTCAACTCCTTTCTTGCTTCTAGTCCAGGTTCAAGAGTCTTTAATTTCTTGTCTTGTGGCAATAGCCATTCCAGTTTCCTTTTAATATACCTACTTGTTTAAATTTGACTTATTATATCGAGATAGCCTTTTTGTGTATATTTTCCCTCATCGAGTCTTTGTCCTTGATACCAAACTTACCTTAAGATTATAATGAATTATCTAACCTCATTGAAGAGTGTTGAAGCTTCAATCCTTTGCAATGCCCAAAGTTGGCAAACATTTGCAAAAGATTGATTATATTAAAGAGTAAGTTAATGGTTGGAGCAATTCAAGCAAAGACACTATATTTTAATGCATCGAAATACAAAAGATATCAAAATATAAAACTACAACAATGACATTCAAGATTACAACTAAAAAACCTTATATCAAAAAACTTTGTAAATACATATTGAATTGATTTAATTTCTTTCTTTATTCAGCATATACTTATATATTATGGTTAGATACTTAAATATAAGCATAAATTTATAAAAATAGATAAAAAATAATATATATATATATATATTATTAATAAATAATTTAATTTATAAATTTAGATTGATATATTTGAAGAACAAGTGTTTGGAAGAAAAAAATGCTTATTGCAAATGCTACAACTATGTAGAAATAAAGTGTAGGCATTGTGTCTTGTTAGAATGGATGGGATAGACAAGACTACAGTTACAAAGGCTACATTAAATTGTGTGAGACACAAGTATGATTTCTTTTGCTTTATTTAATGTATTGAAAGTTATGGTGATTATTTTTGAATATCTTGCAACATTTCAAAATAATTTAAAATTAAAACGAAACCAACAGATTTGGATGATGCTCAAGAAACTTTCTACATCTATACAATTTAAGAATATACATTGATTATTTTTAAAATGTTTATTTATTTCATATTAATATTTTTAATTTTATGTTATAAAAAAGATAAAAGCTTCTAATTTAATTATTGCCTCATGCTGATTTTAATATTGATAAAACTATAACATTACAATCATTAAGATGAAATTTTTTTAAAAAAAGTTTAATCGTATTTAATCTACATATTTTCATTTCATTATATATATATATATATATATATATATATATAGGATTAAAATTTATATATTTTTAATAAAACATATAATTAAAATTTTAATATTTTAAAAATATATAAAAATATATACATTCTAAGTACCTTGATACATTTAAATTTTAGAAGATAAAATTTTGAAATTATTCAATATTAATATGAAAGAAATAAATAAGTATAAAATATACCATACCAATCTTATATGATGTGAAATTTAAGTAAAAAAGTTTTAAAAAGTTATTGTTAGAATATTAAATGATCTTAACTTTTCTAAGAAAATTTTATTGAAGAATCTAAATTTTTTATTTTCTATTTTTTAAAGATATTTTTTTTATCAATATAAAATTATCCAAATTCATAGTTTATAGTACCTTTGCTGAATATTTCTTCCAACACTAGAAATTTGATACCATCGTGAAAATATGCTTAAAATTAAGTATTTTAATATGTATTTCAAACTCAATTTAACCAAGTATAGTGATCTTGATTGCATTTAATTTTGTGAATACTATTCGATTTAATTTAGTTTTATTACTACTAATATTATGAACTATTATTTTGAAAATATATTTTTTATATATTTATTTATTTGAAACTTCAATCTTAAGTTCATGAAATATAATATATATTTAAAATAAATAAATAATTAATTAATTATAGATAAGTTAACAATATTCTTAAATTTTAGCTTTATTTACATTCTTAATTTCAATCTCTATGTAAATAAAAGATATGTCATAAAAATTAATTACTTTAATATTTTTTATAAATATTTTCTTTTTTGTAAAGTTCTTATGTAGACACGTATGTGTGTGTATATATATATATATATATAGATGTAAATTTGCTTGAAAGAACAAAATTCTTATTAGTGCTCAAATCAACTGCTTATTCACTTGCATCATTTTTTGCCACTTCTCTTTTGGTAACTAAAGGACAATTAATCCCTTCGTAATGATTTTTAAAAAAATAACATTTATGATTATAATTTTTTTTCATAGAAAGTAATTTTGACTGCCACAAACTCATAATAATAAATCTCATCAAGTAAAAGTACAGACTAAAAGAATCCTCCTACCTTCTACAATTTGTATATCTTCAGTTTTACAAAATTCTTTGAGCATATGAATTGATTTATTGAAAACTTTATCTTGAATATCCTTTTGGAATTGTTTTATACAAGGCATAATGTAGTCAAATTATGCATCTGCAAAATTAGGGCTACTGATAAAAAAAATATAACACAATGTACCATTGTTTTTATAAGCTCTTAATTTGAAACTTGAATTACTGGAGAGAACCTTACCTTTTTCTTTTCTTCTTCTTGTTTTGTTTTGTTTTGTTTTTTTCGAACTTTCCAAAGTTCCATTTCTGCCAACATCATCGTTCTTTTGAACTTCAAAGGTAAAAATTATAAACTTTCACCCTCACGTGTACTTAAAGCCATTTTATACCAGTCAATGATTGACTTCCATTCACTAAATAAAATAAAGTAAAATAAAATAAAAGAAACAAAAATACCATTCCACGATTTTGAAACAAAATTAGTTCACTAAAGTCAACTTTCAACTTCTGTAAAAATATCTCTTCTAAAATATCATTTTGAAGGAAAAAGCCTTATTCAAAGATTCAGCATCGCTTCAGAAACAGCACTTTTTAGATTGAAAAGAGGCTATACATAGTTGCAAAGGATCTCAAATGCTTTCCACATGTCAAACAGCATTGGACCGATGATGGGTTTGAACCCTGGATTAAATTGAAGTAGTTCTTGCTCATTTGGTGCTTTTGCACATGAGTCAAATTCCAACATTGACTCCTCAATGCTGGTTTTTATGGTTGTTCGCTATTTGTGTACAAGTTGCGGCAGCTGTGGAACCATTTGCAAGCTGCTGCAAAAGCTGATGAGGATTTGCCTCAGTGATTTTCGATTGCAGTGTTGAAGGATGCTGATTGTTATGATAATTCATCACGTAACCATTGGTTTGTGGAAGCTCTACTGTGTACAATGTGTTGCTTGAATGTCACGGTGCACAGTCGTCATGAACCATTGGAAAACAATACACACCTTGGGAGACTGCCGATTGTTCTGAACAGGCAGATATCAAAAGTTTAGGTGCATGCGACATCGTCATTGGGTTGGTAATCTGTGCACTGTGCACACCACAATGTATACAGAAAAGAATAGTAAAGAGAAGAAAACATGTTCAGATCAACAAGAGTTGAGTCAATACCAAAATATATTGATTATCATACTTCCATGTGGTTCGATTCACATGTTTAGAGGTTCCGTATCTCGCAGCAGAGAAATTCGCCACAGCAATCGCTGAATGGGTCGCTAGATGCTACGCTTTGTATACGTCGCTAACTAATCCCGCGTGTTGGGCATGAGGTAATACTACTCTACTCGGGGAAAGGCGAGCTGTCTATCCCCTTGTCCATGTAATTTCGACTGATTGATTGCACAAAGCAAATAAGCATGTTTTGAGTAAAACAAGAAAAACAGAAGGGTTGGAGCACGGGAGGTTGATGTGCGTGCCCACAATTGTGGTCTCCATAAATAAAGAAATATTCAGGCATTATCCTCACTATGATCATAAAAGTTTCACTCTAACTGATGAGGAGAGGTCATTGAGAATCTTGCAGCATAGATCCGAGTGTTGCCACGCTCACTGCAGCTGCGAGATGCCAAGCAGCGTGAACATAAGGAGTGTTCGCGAAAAAATGGTTACCGGCGAACAGCGCACCTCCCAATAGGGACGACATGGTGTGCATGTTGTGTGCTTTTCGAAGCTTGGGATCATTCCGCGTCTTCACAGCAAAATGAGCCTCCATCAAGCCAGTATGCACAGCGGTCACAAGCATTGGCTGAAAGGGGATCATTAAAGCTGATGCCATCACTAAGCCCTTGGGGTTATCCTTCTCTGACCGTAGAGCCGACGACAAGCACTGCATTTTCAAGCGCATGAAACAATGGTAAGCTTAATGCAAGCAGCTGCAAATTTTGTTTTACCTCAAGACTCGTGAAGTACACTGAGATGCACAGTATAAAAAAGCAACCTTAGAGATTAAATTTGGTATTCTATAAACGATGCGCTTACTTACCTTCAAAATTCATGAATGGATTTAACGAAAAACATGAGATAGTGTGTACCAGAGTTGAGGTAGCAATCATAGCATAGTCGCAGAACCGAAGAATCTTTCGTGCATCTCCACGAGATGAATGGTATAAGCTTGATGCAATGCCGACTCCAATGATTGAATTCCCAAACATTCGATTGGCAAACTTTTGCCTGCAACAGAGAGTAATGAGAGCCACATTACACATTCAGTAGTCTATGTTTACAGCTTTGATTGGTAAACTTTGATTGAGAGACCAACTCCCGACGAAAGAATCAGAATAACGCCCAGGGATTGCTTACCTCGGAGTCTGAAGTCCAACAAGAATGAATGGCATGGATGTTGCGACATTGACAACGGTTTCCATTACAGTCCGATCACCCTTGGGCACGCACATGTGCTTCGACCATCGTAAATCTGGTAACACCCCAATGACACATGGAGACACAATCGTCCATTAAAATGAGTATTTTCATGCACCGGGCATGGAGAGTTACTAACACGAATTAAGGTTCAAACTGCTGTAATAATGGGAGTTAAATCTGGTTTCAGCACAGGTTCGTAACCACAAGCACATACCGTCGACAGCAGCAATTGCTGCACTAAGCCAACCGATCCTTTCATCCAATGATGCTGCTCTCCAGAATCTCAGCTGTTTACGTTCACTGTTTTGTTCCGTCTGGTGTACATCATTCCTGCAAGCCACAAAAGCATCTTGAGCACAAAAATACAGTTGCCCAATTTCTACAAAGCCTTACACCCCCGTACACTTGTGACATAATTTGCAACTCAGAAATCAGAAAAATGAGTTGCTCCAACGTACACCAATTCGTAATGGGGGCTAAATTCTTGAGAAGCCTGTAAACTCAAGTGGTCATCATGCTGACAACGCCTCAGACGCACACCGCGCAACTGCTGCAAGGTCATCTTCTTCTCCGCACCAAAGAGTCCTAGTCTTTGCTCGAAAAATCCTAATCGCAGTTACTTCCAGTGAGCTTAAACTAGGTCTGAACTCAGCTCATTGAAAGGCTGAGGCTTACAGTTTCACTCGTACGACGTTCACATGCATCAGATCCACCTGCATACACACACGGGTCAGCTGAATTAAGGGTATCTACCTCGTTGGCGTTTCCAACATTTCGAAAGACACTAATCGAGAGTACTAGTATTTTGTCAAGGTACTACGCATTCCCGAAGCTACTGCAATCGTCCAGTTTCAGGCATAAGAAATAATTATTGCCGCCAGCAACCCAGACACACTGTGTCCATACTGAATTGAGGCTCCTCCGCCGACCAAGCACAAAGCGATGGCGCAAACCTTCTTTTGAATCGACTGCTCCACGAAACCCAACTGTTAGTTCCTCTTTTCAAAGGTCGACGAGGATGTCGTTGTTCACCGCCAGCCTTGCAACCAACCTCGAATGCACAAACTTCAAAATCGAAAATCCTGCGTTTCTGCAACAACACACAGAATTGATTCTTCTAGCAATCAGCCTCTCCAGGTACACGCATAGCATTAAGCCACAGAACCTCGAAGAGTAGCGTCAACCGATCATCATCCTAGATCTCCCAACTGAAAGAAAACATCTCAAATCAATCAGTGCAGTCACTTGCACCCGCAAAATGCCTCTCAACAAAACCATATGATTCATATCCCCGAGCTTCCGCTTCAAGCATGCGTATCTCCGCGACACCCCTCAACAAAGCCCAACCTCTCACAGCCGCTCAAACTATTTTGTCCTCTAGGCGGAGCTATTGATTCTCTCCAGCTGGCTACCATGGCGCAGTGAGGTCGCATTCAATACCTCGTATTCTCAGCTCCGAAGCTCCCACCGCGACGCTCACCTTCACAACTTCGGATTCTACGCTGCGCAGCACGCGAGGTCTGTCGACAGGGATCACGCAGCCCCAGCAGCGACGCGAGCGGGCGAGCGGAAGCAAACCATCACGAGAAACTGAGGGCGAGGGGCGGGGAGCTTTTATTCGGCGGCGCTGGGCTAAAAAGCGTGGCCTCGACGCAGCTCCGAGGATTCCACGAGCATCTTCCCTCTCCCTCCCTTCCTTCCTCCTCCTCCTCACGCTGCGTGCTGCGTGCATATTCGCAGCATCTCGCTTGTGACGGCACTTGCTCATCGTGCCGCGGCGCGATCACGGCGAGGTCGGTGACGCGAGCCCCTCCGTCGCCCCGAGACCGCCACTGCTCCGGTGAAGCATGACCGCTCTTTTTCATGTTCCTTTTCATGGATGCTTTTTGTGAGTGTTGGACGAGTAAAATGTGATCACCCACACCTCCTCGGTGTCTTATATTGGATATTGAAAATTGGTTTGGTTTTACATTAGAAATTGGTACTGTGATTGTTTCTGAAATTAAGACAAAGTTTCGTGTGTATCCAGTAACATTCTTCCACAAATTATGTCCTAACTACTGGTTTTCTCCTAGCAAGTTGAGTTTGGTACGATATGAGCACTCCATCTTTGATCTCTTCATTCTCTACTAAAAGTTCACCAAAAGACTCTCCTTATTTAGAAGCCCTGCAATTGATAACTAAGATTAGCTCTTGTACTACTCCTCATTACCCATTCTTTAAAAAATAGGTAATATTTTTACGGGACTTATTTCCATGGCCTAAGTTAAACAAGTTGGGAGAGATACCAAGGAAGATGCTACGGAATGACTGGGGATTCTGTTGGCATATTCTTACATCCATCTAAGCCCTGCAGAGCAGGCTCAAATGATTGAAGGTTCGTCATGTACAGCAACCGTTCATCTGTTTACCCCATCGGGTTCAACATGTGCGCTTTTTCTCGGCTGAAAAGCCACGACAAATATGAGATCTGGTGTTAGAGTCTGACCGTCCACAATGAAAACCTTTCCAATCGCCGAACAAGTAAATATTCAGTTGAATACGGAAGTTATGGACCACAGCTTTGGGGGAGAAGGTGATACCATGGCGATGAAATACGGTGTTGAAGGATTACCGGACACTACATACCAGAAACTACAGAAATGGCACACATTACCGTCAGATACTTCCAAGCAATGTCGGAACAATGCTAGTCGTATGCTCTAAAATTTGGGTTGTGGAGTAGGATAACTGTGCTGTTTTGTTTCAACTCAATTTTCTTCTTGGTGTCTTCAATGCTTGAGAGTTTTGAAGATGTTCGAATCTGAGGTGCTTGCTTACTCTGTTGTCATTAGTGGGTCAAATTTCTAAAGTTGGGTTAACACAGATGGATTTGTAGTGGCTATTGATCCATCTTACGGTATTGAATGGTTAACTAGTAAGCTGCTAAGAGAACATCAAAGATTCTGAGAGTTGTTCCAGCCTTGAGGGAGCTTCCATTCGTCTGCCCAGCGTATAGACACTCTTTGCAACTGCGGGAAGTGAATATCCGTCGACACACCTTGATAAAGAGGCCCGTTCATTGTCAATGGCAGCCAAACATATCGAGAATCCCTCAAATCAGAGGGCAACCATCTGCAGACAGAAACTAGTCAGTTGTCAGATTACGCTTTTACACGTAGACTCGTTACATTGGATTAGATGTGAAGCTCAACAAAGGGAAGGTTCTCTGGCAAAAAAACATATGTTCTATTAATAGGATTTAATGTTGGGGGTTTGTTTGAATGTAGAATAACCACAATATGCGTTCAACATGGAACGGATTGGTAGTACCAATCAAAGGATTAATAACCGCACCGATGACCTAAAAGTTCCATCGTCATAACAAACTCTTGACAACAAATCTGGGAAATTAATTTTCAATGCATGTTGCGGTAGTTTTGTTTTAGCATTGTGTTTTGCATATTAAATTCATATAAACTATGATATTCATTAATCGTGGCTTTTATTTCAACCAGCCTCGTGGTTTTCAAACAACAGAGGAGACATGAATCTCAAGTGAATTTATAATAACATACCTGTCTCCCATAAATATGAAGGTATCTTGTAATCCAGGTAAAGGCAACACAAATGAACCTTGTGAAAAGAAAGTCAATGTTCTTAACTCCTCGTCTCCTCCTACACACGGATCACCAATTGTCACCCAAGGCCCCAGCATTGAAGTTGACGCGTGTATCAAAGCGCCATTGGGGTTCCAACTAGTACAACCAGACGTCAGCATGTAGTATATACTTTTGTGCTTGAAAACGGCTGGGGCCTCTCTGCGTTGCTTTATAAATATTTTCTCCATCCCTCTCTCCATTACATCCAGGTAGTCTTCTGTTAGTTTCCCTGGATTCATAAAATTCACAGGTGTTACTATCCAAAATCTAAAATTTTCAAGTTATTGCGAATTAATAAAATCCTGACCTATCAATTGCCAGAGTTACGCACCTTGAGTCCCTGTACCTCTTTATTACGATTCATTTGCTCATCAGCTATGCTCACTAAAACCTTCCATGAATGCAATGCGAGGCACTTATTTGAGTCCAACATCTCGCACATATTGCTTACCTACATGCAACTCATTGTTGATTTGTGAGGAATAGACGATGTAGGCGTCCCCATTATCGTCTTTAAACACCGTCATGTCACGACTGTCACAACCATGGGGTCTCTTGCTTCCGAGGTACTCAAAGGGACCTACAGGATGTGTGCTCACAGCCACACCAATTGCAGCCTTGGAGTAAGTTCCATTATCTATGTGCATCCACATCACATACAGCTTGCTACGGTCATTGTAGATGACCTTGGGCCGCTCAACCACATTCTTTACGTACAAATCACTTTTTTTATTTCTGTACTCGCCCTTAAGTGCTCGACCTTCAAACTTCCAGGACCATAGATCCTTAGATGAGTAGCAGTTTACACCTAAAACATCAACCTGCACACATCGAAATCAACAACGAGATGTACTCAAGCAAAGTGCGCTGTTTGGAAATAGTCGAAGCCAACACACACCATCTTAACATAGGATCAACCTGGTCAAGTTTCTTAAGAGTATCTCTTGAATCCTAGACAAATCAAGGAAACGAAGTGCAAGAAAGAACTTACTCGAGCTGTTCCGCGCTTGCTTAAGTGGTATGTCCGTCCCCCTTTATTTTCCCCATACCAAAAAAATGTTTCACTTTTTGGTACGTAAATTATACCTCCACCATGTGCTTGGATAGGATGACCAGCAATATCTCGCCATTCCCTGCCTGGATAGTAGATCCCAACTTCACTATGATTTGCCTTCGATGCATCCATTGACAGTGCTTTACTTGGAAATAATAATCCCGCTAATTTTTTCAAGCGCAGCAATTTAGCTTCTTCCACAGCACGGTTTCTTGTATTATTCTTGAGTGAGGAATTTTCTCTAATTTGAACACTAGAAGATTCTTTCATCAGTGGTTCTCCTCTGATACTGACATGTTTTAATGCAGATTGGAAGGCGCTGATATCAGGAGAGACGTTCACCGAATCCATTAGCTGTGACTTTCGTAGCTCTGGGATCTCTGACTTAGAAGGAAAGAGCACATGGTAAACCTGGAAAATGACAATCCAAGTTGCGAAGGACCAAATCAACGTTAATAAGCAGCATTTAGTCCCCACATGACAGGTCTTGAACAATCTATGCATCATATTTGAGGATATGTCATTCACAGTGGGCTCTCCTTGATCCAAAAACTTTCTCACTCGAAAAGTTGCACTGTAAGTTTTCCACAAGGGCTTCAGTATCAAAAGTCAAGTATAGCATTGCTTCCACATCGTCAAGATTGGTGATTTAGTCTGCGGACCACAAAATACACCATTAACCACTAAACATGATAAAAACGAGGGTTCCCTCAAATAACTTTGAAATCGCCTTCAAAATACATTGATGAAAGCATGCAAGACTACGAGACACCATATGAACACACAGCGCATTTGTTTGTTCTTTACAGTGTTGCTAACACAACACGCAAGGGCGAATCTTACATGCAAACATGAAAGATCAATTTTCTATCTAGAAGGCTTCACTAGGAACAATACAGATGTTGTAAACAAAGTGGATAAAAACTAATATCGTATGTATCTCCCGTTACAGAATCATTCCTGCGCGCCGTTGTTTCTCAGCAGAGAAAACGTTAGCAGAATTTCAATTATTTGATGATTCATGTCGAAGATGTTATCACACAATTTCTACTATCAACCAATCAGGGGTTTGAAGGAATTTTCAAGGGTAATTCATGATTATAAGCACCTTCACACGATGGTGCTAAGTGGAGAAGATTCATTGAAGTCATAAACTCATTCGTAAATCTCTCTATGAAAAGGGATAGATATCACTTCAGCAGCACATATTCTGTGACCGCAGCATTTCTATAAAAAATCTTAATATGCAGATGAATCACTCCGTACAGGAGCTAGACACACAGATTTCCTCCTAAAAATCTCTGCCTCTCCAATCAATAGTACTAGCTTCCACTACAATTTCTAAAACCTAGCTGCTCCAATTGTTTCTTAATAAAGACAGTAAGTGCTGGCTTCTTCGGCAGTTCCAAATTACCAGGGTACCTCAAGGTCCAAGAATTTCCGTAGACTATTTCAGGTTCAAGTCCACTATCTTTACAGTATAAGAAAGTAGAAAAGAGATATGGAATGGCGTAACTACCTGCAGACAAAGAATCACAAGAAATCACCATGAATCATCTGAAAATCTACCATGACCACAAGTACCAAGACGTATTCATCAACTTTTGCTCATTGACATGCAGAAAAACGAAAAGGAGATGATATTTTGCATAATATCTTACCAGCCACAACTACACTCAATACCTTTCATGGATTCCGCAATAAAAGAAAGGGCAAATATCTCGAGAGTTTTTAATAAAATTTCTATAGCATCATACGAAATTTCACTCAAGCGTATTGAAAGTTAATTCAGTCTCGGCCAACTCTTCCCGAGCACCGCAACAGAAGAAACAATCCAGGACCGCGACACAAAACACGACGCATCGCCAAGGCAGCTGAATCCGTCATCACACACGCAGTCACCAAAGGAAAAAAGACAAAAAGACAACCTTGTGCATGTTAAATGGATACAAGATTCTCTATATCCCAATCAAAAGCACTGTAACTCACAGCATAGTTGCGGACGCAACGAGTCGTGTCGGTAGACCCCGCACCACGAAGACTCAAACTTCAACACAGCGGCTATGGCGGAAAACCTTGAGATCAGCGACAATGGAGCTGCATAATAGGGCGTTGAAGTTGCTTTTTTCGAATGGAGGAATGGAGAGTGCTGGAGAGTCAGTGTCAGGCCCGGGTGATCGCGACCCGCCACCCGCAATTCCCCGTTCGACGAGGTGGGCCCTTCCTTGGCTACCACGGAAAGGCGCAAGGCTCGGAATGTCAAGAAGCCTTTCGTCCACGGAAGATTTGAGCCTCTGTTGTCACTGTGCCGGAGTCGGTACATGACGCATAGTTGTTGTTGCCGTGCTTGATAGGACCATTTCACCTGTTGTAGCATTTAGTGGCCGGCTGTTGAGGTTAATTTGAGGTGTACCGTTAACCAATATCACCAGGCTGGCACATTCAGATATGAGCTCCGTTTCCTTCCCTGGCAAACTTCGACGGTTTGGCTTCTAATGCATAATTTGAACCTGATAAGCATTGATGAGTTCCATAGATTATGCGATCAACTGGCTTCGCCATGCTTGAACATTTTCCGCTCTGGAAGTATGTGCAAGTTCGGTCCCAAGGTGCGTTCTCCCAAGGAATGGAAGATATTGAATAGATAGACGAGAGCCTCGACTCTTGAATCTCGATGAGTTTTGATTGGTTAAATAAGGTAGCGTTCCCATGATTCTTTTCAGATATTTGCTCTGAACTGGAAATGAGGCTGGAGGAATGGGATGCCTACCTTGATAAATACCACGTAATACTATTGCCGATCGGGGATTCTCGCACTTGCCCTGGAGTGCCGCATTAATTATCTCCAACGCAATCCATGAGCTGAAGATACGAAAGAGTCAAGCTCGAAGTAGCCTGCTCATCGATTACTTTGGTCAAGTTTGTAAAATTTTGGAACACAGTGGTGTAAGATAGAGGCTGAATGACTCCGAATGACAAAAGGGCTTGTAATACAGTCTCCAACAGATGTTTCTTACAACAATAAATGTGATTAACTTCTGTTTGCAGGAGCATATCCAACAACGTGGCCTCTGTCAGTGTAAACTGACAATCACATGGAGGTTTCCGCTACTACCTCACTATCATTAACGATTGCTGCTGGGGTTGGCTTGCCATTCAAGTAATATTACTAAAGCACTGATTCCACCATTATTCCGATGTATCAAATCAAGTGCTATCAATTCTGCAGTATTTTGCTGTAATTCACCTTCGCATCACCAGAAATATCATCATATTTGTTACAGTCTGATTCTAAAGAAATGTATCAACCACATCACAGTCCCATTTCTGTAATCATGCTCTACAGCCTGGAAAGGAGTTAATTTCAACAGTTAAATTGAATTAAATCAACAAAGTATTGTTGGATTTTGGGAAGACATGATAGAGGGAGTCAAAGGAGGAGTGAAAATTCAATTGAGAAGCATATTTTTAAAAACAATTATTAAGGGTGAATATTCTAATAGGCACAATTTTTTTCTTTAAAATTTATTATTTTATTACTTTTTGAAATGTAAAAGAATCAAATTCAAAAAATATTTATAATATATATACATATATAAATATAATCTTTATAAAATAATATTAAGAAATTTAAATGTTCATATTCATAATGTTTCACTAAAATCTACTATAGAAACATATAGATAAATTTAGAAGAGATGTTTTTTTCTTTTGTGATAATTTTAAAACAAATTTTAAAATATAACCAAAATAAAAAAATCTAAAATATAGCAAAAATTAAAAGAGAACCAAATAACTAGTATCCATTCTCATGGACACACATTTTTACTCTAAAAATTACCTAAGTAATACGAATAGTTAGAAGTAGATTAATTTTATAATATCTTTAAGAGAAGTTTCCTAGAAGCTTCATAGATGCAATTTCACCTTTATACATGTCTATAGGTGATTGATAGATTAGAAACTTGGCAAATAAGTTAGCTACATTGTTGTGTTGTGGTTCGACTACCATATGAAAATAATGTGTTTATATATTTAATACAAAATATATTAGACAATATGGTGAAAGCCATGTTGGTGGATTTTTGTTGGTTATAGGATGTAGATAGATTACTACTCCAAAGAGAGGTTGTTTAAAAAGGCTTCTATTAGAATTTATATAACTTTATTTTCTTTTGATAGTAACTTTTGAAGTTGATCTTATTAGTAGTAACTTTTAAACATTTAGAGTCGCCCTTGTTAGACATTGGTGACACTAAGAGTTTTATTTTGGTTCTTTTATTTGGTGTTTAGGGCAAATATTATGTAAATCTTATTAAAAAAAATGGTTTGGAGAAGGATTTTGGTAGCAAAAAAGAGAAGTTAGGGCATCCATTTGGATGAATGGAGATGGATGATGAAAATCTTCATTCCTATTAACCAAAAATCATACCCAATGGACTTCAAGGAGGCTGCTTGAGGCCTTATTAGGGATTAGGGTTATTCTTTCGGAACTATTTGAGCTTTGGAGGCTAGGTTCAGCAAGTTTATGTTTTTGGCTATGATTTTGGTACAAATTTTGTATGATTTGGAGTTTATATGAAAGAGATATAGGTGCTCAAAGTAAAGGTATTGATTTTGTATCTATTGTCACTCTTTTGGACATAACGTGTGCATACAAAAAGAAATAAAGAATCAAAAACTAGGATTGAAGAGAGTACTTTTTTGACTATACTTTTGATATATTTTTTGATGGATTGTAAGTTAGAATAATGGAGATATTGGAAGTTGAAGTCAACACTTCAAATCTAAGGATAATAAGTAACCCAATTTACTAGTGGTTGTATTTTGAGCTTTATCTTGAGCAATTCAAGAAGATTTTGGCTCAAATTTTTTTAGATTGTGTGTAATCATGTTAATAAATTTTATGCACAAATTTTGTGGTATTTGGATTTTGGATTTTTGAGATATGTGGAAAATAGTTTTTAGATGCTTGTAGATTAGGGTTTAGAGCACTTGTTAGGATTTCTAAGATGCCAAAAGATTGGTAATAGATTTACGGTTCATTTTTTTTGTGATAAAATTAAGGATAGAATCTATGTTATATAAAAATTTGAAAAAAGCTGAACAGTTGGATCAAGAGATATGAATTTTTAAAATTTAAGGTAAAAATATCTTTTACAGGAAGAAAATGTTTTGAAGGGTTTTGTTATAATTTGAGCTTTTGTACAAAATAAAGGGATTTTAGGAGCTAAAACATCATATATAAGCCAAAGCTAAACTTTTTACAAATAAGTACCCAGTGTATTCTCAGTTTGTAAATCACACCATGTGACAACATGTTGTATGTATTGCTAGCTTGTTGTACAAGCTAACAATGTGGTGTACATGTAAGAAAGTTGTTTTGTAAGTCAAGACATGTGTCATCTCTCTTTATAAAAAGTCTCACTTGTTTATTAGCCTTCATTGAGTTCTTCTTCTTGATAAATTGATAAGAATACACTTACAATATTAGAGCCTTGTTTCTTTTTGATTAAGAATGGATTACCTTTTTTTTTGATAAAATATAAGCAAAATAGAAGTTATGGATTACTCACTTTTAAATTGATATTTTTTTTAGAATTTATTTTTTTCTTGAGCCCTTTCTTTTATTTATCTTAAGAGATATTAGACATCTTCTTTTCAATTGTATAACCATGGCAGAGCTTGCTGAAATAAAGAGTGTAATAGCACAAATGCAAGAGCAATTGAAGGAATTAATGCTTGCTATGCCTCAACTTAATTTATGACCACAAAATGCAACAAGATTAGTAGGTAGAGAAGATATATAGATGATTTGAGCTACTATAATATCTATACCAAATCATGCTACTTCTTCTATGATAGAACACCATTCAAGCATTAAAAAATCAAAGATTGTCTTACATAAGAAGTTTGATGGCACAAAAATAAAATTTTAAAAATTCATTAATTAAATACAAGTGACAATTGAACTCCAATCCCTAAGTTATTCAATTCCAAGATCACAAGTCAAGTTTATTAGTATACTTTATTTATATTTTGTATTATTACAATTTTCATCTTTTTTTGAATGATGTGATCAAATATTAGATAATTTAGAGGTTTTTTTGGCAAAGTTTTGAACCATGTATATAGAACATGATGCAATTTATGTTACAACAAATAAAATCCATATTTTATAATAAAACAATCAATCTATAACATTGCATATTTTACAATTTTGATAACTTACAATTAATATTAAATAAAATAAAGTTGCATTCATTAGCTAATTTCTTTATGGATTAGAATATGAGATAAAGAATTGAGACTCAATTTATTTGATCTTCAAATATTAGGTCATGTTTTTGACTTTGCTATGAAGTATAACAACCAACTTTTTGAATTTCAATCTAAGAGTTGTACAAGTAGACCTCATGATTATTATAATTCAATGGCAATATCAACATCTTCTCAATTCATACATTCAAAAGTAGGAGATATGCATATTGATGCAATACGTTTTAAACTTCTCATTGAGCAAAAAAAGACTAGTCATTGTCAAAAAAAATTATACTTATATTATGAAGAACCTAAGCATAGTACTCAATATTTTTCAAAAAAATAACGCAACTACAAAATAAAAAAAATGGCTATCAAAGAAGGCAGCATGTTGGAAAAAAAGTTTGTTTAATTGCAATAGAAATTGTGTGGTTGAGACCTTCTACAACATCTAATAAATTTCATATTTTTTTCTCAAAGTCCTCTTTTTGTATTATAATAGATGTTAATTTAGAACCTAAATATCACAAAACCTCTACCTTATTGGATTTAAGATCCTCACTTTATTTCTTAGATGAAGAATTTATTAAAATACACAATATACCTTTTGTGAAGAAAATTAAATTTATTCATATAGAAGTCATAGATAGTCTTCTATTATCTTTTGGAAATGTTACTCATAAAATTCTTCTTATAGAGGTAACAATTCATAGTCATAGTAACTTTATAATATTAAAAATCATTAGATCTCTCTCTAATTGAGTCATTTTGGATTTATTATCGCTAAAAAAGTATAATCCTCAAATAAATTGGATTTCTTGTAGTCTTAACTTTTAAAAAAATATAATTAATAATATTATTAATTAAGTAGAAAGTCATAAGTCTAATGCAAATAAATCTATATTTATAAATGCAAGAGTTTTTTTATATACAATAAAAAAGAAATCACCTTATATTATTTACGCCACATCTATTTCTAATGGTCAAAGACTTCAAATCGCATTCCAAGCCAATATTAAGATTTTAAAGATATTTTTGAAGAAAAAATTACAACAAATCTTATAAAAAAATCATTCTTATGACTACTCAATTGTCCTTAAAGAAGGATCTCAACTTCCATTTGGACCAATCTACAATTTATCATAAAATGAGTTGGCTCAATTTAAAGGAGTATATTGAAGAAAAATTTTATACACTATTTTAAATTATTAATAAAAATTTTAATTTTATTTATAAAAATAATGATGAATCATTACAAATGTGTATCGATTATTAAAGACTCAATAAGATCACCATTAAAAATATATATCCTCTATCCTTGATATCTAGATTTATTGATCAATTGAATTAAGCTAAGATCTATATAAAAATAGATCTATAAGGAGCATAGTAGTGGATACGCATCAAAAAAAGAAATAAATAAAAGATTGCATTTCAAACCAAGTATGGATATGTCAAGCACATGAACCACAAAAAACTAAAATGTCAATACCTTCTTACGTCATTCAAAAAGACTAAAAAATCACTCAAAGATGATATAGTATTAAATTAGAATGGCCATTGCCAAAGATAAGAAGACTAGAAAGTCTTAAAACAAGACTAAGGACTAAAAAGTAGTTGACAAGAATGAAGAAGGCTTCACACTTGCTTCTATATATACTCTTAATTAAGAGCTATATGGTTATATCTTATAGGACCTTCAAAATGTATTGACTTTGCAAGACACATATCCTAACTTGCAAGACAAGTTTTTTATATGTGTGTCACATAATTAGCTTGTTTTATAAGCTATCAATATGTCATTTATTTGTTGACTAAGTTTTGAACCTACTAATCAACTACAAATATATGTAAAGTCCAAATAGCATCTATAAAGCTTCTCTAAAAAATATTATGAAATAAACCTATTTTTATTAATTTTTATTTAATCATATAAATAAATATTAGAATAAATATGTATATTTGTAATATTATCTCCCTTTCTAGAGACGAGTTCCACGAGGAGTGGTTATGATATATTGAAAAAATTTAAGATGCGGTAAATTATATTTGTCAAATACTTTGATCTTTATTCTTTTCAAAGATGGTTGATAGGTCCTTTCAACCATTGATAATATTCCATATTAGGATAGATAGACCATCCTATTATTTGATCATTGTTGAGGTCCTTATAATTTTCTTCAAATAAAATATTTACAACAATGTCAAAAGG
This sequence comes from Physcomitrium patens, assembly GCF_059467195.1. NCBI lineage: Eukaryota > Viridiplantae > Streptophyta > Bryopsida > Funariales > Funariaceae > Physcomitrium > Physcomitrium patens. The sequence continues at coordinate 8,275,784 of NC_143433.1, read as the reverse complement.
TATTTCTACCTCTAATAGAATCACCAAACATTGAGAGTCTTTTTTAAGGTTGTGATATCAAACATGTTATATCTTACCATCTATTCAAATAAAAACATGTTATTCTTGAGAATCTTCATCTCAAATATATTGTCTTAAAGGTTATAACAATCATGATATTTTTTCCTATAAGTTAACAAGTGATAGGTCTTGAATTGAATCTCTTAGTTCTTAGTTTATCATCTTTTTACCATTACAAATACTCAAAAGTTACAAACAAGAGTAGAAAGTAGAATGCTATTTTCTTTGGATCTTGTTTCTTTTATAACAAAGATTTGTTATTTTTTATTTTGATTTTGATAGATGCTGTTAATGAAAAGTCTCAACCTTCTTCATTACATTTATAAGATTCTTTTTTGGCTCTCAAGTACATTCTCTAATATCATATTTGTACCAATAAATAAGATATTTTAATCTATTCTAATATCACCTTAAATCTAAGACTTCTTCTATTTTGAATTCTTGTTTATTATCTCCTTCAATAGAAGGAAGTAGCATTTATCTTCTTTCCAAGATGTTCATAGTTTTATATGGATCAAAACAAGATATGTAGAATATGGAATAGATCTTCATAGATTCTTGTAGATGTAATCAATAAGCAATATGATTGATTTATTCACAAATAGGAAAAAGTCTAAACCTACAATAGTCCAACTTGTTATAAAGACAAGTAATCTTGATATTATAATAAAATAGCTATATCTTGTCACTTATGATAAATTATAGTTGTTTCTTATAATAGGCATCTATATTGATCTTTTATCTTTTTTGAATCTACTTTAACTTTGCTTTCATTTTTACATATAATTTTGACAAAATACTTGTCAAATCTTTTACTATAGGATTATCAACTTTTAAAAAGTCAAAAATATTAAATCAATGATAATAACTATAATTAATAATGAAAGATATTTTTTGAATAGTAGAATGTACCAAATTATTGTATGCAAACTTTGCCAATGGCAAAAAAGTTGTCTAATCATCTTGATGATAGTTGATGGTACATCTCAAATACTACTTCAAAACTTGATTCATGTATTTTATTTGTCCATCAATTTGAAGATATAAAGTCAAAGAGAGCTTTCTATCTACTTTTTAAATCTTAAAAAGGATTCTCTATAATCTTGACAAAAATTAAGTCCTCCTATCTAACATAATTTTCATGAACAATCCATGATAGCAATAAATGTTGCTAAGAAAAAATTTAGTCATTTTTTCACTTGTGATAGATTTTGTATATAGTAAAAAATATGCCATCTTAGTAAAATAATCTATTATCACAAATATAGAATCATACAAAGCTAAGATTGAAAGATATGTGATAAAATCCATAGAAATAAAAGTCAATAGTTATTCTAAAATAAATAATGGTTAGAAAAGTCCACAAGGTCAATGACAAGGAGTTTATGATCTTAAAAAATATTACATAATTGTACATAGTCTTTAACTATCTTTTACATTTGAAGCCATCAAAAATCTCTCAATATTAGCTCCAAAGTCTTATTGTATCCAAAATATTCAGTTGTTGGAAAGTCATGACAAGCTTAAAGAATATTTAATTATGCTTTACTTTTTGAAATATATAATTGTCTTTTAAAGTAGAATAGATTATTCTTGAATTCAAACTTGAAAGTATCATGAGACTTAGAAAAATTATTCTTGATATTATAAAGAAGAGGATCAAAAGACATACTTGATTGAATTTACTTAATAAAAATTGAATCAATAGTTAATAATGATTTTATTACTCAAAGATGAAAATACTCTGACTTCAAGAGAATTGTTCTTTAATAATCAAAAAATATGTCTTTTTTTTTAAATATGATAAGAACATCTAGAAACAACATCTAATAAACCTTATTATTTTTTGGATCAATAAGTAATCTTGAAATCAAATCTTGATAAAGACATGCTCCAACAAACTTGGTGATGATTTAAAATACATGCTCATATGAAGTACTTGAGGTTCTTATAATTTGTATATATAGTGACTAGATTAGAAAGTCCTAAAAAATAATGATGCCATTCTTAAAATGAATCCATGATTGTAAGAAGCTCTTAGTCATAGATCTCATAGTTAATCTTCGTTGTTGAAAATTTCTTAGAATAAAAAACTTCTGAGTAGAGCTTGTTATTTGCTGCCATTTATAACAAAATAATATCTATCGCAAAATCTAATGCATCTGTTTTGATGAAGAATTCTTTCAAAAAATTAACACAATATAAGTTTGATGTAGAAATAAATGTTATTTTTAAGAATTCAAAAGATGTTTCAATTTCTTTGCTCCACTTAAGTTTTTTTTTACATGTCATGCATATGAGAGGAATTGCAACTTAAAAAAAATTCTTGATGAAGATCTAATAATATTTGGAAAATTTCAAAAAACATTGCACATCTTTGATTATTTTTGAGATCTTTCAATTTATGATAGTTTGAACTTTCTTACGATCTATGATAAGACCATTGTTTGAAATGATGTATTCTAAGAAGTCAACTTGAGTAGTATAAAATATATACTTTTTTTTATCCTGGCATATAATCTTGCATCTTTTAATTTTTGCAACTCACAACAAACATGAATTTCATCTTTTTTGTATTTTAAGAGTAGATTAAGATGTTATCTAAATAAAATAAAATAAAAATTGTTAAAAAACTCACAAAAGATATCATTCATTATATATTGAAAAGCAATCAATGTATTTATGAGTCCAAAAGGCATGACATTATACTTGAAATCTCCATACGTGAAATTTTAAATTGAACACTAACACTAAGTTTTAAATCAACTTAGCAATTATACAATTGGAAGTTCTTTCATTTTACCTCTTGAAGTTGTTGTGTGGCATCAATTTCATTGAGTGGTGAAATTTGGGCTCAAAAAAGGCATTAAGAACAAAGATTTGATTGGAGAAGAATTTAAATAATGTCGACATATTCTAAGTTTTCAAAAACTTATTCATCAAGACTCGAATCAAAACAAATTAATATGATACATTTTAAATTCTTTATTGAATAAGAAAATACTTGTTATTATTAAAAAGATTTATGCCTATATTTTGAAGAACTCAAATACAATACTCAATATTATCCAAAGAAGCAACATAATTACAAAATGAGTATGATTACTGTGATTGTCGTTTAACTTACTCTAATTAATCTAATCAGAGTAAACCTATATAGGAAAATTCGAACACAGGGAAAGAATACCGCATGAGCTTACACGTTAGGGTCACACAATTAACTGTATTCCGCACTACTTAAAACACCCAAAAAATACTACAATGCTTTCCACTTCCTAATAATACTCCACCATCACTGATAACAACAACGTGTAATCCCGCACTATCCTAAATGATAGGACATAATCATACTATAATCCAAACTTTGGAGTTCTTCACCATTAACTGCCTTCACATTACAGTGTTTCACACAAACACAGACTCATTCTCTTTGCTGAACTACAATCAGATTTCAGCATTCAATCTTTCTTCTTCCCATTTAATAACAATCATACTTCCATTCCATAATTCACTTTCACAATATTCAGAAACTCTTAATCTTCTTATTCAAAGAAAATAACAAACAAAAGAAAAGAGGTAGCACCAAGCTTACCCCGTCTCACACTATCATAGTCTGGCCCTTACTTCCTCTCTCCTATCCTCCTTACGCTACCACGAGATACCAACTGCTACATCTCTAATGAAAATTGCTTTTCCTAACTATTCATCCATTTTACCTACTGAACTACCTTTTCAACAGTCATCTATCCCTGTTTACACTATAAACTAAGTATCTACAATTCAGCAAATAACTACTTATTCTACATAGCCCCACTCCCATTTGTACAGCGTCCTCGCAAACATAGAATCAATACATAACTAAAAAAAACTTCTCCAAAATTTCTATTTATCTAATACACCCAATTAATCAATTACTACATTATCTATTATTGGTTCCACCGATTCTAGCTCTACTGGTACATCTTCATCCTCTTCCAATATTTCAAGCGACTCCTTTCTCAACTGGGCTGAAAGATCTTCATTGTATTCTCTCAATTCATGGACCTGAGCTTCCAGTTTCAGGATCTGGGCATCGCAAAGTTCCAACTGATGTTGCTGCGGACTCATCCCTTCTGAGACATCTTCAATCGATACTTGAGATTGGCTCCTCACAGTTAACTCTTCCGTCAGTTTTGACACCTCATTTTATAAAACTTCAATTTCAGACATCATTTTCCCCGTTTCACATTTCAATTGGTCACACAATGATGCTTTCTCTGTCACCAATAACTCTGTCTTGTCCACTTCCGCTTGCAACTAGCATTTAAACTTCTCCTGTTTCAAATCCCATGACTTCCTATTGTGAATCAATTCGTCCCGTTGTCCTTCCACAATTCGTGAAATTTGTTCTTTTTTCTTTGTCCAAGCTTTATATTGGAGAACCAATTTCCGCTCCAGGACCAACTTGGCTTCTTCAATTTCTTGAATCCTCAGTTCTTGCTCCTTAATTTTTTGATTTTGATCCGATATCCTCTTTTTACTGTCCTCCCAATGCCGTTTACTTCTGTATTCTACATCCAATGCTCGTACCATACAATGTATTTGTGAAATGTGCTTCAATACGGAATTTTTAAGAGATACTCCTTCAGGTAATCGACCTTCTGGAAACGCCAACTGATTGATATCTATTAATAATGGGACTTGATTCTCCTCTTCCACCGCAACACCACTTGGAACCCGTCTCGCTTTGATAACCGGAGCTACCCCTTGAACCACTGTACGACTTGATTCTCCAATTTCATGTATTACATCCGCTGCATTGTGATTCTGTGCCAACAAATTTTGTTCTCTCTACAAAAGTACTGACACTAGTATAGGATTTTCCTCTTCTAACGATGGTTGACACAATGTGTGCACGATGACAGCTTACACATAATTTGAACAAAGCAAGGATGTGAACTTCCCCAATTTGAACTTGGCTCCTATCTCCGCATGAATACGAGTAGCTACGTAAGCCGCCCAGTTGAATACCATTCCTTCAAACGCCCCTACTGCTGCATACAATAATCGTTTTGACACATATGTGGGATGTCGGTACAATCCTAACCGCCTCAGCATGAACCGCAACCATTCCACATATTCTGGTATAATCGCCTCTTGAGTCCGCCATCCTTGGCTCCTTTCAAAGGATGACATTCTTCCCTTGAAATATCTACCTGGGCTAAAATCGCTTAACTCATCAGTACCTACTACCATTTCTCCAATGGGAAGAAACAACACCTTTTCCAGGATTGTTTCATCAATCCCAATAATTCGCCCTTGAACGACACTCGATCCATCCTCGGGGTCATAATTCTCAATGTATTCCTCCACTAATGACACATTGATTGATGGTAAACGCTTTAAATGGTGCAAAAACTGAAACAGCTTTGCAGTCCAAAAATCCCTTATTTTTCTCTACATCCAATAGATTTCTAACTTCATCGGCTCTATATTGGTGACGATTATCACAGCCGGTGGTTTTGCTGTGCGTTAAGCTCGCACATTCTTGCCACTTTCATCTCTATCTACAGCTCTCTTCGTACTTTCAATCGCCATGACTCAAACGATTACACGTCCTAACCGTCAATGCGACTCTCCAGTATGCCCGAAACACTAAAATAAAACACAAATAAGCAACAACAGAATATAACACCACAGAATAACCCTTAATAGGAGCCCCACTCCTATTCTATTACCTAGTGATGAGAACGACAACATGGTACCCATATTGTCCATTTCTCACTTCCTTCGCATCTGACACAATAGTGATAACTAAATATCCTTGCAGCCGCCTCTACGCCTTATACCATAATTAGATCCCTCCTGAGTCCATTTGAAGTCCCCTCCCCTCAAATGAAATAAAACCCGTCCCGGATTTTAGGTATTATATAACCGTAAACGATTCCCCTTAATGCGGGTACTGAAATGATGGCCCGTGAAATCCTCCAATTGAACAGACCTATTGGAAAATCCTTCAATTACGCGATATGGCCCATGCCAGCGAACTTGAAATTTTTCCGGAAAATGATTGAATCGGTTGTCATACAGCAATACCAAATCATTGGGCATAAAACACTTCGACCATAGTTTACTATCATAGTAACTTTTCCTCCGTTTTTGAGTGGCTTCCATGTGGAATAGAGCGACAACCCATATTTCATCCAATTCCTCCAATTTCATCAACCAAAAGTGTAATGACTCGATGTCACTGAGGTGTTCGTCTAAAGCAATATGTAAACTGGGAACCTCTAATTCGATAGGTTAAATTGCCTCTTGATCGTAAACTAATTGGAACGAAGTAGAGTGGGTAGTTACTTTATAGGCGGTATGATAAGCCCACAAAGCTGCAAAGAGTTTGGTCTCCCAATCAGTATCGGCCCCTAAAATTGTCTTAGTCAAGACTTTGCACAAAATGTCGTTGGACTTTTTCGTTTGCCCATTGGCACGAGGATGATAGAGAGTGGTCTTACGATGCTTGATCTCATATGTGGTCATCAAGGCTGCGATGGTAGCATTGATGAAATGGGTGCCTCGATCGCTGACCAATTCTTTGGGACACCCAAAGCGAGTGATAATATTCTCATACAGAAAAGTTGCCACCGTACTGGTATTATCGGTGTGGGTAGCAATCGCCTCTGTCCATTTGGTGACATAATCTGTGGCGACTAAGATATACCACTTTTGTCCAAGTTTTGACGTAGGTGCAATGGGACCAACAAAATCAATATCCCATTTTTCAAACGGGACCTGGGCCAAGATTGGTACTAACGACATGGCGGAAATACCCATAGGTCGACCAATTCGTTGACAAGGATCACAATGGCGAACGAACTGGTGGGCATCAGAAAACATTGTGGGCCACCAATATCCGGCCATTAAAGCCTTGCGAGCAGTGCTGTCTCCCGCAAAATGACCACCACAACTATCCAAATCACAACCGGTAAGTATCGACTATACTTCACTAAGAAAGATACAGCACCGTTGTCGTGTTGTAACATGAGTATACCATGAAAATATAAAAAAAGAAGACTTTTATTAATGTTCAGTTACCTCAAATATTGGGAGCAACGACCAACTCCAGTGCAAATACTGAGTGGCCAGGTTCAGTCACCCCGTTACAGTCAGCTGGGGCATACTGAAATGCTCCGTTCGATTCCAATAACGAGAGTCAGCAGGAAGAGAAAGGACCAATTCACACAACGGGTGAGCTTGGTTCGAAGAGCCAATTGGATCCAATTTCAAGAATCCAATCCAGGTTCTCTTACCCAATATGAGACCTGAATTGGCCGGGCAACCCAATGCAGTCTAATTACGAGAAAATCCAGGTCTTACTATGGGCCTCAGTCAATCTGACACGAAGGACCAATTTGATCTAATTACGGGGACATCAGCGTCTTACTACTGGACTCTTAGCCAATATGAGACCTGAATTGGTCGGGCGACTCAATGTGGTCCCGATTACGGGGTTTCGATTCTTTTTCAGGCTGTCCTATTCTCTGTGCCGTTTTAGGGAACGTTGTTTTTGATAAAAGGATCTCTTAAAAGTAAAAACAAGGAAGAAAGCTCTAACAACGAGAGCCAATTTCGGATCCAAGCTTTGACGGTGAGAGCCAATTTCGGATCCAAGACGGAAGATTGAAGAAATTCAGAGGATAAGGTTAGGGGAGAGAATAAGTTTTAGGGGGGGGTTTTTTTTGAAGGATCGGGGAGAGCTAGCTTCATGCTTTGGGCGGGGAAAAAAGACGGAGAATTGGATTTTTTTTCTTCATAGGGTTTTGAGAAGACTGAGGCAATCGTTGCTGAAGTCAGTGTTGTAATGGTGAATCGAGATTTTTAATGAAGTGGATTTGATTACTCTTGACTGTTTTGTGAAATCGAGTTACGTCTCTGATGAAGAGTTAAAATGGTGTCTATAGGATTGAGTATGTGGAGTGAATGAAATTTATTGGGTTAGTCTAATGAGACAGTTAGTGGATACAAGATCGTGAGTATAAAGCGGTGTCGAAGATTAGCAGTTTGGGTTGTTCGGGGTTCTCTGTAACGTCTAGAGACCTACCGACCGGGACAAAAAGGACTTCGGCGACCAGTCAAAGGGCATCCGTATAGATTAACGGTGTATTCTTGCAGTTGTTTGTATTCCAACAATCAAAAACTGATAAACTGCTTGAATATTGGCGAATCTCCATACTACCTTCTACAGCCAGACGCCCGGCGCGTTCTCGAGCAGGAAAGCACGTAATACGACAAAAGTGGTGAACCCGACGTGAAAGCTTGAGGTGGAAGGTATTGGATTTCGGTTGATTTTATCTTTATTTTATGGAAAACGAAAATAAAAATTTTGAAGGATTTTTGGAAGGAGTTTCTGGTGGAGATTCTTCTAAAAGACAAGGTATGCACATGGATCCGTCTGTTGCTAGTATGTTTCAAGCCTTCTCATTGTCAATGTAGCAACAACAAAGCAATGATTGAAAGGAAGCTTTAGCAACCAAAGCATTGCAAGCAGTGGTCAATAAAATTGATCAATTTGATGGGAGGAATATTTCAAGGTATTTAAGATGTTATGTTCGTGAAATGGAATTAAATCAGGTTTCTGAGAAGAAAATGGTTGCACTATTTAGACTTGCCACGATATCGGAGATAAGAGACCACATTACATCGATTACGGATCGTTATGGGAATTCATGGGAGATTTTTTCACATGCATTGAAAGACAATTATTTCTTGGAAGATGCTGATCGTATTACTAAGAAGCTGTTTCTGGAATGGATTGAACGGCCCAGTAAGAATTTGCAAGCAACAGAGCTACTAAGGGAATTTGAGAGGCAGTACTCTCAATTGTCGAAGGTAGAAAAATTGACATTGGAGCCGAACAAAGTTGATCTATTTCTTCAAGCTGCTGATGGAGAATTGCAAGGGAAATTAGAACTCCTTCTTGAAGACAAAGAAGAAGATGAAGGATTGACAACAAAGTGGAAGAACGTTGAAGATGCGGTGGGGTTGCTTACAAAAAGAGAAAGGAGGAAAGATAGGAGCAATATTCTGAAAATAGTACAAGCACCCAAAGCTCCAGTACGTACAATACGACCAACAATGCCTACAGTTCAACCTTCGACATCCTTATCAAAGAAAGTAGATATGGGAATGGAAGAAATTATACGAGGAATGCGAGATCTTCAAATCAAATTGGCAAGACTTGAAGAGAATACTTCTACAAACAATTCGAAGAATGTTTCAAAACAAAGATATGTACAAAGATGCATTTGGTGTGATGATGCTTCACACACTAGAAAAGATTGCAATGAATTTAATAATATGATACGGTAGGGAATTATTTGCTAGAAAGATGGGAAGATAGCATTGAAAAATAGAGAGGATCTTCTTCAAACCAATTTTGACAAGGGAGGAATGAGAGCATTGGTTCAAGATTACTTAAAAGAGCATGAAACATCAGCACGAGAAAGTGCAAGTTATGGTGCTAGAGTAGATGATGAAATTGGTGGAAGTACGGAAACTAGTGAGTTTTGGGCTTCTGTCGTTTCTACAATGCAAGAAGAAAAATTACCTCGAGAAGCGTTATTGAAAACTGCAGCTACAATACGAGGTAGAATTGGTTGGGAGGATCTTGTTGAGTCTCTTTCAGTTCATGCATATATTGCTAAGAGCCAACATGAAGCTTTAATGGAAGAAAAGAGACGAGGAAATTTTAATGATACTAGAGAAGGAAATTCTTCTAAGAGACAAACTCGAGGAGACAAGGCTCGGGAGGCAGCTTCATAAGAATTGCCTGTAAAGGATACCTCAGCCTCATTGGAAGAAAAAACAAAGGAGACAAAAGATAAAGATAAATCAATTGCTTATAAGCTACTTTCTGACATTGAAGCGGCAACAAATTTGAAAAGAGTGTTGGAAGAACGTATATTAAACGCTAAGGTGGAATTCACATTGAAAGAAGTTTTGGGAATTGCAAAGAAGGAGTTTCATGATGTCATCATTGACAGCATTAAGCGAAAGAGGCAATTAATGGGCAAAACTGGAATGAGTCATGCTATTGATGCAAGAATATATAAAGATGAAGAAGAGGTTGATATTGGTTAGAAGCAACCAACAAATAAAAAGAATGGGTATAATCAACGAGTGCGTTTCGAAGATTCTAGTGACAAAGAAATGGGAACTTTGAGCCATTATACTCGAAAGCATTGGGCAAAGGCAACTACTGAGGTATTGGTGAAAATAGGAGATATAGAAGAACCAATTGTTGCTTTAGTCGACCATGGTTTTGAAATAAATCTCATGTCTAAAGGTCTTTATAAGAAGCAAAAATGGCCAATTGATATGGAACATGGATGGGCAATACGAGCAGCTAATAACACACGGGGCGAATTATATGGAGCTTGTCCAGATGTCAAATGTGGGATTGGAGATGTTGCGACGGAGCAACATTTCTTTGTTCAAGATACAACGTCTTATCCATTGATTTTAGGACAACCTTATATTACAACAACACCGATGGAAACAAAAATACTTGACGATGGCTCTGTTTATGCAAGGGTACGAAGCGAGGCTGGGAGAAAAGCTATACAATTTCTAACAGTACCTCCTAACCATGAACGGAATCGAGATAGGTTGAGGGAGAAACCATTGCCAAAGATTGTTGAAGGATTTAAGGATTTTGGGGAAGTACCACTGTAAAGCGAGATTATGGAGGTACAAAAGAGGAGGTACTCTCGCGAGATGAAGCTGCCTTTGATGCAAGTTTTATTGGTATATTGGAGAATGGAAATATTATGTATAAGAAAGTTGATGATTTTAAAAGAAAAGAAAGAAAAAGATTATATAATATTGAAGGACAATTACGCAAGTTAGGTACATTGCAAGATGATGAGATGATTTTAGGTGTTTATGAAGAAAATGGACTGGAAGATTCATTGGAATTGATTACATCTATTGGATTAGGGGATAATGATAAGATTGTTGAGATTCATTCAAGAGAGGTTTATACCATGCTTGAATCTTTTCAAGCACCAGAAGTCACTGTAGAGACGAGATATAAAATGGTAGATAAGAAGGTAAAGCCTGTTGCCGGACCATTACCAGAAGATTCTAAAGAACAAATGGGAGAAGCATCAAAAGAAGCAAGTTTAAGAGATCCAATGAGTATTGGACATCAGTTTACTAAAGAGACTTTTGAAGAATTGAAGATTGGTTCTGATGGTTCTTTATTGCCAGAGGAAATTACTTGCTTCAAAAAGATGTTGGCTAAACAAGGTAGATCGTTTGCCTTCAAATCTCATGAAATTGGGTGTGTGGATCCAAATATTGTAATACCTATGGTTATCTTCACTGTACTACATGTACCTTGGAATCTAAGACCGATTCCTGTACCGAGGGTACATTTACCTAAATTGGTTGAGCTATTAAAAGAAAAGATAAAGATGAAATTATTGGAACCTTCGTTTGCGCCGTATTCTAGTCCATGATTTACGGTACCTAAGAAGAATGGGTCACTACGGTTTATTTAAGATATGCAACCGGTGAATGCAGTAACTGTCAGAAATGCAGGAATTGGACCTATTGTGGATGAATTTCCTGAGGCGTTTGCTGGAAGGGCGATCTCTTCAATAAGTGACTTGTATTCAGGTTATGATCAATTTCAACTTGTCGAAGGAAGTAGAGATATGACAACAATGAGGGCACCACTTGGATTGGTTAGAATGTGCACTCTTCCTCAAGGCATGACCAACTCAGTTGCACATATGATGAATGGGATGAATAAGGTATTGAGAGATTTTATTCTCGAAAAGACTATGCCTTTCTGGGATGATGTTCCTATAAAAGGGTGCAGAGAAAGAGACAAGGATAAAACTTTAGATACGAGAGGATGTCGCAAATATGTTGTTGATCATATACAAGATTGTGAAAAGATTTTAACTCGGCTTGGAGAAGTTCATCTTACATTATCGGGTATGAAGTTCGTATTTGGAGTACGAGAGGTTGTAATTGTTGGACATTTATGTGGATCTTATGGAAGGAAACCAGATCCGACTAAAGTTGATGCAATTGGAAGGATAAAAGAGGATTGTGATTTTTTAACAGAGGTTCGCAGGTTTTTGGGTGCATGTGTATTTTATCGAATCTGGATCCCTCATTTTGCTCACATAGCGGATCCATTATATGAACTGTTACGCAAGGGTTACCGATTTGAATGGGAAGAAAGGCATATTCAGGCAATGCAAAGATTGAAGAAATTATTGATGTCACCTCCAATATTGAGGAAGGTTGATTATAAGTGCAATAGACCAGTAATTCTTACTGTAGACGCTAGTCCAATTGCCGTTGGATGGGCTGTGGGTCAAGATGATTCAAATGGGAGTAGATTTGCAGTTCGATTTGGGACTAAAGTTTTAAGTAGTTGTCAGCGTGCATATTTGCAAGTCAAAAGAGAACTTTGGGGAGTCGTTTTGGCTATGAAAGCTGAAAAGGACTATTTGATTGGGGTAGTAGTAGTATTAGAAACAGATTGCTTGCCATTGCTTGGAATGATTATTAACTATTCAACGCCAGATATTGCAATGTTGAGATGGATTGCTTATATTAAGTCACTAAATCCAGAATTTAAGCATATCATTGGGAAGGAAAATTTAGTAGCAGACATGCTATCTCGAGCAAGATACGTGAAGGAAGACGAAATGGTTGAAGACATTGATGATGTCGGATTGAAATTCTATTCAATATCAAATCTCAACAGAGAAGACAAGCTATTTCTTGAAGAATCTTATGAAGGAGAATTATTGGATATTGGTCATTATTTGAATACCTTCACTAAGCAGGGGAATTGATCTACAGAGAAAATTCAAACAAATAAGAAAAAAAGCATATGGATTTTTACTTCGAGATGGATTCTTATGGAAGAGACCGAAGAAAGGAATTGTGATGCCACAACGAGTGATAGGCAAAAAGGAAGAAAGACCAAAATTATTAAAGGAGTTTCATGATAGTTTATGGGTAGGGCATAGAGGAATTTGGGCTACTTTTGCTAAACTCAAGGAACGATATTGGTGGAAAAATATGTATCAAGATGTGCTCTCATTTGTAGAGTCATGTGAAATCTGTCAATCGTATTCTAATATCCGACATCGAGATGGTCTTCATCCTACGTATCCTCTGGCTATTCATTTTAAATGGGTTGTTGATTTGGTTACTATGCCGATTGGGTTATGACAGATGAGATATTTGGTTTTAGCTCGTGAAGATTTATTAAATCAAGTAGAAGGAAGAGCATTGAGGACAAAATCTACAGAGGAGATTTGTAGGTTTTTGCTCGAAGATGTTATTTGCCGCTACTGATGCGTAGGAAAAATCACTTCAGATCGTGGAGAATTAAATGCACAAGAAGCTCGTAAGTTCTTTGAAAGATGAGGAGTTAAACTATCACTGACTACTGCTTATAATCCAGAAGGGAATGCAAAATGCGAACGCGGTCACCCACCGATTGTGAAAGTATTGGTTAAAGCTTGTAATGGGAAAGTTAAAGAGTGGCCACGGCTTTTGTCATTTGCATTATGGGCTGATCGAACAACTCATAGTTCGATGACAGGATATATGCCAGTAGAACTTATGAGAGGACAAAAACCAATTATGTCAATTGAAGAAAAGGTACTTACTTGGAGTATGCTACCATTGGAAGATGGATTGACAAGAGAAGAACTTCTGGCTATTAAGATTCGACAATTGGAGCAAAGAATGGAAGATGTGTAGATAGCATTGGAAAGGTTAAAAAGAGCAAGGTTATAAAACAAGGCGCGATTCGATAAGCAACATCAATTGAGACCAAAAGCAATTGAGGAAGGTGACTGGGTACTTGTTTATAACAATAGTCTGGATAATCAACATAGTACTTTGCGGAAATTTTCAAAACGTTGGTTTGGACCATATGTAGTAACAACTGTTCATGATAATGCGACTTACTCGTTATGGAAGTTAGATGGTACAAAATTGAAAATACTAATTACAGGAAAGCGAGTAAAAATATTTAAACGAAGACACGCGGAGATGAATATGGAAGACCTTAATGAAGGTATAGAGATTCCGCAACAAGAAGATGAAAGTGATTTGGATAATGAAGGTGACGAAGACAAACTGGACAAAGACGTAGAGAATATATTCTGAATCAAACAGCAATTGGATAAATTGGTGCATACCGGAGGATGCATAGGTTCAGAGAGGGTGGATGTCGTGTTGTAACACGAGTATACCGTGAAAATATAAAGAAAGGGGACTTTTATTAATGTTCAGTTACCTCAAATATTGGGAGCAACGACCAACTCCAGTGCAAATACTGAGTGGCCAGGTTCAGTCACCCCGTTAAAGTCAGCCGGGGCATACTGAAATGCTCCGTTCGATTCCAATAACGGAAGTCAGCAGGAAGAGAAAGGACAAATTCACACAACGGGTGAGCCTGGTTTGAAGAGCCAATTGGATCCAATTTCAAGAATCGAATCCGGGTCCTCTTATCCAATATGAGACCTAAATTGGCCGGGCAACCCAATGCAGTCTAATTACGAGAAAATCTAGGTCTTACTACGGGCCTCAGCCAATCTGACGCGAAGGACAAATTTGATCCAATTACGGGGACATCTTGGTCTTACTACTGGATTCTTAGCCAATATGAGACCTGAATTGGTCGGGCGACTCAATGTGGTCCCGATTACGGGGTTTTGATTCTGTTTCAGGCTGTCCTGTTCTCTATGCCATTTCAGGGAACGTTATTTTCGGTAAAAAGATATCTTTAAGGTAAAAATGGGGAAGAAAGCTATGACGGCGAGAGCCAATTTTGGATCCAAGCTCTGACGGTGGGAGCTAATTCCGGATCCAAGACGAAAGATTGAAGAAATTCAGAGGATAAGGTTAGGGGAGGGAATAAGTTTTGGGGGGGGTTTTTTTTTGAAGGATCGGGGAGAGCTAGCTTCATGCTTCGGGCGGGGAAAGAAGATAGAGAATTGGGTTTTTTCTCTTTAAAGGGTTTTGGGAAGACTGAGGCAGTCATTGCTGAAGTCAGTGTTGTAATGGTGAATCGGGATTTTTAATGAAGTGGGTTTGATTACTCTTGACTATTTTGTGAAATCGAGTTACGTCTGTGATGAAGAATTAAAAGGGTGTCTATAGGATTAAGTATGCGGAGTGAATGAAATTTATTGGGTTAATCTAACGAGACAGTCAGTGGATACAAGATCGTGAGTATAAAGTGGTGTCGAAGATTAGCAGTTTGGGTTGTTCGGGGTTCTCTGTAACGTCTAGAGACCTACTGGCCGGGAAAAAAAAGACTTTGGCGAACAGTCGAAGGGCATCCGTATAGATTAATGGTATATTCTTACAGTTGTTTGTATTCCAACAATCAAAAACCGATAAACTGCTTGAATATTGGTGAATCTCCATACTACCTTCTATAGCCAGATGCCCGGCGCGTTCTCGAGCAGGAAAGCACGTAATACGATACCGTAAAAGACCATCTCGGCCTTGGTTATACAATGCATCATGAATCATCGTGTATGGGGCACTCTTCAGAATAAGGTACTTCTTAAGGTTGTTAGTGAAAGTCAGCGGAAAAGTATGGAAGGTCAAAAACTAAATAATTTTGCTATACTTGGGGGATATTACATCCACCACAAATAATGCGACGTCGAGAAGATCATCGGGAATAGGCTCGTTGCTGAGAATATTAGACAATCGAGATAAATGATCCGCGTTTGCATGTTGCTTCCCAAGTTTGACAACCACCGTAAAATTGAACTCTTGGAGGAGTAAGACCCAGCGAGCAATGCACCCACTCAATTGAGGCTTATTAATCAGATATTTGAGAGCATCATAATCCACATAAAATACAAACGGATACCCAAGCAAATAGTGTCAAAATTTTTGAACCGAGTATATCATACCCAACTCCTCTCGTTCAGTAGTAATATAGTTACGTTCGGTAGCCACCAATTATCGACTGACATAATATATGGGATGATCTAATCTCTTATCATTCTTCTGGCTTAACACCGAGCCAATAGCAGCATTGGATGCATCAACATACACATGAAATGGATTTGTCCAACAAGGAGCCACCAATATTGGTGCAGAGACCAATTTTGATTTTAAGACCTCGAAGGCTATGGTACACTCCTTGGTCTAGAGGGGACTAATACCATCGGACGGAGGTTTCTTCAGTAAGTTCATTAAAGGTTGACAAATAACTGCAAACAAACTTATAAATTGTCGATAATAACTGACATGATCAACGAACCCTCGAACATCGAAGACTGTCTCCGATCTGGGCAAGTTTATGATATGCTGCACTTTGTCAGGATCCGTAGCAATACCATGACTGGAAACAATATGGCCCAATAATTTTCCAGACGGAACACCAAATTGGCACTTCTCCGAATTCAACGATATCCCAAATTTGGCACACTGAGCCAAACATTTGCCTAAACAATGAAGATGATCTTGTTTGATACTGAATGTACAAAAGTCATCTAAAAAGATCTCCATAAACATCCGGAGATAGTCTTAAAAAGTGTGAGTGATCACGCACTGGAACGTGGCTGAGGCGTTACATAATCCAAAAGACATCACGCGATAAGCAAATGTGCCCCAATCCATAGTAAAGGTTGTCTTGAGCTGGTCTTCTTTTACAATTTGAACTTGATTATATCCGGAGAAACCATCAAGAAATGAATAGCATTCGTGACCAGTGACAGCGTCCAATATACTATCCTTGAATGGTAACGAAAAGTAATCTTTCTTGGTGGCTGCATTAAGTTTCCGGAAATCTTGACGAATTTGGATTTTTTCGTTCTTTTTCGGCACTATCACAATTGGAGAAACCCACTCACTATTCGGTACCGGGTAAATGAAATCCACCGCAAGAAGCTTGCCCAATTCTTCTTTCACCATAAGGGAATATTTAAGATTAAGGCGATGTTGCCTCTGGCGTACCGGTTTAGCGTTTTCTTCCAATATGATACGATGTTCACAGACATCAGCAGGGGTACCTTGTAGATCATCATAAGTCCAAGCAAAAGCAGATTTATGATGTAAAAAAAAGTCTGTCCAACTGGTCAACTCTTGTTCCTTAATACCTTCGTAGACCTTAATTAGCCGAGGTTCGGCCGTGGTCACTAAGTTAATAGTTTGACATACAGCTTCAGCAACAATACTCTGTTTCAATTCCCGTAGTGATTTAAAGTTATTCGGTATGTCCGACATATGCAAAGTAACGAATCCCGTCTCGAGGACACTAACATGGTGCACATCGTACCGAGGTTTCTAGTCAATACTAACATAAGCAGAGTTTTCCGAATCCTTTGGATATATCAAGTACTCCCCCGGACCTCCACATCGGTACACCACCTCAGGGTGTTGTACTGCCTCCACATTGGCCTCCGTACTCGGTACTTTTGTGTCATCCTCGGAGCTAAGCTCTTCGTCCGACGTCAATTCAGATACTAGCAACTGAGACTCCCCGTGATAGCGTACTGGGTACATTTGTAACACCATTTTATCTATGGCCTTACCAATTGTCAAAGTACCCCGACTCCAATCGTTCTTGGCTTTTGCTTGATATAGCCAAGGTCGTCCCAATAAAATAGGGTACGATAAAGTCGAACGTTGTAAGCGAAAGACAATGTAGTCAATTTCATATGCAATACCTGCAATTATAATTTGAACACTCCGTAAAATATCCATTGGCTTAACTCGGCTATGATCAGCCATCCGTAATACCAATGTCGTGGGGACTAATTGTTCTAGATCTAAAGCATCCATTGTATCAGTGTTCATTAAATTGACGCTGAAACCTCCATCTACTTGGACGCCAGAGATCAAAACACCATCAATCGAAACATCAATGGTTGGTGCATCTGGATCAAGGTTCAAACTAACTTCACAAACTTCCATATTACGATGCTGATGTCTTGTTAGGGATGAATTCAAGGTGGAACGACACTCTGGTGCGATTGCTAGAAGTTGCTTCATAGAAATTGAAGGCCGAATAGCATCCAAATCTTTTAAAATATCATAGGGTTCTATATTTAGGGTAATTTCCAATGCCCTCTTCTATTTCATGGGTTTGAGTTTAACTCCGTGAGGTAAATTATTCCGCCGCCCTGGACTTGGAATTGGAACAGCAGCTTGAGCTTCCTTGGGACTACCTTTTCCAAGGAAATCTTTCAACGGGTATGATGCTTTTTGGAATTGCGGTGGGAACAGCCCGGCTCGAGACGGAACTGAAGACTCCGTAATTGGGACCTCATTGGGCTTCGCAACCAAATCAAGGCTCAAGACTTTTCCAATGTCAGGACTTGAATGGGATGGATTCGTAATTGGGTGTGATTGGCCCTTCCCTTTTTGTTGACTCCTAATAAGAACGGTATGGACACATTCCACCCGATTTACTGGAGAGTCTTGAGGACCTCGATTTATTTCTTCTATTTTTCTTGGACTTTGGATCTGCTGATCTCAATTATTGAAATTGAATAGAGCATTACATTGCTGATACGCATGCCTTCATTGCTTGCAATTCCCACAAACTAGCGCATAATCATCACTGACTCTTGGATTGGAACATTCATTGGCATAATGACCAATCTGTCTACAACAAAAATAATACAATGGCCTTTTTGCACCCCCATCAAGCATATTGGGTGTCTCCACTGATATATATCTACTAAGTTTGTTTCGTGTAGGTTGAGAAAACGATCCTGGTTGTCCCGATTGTACTTGATTCAATGGCATCGATGGAGCATATGGCTGATACCCATGCTGCTCCTTACCATAGTTCTGAGGATTTGATACAAACCCCTGATTATAAGTGGAATTCTGAAAATGATTGACTGCTCGATTTTGTCGGTTAGATCAATTTCCATGCCATCCAAACGTATTTCCTATTTAAACTTGATTGACATCCCATGGAATTGGTGGAATTATAGTCGGATTACTAAATTATTGTTGTCTTTGCAAATTCCAATAATTAGCGGTGTAGTGTTGTAACACGAGTATACTGTGAAAATATAAAGAAAGGGGACTTTTATTAATATTCAGTTATTGTAGAACGGGTAAATTAGTTAGTGCTAAAATTTTGACTTTAGTAGATTAGAACCGGTATTGATGAAATTAGGAAACCAATAGTCATGTGAAAGATTCCAAGATACAGTTAATTGACAAAAAAAAACTAGTTGGAATCTGAAAAAGGGTATACTAGGAAAAAGATTGATTAGCTTAGGGCCAGACTTGTGAGTCTTAGAGCCGGGGTATGCTTGGGTGCTACCTCTATTTTTTCTATTTCTTTCCTTTTGTATTTTGATCTTTCGTTGTGTTTATAAAGAGAAGTTTATGAGAATTGTGTGTTGATCACAGTGTTATAGTGAATGCTGTATTGGACCAGAATTGGTTCTATACATTGCACATGAAATAGTGTTATAGATTGAGAGATGATAGTTTGAAAATGATTGAATGACCATTGAGTTGGAAAATGTAAATGAAGTTAGAATTACAGAGAATTGATAAGAAATTGAGAATATTGTAATTGAAGTTATTAAATTAGACATGGTACTGAAGAATTAATATTATACAATTCAGTGATTGGGAATTAATTTATTGAATATCAAATGATTATATTCAATTAATGGTGACCTTAACAATTAACTCATGCGACAGTTCTTTCCCTTGTGTTTGAACCGATTTAAACTATACTTAATTCAGAAATTGTGGCAATTCGGATTTCCTGACTACATTTTGGCGCCGCTGCCGGGGAAAGACAACAGTTATGAGTGTTGAGCATTAATTGAGAAATTTGATATTGAATGAGGAGTTGTAAGATTGGAGAATTGTGGTAATTGTGAAATGATTAAGAAAGAAAGAGATTATGAAATAAAAGGAAAATGATGTTATGATACATCAACATGATTTTGATTATAAAAGACGTATTAAACAAAAACGAGACCGACAATTGAGATTGGCCGCAATGAATGTAAACCGTATTGTGGGAGAAGTATTACAGAAAAGGAGGAGACGACAGAGTTGGATTAAACCGTGGTTGCATGCATGTCGACATATACGATCATATTGAGTTCCTGAGAGGGAGGCAATATTTCAGAATTACATTCCTTTATCTAAATTACCTCTTTCATTGGCAGAAGACTCTTCTAGTTTAATAGTTAAGTCTGTCAAACGATTTGTAAAGAAAAGAATATTTACCAAAGAATTCGGCTCATTATTTCAAGGAGCATTATTGCCAAATAAATTTAAACAATTGGAGTTACCTGCTGAGGTATTAAGTAGCCCAGTGGAAGAGATTATTAAAGACATTGAACGAATTACGGAATCAGAAACTATCACACTTCCGATTTTACCACCAATTGTATTATTACCAATGGCATCGGGAGGTGTACCCAGTGTTCCTATAGGACCACCGGTACCACCAATAGGGCCAATTGAACCAGCAGTACCAATTTCTGTTCCAATGGGCTAAGTAGGAGATCGAACTACAAGTATAGCACCACTACCAATTTTTAGCGGATGGCCCGGTGCTGATCCAGATCAACATCTATCCCAATTTTTGACTGCTTGTGTAGCCAATAATGGACGAACAGAAGATGTGTGGTTAAGATGGTTACCTACAACTTTGAAGGATACCGCTTTCGAATGGTATAATCGACAACCAGCGGGTTCGTTTCCAAATTGGGAAGCTTTAAGAATTGCTTTTCTTCTTCATTTTAGACCAATCGGATATGAAGACCGATTGAGAGAACAATTAATGCGAAGTCATATGATACCAGGAGAGGTTGTGGAGTCATATTATGGGCGAGTAGCTGACATAATTCGCCGTTGGCCCAATTATCATTTACCTAAAAATTTTATTTTATCAATATTGATCAATGGGCTCTACCCACTAGAATTGAAAATGTTTGTTAAGGAAAATCAACCCGCCACAGTTGTATTATCGCTTGTTAGAGCCAAAGTGTGGGAGGAATGTCATTATGACCGAATCCTAAATTCAAACCCGACACTAATTCCTACTCAAGGATCTTATAAGTTTCCAAATTGGAGTAATTTAGCCAATAGTATTACTGGAGCAATGGCACCTGCAACCCATTCTACCATACCAATCCAAGGGGTACTTAACCCAGTTCCGTTACAAGCTGTATCATCTCCGATGGCGAGCACTTACCCTCAATTTGCACCGTATCAATCGCCTGGCGTTAATACGCAGGAATTACCTATGTTACTAGGTTTGAAAGAAACCAACGAAACGCTGTTATTGAATTTAACCAAGAAAATGGAAGAGTTGGCAATAAATATGGCCAAAGAAAAAGAGAAACGACCAAAGCAGACCAATTTCCGAGCCAATGTATGGTGTACCAATTGTAAGGGACAAGGTCATATGGTTCAAGATTGTCCTTCACCAGGAAACATGAAAATTCAATGTATGAATTGTGGGGGGAAGCATCCGACTAATAACTGTTGGTATTTGTCAAATCCACATTTTAATAATATCATGTCACCACCAATGTCATGGGATGTAAATCAAATTCAAGGGAGCAACGGTAATAGATGGAATGGTAATCGATTTAATAATCAAAACCGCAATTATTCTAGTAACCAAAATTTTGGACCTAATTCTCAGAAGTTCCACCCAAATCAACGAAATTATCAAGGAAATAACGGGTTTATGCCCGAGCCTTCCTTACAAACAGGTCAACCAGGATCATTTACTCAGGCTACTTGGAACATACCAAGTCGTTACATCCCAATTGAAACTTCCAATATATCGAGTGGGATGGGACGAAAACCAGTTCGTTGTTTTCGATGTCGCTAGTATGGGCACTATGCGAATGAATGTTCTAACTCTAGTGCTTCGGAAGAATATGCACCAATTTGTGGAAATTGTAAACAATCGGGACATACAACAGCCCAATGTAGCGCACCTTTTAATTTTAATAATCGCAATCAGCAGGTTCAAATTCAAAGTTCCCAAGAGGATACCAATCCAGTTCTTCAAGACTCTCCAGTTAATCATATTGAAGTAGTCCAAGCAGTACAAACTCAAGGTCAACGGAACCTTCAATCAATTCTTAAAAAGGATAAAATTATTGAAGAACAACCTGAACCAATTCAAAAGAAGGCGACTATATTCGCAAAATCAGCGAACCAATTGCGACCAGTATTGGTTCCTACCGATTCATTCAATTCGACTCCGATTGTACCAGGAGGAGTCAATTTTCAATGTCCAGTACAATCAATTTCAATAGAAACAGTACCAACGTTATCGCGTATTCCAATATCTGCACCAATCGAACCACCTAATTATGTTTCGCAATCCAATAAGGTTCCGATATCCAATCCAATTCAGAGTATGCCAATTTCTAAGGGATTGAAGTTTCCAAAGACTCGACGGAAGAAAGCGTTTGGCATTACTACTGATTTAACTTCATATGATATATTAAAGGATCTTGATGAAATCCAACCAGCTATAACCATGAAGCAATTATTGGCTATAGCACCAGAGTGTCGTTTTACTCTAACTTCTTCATTGATACGACGAAGACATCGAGACAAAGAGATTCATGAGGTGAGTTTAAATCCGGATCTTGGATCACCTACAATTGATGTTACTATTGACGGAGTTTTAATCTCAGGCGTCCAAGTAGACGGTGGTTCTAGCGTCAATCTGATGACACAAGATACCATGGAGAAATTGGGTTTGACTAGGTTATTACCTACTACTTTATTACTACGTATGGCAGATCATAGTAAAGTCCATCCGATGGGAGTTCTGGTAGATGTGGAGACAATTATTGCTGGAATTACATACAAGATCGACTATGTAGTCTTTCAATTGAAGAGTTCTGTGTTATCATACCCAATTCTATTGGGTAGACCTTGGTAATTTCATGCAAAGGCTCGTAATGATTGGAGACGGTGTCGTATTACGTGCTTTCTTGCTCGAGAATGCGTCGGGCGTCTGGCTGTAGAAAGTAGTATGGAGATTCGCCGATAGTCAAGCAGTCTATCAGTTTTTGACTGCTGGAATATAAACGACTGCAACAATGTACCGTAAATCTATACGGATGCTCTTCGACTGCTTGTCGAAGTCTTTTTTTTGCCCCAGCCGGTAGGTCTCTAGACGTTACAGAGAACCCCGAATAATCCAAACTGTTAATCTTCAATACCCTTTTGTACTTACCATCTTGTATCCATTGACTGTCCTGTTAGATTAACCCAATAAATTTCATTCACTTCGCATACTCAATCCTATAAATACCCTTTTAATCCTTCAATCACAGACGTAACTCGATTTTACAAAACAGTCAAGAGTATTCAAACCCACTTCATTTAAAAATCCCAATTCACCATTACAACACTGACTTCAGCAGCGATTGCCTCAGTCTTCCCAAAACTCTACGAAGAAGAAAAATCCAAATTCTATGTCTTTCTTTCCCCGACCCGAAGCATGAAGCTCCTCTCTCTAATTTCCTTGATCTTCAAAACCCTCCAATGAAACCGAACTAGTAACCTTGCAAAAGCTTGAAAACTAGCTCCCCCCCGATTCCCCCGAAGAAAAAAAAAAAAAAACCTCCCTCCCTAAAACTATATTCTCCCCTAACCTTATCCTCTGAATTTCTTCAATCTTCCATCTTAGATCCGGAATTGGCTCCTGCCGTCAGAGCTTAGATCTGAAATTGGCTCACGTCATCAAGGCCTTCTCCTCCGTTTTTACCTTTAAGAGATCTATTTACCGTAAATAACGTTCCCTGAAACGGCATAGAGAACAGGACAGCCCGAAACAGAATCGAAACCCCGTAATCGGGACCACATTGAGTCGCCCGACCAATTTAAGTCCCATATTGGATAAGATGCCCGTAGTAACCTGGATGCTCGCGTAATTGGGTCAAATTGGTCTTCGCGTCAGACTGGCTGAGGCCCGTAGTAAGACCTGGATTTTCTTGTAACTAGACTGCATTGGGTTGCCCCACCAATACAGGTCTCATATTGGGTAAGAGGACCCGGATTAGATTCTCGAAATTGGATCCAATTGGCTCTTCAAACCCGTCGTGTGAATTGGTCCTTCTCATCCTGCTAACTCCCGTTATTAGAATCGAATGGAGCATTTCAGTATGCCCCGGCTGACTTTAACGGGGTGACTGAACCTGACCACTCAGTATTTGCACTGGAGTTGGTCGATGCTCCCAATATTTGAGGTAACTGAATATTAATAAAATTCTTTTTTTTTTTTTTTTTTTTTTTTTTTTTTTTTTTTATTTTATTTTCACTGTATACTCGTGTTACAACACGACATCCACCCCCTCTAAACCTGTGCATCCTCCGGTATGCACCAATTTATCCAATTGCAGTTTGATTCAGAATATATTCCCTACGTCTTTGTCCAGTTCGTCTTCGTCACCTTCATTATCCAAATCACTTTCATCTTCTTGCTGCGGAATCTCTATACCTTCATTAAGGTCTTCCATATTCATCTTTGCGTGTCTTCGTTTAAATATTTTTACTCGCTTCCCTGCAATTGGTATTTTCAATTTTGTACCATCTAAATTCCATAACGAGTAAGTCGCATTATCATGAACAGTTGTTACTACATATAGTCCAAACCAACGTTTTGAAAATTTCCACAAAGTACTATGTTGATTATCTAGACTATTGTTATAAACAAGTACCCAGTCACCTTCCTCAATTGCTTTTGGTCTCAATCGATGTTGCTTATCGAATCGCGCCTTGTTTTATAACCTTGCTCTTTTTAACCTTTCTAATGCTATCTACACATCTTTCGTTCTTTGCTCCAATTGTCGAATCTTAATAGCCAGAAGTTCTTCTCTTGTCAATCCATCTTCCAATGGTAGCATACTCCAAGTAAGTACCTTTTCTTCAATCGACATAATTGGTTTTTGTCCTCTCATAAGTTCTACTGGCATATATCCTGTCATCGAACTATGAGTTGTTCGATCAGCCCATAATGCAAATGACAAAAGTCGTGGCCACTCTTTAACTTTCCCATTACAAGCTTTAACCAATACTTTCACAATCGGTGGGTGACCGCGTTCGTATTTTGCATTCCCTTCTGGATTATAAGCAGTAGTCAGTGATAGTTTAACTCCTCATCTTTCAAAGAACTTACGAGCTTCTTGTGCATTTAATTCTCCACGATCTGAAGTGATTTTTCCTACGCATCAGTAGCGGCAAATAACATCTTCGAGCAAAAACCTACAAATCTCCTCTGTAGATTTTGTCCTCAATGCTCTTCCTTCTACTTGATTTAATAAATCTTCACGAGCTAAAACCAAATATCTCATCTGTCATAACCCAATCGGCATAGTAACCAAATCAACAACCCATTTAAAATGAATAGCCAGAGGATACGTAGGATGAAGACCATCTCGATGTCGGATATTAGAATACGATTGACAGATTTCACATGACTCTACAAATGAGAGTACATCTTGATACATATTTTTCCACCAATATCGTTCCTTGAGTTTAGCAAAAGTAGCCCAAATTCCTCTATGCCCTACCCATAAACTATCATGAAACTCCTTTAATAATTTTGGTCTTTCTTCCTTTTTGCCTATCACTCGTTGTGGCATCACAATTCCTTTCTTCGGTCTCTTCCATAAGAATCCATCTCGAAGTAAAAAT
Organism: Physcomitrium patens; assembly: GCF_059467195.1. Taxonomy (NCBI): domain Eukaryota; kingdom Viridiplantae; phylum Streptophyta; class Bryopsida; order Funariales; family Funariaceae; genus Physcomitrium; species Physcomitrium patens. The sequence goes on along the minus strand of NC_143433.1, from coordinate 8,250,014 downwards.
CCATATGCTTTTTTTCTTATTTGTTTGAATTTTCTCTGTAGATCAATTCCCCTGCTTAGTGAAGGTATTCAAATAATGACCAATATCCAATAATTCTCCTTCATAAGATTCTTCAAGAAATAGCTTGTCTTCTCTGTTGAGATTTGATATTGAATAGAATTTCAATCCGACATCATCAATGTCTTCAACCATTTCGTCTTCCTTCACGTATCTTGCTCGAGATAGCATGTCTGCTACTAAATTTTCCTTCCCAATGATATGCTTAAATTCTGGATTTAGTGACTTAATATAAGCAATCCATCTCAACATTGCAATATCTGGCGTTGAATAGTTAATAATCATTCCAAGCAATGGCAAGCAATCTGTTTCTAATACTACTACTACCCCAATCAAATAGTCCTTTTCAGCTTTCATAGCCAAAACGACTCCCCAAAGTTCTCTTTTGACTTGCAAATATGCACGCTGACAACTACTTAAAACTTTAGTCCCAAATCGAACTGCAAATCTACTCCCATTTGAATCATCTTGACCCACAGCCCATCCAACGGCAATTGGACTAGCGTCTACAGTAAGAATTACTGGTCTATTGCACTTATAATCAACCTTCCTCAATATTGGAGGTGACATCAATAATTTCTTCAATCTTTGCATTGCCTGAATATGCCTTTCTTCCCATTCAAATCGGTAACCCTTGCGTAACAGTTCATATAATGGATCCGCTATGTGAGCAAAATGAGGGATCCAGATTCGATAAAATACACATGCACCCAAAAACCTGCGAACCTCTGTTAAAGAACCACAATCCTCTTTCATCCTTCTAATTGCATCAACTTTAGTCGGATCTGGTTTTCTTCCGTAAGATCCACATAAATGTCCAATAATTACAACCTCTCGTATTCCAAATACGGACTTCATACCCGATAATGTAAGATGAACTTCTCCAAGCCGAGTTAAAATCTTTTCACAATCTTGTATATGATCAACAACAAATCTGCGACACCCCCTCGTATCTAAAATTTCATCCTTGTCTCCTTGTCTACACCCTTTTATAGGAACATCATCCAGAAAAGGCATAGTCTTTTCCGAAATAAAATCTCTCAATACCTTATTCATCCCATTCATAATATGCGCAACTGAGTTGGTCGCGCCTTGAGGAAGAGTGCACATTCTAACCAATCCAAGCGGTGTCCTCATCGTTGTCATATCTCTACTTCCTTTTGCAAGTTGAAATTGATCATAACCTGAATACAAGTCACCTATTGAATAGATCACCCTTCCAGCAAACGCCTCAGCAAATTCATCCACAATAGGTCCAATTCCTACATTCCTGACAGTTACAGCATTCACCGGCTGCATATCTTGAATAAACCGTAGTGACCCATTCTTCTTAGGTACTGTAAACCATCGACTAGAATATGGCACAAATGAAGGTTCTAATATTTTCATCTTTATCTTTTCTTTCAATAGTTCCACCAATTTAGGTAAAAATTGCCCTTAGTACTGGAATTGGTCTTAGATTCCAAGGTACATGCGGTACAGCGAAGATAACCATAGGTGTTATAATATTTGGATCCACACACCCAATTTCATGAGATTCGAAGGCAAACGATCTACCTTGTTTAGCCAACATCTTTTTGAAGCAAGTAATTTCCTTCGGTAATAAAGAACCATCAGAACCAATCTTCAATTCTTCAAAAGTCTCTTCAGTAAACTGATGTCCAATACTCATTGGATCTCTTAAACTTGCTTCTTTTGATGCTTCTCCCATTTGTTCTTTAGAATCTTCTGGTAATGGTCCGGCAACAGGCTTTACATTCTTATCTGCCGTTTTATATCTCGTCTCTACAGTGACTTCTGGTGCTTGAAAAGATTCAAGCATGGTATAAACCTCTCTCGAATGAATCTCAACAATCTTATCATTATCCTCTAACCCAATAGATGTAATCAATTCCAATGAATCTTCCAGTCCATTTTCTTCATAAACACCCAAAATCCTCTCATCATCTTGCAATGTACCTATCTTGCGTAATTGTCCTTCAATATTATATAATCTTTTTCTTTCTTTTCTTTTAAAATCATCAACTTTCTTATACATAATATTTCCACTCTCCAATATAAAAATAAATCTCGCATCAAAGGCACCTTCATCTCGCGAGAGTACCTCCTCTTTTGTACCTCCATAATCTCGCTTTACAGTGGTACTTCTACAAAATCCTTAAATCCTTCAACAATCTTTGGCAATGGTTTCTCCCTCAACCTATCTCGATTCCGTTCATGGTTAGGAGGTACTGTTAGAAATTGTACAGCTTTCCTCCCATCTTCGCTCCATACCCTTGCATAAGCAGAACCATCGTCAAGTACCTTTGTTTCCATCCGTGTTGCCGTGATATAAGGTTGTCCTAAAATCAACGGATAAGACGTTATATCTTGAACGAAGAAATGTTGCTCCGTCGCAACATCCCCAATCCGAATTTTGACATCTGGACAAGCTCCATATAATTCGCCCCGTGTGTTATTAGCCGCTCGAATTGTCCATCCATGTTCTATATCAATTGGCCATTTTTGCTTCTTATAAAGATCTTTAGACATTAGATTTATTTCAGAACCATGATCCACCAAAGCAACTATTGGTTCTTCTATATCTCCTACCTTCACCAATACCTCAGTAGTTGCCCTAGTCCAATGCTTTCGAGTATAATGGCTCAAAGTTTCCATTTCCTTGTCACTAGAATCTTCGAAACGTACTCGTTGATTATACCCATTCCTTTCATTTGTTGATTGCTTGTAACCAATATCAACCTCTTCTTCATCTTTATATATTTTTGCATCAATAGCATGACTCATTCCAGTTTCGCCCATTAATTGCCTCTGTCACTTAATGCTGTCAATGATAACATCATGAAACTCCTTCTTTGCAATTCCCAAGACTTCTTTCAATGTGAATTCCACCTTAGCGTTTAATATACGTTCTTCCAACACCCCTTTCAAATTTGTTGCCGCTTCAATGTCAGAAAGTAGCTTATAAGCAATTGATTTGCCTTTATCTTTTGTCTCCTTTGTTTTTTCTCCCAATGATGCCAAAGTATCTTTTACAGGCAATTCTTGTGAAGCTGCCTCCCGAGCCTTATCTCCTCAAGTTTGCCTCTTAGAAGAATTTCCTTCTCTAGTATCATCAAAATTTCCTCGTCTTTTTTCTTCCATCAAAGCTTCATGTTGGCTCTTAGCAATATATGCATGAACTGAAAGAGACTCAACAGGATCCTTCCAACCTGTTCTTCCTCGTATTGTAGCTGCAGTTCTCAATAACGCTTCTCGAGGTAATTTCTCTTCTTGCATTGTAGAAATGGCAGAAGCCCAAAACTCACTAGTTTCCGTACTTCCACCAATTTCATCATCTACTCTAGCACCATAACTTGCACTTTCTCGTACTACTGTTTCATGCTCTTTTAAGTAATCTTGAACCAATGCTCTCATTCCTCCCTTTCCAAAATTGGTTTGAAGAAGATCCTCCCTATTTTTCAATGCTATCTTCCCATCTTTCCAGCAAATAATTCCCTGCCGTATCATATTATTAAATTCATTGCAATCTTTTCTAGTGTGTGAAGTATCATCACACCAAATGCATCTTTGTACATATCCTTGTTTTGAAACATTCTTCGAATTATTTATAGAAGTATTCTCTTCAAGTCTTGCCAATTTGATTTGAAGATCTCGCATTCCTCGTATAATTTCTTCCATACCCATATCTGCTTTCTTTGACAAGGATGTCGAAGGTTGAACTGTAGGCATTGTCGGTGGTGTTGTACGTACTGGAGCTTTGGGTGCTTGTACTGTTTTCGGAATATTGCTCCTATCCTTCCTTCTTTCTTTTTTTGTAAGCAACCCCACCGCATCTTCAACGTTCTTCTACTTCGTTGTCAATCCTTCATCTTCTTCTTTGTCTTCAAGAAGGGGTTCTAATTTCTCTTGCAATTCTCCATCAGCAGCTTGAAGAAATAGATCAACTTTGTTCGGCTCCAATGTCAATTTTTCTACCTTCGATAATTGAGAGTACTGCCTCTCAAATTCCCTTAGTAGCTCTGTTGCTTGCAAATTCTTATTGGGCCGTTCAATCCATCCCAGAAATAGCTTGTTAGTAACGCGATCAGCATCTTCCAAGAAATATTCGTCTTTCAATGCATGTGAAAAATCTTCCCATGAATTCCCACAACAATCCGTAATCGATGTAATGTGGTCTCTTATCTCCGATATCGTGGCAAGTCCAAATAGTGCAACCATTTTCTTCTCAGAAACCCGATTTAATTCCATTTCACGAACATAACATCTTAAATACCTTGAAATATTCCTCCCATCAAATTGATCAATTTTATTGACCACTGCTTGCAATGCTTTGGTTGCCAAAGCTTTCTTTCGATCATTGCTTTGTTGTTGCTGCATTGACAATGAGAAGGCTTGAAACAAACTAACAATAGACGGATCCATGTGCATACCTTGTCCTTTAGAAGACTCCCTACCAGAAACTTCTCCCAAAAATCCTTCAAAATTTTTATTTTCGTTTTCCATAAAAATAAAGATAAAATCAACCGAAATCCAATACCTTCCACCTCAAGCTTTCACGTCGGATTCACCACTTATGTCGTATTACGTGCTTTCCTGCTCGAGAACGCGCCGGGCGTCTGGCTGTAGAAAGTAGTATGGAGATTCGCCGATAGTCAAGCAGTCTATCAGTTTTTGACTGCTGGAATATAAACGACTGCAATAATGTACCGTAAATCTATACGGATGCTCTTCGACTGCTTGTCGAAGTCTTTTTTTTGCCCCAGCCGGTAGGTGTCTAGACGTTACAGAGAACCCCGAACAACCCAAACTGTTAATCTTCAATACCCTTTTGTACTTACGATCTTGTATCCATTGACTGTCCTGTTAGATTAACCCAATAAATTTCATTCACTCCGCATACTCAATCCTATAAATACCCTTTTAATCCTTCAATCACAGACGTAACTCGATTTTACAAAACAGTCAAGAGTATTCAAACCCACTTCATTTAAAAATCTCGATTCACCATTACAATACTGACTTCAGCAGCGATTGCCTCAGTCTTTCCAAAACTCTACGAAGAAGAAAAATCCAAATTCTATGTCTTTCCTTCCCCGACCCGAAGCATGAAGCTCCTCTCTCTAATTTCCTTGATCTTCAAAACCCTCCAATGAAACCGAACTGGTAACCTTGCAAAAGCTTGAAAACTAGCTTCCCCCCGATTCCCCCGAAGAAAAAAAAAAAAACCTCCCTCCCTAAAACTATATTCTTCCGTAACCTTATCCTCTGAATTTCTTCAATCTTCCATCTTAGATCTGGAATTGGCTCCCGCCGTCAGAGCTTAGATCTGAAATTGACTCACGTCATCAAGGCCTTCTCCTCCGTTTTTACCTTTAAGAGATCTATTTACCGTAAATAACGTTCCCTGAAATGGCAGAGAGAACAGGACAGCCCGAAACAGAATCGAAACCCCATAATCGGGACCACATTGAGTCGCCCGACCAATTCAAGTCCCATATTGGGTAAGATGCCCGTAGTAACCTGGATGCTCACGTAATTGGGTCAAATTGGTCTTCGCGTCAGACTGGCTGAGGCCCGTAGTAAGACCTGGATTTTCTCGTAACTAGACTGCATTGGGTTGCCCCACCAATACAGGTCTCATATTGGGTAAGAGGACCCGGATTGGATTCTCGAAATTGGATCCAATTGGCTCTTCAAACCCGTCGTGTGAATTGGTCCTTCTCATCCTGCTAACTCCCGTTATTAGAATCAAATGGAGCATTTCAGTATGCCCCGGCTGAGTGTAACGGGGTGACTGAACCTGACCACTCAGTATTTACACTGGAGTTGGTCGATGCTCCCAATATTCGAGGTAACTGAATATTAATAAATTTTTTTTTTTTTTTTTTTTTTTTTTTTTTTTTTTTTTATTTTTATTTTCACTGTATACTCGTGTTACAACACGACAACGGGGGACCTTGACGATTGGGAAAAAGCGTAATAAATTTTTTTTGTAAATGTATCCAGTTTCCTATCATGGCGAATCACAAGTACCCTGCACGGAATTTACTTCAGAAGGACATAGTGAATCAAGCGACGATGAGGATCCATTTAATGGAAATGAACAATATGAACAAATTCAATCTCTTACAAAACATACTGGAGTTATTTATCAATGTGGTGGACCAGGGGAGTACTTAATTCACCAAGAAGATACTGACAATTCTGACCACGCCATTGCAAGATGGATGAATAATTACGCAGTCAATCATATTAGTGCGATAGAGCCAGAAATGGATGGTGTCAATTCATCAGAATTGGTAACGGATTCAGAACCGGATGAACAACTGGAAGCACCGGAATTGGTAGAACCAGTTTGTCAGGAGATTAATCTGGGATTAGAGACCCAGAGTCAATCCATTCAAGTTTATGGTGGTATACAAGGACGAGAGCTTCAAGATTGGATCAATTTTTTCCATAAGCATAAACCTGCATTTGCTTGGACTTACAACGATTTACGAGGGATACCGACGAAAATTGTAGAACATAGAATTGTGTTAGGAGAAACTGCGAGACCAATTCGCCAAAGACAACATCGGCTGAATCCGAAGTATTCGTTGTTAGTAAAAGAAGAATTGGATAAATTATTACGAGTTGGATTTATTTACGAAGTTCCATATAGTGAGTGGGTTTCCCCAATTGTAATGGTACCTAAAAAGAATGGAAAAATCCGCATTTGCCAAGATTATCGCAAATTGAATGTTGTTACTAAGAAAGATTATTTTCCATTACCCTTTACGGACAGTATATTGGATGCAGTCGCTGGACATGAGTGTTATTCCTTTTTAGATGGATTTTCAGGGTATAATCAAGTAAAGATTGCTAAGAATGACCAATTAAAGACCACGTTTACAACTGATTGGGGTACCTACGCGTATACAGTTATGCCATTTGGGCTATGTAATGCTCCAGCTACATTTCAACGTGTTATGACTCAGGCTTTTTATAAATATTTGCGTAGTTCCATGGAAATTTTCCTGGATGATTTCTGCACATTTAGTAAATGTTGTGACCACTTGAAATGGCTAGGCAATTGTTTGGATCAATGTGATCACTTCGGTATATCTTTGAATTCCGAAAAATGTACGTTTGGTGTTCCTTCAGGGAAACTATTGGGGCATATTGTTTCCAAAAAAGGAATTGCTACTGACCCAGATAAAGTGAAAAAAATAGCCAATTTACTTAGACCCGATACAGTTGCTGGTGTGCGAGGTTTTGTGGGACATGTTAGTTATTATCGAAGGTTTATCCAATTATTTGCACTAATTTGCCAACCCTTAACTAATCTTTTAAAGAAGCCAACATCCGATGGGATGAGTCCTATTTGGACACATGAGTGTACCGTTGCTTTTGAGGACTTAAAATACAGATTGGTATCCGCTCCAATATTGGTCTCTCCTTGCTGGACTAAAGTTTTTCATGTATATGTGGATGCATCCAATGTTGCAATTGGTGCGGTCTTAAGTCAAAAAGATGAAAAGAATTGTGATCATCCAATTTATTATGCAAGTTTGTAATTAGTTGCTGCTGAACTTAATTATACCACCACTAAGCGAGAAGCTTTAGAAATGGTTTATTCAATTCAAAAATTTCGGCATTATCTATTGGGATATTCTTTTGTGTTCCACGTAGATCATGATGCTTTAAAATATATGATTAATAAACCTCAATTAAGTGGATGAATTGCTCGTTGGGTATTATTGCTACAAGAATTTAATTTTACAGTTATTGTCAGACCTGATAAATCTCATGCCAATGCCGATCATTTGTCACGATTAACTAAGGAGATGGGTGATGACCCCGTTCCAGATTCCCTACCTGATGCTAATTTGTTTGCTGTTGATATAAATTCGGAAGAGTATGCCAATTTAATTCAATATTTAACATCACAAATATTTCCTATAACTTTTACGGAGACAATGAAGAAGCAATTGCTTTATAAGAGCACTCCTTACACAATGATTGGAAATGTACTATATAAAAAGGGCAAAGATGATGTCTTATGACGGTGTATATATCAAAGTGAAGTTGACTTAATTTTAGAAGGGTGTCAAATGGATAGTTGTGGTGGTCATTTTGCTAGAGATGCTACGGCCCGAAAGGCCTTATTGGCTGGTTATTGGTGGCCTACAATGTTTGCGGATGCCCATCAATATGTCCGGCGTTGTGACCCATGTCAGCAAATTGATAGACCAACTGTTACGTCTGCAATGCTACTAGTACCAATTCTAGCTCAAATACCTTTTGAAAAATAGGGTATTGACTTTGTGGGACCAATTACACCGACTTCTCGCAATGGACAAAAGCGATATATATTGGTCGCTACAGATTATGTTACAAAATGGGCTGAGGCTGTTGCTACTCGAACTGATAGTGCTGCCACTGTAGCCAATTTTCTGTATGAAAATATTATTACCCGGTTTGGATGCCCTAAGGAATTAGTCAGTGACCGTGGAACTCATTTTATTAATAACACTATCGCTGCATTAACAAATAAGTACGAGATCAAGCATCGTAAAACTTCTCCTTATCACCCTCGGGCCAATGGTCAACCTGAAAAGACTAATGGAATTTTATGTAAAATATTAACCAAGACAATTTTGGGTGCTGGCACCGATTGGGACACAAAATTGTTTGCGGCTTTATGGGCTTATCGTACTGCTTATAAGGTTACGACCAATTCTACGCCTTTCCAATTGGTGTATGGGCAAGAGGCTATTTTACCAATTGAATTGGAAGTACCTAGTTTACGGATTGCAGTGGATGAACGCTTAGGTGATATAGCATCGCTTCAATTTAGGTTATCTGAATTGGAGAAATTGGATGAGAATCGAGCTCACGCTTTGATGGTTATGGAAGCCATTCAAAAACGACGGAAAAGTTATTACGATAGCAAATTACAATTGAAAACTATTAAACCCAATGATTTGGTTTTGCTGTATGATAGCCGGTTTCAGAATTTTTCAGGAAAATTTCAAGTACGATGGCATGGAGCTTACAAAGTTATTGACTGTTATCCTAATGGATCAGTACAATTGGAAGATTTTTCTGGCATTAAATTACCTACACGTATTAATGGTTATTGGTTAAAGTTATATCAAATGTAATTGTCTAATCAGTCCAAATTCATTATTATTTCCTCTTAACCCGAGGACGGGTATGTTTAATGATGAGGAGGGGAGACTTGTTAAGTACGCCGTAATTTTGATGTAACCCATTGCAACTGATAGGAGAGGGGCACTTCTGACTCAGTACCTCCATTCTTGCAATTGTAGCCGAGCAATTGAGTACACCGAAAGAGGTGTTTTTGTGTTAGGGTGAGAGGTTTTGTTATTAGGGTTTCACAATGGCGAGACGTCTTAAGCGAACAAAAGAGAGGGATGATAGGTCAAGGAATGTGAGGTTTAGGAATGAGTTACCAGAATTGGAGCTGGTAACGTTCACAAATATGGAGAATTGCCAGATTGACTTGCTGTGGCAGAGGAAATTCGACAAAGATTTCAAGAAGGCAGACGTTTATGGTTTCTTACGATATTCAAGAGTTTTACCGCCATTAGATCCATCTATTGTAGAAGAATTTGTTCGACATTATGACCCATCAGATGGTTCGAGTGTGGTGCATAATCGTATTGTGGGATTGGAGGCGCCCATTCTACACAAAGTTTTGTATTTGCCAATTGGAGAACTGGCCGTAGGATCGGAGGTGACGGTGGAGTTCAATCCGGAGCTATATTTTCATTCGAAGGCCGACACGTTTGTGAAGGGCCAGGGTTGGAAGGTACTGGACGTTCTTAAACCAGAAGTGGGAGAGTGGTTACGATTTGTTCAGAAGAGAATGGCGTTAAATAGACATACAACATATATTGCCAAGAACTTGTTGTTCGCAGCAGTAGCTTCAATGGATGGTATGAAGTTTAATTGGGTAGAGTTTGTAGCTCAACGTATGCATAACGAGTTATCATACAAGAGGACGTTAGGAAAGGTTACTACATTACTTTGTTCCAATTACATCTCTGAGGTAGTGAAGTATCAGTTGAAACTCCCTCTACAAGAACAAGAGAAGGCAAGGTTGAAGAAGTCAGGGAAGGTAGTCATCCTTGAAGAAAGACAGAAGGAGACTGAGCGAGCCAAGTCACCTGAGCAGATAGTGCAAAATCAGCAGGAGCAAACCAATCAGCCATCAATCGCGGTGGGTACCAGTTCTAAGGACAAGGAAAAATTGGATCAAAGACCAGAACCATCTTTAGCTTTGGTTTTACCAAACCGGTTGACTGGAGAGACATCTACCCAATTCAAGGGTCAACACAGTTCTGGTGATAAATGGGGAAGTGCTAAAGAGATGTTGTTATATCAAGTGGAGACACTCTTACCCCAATTCAACAGGTTGCATAGAATGGTATACGAATTACAAGACAGTGATGAGCTGAGTAAAGATTTGGAGAATCAAAAGAAATTGGTTGCAACTCAACAGAAGACAATTGCAGAATTGGAAGAGAAGTTGGCTGAGAAAGTGACGAAGTATACAGAATTGGAGGTTAGGTTAAACAAAATGGACAAGGATTGGCGGATGGATAGAATGCTTCATCAAGCTGCAGAAGATCTTTCGAAGTAGGAACGAGATCTAGCAAGGACACAATTGCAGGAATCCCTAGAGAAATGTGCGAAATTGGAGAAAGACCATCAACAGATGTTGTTAGAAGTTGCTACAATACTGGATCGCATTGAAAATTTGGAAGCAGAATTGGATTTAACAAGACAACCGGTGAGTACTTCCAATTCTGAAGAAGTTGCAGAATTGAAGACCAAGCTTGATGACCATCAGAAGTATATTGCAAGGTTGCAAGAGCAAGTGCGAGTATTGGGATTTGCCAATGAAGACTTAATTGAGCAATTGGAAAAGGCAGAAGACGAAGAAGAAGAAGAAGAAGAAATCGAAGAACCCAATTTTCAGGCGCAAGCACCAATTGAAATGATCTTATTGGATGAATTATCGGAGCCAACCAATATTGACAACCAATAATATTAGGAGAATTGGTTCTAGAATTGGATGTTTGCGAGGACGCGGCACAGTTAGGAGTGGGGCTATATAGAACGGGTAAATTAGTTAGTGCTAAAATCTTGACTTTAGTAGATTAGAACTGGTATTGATGAAATCAGGAAACCAATAGTCATGTGAAAGGTTCTAAGATACAGTTAACTGACAAAAAAAAACTAGTTGGAATCTGAAAAAGGGTATAGTAGGAAAAAGATTGATTAGCTTAGGGCCAAACTTGTGAGTCTTAGAGCCGGGGTATGCTTGGGTGCTACCTCTATTTTTTCTATTTCTTTCCTTTTGTATTTTGATCTTTCGTTGTGTTTATAAAGAGAAGTTTATGAGAATTGTGTGTTGATCACAGTGTTACAGTGAATGTTGTATTGGACCAGAATTGGTTCTATACATTGCACATGAAATAGTGTTATAGATTGAGAGATGATAGTTTAAAAATGATTGAATGACCATTGAGTTGGCAAATATAAATGAAGTTAGAATTACAGAGAATTGATAAGAAATTGAGAATGTTGTAATTGAAGTTATTAAATTAGACATGGTGCTGAAGAATTAATATTATACAATTCAGTGATTGGAAATTAACTTATTGAATATCAAATGATTATATTCAATTAATGGTGACCTTAACAATTAACTCATGCGACAGTTCTTTCCCTTGTGTTTGAACCGATTTAAACTATACTTAATTCAGAAATTGTGGCAATTCGGATTTCCTGACTACAGTTACCTCGAATATTGGGAGCAACGACCAACTCCAGTGCAAATACTCAGTAGTCAGGTTCAATCACCCCGTTAAAGTCAACCGGGGCATACTAAAATGCTCCGTTCGATCCCAATAACGGGAGTCAGCAGGAAGGAAAAGGACCAATTCACGCGACGGGTGAGCCTCGTTCGAAGAGCCAATTGGATCCAATTTCGAGAATCCAATCCGGGTCCTCTTACCCAATATGAGACCTGTATTGGTCGGGCAACCCAATGCAGTCTAGTTACCGGAAAATCTAGGTTACTATGGGCATCTTACCCAATATGAGACCTGAATTGGTCGGGCAACCCAATACAGACCCAATTACTAGAACATCCAAGTTACTACGGGTCCTCTTATCCAATATGAGACCTGCATTGGTCGGGCAACCCAATCCAGTCTAGTTACGAGAAAATCCAAGTCTTACTACGGGCCTCAGCTAGTCTGATGCGAAGACCAATTTGATCCAATTACGCGAACATCTAGGTTACTACGGGCATCTTACCCAATATGAGACCTGAATTGGTCGGGCAATCCAATGTAGTCTAATTACGGGAACATCCAGGTTACTACGGGCATCGTACCCAATATGAGACTTGCATTGGTCGAGCAACCCAATGTAGTCTAATTACTAGAACATCCAGGTTACTACGGGCATCTTATCCAATATGAGACCTGAATTGGTCGGACAACCCAATGAAGTCTAATTACGGGAAAATTCGGATCTTACTATTGGACTCTTATCCAATATCAGACTTGAATTGGTCGGGCAACCCAATGCAGTCTAATTACAGGGAAATCCGGATCTTATTACAGGACTCTTATCCAATATGAGACCTGAATTAGTCGAGCAACCCAATGCAGTCCAATTCCGAGAAAATCTAGGTTACTATGGGCATCTTACCCAATGTGAGACCTGAATTGGTCGGGCGACTCAATGTTGACCCGAGTATGGGGTTTCGATTCTGTTTCAGGCTGTCCTATTCTCTGTGTCGTTTCGAAAGCTCTGACGACAGGAGCCAATTTCAGATCTAAGCTCTAACGATGGGAGCCAATTCCGGATCCAAGACGAAAGATTGAAGAAATTCAGAGGATAAGGTTAGGAGAAGAATGAGATCAGGGATTGACGAGCTAGCTTCAAGTTTTTTTCAAGGTTACTAGTTCGGTTTCATTAGAGATTTATTTTTGAAGGTCAAGGGGATTGGAGAGGAGCTTCATGCTTCAGGTCGGGGAAGAAAAGACGGAGAATTGGATTTTTCTTCTTCATAGGGTTTTGGGAAGACTGAGGCAATCGTTGCTGAAGTCAGTGTTGTAATGGTGAATCGAGATTTTCAATGAAATGGGTTTGAATACTCTTGACTGTTTTGTGAAATCAAGTTACGTTTGTGATGAAGAGTTAAAAGGGTGTCTATAGGATTGAGTATGTGGAGTGAATGAAATTTATTGGGTTAATCTAATGAGACAGTTAGTGGATACAAGATCGTGAGTATAAAGCGGTGTCGAAGATTAGCAGTTTGGGTTGTTCGGGGTTCTCTGTAACGTCTAGAGACCTACCGACCGGGACAAAAAGGACTTCGGCGACCAGTCAAAGGGCATCCGTATAGATTAACGGTGTATTCTTGCAGTTGTTTGTATTCCAACAATCAAAAACTGATAAACTGCTTGAATATTGGCGAATCTCCATACTACCTTCTACAGCTAGACGCCCGGCGCATTCTCGAGCAGGAAAGCACGTAATACGACAAAAGTGGTGAACTCGACGTGAAAGCTTGAGGTGGAAGGTATTAGATTTTGGTTGATTTTATCTTTATTTTATGGAAAACGAAAATAAAAATTTTGAAGGATTTTTGGGAGAAGTTTCTGGTGGAGATTCTTCTAAAGGACAAGGTATGCACATGGATCCGTCTGTTGCTAGTATGTTTCAAGCCTTCTCATTGTCAATGTAGCAACAGCAAAGCAATGATTGAAAGGAAGCTTTGGCAACCAAAGCATTGCAAGCAGTGGTCAATAAAATTGATCATTTTGATGGGAGGAATATTTCAAGGTATTTAAGATGTTATGTTCGTGAAATGGAATTAAATCGGGTTTCTGAGAAGAAAATGGTTGCACTATTTAGACTTGCCACGATATCGGAGATAAGAGACCACATTACATCGATTACGGATCGTTATGGGAATTCATGGGAGATTTTTTCACATGCATTGAAAGACAATTATTTCTTGGAAGATGCTGATCGCATTTCTAAGAAGCTGTTTCTGGAATGGATTGAACGGCCCAGTAAGAATTTGCAAGCAACAGAGCTACTAAGGGAATTTGAGAGGCAGTACTCTCAATTGTCGAAGGTAGAAAAATTGACATTGGAGCCGAACAAAGTTGATCTATTTCTTCAAGCTGCTGATGGAGAATTGCAAGAGAAATTAGAACTCCTTCTTGAAGACAAAGAAGAAGATGAAGGATTGACAACAAAGTGGAAGAACGTTGAAGATGCGGTGGGGTTGCTTACAAAAAGAGAAAGGAGGAAGGATAGGAGCAATATTCTGAAAATAGTACAAGCACCCAAAGCTCCAGTACGTACAATACGACCAACAATGCCTACAGTTCAACCTTCGACATCCTTATCAAAGAAAGCAGATATGGGAATGGAAGAAATTATACGAGGAATGCGAGATCTTCAAATCAAATTGGCAAGACTTGAAGAGAATACTTCTACAAACAATTCGAAGAATGTTTCAAAACAAAGATATGTACAAAGATGCATTTGGTGTGATGATGCTTCACACACTAGAAAAGATTGCAATGAATTTAATAATATGATACGGTAGGGAATTATTTGCTAGAAAGATGGGAAGATAGCATTGAAAAATAGAGAGGATCTTCTTCAAACCAATTTTGACAAGGGAGGAATGAGAGCATTGGTTCAAGATTACTTAAAAGAGCATGAAACATCAGCACGAGAAAGTGCAAGTTATGGTGCTAGAGTAGATGATGAAATTGGTGGAAGTACGGAAACTAGTGAGTTTTGGGCTTCTGTCGTTTCTACAATGCAAGAAGAAAAATTACCTCGAGAAGCGTTATTGAAAACTGCAGCTACAATACGAGGTAGAACTGGTTGGGAGGATCTTGTTGAGTCTCTTTCAGTTCATGCATATATTGCTAAGAGCCAACATGAAGCTTTAATGGAAGAAAAGAGACGAGGAAATTTTAATGATACTAGAGAAGGAAATTCTTCTAAGAGACAAACTCGAGGAGACAAGGCTTGGGAGGCAGCTTCATAAGAATTGCCTGTAAAGGATACCTCAGCCTCATTGGGAGAAAAAACAAAGAAGACAAAAGATAAAGGCAAATCAATTGCTTATAAGCTACTTTCTGACATTGAAGCGGCAACAAATTTGAAAGGAGTGCTGGAAGAACGTATATTAAACGCTAAGGTGGAATTCACATTGAAAGAAGTTTTGGGAATTGCAAAGAAGGAGTTTCATGATGTCATCATTGACAACATTAAGCGAAAGAGGCAATTAATGGGCAAAACTGGAATGAGTCATGCTATTGATGCAAGAATATATAAAGATGAAGAAGAGGTTGATATTGGTTAGAAGCAACCAACAAATAAAAAGAATGGGTATAATCAACGAGTGCGTTTCGAAGATTCTAGTGACAAAGAAATGGGAACTTTGAGCCATTATACTCGAAAGCATTGGGCAAAGGCAACTACTGAGGTATTGGTGAAAATAGGAGATATAGAAGAACCAATTGTTGCTTTAGTCGACCATGGTTTTGAAATAAATCTCATGTCTAAAGGTCTTTATAAGAAGCAAAAATGGCCAATTGATATGGAACATGGATGGGCAATACGAGCAGCTAATAACACACGGGGCGAATTATATGGAGCTTGTCCAGATGTCAAAATTTGGATAGGGGATGTTGCGACAGAGCAACATTTCTTTGTTCAGGATACAACGACTTATCCGTTGATTTTAGGACAACCTTATATAACAGCAACACGGATGGAAACAAAAGTTTTTGACGATGGTTCTGTTTATGCAAGGGTACGTAGCGAGGCTGGGAGGAAAGCTATACAATTTCTAACAGTACCTCCTAACCATGAACGGAATCAAGATATGTTGAGGGAGAAACCATTGCCAAAGATTGTTGAAGGATTTAAGGATTTTGGGGAAGTACCACTGTAAAGCGAGATTATGGAGGTACAAAAGAGGAGGTACTCTCGCGAGATGAAGCTGCCTTTGATGCAAGTTTTATTGGTATATTGGAGAATGGAAATATTATGTATAAGAAAGTTGATGATTTTAAAAGAAAAGAAAGAAAAAGATTATATAATATTGAAGGATAATTACGCAAGTTAGGTACATTGCAAGATGATGAGAGGATTTTAGGTGTTTATGAAGAAAATGGACTGGAAGATTCATTGGAATTGATTACATCAATTGGGTTAAGGGATAATGATAAGATTGTTGAGATTCATTCAAGAGAGGTTTATACCATGCTTGAATCTTTTCAAGCACCAGAAGTCACTGTAGAGACGAGATATAAAATGGGAGATAAGAAGGGAAAGCCTGTTGTCGGACCATTACTAAAAGATTCTAAAAAACAAATGGGAGAAGCATCAAAAGAAGCAAGTTTAAGAGATCCAATGAGTATTGGACATCAGTTTACTAAAGAGACTTTTGAAGAATTGAAGATTGGTTCTGATGGTTCTTTATTACCGAAGGAAATTACTTGCTTCAAAAAGATGTTGGCTAAACAAGGTAGATCGTTTGCCTTCGAATCTCATGAAATTGGGTGTGTGGATCCAAATATTGTAACACCTATGGTTATCTTCACTGTACCACATGTACCTTGGAATCTAAGACCGATTCCAATACCGGGGGTACATTTACCTAAATTGATTGAACTATTAAAAGAAAAGATAAAGAAGAAAATACTGGAACCTTCATTTGCGCCGTATTCTAGTCGATGGTTTACGCTACCTAAGAAGAATGGGTCACTACGGTTTATTCAAGATATGCAACCGGTGAATGCAGTAACTGTCAGAAATGCAGGAATTGGGCCTATTATGGATGAATTTACTGAGGCATTTGCTGGAAGGGCGAACTATTCAATAGATGACTTGTATTCAGGTTATGATCAATTTCAACTTGTCGAAGGAAGTAGAGATATGACAACAATGAGGACACCACTTGGATTGGTTAGAATGTGCACTCTTCTTCAAGGCGCGACCAACTCAATTGCGCATATGATGAATGGGATGAATAAGGTATTGAGAGATTTTATTCCGGAAAAGACTATGCCTTTCCTGGATGATGTTCCTATAAAAGGGTGCAGAGAAGGAGACAAGGATAAAACTTTAGATACGAGGGGGTGTCGCAAATATGTTGTTGATCATATATAAGATTGTGAAATGATTTTAACTCGGCTTGGAGAAGTTCATCTTACATTATCGGGTATGAAGTCCGTATTTGGAGTACGAGAGGTTGTAATTGTTGGACATTTATGTGGATCTTACGGAAGAAAACCAGATCCAACTAAAGTTGATGCAATTGGAAGGATGAAAGAGGATTGTAATTCTTTAACACAGGTTCGCAGGTTTTTGGGTGCATGTGTATTTTATCGAATCTAGATCCCTCATTTTGCTCACATAGCGTATCCATTATATGAACTGTTACGCAAGGGTTACCGATTTAAATGGGAAGAAAGGCACATTCAGGCAATGCAAAGATTGAAGAAATTATTGATGTCACCTCCAATATTGAGGAAGATTGATTATAAGTGCAATAGACCAGTGATTCTTACTGTGGACGCTAGTCCAATTGCCATTGGATAGGCTGTGGGTCAAGATGATTCAAATGGGAATAGATTTGCAGTATGATTTGGGGCTAAAGTTTTAAGTATTCGTCAGCGTGCATATTCGCAAGTCAAAAGAGAACTTTGGAGAGTCGTTTCGGCTATGAAAGCTGAAAAGGACTATTTGATTGGGGTAGTAGTAGTATTAGAAACAGATTGCTTGCCATTGCTTGGAATGATTATTAACTGTTCAACGCCAGATATTGCAATGTTGAGATGGATTGCTTATATTAAGTCACTAAATCCAGAATTTAAGCATATCATTGGGAAGGACAATTTAGTAGCAGACATGCTATCTCGAGCAAGATACGAGAGGGAGGACGAAATGGTTGAAGACATTGATGAAGTCGGATTGAAATTCTATTCAATATCAAATCTCAACAAAGAAGACAAGCTATTTCTTGAAGAATCTTATGAAGGAGAAATATTGGATATTGGTCATTATTTGAATACCTTCACTAAGCAGGGGAAATGGTCTACAGAAAAATTCAAACAAATAAGAAAAAAAGCATATGGATTTTTACTTCGAGATGGATTCTTATGGAAGAGACCGAAGAAAGGAATTGCGATGCCACAACGAGTGATAGGCAAAAAGGAAGAAAGACCAAAATTATTAAAGGAGTTTCATGATAGTTTATGGGTAGGGCATAGAGGAATCTGGGCTACTTTTGCTAAACTCAAGGAATGATATTGGTGGAAAAATATGTATCAAGATGTGCTCTCATTTGTAGAGTCATGTGAAATCTGTCAATCGTATTCTAATATCCGACATCGAGATGGTCTTCATCCTACGTATCCTCTGGCTATTCATTTTAAATGGGTTGTTGATTTGGTTACTATGCCGATTGGGTTATGGCAGATGAGATATTTGGTTTTAGCTCATGAAGATTTATCAAATCAAGTAGAAGGAAGAGCATTGAGGACAAAATCTACAGAGGAGATTTGTAGGTTTTTGCTCGAAGATGTCATTTGCTGCTACTGATGCATAGGAAAAATCACTGCAGATCGTGGAGAATTAAATGCACAAGAAGCTCGTAAGTTCTTTGAAAGATGAGGAGTTAAACTATCACTGACTACTGCTTATAATCCAGAAGGGAATGCAAAATGCGAACGCGGTCACCCACCGATTGTGAAAGTATTGGTTAAAGCTTGTAATGGGAAAGTTAAAGAGTGGCCACGGCTTTTGTCATTTGCATTATGGGCTGATCGAACAACTCATAGTTCGATGATAGGATATATGCCAGTAGAACTTATGAGAGGACAAAAACTAATTATGTCAATTGAAGAAAAGGTACTTACTTGGAGTATGCTACCATTGGAAGATGGATTGACAAGAGAAGAACTTCTGGCTATTAAGATTCGACAATTGGAGCAAAGAACGGAAGATGTGTAGATAGCATTGGAAAGGTTAAAAAGAGCAAGGTTATAAAACAAGGCGCGATTCGATAAGCAACATCAATTGAGACCAAAAGCAATTGAGGAAGGTGACTGGGTACTTGTTTATAACAATAGTCTGAATAATCAACATAGTACTTTGCAGAAATTTTCAAAACGTTGGTTTGGACCATATGTAGTAACAACTGTTCATGATAATGCGACTTACTCGTTATGGAAGTTAGATGGTACAAAATTGAAAATACCAATTACAGGAAAGCGAGTAAAAATATTTAAACGAAGACACGCGGAGATGAATATGGAAGACCTTAATGAAGGTATAGAGATTCCGCAACAAGAAGATGAAAGTGATTTGGATAATGAAGGTGACGAAGACAAACTGGACAAAGACGTAGAGAATATATTCTGAATCAAACAGCAATTGGATAAATTGGTGCATACCGGAGGATGCATAGGTTCAGAGAGGGTGGATGTCGTGTTGTAACACGAGTATACCGTGAAAATATAAAGAAAGGGGACTTTTATTAATGTTCAGTTACCTCAAATATTGGGAGCAACGACCAACTCCAGTGCAAATACTGAGTGGCCAGGTTCAGTCACCCCGTTAAAGTCAGCCGGGGCATACTGAAATGCTCCGTTCGATTCCAATAACGGAAGTCAGCAGGAAGAGAAAGGACAAATTCACACAACGGGTGAGCCTGGTTTGAAGAGCCAATTGGATCCAATTTCAAGAATCGAATCCGGGTCCTCTTATCCAATATGAGACCTAAATTGGCCGGGCAACCCAATGCAGTCTAATTACGAGAAAATCTAGGTCTTACTACGGGCCTCAGCCAATCTGACGCGAAGGACAAATTTGATCCAATTACGGGGACATCTTGGTCTTACTACTGGATTCTTAGCCAATATGAGACCTGAATTGGTCGGGCGACTCAATGTGGTCCCGATTACGGGGTTTTGATTCTGTTTCAGGCTGTCCTGTTCTCTATGCCATTTCAGGGAACGTTATTTTCGGTAAAAAGATATCTTTAAGGTAAAAATGGGGAAGAAAGCTATGACGGCGAGAGCCAATTTTGGATCCAAGCTCTGACGGTGGGAGCTAATTCCGGATCCAAGACGAAAGATTGAAGAAATTCAGAGGATAAGGTTAGGGGAGGGAATAAGTTTTGGGGGGGGTTTTTTTTTGAAGGATCGGGGAGAGCTAGCTTCATGCTTCGGGCGGGGAAAGAAGATAGAGAATTGGGTTTTTTCTCTTTAAAGGGTTTTGGGAAGACTGAGGCAGTCATTGCTGAAGTCAGTGTTGTAATGGTGAATCGGGATTTTTAATGAAGTGGGTTTGATTACTCTTGACTATTTTGTGAAATCGAGTTACGTCTGTGATGAAGAATTAAAAGGGTGTCTATAGGATTAAGTATGCGGAGTGAATGAAATTTATTGGGTTAATCTAACGAGACAGTCAGTGGATACAAGATCGTGAGTATAAAGTGGTGTCGAAGATTAGCAGTTTGGGTTGTTCGGGGTTCTCTGTAACGTCTAGAGACCTACTGGCCGGGAAAAAAAAGACTTTGGCGAACAGTCGAAGGGCATCCGTATAGATTAATGGTATATTCTTACAGTTGTTTGTATTCCAACAATCAAAAACCGATAAACTGCTTGAATATTGGTGAATCTCCATACTACCTTCTATAGCCAGATGCCCGGCGCGTTCTCGAGCAGGAAAGCACGTAATACGATACCGTAAAAGACCATCTCGGCCTTGGTTATACAATGCATCATGAATCATCGTGTATGGGGCACTCTTCAGAATAAGGTACTTCTTAAGGTTGTTAGTGAAAGTCAGCGGAAAAGTATGGAAGGTCAAAAACTAAATAATTTTGCTATACTTGGGGGATATTACATCCACCACAAATAATGCGACGTCGAGAAGATCATCGGGAATAGGCTCGTTGCTGAGAATATTAGACAATCGAGATAAATGATCCGCGTTTGCATGTTGCTTCCCAAGTTTGACAACCACCGTAAAATTGAACTCTTGGAGGAGTAAGACCCAGCGAGCAATGCACCCACTCAATTGAGGCTTATTAATCAGATATTTGAGAGCATCATAATCCACATAAAATACAAACGGATACCCAAGCAAATAGTGTCAAAATTTTTGAACCGAGTATATCATACCCAACTCCTCTCGTTCAGTAGTAATATAGTTACGTTCGGTAGCCACCAATTATCGACTGACATAATATATGGGATGATCTAATCTCTTATCATTCTTCTGGCTTAACACCGAGCCAATAGCAGCATTGGATGCATCAACATACACATGAAATGGATTTGTCCAACAAGGAGCCACCAATATTGGTGCAGAGACCAATTTTGATTTTAAGACCTCGAAGGCTATGGTACACTCCTTGGTCTAGAGGGGACTAATACCATCGGACGGAGGTTTCTTCAGTAAGTTCATTAAAGGTTGACAAATAACTGCAAACAAACTTATAAATTGTCGATAATAACTGACATGATCAACGAACCCTCGAACATCGAAGACTGTCTCCGATCTGGGCAAGTTTATGATATGCTGCACTTTGTCAGGATCCGTAGCAATACCATGACTGGAAACAATATGGCCCAATAATTTTCCAGACGGAACACCAAATTGGCACTTCTCCGAATTCAACGATATCCCAAATTTGGCACACTGAGCCAAACATTTGCCTAAACAATGAAGATGATCTTGTTTGATACTGAATGTACAAAAGTCATCTAAAAAGATCTCCATAAACATCCGGAGATAGTCTTAAAAAGTGTGAGTGATCACGCACTGGAACGTGGCTGAGGCGTTACATAATCCAAAAGACATCACGCGATAAGCAAATGTGCCCCAATCCATAGTAAAGGTTGTCTTGAGCTGGTCTTCTTTTACAATTTGAACTTGATTATATCCGGAGAAACCATCAAGAAATGAATAGCATTCGTGACCAGTGACAGCGTCCAATATACTATCCTTGAATGGTAACGAAAAGTAATCTTTCTTGGTGGCTGCATTAAGTTTCCGGAAATCTTGACGAATTTGGATTTTTTCGTTCTTTTTCGGCACTATCACAATTGGAGAAACCCACTCACTATTCGGTACCGGGTAAATGAAATCCACCGCAAGAAGCTTGCCCAATTCTTCTTTCACCATAAGGGAATATTTAAGATTAAGGCGATGTTGCCTCTGGCGTACCGGTTTAGCGTTTTCTTCCAATATGATACGATGTTCACAGACATCAGCAGGGGTACCTTGTAGATCATCATAAGTCCAAGCAAAAGCAGATTTATGATGTAAAAAAAAGTCTGTCCAACTGGTCAACTCTTGTTCCTTAATACCTTCGTAGACCTTAATTAGCCGAGGTTCGGCCGTGGTCACTAAGTTAATAGTTTGACATACAGCTTCAGCAACAATACTCTGTTTCAATTCCCGTAGTGATTTAAAGTTATTCGGTATGTCCGACATATGCAAAGTAACGAATCCCGTCTCGAGGACACTAACATGGTGCACATCGTACCGAGGTTTCTAGTCAATACTAACATAAGCAGAGTTTTCCGAATCCTTTGGATATATCAAGTACTCCCCCGGACCTCCACATCGGTACACCACCTCAGGGTGTTGTACTGCCTCCACATTGGCCTCCGTACTCGGTACTTTTGTGTCATCCTCGGAGCTAAGCTCTTCGTCCGACGTCAATTCAGATACTAGCAACTGAGACTCCCCGTGATAGCGTACTGGGTACATTTGTAACACCATTTTATCTATGGCCTTACCAATTGTCAAAGTACCCCGACTCCAATCGTTCTTGGCTTTTGCTTGATATAGCCAAGGTCGTCCCAATAAAATAGGGTACGATAAAGTCGAACGTTGTAAGCGAAAGACAATGTAGTCAATTTCATATGCAATACCTGCAATTATAATTTGAACACTCCGTAAAATATCCATTGGCTTAACTCGGCTATGATCAGCCATCCGTAATACCAATGTCGTGGGGACTAATTGTTCTAGATCTAAAGCATCCATTGTATCAGTGTTCATTAAATTGACGCTGAAACCTCCATCTACTTGGACGCCAGAGATCAAAACACCATCAATCGAAACATCAATGGTTGGTGCATCTGGATCAAGGTTCAAACTAACTTCACAAACTTCCATATTACGATGCTGATGTCTTGTTAGGGATGAATTCAAGGTGGAACGACACTCTGGTGCGATTGCTAGAAGTTGCTTCATAGAAATTGAAGGCCGAATAGCATCCAAATCTTTTAAAATATCATAGGGTTCTATATTTAGGGTAATTTCCAATGCCCTCTTCTATTTCATGGGTTTGAGTTTAACTCCGTGAGGTAAATTATTCCGCCGCCCTGGACTTGGAATTGGAACAGCAGCTTGAGCTTCCTTGGGACTACCTTTTCCAAGGAAATCTTTCAACGGGTATGATGCTTTTTGGAATTGCGGTGGGAACAGCCCGGCTCGAGACGGAACTGAAGACTCCGTAATTGGGACCTCATTGGGCTTCGCAACCAAATCAAGGCTCAAGACTTTTCCAATGTCAGGACTTGAATGGGATGGATTCGTAATTGGGTGTGATTGGCCCTTCCCTTTTTGTTGACTCCTAATAAGAACGGTATGGACACATTCCACCCGATTTACTGGAGAGTCTTGAGGACCTCGATTTATTTCTTCTATTTTTCTTGGACTTTGGATCTGCTGATCTCAATTATTGAAATTGAATAGAGCATTACATTGCTGATACGCATGCCTTCATTGCTTGCAATTCCCACAAACTAGCGCATAATCATCACTGACTCTTGGATTGGAACATTCATTGGCATAATGACCAATCTGTCTACAACAAAAATAATACAATGGCCTTTTTGCACCCCCATCAAGCATATTGGGTGTCTCCACTGATATATATCTACTAAGTTTGTTTCGTGTAGGTTGAGAAAACGATCCTGGTTGTCCCGATTGTACTTGATTCAATGGCATCGATGGAGCATATGGCTGATACCCATGCTGCTCCTTACCATAGTTCTGAGGATTTGATACAAACCCCTGATTATAAGTGGAATTCTGAAAATGATTGACTGCTCGATTTTGTCGGTTAGATCAATTTCCATGCCATCCAAACGTATTTCCTATTTAAACTTGATTGACATCCCATGGAATTGGTGGAATTATAGTCGGATTACTAAATTATTGTTGTCTTTGCAAATTCCAATAATTAGCGGTGTAGTGTTGTAACACGAGTATACTGTGAAAATATAAAGAAAGGGGACTTTTATTAATATTCAGTTATTGTAGAACGGGTAAATTAGTTAGTGCTAAAATTTTGACTTTAGTAGATTAGAACCGGTATTGATGAAATTAGGAAACCAATAGTCATGTGAAAGATTCCAAGATACAGTTAATTGACAAAAAAAAACTAGTTGGAATCTGAAAAAGGGTATACTAGGAAAAAGATTGATTAGCTTAGGGCCAGACTTGTGAGTCTTAGAGCCGGGGTATGCTTGGGTGCTACCTCTATTTTTTCTATTTCTTTCTTTTTGTATTTTGATCTTTCGTTGTGTTTATAAAGAGAAGTTTATGAGAATTGTGTGTTGATCACAGTGTTATAGTGAATGCTGTATTGGACCAGAATTGGTTCTATACATTGCACATGAAATAGTGTTATAGATTGAGAGATGATAGTTTGAAAATGATTGAATGACCATTGAGTTGGAAAATGTAAATGAAGTTAGAATTACAGAGAATTGATAAGAAATTGAGAATATTGTAATTGAAGTTATTAAATTAGACATGGTACTGAAGAATTAATATTATACAATTCAGTGATTGGGAATTAATTTATTGAATATCAAATGATTATATTCAATTAATGGTGACCTTAACAATTAACTCATGCGACAGTTCTTTCCCTTGTGTTTGAACCGATTTAAACTATACTTAATTCAGAAATTGTGGCAATTCGGATTTCCTGACTACATTTTGGCGCCGCTGCCGGGGAAAGACAACAGTTATGAGTGTTGAGCATTAATTGAGAAATTTGATATTGAATGAGGAGTTGTAAGATTGGAGAATTGTGGTAATTGTGAAATGATTAAGAAAGAAAGAGATTATGAAATAAAAGGAAAATGATGTTATGATACATCAACATGATTTTGATTATAAAAGACGTATTAAACAAAAACGAGACCGACAATTGAGATTGGCCGCAATGAATGTAAACCGTATTGTGGGAGAAGTATTACAGAAAAGGAGGAGACGACAGAGTTGGATTAAACCGTGGTTGCATGCATGTCGACATATACGATCATATTGAGTTCCTGAGAGGGAGGCAATATTTCAGAATTACATTCCTTTATCTAAATTACCTCTTTCATTGGCAGAAGACTCTTCTAGTTTAATAGTTAAGTCTGTCAAACGATTTGTAAAGAAAAGAATATTTACCAAAGAATTCGGCTCATTATTTCAAGGAGCATTATTGCCAAATAAATTTAAACAATTGGAGTTACCTGCTGAGGTATTAAGTAGCCCAGTGGAAGAGATTATTAAAGACATTGAACGAATTACGGAATCAGAAACTATCACACTTCCGATTTTACCACCAATTGTATTATTACCAATGGCATCGGGAGGTGTACTCAGTGTTCCTATAGGACCACCGGTACCACCAATAGGGCCAATTGAACCAGCAGTACCAATTTCTGTTCCAATGGGCTAAGTAGGAGATCGAACTACAAGTATAGCACCACTACCAATTTTTAGCGGATGGCCCGGTGCTGATCCAGATCAACATCTATCCCAATTTTTGACTGCTTGTGTAGCCAATAATGGACGAACAGAAGATGTGTGGTTAAGATGGTTACCTACAACTTTGAAGGATACCGCTTTCGAATGGTATAATCGACAACCAGCGGGTTCGTTTCCAAATTGGGAAGCTTTAAGAATTGCTTTTCTTCTTCATTTTAGACCAATCGGATATGAAGACCGATTGAGAGAACAATTAATGCGAAGTCATATGATACCAGGAGAGGTTGTGGAGTCATATTATGGGCGAGTAGCTGACATAATTCGCCGTTGGCCCAATTATCATTTACCTAAAAATTTTATTTTATCAATATTGATCAATGGGCTCTACCCACTAGAATTGAAAATGTTTGTTAAGGAAAATCAACCCGCCACAGTTGTATTATCGCTTGTTAGAGCCAAAGTGTGGGAGGAATGTCATTATGACCGAATCCTAAATTCAAACCCGACACTAATTCCTACTCAAGGATCTTATAAGTTTCCAAATTGGAGTAATTTAGCCAATAGTATTACTGGAGCAATGGCACCTGCAACCCATTCTACCATACCAATCCAAGGGGTACTTAACCCAGTTCCGTTACAAGCTGTATCATCTCCGATGGCGAGCACTTACCCTCAATTTGCACCGTATCAATCGCCTGGCGTTAATACGCAGGAATTACCTATGTTACTAGGTTTGAAAGAAACCAACGAAACGCTGTTATTGAATTTAACCAAGAAAATGGAAGAGTTGGCAATAAATATGGCCAAAGAAAAAGAGAAACGACCAAAGCAGACCAATTTCCGAGCCAATGTATGGTGTACCAATTGTAAGGGACAAGGTCATATGGTTCAAGATTGTCCTTCACCAGGAAACATGAAAATTCAATGTATGAATTGTGGGGGGAAGCATCCGACTAATAACTGTTGGTATTTGTCAAATCCACATTTTAATAATATCATGTCACCACCAATGTCATGGGATGTAAATCAAATTCAAGGGAGCAACGGTAATAGATGGAATGGTAATCGATTTAATAATCAAAACCGCAATTATTCTAGTAACCAAAATTTTGGACCTAATTCTCAGAAGTTCCACCCAAATCAACGAAATTATCAAGGAAATAACGGGTTTATGCCCGAGCCTTCCTTACAAACAGGTCAACCAGGATCATTTACTCAGGCTACTTGGAACATACCAAGTCGTTACATCCCAATTGAAACTTCCAATATATCGAGTGGGATGGGACGAAAACCAGTTCGTTGTTTTCGATGTCGCTAGTATGGGCACTATGCGAATGAATGTTCTAACTCTAGTGCTTCGGAAGAATATGCACCAATTTGTGGAAATTGTAAACAATCGGGACATACAACAGCCCAATGTAACGCACCTTTTAATTTTAATAATCGCAATCAGCAGGTTCAAATTCAAAGTTCCCAAGAGGATACCAATCCAGTTCTTCAAGACTCTCCAGTTAATCATATTGAAGTAGTCCAAGCAGTACAAACTCAAGGTCAACGGAACCTTCAATCAATTCTTAAAAAGGATAAAATTATTGAAGAACAACCTGAACCAATTCAAAAGAAGGCGACTATATTCGCAAAATCAGCGAACCAATTGCGACCAGTATTGGTTCCTACCGATTCATTCAATTCGACTCCGATTGTACCAGGAGGAGTCAATTTTCAATGTCCAGTACAATCAATTTCAATAGAAACAGTACCAACGTTATCGCGTATTCCAATATCTGCACCAATCGAACCACCTAATTATGTTTCGCAATCCAATAAGGTTCCGATATCCAATCCAATTCAGAGTATGCCAATTTCTAAGGGATTGAAGTTTCCAAAGACTCGACGGAAGAAAGCGTTTGGCATTACTATTGATTTAACTTCATATGATATATTAAAGGATCTTGATGAAATCCAACCAGCTATAACCATGAAGCAATTATTGGCTATAGCACCAGAGTGTCGTTTTACTCTAACTTCTTCATTGATACGACGAAGACATCGAGACAAAGAGATTCATGAGGTGAGTTTAAATCCGGATCTTGGATCACCTACAATTGATGTTACTATTGACGGAGTTTTAATCTCAGGCGTCCAAGTAGACGGTGGTTCTAGCGTCAATCTGATGACACAAGATACCATGGAGAAATTGGGTTTGACTAGGTTATTACCTACTACTTTATTACTACGTATGGCAGATCATAGTAAAGTCCATCCGATGGGAGTTCTGGTAGATGTGGAGACAATTATTGCTGGAATTACATACAAGATCGACTATGTAGTCTTTCAATTGAAGAGTTCTGTGTTATCATACCCAATTCTATTGGGTAGACCTTGGTAATTTCATGCAAAGGCTCGTAATTATTGGAGACGGTGTCGTATTACGTGCTTTCTTGCTCGAGAATGCGTCGGGCGTCTGGCTGTAGAAAGTAGTATGGAGATTCGCCGATAGTCAAGCAGTCTATCAGTTTTTGACTGCTGGAATATAAACGACTGCAACAATGTACCGTAAATCTATACGGATGCTCTTCGACTGCTTGTCGAAGTCTTTTTTTTGCCCCAGCCGGTAGGTCTCTAGACGTTACAGAGAACCCCGAATAATCCAAACTGTTAATCTTCAATACCCTTTTGTACTTACCATCTTGTATCCATTGACTGTCCTGTTAGATTAACCCAATAAATTTCATTCACTTCGCATACTCAATCCTATAAATACCCTTTTAATCCTTCAATCACAGACGTAACTCGATTTTACAAAACAGTCAAGAGTATTCAAACCCACTTCATTTAAAAATCCCAATTCACCATTACAACACTGACTTCAGCAGCGATTGCCTCAGTCTTTCCAAAACTCTACGAAGAAGAAAAATCCAAATTCTATGTCTTTCCTTCCCCGACCCGAAGCATGAAGCTCCTCTCTCTAATTTCCTTGATCTTCAAAACCCTCCAATGAAACCGAACTAGTAACCTTGCAAAAGCTTGAAAACTAGCTCCCCCCCGATTCCCCCGAAGAAAAAAAAAAAAAAAACCTCCCTCCCTAAAACTATATTCTCCCCTAACCTTATCCTCTGAATTTCTTCAATCTTCCATCTTAGATCCGGAATTGGCTCCTGCCGTCAGAGCTTAGATCTGAAATTGGCTCACGTCATCAAGGCCTTCTCCTCCGTTTTTACCTTTAAGAGATCTATTTACCGTAAATAACGTTCCCTGAAACGGCATAGAGAACAGGACAGCCCGAAACAGAATCGAAACCCCGTAATCGGGACCACATTGAGTCGCCCGACCAATTTAAGTCCCATATTGGATAAGATGCCCGTAGTAACCTGGATGCTCGCGTAATTGGGTCAAATTGGTCTTCGCGTCAGACTGGCTGAGGCCCGTAGTAAGACCTGGATTT
The DNA here is from genome assembly GCF_059467195.1 of Physcomitrium patens. Classification (NCBI taxonomy): domain Eukaryota; kingdom Viridiplantae; phylum Streptophyta; class Bryopsida; order Funariales; family Funariaceae; genus Physcomitrium; species Physcomitrium patens. Next base: position 8,220,640 of record NC_143433.1, on the reverse strand, counting down.
TCTTGTAACTAGACTGCATTGGGTTGCCCCACCAATACAGGTCTCATATTGGGTAAGAGGACCCGGATTAGATTCTCGAAATTGGATCCAATTGGCTCTTCAAACCCGTCGTGTGAATTGGTCCTTCTCATCCTGCTAACTCCCGTTATTAGAATCGAATGGAGCATTTCAGTATGCCCCGGCTGACTTTAACGGGGTGACTGAACCTGACCACTCAGTATTTGCACTGGAGTTGGTCGATGCTCCCAATATTTGAGGTAACTGAATATTAATAAAATTCTTTTTTTTTTTTTTTTTTTTTTTTTTTTTTTTTTTTATTTTATTTTCACTGTATACTCGTGTTACAACACGACATCCACCCCCTCTAAACCTGTGCATCCTCCGGTATGCACCAATTTATCCAATTGCAGTTTGATTCAGAATATATTCCCTACGTCTTTGTCCAGTTCGTCTTCGTCACCTTCATTATCCAAATCACTTTCATCTTCTTGCTGCGGAATCTCTATACCTTCATTAAGGTCTTCCATATTCATCTTTGCGTGTCTTCGTTTAAATATTTTTACTCGCTTCCCTGCAATTGGTATTTTCAATTTTGTACCATCTAAATTCCATAACGAGTAAGTCGCATTATCATGAACAGTTGTTACTACATATAGTCCAAACCAACGTTTTGAAAATTTCCACAAAGTACTATGTTGATTATCTAGACTATTGTTATAAACAAGTACCCAGTCACCTTCCTCAATTGCTTTTGGTCTCAATCGATGTTGCTTATCGAATCGCGCTTTGTTTTATAACCTTGCTCTTTTTAACCTTTCTAATGCTATCTACACATCTTTCGTTCTTTGCTCCAATTGTCGAATCTTAATAGCCAGAAGTTCTTCTCTTGTCAATCCATCTTCCAATGGTAGCATACTCCAAGTAAGTACCTTTTCTTCAATCGACATAATTGGTTTTTGTCCTCTCATAAGTTCTACTGGCATATATCCTGTCATCGAACTATGAGTTGTTCGATCAGCCCATAATGCAAATGACAAAAGTCGTGGCCACTCTTTAACTTTCCCATTACAAGCTTTAACCAATACTTTCACAATCGGTGGGTGACCGCGTTCGTATTTTGCATTCCCTTCTGGATTATAAGCAGTAGTCAGTGATAGTTTAACTCCTCATCTTTCAAAGAACTTACGAGCTTCTTGTGCATTTAATTCTCCACGATCTGAAGTGATTTTTCCTACGCATCAGTAGCGGCAAATAACATCTTCGAGCAAAAACCTACAAATCTCCTCTGTAGATTTTGTCCTCAATGCTCTTCCTTCTACTTGATTTAATAAATCTTCACGAGCTAAAACCAAATATCTCATCTGTCATAACCCAATCGGCATAGTAACCAAATCAACAACCCATTTAAAATGAATAGCCAGAGGATACGTAGGATGAAGACCATCTCGATGTCGGATATTAGAATACGATTGACAGATTTCACATGACTCTACAAATGAGAGTACATCTTGATACATATTTTTCCACCAATATCGTTCCTTGAGTTTAGCAAAAGTAGCCCAAATTCCTCTATGCCCTACCCATAAACTATCATGAAACTCCTTTAATAATTTTGGTCTTTCTTCCTTTTTGCCTATCACTCGTTGTGGCATCACAATTCCTTTCTTCGGTCTCTTCCATAAGAATCCATCTCGAAGTAAAAATCCATATGCTTTTTTTCTTATTTGTTTGAATTTTCTCTGTAGATCAATTCCCCTGCTTAGTGAAGGTATTCAAATAATGACCAATATCCAATAATTCTCCTTCATAAGATTCTTCAAGAAATAGCTTGTCTTCTCTGTTGAGATTTGATATTGAATAGAATTTCAATCCGACATCATCAATGTCTTCAACCATTTCGTCTTCCTTCACGTATCTTGCTCGAGATAGCATGTCTGCTACTAAATTTTCCTTCCCAATGATATGCTTAAATTCTGGATTTAGTGACTTAATATAAGCAATCCATTTCAACATTGCAATATCTGGCGTTGAATAGTTAATAATCATTCCAAGCAATGGCAAGCAATCTGTTTCTAATACTACTACTACCCCAATCAAATAGTCCTTTTCAGCTTTCATAGCCAAAACGACTCCCCAAAGTTCTCTTTTGACTTGCAAATATGCACGCTGACAACTACTTAAAACTTTAGTCCCAAATCGAACTGCAAATCTACTCCCATTTGAATCATCTTGACCCACAGCCCATCCAACGGCAATTGGACTAGCGTCTACAGTAAGAATTACTGGTCTATTGCACTTATAATCAACCTTCCTCAATATTGGAGGTGACATCAATAATTTCTTCAATCTTTGCATTGCCTGAATATGCCTTTCTTCCCATTCAAATCGGTAACCCTTGCGTAACAGTTCATATAATGGATCCGCTATGTGAGCAAAATGAGGGATCCAGATTCGATAAAATACACATGCACCCAAAAACCTGCGAACCTCTGTTAAAGAACCACAATCCTCTTTCATCCTTCTAATTGCATCAACTTTAGTCGGATCTGGTTTTCTTCCGTAAGATCCACATAAATGTCCAATAATTACAACCTCTCGTATTCCAAATACGGACTTCATACCCGATAATGTAAGATGAACTTCTCCAAGCCGAGTTAAAATCTTTTCACAATCTTGTATATGATCAACAACAAATCTGCGACACCCCCTCGTATCTAAAATTTCATCCTTGTCTCCTTGTCTACACCCTTTTATAGGAACATCATCCAGAAAAGGCATAGTCTTTTCCGAAATAAAATCTCTCAATACCTTATTCATCCCATTCATAATATGCGCAACTGAGTTGGTCGCGCCTTGAGGAAGAGTGCACATTCTAACCAATCCAAGCGGTGTCCTCATCGTTGTCATATCTCTACTTCCTTTTGCAAGTTGAAATTGATCATAACCTGAATACAAGTCACCTATTGAATAGATCACCCTTCCAGCAAACGCCTCAGCAAATTCATCCACAATAGGTCCAATTCCTACATTCCTGACAGTTACAGCATTCACCGGCTGCATATCTTGAATAAACCGTAGTGACCCATTCTTCTTAGGTACTGTAAACCATCGACTAGAATATGGCACAAATGAAGGTTCTAATATTTTCATCTTTATCTTTTCTTTCAATAGTTCCACCAATTTAGGTAAAAATTGCCCTTAGTACTGGAATTGGTCTTAGATTCCAAGGTACATGCGGTACAGCGAAGATAACCATAGGTGTTATAATATTTGGATCCACACACCCAATTTCATGAGATTCGAAGGCAAACGATCTACCTTGTTTAGCCAACATCTTTTTGAAGCAAGTAATTTCCTTCGGTAATAAAGAACCATCAGAACCAATCTTCAATTCTTCAAAAGTCTCTTCAGTAAACTGATGTCCAATACTCATTGGATCTCTTAAACTTGCTTCTTTTGATGCTTCTCCCATTTGTTCTTTAGAATCTTCTGGTAATGGTCCGGCAACAGGCTTTACATTCTTATCTGCCGTTTTATATCTCGTCTCTACAGTGACTTCTGGTGCTTGAAAAGATTCAAGCATGGTATAAACCTCTCTCGAATGAATCTCAACAATCTTATCATTATCCTCTAACCCAATAGATGTAATCAATTCCAATGAATCTTCCAGTCCATTTTCTTCATAAACACCCAAAATCCTCTCATCATCTTGCAATGTACCTATCTTGCGTAATTGTCCTTCAATATTATATAATCTTTTTCTTTCTTTTCTTTTAAAATCATCAACTTTCTTATACATAATATTTCCACTCTCCAATATAAAAATAAATCTCGCATCAAAGGCACCTTCATCTCGCGAGAGTACCTCCTCTTTTGTACCTCCATAATCTCGCTTTACAGTGGTACTTCTACAAAATCCTTAAATCCTTCAACAATCTTTGGCAATGGTTTCTCCCTCAACCTATCTCGATTCCGTTCATGGTTAGGAGGTACTGTTAGAAATTGTACAGCTTTCCTCCCATCTTCGCTCCATACCCTTGCATAAGCAGAACCATCGTCAAGTACCTTTGTTTCCATCCGTGTTGCCGTGATATAAGGTTGTCCTAAAATCAACGGATAAGACGTTATATCTTGAACGAAGAAATGTTGCTCCGTCGCAACATCCCCAATCCGAATTTTGACATCTGGACAAGCTCCATATAATTCGCCCCGTGTGTTATTAGCCGCTCGAATTGTCCATCCATGTTCTATATCAATTGGCCATTTTTGCTTCTTATAAAGATCTTTAGACATTAGATTTATTTCAGAACCATGATCCACCAAAGCAACTATTGGTTCTTCTATATCTCCTACCTTCACCAATACCTCAGTAGTTGCCCTAGTCCAATGCTTTCGAGTATAATGGCTCAAAGTTTCCATTTCCTTGTCACTAGAATCTTCGAAACGTACTCGTTGATTATACCCATTCCTTTCATTTGTTGATTGCTTGTAACCAATATCAACCTCTTCTTCATCTTTATATATTTTTGCATCAATAGCATGACTCATTCCAGTTTCGCCCATTAATTGCCTCTGTCACTTAATGCTGTCAATGATAACATCATGAAACTCCTTCTTTGCAATTCCCAAGACTTCTTTCAATGTGAATTCCACCTTAGCGTTTAATATACGTTCTTCCAACACCCCTTTCAAATTTGTTGCCGCTTCAATGTCAGAAAGTAGCTTATAAGCAATTGATTTGCCTTTATCTTTTGTCTCCTTTGTTTTTTCTCCCAATGATGCCAAAGTATCTTTTACAGGCAATTCTTGTGAAGCTGCCTCCCGAGCCTTATCTCCTCAAGTTTGCCTCTTAGAAGAATTTCCTTCTCTAGTATCATCAAAATTTCCTCGTCTTTTTTCTTCCATCAAAGCTTCATGTTGGCTCTTAGCAATATATGCATGAACTGAAAGAGACTCAACAGGATCCTTCCAACCTGTTCTTCCTCGTATTGTAGCTGCAGTTCTCAATAACGCTTCTCGAGGTAATTTCTCTTCTTGCATTGTAGAAATGGCAGAAGCCCAAAACTCACTAGTTTCCGTACTTCCACCAATTTCATCATCTACTCTAGCACCATAACTTGCACTTTCTCGTACTACTGTTTCATGCTCTTTTAAGTAATCTTGAACCAATGCTCTCATTCCTCCCTTTCCAAAATTGGTTTGAAGAAGATCCTCCCTATTTTTCAATGCTATCTTCCCATCTTTCCAGCAAATAATTCCCTGCCGTATCATATTATTAAATTCATTGCAATCTTTTCTAGTGTGTGAAGTATCATCACACCAAATGCATCTTTGTACATATCCTTGTTTTGAAACATTCTTCGAATTATTTATAGAAGTATTCTCTTCAAGTCTTGCCAATTTGATTTGAAGATCTCGCATTCCTCGTATAATTTCTTCCATACCCATATCTGCTTTCTTTGACAAGGATGTCGAAGGTTGAACTGTAGGCATTGTCGGTGGTGTTGTACGTACTGGAGCTTTGGGTGCTTGTACTGTTTTCGGAATATTGCTCCTATCCTTCCTTCTTTCTTTTTTTGTAAGCAACCCCACCGCATCTTCAACGTTCTTCTACTTCGTTGTCAATCCTTCATCTTCTTCTTTGTCTTCAAGAAGGGGTTCTAATTTCTCTTGCAATTCTCCATCAGCAGCTTGAAGAAATAGATCAACTTTGTTCGGCTCCAATGTCAATTTTTCTACCTTCGATAATTGAGAGTACTGCCTCTCAAATTCCCTTAGTAGCTCTGTTGCTTGCAAATTCTTATTGGGCCGTTCAATCCATCCCAAAAATAGCTTGTTAGTAACGCGATCAGCATCTTCCAAGAAATATTCGTCTTTCAATGCATGTGAAAAATCTTCCCATGAATTCCCACAACAATCCGTAATCGATGTAATGTGGTCCCTTATCTTCTGTATCGTGGCAAGTCCAAATAGTGCAACCATTTTCTTCTCAGAAACCCGATTTAATTCCATTTCACGAACATAACATCTTAAATACCTTGAAATATTCCTCCCATCAAATTGATCAATTTTATTGACCACTGCTTGCAATGCTTTGGTTGCCAAAGCTTTCTTTCGATCATTGCTTTGTTGTTGCTGCATTGACAATGAGAAGGCTTGAAACAAACTAACAATAGACGGATCCATGTGCATACCTTGTCCTTTAGAAGACTCCCTACCAGAAACTTCTCCCAAAAATCCTTCAAAATTTTTATTTTCGTTTTCCATAAAAATAAAGATAAAATCAACCGAAATCCAATACCTTCCACCTCAAGCTTTCACGTCGGATTCACCACTTATGTCGTATTACGTGCTTTCCTGCTCGAGAACGCGCCGGGCGTCTGGCTGTAGAAAGTAGTATGGAGATTCGCCGATAGTCAAGCAGTCTATCAGTTTTTGACTGCTGGAATATAAACGACTGCAATAATGTACCGTAAATCTATACGGATGCTCTTCGACTGCTTGTCGAAGTCTTTTTTTTGCCCCAGCCGGTAGGTGTCTAGACGTTACAGAGAACCCCGAACAACCCAAACTGTTAATCTTCAATACCCTTTTGTACTTACGATCTTGTATCCATTGACTGTCCTGTTAGATTAACCCAATAAATTTCATTCACTCCGCATACTCAATCCTATAAATACCCTTTTAATCCTTCAATCACAGACGTAACTCGATTTTACAAAACAGTCAAGAGTATTCAAACCCACTTCATTTAAAAATCTCGATTCACCATTACAATACTGACTTCAGCAGCGATTGCCTCAGTCTTTCCAAAACTCTACGAAGAAGAAAAATCCAAATTCTATGTCTTTCCTTCCCCGACCCGAAGCATGAAGCTCCTCTCTCTAATTTCCTTGATCTTCAAAACCCTCCAATGAAACCGAACTGGTAACCTTGCAAAAGCTTGAAAACTAGCTTCCCCCCGATTCCCCCGAAGAAAAAAAAAAAAAACCTCCCTCCCTAAAACTATATTCTTCCGTAACCTTATCCTCTGAATTTCTTCAATCTTCCATCTTAGATCTGGAATTGGCTCCCGCCGTCAGAGCTTAGATCTGAAATTGACTCACGTCATCAAGGCCTTCTCCTCCGTTTTTACCTTTAAGAGATCTATTTACCGTAAATAACGTTCCCTGAAATGGCAGAGAGAACAGGACAGCCCGAAACAGAATCGAAACCCCATAATCGGGACCACATTGAGTCGCCCGACCAATTCAAGTCCCATATTGGGTAAGATGCCCGTAGTAACCTGGATGCTCACGTAATTGGGTCAAATTGGTCTTCGCGTCAGACTGGCTGAGGCCCGTAGTAAGACCTGGATTTTCTCGTAACTAGACTGCATTGGGTTGCCCCACCAATACAGGTCTCATATTGGGTAAGAGGACCCGGATTGGATTCTCGAAATTGGATCCAATTGGCTCTTCAAACCCGTCGTGTGAATTGGTCCTTCTCATCCTGCTAACTCCCGTTATTAGAATCAAATGGAGCATTTCAGTATGCCCCGGCTGAGTGTAACGGGGTGACTGAACCTGACCACTCAGTATTTACACTGGAGTTGGTCGATGCTCCCAATATTCGAGGTAACTGAATATTAATAAATTTTTTTTTTTTTTTTTTTTTTTTTTTTTTTTTTTTTTTTATTTTTATTTTCACTGTATACTCGTGTTACAACACGACAACGGGGGACCTTGACGATTGGGAAAAAGCGTAATAAATTTTTTTTGTAAATGTATCCAGTTTCCTATCATGGCGAATCACAAGTACCCTGCACGGAATTTACTTCAGAAGGACATAGTGAATCAAGCGACGATGAGGATCCATTTAATGGAAATGAACAATATGAACAAATTCAATCTCTTACAAAACATACTGGAGTTATTTATCAATGTGGTGGACCAGGGGAGTACTTAATTCACCAAGAAGATACTGACAATTCTGACCACGCCATTGCAAGATGGATGAATAATTACGCAGTCAATCATATTAGTGCGATAGAGCCAGAAATGGATGGTGTCAATTCATCAGAATTGGTAACGGATTCAGAACCGGATGAACAACTGGAAGCACCGGAATTGGTAGAACCAGTTTGTCAGGAGATTAATCTGGGATTAGAGACCCAGAGTCAATCCATTCAAGTTTATGGTGGTATACAAGGACGAGAGCTTCAAGATTGGATCAATTTTTTCCATAAGCATAAACCTGCATTTGCTTGGACTTACAACGATTTACGAGGGATACCGACGAAAATTGTAGAACATAGAATTGTGTTAGGAGAAACTGCGAGACCAATTCGCCAAAGACAACATCGGCTGAATCCGAAGTATTCGTTGTTAGTAAAAGAAGAATTGGATAAATTATTACGAGTTGGATTTATTTACGAAGTTCCATATAGTGAGTGGGTTTCCCCAATTGTAATGGTACCTAAAAAGAATGGAAAAATCCGCATTTGCCAAGATTATCGCAAATTGAATGTTGTTACTAAGAAAGATTATTTTCCATTACCCTTTACGGACAGTATATTGGATGCAGTCGCTGGACATGAGTGTTATTCCTTTTTAGATGGATTTTCAGGGTATAATCAAGTAAAGATTGCTAAGAATGACCAATTAAAGACCACGTTTACAACTGATTGGGGTACCTACGCGTATACAGTTATGCCATTTGGGCTATGTAATGCTCCAGCTACATTTCAACGTGTTATGACTCAGGCTTTTTATAAATATTTGCGTAGTTCCATGGAAATTTTCCTGGATGATTTCTGCACATTTAGTAAATGTTGTGACCACTTGAAATGGCTAGGCAATTGTTTGGATCAATGTGATCACTTCGGTATATCTTTGAATTCCGAAAAATGTACGTTTGGTGTTCCTTCAGGGAAACTATTGGGGCATATTGTTTCCAAAAAAGGAATTGCTACTGACCCAGATAAAGTGAAAAAAATAGCCAATTTACTTAGACCCGATACAGTTGCTGGTGTGCGAGGTTTTGTGGGACATGTTAGTTATTATCGAAGGTTTATCCAATTATTTGCACTAATTTGCCAACCCTTAACTAATCTTTTAAAGAAGCCAACATCCGATGGGATGAGTCCTATTTGGACACATGAGTGTACCGTTGCTTTTGAGGACTTAAAATACAGATTGGTATCCGCTCCAATATTGGTCTCTCCTTGCTGGACTAAAGTTTTTCATGTATATGTGGATGCATCCAATGTTGCAATTGGTGCGGTCTTAAGTCAAAAAGATGAAAAGAATTGTGATCATCCAATTTATTATGCAAGTTTGTAATTAGTTGCTGCTGAACTTAATTATACCACCACTAAGCGAGAAGCTTTAGAAATGGTTTATTCAATTCAAAAATTTCGGCATTATCTATTGGGATATTCTTTTGTGTTCCACGTAGATCATGATGCTTTAAAATATATGATTAATAAACCTCAATTAAGTGGATGAATTGCTCGTTGGGTATTATTGCTACAAGAATTTAATTTTACAGTTATTGTCAGACCTGATAAATCTCATGCCAATGCCGATCATTTGTCACGATTAACTAAGGAGATGGGTGATGACCCCGTTCCAGATTCCCTACCTGATGCTAATTTGTTTGCTGTTGATATAAATTCGGAAGAGTATGCCGATTTAATTCAATATTTAACATCACAAATATTTCCTATAACTTTTACGGAGACAATGAAGAAGCAATTGCTTTATAAGAGCACTCCTTACACAATGATTGGAAATGTACTATATAAAAAGGGCAAAGATGATGTCTTATGACGGTGTATATATCAAAGTGAAGTTGACTTAATTTTAGAAGGGTGTCAAATGGATAGTTGTGGTGGTCATTTTGCTAGAGATGCTACGGCCCGAAAGGCCTTATTGGCTGGTTATTGGTGGCCTACAATGTTTGCGGATGCCCATCAATATGTCCGGCGTTGTGACCCATGTCAGCAAATTGATAGACCAACTGTTACGTCTGCAATGCTACTAGTACCAATTCTAGCTCAAATACCTTTTGAAAAATAGGGTATTGACTTTGTGGGACCAATTACACCGACTTCTCGCAATGGACAAAAGCGATATATATTGGTCGCTACAGATTATGTTACAAAATGGGCTGAGGCTGTTGCTACTCGAACTGATAGTGCTGCCACTGTAGCCAATTTTCTGTATGAAAATATTATTACCCGGTTTGGATGCCCTAAGGAATTAGTCAGTGACCGTGGAACTCATTTTATTAATAACACTATCGCTGCATTAACAAATAAGTACGAGATCAAGCATCGTAAAACTTCTCCTTATCACCCTCGGGCCAATGGTCAACCTGAAAAGACTAATGGAATTTTATGTAAAATATTAACCAAGACAATTTTGGGTGCTGGCACCGATTGGGACACAAAATTGTTTGCGGCTTTATGGGCTTATCGTACTGCTTATAAGGTTACGACCAATTCTACGCCTTTCCAATTGGTGTATGGGCAAGAGGCTATTTTACCAATTGAATTGGAAGTACCTAGTTTACGGATTGCAGTGGATGAACGCTTAGGTGATATAGCATCGCTTCAATTTAGGTTATCTGAATTGGAGAAATTGGATGAGAATCGAGCTCACGCTTTGATGGTTATGGAAGCCATTCAAAAACGACGGAAAAGTTATTACGATAGCAAATTACAATTGAAAACTATTAAACCCAATGATTTGGTTTTGCTGTATGATAGCCGGTTTCAGAATTTTTCAGGAAAATTTCAAGTACGATGGCATGGAGCTTACAAAGTTATTGACTGTTATCCTAATGGATCAGTACAATTGGAAGATTTTTCTGGCATTAAATTACCTACACGTATTAATGGTTATTGGTTAAAGTTATATCAAATGTAATTGTCTAATCAGTCCAAATTCATTATTATTTCCTCTTAACCCGAGGACGGGTATGTTTAATGATGAGGAGGGGAGACTTGTTAAGTACGCCGTAATTTTGATGTAACCCATTGCAACTGATAGGAGAGGGGCACTTCTGACTCAGTACCTCCATTCTTGCAATTGTAGCCGAGCAATTGAGTACACCGAAAGAGGTGTTTTTGTGTTAGGGTGAGAGGTTTTGTTATTAGGGTTTCACAATGGCGAGACGTCTTAAGCGAACAAAAGAGAGGGATGATAGGTCAAGGAATGTGAGGTTTAGGAATGAGTTACCAGAATTGGAGCTGGTAACGTTCACAAATATGGAGAATTGCCAGATTGACTTGCTGTGGCAGAGGAAATTCGACAAAGATTTCAAGAAGGCAGACGTTTATGGTTTCTTACGATATTCAAGAGTTTTACTGCCATTAGATCCATCTATTGTAGAAGAATTTGTTCGACATTATGACCCATCAGATGGTTCGAGTGTGGTGCATAATCGTATTGTGGGATTGGAGGCGCCCATTCTACACAAAGTTTTGTATTTGCCAATTGGAGAACTGGCCGTAGGATCGGAGGTGACGGTGGAGTTCAATCCGGAGCTATATTTTCATTCGAAGGCCGACACGTTTGTGAAGGGCCAGGGTTGGAAGGTACTGGACGTTCTTAAACCAGAAGTGGGAGAGTGGTTACGATTTGTTCAGAAGAGAATGGCGTTAAATAGACATACAACATATATTGCCAAGAACTTGTTGTTCGCAGCAGTAGCTTCAATGGATGGTATGAAGTTTAATTGGGTAGAGTTTGTAGCTCAACGTATGCATAACGAGTTATCATACAAGAGGACGTTAGGAAAGGTTACTACATTACTTTGTTCCAATTACATCTCTGAGGTAGTGAAGTATCAGTTGAAACTCCCTCTACAAGAACAAGAGAAGGCAAGGTTGAAGAAGTCAGGGAAGGTAGTCATCCTTGAAGAAAGACAGAAGGAGACTGAGCGAGCCAAGTCACCTGAGCAGATAGTGCAAAATCAGCAGGAGCAAACCAATCAGCCATCAATCGCGGTGGGTACCAGTTCTAAGGACAAGGAAAAATTGGATCAAAGACCAGAACCATCTTTAGCTTTGGTTTTACCAAACCGGTTGACTGGAGAGACATCTACCCAATTCAAGGGTCAACACAGTTCTGGTGATAAATGGGGAAGTGCTAAAGAGATGTTGTTATATCAAGTGGAGACACTCTTACCCCAATTCAACAGGTTGCATAGAATGGTATACGAATTACAAGACAGTGATGAGCTGAGTAAAGATTTGGAGAATCAAAAGAAATTGGTTGCAACTCAACAGAAGACAATTGCAGAATTGGAAGAGAAGTTGGCTGAGAAAGTGACGAAGTATACAGAATTGGAGGTTAGGTTAAACAAAATGGACAAGGATTGGCGGATGGATAGAATGCTTCATCAAGCTGCAGAAGATCTTTCGAAGTAGGAACGAGATCTAGCAAGGACACAATTGCAGGAATCCCTAGAGAAATGTGCGAAATTGGAGAAAGACCATCAACAGATGTTGTTAGAAGTTGCTACAATACTGGATCGCATTGAAAATTTGGAAGCAGAATTGGATTTAACAAGACAACCGGTGAGTACTTCCAATTCTGAAGAAGTTGCAGAATTGAAGACCAAGCTTGATGACCATCAGAAGTATATTGCAAGGTTGCAAGAGCAAGTGCGAGTATTGGGATTTGCCAATGAAGACTTAATTGAGCAATTGGAAAAGGCAGAAGACGAAGAAGAAGAAGAAGAAGAAATCGAAGAACCCAATTTTCAGGCGCAAGCACCAATTGAAATGATCTTATTGGATGAATTATCGGAGCCAACCAATATTGACAACCAATAATATTAGGAGAATTGGTTCTAGAATTGGATGTTTGCGAGGACGCGGCACAGTTAGGAGTGGGGCTATATAGAACGGGTAAATTAGTTAGTGCTAAAATCTTGACTTTAGTAGATTAGAACTGGTATTGATGAAATCAGGAAACCAATAGTCATGTGAAAGGTTCTAAGATACAGTTAACTGACAAAAAAAAACTAGTTGGAATCTGAAAAAGGGTATAGTAGGAAAAAGATTGATTAGCTTAGGGCCAAACTTGTGAGTCTTAGAGCCGGGGTATGCTTGGGTGCTACCTCTATTTTTTCTATTTCTTTCCTTTTGTATTTTGATCTTTCGTTGTGTTTATAAAGAGAAGTTTATGAGAATTGTGTGTTGATCACAGTGTTACAGTGAATGTTGTATTGGACCAGAATTGGTTCTATACATTGCACATGAAATAGTGTTATAGATTGAGAGATGATAGTTTAAAAATGATTGAATGACCATTGAGTTGGCAAATATAAATGAAGTTAGAATTACAGAGAATTGATAAGAAATTGAGAATGTTGTAATTGAAGTTATTAAATTAGACATGGTGCTGAAGAATTAATATTATACAATTCAGTGATTGGAAATTAACTTATTGAATATCAAATGATTATATTCAATTAATGGTGACCTTAACAATTAACTCATGCGACAGTTCTTTCCCTTGTGTTTGAACCGATTTAAACTATACTTAATTCAGAAATTGTGGCAATTCGGATTTCCTGACTACAGTTACCTCGAATATTGGGAGCAACGACCAACTCCAGTGCAAATACTCAGTAGTCAGGTTCAATCACCCCGTTAAAGTCAACCGGGGCATACTAAAATGCTCCGTTCGATCCCAATAACGGGAGTCAGCAGGAAGGAAAAGGACCAATTCACGCGACGGGTGAGCCTCGTTCGAAGAGCCAATTGGATCCAATTTCGAGAATCCAATCCGGGTCCTCTTACCCAATATGAGACCTGTATTGGTCGGGCAACCCAATGCAGTCTAGTTACCGGAAAATCTAGGTTACTATGGGCATCTTACCCAATATGAGACCTGAATTGGTCGGGCAACCCAATACAGACCCAATTACTAGAACATCCAAGTTACTACGGGTCCTCTTATCCAATATGAGACCTGCATTGGTCGGGCAACCCAATCCAGTCTAGTTACGAGAAAATCCAAGTCTTACTACGGGCCTCAGCTAGTCTGATGCGAAGACCAATTTGATCCAATTACGCGAACATCTAGGTTACTACGGGCATCTTACCCAATATGAGACCTGAATTGGTCGGGCAATCCAATGTAGTCTAATTACGGGAACATCCAGGTTACTACGGGCATCGTACCCAATATGAGACTTGCATTGGTCGAGCAACCCAATGTAGTCTAATTACTAGAACATCCAGGTTACTACGGGCATCTTATCCAATATGAGACCTGAATTGGTCGGACAACCCAATGAAGTCTAATTACGGGAAAATTCGGATCTTACTATTGGACTCTTATCCAATATCAGACTTGAATTGGTCGGGCAACCCAATGCAGTCTAATTACAGGGAAATCCGGATCTTATTACAGGACTCTTATCCAATATGAGACCTGAATTAGTCGAGCAACCCAATGCAGTCCAATTCCGAGAAAATCTAGGTTACTATGGGCATCTTACCCAATGTGAGACCTGAATTGGTCGGGCGACTCAATGTTGACCCGAGTATGGGGTTTCGATTCTGTTTCAGGCTGTCCTATTCTCTGTGTCGTTTCGAAAGCTCTGACGACAGGAGCCAATTTCAGATCTAAGCTCTAACGATGGGAGCCAATTCCGGATCCAAGACGAAAGATTGAAGAAATTCAGAGGATAAGGTTAGGAGAAGAATGAGATCAGGGATTGACGAGCTAGCTTCAAGTTTTTTTCAAGGTTACTAGTTCGGTTTCATTAGAGATTTATTTTTGAAGGTCAAGGGGATTGGAGAGGAGCTTCATGCTTCAGGTCGGGGAAGAAAAGACGGAGAATTGGATTTTTCTTCTTCATAGGGTTTTGGGAAGACTGAGGCAATCGTTGCTGAAGTCAGTGTTGTAATGGTGAATCGAGATTTTCAATGAAATGGGTTTGAATACTCTTGACTGTTTTGTGAAATCAAGTTACGTTTGTGATGAAGAGTTAAAAGGGTGTCTATAGGATTGAGTATGTGGAGTGAATGAAATTTATTGGGTTAATCTAATGAGACAGTTAGTGGATACAAGATCGTGAGTATAAAGCGGTGTCGAAGATTAGCAGTTTGGGTTGTTCGGGGTTCTCTGTAACGTCTAGAGACCTACCGACCGGGACAAAAAGGACTTCGGCGACCAGTCAAAGGGCATCCGTATAGATTAACGGTGTATTCTTGCAGTTGTTTGTATTCCAACAATCAAAAACTGATAAACTGCTTGAATATTGGCGAATCTCCATACTACCTTCTACAGCTAGACGCCCGGCGCATTCTCGAGCAGGAAAGCACGTAATACGACAAAAGTGGTGAACTCGACGTGAAAGCTTGAGGTGGAAGGTATTAGATTTTGGTTGATTTTATCTTTATTTTATGGAAAACGAAAATAAAAATTTTGAAGGATTTTTGGGAGAAGTTTCTGGTGGAGATTCTTCTAAAGGACAAGGTATGCACATGGATCCGTCTGTTGCTAGTATGTTTCAAGCCTTCTCATTGTCAATGTAGCAACAGCAAAGCAATGATTGAAAGGAAGCTTTGGCAACCAAAGCATTGCAAGCAGTGGTCAATAAAATTGATCATTTTGATGGGAGGAATATTTCAAGGTATTTAAGATGTTATGTTCGTGAAATGGAATTAAATCGGGTTTCTGAGAAGAAAATGGTTGCACTATTTAGACTTGCCACGATATCGGAGATAAGAGACCACATTACATCGATTACGGATCGTTATGGGAATTCATGGGAGATTTTTTCACATGCATTGAAAGACAATTATTTCTTGGAAGATGCTGATCGCATTTCTAAGAAGCTGTTTCTGGAATGGATTGAACGGCCCAGTAAGAATTTGCAAGCAACAGAGCTACTAAGGGAATTTGAGAGGCAGTACTCTCAATTGTCGAAGGTAGAAAAATTGACATTGGAGCCGAACAAAGTTGATCTATTTCTTCAAGCTGCTGATGGAGAATTGCAAGAGAAATTAGAACTCCTTCTTGAAGACAAAGAAGAAGATGAAGGATTGACAACAAAGTGGAAGAACGTTGAAGATGCGGTGGGGTTGCTTACAAAAAGAGAAAGGAGGAAGGATAGGAGCAATATTCTGAAAATAGTACAAGCACCCAAAGCTCCAGTACGTACAATACGACCAACAATGCCTACAGTTCAACCTTCGACATCCTTATCAAAGAAAGCAGATATGGGAATGGAAGAAATTATACGAGGAATGCGAGATCTTCAAATCAAATTGGCAAGACTTGAAGAAAATACTTCTACAAACAATTCGAAGAATGTTTCAAAACAAAGATATGTACAAAGATGCATTTGGTGTGATGATGCTTCACACACTAGAAAAGATTGCAATGAATTTAATAATATGATACGGTAGGGAATTATTTGCTAGAAAGATGGGAAGATAGCATTGAAAAATAGAGAGGATCTTCTTCAAACCAATTTTGACAAGGGAGGAATGAGAGCATTGGTTCAAGATTACTTAAAAGAGCATGAAACATCAGCACGAGAAAGTGCAAGTTATGGTGCTAGAGTAGATGATGAAATTGGTGGAAGTACGGAAACTAGTGAGTTTTGGGCTTCTGTCGTTTCTACAATGCAAGAAGAAAAATTACCTCGAGAAGCGTTATTGAAAACTGCAGCTACAATACGAGGTAGAACTGGTTGGGAGGATCTTGTTGAGTCTCTTTCAGTTCATGCATATATTGCTAAGAGCCAACATGAAGCTTTAATGGAAGAAAAGAGACGAGGAAATTTTAATGATACTAGAGAAGGAAATTCTTCTAAGAGACAAACTCGAGGAGACAAGGCTTGGGAGGCAGCTTCATAAGAATTGCCTGTAAAGGATACCTCAGCCTCATTGGGAGAAAAAACAAAGAAGACAAAAGATAAAGGCAAATCAATTGCTTATAAGCTACTTTCTGACATTGAAGCGGCAACAAATTTGAAAGGAGTGCTGGAAGAACGTATATTAAACGCTAAGGTGGAATTCACATTGAAAGAAGTTTTGGGAATTGCAAAGAAGGAGTTTCATGATGTCATCATTGACAACATTAAGCGAAAGAGGCAATTAATGGGCAAAACTGGAATGAGTCATGCTATTGATGCAAGAATATATAAAGATGAAGAAGAGGTTGATATTGGTTAGAAGCAACCAACAAATAAAAAGAATGGGTATAATCAACGAGTGCGTTTCGAAGATTCTAGTGACAAAGAAATGGGAACTTTGAGCCATTATACTCGAAAGCATTGGGCAAAGGCAACTACTGAGGTATTGGTGAAAATAGGAGATATAGAAGAACCAATTGTTGCTTTAGTCGACCATGGTTTTGAAATAAATCTCATGTCTAAAGGTCTTTATAAGAAGCAAAAATGGCCAATTGATATGGAACATGGATGGGCAATACGAGCAGCTAATAACACACGGGGCGAATTATATGGAGCTTGTCCAGATGTCAAAATTTGGATAGGGGATGTTGCGACAGAGCAACATTTCTTTGTTCAGGATACAACGACTTATCCGTTGATTTTAGGACAACCTTATATAACAGCAACACGGATGGAAACAAAAGTTTTTGACGATGGTTCTGTTTATGCAAGGGTACGTAGCGAGGCTGGGAGGAAAGCTATACAATTTCTAACAGTACCTCCTAACCATGAACGGAATCAAGATATGTTGAGGGAGAAACCATTGCCAAAGATTGTTGAAGGATTTAAGGATTTTGGGGAAGTACCACTGTAAAGCGAGATTATGGAGGTACAAAAGAGGAGGTACTCTCGCGAGATGAAGCTGCCTTTGATGCAAGTTTTATTGGTATATTGGAGAATGGAAATATTATGTATAAGAAAGTTGATGATTTTAAAAGAAAAGAAAGAAAAAGATTATATAATATTGAAGGATAATTACGCAAGTTAGGTACATTGCAAGATGATGAGAGGATTTTAGGTGTTTATGAAGAAAATGGACTGGAAGATTCATTGGAATTGATTACATCAATTGGGTTAAGGGATAATGATAAGATTGTTGAGATTCATTCAAGAGAGGTTTATACCATGCTTGAATCTTTTCAAGCACCAGAAGTCACTGTAGAGACGAGATATAAAATGGGAGATAAGAAGGGAAAGCCTGTTGTCGGACCATTACTAAAAGATTCTAAAAAACAAATGGGAGAAGCATCAAAAGAAGCAAGTTTAAGAGATCCAATGAGTATTGGACATCAGTTTACTAAAGAGACTTTTGAAGAATTGAAGATTGGTTCTGATGGTTCTTTATTACCGAAGGAAATTACTTGCTTCAAAAAGATGTTGGCTAAACAAGGTAGATCGTTTGCCTTCGAATCTCATGAAATTGGGTGTGTGGATCCAAATATTGTAACACCTATGGTTATCTTCACTGTACCACATGTACCTTGGAATCTAAGACCGATTCCAATACCGGGGGTACATTTACCTAAATTGATTGAACTATTAAAAGAAAAGATAAAGAAGAAAATACTGGAACCTTCATTTGCGCCGTATTCTAGTCGATGGTTTACGCTACCTAAGAAGAATGGGTCACTACGGTTTATTCAAGATATGCAACCGGTGAATGCAGTAACTGTCAGAAATGCAGGAATTGGGCCTATTATGGATGAATTTACTGAGGCATTTGCTGGAAGGGCGAACTATTCAATAGATGACTTGTATTCAGGTTATGATCAATTTCAACTTGTCGAAGGAAGTAGAGATATGACAACAATGAGGACACCACTTGGATTGGTTAGAATGTGCACTCTTCTTCAAGGCGCGACCAACTCAATTGCGCATATGATGAATGGGATGAATAAGGTATTGAGAGATTTTATTCCGGAAAAGACTATGCCTTTCCTGGATGATGTTCCTATAAAAGGGTGCAGAGAAGGAGACAAGGATAAAACTTTAGATACGAGGGGGTGTCGCAAATATGTTGTTGATCATATATAAGATTGTGAAATGATTTTAACTCGGCTTGGAGAAGTTCATCTTACATTATCGGGTATGAAGTCCGTATTTGGAGTACGAGAGGTTGTAATTGTTGGACATTTATGTGGATCTTACGGAAGAAAACCAGATCCAACTAAAGTTGATGCAATTGGAAGGATGAAAGAGGATTGTAATTCTTTAACACAGGTTCGCAGGTTTTTGGGTGCATGTGTATTTTATCGAATCTAGATCCCTCATTTTGCTCACATAGCGTATCCATTATATGAACTGTTACGCAAGGGTTACCGATTTAAATGGGAAGAAAGGCACATTCAGGCAATGCAAAGATTGAAGAAATTATTGATGTCACCTCCAATATTGAGGAAGATTGATTATAAGTGCAATAGACCAGTGATTCTTACTGTGGACGCTAGTCCAATTGCCATTGGATAGGCTGTGGGTCAAGATGATTCAAATGGGAATAGATTTGCAGTATGATTTGGGGCTAAAGTTTTAAGTATTCGTCAGCGTGCATATTCGCAAGTCAAAAGAGAACTTTGGAGAGTCGTTTCGGCTATGAAAGCTGAAAAGGACTATTTGATTGGGGTAGTAGTAGTATTAGAAACAGATTGCTTGCCATTGCTTGGAATGATTATTAACTGTTCAACGCCAGATATTGCAATGTTGAGATGGATTGCTTATATTAAGTCACTAAATCCAGAATTTAAGCATATCATTGGGAAGGACAATTTAGTAGCAGACATGCTATCTCGAGCAAGATACGAGAGGGAGGACGAAATGGTTGAAGACATTGATGAAGTCGGATTGAAATTCTATTCAATATCAAATCTCAACAAAGAAGACAAGCTATTTCTTGAAGAATCTTATGAAGGAGAAATATTGGATATTGGTCATTATTTGAATACCTTCACTAAGCAGGGGAAATGGTCTACAGAAAAATTCAAACAAATAAGAAAAAAAGCATATGGATTTTTACTTCGAGATGGATTCTTATGGAAGAGACCGAAGAAAGGAATTGCGATGCCACAACGAGTGATAGGCAAAAAGGAAGAAAGACCAAAATTATTAAAGGAGTTTCATGATAGTTTATGGGTAGGGCATAGAGGAATCTGGGCTACTTTTGCTAAACTCAAGGAATGATATTGGTGGAAAAATATGTATCAAGATGTGCTCTCATTTGTAGAGTCATGTGAAATCTGTCAATCGTATTCTAATATCCGACATCGAGATGGTCTTCATCCTACGTATCCTCTGGCTATTCATTTTAAATGGGTTGTTGATTTGGTTACTATGCCGATTGGGTTATGGCAGATGAGATATTTGGTTTTAGCTCATGAAGATTTATCAAATCAAGTAGAAGGAAGAGCATTGAGGACAAAATCTACAGAGGAGATTTGTAGGTTTTTGCTCGAAGATGTCATTTGCTGCTACTGATGCATAGGAAAAATCACTGCAGATCGTGGAGAATTAAATGCACAAGAAGCTCGTAAGTTCTTTGAAAGATGAGGAGTTAAACTATCACTGACTACTGCTTATAATCCAGAAGGGAATGCAAAATGCGAACGCGGTCACCCACCGATTGTGAAAGTATTGGTTAAAGCTTGTAATGGGAAAGTTAAAGAGTGGCCACGGCTTTTGTCATTTGCATTATGGGCTGATCGAACAACTCATAGTTCGATGATAGGATATATGCCAGTAGAACTTATGAGAGGACAAAAACTAATTATGTCAATTGAAGAAAAGGTACTTACTTGGAGTATGCTACCATTGGAAGATGGATTGACAAGAGAAGAACTTCTGGCTATTAAGATTCGACAATTGGAGCAAAGAACGGAAGATGTGTAGATAGCATTGGAAAGGTTAAAAAGAGCAAGATTATAAAACAAGGCGCGATTCGATAAGCAACATCAATTGAGACCAAAAGCAATTGAGGAAGGTGACTGGGTACTTGTTTATAACAATAGTCTGAATAATCAACATAGTACTTTGCAGAAATTTTCAAAACGTTGGTTTGGACCATATGTAGTAACAACTGTTCATGATAATGCGACTTACTCGTTATGGAAGTTAGATGGTACAAAATTGAAAATACCAATTACAGGAAAGCGAGTAAAAATATTTAAACGAAGACACGCGGAGATGAATATGGAAGACCTTAATGAAGGTATAGAGATTCCGCAACAAGAAGATGAAAGTGATTTGGATAATGAAGGTGACGAAGACAAACTGGACAAAGACGTAGAGAATATATTCTGAATCAAACAGCAATTGGATAAATTGGTGCATACCGGAGGATGCACAGGTTCAGAGAGGGTGGATGTCGTGTTGTAACACGAGTATACCGTGAAAATATAAAGAAAGGGGACTTTTATTAATGTTTAGTTACCTCAAATATTGGGAGCAACGACCAACTCCAGTGCAAATACTGAGTGGCCAGGTTCAGTCACCCCGTTACAGTCAGCCGGGGCATACTGAAATGCTCCGTTCGATTCCAATAACGGGAGTCAGCAGGAAGGAAAAGGACCAATTCACTCGACAGGTGAGCCTCATTCGAAGAGCCAATTGGATCCAATTTCGAGAATCCAATCCAGGTCCTCTTACCCAATATGAGACTTGCATTGGTCGAGCAACCCAATGCAGTCTAGTTACGAGAAAATCCAGGTTACTATGGGCATCTTACCTAATATGAGACCTGAATTGGTCGGGCAATCGAATGCAGACCTAATTACTCAAACATCCAGGTTACTACGGGTCCTCTTATCTAATATGTGAGTTGCATTGGTCGGGCAACTCAATGCAGTCTAGTTACGGGAAAATCCAAGTCTTACTACGGGCCTCAGCAACTCTGATGCGAAGACCAATTTGATCCAATTACGCGAACATCTAGGTTACTACGGGCATCTTACCCAATATGAGACCTGAATTGGTCGGGCAACCCAATGCAGTCTAATTACGGGAACATCCAGGTTACTACAGGCATCGTACCCAATATGAGACTTGCATTGGTCGGGCAACCCAATGCAGTCTAATTACTGTAACATACAGGTTACTATGGACATCTTATCCAATATGAGACCTGAATTGGTCGGCCAACCCAATGAAGTCTAATTACGGGGAAATTCGGGTCTTACTACTGGACTCTTATCCAATATGAGACCTGAATTGGTCGGGCAACCCAATGCAGTCTAATTACGGAAAAATCCAGGTTACTACGGGCATCTTATACAATGTGAGACCTGAATTGGTCGGGCGACTCAATGTTGACCCAAGTACGGGGTTTCGATTCTGTTTCATGCTGTCCTATTCTCTGTGCCGTTTCGAAAGCTCTGACGGCAGGAGCCACTTTCGGATCTAAGCTCTGACGATGGGAGCCAATTTCGGATCCAAGACGGAAGATTGAAGAAATTCAGAGGATAAGATTAGGGGAAGAATGAGATCAGGGATTGAGGAGCTAGCTTCAAGCTTTTTTCAAGGTTACTAGTTCGGTTTCATTGGAGGTTTTTTTTTTGAAGGTCAAGGGGATTAGAGAGGAGCTTCATGCTTCGGGTTGGGGAAGAAAAGACGGAGAATTGGATTTTTCTTCTTCATAGAGTTTTGAGAAGACTGAGGCAGTTGTTACTGAAGTCAGTGTTGTAATGGTGAATCGGGATTTTTAATGAAGTGGGTTAGATTACTCTTGACTGTTTTGTGAAATTGAGTTACGTCTGTGATGAAGAGTTAAAAGGGTGTCTATAGGATTGAGTATGCGGAGTGAATGAAATTTATTGGGTTAATCTAATGAGACAGTCAGTGGATACAAGATCGTAAGTACAAAGCGGTATCGGAGGTTAGCAGATTGGGTTGTTCGGGGTTCTCTGTAACGTCTAGAGACCTACCGGCTGGGATAAAAGGGACTTCGGCGAGCAGTCGAAGGGCATCCGTATAGATTTACGATGTATTCTTGCAGTTGTTTGTATTCCAACAGTCAATAACCGATAAACTGCTTGAATATTGGCGAATCTCCATACTACCTTCTACAGCCAGACGCTCGGCGCGTTCTCGAGCAGAAAAACACGTAATACGATAGCGGTTAAGTGCTTGCCTCCACAAAATGTATATTTATCCAACACTTGTGAAGCTGACGGGCATTCTGTTACCAAATGACCGTGGCCTTGACAATTACTTCACCATACATTGGTCCTAGTATTGGTTGGCTTTTGCCTCTTCTCCTTATCTTTGGCCATATTAACGGCCATTTCCTCCATTTTCTTCTTCAAGTTCAATAACAAGGCTTCATTGGAATCTTTTGAAGCTAGTATTATTTGTTTTTCTACCATGCTTATGTTTGATATGGAAAATATGGAGCATACGCTGTTGTGACTTGTTGTGGTAAAGCTTGCAATGGGATAACATTAACTTGCCCCTGAGTATTGGCACTTGAATGGGCCACTGTTTTGATCATCTATGGATAACTATCCACTGATCCATTCAAAGCCGGATATTGATAATTGCTTTGAACTGGTATTATCGTGGCACACGCAGTTAAAAATTGATCATAATGGCATTCCTCTCAAACCTTGGCTCTATCAAGGGATGCAGATAGCGTAACTGGTTGAGCTTCTTTTATAAACATTTTTAGCTCTGGTGGGTGCAAACCATTTATTAATATAGATAATATAATTGCCTCCGACATTTGGTGGTTCGGCCACTTACTAAGTGTATCAGCCACTTGGCCATAGTACGATTCCACCGCCTCTCTTAGGATTATTTTGCTGTTCATTATCCTTCCTTGAAGATGGTCTTCAAAAACAATTGATCGAAAATGGGTCAAAAATGCATTCTTCAATGCTTCCCAGTTCGAAAATTGACCAACTGATTGACGGTTATACCATTCAAACGTCGTATCCTTTAAGGTTGCTGGCAACCATGATAATCAAATATCCTTGGTTCTCCCATTATTGGCGACACATGCTGTCAAAAATTGCGACAAATGTTGATTTGGATCCGCACCCGGAAAGCCCCTAAAGGTAGGTAATGGAGCCACGCTAGTTGTGCGATCACTCACAGTATCCATTTGTGCTACTATGGGAACCGCTGGACCTCTTGTCGTCATTGAATTTGACAATGTGATACTTAATCATTTGTTAATATAATCTGGGTCTCTCCCAAATATATTTTCCAAACTTTCCACCTTGCTTAATTTACTATTATTATCCTTGAGCAAGTTTATTGGTTGAATAGGAGGTGAAAATGACGGATTTTGAAACACACTGAATTGGCCTTTATTGACCAATAATTTATGCCACTCTATGGAACCAGTTTTGATGGAATCGGCAGTTTTTGCTATTGGAAACGTACCCAATGGAGTACCCAACTCTTCTGTGATCCCTCCACTCTTAGTTAACGGTCTCAGAACAAACCCTGGCCTATTGACCAAATTTTCCGCAAGTCCTCTTGGCAATTTCTCTAACGGTATATACTTATGAAATATTAGATATCGATAAGCTTCTGAATATGCTCGAATATGATGACAGGCATGCAACCATGGCTTAATCCAGCTTTGTCTATGATTCTTTTTTAACTTTCTTTGTTGCTCGTTTCACAACAAATCTCTTGCTTGCGATCTCTCTATTCTTTCTCTTGAATGCCGTATTTTCTTTACTGTTAAGTTCTCATTCTTAATAACCATCCTCTTTCATTATATTCTTCTGCGACTGCTACCTATTTTCCATCTACTTCAACCGGCAGTTAATACCTAACACTCCAGGCTATTATCAATTACCCTGGCAGCGACGCCAAAATGTGATTGTCATTTTACTTATTCTAATTAATCTAATCAGTATAAACCTATATAGGAGAATTCGAACACAGGGAAAGAATACCGCATGAGCTTACACGTTAGGGTCACACAATTAACTGTATTCCGCACTACTTAAAACACCCAAAAAATACTACAATGCTTTCCACTTCCTAATAATACTCCACCATCACTGATAACAACAACATGTAATCCCGCACTATCCTAAATGATAGGACATAATCATACTATAATCCAAACTCTGGAGTTCTTCACCATTAACTACCTTCACATTACAGTGTTTCACACAAACACAGACTCATTCTCTCTGCTGAACTACAATCAGATTTTAGCATTCAATCTTTCTTCTTCCCATTTAATAACAATCATACTTCCATTCCATAATTCACTTTCATAATATTCAGAAACTCTTAATCTTCTTATTCAAAGAAAATAACAAACAATAGAAAAGAGGTAGCACCAAGCTTACCCCGGCTCACACTATCACAGTCTGGCCCTTACTTCCTCTCTCCCATCCTCCTTATGCTACCACGAGATACCAACTACTACATCTCTAATGAAAACTGTTTTTCCTAACTATTCATCCATTTTACCTACTGAACTACCTTTTCAACAGTCATCTATCCCTGTTTACACTATAAACTAAGTATCTACAATTCAGCAAATAACTACTTATTCTACAATTGCCAAAGAAAACAATGTCTCAGAAAACAAGTCTTTTTATCTACAATAGGGTTGTACAAGTAGAATCTTATATAACTCTTAAAGAAGATCTTATTCTTTCCTCAGATCTTTCACTATGTTTTATAATAAAATTTTGTTTAAGACCAAAAAATCACTAAGTCTTAGCCTAGTTGGATTCAAGAGTCTCAGCTTGTTTTCGTTAGGGACATAGTCTTTAGACCTTTCTAGAGACAAGTTTCTAGAACCTTCTAGAAAGAAGTCTCTAGAAACTTCCAGAAGATTCCTTGAATATTCTCTTAGAATATTCTTCAAAGATTCCCTAAAGATTCCCTTAGAAGGCTCTAGAAGATTCTTAGAATATTCTAGTAGATTCTAGGAAGTTACTTGAGAAGCTTCCTAGCTCTTGGATAGTTGCTCGCGAAGCTTCATAGTTCTTGGGAAGCTTCTTGATGCGCTTCCTTAGAACCATAGGCCAGTAGTATATATAGGAGTCGAGGCTGAAGAGTTCTTCAGTCTCGACAACACATCTCTTGGAGTTTTAGCTCACCTTTCTGGTGTTGTTCTTGTACTCATCTGTTTAATCTAGTTCTGCCACTTCTTCTTGAACTTCTTGTTAGATTTCAAGTCTGTATTTTGTGTCCGTGACAGTTTGTCGAGACTACCTTTATTTTAATATCAGAGCTGAATCCTTCTTGTTTGAGAGCGGATTACTCCTTTTCTTGAAGGTATTCTAGCACTTTAGGGGTTGCGGATTACCTTCCTCTAAACTGATATTTTCTCAATCACAATATCAGAGCTTAGTTCTTTGAGGCAGAGAGTGGACTACCCCTTTCCTTGGAGATACTTGAGCGTTCTAAGGGTTGCGGATTACCCTCTCTTGGACTGATATTAATTCCTTCTTTTTGTTTAGCATAGCTAGTAGAAAAGACTGTTAACATCGATTTCAGAGCTTTGCCTTCTTGATAGAGTGCGGATTACCCCTCTTCTCAAAAGCATTGAGGCATTTTTAGAGGTTGCGGATTACCCTCCTCTAAAACTGAAATCGTTTAGTGTTTTTTTTCTTTTCTCTTCTCCGAGTAGGTTTTAGTGACAGGTAGTGCTACAATTTTTTCCAAGAGACTTAGCAATTTCTTCTTCTCTCAAAATTTTAATCCATCTATTCTCTAAATATGGAAGTAGACCAGGTCATAGACAGTGCATCTCCACAAGTAGACAATAGAGTGGCAACTCTTGCAAATCTTCAAGCTCTTATGAATAGTGTACGAAAGGAGATTGCATTTCTTCGCAATCCAAGTAAAGAACCTCAAATTGATCTAGTGACCGAAGAAGCTAGACGCAAAATTCATAGCTTACAACAAGAGATTATTCGACTGAGAGAAGCAAGACATGTGTCACATACGATCCCTATAGATACTTCAAGGATTAGTATGAAAGAACCAAAAGCGAGTATGCCAGACAAGTTTGACGGAATAAGAGCCAACTTTCGAGGTTTTGTGCAACAAGTACGGCTTTACCTACGCGTATACCCTTCTCGTTATCCGAATGGATTTACCCAGGTTGCTTTCATAGGTACTCTTCTATCAGGAAATGCTCGCTCTTGGTTTGCTCTACTATTGGAGAAGGATTCTCCAATATTGTACGACCTAGAGGCTTTCATAGAGAGACTTACTGCTGCGTTTGGAGATAGCGATCGAGAAAGAGTGGCTGAAAGAAAGATACAAAATCTGCGACAAGGATCACGTTTTGCTGCAATCTATGCTGCAGAATTTCAACAGCTTACATGTGATCTTGATTGGAATGATAAGGCGTTCATGACACGATTTCGATATGGACTGAGAGATGATGTCAAGAACTTATTGATCACCATGCCTAAGGCGGATACTTTAGAAGAACTTATATCTCAGGCAATTATTTATGACAACCGCCTCTTTGAATTACGACAAGAAAGACGATCAGGCTGGAGAAATGATGGAACATTTGCTACATTTTCAAAAGGTCCAAAGAATCACTCCACAGATCCT
Source organism: Physcomitrium patens (assembly GCF_059467195.1). NCBI lineage: Eukaryota > Viridiplantae > Streptophyta > Bryopsida > Funariales > Funariaceae > Physcomitrium > Physcomitrium patens. The sequence goes on along the minus strand of NC_143433.1, from coordinate 8,193,133 downwards.
GAACCCATGCAAATTGATGCGGTACGTTTCAAACCCCTCACAGCTGAGGAAAGGAAGCGACGGTTTGAACAAAACTTGTGTTTATATTGCGGAGAAGCGGGCCATAAAGCTGTAGATTGTCGGAAGAAACAGAAGCCTCAAACAACAAGACTCAGGAGTACAAGCATGTAGGAAAACAAGGACGCCCAGCCACAATAGGGACCGTGCGGCTGGACATCTCAACATCCAAAATTAATCAAGGTCCCTTTCTCTCAGCTCAACCTTCAGATTGTTTTATGGTACCTTTACATCTGGGTATTCAAGAACTACAAGTCGATGCTTTATTAGACTCGGGTGCATCCGCTTGCTTTATAGATGAAGAATTTGCCAAGCTTCACAATATTTCTCTTGTAAAGAAACTTAAGCCTGTCCATGTAGAAGTCATAGATGGACGACCATTGTCTTCGGGCAATGTTATCCATGAAACTAAACCATTGAAGGTACGTCTTGAAAACCATGAGAGCAATATTGTGTTTAATGTTATCAAGACCCCTTCATGTCCTATCATTTTGGGACTATCTTGGCTTGATAGATATAATCCATTGATAGATTAGAAGTTGCGGAAAGTGACATTTCCAACAAACTCCTTGAAGGTGGAATCTGCCAAGACAATGTCTAGAAATAAATCCTTGTTTATAGGTGCAAGGGCTTTCATGAAGGAAGCCAAGCAAAATACACCTCTTGTCATCTTTGCAACTCCGACTCGAGAAGATGCAACTCCGACTTTGGTTATTCCAAAGCAGTATGAAGAATTCAAAGATGTCTTTGAAAAGAAGAATGCTGATATGCTGCCAGAGCATCGATCCTATAACTGTACCATTGAATTGCAAGAAGGAGCACAACCACCTTTTGGACCAATCTACAATTTGTCGCAGACGGAGTTGACTAAGTTGCGGAAGTACATTGACGAGAATCTAGCCAAGAACTTCATCTGTCATTTGAAGTCGCCAGCTGGGGCACCAATCTTATTTGTGAAGAAGAAAGATGGTTCACTACGGATGTGCGTGGACTATCGAGGTCTCAACAAGGTGACAAAAAAGAATCGCTACCCACTGCCTTTGATCTCTGGTCTTCTAGAACAACTTGGGCGTGCAAGGATCTTTACAAAGATTGACCTAAGGGGAGCTTACAACCTTGTGCGAATCAAGGAAGGAGATGAATGGAAGACAGCTTTTTGAACAAGGTATGGCCATTTTGAATACAATGTCATGCCATTTGGTCTTACTAATGCTCCAGCGGTCTTTCAACACATGATGAATGACATCTTTCGAGAGCATCTAGATAATTTTGTTGTCATCTATCTAAATGATATTTTGATATTTTCTAAGAACAAGGAAGAACATGAGAAGCACGTTTGTCTGGTACTCAAAAAACTACGGGAGCGAGGACTCTATGCCAAATTGGAGAAGTGCTTATTTCACCAAACTGAGATGGAGTTTTTGGGATTCATCGCGACTACGGAAGGATTGAAGATGGATCCAAAGAAGGTGGAAGCAATCATGTCTTGGGAAGTTCCGAAGACGGTTAGGGATGTACAATGTTTTCTTGAATTTGCTAACTACTATCGGATCTTCATCAAGAATTATTCTCAAGTTGCTACCCTCTTCACTCGGTTAACGTGCAAGGACAAGCTCGAATGGGGACCTATCGCAGAAAAAGCATTCCAAGATTTGAAGATGGTATTTACTACAGCTCAAATCTTGGTACATCCGGACTTTACAAAGGCCTTTTATTTGGAGACAGATGCTTCGGATTTTGCTTTGGGAGCTGTACTTTCATAGATGGGCGTAGATGAGAAGCTCCATCCAGTTGCGTTCTATTCTCGAAAATTCTCTGCTGCTGAGATCAACTATGAGATCCACGATAAGGAACTCTTTGCTATAGTAGATTCTTTCCAAGAATGGCGCCACTTTCTCGAAGGAACTGCACATCTAGTGACCGTATATACGGATCACAAGAATTTGGAGTATTTTATGTCGGCTCGGGTTTTGAATCGGCATCAAGCTCGGTGGAGTATGTCGCTATCCAGGTTCGACTTTGTTATTACTTATCGGCCTAGGAAGCAACAAGGGTTGTCCGATGCATTATCAAGGAGATCATATCTCGTGCCAAAGGCTGGAGATGCAGCATTTAATCAACAGTGCACGACATTGTTGAAGCCAGAGAAATTTCGACTCAACGCAGCTATTGTACCAATTGATGCTGATTTCCTCGACCAGGTACGGGCCGCAACCATTGAAGATTCTCTAGCCCTTGATATCAAGCAACATGCTAGTGATGATAAATTCAAGATGGAAGGAGATCTAATATATTTCGAAGAGCGGTTGTATATCCCAAAAGGGCCAACACGACTCCGAGTTCTTCAATCTCGTCATGACTTTCCAGCTGCGGGACATTTTGGATTCAATAAGACCTTGGAACTTATTTCTCGTGATTTTTGGTGGCCTCAAATGTGGAAGGATGTGAAAGATTTTGTTGTATCTTGTGACATTTGTTCAAGATCCAAAAACCCTCGACATCGGCCTTATGGACTTCTACAGCCATTGCCTATTCCACGCCGACCATGGTCTTCGGTTTCCATGGACTTTATTACGGATCTACCACCATCGAATTCATTTGACAGCATTTTTGTTGTCGTAGATCGGCTTACAAAGATGGCACATTTTGTCCCTTGCAAGAAGACATCGTCAAGCGAAGACACAGCAAGACTCTTTCTTGATAATGTGTATCGATATCATGGTCTACCAGATGATATCGTATCGGATCGAGGAACCCAGTTTGTGTCAAAGTTTTGGAAATCTCTTTTTGAGATATTGAAGGTGGATATTAAGCTTTCTTCAGCATTTCATCCTCAAACGGACGGCCAAATAGAACGAGTGAATCAAGTTTTAGAGCAATATTTACGTTGCACCATCAACTATCAACAAGATGATTGGGCCGCATATCTACCGCTAGCCGAGTTTACATATAACAACACCCTTCATGCGTCAACTCAACAAACGCCATTCTTTTCCAATTATGGATACCATCCGAAGCTTGACTTATGGAGTTCGTCAACGATTAACAATACGACAGCTGAAGGATTGGTGAAGGAGCTTTCGCAACTTCAAACTATATTGAAGCTTCAATTGCAAACTGCACAAGAATCTTACAAGGCGTCCGCGGACAAATTTCGGAATCAGGCACCTAAATTCATGATTGGAGACAAAGTTTGGCTGCTTCGATGAAATATTAAGACCAAGCGGCCATGTGACAAATTGGACTATCAGAGATTGGGACCATTTGTTATCCAGAAGCAGATCAGTCCTGTAGCATATCGTTTGGAGTTACCAGCTACTGTAAAGGTACATCCTGTCTTTCATGTTTCTTTGTTGGAGCCTTATCGAGAATCGTCTTTTCCTGGAAGAGTACAATATCCACCACCTAGCATAGAAATAGAGAACCACGAAGAATACGAGGTGGAAAAGGTCCTGGATTCACGGCAAAGACGGGGTAAATTAGAATACTTTGTGCATTGGAGCGGTTACGATATTAATGAACGAACATGGGAGCCAACCGAAAATCTCGCGAATGCGCCGCAAAAGGTACAAGAGTTTCATCGATGATATCCTGAGAAACCCAAGTCAGTTCGACGATAGCTTCTTACTGAAGCTTGCTCATCCAGAAAACAGAAAAGAGAAAAGAGCACCACCAAAATCCATAGTTGATGTAGTCATTCTCTCCAAGATAGCGTAGAACTTTGTTAGTAGCCCAAGTTTATTCTTATTGTTTTAGCCTTTGAATATGGATAGCCAAGATACTACACTTGTCATGTCATCTCAAGCAACTAGCTCACAAAGACGACCGCGAGATGAAGAACCGCCTGCACCACGACGACGTCGAAGGATTCCGAGCAACAGATCACTGGTGATTGTATTTGAGGTCGAGCCTGCCTACAATGGTCAGCCAGTAGGAGTGTTTGCAGGACAATTTCACAATGAAGACACGGAGGTTCATGCTTGGTCAGAAGTTGAAGGCGTGGGCCACTACCGTTGGCTTCAAGGACCATTGAATCACTTGCCTCGTAAACAACAATTGGAGTTCATAGCAGAGGTTATGCGACAGATCTTCATTTTCTTGCACTGGTATTGACTGACGATAACATTGCTTCTCGGAGACCTCGAAGCTAAAGGAGGAGGTGATGTTAGGGACATAGTCCCTAGACCTTTCTAGAGACAAGTTTCTAGAACCTTCTAGAAAGAAGTCTCTAGAAACTTCCAAAAGATTCCTTGAATATTCTCTTAGAATATTCTTCAAAGATTCCCTAAAGATTCCCTTAGAAGGCTCTAGAAGATTCTTAGAATATTCTAGTAGATTCTAGGAAGTTACTTGAGAAGCTTCCTAGCTCTTGGGTAGTTGCTCGAGAAGCTTCATAGTTCTTGGGAAGCTTCTTGATGCGCTTCCTTAGAACCATAGGCCAGTAGTATATATAGGAGTCGAGGCTGAAGAGTTCTTCAGTCTCGACAACACATCTCTTGGAGTTCTAGCTCACCTTTCTGGTGTTGTTCTTGTACTCATCTGTTTAATCTAGTTCTGCCACTTCTTCTTGAACTTCTTGTTAGATTTCAAGTCTGTATTTTGTGTCCGTGACAGTTTTATTAACAAAGACTTTGTCAAAAAAATAAGATATATCTTTAATTAAAAAAATCAAATCTATACATGTAGAAAAAATAAATGATTATTTATTATCTTTTGAAGATATTATACATAAAAATATACTTGTAGAAGTAGCAATTAGTAGTCATATTGATTTAATAATATTTAATATGATTATATCTTCTTTTAATCTAATTATTTTAAGATTATTATGGTAAGAAAGATATAATTCTCAAATAAACTTGATTTTTTGCAATCTTAATTTTTTCCATAGTTTAGCTTAAGATTTTAAAATTTTAAAATGTTAGTATTCAATTTAAAATTTTAAATTGAATGATTTTTAATTTTTTGTAAAGTTAACTTAAAGGCGCTCTTGCTTTAATAAATTTAAATTCAATCTAGTACCTAAACCATGAGATATGCTCCTTCAAAGTTGAGTGACCAAGATTGCCATAATAGGCATCCTCCCTCTACTTGAAAATTAACCAAAAATTCAATCCATCTTTAAATTCAATGAAATTTATGCCATTAGAAGATCAGCTTGAAGAGACACTTAAATACAAAATTTCACAGTAATCTAATTAGGAGGCACTAAGGAATGTCTTTTTAAATATGGGTGAACTAAACTACCAAGGCAACCGACCCTAGCGCACTTAAAATTCCACCAAAATATTTCTCTTCCTCCAAATCAAGCGACTCTTATCTTGTTGAAAAGCTAACACCAAAATCTACAATAAAAAAAATTCAAATAAAAATTCAAAAAATTAAACAATTGATTGAGGGAAATCTGAGGCTCTTGAACCCTTTGAGTATTTGGGAGGTCAAGAGAGCTATCTACCACAATGACCTATGTCTTAAAATCCAATGATCATCATTCACTACTTAAGATCCATGCATATACAACTACAAAGTTTAAAATGAGATTAAAAATCAAAAATAAAATTAAGATTAGATTTAGGGCTAAAATTTGGTATAACTTTGCTCTTCACCAAAAAAAAAGAGAGGGCTTGGAGAACCAAGCCACTGTTATATAATTGAGTGGTGGCTTGTAGGAGGGCAGCCACATTTCCACCCTTGATCTCTAAGACCCCTAATGTAGATCTATGTCCTTCATTCATCCAAGAGCCAATTTCATTACCAAGGTTGATGACTCTTATAAGTAGTCAAGAAAGCATTTTTTGGTAAATCTAACTTCTCTTCTATGTTTAAAACACCTTTTTATGCTAAGATTAAGTACTCACATGACTCAATCCATGCTCAATTGTAATTTTTATGAAAGTTTTTACCTTTAAGTAACTTAGCAGTTCTTATAAACTTCTTCAAAATAAGAATTTTATTGCTCTACTTGTATTTTGAAGGAAAGGGTGCTGATCTTGTTTTCTTCACTCCACAAGGTGAATCTCCTAACACCATTGCATTAAAAAGGTTTCTATCAATTAATGAACCATTTATGCTACTTGAATTTGTTAAATTTGGAAGAAATCTCAAAACTATTATTGCTAAACTTCACTAGATCTTTTAGAAAATCATAATTCTAATTCACTCTAAACCATGTGAAATTGATTATAGGTAAATTCATAGGCTTTTAATCAACCCTCATAATAGTGACTAACAACCTCTAAATTATTGAAACTAACTAAGTTACTATTCTAATCTTTTAACTCTTATCACTTTGGTCCTAATTAACCTAACTCAAGGAATTAAGCTATGATTTATACCATCAAAGATTACAATCCTAAAAATTCTATAAAACTAAATTCTATTTATATAAATTCTAAACTAACATGTTTAATTATCATAAAGTAAGAAAATAACAAAAATTAAAATTTTAAAGTATAATTGAAAGCTTACACCTTTTAAAAGTTTGATTGTTACATACAATGGCTTCAATAATAAATTATTCCAAAGATTTTGCTTTCAACATTGTCAATAATAAATCTTTGACATTATCCTTCAATCTATATTAAAATTTATTGATAAGGGCTTTGTCATTTCAATCCATGTCCCAAATAAGATTTTAGAATTCAGCACTATATATGGTAGCTCACTATGATACTTCTTGTAAAGAAAAGAGCTTAATCTTTATTACTCTTTCTTGATTATTTTCTTTGAATATTATTGTTAATACTTCTAAGAATGAATTCAAATCATGAAGGAGTCATGAATCATTTTCCATCAAAAATATAAATCAAGAAAGAACACTTTTAGATAGAAGTATTCCTATGAGTCCAACTTGAGTAAATCCATCAAGATATTGGAAAAAATACAATTTTAGATAAAGCTTGATTTTTTGTAAAACTCCTTGAAATTTTGATTTTATTCCATCAAAATTCTTAGGCATATTAATCTTTATTCCTATTATACTTGTAAAAACAAAACTTCTCGGATTTAGTTATAAGATTAATCTACTTGCTTCCTTCAATTATATGATTTCTTGATATAGATTGTGAACTTCTTTCATAGGCATAGGATTAGTATTTTCAAGGTTGATGTTGGTGATAAAAGAAATTTTTGTCCTAAAAATATTAATAAGTTTGTGAAGATCTACAATAGTTGCAAATCTATTCTTACTTCGATGAAGTACAATATCTATAATTTTTTCTTCTATTTCAAATAACTTAAAAAATCTAAAAGTCAAATTAGAAGAAGATAATCTACAACCTCTAATGTCAAATGAAAATTTTTACAAAGAGAGGTTACGTGTTATTTTTAAGAAAAAAAATCAGTATTAGAAAATTAAAAAATTTATTTAAAAAAGAGTAATCTGCAACCTTTAAAATACAATAATACAAGTAAAATAATCTATTCACTTCTAAAACAAGACAAGAAGAATAAGTTAGCATGCTTATCAAAGTATTAAAGATATGAACTTCAAAGAATTCAAATATCAATACATTCTTGTATCACTCAAAAAGACTAAAAAAGCACTCAAAGATGATGTGATATTAAATTAAAATGACTATTGCTAAATACAAAAAGATTAAAAAGTTTTAAATAAGACTAAGGACTAAAAAGATGTTGACAAGAGTGAAGAAGGCTTCATTTTTACCTCCATATATATTGTTAATTAAGAGCTATATGATAATATCCTATAGAACCTTCAAAATATGTTGACTTTATAAGAGATATATCTTAGTTTGCAAGGCAAGTTTTCTATATGAGTGCCATATAATTAGCTTGTTTTACAAACTACTAACACATGTTTAATTTTTTGACTAAGTTTGTAACCTATCAATCAAGTACAAATATATGTAAAGTCAAATGAATATTTATAAAGCTTCTAGGAAGCTTTTCTAAAAAATATTATAAAAATAAATCTACTTTTATCTATTTCTACTTAATCATATAGATAAATATTGGAATAAATATGTATGTCCATAACATGATATTTTAAATATAATATCATACTCTTTGAACTTATTAATATACTAGAGGCTTTTTAATACCTAATGAATGATGTCTTTTGAGAATTTTTAGACGATTTTTTTATATGTTATGTAAATAACATCTTAATCAATTCTAAAAACAAAAAAGAACATAAATTTCATATTTATTGTGTCTTACAAAAATTAAAAGATGCAAGATTCTATACCAAGATTAAAAAGTGTATATTTTATACTACCCAAGTTGATTTGTTAAGATACATCATTTCAAATAATAGACTCATGATAGATCTTAAGAAAATTCAAACCTTTATGAACTATTGATAAAGTAAATGTTAGACAAATAAAAGATATTACCTAACGTAAGTTGCTAATGGTTAAAGGGCAGCAAAAGATAATAGGAAAGTTATCAAGGTAGCGGCTAGAATTTATAGTGGCTGCTAGATTAAGTGGTAGCTAGGATTTGGAGTTGCGACTAGGTTAAGTGGAATCTAGGGTTCAATTGGATGAAATAAGGATGAATCAAAATGAAGTTGAGCTACAATAAATATAAATTCTACCTATAAGTAAAGGATGTTGGAAGTGAGAGGTATCTCATTCTTTACTTTTTTTGTGTCTAACCTTACTAATTTTTACTTACTTGTACCTTACTTATTGTATTTTTTCAATAGATTATGGGCCCATACACACTTAATTGTACTTTTCAAGTAAGTTGAAGTTATTTGCTGGTTGTGGCTCTAATGTAGAATAGATCTTTTGGTATTTCCTGATGTTAGGATTTGTATGATTTAATCTTGTGTTTTAGCTTGTAGATGATTTGATTTGGATCTTATAGATCCCTAACATTTTTTTGAAGGTTCTTAATTTGTAGGATTGAGTGATTAAGACCTTATACAAAGACCTTGATAATGTTGTTGGTGTTGTAGAAGTTTTAGTGAGAAAGTGAGTTTTATAAATTAAAAAACTTGATAGTAAGGCTGAATGGAATCTACATACTTGTTAGAAGCTTTGAAAGTTGAGTTAGAAGTGTTTGGAGTGAAGAAACATTCATTTGTTTACAAGAGGGTATTTTGAGATATTGCTAGTGTAAAATTATTTTGATGAATTTAAGCACATAGAGACTCTTTTTTTTTTGATATTTTTTGATAGATATATTCTTAGACATGGCTTCTAATGAGGGTGAAGATTTGAGAGTGATTGAAAAGTTTAAAGGTGATAATTTCTACCATTGGAAGATGAAAATAGAACTTTTATTGGCATCTTTGGACCTTTGGAATATTATAGATGAAAGTAAAGAGCCTCCAAGCATGCATGCTGATGCTAAAGACAGGAAGGACTTTACGAGATGTGAAAAGAAGGCTTTTGGCATGATTGCCACGTATTTGGATGAAACCAACTTTTCTCACATTATTTCTTGTAAAAAACTAGCAAAAGCATAGAAGATCCTTTGTAATATATATGAGAGCAAGAACTAGTCCAATATCATTTTTATAAGGAAGAAATTCTACACTTGTAAGATGGAAGAAGGTAATGACTTCATGGCTCATGTCAACAAGATAAAGATCCTTACTAATCAACTTGCAATTGTTGACAAGCCTTTAAAAGAGAGTGATATTGTCATGATCTTGCTTATGAGCCTTCCCAAATCCTACAACTACTTCATTGTTGTATTAGAGTTCATTAAACTAAAAGAGTTCACAATGGATTATATAACGACAAGACTTACTTATGAAGTGACTATGAAGAAAGAAAAAGAGCCTCAAAGTGAGGACTCGGCTCTCTTTTCAAGATAAGACAAGGAAAGTTATTTTAACCAATGTAACAATGCAAGAACTTGCTTCATTTATAAAAAATCAGGTCATTTCGCTAGAAATTGCTTCAAGGCTAAGAAAAGAGATAGAAAAAGTGTAAACAATGCTCGTGATTAATATGGAAGTGATGATTATGCATTCATAGCAAGTGAAGGTACTTCCATGGCTGCCATGGCCAAGTTGATTATTGATTTGGGTGCCACCAAGCACATGACTCCATGCAAGTATTCATTTGATACTTATGAAGAAATTTTAGCAACAAATATATGCATGGGAGATAATGGATTAATACAAGCCATTGGAATGGTTTCTATTTTATTAGAGATTATTTTGAAAAGCCAAACTAAGAAGATCAAATTGAAGGACGTCTTACATGTACCAAAGATAAAGAAAAACCTTCTCTCAGTAAGTAAACTTGTTTACATGGTTGTAAAATGCAATTTGATAAGAATGGATGTTTTGTGAAGACATTGAAAGGAGATGATGTCGCAAACGACTTTAGACATGGCAACTTCTACTTCATCAAGTATAAGAAGGTGAATGAAGTTGAAGTAGTGGCATTTGCTGAATTTCCTCAAGATCAAGACAAGTTTGGCATTTGGCATCAATGCCTTGATCATTTGAATGTCAAGAGTATGAAAGAACTCCAATCCATAGTAAGTGGCTTAGATCTTGGTCATATAAGCCACAATGCTATGACACTTGCTTATGAAGGTTGTATTCAATGCAAACAACAAAAGACTACATTTCCAAGTGGAGTTGCAACACATGCAACCAAGTTATTAGAGATAGTCCATTTTGATGTTTGTGGACCTATGAGGATGCCATTAATAGAAAGTGTAAGTTACTTTGTCATATTCATTAATGTTTTTTCAAGGAAGGTGTGGATTTTCATCCTTAAAAAAAAAAGTGAGTGTTTCACAAGATTTAAGGAATTTAAGGCATTTGTAGAGAAGCAATATAAGTGCAAAATCAAGATATTGCATATGGACAATAGAGGTGAGTATATGTCAAAGCAATTCAATAATTTCTTGAAGATGCATGGTATTGCAAGAAAAACCTCCACTCTTTATACTCTACAAGAAAATGAAGTTGCTGAAAGAGCAAATCAGACCATTAATGAGATGGCAAGGAGTATGCTTCATGCACAACACTTTGGACATGAGTTTTGGGCAGAAGCAGTGGTGAATGCAGTGTACACAAGAAATAGATATCCTACAAGTGCACTTACATCAATGACACCGGAAGAAGCTTGGAGTGGAAGAAAACCTTGTGTTTCTCATATGAGGACCTTTGGATGTATAGCTTATGCAAAGATACAAGATTGTATGAGATAAAAATTTGATGCAAAAGATACAAAATGTATCTTTGTTGAATATTGTGAAGGTACAAAGGCTTATAGGCTCATGTATTTGGAGACCAAAAAGATCATCAAAAGTAGTGATGTTCATGTTTTAACTGATCTTTGAACCTTGCTATATGATTTGTATCTGAAAAATATGAAATCATGATATCATTGTTGAAAAGAAAATTTGTAGCTTTTTAATACCCAACTTGAATACAAACAAGAACAACAATATACTATACTAAATAGTTTATCACGGAGACCAGACTTAAAATTAGTATACAAATACATATTATTTTCAAGGCTTTAAAAGATGATTCAATTTCTTTATTCTATTTAAGTTTGTCTTCACTTGTCAGATATGTAAGATGAGTTGCAATTAGAAAAAAAAAATCTTAATGAAGATCTAATAATAATTAGCAAATTTTAAAATATATTATACATCTTTGATTGTTTTTAAGGTCTTCTAATCCATAATAGTTTGAAACTTATTTGCATTGATTGTACGACCATCATTTGAAACGATGTACCATAAAAAGTTAACTTGAATAGTATGAAATATACACTTTTCTATCTTGGCATATAATCTTGCAACTCTTAGTTATTGTAACACATGATAAATATGAAGTTCATGCTTTTTTGTGTTTTTTGAAAAGATTAAAATATTATTGCCATGGACATATATATATACTCTAATTTTTATCTATATAGTTAAATAGAAGAATATAAAAATAGATTTATTTCATAATATTTTTTAAAAAAGCTTCCTAAAAGCTTTGTAAATGCTATTTTGATTTTATATGTATTTATAGATCATTAGTAGGCTAAAAACTTAGTCAAAAAATTAATCATGTGTTGGTAGCTTATAAAATAAGCTAATTATTAGTACACATATAAAAAACTTACCTTATAAGTCTTACAAAGTCAATACATTTTAGAGGTTCTATAGGACATTGCCATATAGCTCTTAGTTAATAAAATATGGAGGTAAAAGTAAAGCCTTCTTCACTCTTTTTAATACCTTTTTAGTCCTTAATCTTATTTTAAGACTTTCTAATCTTTTTATTTTTAATAATAGTCATTTAATTTTAATACAATATTATCTTTGAGTGATTTTTTGGTCCTTTTGAGTGACATAAGTATGTATTGATTATTTTCTTTTTCAAGATTTATATCCTTGATAATTTAATAAAAGAACTAATTCATTATTTTTATATTATTTTAGAAATGAGTGGATTATTCTACTTCTATTATTATTTTAAGAAGATTGTATAGTACTTTTTTTAAAATATATTTTTTTAATTTTTTAATACTAATTTTTTCTCTTAAAAATAAAAAATTGTCTTAGATAAAAAATTGATTGCACTCAAAAAACACATTGAAGAAAATTTGGCTAAAAACTTTATATGCCATTCTAAATTTCTAGTCAATGCTCCTATGTGATTTATAAAGAAAAAATATGGATCTCTATGGATGTATATAGACTATTAAGAATTCAACAAGATCACCATCAAGAATATGTACCTTTTATCTTTGATTTCAAGAATTCTTAATCAACTAAATCAAGTAAAGATCTATACAAAAATACATCTATGAAAAGTATACAATCTAATATGCTATAAAGAAAGAAACAAAGAAAAAATTATATTTTGATCTAAGTATGGATATTTCAAATATAATGTTATACCTTTTGGACTCATAATTGTATTGATTACTTCTCAATATATAATAAATGATATCTTTTGTGAATTTTTTAACTATTTTATTTTATTTTATTTAGACAACATCTTAATCTACTCTAAAAATATAAAAAAAGATGAAATTCATGTTTGTCATGAGTTGCAAAAATTAAAAGATGCAAGATTATATGCTAAGATAGAAAAGTGTATATTTTATACTACTCAAGTTGACTTCTTAGGATACATCATTTTAAACAATAGCCTTATCATGGATCTTAGGAAGGTTCAAACTATCATAGATTAGAAGATCTCAAAAATAATCAAAGATGTGTAATATTTTTTGAAATTTGACAAATATTATTAGATCTTCATTAAGAAATTTTTTCAAGTTGCAACTTATTTTATACACTGAACATGTAAAGAAAAACTTAAGTAGATGAAAGAAACTGAAATATCTTTTGAAATTTTAAAAACAATATTTATTTTTCCACCAATCTTGTATTATGTCAATTTTTTGAAGGCATTCTTTATGAAAATAGATGCATTAGATTTTGCTATAGATATTATTTTGTCACAAATGGGAGCAAATGATAAGCTCTACTTAATAGCTTTTTATTCTAGGGACTTTTCACCAATCAAGATTATCTATAAGATCCATGACAAAGAGCTTTTTGCAATCATGGATTCATTTTAAAAATGGCATTATTATTTAGAAGGCGCTTTTAGTCTAATCACTATATATACAAATTATAAGAACTTCAAGTACTTCATGTCAATATATGTTTTGAATCATTGCTAAGCTCATTGAAATATGTCTTTATCAATACTTAATTTCAAGTTTACTTATTGATCCAAAAAAAAACAAGATTTGTTAGATGCCATTTCTAGGCATTCTTATCTTAGACCAAAAGAAGAAGATGTAGTTTTTTATTGTAAAAGAATAATTTTCTTGAAGCCAAAATATTTTCATCTTTGAGTAATAAAATCAACATTGACTATTGATTCAATCTTTATTAAATAAATTCAATCAATTATGTCCTCTAAGTTTTTTCTTTATGATATTAAGAATAATTCTTTCAAGTCTTATGATACTTCTAAGTTTGAGTTTAAGAATAATCTATTTTATTTTGAAGGTTGATTATACATTCCAAAAAGCAAAGCACAATTAAGTGTTCTTTAAGCTTGTCATGACTTTTGAATAATCTAACATTTTGGATACAAAAAGACTTTGGAGCTAATATTAAGAGAGTTTTAGTGGTTTCAAATGTGAAAAGTACTTAAAATCTTTGTACAATCATGTGATATTTGTTTAAAATCATAAATTCCTCATTAGGATCTTATAGACTTCTATAGCCATTACCTATTCTAGAACAACTATGATCTTTTGTATCTATAGATTTTATTATAAATCTTTCAATTTTAAGTTTGTATGATTATATACTTATGATAGTAGATTGTTTTATCAAGATGGTATATTTTGTATCATGTTCAAAATCTATCATAAGTGAAGAAATGACTAAGTTTTTTTTGACAATATCTATTACTATTATGGATTATCCAAAGAAATTATATTGAATAAGAATAGTCAATTTGTATTAAGATTTTAGAAAATTCTTTTCAAGATTTTAAAAGTGGATATAAAACTTTCATTGACTTTCTAACTTTAAATTAAAAGATAAATAAAATATGTGAATCAAATTTTAGAATAACATTGAGGTGTACCATCAACTATCATCAAGATGATTAAACAACTTTTTTGCCATTGGCAGAGTTTGCATACAATAATTCAATGCATTCTTCTATTCAAAAAATAATTTTTTTTACTAATTATGGTTATCATCCATAATTCGATATTTTTGACTTTTTAAAAGTTGATAATCTTGTGACAAAAGGTTTGGAAAATCATTTATTAAAGCTACATGTAATAATGAAGGTAGAGTTAAAAGAAGCTTAAGAAAGACAAAAGATCAATGGGAATGCCTATCGCAAGGAACAATTATAGTTAAATTTGAGTAATAAGATATGGCTACTTCATTGCAATATCAAGACTACTCATCTTTGTGACAAGTTGGACTATCATAGGCTATCAAATACATGAACTAGAAGAAGATGCATAAACTTAAAAACCTATGTTAAAAGAAAAGTGACAAAATAGCAATAAAATAGTATGTATATTTAGAAGAAATTGGAATGGCTATTGCCAAAAGAGAAAGAAATTAGAGACTCTTAAATCTAGACTAGAAGCAAGAAAGGAGTTGACAAGAGTGAAGAGGGCTTCATTCTTGCATCTATACATACTATCTAACTAAAAGCTATGTGGCGATGTTAGTTCTACAGAAGATATTATGGAATTAATCTAATTTTATCTACTATTAACTAAATTATATAACTAATTATTGATTTACATATGTATATCGATGACATTATCCTCTTTTCTAGGGATGAATTCCACGAAGAGTGGTCTTCATATATTGAGGAAATCCAAAATACAGTGAACTATATTTGCTACAAATTCTAATCTTTATTCTCTTTAAAGATAATTGATAGGTCTTCTCAGCCATTGATAGTGTTTCATATCCTAACCAAACTCTAAACCCTAAACCAAATCCTAACCAAATTCTAAACTCTAAACCAAATCCTAACCAAACCTTAGTAATTTCTACAATAAAATTAAACCTCAATAACTAATGAATGAACCATTGATCTTAACTCAAATTTTGCACACTTTTTAAAAACTAAGTCGAAAATAATCAAATTTTTTTTGAAAAAGATCGAAATTACCAAATAGATGATAACCTCAAAAATATGCTCGGGTATTGGTCGACTTCCTTCTCCAACCTTGATACCAATCTTCTAGAGCCAATATCTCTTTTTTTCACCGTTCGATTGATTTCAAAATTTTCATACATATAGAAAAACAAGTCTTATATTCTCTCACATAAATTTCACTCCAATCCAATCAGTAGATTGCAAGAAATCTTAAAAATCCTCACTAGACCTAAAATTCTACTTTCTAAGACTTTAACTCACTTAAACCTCAATAATCCTCAATTCAACCGTTAGATCAAGCTCAAATCCACAAAAAATATTGAACACAACTATAACCATTAATCCACAAAATTTCACCCATAGATCTATTACAAAACTCTTGAAATCACCCAAAACATAAACCCTATTTTATTTCACAAAACTCAAGTCATTCAAAATAAATCTTGACTTTGTAATGCTCTTACAAAGTCAGTACAAATCCAAATCACCCAAATCCAATGCTTATAGAAATCCTACTCAATATTCTATCAACTCTATTCTTCGATGTGCCAAAGAGTCCCGAAGTCGTCGTCAAGACTCGGTTCGGTACCTTAGGTTCTGATTTCGACACTGATTCATAACCGGCTATCTCCGGGTATCAATATGTAGTTTTTCTAAGTAAATTTTGCTAGAATTTACTCTTAATTTCCTTCTAAAGATGCTTACATCATTTATTTTTCCAATCTACTTTGTTTTGCCTTATTTATGGACCTACAAAGTAAGTAGAAGTCACTTTTTAAAAAAGACAGCATTACTACTAAAAGTTTTACTACCTTCCTATCTTTTATCCATATTTTTTTACTTTATTTTTTAACTTGGCTCTTCTATAATAAGATCCATATTATCATCTTTCACCATATAGTCATGTTACAATACGACACCGCTCCAACGAACAAGATATTTCAATTTATTTTGAGTGTAGAATTTCTTCCACTTCAAACTTTTTATTATTGTTCATTTCTATAGAAAGAAGTGGAGCTTGTCATCTTTTTGGTATATTCATAGTCTTGTATGGTTTTAGAAGAGACATATAGAAGACAGGGTGGATCTTCATTATTTCAAGTAGATATTATCGATAAGAAATTGGATTGATTTATCCACAAATAGAAAAAGGTCCAAGCCTGCGATAGTCCAACTTATCATAAGGATGAGTAGTCTTGATATTACAACAAAGCAATCATACCTTGTTATGTACATTGAATTTTAGTTGTTCTTTTTGATAGGCATCCACATTGATCTTTTGTTGTTCTTGAGTTTTCTTTAATTGTACCTTTGTTATTGCATGTAGCTCTAATAAAAAATTTTCCAAACCTTCTTCCATAAGATTATCAACTTTCAAAAAGTCAAAAATATTAAGTGATGGATGATAACCATAATTGATAAAGAAAAATATTTTTTGCATAGAAAAATACATCATATTATTATAAGCAAACTCTGCCAATGGCAAGATGGTTCTCCAATCATCATATTGATAATTGATGGCATACCTTAAGTATTGCTCTAAAACTTGATTTATATACTCTATTTGTCTATCAGTTCGAAGATAAAAGGCCAAAAAAAGCTTTATATCTACTTTTAAAATCTTAAAAAGAGTTCTCCAAAATCTTGATACAAATTGAGTCTCTTTATATGATATAATATCTTTTGGCAATCCATGATATTAATAGATATTATTAAAGAAAAGCTTGGTAATTATTTTACTAATAATAGATTTTTTACATAATAAAAAATATGCCATTTTGATAAAATAATCTACTATCATAAATATAGAATCACACAATCCTAAGACTAGAAGATCTATGATAAAATCCATAGAAATAAAAGACCATGGTTGTTTTGGAATAGGTAATGGTTGAAGAAATCCATAAGATTGATGCCAAGGAGTTTTTGACCTTAAACAAATATCACATGATTGAACAAAGTCTTTTATAGCCTTTTACATTTGCGACCACCAAAAATCTCTAGATATTAGCTCTAGAGTCTTATTGTATCCAAAATGTCCTGCTTTTGGAAAGTCATGATGTACTTGAAGAACACGTAAACATACTTCTTTTTCTAGCACATATAAGCACCTTTCGAAATAAAGTAGGTTGTTCTTGAACTCAAACTTAGAAGTATCATGAGACTTAGAAGAAGTATTCTTGACATCATACACAAGATGATTAGAGGACATACTTGATTGAATTTGTTAAAAAAAAGTTGAATCAACAATCAATGTTGATTTCACTACTCAAAGATAAAATTGTTTTCACTTCAATAAGATTGTCCTTTGCTGATCAAAAGTTGCATCTCCTTCTTTAAGTGCAAGTTAAAAATGTCTAGAAAAGACATTGGACAAATCTTATTTTCTTGACTGATAAGTGATATTGAACTCAAATCTTGACAAAAACATGCTCCAACAAGCCTAGTGATAATTTAAAACATGAGATGACATAAAATACTTGAAGTTCTTATGATTTGTATACATGATGACTAGATTGGAAGCACCTTCTAGAGAATAATACCATTCTTGGAAAGAATCCACAATTGCAAGAAGCTCTTTGTCATAGATCTCATAGTTAATCTCGTTGTGAGCTCCAAATTCACCACTCATTAAATTCACGCTACACAACAGGTTCAAGAGATGGAATAGAGGGACTCCCAATTGTGAAATTTTTGAGTTAATTTAAATATAGATGTTTCTAGTTCAATTCAAATTAATTCCTTTCAATCAATGATTATCTATATTAATTTAAAATATTAAATAAAATTTACTATACAAATATAGTAAAAAAATAATTAACTAAGTTATTACTATTGATTGATAATAAGAATAAAAACTTAAGTTTGAATTAAAAGTTAAAGTTAAAAGTTAAATAAAAAAGTTAAAGTTAAAAGTTTAAGTTAAGTTAAAAAATTAAAGTTAAAAGTTAAAGATTAAATTTTAAAAGTTAAATTAAAAGTTAAATTTAAAAGGTTAAGTTAAAAAATTAAAATTAAAAATTAAGTTTATAAATTAAAGTTAAAAGTTAAAGTGAGAATATTAAAGATTAAAACTTATAACTTAAAATTTATTAGTGAAAAGGTGAAATATGGAGATTACAATGTAAGTAGTCAAGAAAGCATTTTTTGGTGTATCTAACTTCACCATTGTATTCAAAACACCTTTTTAAGCTAAGATCAACTATTCACATGCCTCCATTCATGCTTAATTATAATTTTCATGGAAGTTTTTACTTACAAGGATCTTGGCAATTTTTTGTAAAATTCTTCAAAATGAGAATTTCATTGTTTCATTTTTATTTTGAAAGAAAGGATGTTGATCTTGTTTTCTTCACTCCACGGTATAAATTTGGTGTCACCATTGCATTAAAAAAACTCTCATTAATTAGAAGAACCACCATGCCACTTGAATTTGTCGAATTTAGAAGAAAATTCAAAATTATCATTACTAACTTCACTAAATCTTTTACAGAATTATAATTCTAATTCCTAAATCATATGAATGATTATAAGTGCACTCATAGGCTTTTAGTCAACCCTCATAGTCATGACTAACAACCTCTAAATTATTAAACTAACTAAGTTACTATTCTAATTTTCTAATTCTTATCACTTTAATCATAATTAACTTAATTCAAGGAACTAGGCTATAATTTATAACATCAAGGGTTGTAATCCTAAAAATTCTATAAAACTAAATTCCACTTATATAAATCCTAATCTAACATGCTCAATTATCATAAAATAAGAAAATAACAAAAATTTAAATTTTAGAGTATAATTGAGAGCTGACACTAGGCTATTGAAAAGTTCTTGGAATGAAAAGCTACTTGGTGAAGTTTATCATCTATTATCATTTGTGATAATATGGCACCCAAAGTAAAGTTTGATGCATCTGTTTCTATAAAGAATGCCTTAGAAATGTCAATGTGATACATGATTGATGCAAAAACAAAGCCTGTCTTTAAAGCTTCAAATGTTATTTCCGCTTCTTGATTCTATTGAAGTTTGTCTTTACGAGTCAAACATATAAGTAGAGTTGAAATTCAAGAGAAGTCTTTAATGAAGATCCAATAGTAATTGACAAATCCCAAAAAATATGAAACATCTCAGACCATTTTTGAGATCTTCCAATCGATAATAGTTAGAATTTTCTTAGAATCTATAATAAGTCTATTGTTAGAAATGATGTAACCTAAGAAGTCAATTTGAATAGCTTGAAATACATACTTTTTTAACTTAGCATAGAGTCTTGTATCTCTTAGATTTTGTAATACATGACAAACATGAAGTTCATATTTTTCTACATTCTTAGAATAGATCAAGATGTCATCTAGATAATAGACAACAAAATCATCCAAAAACTCTCAAAAAATATTATTCATAAGATGTTTAAAAGTTGATGGTGCATTTTTAAGTCCAAAAAGTATGACATTATATTCAAAATATCCATACATAGTTCAAAATGTAGTCTTTCATTCATCTCCTTCTTTGATGTATACCAAATTATATGCTCCTTATAGATCTATTTTTGTATAGACCTTGGCTTGATGCAACTGATGAAGAAGTCTAGATATTAAAAGTAGTGGATAATTATTCTTAATGGTGATTTTATTGAGTCCTTGATAATCAATACACATCTGCACTAATCTATCTTTTTTCTTCACAAATAGAATTAAGGCTCTTGTTGGAGATTTAGAATGGCATATGAAGTTCTTCGCTAGATTTTCTTCAATATATTCCTTGAGTTGGACCAACTCATTTTGTGATAAATTGTAGATTGGTCTAAATAGTGGTTGTGCTCTTTCTTGTAGGTTAATTGAGTAGTCATAATATAAAAGTTCTAAAAGAGTATCTACTATTATACTGTAATTACTTACAGTATATAAAAATTATTTAGGATATATAATATATTCATAAATCTTGGTATATGTTAGAATGGTTAATAGATTAATTTTAAAAGAGTGAATTAAAAAACTTTATTTTGATTTTTTTTTTATTATAGCATTTTAAAAAATTATAGGACCGAAATATTTAGTATGAAGCCTTGAGAGGAGATTAGAGCCTAAAGAAGAAAATCTTAACTAATAGGAGGCTTATTGGGTAGGATGAAAGTAAGGCATGGTTGGATGAAGGCAAGGAATGGAGATCTTCATTCCTATTGGTCGAAGGCCATGCCCAATGGTTTCTTGAGGCAAATTCTCTCTATCCCGACATATTGATGCTTCCATTGAGAGAACCTTGAGGCACTAATTTTTCAACAAGTTGAAATAGAGGATGAAAACCCAGGGTTTATATTATGAGGAGGAGTTGGTGCCCATGATTTATTCAAGGCATTTACTCAATTTATGGAAGAAAGGCAACAAGTGCATGGAGAGGATATGAATACTACTGAAGATTTACAAGTAGTGGTAGAAAAAATTAGAAGGTTTGATGGGAGGAACATCACTAAATTCCTCAAGATTTATACATGTGAAATAGAGATGTATCAAGTTTCAAAAATGAAGATGATTACCACCTTTGATTTGGTAGTGGTACCAAAAATGAGAGAAAGGGTACAAGAGTTGCATACTGAGACTATATCATAGAAGAAATTTAAAGAACACTTGAAAGATGAATTTTTTTAGGAAGACTTAGAAAGAATGATAAAATAAATTTTTTTAGAATGGATTGGTCAAAGGCCAAGGAATCAAATGGCTCCAAATGAATTAATAAGGAAATTTGATACAAAATTTAGACAATTACTATGGCAAGAGAGGCAGCTCTTGGAAACAAGAAAAATTGGATTATTCTTATAAGTAACTGATGAATACTTGGAGGATAAGTTGCTCTTTTATCTAGCAAACAAGACATCTAAGAGTGGTTTTACAAATAATTGGAAGCTAGTAAAAGAGAAAGTGAGGTTTTTGACTAAACAACAAAAGATTAAGACTCGTGGTTTAATATCAAGGTTGAAACCAATGCCTAAATCTCAAAATCAAGTACCACCTCAAAAGGTGATCAAGACTAACAAGGATGGTGCTCTTGAAGAATTGATCAAGGGCATACAAGATTTGAAGGTAGAAATGACTGAGTTGAAGAAATTCCAGATAGCAAATTCATCAAAGAAAATTAAAGGCTCAAAGGAATTTATAGAGAGATGTATATGGTGTGATA
Source organism: Physcomitrium patens (assembly GCF_059467195.1). Taxonomy (NCBI): domain Eukaryota; kingdom Viridiplantae; phylum Streptophyta; class Bryopsida; order Funariales; family Funariaceae; genus Physcomitrium; species Physcomitrium patens. The sequence continues at coordinate 8,171,295 of NC_143433.1, read as the reverse complement.
ATCCAAATCATAAGCATGGTGAGTGTGATAGTTATTAGATTGCAATCAAGGATAGTATTATATATTTCAAAGACAACAAGATAAGACTTATATGATCAGATGAGCCTTTAAAGACTAATTTTGAAAAGGGTGGCATGAAAAAATTGATAGATGAGCAAATATCAAAGAATAATGCTATATAAGGAGAAGAAATTGAGTCTTATTCTATTATAATTGAGAAAAAAGTAATTTAGGATAATTCTTTATCAAGTATAAAAGCCATAATCAAGGAGCTGAAGTTATCAAAAAAATGACTGGATGAAATGATCTAGTTGATTTCATTAGCATTAAAGCATTTTTACATGAAGACAAACATGATGGTTTGCATGATGCTATACTTGAAGGAAAAAAAGGGTAGAGCTATTTGTAAAGAAGATGCTATTGTACTTGAAAGAAAGAAGAAGTCTCCAAGTAACAAAGAAGCTTATGAAGGACAAAAGCTAAAAAAGTTGCCTTCTTTTCCTCATTCTATAGATATATCAATACCAAAGGAATGGTAGGAGAAAGACAAAGTGAAGGAGAAGGATGATGTTAGCAAAGCCAAAGTTGGAGCTAGATATCAGAAACATTATATATTTAGTAACTATGAATAAAAAATAAAAAAAAATTGGCTGAGTATTTGCTTTTAAATGTGATCCTGTGATTAATAATGATTACAAAAAAGAGCAAGAAATTGACCCTAATGAGATTCAAGAAGAAGAAGTTGAAGAAATAGAAGATTTTTTTAATAAAGAAATGAAAGATGAAGTTTTGCAAATATTTGCCGAAATAAATATGAATAATAAGGGGGTTATTGTAGATACAACATGTATCCAAAATCAAGGTGAATTTGAATATGGAGGAGTACAAGGCTTAACTAAAGAAGTACAAACCATCTAAATTCAAGAATGTATAGTTGAAGAAATAACAAATGAAAAGATGGTTCACAATGATACAAAGATATTTATTTATGCTAATAACTACAACTTTGAGTGTGTTAAAGAAGGGAAGGTGGATTATTATCATTTATTTTGGACAAAGGTGAAGCTTGAAGAAATTTAAGATATGATTTAAGCTTTGATTGTTTATGACTCTAAAAAAATAATTGTGTCTAAGAGAATTTTTGATAAGAAAAAATGGTCTATTGATATCAACCAAAAATAGATATTGAGAGTTTCAAATAATATGGAAGATATGTGAATAGAGGTTTTTAATGGTACTTTAGACCACCAATATAATATATAGAAGAAATTTGATCAAAGACAATTTGAGTCATATATAGTTGCAATAATGCAATACAATGAAACATATATATTTTATGAGTTAGATGGAGCTATCATTAGAATTCCAATAGCAAGAAAGAGGGTAAGGATTTTTAAGAGAAAAGATGCTTGGTTTCAAATAAAAGATCTTGGAGAATTCTTATCTCAATATTTGATTCAAGAACATAAAGAAGAAGATTTAGAAAGAGATGAAGATGAAGAGAACAAAGATGATAAGGTTGGCATATGTTAGAGGATGTGTAGGTTTGGAGGGAGTAGATGTCATATTATAATTACTTATAGTATGTAAAAATTAGTTAGGACATATAATATGTTCATAAGTCTTGGTATATGTTAGAATGGTTAATAGATTAATTTTAAAAGAGTGAAATAAAAAACTTTATTTTGAGTTTTATCTTTTTTGATTATAGCATTTAAAAAAATTACAGGACCTAAATATTTAGTATGAAGCCTTGAGAGGAGATTAGAGCCTAAAGAAGAAAATCTTAACTAATAGGAGGCTTATTAGGAGGGATGAAAACAAGGCATGATTGAATGAAGGCAAGGAATGAAGATCTTCATTCTTATTGATCAAAGGCTATGCCCAATGGACTTCAAGGAGGCTGCTCGAGGCCTTATTAGGGATTAGGATTTCTCTTTTGAATTCATGCAAGCTTTGGAGGCTAATATCAGTAAGTTTAAGGTTTTGGATACAAATTGGGTGCAAATTTTATATGATTTGGAGTTTTTATGAAGGAGTTATTGGCACTCAAAGTTAAGGTATCAATTTCATACCTACTTTCACTCTTTAGGACATAACATACATTTAAAAATAGTAATAAAAGATTAAAAACTAAGGTTGGAGAGAACATTTTTTCGACTACATCTTTTATATATTATTTGATGAATTTGGAGTTTGAATAAAGAAGTTATAGAGGGTTGAAGTCAATACATCCAAATCAAAGGTAATAAGTAAGTAATTTTTTTTGTAGTAATAATTGGAGCCATATCTTGAGTTTCGAGATGAATTTTGGACTCAAATCTTTTGAAGAAAATAGATTATTGTGTGAATAAGCTATATATATAAATTTTGTAGGATTTAAATACTTAGTTTGTGAGATATGAAGAAAATTACATGTAGGTGTATAAAAACTATAGTTTGAAGCTATTGTTAGGATTTTGGCAATATCTCAAGATCCGCAATGAATTTGTAGTTGAAATTTGTTATAGAAGTTGATAAAAATACATGAATACTTTATGTAAAATTTGAATAAGTTTGGACAGTCGGATCAGGAGATATGAAGTATTGAAGTTCAGAAAAATTTCCACATAAGGATATACAAGGTTTTAGAGGATTTTATCATACTTTGGATGTTGTTGGTTACTTGAGGCTTATGTATTTGGTATAATTTCTCCAAGTAGGGAAATTTTATATATAAACTTATGGCTTTTTTTATTTTGAAGCTTGATTAAGCAATTAGTGATAGCCAAGAGTCCAATGCTTTGTTGAGGCAAACCTACCTCTATCCTAACACTACATTTTTTTTCTCAAATACATCTTAAAAATCCTAAAATTCGATTGGAATACCACTTGAAGTCTTTGCACTATTAGAAATAGATGTGGCATAAATGACACAAGGTGATCCTTCTTTTGCAACATACAAGAAAGCTCTTGCACCTACAAATAATGGTTTAATTATACTAGACTTATGGTTTTCTACTTAATTAACTATATTTTTAGTTATATTTTTAGAAAAATCAAGAGTAAAAGAAATTTAATCTACTTAAGGATTGTATTTTTCTAATAATAATAAACCTAAAATGATTGGATTAGAGGGAGATCTTATCATATTAAATACCACAAATTTATTATATCCATTAATTATTACTTCTATAAAAATGATTTCGTTAATAACATCTCCAAAAGACAACAAGCAACCATCTATGACTTCTATATGAACATATTTAGTTTTATTTATTAAAGATATATTAAATCTTTTAGCAAATTTTTCATCTAACAAACACACAAAGGCTTCTAAATCTGATAAGGCTCATGCTTTATAATATATAGGTTCTAAAATAATATTTAATATAAAAAAAAAAGAGGGTTCTGAGAAGAGAATAGGACCTTTATTAGGTATTGTATAAGGTTCCAGCTACACAGTCTCTATTGTAGCTCGATAAACTCGTTTTCCAATACATTGTCTTCTTTGACATTCATACTCTTCATTTTATAATTGCATCACTTCTTTAGACAATTTTAAGCAGTGTGGTTAGATTCTCTACAATATAAGCATAATCCTTCTTAACAGCAACGAGTCTTCTCTTGCTCAGTAACAGATTTAAAACATACCACATCAATTTGCATATCTTCTATTTTTGAATATATGTGTTGAGGAGGTGTTGGTGTCATCATTGAATTATAGTAACGTTGAGCTTTACTTGTCTTATTTTTAAATCAAAATTCAAAAATTTGATTGTCACACTTCACAACAAAGTCAATTGCTTGACTCAATGTTTGAGGATCATGTAAGTTGAGCATCAATTTTTTTACGTCATATTGTAATTTATAGAGAAATTAGGTAATATGTGCAATATCATTTTACTTGATATCAGTTGCAAGTTATCAAAATTATGAAGCATATAATGTTACGAATTGATTGCTTTATTGTAAAATATGGATCTTGTTGGTTGCAACACAAGTTGGATCATGTTTTTCATATATGGATTGAAATTCCACTAAAAAAGCCTCCAAATTATCAAATATTAGATCTTATAGTTCGAAAAAAGACCAAAATCACGTTAATACTTAACCTAAAAGAAGTGTACCAATGAATCTAATTTGTGATCTTAGAATTGGATAGCTTTGGAGTTGAAGTTCAATCATAAGTTGTACTTGATTGCTAAATCTTCAAAACTTAGATCTTTTGCCATTAAACTTCTCATGCAATATAACTCTTAGTTATTTATTACTGGTATCAGAGTAGAGATAGGTTTGCCTCAAGAAAGCATTGAGCTCTTGGCTCCCACTAATTACTTAATCAAGCTTTAAAATAAAGGAAGTCCTAAGTTTATATATAAAATTTCTTTTTTTAGAGGAATTACACCAAATACATAAGTCTCAAGTAACCAATAACATCCAAACATATGATAAAATCCTATAAAACCTTGTATATCCTTGTGTGGAAATTTTTCCGAATTTCAATACCTCATATTTCCTAATCCGACTATTCAAACTTATTCAAATTTTTCATAAAGTACTGATATATTCTTATCAACTTCCACAACAACTTTCAATTGTAAATTTCTTATGGATCTTAAGATATCACCAAAACCCTAATAATAGCTTTAAATCCCAGTTTTTATACATCCACATAAAATTTTCTTTATATCTTACAAACTAAATATTCAAATGCCACAAAGTTTGAATGTATAATTTTATAACACAATTATCTATCTTTTCCAAAAGGTTTAAGCCAAAATTTCTTTTAGAAACTCAAGATATGGCTCCAACTATTACTATGAACAAAATCACTTACTTATTGCCTTTGATTTGGATGTACTGACTTCAATCCTCTATAACTTCTTCATCTAAACTCCAAATTCATCAAATAATATATAAAAGATAAAGTCGAAAAAGTTCTTTCTCCAAATCCAATTGCTGATCTTTTATTGCTCTTCATAAACATATGTTATGTCCCAAAGAGTGATAGTAGGTATGAAATTGACACCTTAACTTTGAGTGCCAATAATTCCTTCATAAAAACTCAAAATCACACAAAATTTGCACCCAATCCATATCCAAAATCCTAAACTTGCTGATCTTAGCCTCTAAAGCTTGAATGACTTAAAAAAAAAAACCCTAATCCTTCATAAGGCCTCAGGTAGCCTCCTTGAAGCCCATTGGACATTGCCTTCAACCAATAGGAATAAAGATCCTCATTCTTTGCCTTCATTCAACCATGTCTTGCTTTCATCCCTCCCAATGAGCCTCCTACTAGTTAAGATTTTCTTCTTTAGGCTCTAATCTCCTCTCAAGGCTTCATATTAAATATTTAGGTCTTATAATTTTTTTAAATGCTATAATAAAATAGATAAAATTTAAAATAAAGTTTTTTATATCCACTCTTTTTAAATTAATCTATTAATCATTCTAACATACACCAAGATTTATGAACATATTATATGTCTTAACTAATTTTTACATATTATAAGCAATTACAGTATGACACTGGAAGGATGTTCTATCCTAGGAGAAGGGACTTGATTGGGTGCAGATGTTGAAGCTGCTCCAATCGTATCTATATCATCACTTCCTATTGTTCTTGTTCCTCCTTATGGTGGTAAACTGAGTTGATGCATTGCAAGCATTAACTCCCTCAATTGTTGTTGCATTTGTGCCATTGTATTCTTTATTTCAACAAGCTCTGCCATGATATTGTTTTAAAAATAAATATCTAATATTTTTCAAGATAAGTAGAAGACGGGACTTGAGAATAAAGAAGATACTAAGAACAATATTAGTTTAAAAGAAGATAATCTGCAACTTCTAATACACTTATGTCTTATCAAGAAAAAGGGATAATCCACTCTTAATCGAGAAAAGACAAAGCTTTAATAATATAAGTGTACTCTTATCAATCTGTTGAAGACATGAACTGGAAGAAGATATATAAATTTGAAAACTTGTGTTATAATAAAAGTGACAAATTAGTACTAAAGTAGTATGTATATTAAAAAGAAATTGGAATGACTATTGCTAAAAGAGAAGAAAACTAGAGACTCTTAAAACTACGCTAGAAGCAAGAAAAGAATTGACAAGAGTGAAAAGGGCTTTAGTCTTGCTTCTATATTTACTATCTAACTAGGAGATATGTGACAATGTTCTATAGGACTTCTAATATGTGTTGACTTTATAAGACACATGTATTAACTTATAAGGTAAGTTTTCTTTGTATAGGCTATATAGTTAGCTTGTTCTTCAAGCTACCAATATGTGTGGCAAATGGCCAACTTGTTGACGACATTTTTAACCTAAAAAGTCAATTAAAGATACCTATAAAGTCAAAGTAGCTTCTATAAAGCTTCTAGATAGCTACAATAGAAGATATTATGGAATTAACCTACTTTTATCTATTATTATTTAAATTATATAAGTAATTATTGATTTATATGTATATGTACGTGGCATAGGCCTAGATATTTTTTTTATTTGTAAACAAGTTATGGCATATCTATGAAGATTCATTTTAGAATTCAAGGTAGAAGAAGTCTTAGATTTAAAGTAGCACCAAAATAGATTAAAATAACTTATTCATTCATATGGATATGATATTAATAAATATACATAGAAGCCAACAAAGAATCTTGTAATTAGAGCAAAGAAGGTTAAGGTTTTTTATTAAGAATATTTATCAAAAATAAGATGAAGAATAATATATCTTTTTTAGAAAAAAAAAATAAATAAATAAAACAAAACAAAACAAAATCTAGGAAGGATAATATTTTACCTTATATTCTTATTTGTAACTTTTATGTATTTGTGATATTAAAGAAATAAAAAATCAAGAATCAACACATTCAACTTAAGAGCTATTATTTGTTAACTTATTAGACGAGATATTATAATTGTCACAACTTTTAAGACAACGTAATAGAGATAAAGATCTTTAAGAATATCATATCTTTCTTCAAATAAATAGCAAAATATATTATATTTGATATCACAATCTTAGAAGAAAATTTTAATATTTAGTGATTTTATTAGAAATAAAAAAAAATTTAATGGTATTCCAAATATTTTATTTAAAGGAAAGTACAAAGGCTTCAACAACAATCAAATGACAAGGAGACACGGGACACTATTGTTGGCTCAAAGGACCCATCAACTATCTTCAAAAAGAATAAAGATTAAAATATGTCGCAAATATAATTTGCCACATCTTAGATTTTCTCAACATATGATAATCGCTTTTCATTGAATTTATCTCTAAAAAGAGGAATAATATCATAAATATATATATTTACTCTAATACTTATCTATACAATTAAATACAAGTAAATAAAAATAAATTTATTTCATAATATTTTTTAGAAAATTTTCTTAGAAGCTTTATAAATACCACTTTGACTTTATATGTGTTTGTAATTAATTAGAAGGCTAAGAACTTCATCAAAAAATTAATCATGTGTTGATAGTTTATGGAATAAGATAATTATATATAACATATATAAAAAACTTATCTTGCAAATTAAAATATATATTTTATAAAGTCAACACATTTTAAAGGTCCTATAGAACATTGTTACATAGCTTTTAGTTAAGAGTATATATAGAGGCAAGAATGAAGCCTTCTTCACTCTTGTAAATGCCTTTTTAGTCATAAGTTTATTTTAAGATTTTCTAGTCTTCTTGTCTTTTACAATAGCCATTTTAATTTAATATTATATCATCTTTGAATATTTTTTTGGTCTTTTTGAGTGACATAAGAGTATATTGAGGATTTCTTTCTTTGAGGTTTATATCTTTGATAGTTATCTAAATAATAGATAACAAAATCATCAAGAAACTTACAAAAGATATCATTCATTAGTTTTTGAAAAGTAATTGGCACATTTGTGAGTCCAAAAGGTATGATATTATATTTAAAATATCCATATTTGGTAAAAATATACTTTTTTATTCATTTTATTTTTATGCATACTAAGTTATATGTTCTTTATAGATATATTTTTATATAGAAATTTGCTGGATTGAATTGATCAAGAAGTCTTGAAATCAAAAGTAGAAGTTACCTATTTTTTATGGTGATTCTATTGAGCCTTCAATAGTTGACATAAATTTGTAAAGTTTTGTCTTTTTTCTCCACAAATAAGAATGAGTCTTGATTAGAGATTTAAAATGGCATATGAAGTTCTTTGCCAAATTTTCATTAATATACTATTTAAATGCAATCAATTTATTTTGTAGTAGGTTATAAATTGGACTAAATAGTGGTTGAATTTTTTTTTTAAATCAATAGAATAATAAAAAAAAACAATGCTTTGGAAGTATATTTATATTTTCTTTTTCAAAAAAGTCTTGATAATCTTAGTATTACCTTGGAATGCCATTTGAAATCTTTTTTTTCATTACTAATTGGTGTGGCATATATTACAAAAGTTGATCCTTATTTTAAACCATGCATGAAAGCTTTTGCACATATTAATTATAATTTGGATATATTAGTCTGATGGATTTCTACTTGACTAACAAAATCTTAGGCTAAACTATGAAAAAAATCAAGATTACAAGAAATTTAATCTATTTAAGGATTATAATTTTTTAGCTACACTAATCTTAAAATAATTAGATTAAAAGGATATTTAATCACATTAAATATTACTAAGCTATTAGACCACTAGTTATTTTATCTAAAAAAATAATTTTATATATAATATCTTTAAAAGATAATAAACAACCATCTATTATTTCTATATGCATAAGTTTGATGTTCTTAATTAAAGATGTATCTTATTTTTGAACAAAATCTTTATTTATAAAACAAGTTGAAACTCTTGAATCTAATCAGGCTAAGACTTTAAAAATGTTTGGTCTTAAAAATATTTCTATTATAAAATAAGATGAAAGAACTGAAGAAAAAATAGAATCTTTATTAGATGTTACATTGTTGTAAGATAATATGAGTATATAGTAAAAAATAAAAATATGGATATTATTATAGAGGAGCCTAATAAAAAGATATAGTAAAAAAATAAGAATAAATGATACAAAGGTAGTAAAAAAATTAGTCTTAATGCTACCTTTTATAGAAAAAACTTTGATTTATTTTATAGAGGAATAAATGAGCCAAATCAAAATAAATGAGATAAGAAATTAATATAAGAATGTTTAAGAAAAAATTAAAAATATATTAAAGTAAAAATTATTTCAAATTACCAAAACTTGATATCTAAAGACAACTGATTATCACCCTGGATTAAAATCAAACCTCAAGGCATAAAACTAAGTATCTACAATGATTCTAAAGTTCTTTTGTCAATTAAAGAGTAAAATTTGAGAGCAAATTTGAGAGAAGATTTTTCAATATTATTTTTATTTCATTTGAATTAATATTGATATTTTGAAAGATTTTCAAAGTTAATGATGTATTCAATGGATTTAGATTTTGAGAAATAAAATTAATTTTTAAATTTTAGGAATTTATAAGTTTTATAGTATATTTATAGATAAAAATTAGATATATTATTATTGTGCTTTTTATAAATGAATGTAAAAAATTTAAGGTCAATTAAACAATTAGATTGATACATATAAAGATTTTTATAGATTATGATCTCAAATAATTAAAATTTAGGATCAATTAAGGATTTTATAATCTAACAATATTTTCTAATTTGATTGAAAAAAAATTGATAAAAATATTTTAGACTAGAATATCTACACACAATTCAAATTAAAGAGCAATTAAATAATTCAATATAGAAAAATCTATATTAAAAGTTTAATATTTAAATTGAAGAATGAAGAAAGCCAACAATGAAGAGGTTTTGGAAGCTTTGCTTGATATTGGTATGTGTAATCTACTTCAATTTTTTTGTACTTGTTGGTTACTTAGTTGTTGTAAGGTGTGAAAGTTTTGAATCAAAATTGTTAGTTTAATTATTAGTTATTGAATTTTTAATCTTCTAAATGATTATTAAGACTTTTTTAAGATTTAAGAATTGATTAAATATTGATTATTGTTAGTTTAGGATTTAGGATTTTATTAGGATTTTATTAGAATTTTATTGGAATTTAGAATTTTGTTTCGATTTTATAAGAATTTAACTAAGAATTGATTAGGATTTATTTAAGGTTTTTCTAAGCTTTAATTAGGATTTTATCAAGATTTATTAAGATTGATCTAGGATTTAGAGTTTTATTAGGGTTTCATTAGGATTTGATCTAGGATTTGATTAAATTTTATTAGAATTAAATTAAGGTTTGAATAGGATTTATTTATTATTTTATTAAGTTTTTTTTTAGGATTCTTTATTATTTATTTAAAATTTTTATTTCTAATATTTTTTAAAGATCATTATTATTTCTTTTCAATTTTTTTTAATATTTCTTGAAGATTATTGTTATTAATTTAAATATTTTTTTATATTTGAGATTAATTTATGAATTTTTTATATTTCTTTTGTATCTTCATTTAAATTTACTTTGGATTGATTAAAATTTAATTAGAATTATTAAAAATTACTTAAATTTTATTTAAAATTCTATTAAACTTGGTAGGATTGTTGTTGATTTTTTACTTACCTTTTAAAATTAGGTGCCTTGTGTATTTTCAAGCAAAAATACATGTAATATGACAATGCAAGATTCCAACCACATTGTCCTATTATAGCTATAAAATTTTATTTTTTGACATCTTGTCTTTTTTGGCAACTATGCTCTTCATTTTGTAATTATGTTGCTTCTTTGGAAAATATTGAGTAATATACTTAATTCTCTATAATATAGGCATAAATCTTCTTAACGACAATGAATCTTTTTTTGCATAATAAGAGATTTAAATCATATTGTATCAATTTGCATATGCTTTGGTTAAGATAAGTAAGCTTCCAAAATCTTAGAAGGTATTTATATGGCTTGATCTATACTTTTTCAATCAAATCTTTATTATTGGCATTTTTTAAGAATTAATTGTGACATACAATGACTTCAGTAATAAATTACTCTAATAAATCTATTATTGGCATTATCAACAATAAATCTTTGATAATATTTTTTAATCCATATCAAAATTGATTAATAAAGGTTTTTTCATTCCAATCTACATTGCAAGTACGATTTTGGAGTTCAGCAATATATATAGTAGCTGAATATGATCCTTGTCATAGCAATATGAGTTTGGTCTATATTATCTTTTTGCAATTATTTTTTCTAAATATAGCTGTAATACTTTTAAAAATGAATCCAAATCATAGAATAGTCATGAATATTTTTTTATCAAAGGTGCAAATCAAGAGAGAACACTCTTAGAAAAAAATACTCTAATGAATCCAACTTGAATGAATCTGTTAAAGTATTGAGAAAGATACAACCTTAGATAAAGCTTTACTTATTGTAGAAACCTTCAAAAATTTGATCTTATTCTATCAAACTTCTCAAGTATATTTATCCTTGGCTTCCTTATACTTGTAGAAGCAATTTTTTTGGATTTAGTTGTGGACTTGATATATTTGTTTTTCTTAACAATATAACTTCTTGGCATAGATTTTGAACTTCATTGTTGACTTCTTCCATAGGCATGGAAATAATACCTCCATGGTTCACATTAGAAATTTGTGAGATTTCTATTCTTAGAATATTGACAAGTTTTTAAAGATCTGCAAGAATTACAAATCTATTCTCACTTCTGTTGAGAGTAGCATCTATAATCTTTTCTTCTTTATACAATACAAAAAAATTCAAAAAATTAAATTAGAGGATGGTAATCTACAACCTCTAATATCAAATGAAAATTTCCATAATGAAAAATAATTTACTTTTTAAAAAAAAAAATAGTATTAGAAAACTAAATTATTTTTTTAAAGCTAGATATTTTGTAACTTTTAAAATACAACAATAGAAGTGAGGTAATTTATTTACTTCTAAAATAAGATAAAAATGATAAGTTAGTATTTTCGTAAAATTATCAAAGACATAAAACTTGAAGAACTAAAAAATCGAGATACTCTTATATTACTCAAAAAGATTGGATAATCACTCAAAGATGATATAATATTAAATTATAGTGGTTGTTGCCAAAACAAAAAAGACTAAAAGACTTAAAACAAGAATAAAGACTAGAAAGACATTGATAAGAGTGAAGAAAACTTCACTCTTGCTTTTATATATATACTATCTAATTAAGAATTATGTGACAATGTATTATAGGACCTCCAACATATGTTTACTTTGTTAGACACATGTCTTAATTTGCAAGACAAGTTTTCTATGTGTACACCATGTAGTTAGCTTGTTCCACAAGTTATTAATATTTGTGGCACATGTTTAACTTGTTGACTAAGTTTCTAACCTATCAATCAATTACAAATACGTGTAAAGTCAAAATTGCATCAATAAAGCTTTTATGAAGCTTTTTTAAAAGATGTTATGAAATTAATCTACTTTTACTTACTTTTATGTAACTATATTGGTAATTATTAGAATAAATATATATATCTCTGATATACTATACTAACAACCAATATTCTAATATAATAGCAAAATAACATAATAATATCAAAAAAAACATTTAAGAGAGATAATATATAAATATATATAGACTCTATTTCAATCTATCATACTATAAGCTGAATAGAAGAAGATATGTTTTTAAATAAAAGATGATGAATCAATATACAAATAAGTCAATATATCTTTTATATCACAAAAGAAAAATCGAAAAATGCAAGTATAAGTAGAAGAAGATCCTAAAGCTTTATTAAATAGTTTAATCTCAATAGTCAAGTAAATTCTTACAATATAAGCTTTCTATCTCTCATAATCACTCATAAGAATTGACTTGACAAATATGTCAAGTCATGGAAGTTTTTTTTACCTAAGTATTTAAACTTTAATTGATATTAAAAAATTCAACTAACTAAAAAAACTAAATAGATGAAAAACCACTATATGAAATTAAATTATATATATCTAAGGAGATTTGGCATCTAATATTATATTACATGAGAGATAGTATATATTGAAGTAAAAATCAAGTCTTTTTGTTAAAATCTTTCTTACTTTTAGTCTTGTTTGAAGTATCTTTAGTTTTCTTGTCTTCAGCAATAGCTATTTTAGTTTAATATTATACCATCTTTAAGTAATTATCTACTCTTTTTTAATGACAAAAGAGTGTATCAATTGTTTGATTCTTTGTGATTTATGACTTTAATATTAGTAAAGAATAAATTAATAAATTAGAATTTTTTTATGGATTTGATTCTATATTTATGCTTATATATAATGTTCTATTCTTATGGTTAAGCTATTAGTTATATTTCTAATCATCTTTCTATAGTCAATAACTAGTTTTACTATACATGCTTTGTTCTTAAGAGTTCTTTTTTTTAGTTGATTGTGATTGTTAATCTTTGATGTTTAGTATCTATACAACCATCAATTGTATTTATGTCTTTACTTGTCTTTTAAAAAATAAGTGGTTTATATTTTATTCTAATTATTTATTAAAAATACCAATATATTTATATTTTTGTTGAATTATAGTTCATAAACCATACTTTATCTTCTAATGTTTGCATTATAATGCACAATATTTATATTATGTATTGGAGAAGCTTGTCACTACTAGGTAGAACAACCTCTATTGTATCTTCATTTTTTCTCAAACTATTGTAATTAAATTATTATGTCTGTTTTTTAATCTTCAAATCTTTGATTGTATTTTATTTTTTTTTATTTTTTTATTATTTTGATGTGCAACTCTACATGTATCTTTTATTGAAAGCTTTTGATTTATTACTAGGTTTAAGAATAGTACCACCTCATATGTAGCAATTGTGTTGTTTTTGGCAATCAACACTCATGACTTAATCATCTTTTATTACTTTAGTGATTTTTATTTATATTTCTTTTTCTAATATGTTCTTTTATTTTTTCAAATTTATTTTTGATAAAATATTTTTTATTAGATATTAATTATTTTATAAACTAATTCTATAATTTTACATTTGCCATTAATAAATCATGGCTTGTTTATTATGAGGATCTTATATAAAATTTGTTTGTATTCATATTACTAGTATTTTTAAAATCCATATTTATATTCTTTAAATTTTATAATAATGTTGTACTGGTATGATATCTTTTTCATTTATATTATTATTTTTTAAATAATTTTTCACCATGTAGAATTTAAACTACTATTATGTAATATACATATGTTGGATTGTGTCTGTTTTTTGTTGTAGTTAGATGTTTTGTCTTTGTTTTTCTTAAGTAGATTACACTCCTTCATATATTTCTTTGTAAAAAATAAAACCAATAGCATATTAAAAAAATTATTATAATCTATTAATAGTTTTTAAAAAATTATATTTATTACAATACTTTCTAATTTCTAGTCTGCTCTTGCATTCAAAGTTATACAAAATATTTGTTTTGAGAAGTGGCTATTCCATTATAAAACTTAAGATTGAAAAGGTCTATCTTCCATAAATTATGATATTGAGACATATTAGATCAAGTATTTTATTTCTACTTTCACTATTGGATCTTTATAAATTAGATCTCTTTAAAACAGTATGAATTAAAATAAAATTATAATAGTTCCAACCAAAGCCATATATAAAAGATTCACAATGACAAAATTTTATTAGATGTAGCCATCTTATATTTCTTTGGATTCTACAAGCATTTTACAAATTTGGTAATTTTCTCTCATTTTTCATCTTTGCAAATTTGTATATTGTATTGACTTCTTAAATTATTGATACTTATGATTTGTCTTTCTAAAAATTGTCTTTTTAAGCATACAATTTCATTCTATTTGATAATCCAACCTTGAACTTAATTTAAAAATTTAATTTTGATTATTTTCAAAACTATCATGCTCTTATATATTGTCCATTGTTGAACAACTTACACTCTCTTTATATCTCCTTCTTATGTACAATCTAGATAGACAAGACACCAAAAATAAATAAATAAAGAAAATGAATAATAACAGCTAGCAACATTAGAAAACACGTGGCTCCATGCACTGCAGCCTTTGATGCTCACTCTCCGCTATTTTGAGAGTACAAATCCTTATAATGTTGCAAAACCCAATATATCTTCTACAAAGCATTTTGATAGTGTCTCATATTTGCCAATAAAGGGAATGGATCATTTTTTCTTTATATATATACTTTATATTTTTCCTCTCTCTCTCTCTCTCTCTCTCTCTCTCTCTATATATATATATAAATCTTTTTTTCTTTTTCTTTTTGCATACTGGTTTATATGCATGATGACACTTACTATGCCAAATTCACTTACATATACTTCAGAACAATGTTGTTGAAATTATTATAATATTTACATGTTCACAGATTTTGAAGAATACTTTTAACAATGAATTTGAAGATATCCTCTCTGTGCACACACATGGACGTGAAGTGCGAAGCTGTTAATGTGTAAGGACCTACATGTTCACAATTACAAGTACTTTTTCTATTCTAAAAAAACAAACAACAATCATTGGTGGACTTGGAATGGACTCGGAACCTTTTATAAGAAGAATGGTTGTTTTTGGGTTAGTGCAAGGGCAGCTTCTAGCAAGATCTAGAGGTTGGTTAAGGGGCCATGACACAATTTATAGTAGTTTGACGTTAATCTAAACAAAAAATGATTCCCATGCCTATTGCGTTTATGTAAAATCTACCTTAATTTTTTTCAAAAAAGTACTAGTTGGTGCATATATCTTACAAACTTAACATAAAACTATTGAAAAGTTGTAGGCAAAAAGGTGGACGGCACAATCCAAGATTCTTAATAACAATTAGGGTGTGGTGGATTTAAGAATCCCATGTTATGAGAATCCCACTCTAATTATTCTCCTAAATTTAGTTAAAGCCAATAATTCTAAGTCCAATTCGCCGAGTGGACCCTATCCACACCAGCGCAGTCAATCCGAGACTTTCCCAGAATACACTAAATCTAATAAAGTACCACCCAATGGCCGCCGACTCAATAATATCCAGCCTCACTATTATTATACCAGACTATATGCCACATACCCTCGATCGGAAACGCGTTCATTCACCGACGTTATCGCTAATCACATCCGAAAGCTGTTTTGCATTCATCCACTCGCATATTATAGGGGGGGAGTTGTCTCCCCTACAGGCACGTCGCCCCGGCTTCCCGTGCGGCCAAGTACTAAACGAGCTGCATTGCCTATTATGCTGTAGCAAATTTGCGTTTCTCGCTGCACATCGTATTGGAATTGTGCTTGTTGGGTCTTCTCTAAGCTTCTCCGCAGATTTTTAGAGCCTCTCTAAGTCCATTTTTCAGGTGAGATCTAGTGGCAGAGTGAGGTTTGTGAAGCATTTTAAAATTTTTTGAGATAACTTCGGTTTTGGGTTTTTAACGTTTGGTTTGTTACGTTCTCGTTTTTGGGGTTTCAGCACTCGAAGATGGATTTTCTTATGAATGCAGCGAAGATTGCTCAAGATGTGAAAGGTGATGGGAAGAAGAAGGAAGGGGGAGAGTCAGGGGGGTTTGGTGATATGTTGGGTGGGTTCATGGGCGGAGGTGAGAAGCAGAAGCCGAAGCCCAGGCGAGATGACGGAGAGTACGACGAGGAGAGGCCTCACGGGAGCAGATACGGTGATGATGAAGCGCCTCATAAAAGCCAGTCTGGAAGCGCAGGGCACAAGAAACCATCGACCGGCGAGCTTTTTAGCAGTGCCCAGGTGAGACTCTTCTGATTCGTAGTGCATGGAGGTTCTGTACACGATTCTAAACACTAAATCGTAACTTGCAGGATGAGTGGTTGTGGCCATATTTCAGCTTCTCCTAAGACAACTTTAAGTTATCTGCAATGTTTACGTGAGCGTTACCGTTGTTTGTTTTTTTATTGTTGTTGTTGTTGTTATCTTCCGAAGCTTCAGAGACAACCATTTTCTTTGAGAGTGTTTTTTTAGAGTAATGGTCTTGTCCTTCATGATTGAAATATTTTATCTATAGCTCTTCCGATTAGTGCTAGAGACTCCCATTATTGTAGATTCACGGTATCTTCCGTAGGGGATGTTCACTGCACATGTGCTTATTAGGTTAGACGTTGATGATGCTTAATCAACACTTTACACATTGTTGTCTTTGTTTGAATTCAACCACGATTAGACTTTTTCTTAAAATTACAGGAATTGTTGTGCATTTTTTGAAGGATGATGCGCTCATCCCTCTTTGCGCGTTTGTTTTCGCCCTGCAGGTCTTGTACCAAGCTGCATCCGGCGGGAAAGTTGATCAAGGCAAGCTTGCAGGTACAATGTGAACATGATTTTACTGGATCAATCAATTTTAGAACGTAAGAGGACATCACTGACTACGCTAACATGTCAAAATGAAGGGTTTAAGTCGCCGAGGCCTTAATCAGCAGTATTCAACTTTGCATGGTGTTTGCGATGCGACCGTTGCCCGAGTCTGTTTTTCTTTCGTGATTATTTTTTGTCGCTTTCCTTCGAAGCATGCCACTGAGAAAACTCAAAGGGCCGACTTGTCATCATAGAATCGACGTATTGTTCGTACGTACCTCGTCGATTCGAACTATTTTAGGAAAAATGAATGGGATTGATAGAGGTGGCTAACTAGTATAGAGTGAAAGACTATCTTATTCAAATTACCATCATTCCTGATAACAGGGGCTGCGTCCGACTTGCTCGATGGATTGTCAATGTATGGAGGAGAGAAGTCCCCCTATTCTGCATATGCGCAGCAGGCTAGTTCCTATCTAGACGGCTACGGAAACAAGCACGAGGCTCCAGGTGCCCACGGTTCGGCGAAACCCCACAGTGGTAAGTTTCAAGACCTCAATTGGGTCACAATCTTAGTCGAGCTATTCCTTTTACACCATTTCGAATCGGTGTATATAGTAGCTCTGGTATTGAAAATTAGATGCTTGTACTGCAATATCCGTAAAGAAGCAGCTATGACTGGGAACTTATCGGGTGTAATGGCTGAACTGTGCATGATTTCTGTGTTTTAATAATTAACATGTTGATGACCTTAATAACTACAGGATTGTTGAGACACGCCATCCCTAACTCGCAATTGGGTGCTTTTATCTAGGTCGTGGTCAGTCAAGTGGTGAGGACGAAGACTATCATCCTTCCAAACCCCGACCCTCGAAGTACGATGATGAAGAGTCTGAGTCTCGGCCAACCAAGCCCCGTCCTTCACGACATGATGACGAAGACTCAGAATCTCGTCCAGCAAAACCTCGTCCTTCACAATATGATAACGAAGACTCAGAATCTCGTCCAGCTAAACCTCGTCCTTCGCACTACGATGATGAAAACTCAGAATCTCGTCCAGCTAAACCTCGTCCTTCACACTATGATGATGAAGACTCAGAATCTCGTCCAGCTAAACCTCGTCCTTCACAATATGATGATGGAGACTCAGAGTCTCGCCCTTCCAGGCCCCGACCTTCCAAGTATGAGTCCGAGGAATCTGAGTACGGTGGCCGACCGTCGCAGCGCGAGGAAGAGCATGGAGGTAACCGTCGGCCTCAGAAATCCCTATATGGCGATGAAGGTGCGGCTTATATGTTACCTACCTGAACAGTCTTCTATCGTCTATGCTTGCGGGTGTGCCATCTCGTCTGGGATAATATGCTATTGATGAACAGGACTGATTAGAAGGGTATTTCACGTGAATGCTGTCAATGCTGTGATTTTTGAGCTCCAGTGTTATCACCCTAAAGTTGGTTTTTTCAAGAATGAAACTGATCTGGTCACATTTGCATTCTCGATTCTGCAGGATATGGCTCCAGGACTGATAACAACCAGGAGGAGGAATCAGAGAAGCCCAAGAAGTCCTGGTATGATTAGAGTGATGTCACAAAACGATGTCCTTCATCAGGAATGTACACATTGTTTCTCGTCTAGCTGCGTGGAAGGGGTTGGTTCTTGAGATGTGACCCGACAAGCCTTGTATGCAATATTCTACCTTTTTCAATGTCCGAATAACCGTTGTATAAATGGATCTGATCATTCAAATCATATTGAATCATCACACATGACCACTGGTCGTGTGCTACATTTATTTCTCTTAGATGTGAAATTGAACCCGGATATTGTGGCTAGTAATTTGTTTCGAGCAGAGAAATCATCCTCTGGTGAAACTTCGTGCACTTGCGAGAAGTTAATTTCATGTTTTTTGTTTCATTTGTGATGAAATAATGTCATATTCTCTGCTGTCTTAATATTGAATAATGAATCAGGTGATGCCTTAACTGTTGGGTATTAGTGATCAAATCTCAGTGTAACCAAAATGTTTGGGACTTTGAAACAATTCAAAACATCTGGGTGTTTTTTTTTTATTTTATTTTACTGTTTACTAGAGAATATATCCACTCTGTCATGCTGTGTATCATCATGAATCATAAGAAATATTTCTTACTCCATGTAAAAAAACAAACAAAGAATGTAGCCAAAGGACTTCTAATGAGACTTCCCTGTACACATTCACACAGACACTCTACTGCTCAAATACTTCGTCTGCAGACATGTCAAACCAACAAAGCAACACATGAGTCCAGGAAGAGTAAGACGAATAGAAGAAATTATTTTCTTATACCTAATCCTTACAAAGATTTATCTAATGACTTTCTGAACTGTTAACATCACAAAAAAAAAAAAAAAAAAAAAAAAAAAAACATTGAAACATTTCATTAATAAAAAATACAATGACAAGATAAAGTTTCAACAAATCAATCGAAATGTATTAACAATAATAAACATAAAACCTTATAAAGATGGTATGTAGATAGAAAAGTTAAAAAATCATTCAAATCATAAGAAAAAAATTGGAGTTGCTACAAAAAAACTAACTATTAAATATGTAAAAAGAAATAGAAGCAAAAAAAATTGAACATCCATAATTGAAGATTTTTCTAAATATAAAAATATTTTAAAAGCAAACATGTGATATATTGGATATTATTGCAAATGGATTAAAAACATTGGCAGTAGAGAGCTTGTATCAAGGGTGTGAATCTTGAAGAAAGAAAATCCTCAATACACTCTTATATCACTAAAAAGAATTAGAAAGTCACTTAACGATAATATATTATTGAACTAGAATGGCTATTTCCAAAAACAAGAAGACTAAAAAGTCTAGAAATAAGACTAAGGACTAGAAAGACATTGACAAGAGTGAAGAAGGCTTTATTCTTGCCTCCATATATTCTCTTAATTAGGAGACATGTGGCAATGTTCTATAGGACTTCCCAAACATGTTGACTTTACAAGACACATATCTTAAATTGCAAGACAAGTTTTTTATATAAATACCACATGGTTAGCTTGTTCCACAAACTATCAATACATGGTTAACTTCTTGATCAAATTTCTAACCTATCAATCAACTACAAACATATGTAAAGTCAAAATAATATCTATGAAGCTTCTAGGAAGTTTTTCTAAAAGATATTATGAAATTTTATCTATTTTTATCTACTTCTACCATATTTACTAGAGTACTTATGTATATCCATGACATTATCCCTCCTTCTAAGGATGAATTCCACGAGGATTGATCTTCATATGTTGAGGAAATCTAAGATGCAACAAATTATATTTGCTACATATTCTAATCTTTGTTTTCGTCAAAAATAGTTGATAAGTCCTCTTAGCTATCAATAGTGTTTCATACTAGGGCAAGAAGACCACCATGTTATTTGATTGTTGTTAAGGCCTTCATAACTTTATTCAAATAAAATATTTGACACACCATCAAAAATTGTTCCCACTCCTAATAAAATCACCAAACATTGGGAGTCTCTTCTAAGGTTGTGATATCAAACACCTTATATCTTGCCATCTATTTGAAGGACATGTTATTCTTGAGGATCTTCATCTCGATTTCATTGTCTGACAAATTGTGACAATTGTAATGTTTTGTCTAATAAGACTGTAAATAAAAAATCTTAAATTGAATTTGTTGAATGCTGGTTCTCCATCGCCTAAGCATTATAAATACACAAAAGCCACAAAGACAAATAAAAAATAAAATGTTATTTTCTTTTGATCTTTTTTTTTATAACAAAGATCATCTATTCTTCATCTTGGTTTTGATAGATGTGATTGATAAAAAGCTTCAACTGTCTTTACTACATTTATAAGATTCTTTGTTGGCTCCTATGTACGTTCACTAATATCATATTTATAACAATGAATAAGATATCCTAACCTATTTTGGTGCTGCCTTGAATCTAATACTTCTTCCACCTCAAATTCTTGATTATTATCCATTTCTATAGAAGGAGGTGGCATTTGTCTTCTTCCCAAGATATTTACTATCTTATATGGCTCAAGAAGAGATACACGAAATATAGGATGAATCTTCATAGACTCTGGTAGATGTAATCGATAAGTAACATGATTGACTTATTCACAAATAGAAAAAGGTCCAAGCCTAGGATAGTTCAACTTGTCATAAAGATGAGTAGTCTTGATATTACAACAAAATAACTATACCTTGTCATCCACGTTGAATTGTGGTTGTTTCTTACGATAGGCATCTGCATTAATTTTTTGTCATTCTTATGCTATCTTTAATTGTACTTTTATTGTTGCATGTAGCTTTGAGAAATAATTTGCCAAATCTTTTGCCACATCATTATCAACTTTTTAAAAGTCAAAAGTATCAAGTTGTCAATGATAACCATAGTTGGTAAAGAAAGATGTTTGTTGAGTAAAAGAATATATCAAATTATTATACACAAACTCTACCAATGGTAAAAGAGTTGTTTAATCATCTACATGATAGTTAATAATACACTTGAAGTATTGCTCCAAAACTTGATTCATCCATTTTATTTGATCATCAATTTCAGGATGAAAAGCTAAAGAGAGCTTTATATCTATCCTTAAAATCTTAAAAAAGATTCTCCAAAATCTTCATATAAATTTAATTTTCCTATTTGATATAATATCTTTAAGCAATCCGTGATAGTGATAGATGTTAAGAAAAAACTTAGCTGTTTCTTCATCCATAATAGATTTTGTATATAGTACAAAATATGCCATCTTAGTAAAATAATCTACCACTACGAATATAGAATCATATAAACCTAAGATTAGAAGATTGGTGATAAAATCCATAGAAACAAAAGTTCACGGTATCATATTACGTGTTGTCTTGTTTGAGAATGCATCAAATACCTAACTGTAGAAGGTGAGGTTGTATTTCACAAGTATCCAAGAAATCCTAATAGATTTCACTTATATGAAAAGAATATAATCCAAATTTCAATTCAAAAGTGCTAAAAAATACTCTTCTTTGTAGCCTCAATCATACATAAATTTCAATTACCTTGTTGCTTTCATATTTAAGCAATTTAGATTTTTCTTGTTAGCTCTAATTCTAATTAGTGAACTTTGATAAGCTGTAACTTCTAATTTGACCGTCCACTTGATGTAAAATTTTGCATGCAATTATTAATGTAAGTCTTCTATGTGCTTGAGAAATTTCAGCCCAATCCAAATTATAGATTGTGAGGAAACCTCCAAAAACTTCACTGATGTCACTTGGCCGCCAACTTGAAAGGTGATGCACAAGTTTTAGTAGTGCTTTCTCCTTCTCCAATTATTAACTTCAACTCAAAATTGATGTGTAGCTTGATCTTTAAGTCCTTCAACACCATGCCAAATTTCACCTTGACCTGACTATCAAATCTTTAGATATTATAGAAATCCTATTCAATCCAAATTTGCCAACTTTTGAAATCCTCTTGTGCTAAAAACCATATTTCTAAACCTCACTATTACATTAACAAAAAATTTTATATACACTTAGCAAATTTTTTTGTGTACACTTATACCAAATTTTGAACCATAGATGTTACACCAATTGCACAAACTAGCCAAAAGTGCTAGCCCTAATTGTATTATATAAAATCCAAATCACCAATACAAATTCCGATTTTGAATAATAATTGCAAAGTCTTTATAAAACCTAAAAAAAAAAGTCTTATGCCTTTGAAAAAAGCTTGAAGCTAGCTCTCTAATCCTTATTTTTGATCTCCTCAAATTCCTTGTACTTTGTCCTAGGTCATTGTTTTTGTGGCTAGAGGTCTGATTTTGACCTTGTTCTACAAATAATCGACTTCCAGGTATCAATTTAACCTATCCTAAGGATTTTTTAGCCTGATTCTATCATCAAATTAACTCTAATATCAAGCATATAAGCCATTCATCTCTTTTATCCTGATTTTATCAATTTATGGCCTTTTTGAGGTAGTAAAAGAGTATCTATATCCTAGAAGGTAAAAATACTAACTAACTTTTATCTACTTACTATTAAGACAAGAAAATAGGCTAAGAGGCTTTCATAAAAGCCTTATTAAAATATGTTGAATTTTTTTTGAAATAAGATAATAGAATATTAATTAAAAAATTATTTTTAGTCATATTTTTATCATATAGTCGTATCACAACATGACAATGGTTGTTCTGGAATAGGTAAAGGTTGAAGAAGTCCATAAGATCGATGGCAAGGAGTTTTGAATCTTGATCAAATATCACATAATTGTACAAAGTCTTTGAGTGCCTTCCACATTGGAAGCCACCAAAAATCTTTCAATATTAACTCCAAAGTCTTGTTGTATTTAAAATATTTGATTGTTGAAAAATTGTGACAAGTTTGAAGAACATATAATTATATTCCACTTTCCAGAATATATAATTGTCCCTCAAAATAGAGTAGGTTTTTCTTGAACTCGAACATAGAAGTATCATAAGACTTAGAAGATTTATTCTTAATATCATGGATAAGAGGATCAAAGGACAAACTTGATTGAATTTTCTTGACAAACGTTGAATCAACAGTTAATGTTGATTTTGTTGCTCAAACGTGAAAATATTTGCACTTCAAGAAAATTATTCTTTGTTAATCAAAAGTTACATTTTGTGCTTTTGATACAAGATAAGAACATCCAAAAAGGGCATATGACAAATCTTATTTTTTGGATCAATAAGTGATCTTGAAAACAAATCTTAATAAGGACATGCTCCAATAAGCTTGGTAATAATTTAAAACATGTACTAATATGAAATACTTGAGATTCTTGTAATCAAAATATACAATGTTGGAGTAGAGAGAGTTTGCTTAAAGAAATCGCTGGATTTTTTGGCTGATACTAATTGTTCAATCAAGCCTTAAGTTAAAAAAAAAAATACCAATTTTATACATAAAATTGTCTCTATAGGAGCATTTACATCAATACATAAGCCCTAAGTACCAAAGATCACCAAAAATGTGATAATAATATTTTAAAACCTTATATATCCTTAAGATGAATTTTTCTTGGACTCCAACAACTTGTATTTTACAATTGGACCATCCAAACACATCCAAATTTTACAAGAAGTACTAATGTATGTTTAACAACTACCACAATAAATTTCAACTACAAATTCATTATAGATCTTATGATATTGCCAAAATCCTTATAGTAGCATCAAACCGTTGTTTATATACACCTATGTATAAATTTCTTTATATCTCACAAAATAAATACTCAAATACCATAAAATTTTGATATATAGCTTCTTTACCTATTAACACATACTTTTAGAAATCTTGAGCTAAAAATTCACTTGAAAATTCAAGATATGGCTCCAACCATTACTATCAACAAAATGACTTATTGCCTTTGAATTATATATATGTCTTCAATACTCTATAACTTCTTCATAAAAATTCCAAATACAAAATTTTTTTTATAAGAAATATAGATCTTAAAATTTTCCTTGCATTTTTGCCTTTTGATTTCCAAAATCTATCATTAAACTCTTCGTATTTAAAATAGTAATAATATCTTAAAAAGCCACCTTAATTTCAAATGGCTATAACTTCATCACTATAATTCCAAATCATCTAAATCTTATTAAAAAATTATAGCCTAAATCCTAAATCTTACAAATTTTGATTTTGATTTTTAAATGCCCCTTCAAAAGCTAGCAAAATCTTTATTATGGTTACAAATAGCTTATTGAATGTCTATTCGAAAGTCACTGAAATTCTTATTATGATCTTGGACAGCTTGCTAAATGCCTATTGGATATGGAATTTGACCAATAGGAATGAAGATTTTAATCTTTTACCTTCATCAATCCATATCTTTCTTTCATCCCTCCAAATAAGTTTTTTAGAGGTTTGAATCTTCATCTTTGAATCTTAATCTTTTCTTTAAGTTTTGTAATAAATATCTATATCTTTTATAATTTAAATACTATAATCAATATAAGTAAATTTAAAAATAAAGTTTCTTATATCAATTCTATTTAAATTAATCTACTAATAATTCTAAAATATATCAATATTTATAAATATATTATATATTTTAATTAATTTTTATATATTTTAAATAATTATAATATATTTTTGATAATACTACACTAAAGATAAAATCTAATGCATTTGTTTCTTTAAAAAATGCCTTGAAAAAATCCACACGATATAAGACTAATGTAGAAGTAAATTCAATTTTTAAAGCATCAAATGATGCTTTGGCTTCTTTATTCCACTTAAGTTTGTCTTTGCAAGTCTAATGTCTTTTTAGAGCTTCAACTTAAGAAAAATTCTTTATGAAGTTCTAATATTAATTGACAAAGCTCAAAAAGCATTGCATGTCTCTTATTGTTTTTTAAAATCTTCAAATCCATGATAGTCTAGACCTTCTTCGAATCCATCATTAATCCTTCATTAAAAATGATGTATCCTAAGAAGTCAACTTAAGTAGTGTGGAATACTCACTTTTCTAACTTTGCATATAATCTTGCATTTCTAAGTTTTTATAAGACATGACAAACATGAATTTCATGCTCTTTTGTGTCTTTACAGTAGATTAAGAAGTTTTCTAAATAACAAATAATAAAATCATCAAGAAATTAATACAAGACATCTTCCATTAGATATGGTTATCATTTTACTTATTCTATAAATTTCTTTCAGAATAAATATGTAGATGGGAATTTGAACATAGGAAAAGACTAACCACATGAGCTTATATATTAGGGTCATACAATTAATTGTATTTTGAACCACTAAAATACCACAGAATCCTATAATGCTTTCTCCTACTAATAATATTCTTTCATCACGTGATAACAATAATATACAATCATACATTCTCAAAAGACTACTCAAAATACAAAAATTCCATCCAATACTAGAAATAATAGTCTTCTACTCCAATCAATCTTGCTTCACATAATTTTTGTAATCACAGACTTCTTTCGTCAAAATACACACAACTCTCAATTAACAACAATCATAATCTTCTATCCAGAATCAATCTTCTACAAAATCTGATAAAAAACTTCCAATATCTTCTCATAATAATTCAATCACACAATACTTCAATTACATACTCAATATCTCATAAATCAATCTCTCATTTATTCCAAAAATTTATTTCACAATATTTAGAAACTATCCATTACTCTTCAACTATAAAGAAAACAAAGAAAACAAAGAGGTAGTACAAAGCTTATCCCGGCTTATGACTATCGGAGTCTGGCCCTTCAAATATCTTCTTCAATTTACTTATGCTTTACTTCTGAAATTTGAGATTCTAACCATCATTCTATACTTAACTGTTTTTTACAACTAATTTAATTATCCGACCTACTGAATTGACAACTGTAGGATTGATTAATCTACTTTACCCATATCTTATAAAAAAACATTTCTATCCATTTTACAGATGTTGAAAATAATTGGTATATTTGTGAGTCCAAAAGATATGACATTATATTCAAAATATCCATACCAAATTCAAAATACATATTTCTATTCATTTCTTTTTTTAATGCATATCAGATTATATGCTGTTCATAGATCAATTTTTATATAGATCTTTGTTTGATTGAATTGATCAAAAAGTTCTTAAATCAAAGGTAGAGGATATTTGTTCTTGATGGTGATCTTATTGAGTCCTTTATAGTCTACACACATCCATAAAATTTTGCCTTTTTTCTTCACAAATAAGATAGGAGCTCTAGTTGGAGATTTTGAATGATATATGAAATTCTTAGCTAAGTTTACATCAATATATTCCTTGAGTGCAACCAATTCATTTTGTGATAGGCTATAGATTGGTCCAAATTGTGATTGAGTTCTTTCATGAAGATTGATGGAACAATCATAAGATCAATACTCTTGAAGAATATCTCCAATTTATTTTTAAAAACATCTTAGAAATCTTGATATTGGCTAGGAATATTACTTGATGTCTTCTTGCCATCAGAAATGGACATGGCATATATAAAAAATGATGACTGTTCTTTTATGGCATACATAAAAGCTGTCACACATACTAGTAAGGATTTGGATGTATTAGACTTATGTATTTTTACTTGACTAATAAGATTATGGATTAAACTATCAAAAAAATTGAGAATATAAAAAATTCAATCTATTTGAAGATTATACGTTTTTAACCAAGATAATTCTAAAATAATTGAATTAGACAAAGACCTTATTATATTAAATATTACTATGTTATTTTAATCTTTAATTGCTACATCTGAAGGAATAGCCTCATGTAAGATATCTGTCATGGACATACATTAGAAGATTCTTCGAATATTCTTCTAGAATATTCTCTAAAGATTCTCTAAAGATTCTTTTAGAAGGTTCTAGAAGATTCTTAGAATATTCCCTAAAGATTCTCTTAGAAGGTTCTAGAATATTCTTAGAAGGTTCTAGAATATTCTTAGAAGGTTCTAGAATATTCTGATAGATTCTAGGAAGTTGCTCGAGAAGTTTCCTAATTAGTAGAAGTTGTTGGAGAAGCGTCCTAGTTAGCGGAAGTAGCTCGAGAAGCTTCCTATTCAGTAGTATATATAGGAGTCGAGGCTGAAGGGTTCTTCAGTCTCGACAACACATCTCTTGGAGTTCTAGCTCACCTTTCTGGTGTTGTTCTTGTACTCATCTGTTTAATCTAGTTCTGCCACTTCTTCTTGAACTTCTTGTTAGATTTCAAGTCTGTATTTTGTGTCCGTGACAATTTTTCGAGACTGCATTTTCACTGGTATCAGAGCTAGTTCCTTCTTGTTAGAGAGTGGATTACCCCTCTTCTTGAAGGTGTGCTAGTGTTTTAGAGGTTGCGGATTACCCTCCTCTAAACTGATATCTCTTCTTTCTCAGTATTGGAGCCTTATTCTTCTTGGAGAGAGTGGATTACCCCTCATCTTGGAGTCTTAAGGCGTTTTAGAGGTTGCGGAGTACTCTCCTCTGAACCAATATTGTTCTCTTGTCAAAACTCTTTTTTCTTCTTTCTGAAGGTTAGCCGAAGGTTAAGACGTTAAAATGGCTGAAAGTTTGGAATCCAAACTAGACGCCATCATAAATGCTCTTGCCTCGTTGTCACATAGGACAACAGAGATCGAAGGAGTCATGGTAGGACTCCATAACAATGGAGCATCTGGGATAGCGCCATCTAAAGCATATCAGCCTCAAACTTCTGCGCCAGAAGAAGCAGTTCTACCTCCATTTCAACAAGATCGAGTAGTCCTACAACGAAAGGAGCCTCGAGTTAGTCTTCCAGATAAGTTTGATGGAACTCGTTCCAAGTTTCGAGGTTTTGTCAACCAAATCAGGTTGATAACAATTTTACAGCCCGAACGTTATCCGACGGAGGAAGCGCGTGTTGGGCTTGTTGGAACCTTGCTTACAGCACAAGCTTTGTCTTGATTTACTCCCTTGTTCGAGAAGCGATCGCCAATCCTGAGCAACTTTGAAACGTTCTTGGAGGCGTTTGCAGAAGCATTTGGCGAGCACGATAAAGTTCGATGGGCTACAACAAAGATCCGATCGCTACGACAAGGAACACGCTCTGCATCAGTCTATGCCTCAGATTTCAAACAATTGGCAAGTGACATTAATTGGGATGAAGAGGCGTTAGTGAGTCAGTTTTATTGGGGCTTGAAGGATGATGTGAAGGACTTGCTGTTATCTCTTCCTGATCCTCAAACGCTCAACGAAGCTATTAGCCAAGCTGTAAAGTGTGACAACCGCCTATAACAGCGTCGCCAAGACCAACGTCCAAGACACCAAATGACTCATTACGACGTGACTATGTCTGCAAATAGCTTAAACTCACATTCGGAGGCAACAGACATGCAAATCGACACGGTGCGTGTCCGATCTCTTACTCCAACAGAGAAGAAACGGCGTATGGAGGAAGGGTTATGTTTGTACTGTGGAGAAGAAGGTCACAAGGTTGGAAATTGCCCAAAGAAGCAAAATTGGTACCCTGACAAGACTAGAAGTGCGATGATTCCAGAAAACGACGACGCCCAGCCACAGTAGGAACCGTGCGGCTGGACAATCTAATATCACGACAACAATCAGGTTCCTCCTTCTCTGTCCAACCTGCCCGTTGTTTTACAATTCCTTTGTTTTTAGGCCCTCAAAAACAAAAAAACTTTAGCTTTATTGGATTCGGGGGCATCTACTTATTTTTTAGATGAAGAGTTTGCTAAACGCCACAAGATCCGTTTAGTACAGAAGTCCAAATCTGTTCACGTAGAGGTGATAGATGGACGACCCTTATTGTCAGGCAACGTTACCCACGAATCAGAACCTATAGAAGTGGTGTTTAAGGACCATAGTAGTCACGTTATTTTTAATATTATTAGAACCCCATCAAGCCCTGTTATCCTTGGTCTTTCTTGGTTAGAAGATCATAATCCGTCCATTGATTGGAGGCTACGAAGGATAACATTTCCTGAAAAAAATAATAATAAACCTGTTGGTAGAACCTACATGAAGAAATCCATGTTTATTGGAGCGAGAGCGTTCCTAAGATCGTCCAAGGAAGGC
The DNA here is from genome assembly GCF_059467195.1 of Physcomitrium patens. Lineage (NCBI taxonomy): Eukaryota > Viridiplantae > Streptophyta > Bryopsida > Funariales > Funariaceae > Physcomitrium > Physcomitrium patens. The sequence continues at coordinate 8,141,415 of NC_143433.1, read as the reverse complement.
GCACCATTTGTCATTTATGCAGCTCCAACTAGCGGCGAGAATATCTCAACATCGAATATACCAGAGCAATATAGGGATTTTGAAGACGTGTTTCAGAAGAAGAACGCCGATATACTGCCGGAACATCGACCATATGATTGCGCCATAGACTTAGAGGAAGGAGCGCAACCACCTTTTGGTCCAATATACAACCTATCGCAGACGGAGTTGGTAGAATTGTGGAAGTACATCGATGAGAATCTAGCCAAGAATTTTATTCGACATTCAAAGTCGCCAGCTGGAGCACCAATCCTATTCGTGAAGAAAAAGGATGGCTCACTGCGGATGTGCGTGGACTACCGAGGACTCAACAAGGTGACCAAGAAAAATTGCTATCCCTTACCTTTGATCTCCGGCCTCTTAGATCAACTTGGACGTGCAAGAATTTTTACAAAGATTGATTTAAGAGGAGCCTACAACCTTGTGCGAATCAAAGAAGGAGATGAATGGAAGACAGCCTTTCGTACAAGGTATGGCCATTTTGAGTACAATGTCATGCCTTTTGGTCTTACCAATGCTCCAGCAGTCTTTCAGCATATGATGAACGACATCTTTCGGGAGTACCTCGATGACTTTGTTGTCATCTATCTGGATGATATTTTGATATTTTCCAAGAATGAAGAAGAACATGAGAAGCACGTTTGTTTGGTTCTTGAAAAACTACGCGAACGAGGACTCTACGCCAAGTTGGAGAAGTGTCAATTTCACCAGAATGAGATGGAATTTTTGGGCTTCATTGCGACTACAGAGGGCTTGAAGATGGATCCAAAAAAGGTAGAAGCAATTATATCTTGGAAAGTTCCGAAGACGGTTAGAGATGTTCAGTTTTTTCTTGGATTTGCTAACTTCTATCAGATCTTCATCAAGAATTATTCTCAAGTTGCTGCACCACTCATGCGTCTAACAAGCAAAGACAAGCTCGAATGGGGATCACAAGCAGCAAAAGCATTTCAAGATTTCAAGACGGCATTCACTACGACTCCAATCTTGGTACACCCTGACTTTGCAAAGGCTTTCTATTTAGAGACCGATGCTTCAGATTTTGCTTTGGGAGCTGTGCTTTCACAGATGGGTATAGACAAGAAGCTTCACCCAGTTGCGTTCTATTCACGGAAGTTCTCTGCTGCTGAGATCAACTACGAGATCCACGACAAAGAGCTGTTTGCTATAGTGGATGCCTTCCAAGAGTGGCGTCACTTCCTCGAAGGAGCTGCACATCCAGTGACTGTTTATACGGACCACAAGAATTTGGAGTACTTCATGACAGCTCGAATTTTGAATCGTCGTCAAGCTCGATGGAATATGTCTCTATTACGATTTGACTTTATTATCACCTACCGCCCTGGAAAACAACAAGGATTATCTGACGCATTATCGAGGAGATCATATCTTACGCCAAAGGCTGGAGAAGCAGCGTTTGATCAACAATGTACAACATTGTTGAAACCAGAAAAATTCAGGATTTTTACTACTGTTGCAACTATCGATGACGGCTTCCTCAGCGAGGTACGTACTGCGACCATTAACGATTCTATAGCTCTTGACATCAAACAACGTGTCGATAATGACAAGTTTAAGGTGGAGGGAGATCTTCTGTATTTTGAGGAGCGGTTGTATATCCCGAAAGGACCAACTCGACTCCGAGTACTTCAATCTCGCCACGACTTTCCAGCTGCGGGACATTTTGGATTCAACAAGACTTTGGAGCTCATTTCATGAGATTTTTGGTGGCCCCAAATGTGGAAGGATGTGAAGGAATTTGTCCTTTCTTGTGATGTTTGTTCAAGATCCAAGATCCCTCGACATCGTCCGTATGGACTTCTCCAGCCATTGCCTATTCCGCACAGACCATGGTCTTCAGTTTCTATGGACTTCATTACGGACCTACCGCCATCGAATTCATTTGACAGCATCTTTGTTGTGGTGGATCGATTTACAAAGATGGCGCATTTTGTGCCTTGCAAGAAAACATCGTCAAGTGAAGACACCGCAAGACTCTTTCTTGATAACATATATCGTTATCATGGCCTACCAGATGATATCGTGTCGGATCGAGGTACTCAGTTTGTATCCAAGTTTTGGAGGTCCCTCTTTGAGATATTGAAGGTAGATATTAAGCTCTCTTCGGCTTTTCATCCTCAAACTGACGGTCAAACGGAGCGGGTGAATCAAGTTTTGGAGCAATATTTACGATGCAGCATCAACTATCAACAAGATGATTGGACTGCATATCTACCGCTTGCTGAGTTCGCATACAACAACACTCTTCATGCGTCAACTCAACAAACACCATTCTTCTCCAACTACAGATACCACCCCAAGCTCGATTTATTGAGTTCTTCAGCAAATAACAACCCAGCAGTTGAAGGATTTGTGAAGCAACTATCGGAGCTTCAAGCGACGTTGAAGCTTCAATTGCAATCTGCCCAAGAGAGTTACAAGGCATCTGCAGATAAATATCGAAATGAGGCGCCTGCTTTTAAAGTTGGAAGTAAAGTATGGCTTCTTCGACGGAATATCAAGACCAAGCGGCCATGTGACAAATTGGACTATCGGAGATTAGGGCCATTTGTTATCGAGAAGCAGATCAATCCGGTGGCATATCGTCTGGAGTTACCAGCTACTATGAAGGTACATCCAGTCTTTCACGTGTCTTTGTTGGAACCTTATCGAGAGTCAGCTTTTCCTCAAAGAGTACAAAGTCCGCCACCAAGTATCGAAATTGAAAACCATGAGGAATACGAGGTGGAAAAGGTACTAGATTCACGGCGTAATAGGAGAAAATTGGAGTATTTAGTGCATTGGAGTGGATACGACATCAATGAACGAACGTGGGAGCGTGCCGAAAATCTTGCCAATGTACCAAAAAAGGTACAAGAATTTCATCAACGATATCCTCATAAACCTAAGCCGATTCAACGATAGCTTCTTGCTGAAGCTTGCTCATCAAGTAGCATAAAAAGGGAGGAGGGCACCTCCAAAACCCATAGTTTGATAGTGTAGAACTTTGTTAGCAACTATAGTTTGCTCTCATCATTTTAGCCTTTAGACATGGATAGTCAAGATACTACACTTGTTATGTCATCTCAAGCGACTAGCTCACGAAGACGACCGCGAGATGAAGAACCGCCTTCACCACGACGACGTCCGAGGATACCGAGCAACAGATCGCTAGTAATTGTATTTGAGGTCGAGCCTGCCTACGACGGTCAGCCAGAAGGTGTGTTTGGAGGACAGTTTCACAATGAAGACACAGAAGTCCACGCTTGGTCAGAGGTTGAAGGTGTTGGTCACTACCGTTGGCTCCAAGGGCCGATGAATCATTTGCCTCACGAACAACAATTGGAATTCATAGCGGATGTGATGCGACAGATTTTCATTTTCTTGCGTTGGTATTGACTAATAACAACATTGCTTCTCGGAGACCTCGAAGTTAGAAGAGGAGGTGATGTCATGGACATACATTGGAAGATTCTTCGAATATTCTTCTAGAATATTCTCTAAAGATTCTCTAAAGATTCCTTTAGAAGGTTCTAGAAGATTCTTAGAATATTCCCTAAAGATTCTCTTAGAAGGTTCTAGAATATTCTTAGAAGGTTCTAAAATATTCTGATAGATTCTAGGAAGTTGCTCGAGAAGTTTCCTAATTAGTAGAAGTTGTTGGAGAAGCGTCCTAGTTAGCGGAAGTAGCTCAAGAAGCTTCCTATTCAGTAGTATATATAGGAGTCGAGGCTGAAGGGTTCTTCAGTCTCGACAACACATCTCTTGGAGTTCTAGCTCACCTTTCTGGTGTTGTTCTTGTACTCATCTGTTTAATCTAGTTCTGCCACTTCTTCTTGAACTTCTTGTTAGATTTCAAGTCTGTATTTTGTGTCCGTGACAATATCTCAAGAAGATAGCAAACAACCATTTGTAACTTCTAGATGTACATGTTTAGTTTTTTTTTACTAATGATATTTCTTATTTTTTGACAAAATCATTATCTATAAAATAAGTTGAGGCTCTTGAATCTAATAAAGCTAAGTCTTTGTGATTTTTTGGTCATAAATAAGCTTCTATTATAAAACAAGGTAAAGGATCAAAAGTAAGAATATGACCTTTATTAAAAGTTATACAAGATTGCAGCCACATGGTTCTTATTATAGCTGGAAGAACTTGTTTTTCAATACTTTGTCTTCTTTGGCAACCATGCTTCTCATTTTATATTTATATTTTTTCTTTGGATAATATTGAGCACTGTATTTAGCTTCTTTATAATATAAGCATAAGCTTTTTTGATGTCGTGAAGTCTTTTTTTTGCTTTATGAGGAGTTTAAAATATATCATATCAATTTACATTAGTTCTAGCCTTGATAAATATGTTTCTAAAAACTTACAAGCTGTCGTGATTATTTTATTTATTCCTCTCCAACCAAATCTTTATTCTTGACATCTTTTAGATAATCCATTGTTAAATGCAATGGCTTGAGCAATAAATTATTTCAAAGATTTTGTATTTGATATTGTTAGTAACAAATCTTTGAACTTATCCTTCAATCCATATTAAAATTTATTGATTAGAGTTTTGTCATTCCAATCCACATTCCAAGCAAGATTTTGGAATTCAATAACATATATGGTGGCTAACCGTGATCCTTACTGTAAAGATAAGAGCTTAGTCTCTACTACTCTTTCTTGATTACTTTCTCTAAGTGAGGCCATAAACACTTCCAAGAATGAATTCAAATCATAAAAGAGTCACAAATTCTTTTTCATTAAAGTTGCAAATCAAGAAAGAGCACTTTCTCATAGAAATGCAACTATAAATCCAACTTGAATAAATCCATCAAAGTATTGGAAAGGATGCAACCTTAAATAGAACTTGACTTGTTATAGAAATTCTCAAAATTTTGATCTTGTTCCATTAAACTTCTCAAGTATATAAATTCTTGTCTTTATCATACTTATAGAAACAAAATTCCTTGAATTTGGTTGTAAGGCTAATCTACTTGTTTCTTTTAATTGCACAATTTCTTATTACAGACTTTGAACTTCTTCTATAGGCGTAGGCATAGTACTTCTATGATTCGTTTTCAAAATACATGAGGTTTTCACTCTTAGAATGTTAATAAGCTCATGAAGATCTGCAATAGTTGGAAATTTATTCATACTTCTATTGACAATAGCATCCATAATCTTTTCTTTCATAGACAACTCAAACAAATTCAAAAAATTGAATTCAAGGAAGATAATCCACAACCTCTAATATCAAATGAAAATTTCTACAAAGAAAGATAATCCATTCTCTTTAAGAAAAAGATTATTGTTAGAAAATAAGATTTCTTGTTTAAAGGTAGGTAGTCCAAAATCTTTAAAATATAATAATAGAGGTAAGATAATTCACTTATTTCTAAAATAAGATAAAATAATAAATTAGTATTTTTATGAAACTGTCTAGGATATGAATTTCAAAGAAAGAAAATCCTCAATATAATCTTGTGACATTGAAAGGAACTAGAAAGTCACTCAAAGATGATATAATATTTGTAACAGGGTATAAATAAGATATTTATATAGGGATAGATAGTTAGAACTATAGAAGTTTTTAGAATTGAAATTAGATTTGTGGACTAAGTAGGATCTACCGTAGAATATTTTAGAAAGAATTTAGAGTGGTTACATAGGTGAGGCTCACCACCTAAGAATATTTTAGAAAGTCTAGGACAGTAGAATAAGGTATAAATAGGACTAACTAGGGCCTTTTGAGGCATCTAGTTAAGTATGGCTTTAGATCCTTTTTCTTAGTAAAATTCGGTTTTACATCATTATATTTAGTTCAGTTCTATTCTCTTTTCGTTTCCTTAGTTTTTTCTTTTTTAATATATTTTATTTAGTTTCGTTCAATTTTATTTTGGTTTATTTTATCCTATTTTGTGATGAAGCTTTATGTTATTATGGATTGAAAAGGTTTTGGATTTTTGAAATAGTTTGGTCCTATTTCATTAGTATCAAAGTAAGCATTAGATTGTTAGATTTTAATATCATGTCAATAATCATCATCTAGTCTAAGGTCAATTGTTATGGTCATATTGGATATTGTATTGAGGCTACTATAAGCCACTCTTAAAAAGTCAAACTAGAAGTGAAAAGATATTACAATAGTAAAGCCCAATGGAGAAATTTTAGTATGAGAGATATGGTAGAGGAATCCTAGATAGAGGCTAAAATACAACACCTCTTAGGCTGGCTACTTTGCAAGGGAAAATAAAAGCCTTAAGGACAAGAGAATCCAGATCTACTAGGTTGAAATTGAGTAAGTCTAGTACATATTCTGAGACTTCAAGATAAGAAGATATATGTCAATGGATCTTTAATATGTGACAATACTTTGAACTATCTAGGACAAATATCACTGAAGGAATTATATATGCAGCCAGCTATTTAAAAGATGCGGCAGCCAATTGGTGGTGAGATCAAATTCAAAGCTATAGAACTCAAGGTGGATTTTATAAATGGGAGGAGTTCAAGACTAAGTTTAAGAATCAATTTTGGCCCATCAATGTAGAAAAGATAGTACACGATCAGTTGGTAAATCTTACACAAGCTAGGTCAATACAAGATTATATCTTCCAATTCAAGTTCCTATGTGTGAAGCCAAATTTCACCACTTAATGAAACCTATGCCACACAACAAGTCTAAGAGGTGGATTTGGAGAGCTTTCAATTGTGTAATTGTTAGATTAATTTTAATCTTTATATTAAAAATTCAATTAGTTTAAGCCTTCCAAGTAATGGTTATCAATATTAAATTAACACGTTAAATAAAATTTAATATATAAATATAATAAAAATAATTACCTAAATTATTACTATTAATAGACCATAAGAATAAAAATTTAGTTTGAATTAAAAATTAAGTTAAAAGTTAAATTAAAAAAAAGTTAAAATTAAAAATTAAAATTAAAAGTTGAAGTTAAAAATTAAAGTTAAAAGTTAAAGTGAGAATATTAAAGGTTAAAAGTTAAACTTAAAATTTATTAGCCAAAAAGTGAAATGTGGAGCTTACAATACACTGTGAAGATGATAGTAAAAATAAAGTGAGAGAGGTGTAAGCGAAGGTACCTTGACAACACCTAAGGATTGAAAGTAGCGACCCCCCTCTACTTCAAAATTTGCCAAAATTTTTAATCGGCTTAAATTTGAATGATTCTTAGCTTGTTGCAAGGCTGACTTAAAGGCGCTTTTGATCCAACAATCTTCGTTGCAATTTAATGATCCAACCGTGAGACTTCCTCCTTTGAAGTTGAGTAATCCAAACTGCCACGGTGACTAATCCTCTTCACTTAGAAATTCACTAGAAATTCAGATTGTCTTTAAATTCACCAAAACTTATGCCTTTTAGAGCTTAGCTTATAAAGCTTGATGCTCCCAAAATTTCAAATAAATCCAATCATCAAGCACTGAGAAATGCCTTTCCAAACTTGATTGATTCAAACTGCAAAGGTAGTCGACTCCCTCAAATTCAAAAATTCACCAAAAATTTCTTCCTACTCCAAATCAAGAAATTCTTATCTTTTTTGGAAAGCTAACAACAAAAGCTACAACTATTCAGAATCTCACATTGAGACAATAGAAATTGAGTGACAAATTGAAGAAAATCCGAGGCCCTTAAAACCTTTGGGGTATTTGGAAGACCGAGGAGATATCTACCTCAATGAAACATATTTTAAAACTTAATGACCATCCTTCACAATGCAAAATCCATACATATACAATCACAAGGTTCACAATGAGAATTAAAATCTGAATAAAATTAAGATTAGGGTTTTGGCCAAATTTTGGTATGGCTCCACCCTTCATCCAAAAGAGGAGAGAGAGAGGGCTTGGAAAACCAAGCCTCTCTTATACAATTGAGTGGAGGCTCGTAGAAGGGTGGCTACATCTCCACCCTTGATTTTTAAGATCCCTAAACTAAATCTATGGCCTTCATTCATCCAAGAGCCAATCTCGTTACCAAGGCTGATGGCTCTTGTAAGTGGTCAAGAAAGCATTTTTTTGTAAATCTAACTTCACAATTGTGTTCAAAACACCTTTTTAAGCTAAGATCGACTATTCACATGCCTCAATCTATGCTCAATTATAATTTTCATGGAAGTTTTTACTTACAAGGATCTTGGTAATTTTTGTGAAATTCTTCAAAATGAGAATTTCATTGCTTTTCTTGTATTTTGAAGGAGAGGTTGCTGATCTTGTTTTCTTCACTCCACGAGGTAAATTCGGTGCCACCATTGCATTAAAAAGACTTCCATTAAGTAGAAGAACCATCATGCTACTTAAATTTCTCGAATTTGGAGGAAAATCCAAAATTACCATTTCTAACTTCCCAAAATCTTTTAGAGAATTATAATTCCAACTCCTAAATCATGTGAATGATTATAGATGCACTTACAGGCTTTTAGTCAACCCTTACAGTAATGACTAACAACCTCTAAATTATTAAACTAACTAAGTTGCTATTCTAATTTTTTAACTCTTATCACTTTAGTCCCATTAATCTAATTCAAGGAATTAGGCTATGATTTATACCATCAAGGTTTGTAATCCTAAAAATTCTATAAAACTGAATTCCAATTATATAAATCCTAATCTAACATGTTTAATTATCATAAAATAGAAAAATAATAAAAATTTAAATTTTAGAGCATAATTGAGAGCTCACAGTGTGTCTCCAAATTGATAATGTTTTGGAAGCGATGATGATGGATTAATTCCTACGAGGTTTAAAACCTCGAGTCTAATTAGAGGTAGAGCTAAGGGATCTATAAACATTCAAAGAAAAAATTTAGATTGCAAAGAGGGTCAATGCTATAGATTTCAAAAATCGTAGAGTATGAAATATAGTACATAATTATATGTTGCTATCTAATACTATAGCACAATAACCAATGCCAATAGATGTTCATGCCTTACAAGGATCATTGACACCATAAAGAAGAAAAATATTGGTACAAAAAGAATTATATTTCTTTTATCGAGAGTTGGGCCATCAGATTAAAGGTTGTCTAAAATGTCAAAATTCAAGCACTAGCAAGACAAGGTGTATTTGTAATCTTGAACTTACTAAGTTGATAATGAGATAAAGTAAGAAAATTGGGCTCTCTAGTAAAGGCACTGAGCGCCAATATTGGACATAGGTGGTGTCTCTTAGAGACAAATTGTATGGCCTAAAATAACTAAAAAAAAAATCAATTGATGCATCTAATAAGACTACTAAGAAGACAACGGTATTAAGTACGTATAGATTGTAGCTCTAAAGAAAATTATATCTCAACTAAAATTATTGATCAACTTGGAATTAAAACTAAGGAAATTAAAAGAGGAAGTATATACCTTGTAGATGATTACAAGAATGTATTGAGTGAGATATGTGAAGAAGAAACCTTGAACTTGATTGACACCTTTGTCTTAAGAGAGAGATTCAAGGTGGCAAAGCTAAGATATAATATTATCCTTGGTATACCATGACCAAAGATAGAAAATAAGTAAGTTACTTGGATAATAAGGATAATCTCTTTTAAAGATGGAAGACGCAAGGTGATTCTTTATACCTTCGCATAAATTAAAGAAAAAAGATAATCTGCAATAAAAGAAACAAATGTAATATAAAAGACTTACTCGTAGGAATGATCTTTATAAAAAAACAAATGTAATATGAATAATTGATATATATGATGGTTTCAAATCTTGCATCAGTGGTCAAAAAGACAACCAAAGGAATAGAATGGGCAAAACAACTCATATGAGAATATCAAGATGTTTTCCCAATCGACCTACCTAGTGGCATGCCTATTGATCGAGGAGCCTCTTTTCAAATAGAAATATTGCTTAGAACCAAATCAGCAAATTGACCAATTTATTACTTAACATTACAAGAACTTGAAGAGCTATGGAAGATATTAGACAAAATTATAGAAAATGGCTTCATTTGAAAAAGCACATCGCTATAAAAAACACATGTACTCTTTGCACCCAAGAAGAATGGTGGAATTTTCCTTTGCATCAATTATCAAGGCCTCAATAAATAGACTATTAAAATTACATCTCTACTTCTATGTGTGGATGATCTTTTTGATCAACTTCAAGATGCAACTATCTTTAATAAATTAGATCTTTAGAGTGGCCATTAGAAAATACCTATTATAAGAGAGGATGTAGAAAAGATAGTAATTTGTATGTGCTATGGATATTTTTAATGGCTAGTTTTATCCTTTGGCCTTACTAATGCTCCAACTTCTTTTATTGATCAAATGAACAGTTTGTTTTGAGACCTTTTAGATAAGTATATAGTAGTCTTTATTGATGATATTCTTATATATAGTAAAATCCTTGAAAAGCATGAATAACACCTACAAGAAGTGCTATGTTGGCTATAAGATAGTTGCTTCTATTATAAGCAATCAAAATATAAATTTTAGAAGTCAAAAGTCACCTTTTTGAGGCATGTGGTGTCTTCCAAAGGCATGCATATGGAACAAGATAAGGTAAAAGGAATGGAAGATTGGCCAATCCTCAAAGATGCTTCTAAAGTTTGTTCATTTTTAGGCCTTATTATATATTATCACTATTTTGTTCAGTAATTTGCTCACATTGCTACCTCATTGATAAACCTATTGAAAAAAGATGCGTCATTTGAATGGGAACTAGAACAGCAAAATGGCTTTGATAAGTTGAAGAAGGCACTCATTATTGTTCCAATATTGCAATCGCATGATCTTAATTTTCCTTGTATGCTTAACATTGATGCTTCAAACTTTGCTTTTGGAACAATTCTTCAACAAAACTTTGACAAAGGCCTTTAATTTATAGCATATGAATCACACAAGCTCAAAGGGGCAAAGCATAATTACTTTGCATGTGATCAAGAGCAATTAGTAATTGTACATGTCTAAAAGATGTAGTGACACTATTTATTAGAAAAAATAGTGGTTATTTGGACTGTCTATTGACCATTGCTATATGATTTACATTTGAAAAATATGAAATTGTAACATCATTATTAAAAAGAATAGTAACAATTTTATAATATCCAACTTAAATACAAGCAAGGGCGGCAACATATTGTACCAAACAACTTATTGTAAAAATAAAACTTGAAGAACAAATCAAAAACCAAGACAAAAGTTCCTACCATTAGTAGTATTATTTCAAATCTAATAAAAGAGGTAGAATGGAAAGAAGTTATTCATTGAGATGTTTATTTTAAGATAGTTAGTGATCAACTGAAGGTGGATAATATGTTGTATCAAGATTAAATTCTTTGTAATGGCTTGCTCTATTTTAAGAAGCAAATTTATGTACTTGACAATGCTAAACTTCGGATGCATATACTTTAGAAGAGACATGACATCCTAATATTTGGATATCTAGGACAAGAAAAGATCGTAGAATGGATCTCAAGGACATGATTTTAAGCAAGTTTGGATCATAATGTTTAAGCCTTTGTATGCTCCTGTGAGTCATGTCAACATAACAAAGCACACAACGTAGTGTCTCTTGGACTATTGCAGCCAATTTTGCTATTTACGACACCTTTAGAGTACATGACTATGGATCTCAATACGTGTTTGTTACAAATACCTTATAATCATACCATAGTTGCCATCTTTGTAGATCCATTCTTGAAGCAACTTTACTTGGCCATGATGTGCTTACATATTGATGCCCCGACACTTGTACAAGTCTTCTTTCATACCATCTTTTGTCACTATGGATTACCTCATGTCATTATTTTACATCCAGATCCATGCTTCACAGGAAGTTTTTGGTAAGTCTTGTGTAAGCTACTAGGTACAGAACTTGCCATGTCTATAATCTTCTATCTCCAAACAAATGGACAAATAGAGCATACAAATTGGACCTTGAAAAATATGCTGCAAGTATTTGTGGTGGTTCATCATAATAATCAAGATGAATACTTAATGCCTTTGAAATTTGCTTACAATGATAGTATTTAAGCAAATATCAATCATTTACAATTTTTCCTTAATATTAGTCAATATCTGATTATGTCAGCAACTCTCCATTGTTCCATAAATATCAACAACTTAACAATGGAAGAATTTAAACAACAACTTATAATGGCCTTATAAGAAGCACAACACTGCCTCCTTATTATATAGAATCGACAGATGTAATATGCGGATAACCGTCGATAATATAAGATCTTTTCGAAGGATGATTAGGTATTACTCTCTAATACCAACTTACTACTTGCTACATCAATCCAAATTCGTAAATTAACACCTCAATGGCTTAGATCTTTCCATATTTTTTTAGTGATTTTTGATGTCACATATCACCTCAAGCTTTTGCCACATATTTGAGTCTATCCAATCTTGTATGTTTTATAATTGAAAGAATTTTATACCGAACTAAAGTACTTTTTGAATTAATATCAACCACCACCACTACCAGTTGTAGTTTATGACCAACAAGAATATGAAGCGGATAGTATTTTTGAGCATTGCTATCTTTGCCATGGTAGTAGTTGCCCACAACTTTAGTACAAAGTTCTTTGGAAAGGTTATCCCATTCATGATGCAATATGAAAACCTGAACAAAACCTCATCCATTACTAAGAGACAATTTAGAGATACCATTAAGAGTGAAATGAGAACGTTCTGCATTAATATAGAGTAATTAATTATAACAGGGTATAGATAAGATATTTATTTAGAGATAAATAATTAAAACCATGGAATTTTCTAGAATTAGAATTAAGTTAAAAGACCATGTAGGATCTATCGTGGAACATTCTAAAAATAAAATAAAGGATAGTTGTTTAGATGGAGCCTATCATAGAACCTTTTAGAAAAGGCTTAAAGTAGCTATCTAGGTATGGCTCACTATAAAACCTTCTAGAGAAGGAATTTAATGTGATTATTTAGGTAGAATCTATAATCTAAGAATATTTTAGAAAGTCCAAGGTAATAGAATAAGATATAAATAGAACTAACCAAGGTCTTTTGGAGCATCTAGATAGTTATGGCTTTGGATCCTTTGTCTTAGTAAAATTTGATTTTGTATCTTTCTATTCAATTTTGTTCTGTTCTATTTTTGTTTGTTTAATTTTGTCTTTCATGTCTTCTTTTGTTTTGTTCTATTTACTTTTATTCTACTTTATTTTGTCATATTTTGTAATAAGACTTTATATTGTTGTGGATTAGAAGGATCTTAGATTTTTGAGATAGTTTGGTCTTGTTTCAATATTGAACTAGAATGGCTATTACTAAAAAATAAGAAGACTAAAAAGTCTTGAAATAAGACTAAAGACTAGTAGGACATTGGCAAGAGTGAAGAAGGCTTCACTCTTGCTTCTATATGTATTCTTAACTAGAAGCTATATAGTCATGATGTAATACAACTATATGGTAAAAATGTAATAAAAAACAAATTTTTAATTAATATCTAATTATATTGATTCAATAATAATTCAAGATATTTAAACATGGCTTTTATAAAAGTCGCTTAGTTTCTTTTCTTATCTTAATAATTAGTAGGTTAAAGGTTGGTTAGTAATTTTATCTTTTAGGCTCTAGAGATTCTTTTATTGCCTTAGATAGACCATAAATTGATAAAATCAAGTTAAAAGAAGTGAATAATTAGCATGGTCGATACTAGGATTAATTTGAAGGTAGGATTGGACTAAAAAATTCCTAGAATAGGTTAGATTGATATCCAAGGGTCGACCATGTATGATACATGGTCGAAATTAGACCTCTAGCGACTAAAACAACAATCTAGGACAAAATAGGATTACATTCAAAGATCGGCAATTAGCATTCAAGAGCTAGCTTAGAGCTTATTTCAAAGACGTAAGGCTTATTTTTTTAGGTTTTTTTGAAACTTGAAAATTATTGTTCAAAGTCAAGGTTTGTTTTGGCAACTTGGCATTTATGCAATACAATTAAGTCTAATAGTCTCGGCTAGTTCATAAAATTGGTATCACATCTATAATTCAAAATTTGATAGTGTTTAGTTAATTAGATGTACTAATTTTATGTTCAATTTTGTGATAATCTAATGGTGCAATTGAGAGATATTTAGATTTTGGAACAAGAAGATATCAAAAGTTGGCAGTTTGGAATTGAGTAGGATTTCTAAAATATTTGAAGATCTACTAATTGGATCAAAAAGAAATTTGATATGGTATTAGAAGACTTAAAGTTCAAGTTATACACCAATTTTGAATTAAATTTAATAATTGGAGAAGGAAGAAACATTGCTTGAACATTTGCATCAACTTTCAAGTTGATGGCTAAGTAACATAAGTGTGGTTTTTGAACGTTTTTTTACGATCTATATGTTAGATTGAAATGAATTCTTTTTGAGTACAAAAAAGACTTATAATGGGATTTTTGAGCACAATTTTGCTTTAAGTAGACAATTAGATTAGAAGCTATAGCTTACTAAAGCATGCTAATTAAAATTAAGGTTTTTAAAGAAAATTTAAAATTATCTAATTATAAAAGTAGTAAAGAAATTAGAATTTATATATAATTGAGGTTACTAAGAAGTGTATTTTTGAGGACTTTGTATTAGATTTAAGTAATTTGAATTAAAATTCAAATTACATTCTTCTTATAAGAGTGAAATATATTAAGATTCTTGGATACTTATAAAACACAATTCTACCTTTTATAGAGAGATGCTTGGTGCATTTCCAAACATAACAACATATAATATGATAACGTGGTGATGTCTTATAAGACTTCCAAAATATTTTGACTTTGCAAAACATGTATCTTAATTTACAAGACAAGTTTTCTATACAAGCCCCACATAATTAATTTGTTCAATAAGCTACTAACACGTGGTTAATTTGTAGATCAAATTTCTAATCTATTATCATAGATATATATATATATATATATATATATATATATATATATATATATATTTATTTCAATAGTTACTTAAATAATTAGGTAGAAGTAGGTAAATATAGATTACTTTCATAAAGTCTTCTAGACAAGCTTCTTAATAGCTTTATAGATGCGGTTTTGACTTTAGATGTATTTGTAGGTTAGAAACTTAGCCAATAAGTAAACCATATGTTGGTAGCTTGTGGAATAAGTTAAGTCTATATAATAGTTTGTAGAACAAGCTAATTATGTGATACATATATAAATAACTTATCTTACAAGTTAAGATATATGGCTAGCAAAATCAACACATGTTGGAGGTCCTATAGAATATCACCACATAGCTCTTAGTTAAAAAGTATATATAGAAGTAAGAGTGAAGCCTTTTTCATTCTTGTGTCATAGACATTGTCATTGTCATTTTACTTATTCTATAATTCTTTCCAGAATAAATCTGTATAGAGGAATTCGAACACAGGGAAAGACTAAGCACATGAGTTTCACTTGTTAGGGTCACACAATTAACTATATTTCAAACCACTAAAATACTAAGAAATACTAAAATGCTTCCTCCCAATAATAATACTCCTTCACCAACTGATAACCACAATGTGCAATCCTGCACTCTCAAAAGACTGCTCAAAATTCAATAAATTCTATCCAACATCAGGAATGACACACTTCACTCCAACCAATCTGAATTCACAAAATTCCTATAATCACAGACTTCTTCTGTCGAAACACACACACAACTCTCAATAAAAAACAATCATAATCTTCCATCCATAATCAATCTTCCAATAACTTCTTATATAATTCAATCACTCAGTACTCCAATTACATAATCAATAACTTATAAATTAATCTTTGATTTATTCCACAGACTCACTTCTCAGTATTTAGAAACTATCCATTATTCTTCAACAATAAAGAAAACAAAAGAAACAAAGAGGAAGCACCAAGCTTAACCCCAACTTATGACTATCACAATCGGGCCTCCCAACAAACTTCTACAACTCCTATATAATTGCTACTAATTTACAGATTCTAACAGTTGTCGTACTGTAAATGCTTACAGTATGTAAAAATTAGTTAAAACATATTATATGTTGATAAATCTAGATGTGTGTTAGAGTGGCTAATAGATTAAATTAAAAAGAGTTGGTATGAAAAAAAACTTTATTTTATTTTCTTTACTTAGTTTGATTATAGTATATAAAAGTTATAGAACCTTAATGTTAAGTATGAAGCCTTGAGAGGAGATAGGGGCCTAAAGATGAAGATTTAAACTAATAGGAGGTTAATTGGGAGGGATGAAACCAAGGCATGGTTGGATGAAGGTAGAAATAAGGATCTTCATCTCCATTGGTCGAAATCCATGCCCAATGGGCTTTTAGGAGGCTGCCCGCGACCTTGATAAGTTTTTCGGCGACTTCAAAGAGGCCATTAGGAAATCAGAGGCAAGGGTTGTAAAGTTTAGGGTTTTGGCTACAATTTTTGTACAAATTTTATAGGATTTGGAGTAAGGGTGAATAAGTTATAGCCGTTTGAAGTTAAGGTGTCAATTTGAGACCTACTGTTTCTCTTTTGAGTTTAAGAGGAGTCTTACGGAAGCTTTTGGAGATCGCAAGCGGCGGCTAGAAGGACAACTTCAAGAAATACATCTTTTGCGAAGGAAATTTTGCATTTGGAGTTTATGTGAAGGAGTTATAGGGAGTTAAAGACAACGCATTCAAATCAAAGGCAGTAAGTGAGTGGTTTTGTTCAAAGTAGTGTTAGGAGCCATAACTTGAGTTTTCGAACGAAATTTTGGCTCAAACTTTGGGAGAATGTAAACATTTGTGTTAAAAAGCTATTTATATAAGTTTCGTGGCATTTGGACTTATGGTTTGTGAGATATGAAGAAAATTGCGTGTGGATATATAAAGATTAGGGTTTGAAGCGACTGTTAGGGTTTTGAAGATATCTCAAGATCCGCGACGAAATCGCAGTTGAAATTTGTTGTACAAATTAATAACAACATATCAGTACTTCATGTAAATTTTGATCTTGTTTGGACGGTTGGATCAAGAGTTATGAGGTGTTGAGGTTCGGGATAATTTCCACACAAGGATATACAAGGTTTTAGAGTACTTCTACCATATTTTGGGTGTTGTTGGTTATTTAAGACTTAAGTATTTGGTGTAATTGTCTCCAAAGGAGAACTTATATATATAAAATTAGGGTTTCTTTATTTTAAGCTTGATTGAGCAATCAGTGACAGTCAGAAGCCCATCGCTTTCTTGAGGCAAAACCTCTCTATCCCGATACCGTAATCCTATAATAACCACTTTTAATAATTGAATCAATCATCTGTCCTTCTAAACTGACTATTCTATGGACTATTAATCTATTTTATCAATATCTTACAAAAATGAACTAATATCTATTCTACAGACATATACATTTACCTCAATAGTTACTTATATGATTAAGTAGAAGTAGGTAAATATAGAATAATTTCATAAAGTCTTCTAGAGAAGCTTCTTTGAAGCTCTATAGATGCAGTTTTGACTTTGGATGTGTTTGTAGGTTAGAAACTTGGCCAAAAAGCTAACCATGTATTGATAGCTTGTAGAACAAGTGTCAAGGACAAAGACTCGATGAGAGAAAATATACACAAAAAGGCTATCTCGATATAATAAGTCAAAATATAAACAAGTAGGTATATTAAAAGGAAACTGGAATGGCTATTGCTACAAGACAAGAAACTAAAGACTCTTGAACCTGGACTAGAAGCAAGAAAGGAGTTGACAAGAGTGAAGAAGCCTTCACTCTTGTCTCTATATATACTATCTAACTAGGGGCTACGTGGCGACGTTCTATAGGACCTCCAATATGTGTTGACTTTGTAGGACACATGCCTTGACTTACAAGGCAAGTTTTTCTACGTGTGGGCCACATAGTTAGCTTGATCTTCAAGCTAACAACATGTGTGGCACATGGCCAACTTGTTGACCACGTTTCTAATCCAAAAAGTCAATTAAAGACACCTATGAAGTCAAAGCAGCGTCTAGGAAGTTTCTAGGAAGCTTCTATATTAAATATTATAGAATTAACTTACTTTTATCTACTTTTACTTACTTCTACCTATTTTTATATGTAATTATTAGCTTACATGATTATGGCCATGACATTACCCCCCTTTCTAGAGACGAGTTCCACGAGGAGCGGTCATCATATGTTGAGGAAATCTATGATGCGACGAATTGTATTCGCCACATACTCTGATCTCTGTTCTCTTCGAAGATGATTGATAGGGCCTCTCAACTATCGGTAGTGTCCCATACTAGGGCGGGAAGACCACCCACTTATTTGATCATTATTGAGGCCTTCGTAACTTCCTTCGAATAGAATATTCGGAACACCATCAGGAGTTGTTCCTACCTCTAGCAAAATCACCAAACATCGAGAGTCCCTTCCCAAATTGTGATACCAAACGCGTTGTATTTCACCATCTATTCGAGGAAGAACATGTCGTTCTTGAAGATCTTCATCTCAATTGCGTCGTCTTGAAGGTTGTGACAATCGTAATGTCTCATCCGGCAGGTCAGTAAACGAAGGTTCTTGAGTTGAATCCGCTGGTTGTTGGCTCTCCATCTAATTAGCGTCACAAATGCAAAGAAGTTACAAACAAGGATAGGAAATTGAATGTTATCTTGCCTCAATCTTGTCTCTTTTATAAGAGAGATTTTCATCTTGGTTTTGATGGATGTCGTTGATGAAAAACTTTGACTTTAGCTGATGCATTTGCTAGATTCCTAGATGGCTCCCATGTGCGTTCACTAATATCATATCCGTGCCAATGAACAAGATATTCCAGCTTATTTCGGCGCCGCCTTGAGTCTAATATCTCTTCCACCTCAAATTCTTCATTATTATCTACTTCTATAGGAGGCGGTGGCATTTGTCTTCTTCCTTGTATATCCACTGTCTAATATGGTTCAAGAAGAGACATGTGGAATACAGGATGGATCTTCATTGACTCCGGTAGATGTAACCGATATGCAACTGGGTTGATCTGTTCAGAAACAGAAAAGGGGCCAAGCCTACGATAGTCCAACTTGTCACAAGGTCGAGTAGTCTTGATATTGCGACGAAGTAGCCATACCTTATCACCCACGTTGAGTTGTGGTTGTTCCTTACGATATAGATCTGCGTTTATCTTTTGTCGTTCTTGAGCTTCCTTCAATTGTGTCTTCATTATTGCATATAACTCTGACAACCGATTTGCCATATCTTCTGCTGCAGGATTATCAACTTTTGAAAAATCAAAAGTATCAAGTCGTGGATGATAGCCATAATTGGCAAAGAAATATGTTTGTTGCGTGGAAGAATGTACCGTATTATTATAAGCAAACTCTGCCAATGGCAGAAGGGTTGTCCAATCATCTTGTTGGTAGTTGATAGTACACCTTAAATACTGCTCCAAGACTTGGTTTACGCGCTCTGTTTGTCCATCAGTTTGAGGATGGAAAGCCGAAGATAGCTTTATGTCCACTTTTAAAATCTTGAAAAGGGTCCTCCAGAATCTTGACACAAATTGAGTTCCTCTATCCGATATGATATCTTTAGGTAATCCATGATAGCGATAGATATTATCAATGAAAAGCTTAGCTGTTTCTTTACCTGTGATAGATTTTGTACATGGCATAAAGTGTGCCATCTTGGTGAAACGATCTACTATCACAAATATAGAATCATAAGATCTTGAGCTTAGAAGATCTGTGATGAAATCCATAGAAACAGAAGACCATGTTTGTTCTGGTATAGGTAATGGCTGAAGAAGTCCGTAAGGTCGATGACGAGGAATTTTCGATCTTGAACAAATATCACAAGATTGTATAAAGTCTTTGACTGACTTCCACATTTGTGGCCACCAAAAATCTCTTGATATGAGTTCCAAAGTCTTATTATATCCAAAGTGCCCTGCTGCTAGAAAGTCATGACGTGCTTGAAGAACACGTAAACGTGCTTCTCCTTCTGGAATATATAGGCGTCCTTCAAAATATAATAGATTATTCTTGAACTCGAACTTAGAAGGATCATGAGACTTGGAAGAATTATTCTCGATATCATGAATAAGAGGGTCTGAGGATATACTGGACTGGATTTGCTTGAGAAAAGTTGAATCAACAGTCAATGTTGATTTCATTGCTCGGAGATGAAATTGCTCCGGTTTCAAGAGGACCGTTCTTTGTTGCTCAAAAGCTGCATCTCCTTCTTTTGGTGCAAAATAAGAACGTCTAGATAGGGCATCGGACAAACCTTGTTGTTTTCCTGGCCGATAAGTGATAATGAACTCGAATCTTGACAAAGACATACTCCAACGAGCTTGACGACGATTCAACACGCGTGTTGACATGAAATACTCGAGGTTCTTGTGATCTGTATACACAGTGACTGGACTAGAAGCGCCTTCTAGATAATGACGCCATTCTTGAAAGGAATCCACGATTGCAAGCACTTCTTTATCATGGATCTCATAATTGATTTCGGCTGCTGAGAATTTTCTTGAATGAAAAACTATCAGATGAAGTTTGTCATCTGTTCTCATTTGTGACAAAACTGCACCCAAGGCAAAATCCGATGCGTCTGATTCCATAAAAAATGCCTTGGAAAAGTCAACACGATATAAGACTGGTGCAGATACAAACGATGTCTTCAAGGCTTCAAATGCTGCTTTCGCTTCTTGATTCCATTAGAATTTGTCTTTATTGGTCAAGCGTGTAAGTGGAGTTACAACTCGTAAAAAGTCTTTGATGAAGATCCGATAGTAATTGGTAAATCCCAAGAAACATTGGACATCTCTTACTGTCCTTGGAATCTTCCAATCCATGATTGTCTGGACTTTCTTAGAATCCATCATGAGACCATCATTTGAAATGATGTATCCTAAAAAGTCAACTTGAGTAGTGTGAAATACACACTTTTCCATCTTGGCGTACAATCCTGTATCTCTAAGTTTTTGTAATACTTGACGAACATGTATTTCATGCTCTTCGACGTTGTTAGAATAGATCAGGATATCGTCTAGGTAGCAGACGACAAAATTGTCTAAGAATTCACGAAATACATCATTCATGAGATGTTGAAAAGCAGCTGGTGCATTCGTGAGTCCAAAAGGCATGACATTATATTCAAAATATCTGTACCTGGTTCGAAACGCAGTCTTCCATTCATCTCCTTCTTTAATTTGTACTAGATTATATGGTCCTTTTAGATCTATTTTTGTATAAATCTTAGCTTGATTCAACTGGTCAAAGAGTCCTGATATCAAAGGTAATGGATACCTGTTCTTGATTGTGATCTTGTTGAGTCCTCGATAATCAACACACATTCGTAAAGATCCATCTTTTTTCTTTACGAATAGAATTGGAGCTCCTGCTGGAGATTTTGAATGGCGTATGAAATTCTTCGCTAAATTCTTGTCAATATATGTCTTGAGTTCAGCCATTTCATCTTGCGATAAACTGTAAATTGGTCCAAATAGTGGCTGAGTTCTTTCCTTGAGGTCGATTGAACAATCATATGGACGATGCTCAGGAAGAATATCTGCATTCTTTTTCTCAAAAACGTCTTGATACTCCTAATATTGACTTGGAATGCCACTTGAAGTCTTTACGTTTTCAGAAATAGGTGCAGCATAAATAGCAAAAGTTGATCCTTCTTTTGCTGCGTGTATAAATGCTTTTGTACCTATCAGTACGGGTTTTACTATACTAGACTTATAATTTTTTACTTGGTTGGTAGAACTATTAATAACGCTTTGGGAAAAGTCAAGTTTACGCGAATTCCAATCTATTCGAGGGTTATATTTTTCTAGCCAAGATAAACCTAAAATAACTGGATCGGACGGGGATTTAATTATGTTAAAAGCTATGTAGCTATCATGACCGTCTATTGTTACTTTTATAGGATGAGTTTCATGAGTGACATCTCCAGAAGACAAGGGACGACCATCTATGACTTCTACATGTACTGGTTTAGATTTCTGTACAAAAGGTATTTTACGACTTTTAACAAATTGTTCATCTAAAAAACATGCTGAGGCTCCCGAATCTAATAAAGCAGAGGCTTTGTAATTCTTAGGTCCTAAATATAAGTCTATTATAAAACAAGGAGAGGGTTCTGAGGAGAGGATAGGACCTTCATTAGGAATTGTACAAGGTTCCAGCTGCATGGTCCCTATTGTAGCTGGACGAATCCGTTTTTTGACATGTTGTTTTCTTTGACCGTCATACCCCTCATTTTATAGTTGCGTCGTTTCTTTGGACAATGTTGAGCAGTGTGCTTAGGTTCTTCGTAATATAAACATAATCCTTCTTGACAACGATGAATCTTTTCTTGCTCAGTTAGGGGTTTAAAACGTACCGCGTCAATTTACATGTCTTCTACTTTTGAATGTATGTTTGGCAAAGATGTTGATGTTGCCATTGAGTAATAACGTTGAGGTTCCCGTGAATGATTCTTGAATCGAAATTCGAAAAGTCGATTATTTCATTTTACAGCAAAATCGATTGCTTGACTCAAAGTTTGAGGATCAAGTAAGTTGAGCATCAATTTCTTTACTTCGTATTGCAATCCATAAAGAAATTGACTGATCAGTGCAGCATCATCCCACTTGATGTCAATTGCAAGTTGTCGAAATTGTGAAGCATACATTGTTACTGAGCGATTTCCTTGTCGCAGAATTCGGATCTTATTTGTTGCAACACAAGTTGCATCGTGTTCACCATACATAGATCGAAACTCCACCAAAAAAGCTTCCAAATTATCCAATATTGGATTTCGTTGTTCAAGAAAAGACGAAAACCACGATAATGCAGAACCAGAAAGTAGAGTGCCAATAAACCTGACTTGTGATCCTGGAGTTGGATAGCTTTGCAGTTGAAGTTCAATTATCAATTGTACTTGATTGTTGAACCCTTAAAACTTAGATCTCGTACCATCAAATTTCTCGGGTAAGGCAATTCTTGGTTCTCTAGTGCTTACAGGGTGTTGTACAATTGGAAAAGGAACGTGATTTGTTGTAGATGTTGAAGCAGCTCCGATCATCTCTATATCCCCACTTTCTGCTATTCTTGTTCTTTTATGTGTTGGTGAATTGAGTTGATGCATCGCAAGCATTAACTCCTTCATTTGCTCTTGCATTTGTGCCATTGCACTCTTCATTTCAACAAGCTCTGCCATAATGATACTAAGAAAAATTTGTTTGATACTGCTCAAGACAAAAGAAAAGAAAGACTTGATAACAAAGAAAATACTAAGAACAATATCAGTTTAGAAGTGGGTAATCCACAAACTTCTAATACGCTTATGTCTTGTCAAGAGAAAGGGGTAATCCACTCTCACTCAAGAAAAATAAAGCTCTGATATTGTAAATGTACTCTTGTCAATCTGTCAAGGACAAAGACTCGATGAGGAAAAATATACACAAAAAGGCTTCCTCGATATAATAAGTCAAAATATAAACAAGTAGGTATATTAAAAAGAAACTGGAATGGCTATTGCCACAAGACAAGAAACTAAAGACTCTTGAACCTGGACTAGAAGCAAGAAAGGAGTTGACAAGAGTGAAGAAGCCTTCACTCTTGTCTCTATATATACTATCTAACTAGGGGCTACGTGGCGACGTTCTATAGGACCTCCAATATGTGTTGACTTTGTAAGACACATGCCTTGACTTACAAGGCAAGTTTTTCTACGTGTGAGCCACATAGTTAGCTTGATCTTCAAGCTAACAACATGTGTGGCACATGGCCAACTTGTTGACCACGTTTCTAATCCAAAAAGTCAATTAAAGACATGTGGCAAGCAATGTCAACATATGTTGGAGGTCCCATAGGACATTGCGATGTAGCTCTTTGTTAGATAGTTTATATGGAAGCAAAAGTGAAGCCTTCTTCACTCTTGTTAATATCTTTTTAGTCTTAGTTTTATTTCAAGACTTTGTAGTCTTCTTGTTTTTAGCAATAGCCATTCTAGTTAATATTACACCACCTTTTGAGTGACTTTCTAGTTCTCTTCAATGATAGAAGAGTGTATTGAGGATTCTCTTTCTTTGAGATCCATGTCTTTGATAGTTTGACAAAAGTGCTAACATATTATTTTTGTCTTGTTTTAGAAGTGAGTGAATTATCCCACTTCTATTGTTGTATTTTGAAGGTTATGGACTATCTACCTTTAAACAAAAAATCTTATTTTCTAACACTGATCTTTTTTTTAAAGAGAGTGGATTATTTCTCTTTATAAGATTTGTTTTTAGTGGTTGCAAATTACCGTCCTCTAATTTAACTTTTGAATTTGTTTGAGTTGTCTATAGAAAGAAAGATTATGGATGCTTTTCTCAACAGAAGTGAGAATAGATTTGCAACTATGGCAAATCATCATGAGCTTGTCAACACTCTAAGAGTGAAAATCTAATGTATTTCCATTGTGAATCATAGAAGTACTATGCCTATGCCTATGGAAGAAGTTCAGAGTTTGTGGCAAGAACTTGTACAATTGAAAGAAGCAAGTAGATCAACGTCACAACCAAATCCAGGAAGTTTTGCTTTTACAAGTATGATAGGGACAAGGATTGATGGAACAAGATCAAAATTTTGAAGATTTTTGCAATAAGTCAAGCTCTTTCTAAGGTTGCACCCTTTCCAATATCCTAATGAATTTATCCAAGTCGGATTCATAGGCGCTTTATTATCAAGAAGTGCTCTCACTTGATTTATACCTTTAATGGAAAAGATTCACGACTCCTTTATGATTTGAATTCATTCTTAAAAGTATTTACGGCCACATTCGAAGAAAGTGATCGAGAATGAATAGCAGAGACCAAGCTTTTATCTTTATGGCAAGGATTATAATCAGCTACTATATATGTTACCGAATTCCAAACCTTTGCTTGCGACATGGATTGGAATGAAAAAGTACTTATCAACCTATTTTGATATGGATTGAAGGATAGCATCAAAGATTTATTATTAATAATGCCAAAAGTAGAATCTTTGGAATAATTTATTACTCAAGCCATTGCATGTGACAATTATTTATTTGAAAGGTGTCAAGAACAAAGATTTGATTTGAGAGGTTCAAGTCAAATAATGGCGGCAGCTCCCAAGTTTTTTGAAATATATTCGTCAAAGTCAAAACCATTGTAAATTGATATGATACGTTTTAAATCTCTCACAAAGAAAGAAAAGACTTGACTTCGTCGAGAGGAGTTGTGTTTATATTAGGGAGAAGCTAAGCACACTGTTCATTATTGTCCAAAGAAGCAACACAATTACAAAATGAGGAGCACAATTACCAAAGAAGATAATGTGTCGGAAATCGAGTTCCATCAGCTACAATAGGGACCATGCAGCTGGAATCATATGCAATATCTGGTAAAGATCTTATCTTTTCCTCAGAGCCCTCACCTTCTTTTATAATAGAAGTATATTTAGGACCTAATAATCACAAAGTCTTTGCCTTGTTAGATTCAAGAGCCTCAGTATGTTTTATTGATGAAGATTTTGCTAAAAATAAAAAAATACTTTTAGTGAAGAAAGTTGAATCCATTGTCGTATAGCGTGATTTGCTATCTAGGAATATATTAGATATCTAGCTGTAGAGAGTGTAGCTTAAATCTTTATATGAATCTTGTCTTAGCTTCCAAAACTCCTTTATTATGTATGAAATTCAAAATATAACAAAATCCCTTCAAAACATATTTTTTTCCCAAAGGATTTTCTTTTCTTGAATTTTAGAAATTCATAACTCTTGATCAAACTATTCAGTTTGTTTCAAATTTATAGGATAGGTAGGATTCACCCTTAAATTTTATTACAAAAAAAACCAACTACGAATTCATTCCCGATCTTTTGATATCTAAGAAATCCTAGTAGATGCTATAAATCCTAATTTACAAGCAACTGAGCACTATTTTCTTAATATCTCAAGAATTAAATACTCAAATGTCATAAAAATTATGCACAAAGGTTATTAGCTTGAAATTAAATATTTCTTGAAATTTTGAGCCAGAACCTTGTCAAATTGCTCAAGATATAACTCAAGTCACAACCACTAGTGAATCAGATCACTTACTACTCTTAGATTGCATGTGCTGACTTCAAAATCCAATAACTCCTTTACTTTAACTTGAAATCCAATAAGCAGTATGTAAAAAGTGTAGCCGCAAAAGTACTCTCTCAAGTCATGGTCACTGATCCTCAATTACTGCCCGTTGTCATGATGTAACACGATTAATAGGTGAAAGAGTGTCGAGATTATTATAATTTAAGAGATCTTAGTTCAAAGTATTAGAACAAATTATCTTAGAAATATAACTAATAGCCAAAGGGGTAGAAAAATTAAAAGGTATCAATGCTGCCTTTTAAAAAGGTGACTTCTACTTACTTTGTAGTACCATAAGTAAGGCAAATCAGAGTAGATTGGAAAAATAAATGATATAGGAATCTCTAAAAGAAAGTTAAGAGTAAATTCTAGAAAAAATTTACTTAGAAAAACTAGATATTGATATCCGGAGAGGGCCGGTTATGAACCAGGGTCGAAATCAAATCCTAAGGCACAAAACCGAGTCTCACCGACGACTCCAAGACTCTTTGGCAGATCGAAGAGTGGGATTAAAGAGAAGGTTGAATAAGGTTTCTATGGGCATTGATTTTGGGTGATTTGAAATTGATATGAATTTTCAAGAGATTTGCAAAGTTGAGTCTTTTTTCGGATGACTTGGGTTTTATGAAATAAAATAGGGTTTATGTTTTGAGTGATTTCGAGAGTTTTGTTGCAGATCTAAATGTGAATTTTTTTGGGTTCATGGTTATAGTTGTGTTGAATACATGTTGTGAATTTAAGCTGGATCTAATGGTTGAACTAAGAGATATTGAGGTTTAAGTGAGTCAAGGTCTTAAAAAGTAGAATTTTACGTCTAGTGAGAGTTTTTAAGATTTCATGCAATCTACTAGTTGGATTGGAGTAAAACTTATGTGAGAAGGTATTAGACTTATTTTTCTATGTCTATGAGAAATTTGAAATCAATCGAACGGCGCAAAGAAGAGAAATTGGCACTGGAAGGTTGGCAACAAGATTGGAGAAGGAGGCTGGCTAATACCCGAACACATTTTTGAGGTTTTCGTCAATTAGGTAACTCCGATCCTTTTCAAAAAAAAATTTACTTGTTTTGAACTTGATTTTTAAGAAGTGTGCAAATTTTGAATTGAGATCGACAATTTATTCATTAGATATTGAGGTTTAAATCTGTCATAGAAATTATTAGGATTTGGCTAGGGTTCGGTTTAGGATTTGGATTAGGGTTTGGATTAGGGTTTGGCTAGGGTTTGGATTAGGATTTAGGATTTGGTTAGGGTTTGATTTAGGGTTTGGATTAGAGTTTGGTTAGGATTTGATTTAAGATTTGGTTTAGGATTTAGGGTTTGGATTAGAGTTTAGGGTTGGATTAGGATTTAGATTAGGATTTAGGATTTGGTTAGGGTTTGGATTAGGGTTTGGATTAGGATTTGATTAGGATTTGATTTAAGATTTGGTTTAGGATTTAGGGTTTGGATTAGAGTTTAGGGTTGGATTAGGATTTGGATTATGGTTTAGGATTTGATTAGGGTTTGATTTAAGGTTTGGATTAGGGTTTGGTTAGGATTTGATTTAAGGTTTGGTTTAGGGTTTAGGATTGGATTAGGATTTGATTTAGGGTTTGATTTAGGGTTTGGAATAGGATTTAATTTAAGATTTTTTTAGGATTTGACTTAGGATTTAGGAATTATTAGGGTTTAAGATTTAATTAGGTTTGATCTAAAATTGAGTGAAATTTAATAGGGTTTTAACTAGAATTAAATTAAGGTTGAATTGACATATATTTGAATAAAATTTGTGATCATTCTAATATTTCTTTAAGAATTTTATTGTTTGTTTGAAATTTCTTTGAGTTGTTTTGAATTTGATTACGTTTGTTTACCATTATTATAGTCTAATTAGAGCATTGTTAGTATTCTATTTAGGATTTTGTTATCGCAATTTCTATTCTTCCTTCTACAGCCAGGTGTCCGGAGCATTTTCAAGCAAGACTTCACACATTATGACACCATATGCATGCGTTATGCCAAAAAGAAAGACAGTAGCTCCCAAATCAACACCTTAACTTTGAGTGCTTGTATCTCCTTCATATGAAGTCCAAAGCATACAAAACTTGTACCAAAACCATAGCCAAAAACCTAAACTTGCTGACCTTAGCCCTCAAAGCTCAAATGGACTGAAAAACTAACCCTAATATCTAATATGGCCTCGAGCAGCCTCCTCAAAGTCCATTGGTCATGATTTTTGACCAATAAGAATGTAGATTTTAATCATCCATCTCCATTCATCTATATTGGTGCCTTAATTACTCCTTTTGCTCCCAAAACCCTTCTTCAATCTTTTTTCTTATAATATTTACATAATTTATGCTCTAAACACCAAATAAAAGAACCAAAAGAAGTTTTCAAAGGTCACCAATGTCTAACAAAGGTGATTCTAAATATTTAGAAGTTACTATCAACCAAAACCAATCTTAAAAGTCACTATCAAAAAAGAAATTAAAGTTATAAAAATTCTATAGTAATCTTTTTAATGAACCTCTTCTCAAGGTAATAATCAAATTATATTCTATAACCAACTAAAATCTACTAACATGGCTCTCACTATGTTACTTAGTAAATTATATATTAAGTATATAATTACATTATTTTCATATAATAGCCAAACTACAACACAACACCGTACATGTACAAGTCATAGATGGTCGTTTGTTGTCTTTTGGAAATATTACCCATGAAAATATTCCTTTAGATATAGCAATTAAAGTTTATAATAGCATAGTAGTATTTAATGTAATAAAATCTCCCTCTAATCCGATTATTTTAAGATTATCATGGCTAGAAAAATATAACCCTCAAATAGATTAGATTTATTATAACCTTAACTTTTTTGATAGTATAATTTAAGATCACGTTAGTAAAATAGAAGTATGTAAGTCCAATACATCTAAACCTTTATTAGTAGGTGCAAAAATAATCATGCATGCTACAAAAGAAGGATCATCTTTTGCTATATATGCTATATCCATTTCTAATTGTGAAACAATGTCGAGTGGTATTCCTAACTAATATCAAGAATTTCTAGATGTTTTTTTTTTAAAAAATGTAGATATTTTTTTCGAGCATTGACCTCATGATTGTTCAATTGATTTGCAAGAAGGAGCTCAACTACCATTCGAACCAATCTATAGCTTATTGCAGAATAAGTTGGCTGCATTAAAAGAGTGTATTGATGAGAATTTGGCAAAGAACTTCATATGCCATTCTAAATCTCTAGCTAGGGCTCCTATCTTATTTTTGAAGAAGAAAGATAGATCTCTATGAATGTGTGTGGATTATCAAGGATTCAACAAGATCACCATGAAAAATAGGTATCCTTTGCCTTTGATTTCAGAACTTTTTAATCAACTCAATCAAGCAAAGATCTATATCAAAATAGATCTATGAGGAGCATATAACTTAGTTTGTATCAAAGAAGTAGATGAATGGAAAAGTGCTTTTCAAACTAGGTATGGATATTTTGAATATAATGTCATGCCTTTTGGACTCACAAATGCATCGGCTGCTTTTCAATATCTTATGAATGATGTTTTTTGTGAGTTTTTAGATGATTTTATTGGTTGCTATTTAGATAATATTCTAATCTATTATAAGAACATCAAAGAATATGAGCTTCATATTTTTTGCATGTTATAAAAACTTAGAGATGTAGGATTATATGCTAAGTTAGAAAAGTGTGTATTCCACACTACTCAAGATGATTTTTTAGAGTACATCATTTCTAACAAAGGCCTTATGATGGATTCCAAGAAGGTTCAAACTATCATAGATTAGAAGATTCCAAGAATAGTATGAGATGTGCAATATTTTTTGGGCTTTGCTCATTACTATTGAATCTTCATCAAGAATTTTTCTCAAGCTGTAGCTCTATTTTTACATTTGACTTGTAAAGACAAACTTGAGTGGAATAAAGAAGTAGAAGCATCATTTAATGCTTTAAAGAAGAAGTTTATTTTTACACCAATCTTATATTGCATTGATTTCAAGATATTTTTTTATGAAAACAGATGCGTCTGATTTTACTATAGGTGCCGCATTGTCATAAATGGGAACAAATCACAAACTCTACTCAATAGCTTTCCATTCAAGGAAATTTTCAACAACCGAGATTAATTATGAGATCTATGACAAAGAGCTCCTTATAATCATGGATTCATTTCAAGAATGGCGTCATTATTTAGAAGGCACCTCAAATCGAGTTATCGAGTATATAGACCATGAGAACCTCAAGTATTTCATGTCAGCACATGTCTTGAATTGTCGTCAAGCTCGTTGTCATGTTGTAACATGACTATATGGTGAAAATATAAATGGAAAAGATATTATTAATATTTAATCATCTTGGATGTTAGAAATAGTGGCCAATTCCAGTGCCAATATTCAGGGTCAGTTAATGTCATCCCACCAACATCATCGAACCAAGTACCCTCTATACCAACAGGACAACCAGGATCATTTTCCAACCCTACATGGAATAAGCCTAGTAGGTATATGTGATTTTCGTTTTATTTATTCTATAAATTCTTTTATAATAAACATGTATAGGAAAATTCAAACACAGGGAAAGACTAAGCACATGAGTTTCACTTGTAAGGGTCACACAATTAATTGTATTCTAAATCATTAAAATACTAAGAAATACTACAATGCTTCTTCTTAGTAACAATACTCCTTCATCAACTAATAACAATAGTGTGCAATCCTGCACTCTTAAAAGACTGCTTAAAACTCATAAATTCCATCCAATACCAAGAATAATAGACTTCACTCCAAGCAATCTCAATTCATAGAAATCCTGTAATCATAGACTTCCTCTATCGAAAGACACACAACTCTCAATAAACAACAATCATAATCTTCTATCCATAATCAATCTTCCAATAACTTCTCATATAATTCAATCACATAATACTCCAATTACATAATCAATAATTCATAAATCAATCTCTGATTTATTCTACAGACTCACTTCTCAATATTTAGAAACTATCCATTATTCTTCAATAACAAAGAAAACAAAAAAAATAAAGAAGAAGCACCAAGCTTAATCCTGGCTCATGACTATCACAGTCTAGCCCCCCAACAAACTTCTACAACTCCTATATAATTGCAACTGATTTCCAGATCCTAACCGTAATCTTATAATTAACCACTTTTAATAATTAAATCAACCATCCGTCCTCCTGAATTGACTATTCTATAGACTATTAATCTATTTTTATCAATATCTTACAAAAATGAACTAATATCTATTCTACAGTATATACTAGGGGAGACACCCAATATGCATGATAGGGGTACAAGAAGACCACTTTGTCATTTTCGTTGAAGACCATGTTGGTCATTATATCAATGAATGTTCCAATTTCAAAGCTAGTGTATAGGAATTGTAAGCAGATGAGGCATACTTATCAACAATGTAATGTTGCATCTAATTTCAATAAACAAGATCAGCAGATCCAAAGCCAAGGAAAAATTGAAGAGATAAATCAAGGTCCTCAAGATTCTCCGATAAATCAGGTGGAATGAGTCACAGCCATTCTTACCAGAAGTCGGTAAAAGAGAAAAGGACTAATTTAATATTCAGATAAATTTGATGTAAAGGGCCAATTTGACCCAATTATAGAGACATCCAATCCAGATCCTTCTATGGGCCTCTTACTCAGTATGAGACCTGACTTGGTTGAACAATCCAATGAGGTCCCAAATATGGAGGCTTTGGATCTATTTCAATCTGTTTCGTTCTCTATGCTGTTTTGGGAGAAATGTCCTTTTGTGAAAAGATCCTCTTAGAGACAAGAATTTCGGGGAAGCGCCATTGGCTGTTCTAATTTCGAGTCCAAGGTGAAAAAAAAGGAGACCACACAGAATTAAAAGAGGAAAAGATAAGGAAAGGGGCATTCGGAGATCAGGATTTTGGGATTGGAGAGCTAGCTTCAAGCTCCTTCGAAAGGTATAGATTTGGGTTCATAGGATTTGGGAGGACTTTGGCAATCGTTGTTGGAAGTTAGTGTTTGTATTGGTGAATTGGATTTTTTTTGCAATAAAATAACGGCTAGTACTTTTGACTGTTTTGTGAAATTAGAAAAACTTCTGCGGTTGAAATTTAGAGGTATCTAGAGAGTTGAGTATGCCGAGTGCATGCAAAAGTTGTATTAATCTGACGAAATAAATAGAGGATATTTGACCATTAGTGTAAAGAAGTATCGAAAGTTAGCAGATTAGGGTTGTTTAGGATTTCTATAGTTACTGGAGATCTATCGGCTGGAATAAGGTGACTTTTGGCATGGTAAGTCGAGGACTTTTAAGCGGCGGCCAAGATACATCAGTGTAGATTAACAACATTGTCGTATGGCGTGATTTGCTATCTGGGAATACACTGGGTATCTAGCTATAGAGAGTGTACCTTAAACCTTTATATGATTCTTTTCTTAGCTTCCAAAACTCCTTTATTTTTGTATAAAACTCCAAATATAACGAAATCCCTTCAAAACATATTTTTCCCACGAAGGGTTTTTTCACCCCGAACTTTAGAAAATCATAACTATTGATCTAACCGTTCAGTTTGTTTCAAATTTACAAGATAGATTTAATTTATCCTTAAATTTTACCACAAAAAAAACCAACTACAAATTCACTCCCGATCTTTTGGAATCTAAGAAATCCTAGCACACACTCCAAACCCTAATTTACAAGCACCCGAAAAACTATTTTCCTTATATCTCAAAAAAAAGAACTCCAAATGTCATAAAACTTATGCATGAAGTTTATTAATATGAAATTACACATTCCTTGAAATTTTGAGCCAAAACCTTGTCAAATTGCTCAAGATATAGCTCAAGAGACAAACACTAGTAAATCGGTTTACTTACTACCCTTAGATTGCATGTGCTGACTTCAAAATCCAATAACTCCTTTATCCCAACTTAGAATCCAGTAAGCAGTATGTGAAAAGTATAGCCGCAAAAGTGCTCTCTCCAGTCGAGGTCACCGATCCTCAATTGCCATCCGTATGCGTGCGTTATGCCCAAAAGAGTGACAGTAGATCCAAAACTAACACCTTAACTTTGAGCGCCTATAACTTCTTCATAAAAACCCCAAATGACACAAAACTTGCACCAAAACCTTAACCAAAAATCTAAAACTTTTGACCTTAGCCTTCAATGCTCGAATGCTCTCGAGAAACTAACCCTAATCCCTAATATGGCCTTGGGCAGCCTCCTCAAAGCCCATTGGTCATGATTTTTGGCAAATAGGAATGGAGATTTTTATTTTTCATCTCCATTCATTTAAATTGGTGCCCTAATTACTCCCTTTGCTACCAAAATCCTTCTTCAATCGTTTTTCTTATAAGATTTACATAATTTATGCTCTAAACACCAAATAAAAGAACCAAAAGAAGTTTTCAAATGTCACCAATGTCTAACAAAGGTGATTCTAAATATTTAGAAGTTACTATCAATCAAAACCAATCTTAAAAGCCACTATCAAAAAGAAATTGAAGTTATACAAATTCTATAGTAATCTTTTTAAACAACCTCTTCTCAAAGTAATAATCAAATTATATTCTAAAATCAACTAAAATCTACTAACATGGCTTTCACCATGTTAATTAATAAATTATATATTAAGTACATAAGTACATTATTTTCATATAGTAGCTGAACCACAACATGACAACATTTTCTTACAACCTGTAAGTTAGATTGGATTGAAACTTCTTGAGCATTTAGAAGGCTTATAAAGACACTAGTGGTAGAAGTTTATAACCATCGGACAGTCATATTGAGAATTACAGCTTGCCGAAGCTCGCTGTCTAGGATTAGGGTTAAAAATAAAAATAAAAAAAATAAAAAATAAAAAATAAAAAATAAAAAATAAAAAAATAAAACTAATAAATAACAAAAGACTTGTGCTTATAATTTCTTGAAGTTATTAAAAATAATATTTCTAAGTATTTTGTAATGGATTAAGCTTTTACATTGAAATCTGAAATAATTATATTTAGATGATTGAAATCCACTAGCCTACCTGAATACTTATAAAATATTATTTTATCTTCCACAGCCGGACGCCTGATGTACTTTCAAGCAAGATAGCACGTAATATGATATTAGTGGTGAATCGGACGTGAAAGCTTGAGGTAGAAGGTATTGGATTTTATTTATTTTTGTTTTATTTTATAGAGAATGAGAATAAAAATTTTGAAGGATCTTTGGAAGGAGCTTTAAGTCGAGCTTCTGGTAGAGTTTCTTCTAAAGGACAAGGTATGTACATGGATCCATCCATTGCTAGTATGTTTCAAGCCTTATCATTATCTATGCAGCAACAGCAAAGCAATGATCGCAAAGAAGCTTCAGCAACCAAAGCTTTGTAAGCAGTAGTCAATAAAATTGACTAGTTTGATAGAAGGGATATTTCAAAGTATTTAAGATGTTATATTTGGAAAATAGAATTAAATCATATTTTTGAAAAGAAGATGGTTGAATTATTTGGACTAGCCATGATACTGGAGATAAGAGAACATATTACCTCATTTATGGAGTATTATGGAAATTCATGGGAGATTTTTTTACATACATTAAAAGATGAATATTTCTTGAAAGACACTGATTGTATTACTAAGAAACTATTTCTAAAATGGATTGAGCGAGCTAATAAGAATTTGCAAGCAACAGAGCTACTAAGGAAATTTGAGAGGTAATATTCTTAATTATCGAAGGTAGAAAAATTGACATTAGAGCCGAATAAGGTTGAATTATTTCTTCAAGCTGCTGATGGAGAACTACAAGAGAAATTGGAATTGCTTCTTGAAGACAAAGAAGAAGATGAAAGATTGACAACAAAGTGAAAAAATGTTGAAAATATGGTGGATTTTCTTGCAAAAAGAGAAAGGAGGAAGGATAGGAGTAATATTCCAAAAGCAGTACAAGCACCTAAAATTCCAATACATACAATATGACCAAAAATGTCTACTGTTCAACCTTTAATATCTTTATCAAAAAAAGGAGAGATGGGGATTGATGAAATTATACGTGGAATGCGAGATCTTCAAATCAAATTGACAAGACTTGAAGAAAAATACTTCTACAAACAATTTGAAGAATGTTTCAAAACAAGGGTATATACAAAGATGTATCTGGTGTGATGAGGCTTCATATACTAGGAAGGATTGCAATGAATTTAATAATATAATACAGCAAGGAGTTATTTACTAGAAAGATGGAAAGATTACATTAAAGGATACAGAGGATCTCCTTCAAAAAAATTTTGGCAAAAGAGGTATTAGAGCATTGGTTTAAGATTACTTAATAGAACATGGAATAGCAACACGAGAGAATGCAAGTTATGGTGCTAGAGTAGATGATGACTTTGGCAGAAGTATAGAAACTAGTGAATTTTGGGCTTCTACCATTTCTACAATGCAAAAAGAAAAAATACCTCGGGAAGCGTTATTGAGGATTACAACTGAAATATGAGGTGCAACAAGTTGGAAAGATCCTAGTGAGTCTCTTTTAGTTCATGCATATATTGCTAAGAGCCAATATGAAGCTTTGATGGAAGAAAAGAGACGAAGAAATTTTGATGATATAAGAGAGGGAAATTCTTCTAAGAGGCAAACTCGAAGAAACAAGGCTTGTGAGGTGGTTTCACAAGAATTGCCTATAAAAGATACTTCAACATCATTGGAAGAAAAAACAAAGGAGACAAAAGATAAGGATAAATCAATTGCTTATAAGCTACTTTCTGATATTGAAGCAGCAACAAATTTTAGAAGGGTACTGGAAGAACGTATATTAAATGTTAAGGTGGAATTCACATTAAAAGAAATTTTGGGAATTGCAAAGAAGGAGTTTCATGATGTTATCATTAACAACATTAAACAAAAGAGGTAATTAATGGATAAAGCTGGAATGAGTCATGCTATTGATGCAGGATTATATAAAGATGAAGAAGAGGATGATAATGGTTATAAGCAATCAACAAACGAAAAGAATGGATACAATCAACGAGTACATTTTAAAGATTATAGTGATAAGGAAATAGAAGCTTCAAGCCATTATACTCGGAAATATTAGGCAAAGGCAACTACTAAAGTATTGGTGAAAGTAGGAAATATAGAAGAATCAATTGTTGCTTTAGTTAACTATGGTTCTGTAATAAATCTTATGTCTAAGGAACTTTAAAAGAAGCAAAAATGACCAATTGATATGGAACATAGATGGGCAATACGAGTAGCTAATAACATGCGAGGCGAATTATATGGAGCTTGTCCAGATGTCAAAATTTGGATTGGAGATGTTGCGATAGAACAACATTTCTTTGTTCAAGATACAACGTCTTATCCATTGATTTTAGGACAACCTTATATTATGGCAATACGGATGGAAACAAAAGTACTAGATGATGGTTCTGCTTATGCAAAGATACGTAGTAAAGATGGAAGAAAAGCTGTACAGTTTCTAATAGTACCTCCTAATCATGAACGGAATCGAGATAGGTTGAGAGAGAAACCATTGTCAAGGATTATTAAAGGATTTATGGATTTTGGAGAAGTACCACTATAAAGTGGGATTATCGAGTTACAAAAGAGGAGGTACTCTCACAAGATGAAGGTACCTTTGATGTGAGTTTTATTGATATTTTTGAGAATGGAAATATTATGTATAAGAAAGTTGATGATTTTAAAAGAAAAGAAAGAAAAAGATTATATAGTATTGAAAAGGAATTATGTAAGTTAGGAACATTAGAAGATGATGAGAAGATTTTAGGTATTTATGAAGAAAATAGATTGGAGGATTCTTTAGAATTAATTACATCTATTGGATTAGAGGATAATGATAAGATTGTGGAAATTCATTCAAGGGAGGTTTATTCTACACTTGAGTCTTTGCAAGTACTAGAGGTTGTTGTAAAGACAAAATATAAAACAATAGATAAAAATGTGAAACATGTTGTTGAACCTTTATTAGAAGATTCTAAGGAATAAATAGAAGAAGCATCAAAAGAAGAGAGTTTAAGAGATCTAAAGGAGATTGGACATCAATTTACAAAGGAGACTTTTGAAGAATTGAAGATTAGATGTGATGGTTCTTTATTTCCAACAGAAATTGAATATTTTAAAAAAATGCTTGCAAAATGAGGTAAATCATTTGCCTTTGGATCTCGTGAAATAAGATGTGTAGATCCTAATATTGTTGCTCCTATGGTTATCTTTACATTATCTCATGTACCTTAGAATTTAAGGCTAATTTCCATGCCAAAAGCACATTTATCTAAATTGGTAGAATTATTGAAAGAAAAGATGCAAATTAAAATTTTGGAGCCTTCTTTTGCTCCATATTCTAGTCGTTGGTTTACGGTGCCTAAGAAAAATAGATCGTTATATTTTATTCAAGATATGCAGCCAATAAATGTAGTAACTATAAGAAATGCAGGTATAAGATATTTAGTAGACGAGTTTGCAGAAGCGTTTGCGGGAAGGGAAATTTATTCAATGGGTGATTTATATTCGGGTTATGAATAATTTCAACTTATGCATGGGAGTAGAGATCTAATAACAATGAGAATACTACTTAGATTACTTAAAATGTGTACTCTTCCTCAGGGTGATACTAACTCAGTTGCACATATGATGATTGAGATGAACAAGGTATTAAGAGTTTTCATTCTTGAAAAAACTATGCTATTTTTAGATGATGTTCCTATCAAAGGATGTAAAGAAGGAAAAAAAGATGAAACTTTAGATGAAAGAAGGTGTCGCAAGTATGTTGTTGATCATATACAAGATTGTAAAAAGATTTTAACTCGACTTGAAGAGGTTCATCTTACACTTTCAGGAGCAAAATCTATATTTGGAGTACAAGAAGTTCTTATTGTTGGATATTTGTGTGGATTTTATATGAGAAAGCCAGATCCAAGCAAAGTTGATGCAATTAGAAGGATGAAGGATTCATGTGACTCTTTAACAAAAGTACGCAGATTTTTAGGAGCTTGTGTATTTTATTGTATATGGATTCCTCATTATGCTCATATAGCAAATCCATTGTATGAATTATTATGTAAGGGTTATCAATTTAAATGGAAAAAAAAGCATACGAAAGCAATGTAGAAGCTAAAGGTGTTATTGGTGACACATCCAATTTTAAGAAAAATTGATTATGACTGTAATAGACAAGTAATTCTTACTGTGGATACTAGTCCTATTGCTATTGGATGGATTGTGGATCAAGATGATTCAAGTAGAAATAGATTTGTAGTTTGATTTAGAGCTAAAGTTTTAAGTACTCATCAACATGCATATTTGCAAGTCAAAAGAGAACTTTGGGAGTTGTTTCGGCTATGAAAGTTGAAAGGGATTATTTGATTGGTGCAACACTAGTAATTGAAACGGATTGCTTACCATTGCTTGGAATGATTACTAATTGTTCAATGCCAGATATTACAATGCTAAGATGGATTGCTTATATTAAGTCATTAAATCTGAAATTTAAGCATGTTGCTGAAAAAGACAATTTAATAGCAGACA
This sequence comes from Physcomitrium patens, assembly GCF_059467195.1. Classification (NCBI taxonomy): domain Eukaryota; kingdom Viridiplantae; phylum Streptophyta; class Bryopsida; order Funariales; family Funariaceae; genus Physcomitrium; species Physcomitrium patens. Next base: position 8,102,758 of record NC_143433.1, on the reverse strand, counting down.
TGCTATTTAGAGCAAGATATGAAAGAAAAGATAAAATGGTTGAAGACATTGATGATGTTGGATCAAAATTCGATTCAGTATCAAATCTTAACAAAGAAAATAAGCTATTTCTTGAAGAATTCTATGAAGGAGAATTATTGGATATTAGTCATTACTTAAATATCTTGACTAAAAAAGAAAATTGATCTATAGAAAAATTTAAATAAATGAGAAAAAAAGCATATGGATTTTTGTTTCAAGAAGGATTCTTATGGAAGAGACCAAAAAAACGAATTGGAATGCCACAAAGAGTGATAAGTAATAAGAAAGAGAAACAAAAATTACTGAAGGGGTTTCATGATAGTTTATAGGCAAGACATAGAGGAATTTGGACTACTTTTGCTAAACTTAAAGAACGATATTGGTAGAGAAATATGTATTGAGATGTGCTCTTATTTGTAGAATCATGTGAAATTTATCAAGCATATTCTAATATACGACATTGAGATGGTCTTCATCCTACATATCCTCTAGCTATTCATTTTAAGTAGGTTGTTGATTTGGTTATTATGCCAATTAAGTTATGGCAAATGAGATATTTGCTCTTAGCTCATGAAGATTTATCAAATCAAGTTTAAGAAAGAGCATTGAGAACAAAAATTATGGAAGGAATTTGTAGATTTTTTCTTGAAGATGTTATTTGCCACTATGGATGTGTAGGAAAAATCACTGGAGATCATGAAGAATTAAATGCACAAGAAGCTTGTGAATTCTTTGAAAGATGTGGTATTAAACTATCACTAACTACTACTTATAATCCTGAAGGAAATACAAAAAGTGAACGTGGTCACTTATTGATTGTGAAAGCATTAGTTAAAGCTTGTAATGGAAAGGTTAGAGAATGGCCGCAACTTTTGTCATTTGCATTATGGGCTGATCGAACAACTCATAGCTCAGTAACGAGATATATGCCTATTGAGCTTATAACAGGCCAAAAATCAATTATGCCAATTGAAAAAAAAGTACCTATTCGGACTGTACTACCATGAAAAGATGGATTGACAAGAGAAGAACTTCTAGCTATTAGAATTCAACAATTAGAGTAAAGATTGAAAGATGTGTAAATAGCATTAGGAAGGTTAAAAAGAGCGAGGTTACAAAACAAGACACGATTTGATAAGCAGCATCGATTGAGGCCTAAAGCAATTGAAGAAGGTGATTGAGTTTTGGTCTATAATAGTAGCTTGGACAATCAACATAGTGCTTTAAGGAAGTTTTCTAAATGATGGTTTGGACCGTATGTGGTAACAATTGTTCATGATAATATAACTTACTCATTGCGGGAGTTAGATGGAACAAAGTTAAAAATACCAATTACAGAGAAGTGAGTAAAAATATTTAAATAAAGATACACAGAAATAAATATAAAAGACCTTGGTGAAGATATAGATATTCCTCAACAAGAAGATGAATTTGACATGGATAGCAAAAATGATGAAGAGGACTTGGACAAAGACTTGGAGAATGTATTATGAATCAAACAAAAACTTGGTTATTTGGTGCATACTAGAGGATGCACAGGTTCAAAGAGGATGGATGTCATATTGTAACATGACTATATGGTAAAAATATAAATAAAAAAGATATTATTAATATTTAGTCATCTTGGAAGTTAGAAATAGTGGCCAATTCGAGTGCCAATATTCAGGGTCAGTTAATGTCACTCCACCGATGTCATCAAACCAAGTACCCTCTGTACCAATGGAACAACTAGGATCATTTTCCAACCCTACATGGAACAAGCCTAGTAGGTATATACTGGTGGAGATACCCAATATGCGTGATGGAGGTGTAGGAAGACCACTTTTTCATTTTTGTTGTAAACCAGGTTGGTCATTATGCCAGTGAATGTTCCAATCCCAAAGCCAGTGTGTAGAAATTGTAAGCAGACGAGGTATACTTATTAGCAATATAATGCTCCATCCAATTTCAATAAATAGGATCAGCAAATCCAAATCCAAGGAAAAATTGAGGAGATAAATCAAGGTCTTCAAGATTCTCTAGTAAATCGAGTGGAATGAGTCCGAGCCATTCTTACAAGGAATCTACAAAAAAAAAAAGGACCAATTCAATATACGCGTGAGTCTGATGTAAAGGGCTAATTTGATCCAATTATGGGGACATCCAATCTAAGTCTTTGTATGGATCTCTTACCCAATATGAGACTTGACTCCGGGGAAGCACCATCGGCTGTTCTAATTCGGAGTCCAAGGCGGGAGAAAAGGGGACCACACAGAGTTAAAAGAGAAGAAAGGATAAGGAAAGGGGCATTCGGAGATCAAGATTTTGGGATCGGAGAGCTAGCTTCAAGCTCCTTCGAAAGGTGTAGATTTGGGTTCATAGGATTTGGGAGGACTTTGGCAATCGTTGTTGGAAGTCAGTGTTTGTATTGGTGAATTGGGTTTTTTTTACAATAAAGTAACGGCTAGTACTCTTGATTTTTTTGTAAAATTAGAAAAACTTCTGCGGTTGAAATTTAGAGATATCTAAAGAGTTGAGTATGCTGAGTGCATGCAAAAGTTGTATTTATCTCACAAAATAGATAGAGGATATTTGACCATTAGTATAAAGAGATATTGGAAGTTGGCAGATTGGGGTTGTTTAGGATTTCTATAGTTACTGGAGATCTATCAGCTGGAATAAGGTGACTTTTGGCGTGATAAGTCGAGGACTTTTAAGCGACGGCCAAGATACATCAGTGTAGATTAATGGCATTTTCTTACAACATGTAAGTTAGATTAGATTGAAACTTCTTGAGCATTTAGAAGGCTTATAAAGACACTAGTGGTAGAAGTTTATAACCATCGGACAGTCATATTGAAAATTACAGCTTGCCGAAGCTCGCTGTCCAGGGTTAGAATTAAAAATAAAAAAAATAAAAAATAAAAAATAAAAAAATAAAACTAATAAATAACAAAAGACTTGTGCTTATAATTTCTTGAAGTTATTAAAAATATTATTTCTAAGTATTTTATAATGGATTAAGCTTTTACATTGAAATCTGAAATAATTATATTTAGGTGGTTGAAATCCACTAGCCTACCTGAATACTTGCAAAACATTGTTTTATCTTCCATAGTTAGATACTTGATGCATTCTCAAGCAAGATAGCATGTAATATGACACCGTTGGAGCATGTCTTTATATAGATCCAATTTTAAGATCACCTATTTAACCGAAAAATAATAAGGTCTATTGGACACTCTTTCTAGATGTTCTTATCTTACACTAAAAGAAGAAGATGCATCTTTTGATCAATAAAGATCAAATCTCTTAAAGCCCTAGTAATTTCATCTTCGAGCTATAAAATCAACATTGACTATTGATTCAATATTTGTGAAGCAATTTCAATCAATCATGTCCTTTAATCCTCTTATTCATGATATCAAAAATACTTCCTTTAAGTCCCATGATACTTCAAAGTTTGAATTCAAAAATAATCTATTATATTTTGAAGGACGATTATTTGTTCTAGAAGATGAAGCTTGATTATGTATTCTTTAAGCTTGCCATGACTTTCCAACAGTAGGACATTTTGGATACAATAAAACTTTAAAACTAATATCTAGGGATTTTTGGTGGCTGCAAATGTGGAAGTCTGTTGTAGATTTTGTACAATCTTGTGATGTTAGCTTAAGATCAAAAACTCCTTGTCATCGATCTTACAAACTTCTTCAGCCGTTACCCATTCCAAAACAACCATGGTCTTGTATTTCTATGAATTTCATCACAGATCTTTCAATCTCAAGTTCTTATGATTCCATATTTGTGATAGTAGATCATTTTACCAAGATGGCACATTTTATATCATGTACAAAATCTATCACAAGTAAAAAAAATGTAAGCTTTTCATTGACAATATCTATTGCTATCATGGATTACCAAAAGATATTATATCAAATAGGGGGACTCAATTTGTATTAAGATTTTAAAAAATCCTATTCAAGATTCTAAAGGTGAATATAAAGCTTTCTTCAGCTTTACATCTTCAAACTGATGGACAAACGGAACAGATAAATTAAGTTCTAGAGTAATATTTGAAATGTACCATCAACTATCATCAAGATGATTAGACAATTCTTTTACCATTGGCAGAGTTTGCATATAATAATTCGATGCATTCTTCTACTCAACAAACTTCTTCTTTACCAATTATGGTTATCATCCACGTCTTGATACTTTTGACTTTTCAAAAGTTGATAATCCTACAATGGAAGATTTAGTAAATCGCTTGTCAAAGCTACAAACAACAATGAAGATACAATTAAAGGAAGCTCAAGAATGACAAAAGACCAATGTAGATGCCTATCGTAAGAAGCAACCACAATATAATATGGATGACAAGGTATGGTTACTTCGTCATAATATCAAGACTAGTTCTCCTTGTGATAAATTAGATTATCATAGGCTGTGACCTTTTCCTATTTGTGAATAAATCAATCATATTGCCTATCGATTACATCTACTGGAGTCGATGAAGATCCACCCTATATTTTGCATATCTCGTCTAGAGCCATATAAGGCAATGAATATCTTGAGAAGAAGAAAAATGCCACTTCCTTATATATAAGTGGATAATAATCAAGAATTTGAGGTAGAAGAAGTCTTAGACTGAAGGTGGCATCGAAATAGGTTGAAATATCTTATTCATTGGTGTGGATATGACATTAGTGAATGCACATGGGAGCCATCAAAGAATCTTCTAAATATAGCAAAAAAAGTTGAAGTCTTTCATCAATAATATCTATCAAAATTAAGATGAAGAATAGCAAACCTCTGTTATAAAAGAAACAAGATCAAAGAAAAATAACATTCTACCTTCTATCTTTTATTATAGCTTCTGTGTATGTATGATGAGATGGAACACCAATAACCAACATATTCAATTCAAGAGCTTTCATTTGCGGACTTACCAAATGAGACAATATAATTGTCACAACTTTCAAGACAACGGAATCGAGATGAAGATCCCTAAGAAAAACATGTCCTTCCTTGAATAGATGGCAAAATACAACGTGTTTGGTATCACGACCTTCGAAGAGACTCCCGATGTTTAGTGATTTTATTAAAAGTAGGAATAATTTCTAACAGTGTTTCAAATGTTTTATTTGAAGGAAGTTACGAAGGCCTCAACAATGATCAAATAACAGGGTGGTCTTCTCGCCTTGATATGAGACATTATACATGGTTGAGAGGACCTATCAACCATCTTCAAAGAGAGTAAAGAATAGAAGTAAATAGATATAGAATAATTTCATAAAGTCTTCTAGAGAAGCTTCTTAGAAGCTTCATAGATGCAGTTTTGACTTTAGATGTATTTGTAGGTTAGAAACTTGGCCAAAAAGCTAACCATGTATTAGTAGCTTATGGAAGAAATCAACTACTTGGTGCATATATAAATAATTTGCCTTGCAAGATAAGACATGTTGCTAACAAAGTCAACACATGTCGGAAGTCCCATAAGACATTGCGACGTAGCTCTTTGTTAGATAGTATATATGGAGGCAAGAGTGAAGCCTTCTTCATTCTTGTCAATGCATTTCTAGTCTTAGTCTTGTTTCAAGTCTTTGTAGTCTTCTTATTTTTAGCAATAGCCATTCTAGTTAATATTACACCACCTTTTGAGTGGCTTTCTAGTTCTCTTCAATGATAGAAGAGTGTATTGAGGATTCTCTTTCTTCGAGATTCATATCCTTGACATCTTATGAATGCCTTTCTAGGACTTAATGTTTTTTTAAGATTTTATAGCCTTTTTATTTTTAGCCATAGCCATTCTATTTTAATAATATATCATCTTTGAATGACTATCTAATTCATTTTAGTAGTACAAGAGTGTATGGAGGATTTTCTTTTTTCAAGATTTATTTCTTTGACAGTTTAACAAGAGTGTTAATTTACTGTTTTTGTCTTGATTTAGAAGTGAGTGGATTATCCCACTTATATTATTGAATTTTCAAAGGTTGCATATTATCCACCTTTAAAAGAACAATCTTATTTTTTAACATTGATTTTTTCCTTAAAAGAGAGTGGATTAACCTTCTTCATGGAAATTTTTATTTGACATTAGAGGTTGCAGATTATCCTCTTCTAATTTAATTTTTTAATTTTTTTTTTGAATTATCTATAATAAAAAAAGATTATGGATGCTATTGACAACAAAAGTGAGAATAGATTTGTAATTACTATAGATCTTCATAACCTTATCAATACTCAAAGAATAGAGATCTCATATATTTCCAACATGAATCATGGAGGTATTATTCCTAAGCCTATAGAAGAAGTTCAAAATCTACATTAAGAAGTTGTATAATTGAAAGAAGTAATTAGATCAACTTCTCAACTAAATCCAAGAAGTTTTAGTTCTATAAGTACAATGGGAACCAAGATTAGTATGCCAAAGAAGTTTAATAGAATAAGATCAAAATTTCAAAGATTTCTGCAATAAGTTAAGCTCTATCTAAGGTTGCACCTCTTCAAATATCCTGATGGATTTGCTCAAGTTGGGCTTGTAGGTTCACTTCTATCTAGAAGTACTATCTCTTAATTTGTACCTTTGATGGAAAGTGATTCGTGACTTCTTAATGATTTGAATTTATTTTTAAAAGTATTTATGGCCACATTTGGAGAAAGTGATCAAAAAAGAGTAGTAGAAATCAAATTCTTATCTTTATGATAAGGATCACGGTATTGTATTGTGGTTTGGCTACCATGTGATAATAATGTGATTATGTATTTAATATACAATTTGCTTAGTAATATGATAAAAGCCATATTACCAGATTTTGATAGGTTGTAGAATGTGGTTAAATTACTACTTTAAAAAGAAGTTTTTTAAAAAGATTACTATTAGAATTTGTATAACTTTATTTTTTTTTGATAATGGCTTTTGAGATTGATTTTTTTGGTAGTAATTTTAAATATTTAGAATCACCTTTATTAAACATTGGTGATGCTTGAAGTCTCATTTTGGTTCTTTAATTTGGTGTTTAGGACATATATTGAGTAAATCTTATAAAGAAAAGAGTTTGAGAAGGATTTTGGTAATAAAAAGAGAATTTAGGGCATCTATATAGATGAATGGAGATGGATGATGAAAATCTCTATTCCTATTGGTCGAAAATCATGATCAATAGGCTTCAAGGAGGTTGTTTGAGGCCATATTAGGGATTAGGGTTAGTTTTTTGGAGCCATTTGAAATTTGAAGACTAAGATTAAAGAGCTTAGATTTTTGGCTATGGTTTTGGTACAAATTTTGTATGATTTGGAGTTTGTATGTAGGAGATATAGGCACTCTAAGTTAAGGTGTTGATTTGGTAGCTACTGTCACTCGTTTTGACCTAATACACGTGTAGAGAAGGAAATTGAGGATTGGCATTTGTAATTGGAGAGAGCACTTTTATAGCTACATCTTTTTTTATACTGCTTGCTCTATTTCAAGTTATACTGAAGGAGATATTAGATTTTGAAGTCAGCACATGTAATCTAAGGGTAGTAAGTGACTTGATTTACTAGTGGTTGTATCTTGAGCTGTATCTTGAGTAATTTGACAAGTTTTTGGCTCAAAATTTCAAAAGATGTATAAATTCATATTAATAAACTTTGTACATAATTTTAATAGTATTTAAATATTAGATACTTGAGATATTAAGAAAATAGTATTTTGGTGCTTGTAAATTAGGATTTAGAGTATCTGCTAAGATTTCTTAGGTGTCAAATGATCAAGAATGAATTTGTGGTTGGTTTTTTTGTGGTAAAATTGAAGGGTGAATTCTACCTACCTTATAAATTTAAAATAAATTGAACAGTTAGATCAAGAGTTATAAATTTCTAAAGTATGGATAAAAAAAATTCTTCATGAAAAAAATATGTTTTGAAGGGATTTTGCTATATTTAGAATTTTATGCAAAATAAAGGAGTTTTTGGAAGCTAAGACAAGATACATATAAAAGTTTAAGCCAAACTCTCTACATCTAGATACGTAGTGTATTCCTAGATAGCAAATTACATGATACAACAATAGTTAGCCACCATGTATGCTGCTGAATTCTAAAACCTTGCTTGCAACTTAAATTGGAATGACAAAGCTCTTATCAATAAATTTAGTATGGATTAAAGGACAATGTCAAATTTTTGTTATTAATAATGCCTAAGACAAAATCTTTAGAACAATTTATTGCTCAAGTCATTGCATGTGACAATAGATTATTTGAAAGACATCAAGAACAAAGACTCGATTGGAGAGGAATAAGTCAAGTAATGATGGCAACTTCTAAGCTTTTTGAAACTTATTCATTAAAGCTAGAACCAATGCAAATTCATATGGTATGTTTTAAATCTCTTATATGGTAAGAAAAAACTCAATGTTGTCAAGAGGATCTTTGCTTATATTGAAGAGAATGGTATATTATCCAAAAAAATAATGTAATTACAAAATGATATGCATGATTGTCAAAGAAGAAAAGTTGCTCTAGTTACTATAGGAATCATGTGGTTGGAATCATGTGCAACATCTAGTAAAGGCCATTTTTATTTTTTAGATCCTTCACCTTGTTTAACAATAGAAGTTTATTTAGGACCAAAAAATCACAAAATCTTAGCTTTGTTGGATTGAAGAGCCTCAACCTATTTTATAGATAAAGACTTTGTCAAAAAATAAAATATATCCTTAGTTAAGAAAATCAAACCTCTGTATGTAGAAGTAATAGATGGACGTTCATTGTCTTTTGAAAATGTTACACTATTTGGACCAATCTATAGCCTATCACAAAATGAGTTGATTGCACTTGAAGAATATATTGATGAAAATTTGGCTAAGAACTTTATATGCCATTCTAAATCTCCAATTAGAACTCCTATCTTATTTGTGAAGAAAAAAGATAAATCTCTACAGATATGTGTGGACTATCAAAGACTTAACAAGATCACCATTACGAATACATATCCTTTGCCTTTGATTTTAGGACTTTTTGATCAATTAAATCAAGTAAAGATTTATATAAAAATAGATCTATAAAGAGCATATTACTTGGTCTATATTAAAGAAAGAGACGAATAGAAGATTGCTTTTTAAACTAAGTATGGATATTTTGAATATAATATCATGCCTTTTGGACTCACAAATGTATTAGCTACTTTTCAACATTTAATGAATGATGTCTTTCATGAATTTCTTGATATATTTGTTGTCTATTATTTAGATGATATTTTAATTTATTCTAAGAATATAAAAGAGCATGAAATTCATGTTCATTGTACATTACAAAAAATAAGAGTTGCAAGATTATATGTAAAGTTGAAAAAGAATATATTCTACATTACTCAAGTTGATTTTTTGAGATACATCATTTCCAATGAAGGCCTTATGATGGATTCAAAGAAGATCGAAACTTAGTTTTAAGGCATTTTTTATGGAAATAGATGCATCAGACTTTGCCTTGGATGCAGTATTGTTATAAATGAGAACAAATAAAAAACTCCATCTTATAACTTTTTAATTTAGGAAATTTTTAGTAGCTAAGATTAACTATGAGATCTACAATAAAGAACTTATTATAATTATGGAATTATGTCTTTTGATTCTCTTGTTTATAATATCAAGAATCTTTCTTCTAAATCTCATAATATTTTAAATTTTGAGTTGAAGAACAACCTACTCTATTTCAAATGACACTTATATGTTCTAGAAGGAGAAGCATGTTTGCGTGTTTTTCAAGCATGTCATGACTTTCTCATAGCAAGATATTTTGGATACAACAAGACTTTAGAGCTTATATCTAGAGATTTTTAGTGGCTGTAAATACAAAAGGCAATAAAAGACTTTGTCTAATTATGTGATGTTTGTTCAAGATCAAAAACTCCTTATCATTGATCCTATAAACTTTTCCAACTATTTCCTATACTTGAACAACTATGGTCTTCTATTTCTATGGATTTTATTATAAATCTTTCAAGTTTAAGTTCATATGACTCTATATTTGTAATCATAGATTACTTCACTAAAATGGCATATTTTGTACTAAATATATAAGATAAAAAAATAACTAAGTTTTTTATTAATAATATCTATCACTATCATGAATTACCAAAGGATATTAAATTACATAGGGAGACTCAATTTGTATCAAGATTTTGGAAAATCCTTTTCAAGATGCTAAAAGTGGATATAAAGCTCTCTTTGGCTTTTCATCCTCAAACTGATGGACAAATGGAATAGGTGAATCAAGTTTTGGAGCAATAATTGAGATATATCATCAATTATCATCAAGATGATTGGATAATTCTTTTGTCATTATCAGAGTTTACATACAATAATTTGATACATTCTTCTATTCAATAAACATCTTTTTTTGCCAATTATGGTTGTCATGCACAACTTAATATATTTGACTTTTCAAAAGTTAATAATTCTATGGCAAGAGATTTAACAAATCATTTTTCAAAGCTAGAAATAACAATGAAGTTATAATTAAAAGAAGCTCAAGAATGATAAAAGATCAATGTAGATGCTTATTATAAAGTGCAACCACAATTCAATGTCGGTGACAAGATATGCTTACTTTGTTGTAATATCAATAGTAATCATCTTTGTAATAAGTTGGACTACAATAAGCTGGAATCTTTTTTTATTTGTGAATAAATCAATTCTATTACTTATCAATTACATCTACCAAAGTCTATGAAGATCAATCGTGTATTTTACATACCTCTTTTTAAGCCATATAAGACAATGAATATTTTGGAAAGAAGACAAATACCACTTCTTTTTATAAAAGTAGATAATAATTAAGAGTTTGAGGTAGAAGAAATCTTAGATTCAAGATAGCGCCAAAATACATTAGAATATCTTGTTATTGGCACAGATATGATAATAGTGAGTACACATGGGAGACAAGAATTTTTTTTTGTAAATGCAACAAAGAAAGTTGAGGACTTTCATTGATGACATCTATCAAAACCAAGATAAAGAGTTGTAAGATCTATGAAAGATGATAATTGCTCCTTATAGAACTTGTTCCAAGAAGGAAAAATAATGTTACAGATATATACATTTATCCCAATAGTTACTTATATGATTGGATAGAAGTAAATAAATATTGATTAATTTTATAAAGTCTTTTAAAAAAGCTTCATAGATGGAGTTTTAACTTTAGATGTATTTGTAGGTTAGAAACTTAGCCCATAAGTCAATCATATGTTGGTAGCTTGTAGAACAAGTTAATTTTATATATTAGCTTGTAGAACAAGCTAACTATATGGTGCATACATAGATAACTTGTCTTGCAAGTTAAGACATGTGGCTAGCAAAGTCAACACATGTTAGAGATCTTATAGAATATTGCCACGTAGCTCTTAATTAGAAAGTATATTTAGAGGCAAGAGTGAAGATTTTTTTAATCTAATCAACATCTTTCTAGTCTTTAATCTTATTCCATGACTTTCTAGTCTTTTGTGTCTTTGGCAATAGCCATTCTAGTTTAATAATATATCATCTTTGAGTGACTTTCGACTTCATTTCAGTGGTACAAGAGTGTATTGAGGATTTTCTTTCTTCAAGATTCATGTCCTTGATACCTATCAATCAACTATAAACACATGTAAAGTCAAAGTAGCATCTATTATTAAAGTAAATAGAAGATAAGTTAGAAGGTAAAAGATATTATCTTAAATAAGTTGCTAATAGTCAAAGGGCAGTAAAAGGATGAAAAAAAGTTACCAAGGTGGCAGCTAGGATTATAGGTGGTAGTTAGGATTTAAAGTGGTGGCTAGATTAAGAAGAATCTAGGGTTTAGTTGGATGAAAGTAAGATAAATGCTAGCGAAAATGGATGTAACTTCTACCTATAAGTAAAAGATGTTGGAAGTGAGAGGCATCTCATTCTATACTTCTCTTGTGTCTAACCTTGCTATTTTTTACTTACTTGTGTCTTATTTATTGTGTTTCTTCAATAGGTTATGGGCCCACACACACTTTGTTGTACTATTCAAGTAAGGTGAAGTTATTTACTGATTGTTGTTCTTGTGTGGAATAGATTTTATGGTGTTTGCTGATGTTAGAGATTGTATGATATAATTTTGTGTTTTGACTTGTGAAGGTTTTGATTTGGGCCTTATAGATCTCCAACATGAGTTTGAAGGTTCTCAATTCCTAGGATTGAGTGATTAAGACCTTATACAAAGACCTTGATTGTGTCTTTGGTTTTGTAGTGAGAAAGTGAGTTTTATGAGTATAAGAACTTGATGGTTAGGTTGATTGGAGTTCACATACTTGTTAGAAGCTTCAAAAGTTGATTCAGAAGTGTTTGGAGTGAAAAAACATTCATTTGTTCAGAAGAGGGCATTCTAAGATTTTACTAGTACAAAATTATTTTGATAATTTTAAGCACATAGAGACTCCTTTTCTTGATATTTTGTGATAGACCTCTTCTAAGACATGGCTTCAAGTGAGGGTGAAGATTTGAGAGTGATTGAAAAGTTTAGAGGTGACAATTTCTACCATTGGAAGGTCAAAATAGAATTTTTGTTGGCATCTTTAGAACTTTGGGACATTATAGATGAAAGTGAAGAGCCTTCAAGCATGCATGCTAATGCTAAAGAGAGAAAGGACTTCACAAGACGTGAAAAGAAGGCTTTTGGCATGATTGCCACTAATTTAGATAAAGCCAACTTTTCTCACATCATCTCTTGCAAATGACTATGAAAAGCATGGAAGACTCTTTGCAACATATATGAGAGTAAGAACTTGTTCAATATCATCTTTACAATGAGAAAATTCTTCACTTGCAAGATGGAAGAAGGTGAAGACCTCATGGCTCATGTCAATAAGGTAAGGCCCTTGCTAATCAACTTACAATTGTTGACAAGCCTTTAGAAGAGAGTGATATTATCATGACCTTGCTTATGAGCCTTCCCGAGTCCTACAACTACCTCATTGTGGCATTGGAATCCATCAAAGTAAAAGAACTCATAATAGATTATGTGACGGCAAGACTTGCCCATGACATGACCAAGAAGAAAGAAAAAGAGCCCCAAAGTGAGGATTCGGCTCTATTTTCAAGGCAAGGTGAGGAGAGTCATCCCAACCAACGTGGCAATGTGAGAACTTACTTCATTTGTGGAAAACCAGGCCACTTTGCTCGAAATTGCTACAAGGCTAAGAAAAGAGATAGAGAAAGTACAAACAATACTTGTGATGAATATGGAGGTGATGATTATGCATTCATAGTAAGTGAAGGCACTTCCATGGCTACCATGTCTAAGTGGATCATTGATTCTGATGCCACCAAGCACATGACTCCATACAAGTGTTTATTTGACAGTTATGAAGAAATTTCAATAGCAAATATCTTCATAGGAGACAATGGTATAATAGAAGCTATTGGAATGGGCTCTATTATTATAGAGATTGTTGTGAAAGGCCAAACCAAGAGGACCAGATTGAAGGACGTCTTACATGTGCCACAGATGAAGAAAAACCTCCTCTTGGTAAGTAAACTTGTTTCACATGGTTGTAAAGTGCAATTTGATAAGCATGGATGTTTTGTGAAGACATTGAAAGGAGATGATGTTGCAAAGGACTTTAGACAAGGCAACTTCTACTTCATCAAGTATAAGAAGGTGAATGAAGTTGAAGTAGTGGCATTTGTTGAATTTCTTCAAGATCAAGACAAGTTTGGCATTTGGCATCAATGCCTTGATCATTTGAATGTCAAGAATATGAAAGAGCTCCAATCTATAGTAAGTGGCTTAGATCTTGGTCATATAAGCTACAATGCTATGACACTTGCTTCTAAAGGTTGTATTCAATGCAAACAACAAAGGGCTATATTTCTAAGTGGAGTTGCAACACATGCAACCAAGTTGTTGGAGATAGTCCATTCTGATGTTTGTGGACCTATGAAGATACCATTAATAGGAGGTACAAGTTACTTTGTCATATTCATTGATATTTTTTCAAGGATGGTGTGGATTTTTATCCTTAAAGAAAAGAGTGAGTATTTCACAAGGTTTAAGGAGTTTAAGGCATTTGTAGAGAAGCAATGTAAGTGTAAAATCAAGATATTACATATGGACAATGGAGGTGAATATATGTCAAAGCAATTCAATGATTTCTTGAAGATGCATGGTATTGCAAGACAAACCTCCACTCCTTATACTCTACAAGAAACTGAAGTTGCTGAAAGAGCAAATCAGACCATTATAGAGATGGCAAGGAATATGCTTCATGCACAATATCTTGGACATGAGTTTTGGATGGAAGTAGTGGTGAATGCAGTGTACACAAGAAATAGGTGTCCTACAAGTGCACTTATATCAATGATGCCGGAAGAAGCTTGGAGTGGGAGAAAACATTGTGTTTCTCACATGAGGACCTTTAGATGCATAGCTTATGCAAAGACACAAGATTATATGAGATCAAAATTTGATGCAAAAGGTACAAAATGTGTCTTTGTTGGATATTGTGAAGGTACAAAGGCTTATAGGTTCATGTATTTGGAGACTAAAAAGATCATCAAAAGTCATGATATTGAGTTTTGGAGTACAAGAATACTTGTGAGCATTTGGAGATGTGTCTAAGTGGGAGTAATGGTGTGTTTGTAGATACGTCTTCAAATTCAACAAAGAAAGAAGAAGACAAAGACAATGATAGTTGTAAAGGTGGAAATGAAGATGAAGAGGCAAAGAAGGTGGACAAGAAGACCTCTACAATTGCTAAGACCAGCAATGAAGAGCATGAAGATGTTGATGATGATGGTGATGAGGATTATGAACCTTTGAATGAGAAAAGATTATCTTTAAAAGGAAAGAAGGTTGGAGGTGACCATGGAGTGCAACAAGTTGAGTCTTCTTCAAATGAAAAGAGATATCCTTTGAGAGATAGAAAACAACATGGTGAATGGTAGAAGGACCATATTTTTCTTCAAATAAGTAAAGAACATGCCAATGTTGTATTTTTTACTGATCTGTTGAGTTTATGTGATGCAATGAAGTCCTCGGATGCTATAAAGTAAAAGAATGTTATGAAAGAATAGTACAAATCACTCATGGATAATAGAACATGGAAATTGACTCAACTTCCACCAAATCAAGCTTCAATTGGTTGTAAGTAGGTATTTAGAATAAAGAAGGATGCAATGGACAATGTTGTGAGGTATAAGGCAAGTTTGGTTGCCAAAGCCTACTCACAAGTTACTAGAGTTGATTTCAATGAGGCATTTGGTCCTTTGGCCAAATTCACGACCATTAGAACCATTGTAGCAATTAAGGCAGCAATAGACTTGGAGATGCACCAAATGGATGTGAAGACGGCTTTCTTGAATGGAGAATTGAAAGAAGACATCCTCAAGGATTTGTTGAAAAAAGCAAACAACACCTTTTGTGTAAGTTGATAAAATCCTTGTATGGGCTCAAGCAATCATCAAGGGCATAGTACCAACGTTGTCATAATGTGTGAAGTCTTGCTTGAGAATGCTCTGGGCACCTGGCTGTAGAAGAAAGAATAGAAATTATGATAACAAAATCCTAATTCTAATAGAATATTAACAATGCTCTAATTAGACTATAATAATGGTAAACAAACGTATTCAAATTCAAAACAACTCAAAGAAATTTCAAACAAACAATAAATTTTTTAAAGAAATATTAAAATGATCACAAATATTACTCAAATATATGTCAATTCAACCTTAATTTAATTCTAGTTAAAATCCTATTGAATTTTACTCAAACTTTAGACCAAACCTAATTAAATCTTAAACCCTAATAAATCCTAAACCCTAAGTCAAATCCTAAACAAACCTTAAATTAAATCCTAAATCAAACCCTATTTCAAACCCTAAATCATAAACCAAACCCTAAATCAAACCCTAAATCAAACCCTAAATCCTAATCCAAATTCTAATCCAATCCTAAACCCTAATCCAAACCCTAAATCAAACCCTAATCAAACCCTAAACCAAACCTTAAATCAAACCCTAACTAAACCCTAATCCAAATCCTAAATCAAACCCTAATCAAACCCTAAACCCTAATCCAAATCCAAATCCAAATCCAAAATCAAACCCTAATCAAATCCTAAATCCTAATCCAAATCCTAATCCAACCCTAAATCCTAACCAAACCCTAAATCCTAATCCAAACCCTAATCAAATCCTAACCAAATCCTAATCCAAATCCTAAATCAAACCCTAACCAAACTCTGAACCGTAATCCAAATCCTAATCCAAATCCTAGCCAAACCCTAATCCAAACCCTAATCCAAATCCTAAATCGAACCCTAGCCAAACCCTAATCCAAATTCTAGTAATTCCTATGACAGATTTAAACCTCAATATCTAATGAATAAACCGTTGATCTCAATTCAAAATTTGCATACTTCTTAAAAATCAAGTTTAAAACAAGCACAAAAAATTTGAAAAGGATCGGAGTTACTTAATTGACGAAAACCTCAAAAATGTGTTTGGGTGTTAGCCGGCCTCCTTCTCCAATCTTAATGCCAACCTTCCAGAGCCAATTTCTCTTCTTTGCGCCGTTCGATTGGTTTCAAATTTCTCATGGACATAGAAAAACAAGTCTAATACCCTCTCACATAAGTTTTACTCCAATCCAACTAGAAGATTGCATGAAATCTTAATAATCCTCATTGGACCTAAAATTCTACTTTCTAAGACTTTGACCTGATTAAACCTCAATATCTCTCAGTTCAACCGTTAGATCAAGCTCAAATTCACAATATATATTTAAAACAACTATAATCATGAATCCAAAAAATTTCATTTATAGATCTGCAACAAAACTCTCGAAATCACTCAAAACATAAACCCTATTTTATTTCATAAAATCCAAGTCATCTAAAACAAACCTCCTTTTTGCAAAGCTCTTACAAAGTCATATCAACTCCAAATCACCCAAAATTAATGCCTATAGAAACCCTATTCAATCTTCTATCAAATCCCATTCTCCGATTTTCCAAAGAGTCCCGAAGTCGTCGTCGAGATTCGGTTTTGTGCCTTAGGCTCTGATTTCGACCCTGGTTCATAACTGGCCCTCTCCGGGTATCAACTTTCGTCTTCTTGAGGTAATTTTTACTAATTTGCACTCCTAACTCCTCCTTACATATGTCTATATCCTTTATTTTTCTAATCTACTTTGTTTTGCCTTATTTATGGCCTTACAAAGTAAATAGAAACATAATTTGTAAAAAGGCAGCATTAGCACCTTTAATTTTTCTACCCTTTTACTAATATCTATTTTTCCAAGATAATTTGCTACAATATTTTTGAAGTGAGATCCTCAAAATATGATATATTTCTTCACCCTTTCACCTACTAGTCATATTACATCACGACAACGTATCGACACCTTCTTTGTGAATGAGGGATTTGTGAGGAGTGAGGCTGATCATTCCATATATGTGATGCAATCAAAAGCCTTCTTGCTGATTGTTATTCTTTACATTGATGATTTGATCATCTTGACCAATACTTTGAAAAAGATGGATTGGTTGAAGGTAAAGTTAGTAACAGAATTTGAAATGAGTGATTTGGGAGAGCTCCACTATTGCTTAGGAGTGGAGTTTGTAAGAGATCGAGCTAAGAAGATCATTACATTGAGCCAAAAGAAGTACATTGAAGAAGTATTGAAACGGTTCAATATGGAGGAGTGCAAGTCTATTAGAACACCTTTGGAGGTAAATTTGAAGTTGATGAAACTTACGGATGAGAAATTTACTAAAATTGAAGAAGAAATGAAAGATGTTCCATAGAAGGCAGTAGTAGGCTCACTTATGTATGCAATGGTTGGTACAAGGCTGGATATTGCATATGCGGTGAGTGTCATGAGTCAACACATGTCAAAGGTTGGACCAATTCATTGGATAACCATTCAGAGGATCTTGAGGTACTTAAAAGGTATTTTAAACTTCAAATTGTGTCTTGGAGGTGATAGTATTACATTGCATGGATATTGTGATGTAGATTGGGCTTGAAATGCAAATGATAGAAGATCAACAATGGCATATGTATTCTTTCTTGGAATGGGAGCAATTTCATAGAATTGTAAGAGACAACCAATAATTGTAAGGTCTACAATGGAGGCGGAATACATAGCAACAAGTTATGGTACAATGGAGGCAATATGGCTAAGATAAGTTTTAAAAGATATTGGACTTGTACAATTGGAAGCAACTCTAATGAAGTTTAACAATCAAGAATGCCTTTCTTTTGCCAGAAATCCAAAGCATCATTCAAGGACAAAGTATATTGACATTCAACATCACTTCATACGGGAGAAGATTGAGATGGGAGTAATTGACATGAAGTATTGTGCAACGGAAGACATGCTTGCTGATTTGCTCACAAAAGCATTGGTAAAAGATAGACATTAAAAATTGACAAAGGAATTAGGTTTATTAGCCTTTGACCAATAGCAAAGTGGGAGTGTTAAAGTAAATAGAGGATAAGTTAGAAGGTAAAAGATATTATCTTAGATAAGTTGCTAATGGTCAAAGGGCAACAAAAGGATGAAAGAAAGTTACCAACGTGGCAGCTAAGATTTAAAGTGGCAGCTAGGTTAAGAGGAATTTAGAGTTTAGTTGGATGAAAGTAAGATGAATGCTAGCCAAAATGGATGTAACCTCTACCTATAAGTAAAGAGTGTTGGAAGTGAGAGGCATCTTATTACACACTTCTCTTGTGTCTAACCTTGATGTTTTCTACTTACTTGTGTCTTGCTTATTGTGTTTCTTCAATATATATGAAGCTTCTAGGAAGCTTTTTTAGAAGGTATTATAAAATTAACTTACTTTTATTTATTTATACCTACTTCTATCTAATCGTATAGATATTTATTAGAATATTTATGTATATCTATGACACTTATATTATTTGTATTGTATATTAAAAATAAAATATTAAGATACCAAATTCTAAAGATTTATTTTATTAAAAAATACTTCTAATATGGATTTTGACTTATTTAATTTTAATTTAGGTAAAAATTAATGGTATAAATTAAATTCTTATTATAAAGGTATAGAATGTCTTTAATATATTATATTTGTATGCTTGTATAATTTAATTATTTATTCTCTTTAATTTTTTTTATTTACAATAAAAAAATAAGAGAGATATACTATTTTAAGATTTAATTATTTTTAAAATTTAGATTATTATATTTTTATTATTTAATTTATTATTATTATTTATTATTTTTTTAAATATAATAAAAGAATTACCTCTTTTCAAACATGGCTTGATAATTTTTATTTTTATTTTTGCAAAAATATCATGTGTGGACAAATGTCCATTGATCCAAGAATTCAAAATTTGGCCAAATTCTCTACTTATGCATTTAAACACTCCAACCACAATTAACTAATATAAATAGAAGCTTAGGCAATATCCACAAATTATGTAACTCTAATACTTGAGTTTTACTTTTATATATATTAAGAACCTCACAAGATATTCTTATGACTTTGGAAAGTGAAATAAAAAGATGTCCAATTTGATTCTCCTTACACAACATGTAACAATTACTATTACATATATAGAAATTTCGAATCTTTTCAATACAAAAAAGAAAAAGTTCCATAATCATACTAAAAACTCAAATAGTCCTTGAAAAGAAGAAAAAATAAACAAAATAAAGAAAAAGAAAAGAAGAAAGAAGAAAGAGAGAGAGAGATAAGAAACCTCAAAATTCTCAAACTGTACACATTCAACTAACACACACTACTATGGACTCGACCACTTTGAGCTCCAAAAAGAACAGAAAGAGCCAATAAACTGCAGCATGAAGAGCGATAGAACTCAGTTTTTTTGGATTCTAGTTGACTTGGGGTGTGCAGATTCAAGCATCGGAAGTTGGTTTTTGGACTTCTTCGGCGTTGACCTCGGCGGGGGTCAACGCCGAGAAGTCCTTGCTTCTAGACGTTGAAGGGGGTCGTTACTGGGAAGGGTGGTTCAGTTCTCAGATTCATCACACAAATCAATGGACAACACCCCCCCTCTATGAATTGATACTGTTTGTGGAAGAGTTGCGGGGCCTGGGCAGGGAGGTAGGGGTCTGCATCTGTTGTTTTTCTATTGGGAAGGTGGTTCAACCACCGGGACCTTGCTTTTTTATTACTCTGGTGGTGAAGCTTTGGGGCGAGGTCCATGCTTTTGTGGCACCGCTTTCCGTCTGCTTTTGAAATTAGTGTTCCATGTGTAGAATTTTGCGGCACATGGGCTTATCGTACATTCGACAAGGGTATCGGTTACTTGAGAGCGTGTGGGTTGGATGCTGTCACCTTTTTCATCAACTCCATCATGGAATTAAGATCTTACAATAGTTCATGTTGGATTGTACTGACACTAGGCACCCCCTGCTGAGCCACATATGGAAGTCAAAGACAAAGCGATTTTTTTATTGTTGGGGGATTTTAAAACATCGCGAGACGGTTTCCACCTTTTTTTTCTCTTTGAGCTCCAATTCAATGAATCTACTTGAATGCAACTAGGTGCCTAAGCAATGCAACTACGAAACACTCCTATCATACTACTCCTAACATGCAACTAGGTGCCTAAGCAATGCAACTACGAAACACTCCTATCATACTACTCCTAACATGCAACGATTACTGGGAACAATGATCCAGATAACCAGATCCCATCACCAGTGTCTAAGCCAATTCATCGGCGTCGTGATCATCATGTAATAATCTGCTGCAAGCTAGAGAGTCGGTAGAGAATCAATCGACAAACGTCTTACTCAACCCCGTCTGTGTCGAAAACAACTACAGCCCTCTCGAATGTAATCGGCTGGATGTTGGGACCGAACTGCGCAAGAGTGATCACCACATCTGTGTAGTTCTCCTTGCCCAGCGCCATGATTTTCGGTCCCAATGCCACACGCCACCTCCGCTCACGGTTGAAAAGCGCCTGGCCAACGTGCGCGACGTAGTTGAAGGTGCCGATGAACTCCGGACAGCTCACGGTGGTTTTGTTATTTCCATTCGGGAGGAAGAGAAAAGCCTCCCAGTGAGCCTGGAGCGCGGGGATTAACGAGAGTCCAGATAGTTCTAGCACCTCGACGCCCACCTCCGGACGTCTTCGGGGACGTTGCACCTTGAAGGTGAGCGGTACCGTGTGCAGTACCATCGATGGCTTGAAGTAGGGAGTGTCGGCGATCAATTTCCTCGTTTTGGTAGGATTTCCGCGGTAGCAGAGAGGGACGCTGTTCTCCTCGCCTGGTAATTGTCCGTTCGTAACCCATCCGGTGGGCATCTGCTCGTATCTGAACCGTAGTAGCTCGTTGTCGAGCGTCTGGGAAACGTTCACGATTATCAAGTCACCGTTTTCGTCGAAAAATGTAAACCTCGCGTCGAGAAAATCTGGATCGACAGGCGCTTTCCGCTGCTCTCCTGGAAGGGTATTCCACACAGTCCAAATTCTGTCAACGTTAGAGTGGTGCGCGTAAAAAATGGGGTCCCTTGCAGCTCTGCCAAAGTTACCCATGTCGTCGAACATGCCGGACTCCGAATCTGGATTCCCAACCCAAAGATGGACTGTTCCGTGGGGATTATCCTCGAACGTCCCCGGCCCGTGTCCTCCCGCATCGCCATACCTATACGGCATCCCGTAGAAGAGCTGTGGCGACATAGCCCCCGACACCACCTGCGTATACATGATCCGGTCGTTCTCCGTTCGTAACACCGAAGGAGACTTGGCCGTGCACCCTCCAATTGTGTTCAAATCAATTATCAAGGGTGGTTCTGCACATTTATTGCGCTGCTGGTTCCAGAGGGGAGAGCCTGATTTTGCATAAGAAATCGGCAAGACATTAGCGTATGGCTCCTCCGGTGTTTGATTGTCCCAATTCCAGAACGGAAGTGCAAAGGTGTCATCGTCCAGCAGCTTGGCCAGAATACGCTCATGAAAGTACAGGAACATCCGGTGCCATGGGAAGAAGAACCAGCCGTTGTGAATCTCAAGCGGCCAGGGGTTGTCGGGGTAGTAGATTCCGCTGTCGCAGTACAGGCAGTGAAGCTTCGCTTGGTTGGTGAATGATCGAGGATCAGAATCCGGAAGGTCTTTTTGTAGTTGATAAGCCCTCTCGAGTCTGGCCACTTCGGCATCGGTGAGCAAGTGCACGGGGCGCCGGATCCTGATGGGGAGCTCAGGGTCCGGGTAGAATTGGTGTGCAGGTTGACCCACGTAAGGGCGCGGCATGCAGCACCGCTCCTCGCTGTTACAATACTCTGCAACGTCCGGCGGAGGAAGTGGGACCGCAGTGACTACATTCACTATCAACATCGCAAGAATCGAACCCCATGTCACGACCCCGAAATTCCTAGCCAACACAAGTCCACCCATCTCGAAACCACGCTCCGCATAAACTTCCCTCATGTCTCTAACTCCTCAAGCCAGCACAGTCAATCATGTACATGTCCAAGTACATCACCCACGAAGCATCTAATCACCACTGCGCCAAATCCAAAGTCTACAGCAATACAGCCGGATCACGAGTGTAGTTACCAGTGACAGGAATGTCCGACAAGGACCTAGTCCTCGCAGAGGAACTCGTTGACAAGCGCAACGACTTGGGCTGCTTCAGCGGTCCCGAAAATGACGAGTGAGGCGTGGCTTTGCAGTTTATCAGCTCTCCATATATGTATCGTAGACCGCTGCGGAACTCCGGCTTGAGGTACCTGAGATTTCAACTGTGAGGCCCCTCCAGGTGCTTGACCTCGGAAAAGACGTCGGCGAGACTCACATTGTCAACGAAAGCGCCTTAAAAGATCGGCTCGGTTGCCTGTGGTCGTGCGCCACGGTTGTCGGCGTACGTTACCACCCTAAAACCGGCGCCTGTACTACAGTATCCCACTTCGAGATGACCTGTGGAATCAGACGAATCCTGAAAGAAAAACAAATATTTTGTGGGGGTAAGAAAAGCTGAAGTTCTATAAGCTGGTTACACACACTGAACGATTAGTGAAAATTGGGTTTTTGGCACATCTTCATCATTAGGTCCAAAGAATCTCAATTTCGACTTGGTTTGTTGAGTAGAGAGATGAAAGTTCCATTCGATTGTTTAGTTGAAGGATACGTGGACGTGGGCTCGTAGGATGATCAACTAAATATGAATTTTGTGGGAATTAAAATTAGCGCAATGTTAATGGTATATATTTATTTTTCCTCCCATCATCATGGTTTCCTTCATACATCTTCCCATTAAACTACTGAAACATTAAAAGAGAAGTTAATTAACTTAAGGTGTAGGATTTTAACAACAATTTGTTTCAAAGTTATTCATTGCTCAGGGAAACACTGAAGAAAAACACTCAAGTGATATTCAAAGTAGTACTGTGTAGATGTATTATGAAAAAATAAATAAAATATAAAAATGAAATTTTACCACAAACGTACCAAAAACATCTTTGCAAAAAAAAGAATACAACTTTATCATATTGTCCAGAAGAGCAATTCTACTACCAATTTCCCTCATTTAACACCCACTACTACATTTAAAAAAAAAAAAAAAAAAAAAAAAAACTAGTGATTGATAAACCCACATGCTGGCGATGGAGTTGTCATGTGGAACAACTGGGTGTGGGACAAAAAGGGAGCTAGAAGAAGCGGAAACAACCCACTGTCGGTGAATGCTTGTGGTGGCGACGAAGGCGACGCGGAGCCCAATCATGTCCAGAGAGAGGTAGATACGGAGCTTCGATGTCAGCAAAGCGGGCCGTCACTTTGCTCTTTATAACCTGGACTATTCGACCCTCAGTCTTCCTTTCGCGAAGTTCAAATTCTCATCATTGTCGTCTGTTCGATGTGGCACTGCTTCCATGCAACTCGGATGTGGGTCTCGGTCCTGGTGAGGATCCATGCCCCTTATCGAGACACTGTGACTTCGGTGAACACTCGTGTAGGCAATCTAAGCCAAATCGGTCACGTTATCAGTCTTCAGTGGTCGAACCATCTCGGGATCACGTACCGTCACTCACGCGGACCATGCTGCACAGTTCTGGTATATGAAATCAGTCGCTCGGGTTGATTACCATGATGCCGTTATCTGAGATGAGACAGGATTTTGCCATCAGTGCCCTCTCTGTCTTGGCTTGAAGTCTTTCCCCAGATTGAATATTGCGTGATTGATCGTCAAAAGTGCGAACCGCATGGATAAACACGGTCGTTGTTCATTCGCTCCACTAGCGGAGCTGCGCGTCGCGTGGGCGTGTAGGGGCTTAATACCCTGCCTTTTTCGACTCCTTTCGACAAAGCGCGCTCCTCTAAGTCTGGTAGCGAAAGCATGCTAACCAAGTGTTATCTGTTGACACAAGGTCCTTTCGAAACGAAGTCAATGTCAAACTCATTTTGTGGTGCGATTAACAACTTTACAATTTGAATTTGCACAGTGGCTGTACTTGTTCTCGGTATTGACCCTTGTCGAGAACTCGCAGAGTCGCATCCTCCGCCCAAACTTTTCATTTTCGGCAGCCCCAGGGGAGAATTTGTTGACATCGCGGTCACAATCGGCAAATGGCTTCGTAGCTTTTGACAATTGTGTCGTTGTCATATATTTCATTGCATTTCAGTGGCATCGGAAGAGGTCGTAGGAGGGGCTATCGCATCATTGATTCGGGCCTATGCCTTTAACGTTATCATTCGTACTGAGTGATCCACTGCGAGGAACCGTCGAGCTCCCATATAACCGCCACCAATGAGCACCTGGCTCCAGCCACCCAGTATATCTTATCAATTTTCTCGCATTTGCACTTGCGTACACGAAACAATTACTGCTCGCCCTGGTAAAAAAACGTAGGGTGTTGTAATCTTTACAACTTAATTGTAGACAATTAAACTTCTGCACTTCAACTGCATTCCTGGCGGGGAGGAATCCAATCAAATTTCAGCGTCTCTCCAAGCCTTGACTCGATCAGGCAACGGGTGTCAACTGTGGTTAGTTTCATCCTTCACAAGAACTCTACTCGGGAGTTTCGATTATGTCAATGAAACTCTCATCTTACTCCAAAGCGCCGATGACCACACGATTTTACTAAATTTTGGGTTATGACTTTGCAAGCGCAAAGGCTTTCAGGGGAAGTCGTGCGAGAAACAAAGCCCCCTAGAATTCTCTTTCCTTATTGAAGGGCTGTTGGATGTCTTGGACGATGAATGGGTGGACAACTTAGACATGACAAATGGGAGGTGTCCCTCGTCCTCACATACCTTTTGTGCTTCTTTTGACTTCAAACCTCGCGGTGTCATGAATCATCATCGTCCTGCAGCATCAGCGATGTCACTTTTTCATAACTGTCCAGAATTACCAAATTTTGTCTTCCCTCCACAGCCCGGAACAGCCCCAGCTTGTGTTATTCTTCCAACTCACTTGAATGCCACGTTACCCAGCTTACTCTTTACTCAATTTTTTATTTTATTTTATATTGTATTTTTTTTATATACGATTGAATAGGTTACAGTGTGACTTCAAACGGTGGCTTGTATTGTGCAGTTTTTTCTTGGCTGAATCAGCATAGATAGAGAGGAATCGTAGTTCAAAGTTCGTAGTGTAATCACAGTCGACGAATCATTGTTCGATGTTTCTGAACTGGATTTATTATGGCGTTACAGTGTGGTTTTGTGTTAATGGTATGAATGATCCGCAATCAAGCCTCTGTACAGGTCATGCGATGTGGAGGTTTACTTGTGGCCTCCTCAAATTGTAATCGGCGTGTAAAAATCAGACGTGGATTAATATGATGTTCGGAACTTCACTACGCCACTCATTTAAACCAAAATAATAATAATAATAATAATAAATTTGTAAAACGACGTGAATAAAGTTGACGGAGTTTTCTTTTATTTTTTTATTTTTTTATTTTTTTTTATTGCTACTGTTGTTGAGAACATAGTAAAAATAATTATCTAAATTTGACTAAATGTGTGTGTGAGTGTGTGTTTTTCTTTTTTAATTATTTTTATTTGTTTCAACTTCTTCTTCTTGAGCTGGTATTTTTCCTCTGGATGCTTAGATCTCTCTTATATAGAAATCAATGTCTTTTACCAATGTCAATCTTATCTTTTATCAAAAAAATATTTTTTAAAGTGTAGTTGACTAATTGATTTCTTTATGTTTTATAATAAGAATCATATTGATTTCTTTTTAGTCATGTTGTCATCCTACAAAAGGCTTTTCAAAAGTGTGTATTATAATAAAAACAGCAAAAACAAAAGATTTTAGAGACATCTTATATTTCAATTGTAAATTCAACTTAAAAGTGATTTTTAATTTTTTAAAAAAATTCCATAATAAAAAATAAAACTTTGACATATATTTTGTTATTGGATCTTATGGCATATAGAGTATTGCACTCAAAATACTTTTTGACCCACTTTACATTTCACTTTACATATGCATTTATTATTTCTAGAAAATTATTTTTAATATAATTTATTAAATTAAAAAAATAAAAATATTATAAAAAATCAAATAAAATACTTTTTTCTGTTGAATATGTTTAAATCTTGTAAAAGGATTAAAATGACACTTTTAATAAATTTCTTGAATTTTTTTTCTTGATTGTTAAACATGTTATCAAATTTAACTTTTTATTATTTTTTAACACATTAATTTTTTTTTTTTAGTTAGAACTTAAATAATTTAAGATTTGATTTACTTGATTACCCTTTCTATCTATTTGGAGATAAATCTCATATTTGATAATAATGCAATGTTTACTTTTTAAAAATATTAATACCAAAATTTCTCTTTTAGTTTTAAGTTATATAAATTTTAAAACAAATATTTTTTTAATTATACATTAAAATTTTATTTTTTAATGTTAGAAGTTGATATTGTATTCTTGAATTGATACCGTATGTACAAGCTTGTTGAAAAGCCGATCGTCACAAAATTTATATTATACTTTTTAAAATTAAAAATTAAAAAATATGTATCTTATTAATTTTTAACCTAAAATAAAGAATTTAGTATAAGCACAGATACAATTACGACAATATTTAAGAAACCAAAGAAAACAATTCTCTTAAAAACTATATTTGATAGAAACATTATTTGACTGGATAATTTTAAACAAAATCATCTTAAAATAAGAATCTAAATGAGAATTGGATTTAATCTAGATAAAAAAAAAAAATTAAGAAACTTGTCTAAGTTATAACAAAATTAACAAGATGTTACTTTTGCAATAATACATCTAAAATAATTCTTCAAATAATGATAAGGATAATATATTTTTATATAAGTAGTCATATTTAATGTAAAATTATTTTTAAAATTTAAATGCTAAAAAATAGGATTTAAGAAATATATATATATATATATATATATATATATATATATTGATGTATTTATCTTTTATATTAAAATTTTATTATAATATTTGGAAGAAATTTAATTTCTAAACTTTTTTATTTCTTTCTTCTTTGATTTTCTTGACACCAATGTAATCAAATATATGTAGATATTTAACAAATGCATATTAAGTTGGAATTCTAAAAACTTTTGATGTTTGTGATAATTTTTTATTGTATATAAGTCTGTTTAAAAACTGATTAAAATCAATATTGGATTGCAAATATATAAACTTTCTACACTAAACATCCCAACTGTTTCAAATTCTAGTGCCAAATATAAACAATAGTTTCACATCACTAATTTCATATATTTTAATTAAATGTAAAAGTAGTGTCTAATTAATGCATCACTTTTGTTTTTTATTTGAATTTATTATAATTAATAAGTTATATGCTTGAAATTGAATATTTTTTACTTTAGATTAGAAAATAGACAACGTGCACATGCATCTTTAATTACAGAAATTATAAAAACTAAAATGCCTTAGGAATATGTCAAAGATTTTTCAAGAAACAAACATTATAAGATAAATTAACTGAATTAGTTTTATTTGCTTAATTTATATTATCATTAAAAAAAACTCCACTATGGTGTAGAAATGAATTTATTCAAGCTTGTTTGATTCACTGCATAAATATATTTATCTATTTTATATGTATTAAAGAATTTAAATAAATAGATAAATAAAATTTTAGATATAAAAATTTAAATTATAAGGTCTCTAATGAAATGCAACAAATTATATATTTCAAAAATATAATATGAAGAAATTGAAGAGTATTTTATTCCTTCTGTAACAGAAGTTTTGGCTTCAGTATTTTCATAGTGTAATGTTACTAGTATTTTAAAGAGAACATTGTAAGAAAAGATATTCTTCTACTTCTATTTTTTTGATATGATTTTGAATTAATTTATGTTATTTCAAAATATTACTGGTTTCTAATACTTTAAATAATGTTGGCTGTTTTCTCAATATACAAGGTTTTTGGATTTTATTGGATGTTTGTGGATGTTTAAATTTGCTGATAGTTATGCATTTTTGGTATAATTACTCAATCACATTTGTAAGTTAAATCTTTGGTTGGTAGGTATAGTATGCCTTTTAATGTAAATTAAAACTCCAACCTAAAAAATTAACATTTTAAAAAAGATGTAGTTGAGTTCTTTCAGAATTAGATTATATATATATATATACATATATATGTATTCTTGTCACAAATTTTATTTTTTTTCTTAGTATAATATTTAAATACTTGAAAGATGAAAAAATAAAAAATATATGTTTCAGATAAATTAAATAATTATCAAAAGTATTTTTTAAAAAAAAAATTCAAAACCCTTTCTTAAATATATTTTAGAATAAAATTTTATTTGAAAATTTTAGAAAGAAATTTTAAATGTATTAAGATTTCAAATCTAGATATGAGATTTTTAATCTATTTTTATAACTTATGCATATTGTAATATAATAAAATATATATATATATATATATATATATATATACATATATATATATACATATTTGTTTTATAATCATAAGCTATATATATATATATATATATATATATATATGTATATATATTTATAATATTTTTTGTATTAATTTCTTGACCAGAGGTTTATATAACTTGTTAACTTATAAAGTATTTTATATTTTATTTTTTATATATTTTGAATATATTTATTTTTTTAAATAAAAATATTGAACATCATACAATATTTTATTTTAAAATTGTCACTTATATTTTTTAAAATTTGATATTTTATTTAAATGAATATAATTTTATTTTTTGACTTTTTATTTTTTATTATTATTAAATTTTAGCAACATCTGCTAAGATTAAGGTACTAGAATGTGGTGAGATCTTGTTAAGGATTAAGCCAAGGTACTAAAGCACTCAAACAAGTCCACATGGGCACTAAATCAAATAAGTTGCACAAACAGAAAAGTAAGTATCACTTATTTCATGGAAGATGAATGAAATTTATCCATCATAGAATAATTTTAGATTCTAGATTTTTTCCCTTATATATTTAAAAAATTAATACATTTGATTATTTACGAGGAAAAAAAATTATATCTATATATATATATATATATATATATAATAGTTACTTTTAATTTTTAAAACTTACTCAAAATTATATATTATTTTAATACAAAATAAATCAAATAATAATAGAATATAAATATCTAAAGTCTTTGGCATCTAGAGTTAATTATAGTTACATCCAAATATTTTTGTAAATATGTAAAACATGTATCTTCATCTTGATTTTACCGTCTTAAAAGTTGTGACAATCCCAACATTTTGTTAGGATAAAGAGAATTTGCTTCAAGAAAATGCTAGGCTTCTAGCTATCACTATTTGTTCAATTAAAATTTAAAATAAGGAAAGTCTTAAGTTTATATATAAAAATTTCTTTTTTAAGCAATTATACCAAATACATAAGTCTCAAGTAACCAACAACATCCAAAATATGATAAAATCCTCTAAAACCTTGTATATCCTTATGTGGAAATTTTTCCAAACTTCAATACTTCATATCTCCTAATCTGACTATCCAAATAAACTCAAAATTGATATGAAGTACTGATGTACTCTTATTAACTTTCATAATAAATTTCAATTACAAATTTGTTGCAAATCTTTAGATAACTTGAAAATCCTAATAGTCACTTAAAACCCATGACTTTATACACCTACATGCAATTTTCTTCATATCTCACAAAATATAAGCTCAAATCCCAAGAATTATATATATATATATATATATATGTATATATAGCTTCTTAATACAAAATATTATATTTTCTAAAAATTTTGAGGCTAAAATTCGTCTGAAAACTCATGTTATGGCTCCAACCATTACTATAAACAAAACCGCTCACTTACTACCTTTGATTTAGAAGCGTCGCCTTCAACTCCCTAGAACTCCTTCACATGAACTCTAAAAGCAATAATTCTTTTATGAAAAATATAGGCCTTGAAATCATCATATCAGCTATACTTTTTGATCTTCAAAAGCTATTGTATAACAACTCGTATCTTCAAAAGAGTAACAATATGTCTTAAATTAACATCTTAATTTCAAATGGCTATAACTTCTTCATCCTAATTCCAAATTCTTTAATTTTTGTACCCAAATTTTAATCAAAATCCTAAAATTTATAATCTTGGCTTTTAATTTCCGAATGCTTTCTTTGAAGTTTCTGAAAATCCTTGTTATGGTCACAGGAAGCCTCTTCAAAGTCCATTAGGTATGGTATTTAACCAATAGGGATGAAATTTTCCATTCCTTGTCTTCATCTGACCATGCCTTATTTTCATCCCTCCTAATTAGCCTCCTACTAGTTTAGATTTTCATCCTTAGGCTTCTATCTTCTCCCAAGGCTTCATACTAAATATTTAGGTCCTATATTTTTTTGAATGCCAAATCAAAATAAATAAAATTCAAAAAAAAGTTTCTTATATCCACTTTCTTTAAATTAATCTATTAATCATTCTAATACACACCAAGATTTATGAACATATTATATGTTCTAATTAATTTTTATATATTATAAGTAATTACAGTACAACACCAATAAGTCCACAAATAAAAGCTCTTAAGTTAAATCTGTTGTTTGTTTGTTCTCCATTTCCTTAGCATCACAAATACACAAAAGCTACAAAGACAAATAAAAAGTAAACTATTATCTTCATTTAATCTTATTTCTTTAATAGCAAAGATTTTCTATTCTTCATCTTGATTTTGATAGATGTAGTTGATGAAAAGCTTCAACTCTCTTTACTCCATTCACAAGATTCTTTGTTAACTTTCATGTTTGTTTACTAATATCATATCCATACCAATGAACAAGATATTTTAATCTGTTTTGGCACCACCTTGAATCTAGGACTTTTCTAACTTGAACTCTTGTTATTATCCAATCTATAAGACGAGGTGGCATTTGTTTTCTTCTCAAGATATTCATTATCTTATATAGTGCAAAAAAAGATACGTGAAATATAAGATGGATCTTCATAGGTTATAGTAGATAAAGTCAATGAGTAACATGATTGATTTATTTTCTAATAAAAAAAATTTTGAGCCTACAATAGTCCAACTTGTCACCTACATTAAGTAGTCTTGATATTGCAACGAAGTAACCATTCCTTGTCACCTACATTAAATTATGGTTATTCCTTGCAATAAGCATATGCATTAATTTTTTGTTGTTCTTGAGCTCCTTTTAACTATGCCTTCATTGTTATATGTAGCTTTGAGAAATGATTTATCAAATCTTTTGTTGCAAGATTATCAACTTTTAAAAAGTCAAAAATATCAAGTTGTAGATGATAACTATAGTTGGGAAAGTAAGGTATTTGTTGAGTAGAAGAATGTACCAAATTATTGTACACAAACTTTATCAATGGTAAAAGAGTTGTACAATCATCTTGATGATAGTTGATGGTATACCTCAAGTACTATTTCAAAACTTGATTCATACATTACATTTGTCTATGAATTTGAGGATGAAAAGTTGAAAAAAGCTTTATATCTACCTTTAAAATCTTAAAAAGAATTTTCCAAAATCTTGATATAAATTGAGTCTTCTTATTTGATATAATATCTTTAGACAATCTATGATAGCAATAGATTGCTATCATAGATTAAGAAAAAACATAGCCATTGCGTCACCTCTGATAGATTTTGTATATGGTACAAAATGTGCCACTTTAATAAAATGATCTACTACCATGAATAAAGAATCATACAAATATGAGATTAGAAGATCTATAATAAAATCCATAGAAACAACCACATTTGAGACCACCAAAAATATCTCAATATTAACTCCATAATCTTATTGTATCTAAAATATCTAGCTACTGAAAAATCATGATGAGTTTGAAGAATATGAATTCATGTCCTACCTTCTGAAATGTATAATCATCCCTCAAAATAGAATAGGTTGTTTTTGAACTTGAATTTAGAAGTATCATGAGACTTAGAAGAATTATTCTTCATATCATGGACAAGAGAATTAGATGACATACTTAATTGAATTTGCTTGACAAATGTTGAATCAATAGTCAATGTTGATTTAGTTGCTTAAAGGTGAAAATATTTTGGCTTCAAAAGAATCATTCTTTGTTAATCAAAAGATACATCTCTTTCTTTTGGTATAAGATAAGAACATCTAGAAAGGGTGTCTAACAAACCTTCTTGTTTTTTGGATCGATAATGATTTTGAAATCAAATCTTGATAAAAACATGCTACAAGAACTTAGTGACAATTTAAAATATGTGCTGACATGAAATACTTGAAGTTCTTGTGATCTGCATATATAATAACTAGACTTTATGCACCTTCTTAATAACGATTCCATTCTTAAAATGAATCTATAATTATAAGAATTTCTTT
The DNA here is from genome assembly GCF_059467195.1 of Physcomitrium patens. Lineage (NCBI taxonomy): Eukaryota > Viridiplantae > Streptophyta > Bryopsida > Funariales > Funariaceae > Physcomitrium > Physcomitrium patens. The sequence continues at coordinate 8,069,943 of NC_143433.1, read as the reverse complement.
ATTGTGGATTTCATAATTAATATCGGTTGTTAAAAATATTTTGGAATAGAAAGCTACTAAATAGATTTTGTCATGTATTTCCATTTATGATAATACTCCAATTAAGACAAAGTCTGATGTATTAATTTCCATAAAAAATGGCTTGGAGAAGTCAACATGATATAAGATTAATACAAAAATAAACTCTTTTTTTAAAGCATCAAATAATGATTTGGCTTCTTTATTCCATTAACAATGTCTTTACAAGTCAAACGTATAAGTGAAGTTGCAACTTAAGAAAAATTCTTAAAGAAGATCCAATAGTAATTTACAAAGATCAAAAAGCATTGCATTTTTCATACGATTTTTAGAGTCTCTCAATCCATGATAGTAAAGACCTTCTACAGATTCATTATTAGCCCTTTATTAGAAATGATGTATCCTATGAAATCAACTTGAGTAGTGTGGAATTCACACTTTTTATATTTCACATATAATCTTGTATCTATAAGTTTTTACAATACATGATGTCATGATATAATAGAACTCTTAAGTGAAAGAAGTTAAGAATCTATTATATTATAGAAGATTTTACTTCAAATATTATATCAAATTATTTTTAAAAATAGACAATAGTCCAAAAGAAAATAGAACTAAAGCTTTAAATGTTATCTTTTTATAAATTAGACTTTTATTTATATTGTAAGGCCATAAATAAGATAAAACAAGGTAGATTAGAAAAGTAAAGAATATGAACATATATAGGAAGAAATTAGGAATTTATTTAAATAAAAATTAACTCAAAAAAAAATTACTATCCAAAAAGGATTTATTATCAACCTAGGCTGAAATTAGACCCCAAGGTACAAAACCAGGTATGAATGGCAACTCAAAGATTCTTTGGTAGATTAAAAAATGGAATTTGAGAGCAAATTAAATAAGATTTTTTTAATATTAATTTGAATAGAATTAAGTGTTTAATAACTTTGCAAGAGCTTTGCAAAGTCACAATTATTTTGAGTGACTTTAGAATTTGTGAAATAAAAAAGATATTAAGTTTTAGAGAATTTTGTGAGTTTGATAGAAGATCTATAGTTCACATTTTGAAGACTCATAAGAATAGTTGTTTGAAGTTTATGTTATAAGTTTGAGCTTGATCAAAAGGTTGAATTGAAGGCTATTGAATTTCAAGTAGGTTAAGATTTTGGTAATTAAATTTTAAGAGGCACTTAAGATATCTAAGATCTTCAATAATCTACTGATTGGATTAGAATAAAAATTATGTTTAGACGTAAAAGACTTGATTTACTATACACATGTGAAATTTTTAAAAAATTAAATGGTTCAATAAGGAGATATTGGTGCTGGAAGTTCAACATTCAGATTGGAGTAGAAGGCCAACCAATACCTAAGAAAATTTTAGGATTTTTCTTCTATTTGGTATGTACAATTATTTTCAATTTTTGTGTACTTATTGCCAACTTAGTTGTTGAAAGGTTTGTAAAATTTTATGCAAAATCAATGGTTTAGTTGATAGATATTAAGATTCTAAACTATGCTAGAATAAGATTGAGTAGGCTTAGGTTTGATCTAGGATTTGGTTTAGGCTTTAGGATTTGTCTAGGATTTGAGTTAGGATTTGATTTAGAATTTAGGGTTTGTGTAGAGTTTGATTTAGGATTTAATTTATAGAGTAGGATTTGATTTAAGATTTGATTTAAGGTTTAGGATTTATCTAGGATTTGATTTAAGATTTGATTTAGGATTTAGGATTTGTCTAGGATTTGATATAAGATTTGGTTTAAGATTTAGGATTTGTCTAGGGTTTGATATAAGATTTGGTTTAGAATTTAAGATTTTTTTAGAATTTGATATAAGATTTGGTTTAAGATCTAAAGTTTGATTTATGATTTGATTTAGGATTTAGAATTTTTTTAGGATTTGATTTAAGATTTGTTTTGGATTTGATTTAGGATTTGATTTAGGATTTAAGATTTGTCTAAGATTTGATTTAGGATTTGATTTAAGATTGAAGATTTGTCTAGGCTTTGATTTATGGTTTGATTTAGGATTAAGGATTTGTCTAGGATTTGATTGAAGTCTCTTAATATTTCAACTAGGATTATATTAGAAATTGATTGAGATTTATTTAAGATATATTTGTAATTATTTTAGTACTTTTTAGGATTTCTTAAGCATTCTTTTAAGGTTTATTGTGGATATTATTTTAATTTTTAAAAATTTCCTCTTATTTTTTTTTATAATTTCTTTAAGATTTGTTTTGAATTTTATTAAATTTTATTTATATATTATTAAGGTTTAATTATAATTTATTTAGAATTCTATTAAAATTAAGATTTTATTGTTATAATTTCTATTCTACCTTCCACAGCCAAGTGCTTGGTGCATTCTTGAAAAAAACTTTAGGTAATACAATATAATTGGTGAATTTAATGTAAAAGGCTTGAAGTAGATAGTATATGGTTTTTTGAATTATTTTAATTATGAAGAAGAAATTTGAGAGAGTTAAAAGAGGAGCTATGGATGGTGCTTCAATTAGAGCTATAAGTAGCAAAACTAGTAGAGGACAAGGTATGTATTTCAATTCCAATTTCGCAAGCATATTTGAAGCTTTTGCCTTATTTATGCAACAGCAACAGATTAAAGATCATAAAGAAGGTATGGCAAACAAAGTATTACAAGAGATTGTGGACATAATCAATCAATTTGAAGGAAAGGATATAACAAAATATTTAAGATGTTATATAAAAAAAATGGAATTGAAAAGTATTTCAAAAAAAAAGATTGTGAGTGTAAAATTCACTCTTTAATCCAATTACAAGATGGCCTCAATAAAAAGTTTCTTGTAATGGGTGGTATGAAGTGAGAGTAGCAAGAACAAAAAAAAAAAAGTAAAATACAAAGTAAGTAGAACAAGTGCAAACAAGCAATTATACACGACAAAACTAGTCATAATCTGTTCATTGAGTTTTCATTCAATAAAAAGTAAAAAGTAAAAAGTAAAAATAAATAATATATTTTTAGAAATTTAAATTTTTTGTCTTTTCAATGATATAAGAAAAATGTAAATCCGAATTACTATGAGTAAGTTATGAAAGTTTGAAAAATAACAAGTAAAAAAATAAAAAAAATAAGTAAATAATTTTACCTCAAGGATAACTTGCTTTCAAAGATCAAGAGTTCGAGCCTCACCAAGGCTCACAAGTAGTATATATTGGTTGTCTAAAGAGGCCTTGAGGCCTTAGACTTATCTTCGTACCTATACCCAAGGTGTTACAATCCATATGGAATTTGTACACTTTTCTTCATGTAAGGACTAGACTAGCTATTGGTCTTCCTATTTTTTACTAATAAAATTTATTTTTTTATATTTTTGACTTCAAAATGGTATTTAAAAATATCTTTTTAGCCTAAAAACCTAGTATGGCCTTCAAATCTTGCTTCATTTCTTCATAATGGCTCCCAAGGTGATAAAACTCATTTTTACCAAAGTCTTAGAAATTACTCTAAAAATTCCTTAAAAAATCTAAATAAATTCTAAATAAATTCTATAATTCCTATAATATTAATATAAATTTAAGAATATAATTTCCTATCTTGATTATTTTTATAGTAATAAAATCAATTTAAATCTACAATAAATCCTACTTTCTATATAATTAATTAAAAAGATATGAGGTTCTTTTTCATGCTTCTTTTAATTACTAACTAAAATTTATAGTTTTTTCTTATAAATAATATGTATAGATTGAAGGCCAATATAAATAATGACCTTAATAAATATTCTTCAATATTCAATAATAAATTAAAAATATTAAACTAACTAAGATAATTACCTCCAAGACTTACTAAGACTCTATTTCTTCTCTACTAATACTATTTTCCTTCATTTAACATCCTCTAAGCACATCTTCACTTAAAAATTGTAATTTTGGCATTCTACATGCATTCTTTTGTCTTAAAACAACTAGTGAATTAATTTGATGAGTCACAGAGATGGTTCATATATTTGAATTAGTCTTTGCATTATAGATAAGTAATCAAGTTGTCACGGCCATAATCATGTAAGCTAATAATTACATATAGAAATAGGTAGAAGTAAATAAAAATAGGTAAAAGTAAGTTAATTCTATAATATTTAATATGAAAGCTTCCTAAAAACTTCCTAGACGCTGCTTTGACTTCATAGGTGTCTTTAATTGATTTTTTGAATTAGAAACGTGGTCAACAAGTTGGCCATGTGCCACACATGTTGTTAGCTTAAAGATCAAGCTAACTATGTGGCCCACATGTAGAAAAACTTGCCTTGTAAGTCAAGGCATGTGCCCTACAAAGTCAACACATATTGGAGGTCCTATAGAATGTCGCCACATAGCTCTTAGTTAGATAGTATATATAGAGACAAGAGTGAAGGCTTCTTCACTCTTGTCAACTCCTTTCTTGCTTCTAGTCTGTTTCAAGAGTCTCTAGTTTTCTTGTCTTTTGGCAATAGCCATTCCAGTTTCTCTTTCAATATATATATTTGTTTATATATATTTTGTTACCTCTCTTTGAGTGAATGCTCACTTGTTTGAATTGTTTTTTCATCGAGTTCTTGTCCTTGACACAAGTTTCTTATGGGATATTTTGGAGGTTCATGGGAGAAATATTTTCAAGCATTAAAGGATAAGTTTTTCTTAAATGATAGTGATAAGGTTATAAAGAAATTATTTGAATAGATTGAAAGGCCAAAAAAATATCTTTTAATAACCAAATTGTTAACATAGTTTGAAAAGAAATATTCTTATTTATCAATGAAAGAAAGACAATTATTGGATCCAAGTAAAGTGTAGCTTTTTCTTCAAGCAATCAATAGAGAGTTATAAGAAAAATTGGAAATCTTACTTGAAGATAAAGAAGAAGATGAAGGATTGAAAAAAAATTAGAGAGAATAGAAGATGAAGTAGGATTGCTTGTAAATAGAGAAAAAAAATGATAGGATGGATATTCAAAGACTATTACAAGTATCTCAAGTAAAAATACCTACTATTAATCCTACATCTATGATTCAACCTTCAATGGCTATAACAAAGAAAGAATAAATAGGCATTAATGTAATTATATGAGAGATGAAAGATTTATAAATAAAATTTAGAAAACTTGAAGAAAAGGATCAATATTCAAGAGTATTAACAAAATAAAGATTAGGATCAATAGAAGGTATAATACATAGGTGTATATGGTGTGATAGTATAGATCATTCAAAAAGAGAATGTGAGGATTTTATAGAGGCGCTACATAAAAAGATTATTTTTTTAAAACATGGTATGATATACTTAAAAGAATGTAGAGAAAAATTAGAGATAAATTTTGGCAATGGAATATGAATGTATTAATGATTCATAAAAAGAAAGAAAAGACATATAAGATTGGACTTACTTAAGATTGTAGAAGCATAAGCATTAAAGTATTGGATCATATAAGTTCATTGTAGCCAAATGTAATAAAGTGTGCAGCAAATAGAAAGGTTGCTAAAAATGTATTAATTAATATAGATAAGTCTATTTAAAAAACTATTAATTAGAATGATCTAATTGATAGTCTATCTGTACATGTATATATTGCAAGGAATCAATATGAAGCATTAATAGAAGAAAAATAAAAGAAAGATGAAAATAATAAAGGACCATCAAAAAAAATAACCAAGGGAGAAAAAGCACAACAACAAAAGAATCCTATGCATAAAGAGACAACAAAAAATATTTTTCTAAAAGAAAAGTAAATTGTAAAAAAAAAAAAAAACAAACAAACAAACAAACAAACAAAGCCTCCTACTTATAAATTACAATTGGATATTGAGGCAACAACCAATTTGAAGAAGATTTTAGAAGAACGTTGTCATGATATAACATGACTAATAGGTGAAAGAGTGTAGAAATTATTATAATGTAGGAGATCTTAGTTCAAAATATTAGAGCAAATTATCTTAGAAATATAGTTAATAGTAAAAAGGGAAGTAAAACTAAAAGGTACCAATGCTGCCTTTTAGAAAGGTGACTTCTATTTAATTTGTAGGACCATAAATAAGGCAAAACAAAGTAGATTGAAAAAATAAATGATATAGGCATCTTTAAAAGGAAATTGAGAGTAAATTTTAAAAAAATTTACTTAGAAAAACTAGATATTAATACTCGGAGAGGGCTGGTTATAAACTAGGATCGAAATCAGATTGTGAGGCACAAAACCGAGTCTCAATGATGGCTCTAGGGTTCTTTTCTAAATCAAAGAATGGAATTTAATAGCAAATGGATAAGATTTGTATGAGTGTTGATTTTGGGTGATTTGGAGTTTTTATAACTTTGTAAGAGCATTACAAAATCAAGATTGTTTTTGGATGACTTAGGAATTTGTGAAATAAAATAGGGTTGATGTTTCTAGTAATTTCAAGAGTTTTGTAATAGATCTAGGGGTGAAATTTTTTGGGTTAATGGTCATAGATGAGCTTAATATGTATTATAAATCTTAGCTCGATCTAACGGTTGAATTGAGGATTAAAAGAGTTAAGGTCTCAAAAAGTAGAATTTTAGGTCTAGTGAGGGTTTTTAAGATTTCTTGTAATCTACTATTTGGATTGGAGTGAAATTTATGTGAAAGGATATTAGACTTGTTTTTCTATGTATATGAGAATTTTGAGATCAATCGAATGGTGAAAAAGAGAGATATTGGCTCTGGGAGATTGGCATTAAGGTTGGAGAAGGAGATCGGCTAATACCCAAGCACATTTTTGGGGCTATCGTCTATTTGGAAATTCCGATCATTTTCAAAAAAATATATATATATTTATAATTTAATTTTTAAAAAGTGTGCAAAATTTGAGTTAAGATCAACGGTTCATTCATTAGTTATTGAGGTTTAATTTTGATGTAGAAATTAATAGGATTTGGTTAGGATTTGATTTAGGGTTAGGATTTGGTTAGGGTTTGATTTAAGATTAGGGTTTGGTTATGGTTTGGTTTAGGATTTAGGATTAGGATAAGAATTTGGTTAGGATTTGATTTAGGGTTAGGATTTGGTTAGGATTTGTTTTAGGATTAGGATTTGGTTAGGATTTGGTTTAGGGTGTAAGATTAGGATTAAGATTTAATTAGGATTTGATTTAGGATTTAGAATTAGAATTAGGATTTGATTTAGGATTTAAGATTTGGTTTAGGATTTAAGATTTGGTTAGGATTTGATTTAGGATCAAGGTTTGATTAGGGTTTGATGTAAGATTAGAGTTTGGTTAGAGTTTGGTTTAGGATTTAGGATTAGGGTTAGGATTTGGTTAGAATTTGGTTTAGGGTTTAGGGTTTAGGATTAGGGTTAGGATTTGGTTAAGATTTTATTTAGGATTAGGATTTAGAATTTGGTTAGGATTTGATTTAGAATTAAGGTTTGGTTAGGATTTGATTTAGGATTAGAATTTGGTTTAGATTTGGTTTAGGATTTAGGATAAGGATTAGGATTTGGTTAGAATTTGATTTAGGATTAGGATTTAGGATTTAGTTAGGATTTAATCAGGATTTGATTTAGAATTTAGGGTTTTATTTGAATTTGTTTAGGATTTAAGATTTAGTTAGTTTTTGACTTAAAGTTTGAATGAAGTAAGATTTTAATTAGAATTAAATTAAGATTGAATTGAGATGTATTTGAAATATATTTGTAATAATTCTAATATTTCTTTAAGATTTCTTATTGTTTTTTTGGAATTCCTTTGAGGTTTCTCTGAATTTTATTAAAGCTTGTTTAGCATTGTTGATGTTCTATTAGAATTAGGATTTTGTTGTTGCAATTTCCATTCTACCTTCCACAGCCAAGTGCTTGGAGCATTCTCAAGCAAGACTTTACGTATTATGACAACGCATTTTAAATGACAAGATAGAATTTACATTGGAATAAATTCTTGAGATATTAAAGAAAAAATTCTATGAGGTCACTATGGATATTATTAAGAAAAAATGACAAATTTTGGATGAAAATATGGCTTTAAATGTACATAGGACAAGGGTGACAATAGATGAAGAAGATAATGATTATGTATATGGAAATGTTTCACGTACAAGGATTACAGAAGAAGAAGAAATCCAAACTTTGAATCATTATTCTTGTAATCATTGGATAAGAGCAACAATAAAGACATTGGTGAAGTTGGAGAATTTAGATGAACCTATTGTGGCATTAATTGATCATGGTTTGGAGATCAATTTAGTGTCAAAAGAATTGTATGAAAGGAGAAAATAGCCTATTGACACCAAGCATGGATGGATGATTCAAGCGGCAAACAATTCACGAGGAGAATTATATGGGGCATGTTCAAATGTAAAGATTACAATAGGAGATGTTAGTGATGAAAAAAACTTCTTTGTGCAAGATATGTCTACTTATCCTATCATTCTAGGACAACCTCATATTATGGCTACATGCATGGAAATAAAGGTTATGAACAATGGATCGGCATATATTTTAATTAGGAGTCAAGATAGAATAAGAATGGTACAATTTTTGACGGTATGTGCTAATCATGACAGAAATCACGAAAGTTTGAAAGAGCAACTTTTTTCTAAGGTTACTAAAGAATTTAGAGATGAGTATATAAGGGATTTTCACCATATACCATTAAAAGGCAAGATTATAATAGATTAGAAAAATAGATGCTCCCATTAAATATAGTAGAGAAGATATTATCTATTCAGCTTATTAGATTGTCATAAAATTGTGTGTTATCTTTTAAGACTATTGATAAGATGAAAAAGATGGATAAATATTATATTAAAAATATTGAAAAAAATAAAGAAAAATAGAGGATTTATTAAAAATAAATTTATTTCAAAAGCATTTAAAGAAGTGGAATTTGCAGATACTATGGAGGAATTAAATTATTTGTTGCAAGATAGATTACAAGGAGAGAATAGAGTTATTGATGTATTTTTTAAAGAATTTTATGATGAAATTTATGGATTTATAGAAAATTTAAATCGCCAAGAGGTACATATTGAAACTAAGTATAAATCAATGGCAAAAAAGGTCAAATGAGTGGCTTTGCCACTACCATCAAATTGTGAAGAAAAGGTGAGTGGAGCATCTATACAATGAAATTTAAGGTATCCTAGGAAGATAGGGCATGAATTTGTGGATACTATATTAGATGGATTAAATGTTGGATGTGATGGATTTTTGACAAAAAGTGAAGAAAAATATTTTAAAGATATGCTTGAATAACATAGAAAGACTTTTCCATTTAAGGTACATGAAATTAGATGTATTAATCTAAGTATAGTAGCATCTATGGTTCTTTTTACTATTCCTTATGAACCATGGAATTTGTAACTAATTCTAGTATCAAGAGCATATTTATCTAAGTTAATAGATTTATTCAATGAAAAAAATAAAATAGAAATTTTGAAACCATTTATGGCACCATATTTTAATCAATGGTTTATAATGCCAAAAAAAATAGATAAATGAGATTTATACAAGACATGTAATCTATGAATAAAGTGACTATTAGAAATATGGATTCAAGTTCAATTGTGGATGAATTTTCAAAAGCATTTGCTGGAAGAGCTATCTATTCAATGGATGATCTTTATTCAAGTTATGATCAACTTTAATTGGTAATACAAAGTAGAGATTTGACAACTATGAAGATACCATTAAGATTGGTCAAAATGTGTACATTACCATAAGGGCCTACAAATTCTATGGCACACATGATAAATTGAATGTATAAGGTATTAAGAAAATTTATTCTAAATATAAAAATACCTATTTTAGATGATGTACCAATTAAAGGATGTGAAGAAGAAAAAAAAGTTGAGACATTGGATTCAAAGGGATGTAGGAATTTGTGGCAGATCATATTGATGATTGTCAGAAGATTTTGACAAGATTAGAAGAAGTTCATTTAATCTTATCGGAGACAAAATCAATGTTTGAAATAAAGAAAGTTTTGGTGGTGGAACACATATATGGATTATATGAACGCAAACCAAGTATGAAAAATGTTGATAATATTAAAAAGATAAAAGAATGTGCAAACACAATAGATGTCTAGAGGTTTTTAGAAGCATGTATTTTCTATCATATATGGATATCTCATTTTGCACATGTAGCAAATCTATTATATGAGTTATTACAAAAGAATAAAAAAAATTATTGGAAAAGAAAACAAAGAAAAACTATAGAAAAATTAAAAGAACTTCTCTCTTTACTTCAAACTTTGAAGAAAGTAAATTATAAATGTGGAAGGTTAGTATTATTAACAAATGATGCAAGTCCAATTTGAATAGGTTGGGCAGTTGGACAAGATAATGAATGAGAAAATAGATATATAGTAAGATTTGGAATAAGGATTTTGAATGTTAGGCAAAGGAAATATACACAACTTAAAAGAGAATTATGGGCTATAGTAATAGTCATGAAAAATTAAAAAGAATATTTGATTGGTACATCAATAGTTATAAAAATAAATTATTTATCCTTATTAGTCATGATTATTAGTTTTTTTACATCAAATATAGCAATGTTAAGATAGATTGCATATATAAAGTCTATGAATCTAGAATTCAATTATATTTCAAAAAAAGATAATATGGTTGTAGATATGTTATTACAAGCATGATATAATAATGAAGATGATATGGTTGTGGATATGTTGTTACAAGCACAATATGATAATGAAGATGATATGGTTGATGATGAACTAAATATTGGCATTGACTTTTATTTGACTTTGTATGTAAGAAGGGATGGATTATGTTTGGCTATACTACTTGAATTATTTTCAAAAGAGTTATATGATAGCGAATGGTTGTATATAAGAAAATACTTAATTTTATTATTGTAGTAAGAAGTTTGGATAGACAAAGAATTTAGGAGGATTTGAAGGAAAGTATACAGATATTTTCTTTGAAATGGGTTTTTGTGGAAGCATCTAAACAAGAGAGGGAAAAACATTCAATGAGTAATATATAATTTGGAAGCTCAACAAAAGATTATTAAAGAATTTTATGAAAGTTTATGAACAAGGCATTGAAGTATTTAGGTAATATTTATTAAATAGAAAGAAAAATATTGGTGAAAGAACATGCATAAGGATATAGCAGATTTTATAAGATCTTATGAGACTTGTCAAAATATATTCAAAAATTTGTCATTAAGATGGATTACATCTAACAAATCCATTAGTAATTTACTATAAATAGGTGGTTGATTTACTTGCAATAATAATAAGATTTAAACAAAAGAAATATTTGATATTTGCTTAAGAAGATTTGACAAATCAAGTTGAAAAAAGAGTACTTTGAACAAAGACTATGGAAGGAGTATATCAATATATATTAGAAGAAATTATTTGCCGATATGGTTGTATTGAAAAAATCACTATAGATAGAGGAGAATTAGATGCAAATGAAGCACAAGGGTTCTTTGGAAAGATAGACATTAGACTTACATTAACAACTACATATAATCCAAAAGAAAATAATAAGAATGAATGTGGGTACTTTCTAATTGTTAAAGCATTAATTAAAGTATACAAAGGTAAGATAAGTCATTGGCCTAATTTATTACCATTTGCATTATAAGCAGATTGTACAATCTATAGTATTGTTACAGTACATATGCTAGCAAAATTGATGTATGGATAAAAATCAGTGATGCCAATAGAAGAAGTTGTATTAACATAGAATATATTACCTTAAGAAGTTGATTTAAGAAGGAAAGAATTATTAGCATTACTAATTTGAAAACTTGAAAGAAGACCCAACGACATTGAAGTAGCTATAAAGAAATTAAAAGAGGTAAGGAAAAAAAATAATGAAAGATTAGACAAAAAATACTGATTATGTCCAAAACTAATTCTAAATAATGATTGGGTGTTGATTTATGATATTAGTGTAAACAACCAATAAAACATGGTAAAAGAATTTGTAAGGAGATGGTTCAAGCCTTATGTTTTCAAATAAATATACAATAATGGAACATACTTGTTATAAAAACTTGATGGTACAAAATTAAAGATGCTTATAGCAGGGACAAGAATCAAATTATTTAAGCAAAGAGGTGAAAATATTAGTTTTGATGAAAAATAAAATCCATTACAAGATAATAAGATAGAAGAAGAAGAGCAAATTGAAGATCAAGTATGTGATCAAGTTAAAGAATACTCTATATCAACATATTGAAGAATCAATGGTACATGCCTAAGGATACACAAGTTTAGAAGAGATGGATGTCATGATGTAACATAACTAATAAGTGAAAGAGGTACAAAATCTATTATATTATAGAAGATCTTACTTCAAAAATTGTATCGAATTATCATAGAAAATAGAAAATAATACTAAAGAAAATAGAATTAAAGCTTTAAATGCTATCTTTTAATAAATTAGGCTTCTACTTATTTTATAAGGCCATAAAAAAGATAAAAGAAGATAGATTAAAAAAGTAGAGAATATGAGCATATATAAGAAAAAATTAGAAATTTATTTAAACAAAAACTAACTCAAGAGGGTAAAATTTATTACCTGAAAAGGACTAATTATGAACCTGGATTGAAATCGGACTCCAAAGCATAAAACGAGTTATGAATGGCAATTCAAGGATTCTTTGGTAGATCAAAGAATGGAATTTGAAAGAAAACTAAATAGGATTTTTTTTTAATATTAATTTGAATAGAATTAAGTATGTAATAACTTTACAAGAGCTTTGCTAAGTCACAGTTATTTTGAGTGACTCTAGGATTTGTGAAATAAAAAAGATATTACGTTTTAAAGAATTTTATGAGTTTGGTAGTAGATCAATACTTCATATTTTGAAGACTTATAAGAATAGTTCTTTGGAGTATATGTATAATTTTTGTTTTACTTATTCCAGACTAATTTAATTGAAATAAACTTGTATAGAGGAATTCAAATACAAAGAAAGACTATCTGCATGAGTTTATATATTAAGGTCATATAATTAACTATCTCTTGATCAACTAAAAATATTCGAGAATGCTACATTGTCCTTCACATTCTATCAAATATAACAATCGATAATTTTATCTTCATATTCATTGTCTCTTCTCTTCTCCTAATTTATACCAATGATATGTAATACTATACTAACTTAAAAGAGAGCATACAATCACTCCATAATCTAATCCTTGGAATCCTCCATATTTAACTGTCATTCTTTCTACACTTCTTCACACAAATTCAGACTCCAAAGATTCCTTCTCAAACCTCAGTATTATAATTCTTCCATTCATATCTATTCTTCACTAATACTTCTAATTGTTCACTTACAATTCTCCACTGTATTCATGCACAATAAATTTTATATTTCATATACAATATTAAATATCTTTTTCATTCCAAAATTTTACTTCCCATTATTCAAAAATTATCTATTACTCTTCAACTACAAAGAAACAAAGAGGTAGCACTAAGCTTACTCTGGCTCATAACTATCACAGTCTCGCCCCTCTTACTTCTTCTTCAACCTACTTATGTTTACTTCAAAATGCCAACCACTACATAATATGATGATAGCTACTTTTTTGACTGAATCATCCATCCTACCTTCTAAATTATCCATTCATTAGTTTACAAGCTTCTCTTAATTCTACGTACTATATATTGCAAAAAAAAAAATCCTACCCATTCTACATAGTCCCACTTCTAACTATGCAACATCCTTGCAAACTACTATCTGGGCTCACTGGATTGATCAATCCCAATATTGTCTATAGATGGTTCCAAAGTTTTTAATTCTAATGATAAAATTTAGTCCTTATTCGATACTTCTATTGAATCTTTTCTCAATTGGGCTAATAAGTCTTCATTGTATGCTCCCAATTCATGAATTTGAGCTTCCAACTGCAGAATCCTGACATTATTTGCTTCCAATTAATGTTGTTGTTGCCTCACCTCCTCTTCTAATTCAACAATTATTGAAATAAAAAAGGTAGATATCTGTGACTAATCGATATTGGCTAAATCATCCTCCAATTTTTTTACTAAATCTTTCAGAGTGCTAATTTCTATCTTTAATTTTTCTATTTCAATTCTATATTGGTCAACCAATTCCCGCTTTTTTTTGTTCTAGTAATGCTATCTTTTTTCATTCTATTTCCAACTAACACTTTCCCTTTTCTTGTTCCAAAATTAATGTACTGCAAATCTAAAATATCTCTTACCTTTGGCCTTCCACAATACGTTGAATGTGTTCTTTTTCTTATTTCCAAGCTTCATGTTTCTCTCTAAATTTATGCTCCAATAACAACTTGAATTTTATATTTTTCTTGATCATGCAATCTTGTTCTATCATTCTATGGCTTTACTCCAATAACTCTTTTTTGCTCCCTTAAATTTCTTTCTCCATCCAATTTATTCACTATGAGCTGCAATTGAGAAATTTGAGCCAATAAAACCTCCTTAAGATTTATTTCTTTTAATGTTCTACTCTACATTAATTCTAACTGATTTATATCCATTGAAACTAAAACTTAAGCCGTCACCTCAATCGTTGACAAAATTGGAATCTGTTGTCATGTTATAACACATCTATATGGTGAAAGATGATAATATGGATCTTATTATAGAAGAGCCAAGTTAAAAGATAAAGTAAAAAAATATGAATAAAAGATAGGAAGGTAATAAAACTTTTAGTAGTACTACTACTTTTTTATAAAAGTCACTTCTATTTACTTTGTAGGACCATAAATAAGATAAAATAAAGTAGATTGGAAAAATAAATAATATAAACATCTTTATAAAGAAGTTAAAAGCAAATTCTAACAAAATTTACTTCAAAAAATTACATATTGATACCTAAAGAGGGCCGGTTATGAACCACAGTCGAAATCAGAGCCTAAGACACAAAACTGAGTCTCAGAAACAACTCGAGGGTTTTTTTTGCAGATCAGAGAGTGGAATTTGATAGAAAACTAGATAAGATTTCTATGAGTATTGGTTTTGGGCAATTGGATTTATTATGACTTTGTAAAAGGTTTACAAAGTTAAGATTATTTTTAGATGACTTAGGTTTTGTGAAATAAAATAGAGTTGACGTTTCTAGTGATTTCAAGATTTTTATAATAGATCTATAGGTAAAATTTTGTAGATTAATGGTTATAGTTGTGCATAATAAGTGTTGTATATTTTAGCTTGATCTAACAGTTGAATTGAGGATTATTGAGGTTTAAGTGGATCAAGGTCTCAGAAAGTAGAATTTTAGGTCAAATAAAAGTTTTTAAGATTTCTTGCAATCTATTGGTTGGATTGGAGTGAAATTTATATGTGAGGATATTAAATTTATTTTCTTGTGTGTATAAGAATTTTGAAATCAATTAAATGGGAAAAAAGAGAGATATTGGCTCTGGGAGATTAGCATCAAGGTTGGAGGAGGCTAGCCAATATCTAAGCACGTTTTTGAAACTATTGTCTATTTGATAATTTCAATTCTTTTCAAATTTTTTAAAATACATGCAAATTTTGAGTTAAGATCAATAATTCATTCATTAGTAATTGACGTTTAAATCTATTGTAGGAATTATTAGGATTTAGGATTTGATTTAGGATTTGATTAGGATTTACTTTAGGTTTAGGATTTGATTAGGATTTGTTTTAGAATTACGATTTGTTTTAGGATTTAATTTAGGATTTCAATTTGGTTTAGGGTTTAGGATTTGGTTATGATTTGATTTAGAATTAGGATTTATTTAGGATTTAAGATTTAGTTAGTTTTTGGCCTAAAGTTTGAATGAAGTTCAATAGGATTTTAACTAGGATTAAATTGAGATTGAATTGACATGTATTTGAGATATATTTGTGATCATTTTAATATTTCTTTAAGATTTCTTATTATTGCTTTGTAATTCTTTTGAAGTTTCTTTGAATTTGATTAAAGCTTGTTTAGTGTTGTTATGGTCTAATTAGAGTTTAGTTAGTATTCTATTAGATTTAGGATTTTGTTGTTGTAATTTCTATTCTACCTTCCACAACCAAGTACTTGGAGTATTCTCAAGCAAGACTTCATGTATTATGACACTACCCTCATGTAAATACTTGTATAGCCCCCTATGCCATTAAATTACTTCTTTCCAATTTCATGCACTACGACCCTTGGACCAATTGTTAATACCATTAAACTCCAAATACCTCATTCAGACACTGAGGAGGATATATTTTTCTCCTTTGCTGGCAATGTTTGACTTAACATATACACAATCATAGAATGCACATAATTGAAGCAGAGCAATGATACAAATTTTTCCGTCTTCCGCTAGTTGCTACAAAGGCTCCTCAATTAAACACCATTCTTTCAAGCATTCCTACTATAACAAACAGTAATCATTTGGACATGTACGTGGTGTATCAATTCAAGCCTAAACGCTTCTAAATAAAACAAATCTACTCCATAAGCTCTAGTGTAAGTACCTATGCTATTTGCTAAGCTTAATTTCTCTCAAATGATGACAATTTACCTTTGAAATAACTTCTCAGTGTCGTATTGTGGTTTGGCTATTATGTGAAAATAATGTGTTTATACATTTAATACACAATATACTAGATAACATGGTAAAAGCCATGTTAGTAGATTTTTGTTGGTTGTCGGATGTGAATAGATTACAACTTCAAAAAGATATAGTTTAAAAGAATTTCTATTAAAATTTATATAACTTTATTTCCTTTTGATAGTGACTTTGAAGTTGATCTTATTAATAGTAAGTTTTAAACATTTAGAGTCACGTTTGTTAGATATTGATGATCTTTAAAGTCTTATTCTATTTCTTTAATATAGTGTTTAGGACATATATTGAATAAATCTTGTAAAGAAAATAGTTGAAGAGAAATTTTGTTAGCAAAAAGAGAGTTTAAGGCATCCATATAGATGAATGAAGATGGATGATAAAAATTTCTATTCCTATTGGTCAAAAATCATGACCAATGGGCTTCAAGGAGGCTGCCTGAGGCCATATTAGAGATTAGGATTAGTTTTTTAGAGGTTTTTGAACTTTCGAGGCTAAAATCAAGAAGTTAAGGTTTTTGGCTATGATTTTGGTACAAATTTTGTTTCATTTGGAGTTTATATAAAAGAGATATGAGAGCTCAAAGTAAAGGTGTTGATTTTGTACCTACTATCACTCTTTTGAATATAACACATGTGTAAAGAAAGTAATAGAGGATCGGCAATTGGAATTTAAAAAAAACACTCTTTTAACTACACTTTTGGTATACTATTTGATAGATTTCAAGTTTGGATAAAAGAGATATTGGAGGTTGAAGTCAACACTTACAAATCTTAATGTAGTAAGTGACCTGAATTGCTAGTGGTTGTATTTTGAGTTATATCTTGTGCAATTTGATAAGATTTTAGATAAACATTTCCAAGAATATGTATTGTCATGTAATCAAACTTTGTACATAAGTTTTGTGACATTTGGATTTTGAATTTGTGAGATATTATAAAAATAGTACTTAATTACTTGTGAATTAGGATTTTAGAGTACCTGCTAGGATTTTTAAGATGCCAAACGATCAATAGTGAATTTATAGTTGAATTTTTATAAAATAAAGCTTAAGGATAAATTCTATAATATTTTTAAATTTGAAAAAATATGAATTGTTGAATCATGAGATATGAATTTCTAAAGTTCAAGAAGAAAATATCCTTTGTGGAAGTTCAAGAAGAAATATTATATTTTGAAAGGATTTTATTATAACTTGAGCATTTTATACAAAATAAAGGAGTATTTTGGAAGCCAAGACTTTAAAGATATGTTGAAGATGGATATATAGAGCTATGATTAAATTCTTATATAAAGATAATTTTTTAAAATAGATTGTAGATTTTCCTTGAAGTTATTGAAAACCTAATCTATGAGTAAATGGTTAGCTATGATTTGGTATAGCCAAGAATATTAGAAAATTTCTAGATATTTTCGAAAGCCTTATGTATAAACCTTCTTAAATATAAAAATATTTATTTATATAATATCTTTTTGATATTGTGGTATTTATTTGTCTTCTACTTTTATGGTTAAATAACTTATTGGAGCTTGGTCAAAAAATTAAAACTAAATTCTCTACAGTTAAGTACCTAGTATATTTTCAAATAAAAAATTACGTAATACAACACCAGTCTAAAATTGCTGAACTTTTTAGCACTCACTACAAGCTCACAAATTAGGAGATGCAATATCTTTTGCAAGGTAGTCTCATTAATCCCAATAATTCTCCCCTTTTCTACACTCAAACCATCCTCTAAGTCATAATTGAAAATATACTCTTTCAATAATTGTACATCAATTGGTGGCAAATTATCAAACTTTCACAAAAACACATATAACTACATATTTTTAAAATTTCTCTGCCTTTTTGTGCTCTTACAGAATTCCAACTTCATTGGTTCCATATTAATCAAAACCACAAAGGATGGCAATTCCAAATTACTCTTACCTCTCACATTTCACCTTCTTTTTTTTCTTTCTATAGCTCGCTTCATTCTTTCCATCGATATTGTATAATACTCATTTTTTACTCCTTGCTCGTACTAATACTACATTCTTGCTTATTGGAATAAATCCTACTCTCCAAACTGGTACGTTCTAAATAATAATATAAAAAATACGGAAAATAATTGCCACTAAGTGCCCCGTTCCTAACCTTAACTCAAGTATGGATTAAGAATCCCTAATTTTGTTGATCATAATCTCACTTCTGATTCCCTTACTAGTCAATATTAGTATCCAAAATTAACCATCAGCCATCTTTACTTCAACATACACCTATCATTATAGACAATCTATCATTAATAAATAAGCCTTCCTCCTTCCAATTTTTAAAACCCATCCCAATATCATACTATAATTGCTTATAGTATGTAAAAATTAGTTAGGACATATAATATGTTCATAAGTCTTAGTGTATGTTAGAATGGTTAATAGATTAATTTAAAGAGAGTAAATTTAAGAAATTTTATTTTAAATTTTATTTTTTTAATTATAGCATTTCAAAAATATTATAGGACCTAAATATTTAGTATGAAGCCTTGAGAGGAGATTAGAGCCTAAAGAAGAAAATCTTAACTAATAGGAGGCTTATTGGGTAGGATGAAAGTAAGGCATGGTTGGATGAAGGCAAGGAATGGCGATCTTCATTCCTATTGGTCGAAGGCCATACTGAATGGACTTCAAGGAGGCTATCCGAGGCCTTATTAGGAATTAGGATTTCTCTTTTGAAGTCATTTGAGCTTTGAAGACTTAGATCATCAAGTTTAGGATTTTTAATAAAAATTAGATGTAAATTTTTGTGTAATTTAGAGTTTTTATGAAGGAGTTATTAGCGCTCAAAGTTGAGGTGTTATTTTTGTACCTACTGTTACTCTTTGGGGCATAACATACGTTTGCAAAGAGCAAAGAAGGATCAGAACCTAAGATTGGAGAGAACATTTTTTCAACTATACTTTTTATGTAATATTTGGTGAATTTAGAATTCGGATAAAGAAGTTATAGAAAATTAAAGTAAGTGCATCCAAATCAAAGGCAGTAAATAAGTGATTTTATTCATAGTAATGATTAGAGCCATATCTTAAGTTTGTAGAAGAATTTTTGGCTCAAATCTTTTTAAGAAGATAGATAATTGTATTGAAAAGCTATACATATAAACTTTGTGGGATTTGGATGTTTAATTTGTGAGATATGAAGAGAATTGCATGTAGGTGTATAAAAACTAGGGTTTAAAGCTACTATTCGGGTTTTGGTGAAAACTTAAAATCCACAATAAACTTGTAGTTGAAATTTGTTGCAATAGTTGTTAGAAGTACATGAATACTTTGAGTAAAATTTGAGTATTTTTGAATGGTCCAATTGAAAGATATGACTTTTTGAAGTTTGGGAATAATACCCCATAAAGATATTAAAGGATTTAGAGGTTTATCATATTTTGGATATTTTTAAAAACTTAAGATTTATATATTTGACGTAATAACACTTCAAAGTATTTTATATATATATATATATATATATATATATATATATATATATAAAAAAACTTAGTCTTATCTCAAGACTTCATTAAGCAATTAGTGGCAGCCAAGAGGCCAGTACTCTCTTGAGGCAAATTCTCTCTACTTCGACACCGGGTTTACGTATAAAAAAGTTGTAATCTGTTTTTGTTGATATATGTAGTAAATTGGGTATCTATAAAATCTTACAATTGAACAAATCCATTAGAAAAACCTTCTACTATATGATATGGTCCATGCCAACAAACTTGAAATTTTTTTAGAAAATTATTAAATCTGCTATCATAAAGAAGTACTAGATCATTGGACAGAAACAACTTGGGACATAATTTACTATCATAATAACTTTTACATCAATGTTGTGTAATTTCCATACTTAGTAGAACCATAGTTCTAACTTCATCTAATTATTTTAGTTTTGCTAATCGATATTGGAGGGACTCTTTGTTGCCAAGACATTCATCCAATGCAATTTTCAAACTCTGTTCCTCTAATTCAATTAGTAAGATTGCTTCTTGCCTTTACACTAATTAAAATGGTATGGAATTGGTAGTTACTTTATATGCAATACAATACACCTACAATGCTACAAACAATTTACTATCTCAATCCATTCTTGTATCAAATACTATCTTAGTTAAAATTTTTACATAGAATACCATTGATCTTTTCAGTTTGCTCATTGGGTCAAAGGTGATATAGGATTATTTTTTGATGTTTGATCTCATATTTATTTGTCAAAACTACAATCGTAGAATTAATAAAATCATTTTTTTGATTGCTAATCAATTCTTTAGGACATCCAAAACAGGTGGTAATGTTCTCATATAAAAATATAGCTACTATATTGACATTATTAGCTTTCGTTACTACAACCTCAGTCCATTTGATGACATAATCAATCGCTACCAAAATATATCTTTTCTGTCCATTTCAAGAGGCTGGTGTGATTGGTCTTACAAAATCAATCTTCCATTTTTCAAATGGTTCTTGTGTCAAAATCGATACCAACAACATGACAAAAGTTTTTATAGGTCGACCAATTTGTTGACAAAGATCACAACATCGGACATATTGGTGTGCATCCGAAAACATGGTTGGCCACTAATATCCAGCCATTAGAGCTTTATGAGTAGTACTATCACTGGCAAAATACCATCCACAACTATCCAAATGGCATCCTTCCAATATGGTATGCACTTCACTTTGAAAGATACATCGGTATAAAATTCCATCTTGTCCTTACTTATACAAGGCATCACCAATCATTGTATATGGTGTACTTTTTAAAATCAGCCATTTCTTTAATTTCTCACTATATGGAGTTGGAAATATCTAAAATATTAGATATTGAATCTATTTACTATATTTGGATATAATCACATTGACGGTTAGTAACTATACATCAAAAAATATATCATGGATAGATTTATTTTCTAATATATTGGACAATCGAGATAAGTGATCTGCATTGGCATGTTTTTTGTCTGGTTGAACATTAATAGTAAAATTAAATTCTTAAAGTATTAACACTCATTGAGCAATGCATCCACTCAATTAAGATTTATTAACCATATACTTTAGAGCATTATGATTGACATAAAACACAAATAGATAACCAAGCAAATAATGCCAAAAATTTTGGACAAAGTAGATCATGTCCAAGGCTTCTCGTTCTATAGTAGTGTAATTTTATTTGGCTACAACCAATTGATGACTAGTAAAATATATTAGATGATCAAAATCATTTTCATCTTTTTGATTCAATACTGATCTAATAGCAACATTGGATACATCAATATAAATATGAAATAATTTCGTCCAACAAGGTGTAACCACTACTAGTATAGACACCAATTTTTGTTTCAATTCTTCATATGTAATTATACAATCTTCAGTCTAAATTGGACTAGATCCATCTAAGAGTGGTTTTTTTAAGAAATTAGTTAAAGGTTGACATATACCCCCAAATGAATGAATAAATTGTTAATAATAATTAACATGGTCGATAAAATTATAAACACCCAACATTGTCTCTAGCTTTGGTAAAGCCAATATACTAGTAACTTTATCCAAGTCAGTAGCAATATAAGTCAGTAAGACAATGTATCTCAATAACTTACTAGACGGTACTCCAAATTGGCATTTCTTTGATTTCAAAGAGATCCTATAATGACACAGTGATCCAAAAACTTATGAAGACATTCCAAATATTTTGTCTTCGTACTAAATGTAAAAAAATTATCTAAAAATATCTCTATTAATAATTATAAATAATCATAAAATGCTTACATCATCACTCTTTGAAATGTGGTGGAGGCATTACATAACCCAAATGGCATCACTTTATAAGCAAATGTGCCCCAATTCATAATAAAAGTAGTCTTTAACTTCTCCTCTTCTGTAATTTTAACTTCATTGTAACCCAAAAATCCATCCAAAAAGGAATAACATTCATATCTTTCTTTGTATCTAAGATACTATCGATAAAAGGTAAAGAAAAATAATCCTTCTTGGTAGCTGCATTCAATTTACAAAAATCTTGACAAATTTTGATTTTTTTCATTCTTCTTTGGCACCATCACAATTGGTGAAATCCATTCACTATACACAATTAAATAAATAAAACCTACATTTAAAAGTTTGTCCAATTCTTCTTTTACCATAAGGAAATATTTTGAATTAAGACGGTATTATCTTTGATGAACCATTGTAGTATCTTCCTCCAAAGTAATTCGATGCTCACAAATCTCGACAGGAATACCTTTTAAATCTGCATATGACCAAGCAAAAAGAAATTTATGGCTAAGAAAGAATTCTTTCTAATTTTTCAGCTCGATACTCATAATATTGGTATATACCTTAATAACCTATGATGTTTCAATAGTGCCTAAGTTAATAGATTGGTACGCAGGTTCCTCAACTTCATATTTGATTTTTCTACTTGGCTCATAATCTTTCATATGATCTGACAATTGAAAACTATACAACTCCATTCCTATTGTACTCACATGATTAATATCAAAATTATTCTTTAAAATTAAAAATAACATGATTAGAGTTTATTGTATGCTCTTGATATACTAAATATTTGCTTGAACCTCCACATTGGTAAATTATCCCATTGTGCTTTGAGGTATTTTGAACTTTATCAAAGTGCATTGTCTCTATAGCTTTGTCGTCCTCCTCAATGGATTGACTCTCAACTTCTGATATAACCTCTAATCCTAGGAATTGAGATTTTTCATGATATTATACTGGATACATTTGTAACACAATCTTGTCACTATCTTTTCTAATCATCAATGTGCCACAATCCCAATCATTCTTAGCTTTGACTTGATATAATCATAGTCAACCTAATAAAATTGGATATGATAATGTAAAATTTTATAAATGAAAAATAATATAATCAATTTTATACATAATTTTGGCAATTACAATGTTAATATTGTAAATAATACCCATTGGTTTTATTTTACTATGATCTGCCATTTTCAATACCGATGTTGTGGATAGTAAATATTTTAAATCCAAATCCTCCATTATATTGGCATTCATCAAATTGACATTAGAGTCACCATCTACTTGAACTCCAAAAATTAAAATACCATCAATTGATACATCGATAGTTGATGCCCTTGGATTGAGATTCAAATTAATTTCATGAATTTTTCTATTATAAGACCTATGTCTTATTAATGAGGCATTCAATTTAGAACAACATTCTGGTGCTATCGCCAATAGTTGCTTCATTGTGATAGATGGCTGAAGTACATCCAAATCTTTCAAAATATCATATGGTTCCATATTGAAAGTAATTTCTAATGCCTTCTTTTGTTTCATTGGTTTCACTTTTATTCCTTGAGATACTAAATCCTTTCTTGCAATTGAAATTGTTGTTTGTACATTCTTTGAGTTTCCTTCCATCAAAAAATCTTTTAATGGATAAGTTATTTTATTCGAAATTAGGTTTGGTAGGACTAATAAATTAATAATCAAAATCAAATTAAGTTGCTAAGACAAACTAGGTCTCAATATTGAAATATTTCTTGCTACTAATATTGGTTTTAAATTATCCATTAGCAGATGGAATTGCTCTCCCACAACTGATTCACCCAATTCTTGAATTGGATCTTGTTCTTTTTGTTGACCCTATATAAGTATTGCATTAATCACCTCAACTCAATGTACTCGAGATTCTTGTTGAAGAAGACCTTTATCATTTGACTACTAGCTCGACTGCATCTGTTGATCTTGATTATTGAAATTAAATGGAACATTGCATTGCTGATAAGTATCTCAAGTCTGCTTACAATTTCCACATATTGGAGCATATTCATGACTGGTTCTTTGATTGGGACATTCACTAGCATAATGTCTTATCTGCCTACAACAATAACATCAAAGTGGTCTTCTTTCGACTCTATCAGGAATATTAGGTGTTTCTACTGGTTTATACCGACTGGGCTTGTTCTAGATTGGATGGTTAAATGATCTTAGTTGACTACTTAGTACTATAGAATCTAAAGTTAGTTTTTGAATAGGTGGATATTGAAATTATTTTTGCTGACTTTGTACAAAATCTTAAGTATTAGATCCAAATTTTTGGTTACACTCAAAATTTTAAAAATTAAAAAAATTCCTATTTTATTCATTTAAACAATTCCTACTCCAACTAAACCTATTTCTTCTTTGGACTTCATTAACATTCCACGAAGTCAGTTGAATCATGGTCTAATTATTGAACTGTTGTTGCTTTCATAAATTCCAACAATTGGTGGTGGCATGCATACTCCCACAAAATATACATTGTATAATTATATGGGGTAGTGAAGAATATTTTGTTATCAAGATAGAGAGAATTTTCCTCAAAAAAATGTTGGACTCTTAGTTATCACTAATTATTCAATCAAGCTTCAAAATAAGAGAAGTTCTAAGTTTATATATAATATTTTTCTTTTTGGAGAAATTATACCAAATACATAAGCCTCAAGTAACCAACAACATCCAAAACATGATAAAATCCTCTAAAACCTTGTATATCCTTATGTGGAATTTTATCCAAACTTCAATACCTCATATCTCCTAATCTGACTATCCAAACTTACTAAAATTTTACATAAAGTATTTATGTATTCTTATCAACTTCCACAACAACTTTTAATTGCAAATCCATTGCAGATCTTAAGATATCACCAAAATCCTAACAGTAGCTTCAAACCCTAGTTTTTATACATGCATGTACAAATTTCTTCATATCTCACAAAATAAATACCTAAATGCCACACAGTTTATATGTATAACTTTTTAACACAATTATTTACTTTTTCTAAAAGATTTGAGCCAAAAATTCTTCCAAATACTCAAGATATGGCTCCAACCATTACTATGAATAAAATCACTTACTTACTACCTTTGATTTGAATGTGCTGACTTCAACCCTCTATAAATTCTTCATCTGAATTTCAAATTCATTAAAAAATACATGAAAATTGTGGTTGAAAAAGTCTTGTCTCCAACCTTAGTTGCCAATCTTTTTGGGCTTTCTGTAAACGTTTGTTATGTTCCAAAGAATGACAGTAGGTACGAAATTGACACCTTAATTTTGAGTGTCAATAACTCCTTCATAAAAACTTCAAATCACACAAAATTTGCATCCAATTTCTACCTAAAATTGATGATCCTAGTCTCCAAATCTCAAATGACTTCAAAAAAAATCCTAATTCCTAATAAGGCCTCGGGTAGCCTCCTTGAAGTCCATTTAGCATGGCCTTTGACCAATAGGAATGAAGATCCCCATTCCTTGCCTTCATCTAATCGTGCATTACTTTCATTCTCTCCAATAAGCCTTCTATTAGTTAAGATTTTCTTCTTTAGGATCTAATCTCCTCTCAAGGCTTCATATTAAATATTTAGGTCTTATAATTTTTTTGAAATGCTATAATTAAAAAAAAATCAAAATAAAATTTCTTAAATCCACTCTCTTTAAATTAATCTATTAACCATTCTAAAATACACCAAAACTTATGAACATATTATATATTCTAACTAATTTTTACATACTATAAGCAATTACAGTATAACACCATTATCAAATAGCCTTGTCCTTTATAATTAATGCACCAAATATTGGGAGGCATATTGATTGATTTATGCTTCTTTTCCATATCCTTTACCATATCCTTTACCATATTAACAGCCACTTCATCCATCTTCTTTGTCAAAGTTAACAACAAAGCTTCATTTTAATCTTTCAATATTATTTCATTAGATAATTTTTTTGTAGATACTGGTTTTTGATATGGGTAGTATAAGGAATATGAAATTGCTGTTGTTGGTGGTACAACCTGCAATGGGACAACATTAACTATTTCCTATGGATTTGTACTAATATTCATATTATAATCAATCATTCTTGAATAATTGCTTTTTGCTTCATTCCAAGCTGGCATTTGATAACCTCTTTGAGATAGAATCATTGTGGCTCATGTAGTTAGAAACTGATCATAATGACATTCTTTCCATACCTTTGCTCAATTAACTTAGGAAGCAATAGTGGTTGATTGAACCTCCTTCATAAACATCTTTAATTTTGGTAGGTGTAGTCTATTAATATTTATGTAGATAAAACAAATAATTTTGGTATTTGATTATTTGGCTATTTTCAAAGAAAATTTGCTACTCATCTATAATATTATTGCACCGCTTTTCTTAATACTATTCTACTATTCATTAATCTTTCCTTGAGACATTCTTCAAATCCAATTGGTCAAAAATGGATTAAAAATATATTTTTTAATGCCTCCCAATTAAGAAATTGGTCCATATATTGGTAATTATACCATTCAAATATTGTACCTTTTAAGGTTGATGGCAGCCATCTCAACCAAATATCTTCAATTCTACCATTATTGGCTTCACATACAGACAGGAATTGACACAAATATTGATCTAAATCTGTACCTAACAAACCTCTAAAAGTAGATAATAGAGTTATGCTAGTTGTGTGATTGTCCACTGCATCCATTTGAACTACAATTGGAATTGCTCGGCCTC
Organism: Physcomitrium patens; assembly: GCF_059467195.1. Taxonomy (NCBI): domain Eukaryota; kingdom Viridiplantae; phylum Streptophyta; class Bryopsida; order Funariales; family Funariaceae; genus Physcomitrium; species Physcomitrium patens. The sequence goes on along the minus strand of NC_143433.1, from coordinate 8,042,850 downwards.
TTGCCACCATTGAAGATGTCAATGTTCTACTTAATTATCTTTTAAAATAATCACTACCTTTTTCAATTGTCTTTTTTGAACTTTTAGACCTCCTCAATTTATTATTATTATCTACAAATAATTTTATTTGTTGAATTCGGAAGTGAAAAGGATGGATTTTGAAACACTCTGAATTGGCCCTTATTGACAAGCAATTTGTGCCATTTTGAATATTATTAGAATTGGTTGTATCTACTATTAAAAAAGAACCCAATGGAGTATCCAATTCTTTTATGCTTCCTTTATTTTTAGTTAACAGGCTCAAAAGATATGTTGGACTGTTGACAAAATTTTTTGCAAGTGCTCTTGGCAGTTTTCTTAATAGTATATATGACTGCAATATTAACAGTCTATCAAATTCTTGGTATGCTTGAATATGCCGAAAAGCATGCAACCATGGTTTAATCCAATTCTATTGATGCTTCTTTTTTAGATTCCATTCTTGCTTGTCCTGTAATAAATTTTTTGCTTACACTCTTCTTTATCTTCTTTTCAATTGGCATATTTTTTTCAATGCAATATTCTCATTCTTATTAATTATAATCTTTCATCATATACTATTGAAATTGCTTTCTATCTCCACTTTAACTACACATTTGGCTTCACTTTCAAACCAACACTAATTTTGTAACATCTTTGTATGATATCCGCAACCACACATTTAGTAGTTAATTCCTAATACTTAATACTATTATCAATCTCCAACAGTAGTATTAAAATGTAATTTTTGTTTTACTTACTTCAGACTAATTTAATTGGAATAAACTTATATAGGAGAATTCGAACACAACGAAAGACTATCCGCATGAGTTTATACATTAGGGTCTCACAATTAACTATCTCTTGATCAACTAAAAACACCCAAGAATGATACATTGTCCTCTGCATTCTATCAATTATTAAAATTAATAATTCTATCTTTACATTCACTATCTCTTTTCTTCTCTTAATTTATGGCAATGATATGTAATACTATACTATCTTAAAAGAAAGCATAAAATCACTCTATAATCCAATTCTTGCAATCCTTCGCATTTAATTGTCATTCTTTCTATACTTCTTTACACAAATCTACACTCCAAAGACTCCTTCTCAAACCTCAGTATTATAATTCTCCCATTCATATCCATTCTTCACTAATACTTTCAATTGTATACTTATAATTCTCTATTGTATTTATCTAGAATAAATTCATATTTCATATACAACATTAAATATTTTTTTTATTCCAAAATTTTACTTCACATTATTCAAAAACTATCTATTACTCTTCAACTACAAAGAAACAAAGAGGTAGCACTAAGCTTACTCTGACTCATAACTATCACAGTCTGGCCCCTCCTACTTCTTCCTCAACCTACTTATGCTCACCTCTAAATTCCAACCACTACATAATATGATGATAACTACTTTTTCTGACTAATTCATCTAATTTGTCTTCTAAACTATACATTCATCAGTTTACAAGCTTCTCTTAACCCTACATACTATGTATTGCAAAACAAAAAAATCCTACCCATTTTGTAGTATGTTATAAATTTGAGCTTGATCGAAGGGTTGAATTGAAGGCTATTGAATTTCAAGTAGGTTGAGGTTTTGGTAATTAGACTTTAAGTGGCACTTAAGATATCTAAGATCTTCACCAATCTATTAGTTGGATTGGAATAAAAAAATTATATTTAAAGATAAAAGACTTGATTTTCTACACATATATGAAATTTTAAAAAAATTAAATTGTTCAATAAAGAGATATTAATACTGAAAGTTCAACATTCAGATTGGAGTAGAAGGCCAGCCAATACACAAGCAGATTTTAGGATTTCTATTCTATTTGGTAAGTGCAATTATCTTCAAATTTTGTATACTTATTGCCAACTTAGTTGTTGAAAGGTTTGTAATCTTTTAGGCAAAATCAATAGTTTAGTTGATAGATATTAAGATTCTAAAGTATATTAGGATTAGATTGAGTTTATGATTTAGGATTTTGATTAGGATTTGGTTTAGGATTTATGAATTTTCTAGGGTTTGATTTAAGATTTAAGATTTATCTAGAGTTTGATTTAGGGTTTAGTTTATGATTTAGAATTTGATTTAGGGTTTAAAATTTGTCTAAGATTTGATATAGAATTTGATTTAGAATTAAAGGTTTGTCTAGGATTTTATTGAAGTTCATTAGGATTACAATTAGGATAAAATTAGAACTTAATTAAGATTTATTGAAGATACATTTATCATTATTCTAATATTTTTTAGGATTTCTTAAGCATTCTTTTAAGATTTATTGTGGATTTTCTTTCAATTTCTTTGAAATTTCTTATTGTTTCTTTTATAATTTCTTTAAGGTTTTTTTTTAATTCGATTAAATCTTATTTAGTATTTTTAAGTTTTAATTAGATTTTATTTAGTATTCTATTAGAATTAAGATTTTGTTGTTATAATTTCCATTCTACCTTCTAGAGCTAGATGCTCAATTCATTCTCAAACAAAACTTTACATAATATGACAACAACAAACATAAACTTCATACCCTTTTATGTTCTTATATTATATTAAAATATCGTCCAAGTAACAAATAATAAAACCATCGAGAAAATCTTAAAAGACATCATTTATTAGATATTGAAAAGAAATTGGTGCATTTGTGAGCCTAAAAGGCCTGATATTAAATTCAAAATATCCATACTTAGTTCAAAACACAATTTTTCATTCATCTCTTAATTTAATGTGTACCAAATTATATGCTCGTCAAAGATCTATTTTTGTATAGATCTTTGCTTGATTGAGTTGATAAAAGAGTCTTGAAATCAAAGATACACAATACCTATTCTTCATGGTGACCTTGTTGAATCCTTCATAGTTCAAATACGTCCACAAAGATTCTTCTTTTTTCTTTACAAAAAAGATAAGAGCTTCAATTGGAGATTTAGAATAACGTATGAAATTCTTAGCCAAATTCTCATCAATACCCTCATTGAGTGTAACCAACATATTTTGTATTAGGCTATAGATTGGTCCAAATAGTGATTGATCTCCTTCATGAAGATTGATGGAATAATCACAAGATCAATGTTCTTAAAGAATATTTGTATTTTTCTTTTCAAAAACATCTTGGAAATCTTGATATTGACTAGGAATATCACTTGATGTCTTCTTGCCATCAAAAATAGGCATGGCATATAAAGCAAATGATAATCCTTTTTTTATGGCATGCATAAAAGCTCTCGTACCTACAAATAAGGATTTGGATGTATTAGAATTATATATTTCTACTTGTCTAACGGAATTTTGGATTAAACTATCAAAAAAATTAAGGTTATAAGAAATCCAATTTATCTAACACTAATACTTTTCTAACCAAGATAATTCTAAAATAATCAAATTAGTTGGAGATCTTATTATGTTAAATATTACTATGCTATTATGATCTTTAATTATTACATCTAAAAAAATAATCTCATATGTATAATCTTTAAAAGATAGCAAAAATTCATCTATGACTTCTATATATATATATAGATTTATTTTTCTTGACTAATAATATTTCTTATTTTTTGATAAAATATTCATCTATAAAAAAGATTGAGGCACTCGAATCTAATAAAGTTAAGACTTTGTGATTTTTTAGTGCTAAATAAATTTCTATTGTAAATAAAAATGAGGGATTTGAAGAGAGAATAAAATCTTTACTAGGAATTACATGAGATTTTAGCTACACGGTCTTTATTGTAGTTGAAAAAACTCATTTTCCAGTAAATTGTCTTTTTTTGCAACCATACTTCTTATTTTGTGATTGCGTTGTCGTATTGTAACATGACTAAATATTGAAAGATGATAACATGGATCTTATTATAGAAGAGCCAAGTTAAAAGAAAAAGTAGAAAAATATGGATAAAAGATAGGAAAGTAATAAAACTTTTAATAGAAATGGTGCCTTTTTAGAAAGGTGACTTTTACTTACTTTGTAGGGCCATAAATAAGGCAAAACAAGGTAGATTAGAAAAATAAATAATATAGACATCTTTAAGAAGAATTTTAGAGTAAATTCCAATAAAAATTACTAAAAAAAAAACTAGATGTTGATACCCGGAGAAGGCCGGTTATGAACCAATGTCGAAATCAAACCGTGAGGCACAAAACCGAGTCTCGACAATGACTCGGGAATTCTTTGGCAGATCGAAGAGTGGGATTTGATAGCAGATTTGATAGGGTTTCTATAAACAATAATTTTGGATGATTTGGAGTTGTTATGACTTTTTAAGAGCTTTGCAAAGTCAAGGTTTATTTCGGATGACTTGGATTTTATGAAATAAAATAGGATTTACGTTTTGGGTGATTTTGAGAGTTTTGTAGTAGATCTATAAGTGAAATTTTGTCAGTTTATGGTTATAGTTGTATTCAATATGTGATGTAAATTTGAGCTCGATCTAACAATTGAATTGAAGGATATTGAGGTTTAAGTGGGTCAAGGTCTCAAAAAGTAGAATTTTAGGTCTAGTGAGGATTTTTAAGTTTTCTTATAATCTACTAGTTGGATTGGAGTAAAACTTATGTGAGAGGATATTAGAATTATTTTCCTATGTGCATGAGAATTTTGAAATCAGTCGAATGGTGCAAAGAAGAGATATCGACTCTAGAAGATTGGCATCAAGATTGGAGAAGGAGGTCGATCAATACTCAAGCACATTTTTGAAGTTAACATCAATTTGGTAACTCCGATCCTTTTTTAATTATTTTTTTTTTGTTTTTAAGTTAATTTTTAAGAAGTGTGCAAATTTTGAATTAAGATCAACAATTTATTCATTAGTTATTGAGATTTAAATCTGTTATATGAATTACTAGGATTTGGTTTAGGGTTTGATTAGAGTTTAATTTACGATTTAGGATTTAGATTAGGATTTGATTTAGGATTTAGAGCAGGATTAGGATTTGATTTAAGATTTAGGATTTGAATTACGGTTTGATTTAGGATTTAGGATTTGGTTAGGATTTAATTTAGGATTTAAGATTTGGTTAGAATTTGATTTAGGGTTTAAGATTTCTATTAGGATTTGGTTTAGGGTTTAGGATTTGAATTAGAATTTGATTAGGGTTTGATTTAGGATTTAGGATTTGATTTAGGTTTTTATTAGGATTTGGTTTGGGATTTAGTTGGGGTTTGGTTTAAGGTCCACTTAGGATTTGATTTAGGATTTGGTTTAGAGTTTGGTTAGGATTTTATTTAGGATTTGGATTAGGGTTTGGTTTAGGATTTAGAATTTAGATTAGGATTTGGTTAGAATTTGATTTAGGATTTAGGATTTGGTTTAGGGTTTGATTAAGGTTTGATTAGGATTTGATTTAGGATTTGATTTAGGATTTGGTTTAGGATTTCGTTGGGATTTAATTTAAGGTTTGTTTAGGATTTGATTTAGGATTTGGTTTAGGGTTTGGTTAGAGTTTTATTTAGGATTTGGATTAGGATTTGGTTTAGGGTTTAGGATTTAGATTAGGATTTGGTTAGGGTTTGATTTAGGGTTTAGGATTTGATTAGGATTTGGTTAGGATTTGGTTTAGGATTTGGTTGGGGTTTGGTTTAAGGTTTGTTTAGGATTTGATTTAGGATTTAGGATTTTATTAGGATTTAAGATTTAATTAGGTTTGGCCTAAAGTTTGAATGAAGTTTAATAGGATTTTAATTAGAATTAAATTAAGATTGAATTGAGATGTATTTGAGTGATATTTGTGATCCTTTTAATATTTCTTTAAGAATTCTTATTGTTTGTATGAAATTTCTTGAGATTTTTTTGAATTTGATTAAAGCTTGCTTATCATTATTATGATCTAATTAGAGTTTAATTAGTATTCTATTAGAATCAGGATTTTGTTGTTGCAATTTTCATTCTTCTTTCTACAGCCAGGTATCCGGAGCATTCTCATGCAAGACTTCACGTATTACGATAGTATTGTTTCTTTGAATAATATTGAGCAGTGTACTTAATTCTCCACAATAGAAGCATAAGCCTTCTTGACGTTGTCAAATCTTTATTTGCTCTGTGAAGGGTATAAAATATACCATATTAATTTGTATTGATTTTAACGTGAATAAATATGTTTCTAAAAACTTGTAAATTACCATTATTATTTGATTTGTTCTTTTCTAGCTAAATCTTTGTTCTTGACCTCTTTCAAATAATTAATTGTTGTATGGAATGGCTTGAGCAATAAATTATTTTAAAGATTCTACCTTTGATATTGTCAATAACAAATCTTTGATATTATCTTTCAATCCATATCAAAATTGATTGATAAGGGGCTTTGTCATTCCAAAGGTTTTGGAATTCAATAGCATATATGGTAGCTCATTGTAATCTTTGGTGTAAAGATAAGAGCTTAGTCTCTGCTACTCTTTTTTTATCACTTTTTTCAAATATTTTTATAAATACATCCAAAAATGAATTCAAATCATAAAGGAGTTACAAATATTTTTCTATTAAAGGTGCAAAATAAAAGAGAGCACTTTCTAAATGAAGTGCACCTATAAATCCGACTTGAGTAAATCCATCCGAGTATTGGAAAAGATGCAATTTTAGTTAGAGCTTCAGTTGTTGCAAAAATCCTTGAAATTTCTCAAGCACACTAATCTTTATTCCCATCATACTTGTAATAGTAAAACTCCTTTGATTTTATTGCAAGGTCAATCTACTTGCTTCTTATAATTACAAAACTTTAGGCTATAGACTCTGAACTTCTTCCAAAGGTATAGGCATAGTATTTCCATGATTCAGATTGAAAATACATGAGATTTCTACTTTTAGAATGTTGATAAGCTCACAAAGATCTGTAATAGTTATAAATCTATTCTCACTTCTACTAAGAATAGCATTGATAATCTTTCCTTCCATAAACAACTCAAACAAATTTAAAAAGTTAAATTAGAGAAGAAAAAACTGCAACCTCTAATACCAATTGAAAATTTCTACAAAGAGGGATAATGTCACGGACATAATCATGTAAGCTAGTAATTATATATACAAATAGGTAGAAGTAAGTAAAAGTAGATAAAAGTAAGTTAATTCTATAGTATTTAATATAGAAGCTTTCTAGAAGCTTCATAGACGCTGCTTTGACTTCATAGGTGTCTTTAATTGATTTTTTGGATTAGAAACATGGTCAACAAGTTGGCCATGTGCCACACATGTTGTTAGCTTGAAGATCAAGCTAACTATATGGCCCACACGTAGAAAAACTTGCCTTGTAAATCAAGGCATGTATCCTACAAAGTCAACACATATTAGAGGTCCTATAGAATGTCGCCACATAGCCCCTAGTTGAATAGTATATATAGAGACAAGAGTGAAGGCTTCTTCACTCTTGTCAACTCTTTTCTTGCTTCTAGTCTAGTTTCAAGGGTCTCTAGTTTTCTTGTCTTTTGGCAATAGCCATTCCAGTTTCTCTTTCAATATATATACTTGTTTATATATATTTTGTTACCTCTCTTTAAGTAAAGGCTCACTTGCCTGAATTGTTTTTTCATCGAGTTCTTATCCTTGACAGATTGACAAGAGTACACCTACAATATCAGAGCTTTGTCTAATCTTGATTAAGAGTGGATTACCTCTTTTTTTTGATAAGATATAAGCATATTAGAAGTTGCGGATTACCCTCTTCTAAACTGATATTGTCCTTAGTATTTTCTTTGTTCTCAAGTCCTCTCTTCTATTTGTCTTGAGCGATATTAGACATCTTCTCTCTTCTAAGTGTTATCATGGCAGAACTTGTCAAAATGAAGAGTGCAATGGCACAAATGCAAGAGCAATTAAGGGAGTTAATGCTTGCGATACATCAACTCAATTTACCACCACAAGGAACAACAAGTTTGGCAGGAAGTGAAGATATAGAAATGGTTGGAGCTGCTTCAACATCTGCACCAAACCATGACCTTTCTCCTATGGTGGAACGCCCTTCAAATGTTAGAGAACCAAGAATTGTCCTACCCGAGAAGTTTGATGGCATCAGATCCAAGTTTCAAGGATTTATTAATCAAATGCAACATGTGATTGAACTTCAACTCCAAAGCTATCCAACTATAGGATGACAAGTTAGATTCATTAGTATGCTTCTTTCAGGTTCAGCACTATCGTAGTTTTCATCTTTTCTTGAACAATAAGATCTAATATTGGATAATCTAGAGGCTTTTTTGGTGGAGTTTCAATCCATGTATGGAGAACATGATGCAATTCGTGTTACTACCAATAAGATCCGTACTTTACGACAAGGCAATCGATCAGTAACGTTATATGCTTTACAATTTCAACAACTTGCAACTGATATCAAGTGAGATGATGCTATACTTATTAGCCAATTTTTCTATGGATTATAATATGAGGTAAAAAAAATTAATGCTCAACTTACCTGATCCTCAAACATTGAGTCAAGCAATTGACTTTGTTGTGAAGTGCGACAATCGCCTTTTTGAATTTCGATATGAGAACTGTACAAGTGGACCTCAATATTACTATAATTCAATCGCAATACCAGCACTTCTTCAACACACACATTCGGAAGTAGAGGATATGCAAATTGATGTAGTACGTTTCAAACTTCTTACTAAGCAAGAAAAGACTTATTGTCGTGAAGAAGGATTATGTTTATATTGTGGGGAACTAAAGCACACTGCTCAACATTGTCTAAAGAAACGACACAATCACAAAATAAAAAGTATGGCTATGAAAGAAGACAATATGTTGGAAAACGAGTTTGTCTAGCTACAATAGGAACCGTGCAGCTGGAACCTTGCACAACATCTAGTAAAGGTCCTATTTTCTCCTCAAAGCCCTCTCCTTATTTTACATTAAATATTATTTTAGGACCTAAATATTACAAAGTCTCTGCCTTGTTAGATTCAGGAGCCTTAGCATGTTTTTTAGATGAAGAATTTACTAAAAGACATAGCATATCTTTAGTAAAGAAAACTAAATCTGTTCATGTAGAAGTCATAGATGGTCGTCTATTGTCTTCTGGAGATATTACTCACGAAACCCTTCCTATAAAAGTAATAATCAATGGTCATAATAGTTTTGTAGTATTTAATATCATTAGATCTCCCTCTAATCCAGTCATTTTAGATTTATCGTGGTTAGAAAAATACAACCCTCAAATAGATTGGATTTTCCGAACTCTTACTTTCTCTAAAAGTATAACTAACAATGTAGTTAATCAAGTAGAGAGTCATAAGTCCAGTTCAATTAAACCCATATTTATAGGTGGAAAAGCTTTCTTGTATGGTGCTATGAAAGAATCACCATATATTATTTATACCACACCCATTTCTACTGGTGAAAAGACTTCAAGTGGCATTCCAAGCCAATATCAAGAATTTCAAGATGTATTCGAAAAAAAGAATGTAGATACACTCCCGAAATATCGTCCTTATGATTGCTGAATTGACCTTCAAAAAAGAGCACAACCGCCATTTGGACCAATCTACAGTTTATCACAAAATGAGCTGGCTGAATTCAAGGAATATATTGAAGAAAATCTAGCCAAGAATTTCATACGCCATTCTAAATCTCCGGTGTCATGATGTAACACGATTAATAAGTGAAAGAGTGTAGAGATTATTATAATTTAAGAGATCTTAGTTCAAAGTATTAGAACAAATTATCTTAGAAATATAATTAATAGCCAAAGGGGTAGAAAAATTAAAAGGTATCAATGCTGCCTTTTAGAAAGGTGACTTCTACTTACTTTGTAGTACCATAAGTAAGGCAAATCAGAGTAGATTGGAAAAATAAATGATATAGGAATCTCTAGAAGAAAGTTAAGAGTAAATTCTAGAAAAAAGTTACTTAGAAAAACTAGATATTGATATCCGGAGAGGGCCGGTTATGAACCAGGGTCGAAATCAAATCCTAAGGCACAAAACCGAGTCTCACTGACAACTCCGGGACTCTTTGGCAGATCGAAGAGTGGGGTTAAAGAGAAGGTTGAATAAGGTTTCTATAGGCATTGATTTTGGGTGATTTGAAATTGATATGAATTTTTAAGAGATTTGCAAAGTTGAGTTTTTTTTCGGCTGACTTGGGTTTTATGAAATAAAATAGGGTTTATGTTTTGAGTGATTTCGAGAGTTTTGTTGCAGATCTACATGTGAATTTTTTTGTTTTCATGGTTGTAGTTGTGTTGAATACATGTTGTGAATTTAAGCTGGATCTAACGGTTGAACTAAGAGATATTGAGGTTTAAGTGAGTCAAGGTCTTAAAAAGTAGAATTTTACGTCTAGTGAGAGTTTTTAAGATTTCATGCAATCTACTAGTTGGATTGGAGTAAAACTTATGTGAGAGGGTATTAGACTTATTTTTCTATGTCCATGAGAAATTTGAAATCAATCGAATGGCGCAAAGAAGAGAAATTGGCACTAGAATGTTGGCAACAAGATTGGAGAAGGAGGCCGGCTAATATCCGAACACATTTTTGAGGTTTTCGTCAATTAGGTAACTCCGATCCTTTTCAAAAAAAATTTTGCTTGTTTTGAACTTGATTTTTAAGAAGTGTGCAAATTTTGAATTGAGATCAACGGTTTATTCATTAGATATTGAGGTTTAAATCTGTCATAGGAATTACTAGGATTTGGATTAGGATTTGGCTAGGGTTCGGTTTAGGATTTGGATTAGGCTTTGGATTAAGGTTTGGATTAGGGTTTAGGATTTGGTTAGGATTCGGTTTAGGATTTAGATTAGGATTTGGATTAGGGTTTGATTTAGAATTTGGATTAGAGTTTAGGGTTGGATTAGGATTTGGATTAGGATTTAGATTAGGGTTTAGGATTTGGTTGGGATTTAATTTAGGGTTTGGATTAAGATTTGCTTAGGATTTGATTTAAGATTTGGTTTAGGGTTTAGGGTTGGATTAGGTTTTGATTTAGGGTTTGATTTAGGGTTTGGTTTAGGGTTTGGTTTAGGGTTTAGGGTTGGATTAGGGTTTGATTTAAAAGTTGTTTAGGATTTGACTTATGATTCAGGAATTATTAGGATTTAAGATTTAATTAGGTTTGGTCTAAAGTTGAGTGAAATTCAATAGGGTTTTAACTAGAATTAAATTAAGGTTGAATTGACATATATTTGAGTATAATTTGTGATCATTCTAATATTTCTTTAAGAATTTTATTGTTTGTTTGAAATTTCTTTGAGTTGTTTTGAATTTGATTATGTTTGTTTACCGTTATTATAGTCTAATTAGAGCATTGTTAGTATTCTATTTAGGATTTTATTATCGCAATTTCTATTCTTCCTTCTACAACCAGGTGCCCAGAGCATTCTCAAGCAAGACTTCACACATTACAACACCGGCACGAGCTCCAATTCTATTTGTGAAGAAAAAAGATGGATCATTGCGGATGTGTGTTGATTATCGAGGACTCAACAAGATTACCATCAAGAATAGGTATCCACTACCTTTAATATCTGGACTTCTTGATCAGTTGAATCAAGCTAAGATCTATACAAAAATAGATCTTTGGGGAGCATACAATCTAGTATGCATCAAAGAACAAGATGAATGGAAGACTGCGTTTCAAACTAGGTATGGACATTTTGAATACAACATCATGCCTTTTGGACTTACAAATGCACCAGCAGCTTTTCAACATCTAATGAATGATGTTTTTCGAGAGTTTTTGGATGATTTTGTAGTCTATTATCTAGACGACATCTTGATCTTTTCTAAGAATCCAAAAGAACATGAACTTCATGTTTGTCATGTGTTACAAAAATTAAGAGATGCATGACTCTATGCCAAGATAGAAAAGTGTATATTCTACACCTCTCAAGTCGATTTCTTAAGTTACATCATTTCAAATGATGGATTTATGATGGATCCTAAGAAAGTTCAAACTATTATAGATTAGAAGATCTCAAAAAAGGTAAGAGATGTCCAATTTTTTTTGGGATTTGCTAACTACTATCTGATCTTCATCAAAGACTTCTCTCGAGTTGCAGCTCCACCTACACGTTTGACTTGTAAAGACAAACTCCAATGGAATCAAGATGTAGAAGTTACTTTTAAATCTTTGAAGACAGCGTTTGTTTCAGTACCAATCTTGTATCGTGTTGATTTTTCCAAAGCATTCTTTATGGAAACAGATGCATCGAACTTTGCTCTAGGTGCGGTTTTATCAGAAATGGGAACAGACGACAAACTTCATCTAGTAACCTTTCATTCAAGAAAATTCTCAGCAGCAGAAATCAATTATGAGATCCACGACAAAGAACTTCTTACAATTGTAGATTCTTTTCAAGAATGGCATCATTATCTAGAAGGCGCTTCCAGTCCAGTTATCGTATATACAGATCACAAGAACCTCGAATATTTTATGTCAGCATGCGTATTAAGCACGTTAGAGCATGTCTTTATCAAGATTCGAGTTCATCATCACTTATCGGCCAGGAAAATAACAAGATTTGTCCGATGCCTTGTCTAGACGTTCTTATCTTGCACCAAAAGAAAGAGATGTAGCTTTTGAGCAACAAAGAATGGTTCTCTTGAAGCTAGAGTAATTTCATCTTCGAGCAACAAAATCAACATTGACTGTTGATTTAACTTTTCTTAACCAAGTCCAGTTAAGTATGTCTTCAGACCCTCTTATTCATGATATCAAGAATAATTCTTCTAAATCTCATGATCCCTCTAAATTTGAATTCAAGAACAACCTACTCTATTTCGAAGGATGCCTATATGTTCCAGAAAGAGAAGCACGTTTAGATATTCTTCAAGCTCGTCACGACTTCCCAACAGCAGGACATTTTAGATATAATAAGACTTTGGAGCTGATATCTAGGGATTTTTGGTGGCCTCAAATGTGGAAGGCAGTTAAAGATTTTGTATAATCATGTGATGTTTGTTCAAGATCGAAAACTCCTCGTCATCGACCTTTTGGACTTCTTCAGCCATTACACATTCCAGAAGTCTATCAAAAGGAACAACCATCATTCACCTTGGGTGATAAGGTATGGCTACTTCATCGCAATATCAAGACCACTCGTCTTTGTGACAAGTTGGACTATCGAAGGCTGGGACCATTTTCTATTTCTGCACAAATCAATCCAATTGCATATCGTTTACATCTACCAAAGTCAATGAAAATCCATCCAGTATTCCACGTATCTCTTCTTGAACCATACAAGATAGTGGACATAACAAGAAGATGACAAGCTCCACCTCCTCCTATAGAAGTGGACAATAATGAAGAGTTTGAAGTAAAAGAAGTCTTAGATTCAAGGCGGCGCTGAAATAAATTAGAATATCTTGTCCATTGGCGCGAATATGGTATTAGTGAATGTACATGGGAGCCAATAAAGAATCTTGTAAATACAGCAAAGGCGGTGGAGGCTTTTCATCGACGACATCTATCAAAATCAAGATGAAAATCTTCTTTATAAAAGAAACAACATGTAGGCAAGATAATATTCTACTTTCAATTCTTGTTCGTGGCTTCTTTGTAGTAGTGACGCTCAAGAGATGGAGAACCAACAACGAGTGGATTCAATTCAAGAGCCTTCATTTGCTGACCTGCCGGACGAGACATTACGATTGTCACAACCTTCAAGACGACGCAATCGAGATGAAGATCTTCAAGATACAATGCGTTTGATATCACGATTTGGGAAGGGACTCCCAATGTTTGGTGTTTTTGCTAGAGGTAGAAACAACTCCTGATGGTATTCCAAATATTCTATTCGAAGGAAGTTATGAAGGCCTCAACAATGATCAAATAACTGGAAGGTCTTCTCGCCCTGGTATGGGATACTACCGATGGTTGAGAAGCCCTATCAATCATCTTCGAAGAGAACAAAGATCAGAGTATATGGCAAATACAATTCGTCGCATCATAGATTTTCTCAATATATGATGACCGCTCCTCGTGGAACTCGTCCCTAGAAGAGGGGGTAATGTCACAGACATAATCATGTAAGCTAGTAATTATATATACAAATAAGTAGAAATAAGTAAAAATAGGTAAAAATAAGTTAATTCTATAGTATTTAATATGGTAGCTTTTTAGAAGCTTCATAGATGCTGCTTTGACTTCATAGGTGTCTTTAATTGACTTTTTGGATTAGAAACGTGGTCAATAAGTTGGCCATATGCCACACATGTTGTTAGCTTGAAGATCAAGCTAACTATGTGGTCCACACGTAGAAAAACTTGCCTTGTAAGTCAAGGCATGTGTCCTTCAAAGTCAACACATATTGGAGGTCCTATAGAATGTCGCCACGTAGTCCCTAGTTGAATAGTATATATAGAGACAAGAGTGAAGGCTTCTTCACTCTTGTCAACTCTTTTCTTGCTTCTAGTCTAGTTTCAAGGGTCTCTAGTTTTCTTGTCTTTTGGCAATAGCCATTCCAGTTTCTCTTTCAATATATATACTTGTTTATATATATTTTGTTACCTCTCTTTGAGTGAAGGCTCACTTCTCTGAATTATTTTTTCATCGAGTTCTTGTCCTTGACAGATAATCCATCCTCTTCAAGGAAAAGATTAGTGTTAGAAAATAAGATTTTTTGTTTGAAGGTAGATAGTTTGCAACCTTCAAAATACAATACTAGAAGTATGATAATTCACTCATTTTTAAAACAAGACAGAAATAATAAGCTAGCACTCTTGTCAAATTGTGAAAGACATGAATCTCATAAAAAAAAAAAAATCCTCAATACACTCTTCTAGGAAGCTTCTTTAGAAGGTATTATAAAATTAACTTATCTTTATTTACTTTTATCTACTTCTTCCTAATCATATAAGTATTTATTAGAATACCTATGTATATCCATGACATCCGCATTACAACAAAATTATGTAGAAATGAAAAATCCAGCCAAGCTTAAAGAAAATCTTAAATCTAGCATCTTTGAAGAATAAATGAATGAAAAAACTCCTTCTACATTCCTTCCCACAACTATTGTATTTGTACAACAATATAAGAACATAAAATTTGAGCATCATCATAATCTCATGTCTTATTCACTTCTTACAAAGAGATAAAACAAGCTACTCTTGGGTAATGCGGAAGCTCGTCGTATTGAAACCACGGTTCTAAAATCTCATGCACTTAATATTTCAAATTCTAAGAAAAAATTAAAAAAATATGAAAAAAGTGTTCATAAGCACTAGATTAGTTATGGTTATAACCATTTTTGTCCATATAAAAAAATAAATATTGTATAACTAATTAAAATAGAAAAAAAAATAAAAATACGTTCTTGTCATAAATATGGAATGATTGGACATTTGGCACATGCGTGCCATATTTCACAATACTTTATTAAAATTTTCCAAAAAAATTAGAAACTTCAAGTTGAGGCTCATGAATTTCATACCATCGATGAATATTGAAATTGGTATTGATGATTTAGAGGCTTATATGAATGACAAAACCTCAATAATGAATCAAATCATGCACTCATTGATTCTACAACAATATATAGTAACCTACATGATAGATGGTTTTTTACTAAAAAATCTTCAACTTGGCAAACTAAAAATTTGATAACAATGGTTGGAATAAATGCATTTTATTTCCAAAAGGAAATAACAATGGTAATATTGCTTGCAAGCTCCATCATAAATATAAACATACAATGTTTACATCCTTAGCACCTCAGAGTCTGATTAGCTACAAAGATGTGAATACCAATGGTTATCACCTCTCAATTATAATTCTAAATAGGCAAGAGATTTTGGTTCTTGCACAAAATCATAAAGATGTAAAAAAAAGCCTTTGCTACAATAAATGGTTTATATCAAATTGCAATCTGGCCTCCTATTACATTTAATTTTGCATCATTTATCTCAGAGAGTCATGTTTCTTTTTGGTATGGATAATTGAAATATCCAAAATATATATTATTTTGAAAAATAATTGTATATATAACCAAGCACAATTTAAGACTTATAGATGCAGATTCTATAGAATTATATTGTACATGTATATAATGCAAGATTCTATAGAATTATATCAATGATATTATTAATCTATCAATTGGTAATTAATTCAAAATAGCTATTTTGAAGAGAATGTATTCCCATATCTTCAAAGAAGAGTATTTAATCAACAAAGAAATATAGTACTTATATTTAGAGCACCAAAAATGTTTATAATGAATCCTGATCTTATGGATAAAATTGAAGTTGCCAAGATTTTGTATCTAAAATGGATTATAGATAAAACACCTAATGGCTTCAATGATGAACCTCGGATTACAAGAGTTCTAATTAATGAGGCTTACAATGAACCTACTCAAATTGCAATACCTCTAACTAATATACCTCAAATTAAAACATCAAAAACTAAAAAGACTTGTAGGCGAGATAAGCAACCACAAAAGGAGAAGGCTATAATATGTGATGATTCTAGTATTATTTCTATAGAAGTTTCTACTAATCTTACGGGACCATCAATTAATGATGATATATCCATGCAAATTATATCTTCATCTCATGCAATAAAAAATCTTGAAATTAAGAAAGATAAAATCAAATTGAATACAAAATTATTTATTCTATATTTTTCTATAAATGATATTTGGAATAGACTATCTATTATAATAGATAAATCATTTACATTTATGATTGCAAAAGTTCTTTCTTATGAGAAAGTTGATCCTAAACCTTAAACCATCCAAGAAGTAATGCGTTCCTATGATTGATTAAAATAAAAACTATTATTGATGAAGAATATACTTCTTTATATAAGAAGAAAGTCTTAGATCCAATTATAAACACTTTTACTTCTTGCCCTGTAGAATATAAGATGGTATTAGTATGCAAGCAAGATTCTAAAGGTCAAATAATCTACTATAAAGCTTGTCTTGTTGCCTAAGGATTTATCTAACAGTTTGGCATTGATTATGAATGTATATATTCTTCAATCATGGATTCAATTACATTTTGATATATTATTGGAATGGCAATTCATTCCACCTTTGAGATGCATCTTATGAATGTAGTAACTGCATATTTATATGGTTCTCTTTATGTAGATATTTATATGAAAGTTCTACCTGGTTTAAAAACATGAATTCCAAATGCACGTGCTTCAAGTTGATATTGTGGTATTAAATTATTTAAGGCCTTATATGATCTAAAATAATATGGATGCATATAGTATAAACATCTCTAATATTATTTAATTATAAATAAGTTTATAAATGATCCATTAATTCCTTGTTTATTTATCAAATGAGATGAAATTGGTTTTTTGATCATTAGTATATATGTTGATAATCTTAAACTAGTGGGTACTAAATGTGCATGTATTGCAGCTACTAATCTACTAATCTGTTAGTTTGAGATGAAAATGCTAAAAAAAAAAAAAAAAAAAAAAAAAAATCTACATTAATCTTTAGATTATGCATCTCACAAATAGTAGCATTTTTTTCTATCAACTAACATATATTAGACAAATCTTGCCAAGATTCAATATAATTGATGCTTATTTATTATCAATGCCAATAGCTGGACATGGTCATGATGATTATGATCTATACTATTTGAGCACTTTTATATTTGGCCATATCTAGAAGATCAAATATTGCATTTGCATTTAATGTTCTTACAAGATATATTGCACGTCCAATACTACAACATTGGAATGGCATCAAATATTTATTACATTATTTAAAAAGCACTAAAGATTTGAGATTGCACTATATACAATCTAAGATTCAAAATTGGTTTGATATTGTGATATAGGATATAAATCTAATATTGCAACAATTAAATCTCAAATAAGCTATGTATTCTTAAGACATGGGGCTACAATATCATAGAAATTAATGAAACAAACTATAACTACAACTTCATCCAACCATGCAAAAAAATTTGCCTTATATGAAGTATCTCAAAAATATACTTAATTGCAATCAATTGATAAACTTATTCAGACAACTTGTGGACTTTTATATGATGATTCTCCAACTATCTTGTATAAAGATAATAGTGCTTATGTTGCACAAATGCAAGTTGGTTTCATTAAAGGTAATAAGATAAAGCATATTGATCCAAAGTATTTTAGTTATATCCATGAGTTAATTATTGATCAAGTACTTAAGATCAAGAAAATTGAATATGCAAATAACATTGTTGATCTCTTCACCAAAACTCTGTCTTACATGGTTTGATGTTCTTTCACAGTTTGTTAAACAACCAACGGAATTATATCTTTTTCAAATCAAAATACATTCATCTATTCCTCATTTATTGCTAAAGAAAACTAGTTTGTAAATTGTGAACCCTAATAGCTTGCTAATTAGATAACGATAGCACTCTACGCACGACTCTTTTTTTCTTCCATAGCAAACCACAATATGGCTTCGTATGGCATAAGAAATATTGAATGTGTTTACACATCCCATATACATTTCAATCATGTTTTGTACAATCAAGAAGCTCTCAACTTTGAGAATCCAATCCCAATGAGAAGAAAGGATTGTTACCATAAGAAGGATTTACTGAGTATTTCTTCAGCCACATTGAGAAGGACCACCTACAAATTATTAATCAAGAATCTCCAAGATGAACTTGCTATAGTCCAAGCATTAAAGCCCTATTTAGCTTAGAGATGGAGAAGTATAAAGAATTCCATGCTAAGAGACCATTTACCTTGCTTATATGGTTGAAAATGGCTAAGCCTATACCTAAAAAGAGCATAGAGATTAGATGTACCCAACTCACATGCTTTAAGTATGAACTTCATAAAGAGTGAAGCTAAAGCATCCGTGGCATTAACCATTCCAATTCCTCCTTCTTTTCTAGGTTGACAACATTAAAGCCAATATACCTTAGTAGAAGATCTTTAGAAAGTCCTAAATTACATATAACTTTAAACTTGGAAGCGCGCTTTAGACATACATGCCTTTGTGCCGCCCCAAATGGCATCAGAAAAAAAGGTGGAAGATAGAAGGACTCTATTAACTATCACAACTCTTTCCATAGAATTCACCTTAATTGTGCTCTAATATTTCAGCTTACTATCAATCCGGGATGTTAGGAAATCATCAACTACTAAGGAGAATAGGTACATACCAAATGACATATCAAGAAGATTGCTCATTCCTCCATTATCAAGCCATGTTATCCTTAGAGTGTTTGTTCAAGGAGGCCAAGGGTATTCTGCTTGCCAATATCCACAAGACTTAAGCCAATTAACCACAAGCCTGGAGCTGCAACAAAACAACTTCGAAATCTGCAGAAGATTCTTAACATGTTCTTCTTTTCCATGTAGAGTGAAGGAAGTGTCATGTGCAAACTGAGCAATGATTTGCTGCCTATCTTCAATAGGGAGAGATACTCCTTTGACTAGACCCCCTTTCATCCCTTTTTTGACCATGTTATTAAGAACTTCAGCAACAATGAGGAAAAGATAAGGTGCTAATGGGCAGCTTGGCGTACTCAATAATAGATGAAGCCCCAACCTATTCCTTGTTAGCTCGGAAGAACTCCTTCGAGCTAACATCCCCTACTACCTTCCACTTCACCCCGCTGCAAACCCTGAAGCCTTCCACCTTCTTCATCTCGAAATGCTGTAACCTATCCGTTGTTGTCTTGAATCGGCCTTGCAGAGCAATATCTAGAGGATCCAACTAGAGAGCCTCCATCGAGTGTGTCATACTCCTTCGCCAGAATGTCTCTTTGCGGCGGTACTGCTGTGCTTTCTGCAGGGGGAGAACAATTGTGTGCTCCGCGGGCTAGCGGTGATACTCCCCCGCGGGGTTCTGGGGCCTTGGAGGAGCAAGTCTCTCTGGCGTTGCGACATAGCAGAAATATCCTATCGGCGAAGGATTTATTGGTCAGTAAGTTGCCTTGGTTATGGGATGAGGAAGCCCCGATTGGATTCTAGTATATTCATCCCGCTTAACCATTGATAGAATTGGTGGTGCAAGAATTCCGGTAGTTCTTCTGTTGCCCCGGTCGGTGTCCTTGGGGGTGGATGCACCAGAATGGGATATGAATCGAATATCAGTGTTAATGTGGAGCTTAGGGGGGAATCCAGTAGATGGATCTCCTATACTGGCCCTCGGGACGGAGTGAGACTATGTAGCTACACCACTCAAGTCGAAGCATGGGCGTTGGATCAAGTTATGGACACCGAATTCATGAGTCGGGCGGATCGTAGCTTGGAGGGGAGGAAGAGGCACCGCGTCTTCGCACGATTGCGGGATGTGATTGTCGGGGTGTGCCTCGACCTCGCTCAGGCTGTCGATTCCACTAGGCGGGATGGCACTGGGTTCGTTGCCCTCCTGGTTGTGTTCGCTTATTGCGGGTGTTATATTCGACAAGGCCACTTGTCTAGTAGCTTGGGCACCCCACATTGGGTCAGCTGTATCTTTTGAACTGCCTGTACTGTCTGGATCCCGCTGAGTCCCTATCGTTTCGCGGAATGGTGTCCCTGTAAAGGAGATTTCACGGTTGGGACCTTGTGGACCAGTAACAGGGTGAAGGGGAGTTATTGATGCCACAAGAGAACGGTGTTCCTCCAGTCTGTTGGGAGTAAGTGCTACGTAATAGGCTTTTGAATGAGCGACCTCTTCTTGGGTGTCGAGTACTACCGGGGACTCTTCATTCCTCCTTCGGTATCGAGGTTATCAACATGTGTATAAGCAGTTGTTGCGTTGTGACTGCCTACATGCTGAGTAGCTGAAAAAACCCCCCTACCTAAACCCCGACCTAACACAATTGAATTTCCAACTTGCTCTTTGACTGCTTCAAGCCACTTATTCAGCACATAGGAGTTCTGCTTACCTCCTACAAAGTATGAAACCACAGCATGTTTTTGGAGATGGGCGCTCTCCCGTTTGACGATTTCTTGATCCACCTTGACAGGAAGAACTTCGGTGTGGAGAAGAAACCCACTACTACTGCACGTGTAGCTCGACGATGGAGATTCTCCTGCGGTCGGGATCGTAGGATGGATTTTGTCGAATTTACCTATGCTGGTTACAGCCACGACCAACTCGGGTTCGACAAAATCCGTATTGCGAGCAGTATGCAGGAACTCTTGGTTGTCCTCCGACAGGGTTGGACAGGGTTGAGAGGACTGAGGCATGAGCAAGCTTTGCTCGCACAAACTCTGCGTACGAGTGAGAACCCGCCATGGTTCAAAGTCAGAGTGAAAATCAAATATTAGTAACCCTAACCCTAAACCTAAAAATAACCAATTTTATTGTTCCACCCTTTGCTGGATCACAACCCCAATTTCGGAAGTTCAGTGATAAAGTGTGCACTTTGCAAGCACCCGTGGCAACAAATTGAACCTATTTCGTACGCAACTCAAGTGACATTCAGTCCCCTACAGGAGATCGAACAGCTCCAGCGAGCCTCGGCCTCCGCAGCTTCATTGCGTTCGCCACCCTTCGCAAGAACCACTTTCGACAATGAGTGGGGGTTAGCTACTTTTGCAGCCATGCATGTGAATACAAATGAAGTAAATAGTATATTTTGGCCAATCAAGAGTCACCCCTCACAAAGTAGTGAAAGGGTCCACCAATATTTTTGCTCTAAAGGTAAAACCAAAAATAGTACCAGCACATGACGTACAACAGATTCAGCAATCTGTGTTTATTAATGAATATCAAACCCTAAACTCGTGGCCAGAACTTGGCTGGTTGTTGATTGTGCATTTCATCCGGCATCTAGGTTAGAAGTTGGCTCCTGATATTATAAGAGCCATCTTCTGCTGTCAAAATTTCACCCAGCATCTCAGATGAGAGACATACACAGGTTTAGTACTGTCCTGGCCAAATACTTTGATCTTCACTTTGACAGTACAATATGAATTTAAGAATAGTTTGTTTGTCCTCAGTAAACTCAAGCTCCAGAATGTTGTATTTTTTCCCAATTTAGCTGCTTTAAGACTGAAACTGCAAGACGTATGTGACAAAGGAATCAGCCAGCTCTAGGAAGAATGAAAGATTGAATTACAGTACAAAAGATGGATGATGAGAACAAAAGTATATAAAGAACATCTTAAATAGCTTTGGCAAACTTGCAGTTACAATGGTTCATCATCACCTCAAGGAATAAAGTGAGCATAACATGAAATACTCCGCATGGATGAAATACACTGTTTCCTGAAGCTCAAGTTTAGCACTTCCTTCCTTAGTTGATACCACTTGTTAGTTTACCTGGAGACCACCCATAGAAAGCGCTTGAAATCCTCTGTACATGACCTGCCAGCTTCAATTAAGATTCTGGGTATATCAAATTTGTATCCAACAAATTGAAATACCCTACTATGCTATTGATTTATCAATATTATTCATGGGGAACTCACAAAACAAATCAATAACAGAAATAAATATTAATATGTTTTTTGGGTGACATGTACAAAAATTCAGAAATATTTAATGTAAATCTCGAGGAATCAGTGATTGTAACCAGTGCATTTGCATGAATCTGTAACACAGGTGATGAAATGGTACTATAATAGTTGTCTTAGAAAAAGGATTATGTGCAAAATACAAGAACTACTCGTCTTGTTCCTGCAGTATCAATTGTCTGTATAAATATGATCTGATGCGTTCTGGTTGGATCCGACAGATTTTCCGAGATTCATATTTTTAGAAATCAAGTTACTTATTTGTGTGTCTATAAATACATTTATAGGGTTTGCGTGTACAGTTTATACTCATGAAAATTCACAGTTAGGTGTATTTAAAGTCTATAAAAGAAATTACGTAATTCAGCGCGACATGATCACTCATTAATCCACAAGTGTATTCTACAGATAAATCATGTGGATCAAAATTGGCATCAACTCTTCGAAGTGGAAGTGATACTTCATTATTGGCAGAAACTTCTGTCCGTCTATTTTATCTGTTTCAAATTTTAAAACAATTACACTCAGTCAATTCCTGTCTCACAAAGCTTCGGCAAGTTATTCGCTCCTCCCGAATGGATGAGCTAATCAACTCTCTTCCCACGCTGATCGCAATCTCAACAGCAGGGGAGCTCGTGGAGCTTCATCAGCTCCGGAAATAAGACAGTCATCTCCAAGACAGGCTGAACAGGGGTATCGATGCCAACTCCTCGAGTCCATATTGTAGAACCCCGGTGAAGACTACTGTATGTTTCCCCACACAGACGCGGAGATCATAGTATTGTACAGAACTGATAGATCACACATTGTGCTGAGGACTGTTCCGTTGTGATCTAAGCGCCTATGTTACAGGACCGAGTATTTGATTGTAATGGATAAAATTCTTCGGTCCTAGTCCTGCTTCAACTTTAATGCCACCATGACGTTGGCCATCTGTTTGATCTAAGAGATGACAGACAGATTTCCATAAGGTGATGAAAGTACTCAAGCCTGGTTAAATCAGGTGACGTTGCTATAACTATACGAGTATAGACGAGCGCAGGTACGGGATACTTAAGGTTCCGCAAACTTTCCATCGGTGATATTTCGCAAAAAGGGCTTTCTCCCCAATGGGTGCGGAGTGGCAGCTAGCGTTCAACACGTGGTGAGAGGTTCCCGTTGCAATTCTCACCATTTAGCCATTTACAGGGCATTTTCTCAGATCTGCTTACATGTGTAAGCAGTGACCCTGATTCGATCCTCAGCGAAGCATCTTTAAAATGAAAATTCCTGTCGGTCAGATTTGTTTGAGAATTAGCGCTTGATCGTGTAGGTGTCCTCATTTGTTAATATCAAAGAGCCGGTCTGTCGATTTGCATTTATAGATGTACAGCTTCAACCTCAGCCGATGCCTACGTGAATATTGATAGTTGGGTGGTGATAAAATTGTTTCGTCTAGTCCCTCAGTCTCTCAGTCGCTATCTGTGTCGTCAGAGTTTACGATATCATCGTCCAAGTAATGACTCATTAAATTGTTTCCCTCGATTCCTCCGAACTCTCCGTCATCCTTCTGTAAAGATAAATAGCAAATGCGAGTAGTTGTAAGCAACCAAATCTCAAGTGTTCAACAAGGACGAAAGTAATGTAATCAAATGACGAATGACACATCGAACTCCTGAGTCTTGACACCACCCGGCAATTCAATCCCAGACTCTGTAAGAAGAGCAAAGATTGTTTACGTACCCTATACATCCACTCCTGGATCCTTCCATTCTTCGTCATGTACTCCTCCATTGTCCATGCTGGAAAGTCGCGTTGCTGCACATAATCGGTATTGAGTCTCAGAATATCAATTCAGAAACTGCAATCTTATCATAGACTTCTGAAAGTAGAGATGCAACACTACATCGTGACATAGTGGGAAAGCATAAATACTTACGGTGGATTCGACCTTCGTAAATTGGAAGATGGGTCTCGTTTGCTGTTGTGATGGTGAGCCCAACTGAGGCAGAGCACCATCTACAAAAGGGGCGAAACATCCACTGAACAAGCCTTTCTTCGAAACTGCCGCCACCTCTCGAGCACAGGGATGACCAGGACAGCCATTTTTAGACTGAAAGATCCTACGTGGGTTTGCAATAAAGTCACAAGCGCTAGCCACTCCGGTTATGCACAATAACTTCTGCAATTTGTTCTTTCTGAGAGCTCTCCCTCCGTGCAAACAATTGGCTAAGTCTTGAAACTGCATTTGCAGAATACATTTGTAAGCATCGAATCCGACACAGGAGTGCAAGTATACCACTTCATAGATTGCGAGAGATTCGAAAAGAAGGAATTATACCTCATGGAATTCTCTAGCGCACTCCCTTCCTTCCTCTTGGAATTTGTTTTTGAATCCGTGCTCAACCTCTTCAAGTACCCGGCTTTCCATAGAATTTGAGTCGTGACCGGCAATCGATGTCCTCTGAGATGCCTTTCTAATGATCTGTTTCATCCCACTCGAGCTACATTCGGAAGCATTAAAAGAGGAATCCCTACGGAAACTACTCGTGCTCCTCAATGAGTCAGTTCTGGACACGATTACAGGGCTTTGACAAGACAAGTACATATCCTCAGAATCCTCACGTTCGTGTAACAGGTGACTATCGTTCGCAGCTTGATGTAGTTGTTGAAGCACTCCGGCATGGACATAAATCGACTGTTAAGTTTTCTCGACATAAATTACTTCGTGAGAAGAAGCTTCGAAACTAATAACATTGGTATCTGCCATATTGCAACTCGAGACTCGGCTCCTCAATTAAAACGAATAATGCACTTGATCTATGAAATTATCAAAACTTGAATCCCGCGAACTGGCTACTCTTCTCGCCCAAATTCTTGAAATCCGTCAGAGTGTTCCTGCAATTGACGTCCTCTCTGTGTGCAGATCAAACCCAGTCTCATTCACACAATCTCCACACGGGAATCATCCACTTGAAATTATCCACTTGAATCATCCACTTGGAATCTATCGCCTGAAATTCTAAGAGAAACTCTGACGGTTCCTCACTGTGAGACGACGGCTCGATAGAGCCCAACAATCTCTTCCCTCGACCCCGCTACGGCTCCACACAAAAGACTCCGTTTGATAACCGTAAACTGCAGCAAGACCTCCTCAATTAAGCGTCTCTTTTCCACTGCAGCACATGCTCCAATCCAATCTCCCTGCTCCTTCCTCGTCAAGACCACTAATACAACAACCGCGTGCACGAAAACTTCCACAGATCAGCTCATCCCGGAACGTGCCTCATATCTATAATTCACTACGCCTTGTACCCGCCTCCATAACCTCCAATTCAACTCACAGAATAGTCGGACACGGACCACTCCTGTGAAATCCGGTTACAACTCAAAAACAACGCAGCCGACACTTGATGAAAAACAACGTCGTCCAGGCCACAAGCACTTGTAAAACTACAGCTTCAACGAACTTGGAGGACTCCTAAGCCAGAATAGGCAGCGCAAGCACCTTATGAAGTGATTAGAGAAGGGCGTTCCCAGCTCGATCTGCGACACTCCACGCAATCAAGCTCACCACATGCGTCGTCGCCCCGATTTAAAGCAGCGCGGAAACCACCATTGAAGAATAGGTGAATGCCGTAGTAATGGAGCGCAAGCATCGAGCATATCCTTGAGGAGGATATACCGATCCCCGCGCTCGCCGACAGGGCCATGCCACGGGCACCCAATGCCCCTGTTCCACTTTTTAAATGCTCTACTTGGAACTTTCGAACATTCGCGCCTAACAGGCTTCGGCGCCTTGAGCACGCGGAGGCATATCCGTCGGGTGCTATTCGGATCCTCCCTATGTTCATCCGCTGACTCCCTTAGTGGATGAACCTTTAGTTGGATAAAACCTGGTTTGGAAATCATGTCGGTCCGCGGGCAGCGGTTGGTGTGGAAAAAACTAAAAATTCAGTCCGGGCAGAGTCCGTTGCGAGTCGTTCCATTGGCGTGGTGGAACTAAAGTGTGTGTTCCCCTAATGTTCAAGTTCGAGGGAACTTGGCTAATGTGGAGTTCTCACGGTCCGTTCCCCATGCGGGCACCGTTCCCAAGGCTTCTTACGTTGGGGCCACAAGAAAGCTGTTATTATTCTTAGAAAAAAGGAGTATATAACTTTTTTGTAAATTTTTGTATACTTTTGAAAATTTGTCCTGTATTAGAAAATCATTTTATGCCTATAAATAAATAAATAAATAAATATGAAGAACTGAAAGAAAAGATATTTTAGCCCATAGACAAAGAGTAGGATAACAATGTTGATGGATTGGATAAGTTATTACAACTCATCTTTTTCTTTTTTTCTTTTTACTTCTTTTTTAATAAACATACTTAAAAAGGACTGGTATTGCTCTTGAGCTAGTTAACAAATCTAAGATAAGAATAAAGAAATCAAAAAATAAAAAAATCATAAATTTAATTCTAAAAATTATAAGTTGTAATTATGATTTTAAAAGTATTACATATTTATATCCATGAAGTAAGTTTGTATGCTTCCTCAAATTTGATACACCAAAAATAGAAATCAGTACAAAGTCATTTCTATTTGTTGTAAAAATATATATTATTTGAATAAATCTGATGTGTTAATTCATTTTGTAATTTCTTATTAAGTTTTAATTTGATTTCTTAATTTTAATAACTTTCCCAAAAATCATTTTAAGTTTATAAATCATATTTACCTCATGTACAAACAAAAACAATAAATGAAAACAACTAACTTTTTTTTATCAGAATAAAATGTGTGCAACATGTGTGTTTATTCACAACAGACTTTTGAATATTTAATGTTTTTTAAACATATTTGACTTTTGAAAGGTTTAATTTAGAAATATAGTTCAATCTTGACATAAATTATAAAGAGGTATTTTACTATGTAAAGAGTAAAAAATAATTTACAGCTTCTTTCAAACATAAACACTTAAATATATAAAGTTTTTGTATATTCTACTGAATCAAATGCCGAATCATGTCATTGAATTTATTTGACTCTGTCAACAAAGTTTATAAATATTGTGATGTATATTTATATCAATGAAAAAAAAAATTATACATTGGTCAATGCAATCATCTAACATTAATAAAATTTGATTATAAAATCTTTGAAACCTTGTAGTAAACTTTAAGAAAATCAAAGGCAGGTACATACATACAAATAAAATAATATAAAAAATAGCATAACATAACAGTATGATACATTTCTAGAGAAAACTGAATATCAATAAAGCTTAGCTAATATACTTAAATAAAATAAAATAAAAAACATATTAATATGTACTTTTGATATACATGATATCTACAACTTTTTTATAATGTTATTAACTGCATGTTACTATTGAAGTACATGAAAATAAAAAATAATAATAAAAATACTATAAATAATATTTTTAGCAACATATGATAAGATGTCAAGGACATGAATCTCGAAGAAAGAAATCCTCAATACACTCTTGTCACACTAAAAAGAACTAAAAAGTCACTCAAAAATGAAATATCATTGAACTAAAATGGCTATTATAAAAATAAAATAAAATAAAATAAAATAAAAGACTAAAAAGTCTTAAAATAAATCTGAGGACTAAAAAGGCATTGACAAGTGTGAAGAAGAGTTCACTCTTGCCTCCATATATACTTTTAATGAGGAGCTATGTGACAATGTCCTATAGGACTTCCAAAACATGTTGACTTTGCAAGACATATATATCTTAACTTGCAAGACAAATTTTCTATATGTGCGCCACAAAGTTAGCTTGTCTTGCAAGCTATCAATACATGGTTAACTTGTTGACCAAGTTTCTAATCTATCAATCAACTAAAAACTACATATAAAATCAAAGTAGTGTTTATAAAGCTTTTACAAAGCTTCTCTAGAAGATATTATGAAATTAGCCTATTTTTACTTACTTCTATCTAATCGTATAGGTATTAATTAGAATATTTATGTAAATCTATGATATTACTTTTCTTTTTAGACACAAGTTCCATAGGGAGCAGTCTTCATATATTAAAGAAATCTAAGATGCAACAAATTGTATTTGCCTCATATTCTGATCTTTGTTCCCTTCAAAGCTGGTTGATAGGTCCTCTCAGCCATTGATAGTGTTCCATATCAAGGCAAGAAGAACACCCTTTTATTTGGTTGTTGTTGAGGCCTTCATAACTTTTTTCAAATAAAATATTTGGAACACGATCAGGAGTTGTTTCTATCTCTAATAAAAGCTTCAAATATTGGGAGTCTCTTCTAAGGTTGTGATACCAAACACATTATATCTTGCCATCTATTTGAAAAAAGGTATGTCATTCTCGAGGATCTTCATCTTGATTTTGTCATCTTAAAAGTTGTGACAATTCTAATATCTCATCTGGTAAGTTTGCAAATGAAAGCTCTTGAATTGAATCTATTGATTGTTGTTTTCTATCTCCTTAGCATCTCCAATATACAAAAGCTAGAAAGAAAAATACAAGAGAGATTGTTATCTTCTTTTAATCTTGTTTCCTTTATAACAAAGTTTTTCTATTCTTCATCTTGGTTTTGATAGATGTTGTTAATGAAAAGCTTCAACTCTCTTTGCTACATTTGTAAGATTTTTTGTTGGCTTTCATGTGTGTTCACTAATATCATATCCACACCAATGAATAAGATATTTTAACTTATTTTGGTGCCACCTTGAATCTAAGAATTCTTCCACCTTGAACTCTTGATTATTATCTACTTCTATAGGAGGAGGTGGCATTTGTCTTCTTCTCAAGTTATTTACTATCTTATATAACTCAAGAAGAAATATGTTGTCATTTGGTATGATTTGCAATTTGAGAACACATTAAATATCTAATTGTAGAAAGTTTATCTTTGACTTAATTATGATGTCTTATCTCTCAAAATTCCTTTATTTTGCACAAAAGCTCAAATTACAACAAAATCCTTCAAAACATTTTCTTTTCGTAAAACATATTTTTATCCTAAACTTTGGAAATTCATATCCCTTGATCTAATTATTTATTTTTTTTCAAATTTCTATATAATATAGATTCTATTCTTAAGCTTTATAAAAAAAAATGAACCATAAATCTATTATCGCTCTTTTGAAAACTTACAAATCCTAACAGATACTCTAAATTCTAATCTACAAGCATCTAAAAACTATTTTCTTTACATTTCAAAAATCCAAAATCTAAATACCACAAAATTTGTATATAAATTTAATTAACATGTTTACACACACTTTAGAAAATTTTGAGCCAAAATCTTGTCAAATTGCTCAAGATATAGCTCAAAACACAACAACTAGTAAATTGGGTCACTTACTACCCTTAGATTTGAAGCACTAACTTCAACTTCCAATATCTCCTTCATTTTAAACTTAAAATCTATCAAACAGTATGCCAAATGTATAGCCAAAAAAATTTCTCTTCAATTCCAGTCGCCGATCCTTTATTGCTTTTTGTACACATGCTTTATGTCCAAAAGAGTGACAATATATACAAAATCAATACCTTAACTTTGAGTGCCCATATCTCCTTCATATAGACTCCAAAACACACAAAATTTACACCAAAACTATAGCCGAAAACCTAAATTTTCTGATTTTAGCTTCCAAAACTCAAATGGCTCCAAAAGAATAACCCTAATTCCTAATAGGACCTCAAACAACCTCCTTGAAGCCCATTGGGCATGATTTTTAGTCAATAGGAATGGAGATTTTCATCATCTATCTCCATTCATTCATGTAGATGCCCCAACTTCTCTTTTTGCTACCAATATCCCTCTCTAATTTTTTTCTTATAAGATTTATATAATATATGCTATAAATACTAAATAAAAGAACCAAAATAAAACTTCAAGGATCACCAATGTCTAATAAGAGTGAGTCTAAATGTTTAAAAGTTACTACTTATAAGATCAATTTCAAAAGTCACTATCAAAAGAAAATAGAGTTATATAAATTTTAATAAAAAGTCCTTTTAAACAACTTCTTTTTGAGATAACAATCTATCCACATCCTATAAGCAACAAAAATCTATTAACATGTCATTTACCATGTTATCTAGTAAATTATATATTAAATATATAAACACATTATTTTCATATGGTAGCCAAAACACAACACAACAACGTGAAATAAGGGATGAATCTTTATAGACTTTTGTAGTTATAATTCTTAAGCAATCTGATTGACTTGTTTATTAATATAAAAAGATCCAAACTCACAATAGTCTAATTTGTCACAAAAATGAGCAGTCTTGATATTACAACAAAGTAACCATATCTTGTCACGTACATTGAATTGTGGTTGTTCTTTGCAATAGGCATCTACATTAATTTTTTGTTATTCTTGAACTCTCTTTAATTGTACCTTCATTATTACATGTAGCTCTAATAAATAATTTATCAAATCTTTCATTATAAGATTATCAACTTTTGAAAAGTTAAAAGTATCAAGACATAGATGATAACCATAGTTGGCAAAGAAAGGTGTTTGTTGAATAAAAGAATGTGCCAAATTATTATATGCAAACTCTCTCAATGGTAAAAGAGTTGTCCAATCATCTTAATGATAGTTGATAGTACATCTCAAGTACTACTCCAAAACTTGATTCACCCATTCTGTTTGTCCATCAATTTATAGATGAAAAGCCAAAGAAAGCTTTCTATCCACCTTTAAAATCTTGAAAAGGATTCTCCAAAATCTTAATATAAATTGAGTCTTTTTATCTGATATAATATCCTTAGACAATCTGTGATAGCAATATATTTTGTTAACAAAAAAACTTAGCCCTTTCTTCACATATGATAGATTTTGTATATGATATAAAATATAACATTTTGATAAAATGATCTACTATCACAAATATAGAATCATATAATCTTAAGACTAGAAGATTTATAATAAAATCTATAGAAATAGAAGGCCGTAGTTGTTCCGGAATAAGTAAAGGCTAAAAAAGTCTATAAGATCGATGGCAAGGACTTTTGAATCTTGACAAATATCACATGATTGTATAAAGTCTTTGACTACCTTCTACATTTGAAGCCACCAAAAATCTCTTAATATTAGTTCTAAAGTCTTTTTGTATCTAAAATGTCCAATTGTTAGAAAGTCGTGATGAGTTTGAAAAATATGTAATTGTACTCTACCTTATAGAATGTATAATCATCCCTTACAATAGAGTAGTTTGTTTTTGAACTCAAATATGGAAGTATCATGAGACTTATAAGAGTTATTCTTAATATCATAGACAAGAGGATTAGAAGACATACTTGATTGAATTTACTTGACAAACATTGATTCAATAATTAATGATGATTTAGATGCTCAAAGGTGAAAATATTTTAATTTTAAGAGAATCATTCTTTATTGATCAAAAGATGCATTTCCTTCTTTTGGTACAAGATAAGAATGTTTAAAAATGGCATCTAACAAATGTCGTTGTTTTTTTGATCAATAAGTCATTTTAAAAATAAATCTTAATAAGGACATACTTCAATAAGTTTGGTGACGATATAAAATATGTGTTGATATGAAATGCTTGAGGTTCTTGTGATATGTATACATAGTAACTAGACTCAACACGACTTTTAAATAATAATGTCATTCTTAAAATAAATCCTCAATTGCAAGGAGTTCTTTATCATGGATTTCATAATTAATCTTGGTTGCTAAAAATTTTTTGGAATAGAAAGCTACTAGATGGAGTTTTTTATCTACTTCTATTTGTGATAATATTATAACTAAGGCAAAGTTTGATGCATCAATTTTCATAAAAATGTCTTAGAGAAGTCAACATGATATAAGATTGGTGGAGAAGTAAACTCTTTTTTTAAAATATGTAAGAATGCTTTGGCTTTTTTACTCTATTTAAGCTTGTTTATACAAGTCAAATATGTAAATGGAGTTGCAACTTGAAAAAAATTCTTGATGAAGATTTTATAGTAATTGGTAAAGCCCAAAAAATATTGCACGTCCCTTATTGTTCTTGAAATCTTCCAATCCATGATAGTCTAGACGTTCTTTGAATCCATCATTAATCATACATTAGAAATGATGTATCCTAGGAAGTCAACTTGAATAGTGTGGAATATATACTTTTTTAATTTTGCATATAATCTTACATCTCTAAGTTTTTATAACATACAATAAACATGAATGTCATATTCTTCTATATTCTTAGAATAGATTATCTTTTAATTTAATGTATACCAGATTATATACTCCTAGTAGATCTATTTTTGTATAGATCTTTACTTAATTGAGTTGATTAAGAAGTCCTAAAATCAAAGGTAGAGGATACCTATTCTTGATGGTGATCTTGTTGAGTCCTTGATAGTCCACACATATCTACAAAGATCCATATTTTTTCTTCACAAATAAGATAGGAGCCCCGATTAGAGATTTAAAATGACATATGAAATTTTTAGCCAAATTCTCATCAATGTACTCCTTAAGTGCAACCAATTCATTTTGTGATAAGTTATAGATTGGTCCAAATGGTGGTTGAGCTCTTTCATAAAGATCAATGGAATAATCATAAGGTTAATACTCTCGAAGAATACTTGCGTTTTTTTTTTTTTTTTTTTTTTTTTTTCCAAAAAATTCCTAGAAATCTTTATACTAGTTAGAAATATCACTTGATATTCTCTTACCATCAAAAATAGGCGTGGCATATAAAGCAAAAGATAATCCTTCCTTTGTGGCATGCATAAAAGCTTTTGCACCTACTAATAAGGATTTCGATGTACTAAATTTATATATTTCTACTTGATTAACAAGATTTTGAGTTAAACTTTCAAAAAAATTAAGATTATGAGAAATCAAATCGATCTAAAGATTATACTTTTCTAACCAAGATAATTCTAAAATAATTGGATTGGATGGAGATCTTACTATGTTAAATATTACTATACTATTATAATCTTTAATTACTACATCTAAAGGAATAGTCTCATGTGTATCATCTCTAGAAGATAGCAAATGACCATCTATGACTTCTACATGTATAAGTTTAATTTTTTTGACTAATGTTATCTCTTATTTTTTGATATAATCTTCATCTATAAAACAAGCTAAGGCTCTTGAATCTAACAAAGCTAAGACTTTGTGATTTATTAGTCCTAAATAAACTTTTATTATAAAATAAGGTGAGATATTTGAAGAGAGAATAAGATCTTTACTAAGAGTTACAAAAGATTTTGGTTACATGGTCCCTATTATAGCTAGAGAAACTTATTTTCTGGTAGATTGTCTTCTTTGGCAACCATGCTTCTCATTTTGTGGTTGTATTGTTTCTTTGAATAATATTGAGAAATATGTTTAGTTTCTCCATAATATAAACATAAGCCCTCTTGATGTCGTTAAGTCTTTTTCTGCTCTATGAAGGGTTTAAAATGTACCATATGAATTTATATTGATTCTAGCATCAATGAATATGTTTCTGAAAACTTGCAAGCTGCCATCATTATTTGATTTATTCTTCTCCAACCAAACCTTTATTCTAGGCTTCTTTCAAATAATTAATTGTTGCATGAAATAACTTGAATGATAAATTATTTCAAAGATTCTACCTTTGGCATTGTCAATAATAAATCTTTCACATTATCCTTCAATCTATATCAAAATTGATTGATAAGGGCTTTATCATTCAAGTCCACATCACAAGCAAATTTTTGGAATTGAACAAAATATATAGTGGCTGATTGTGATCCTTGCTGTATAGATAAGAGTTTAGTTTCTGCTATTCTTTTTTGATCACTTTCTCCAAATGTAGCGATAAACACTTTTAGGAATGAATTTAAATCATAAAGGAGTTACAAATCTTTTTCTATTAAAGGTGTAATACAAGAGAGAGCACTTTCTAAGTGAAGTACACATATAAATCCGAATTGAGTAAATCCATCTGACTATTGGAAAAGATACAATCTTAGATAGAGTTTCAATTGTTGCAAAAATCCTTGAAATTTCTCAGGCATAATAATCCTTGTCCCCATCATACTTGTAAAAAAAAAAAACTCCTTTGATTTTATTATAAGATCAATCAATTTACTTCTTTCAATTGCACAATTTTTTGCTACAAACTCTGAACTTCTTCCAAAGGTGTAGGCATAATACTTCCATGATTCAGGTTGAAAATACATGAGATGTCTACTTTTAGAATGTTGACAAGCTCACAAAGATCTACAATAGTTGCAATTCTATTCTCACTTCCATTGAGAATAGCATCCACAATCTTTCCTTCCATAGACAACTCAAACAAATTCAAAATGTTAAATAAGAGGAAGGTAATCCACAACCTCTAATACCAATTGAAAATTTCTACAAAGAGGAATAATCCACTCTCTTTAAAGAAAAGATTAGTGTTAGAAAATAAGATTTTTTGTTTGAAGGTAGATAGTCGGTAACCTTAAAGATACAATAATAGAAATAGGATTATTTTTTCACTTCTAAAACTAAATAGAAACAATAAGTTAGCACTCTTGTCAAATTGTGAAGGACATGAATCTCAAAAAAAAAAAAAAAAAAAAAAATCCTCAGTACACTCTTGTGATACTAAAAAGAATTGAAAAGTCACGCAAAGATTATATTTTTTTGAACTAGAATGGCTATTACCAAAGACAACAAGACTAAAAATTCTTGAAAGAAGACTAAGGACTAGAAAGGAATTGACAAGAGTGAAGAAGGCTTCACTCTTGCCTCCATATATACTTTTAACTACGAGTTACATGGCAATGTCCCCTAAGACCTCCAAAATGTATTGACTTTACAAGCCATGTATCTTAATTTGCAAGGTAAGTTTTTCATATGTATGCCACAAAGTTAGCTTGTTCCGCAAGCTATCAACATGTGGTTAACTTATTAACCAAGTTTCTAACCTATCAATAAAGTATAAACACATATTAACTCAAATCAACATCTATAGAGCTTCTAAAAAGCTTCTCTAAAAGATATTGTGAAATTAATCTACTTTTAGCTACTTCTATCTTATTACATAGGTATTTATTAGAGTATCTATGTATACCAGTGACATAAGACTATCATATATTTTTGAAGGAATTTGAGGACTTATTAAGGTAATAATGGAATTTTTAGAACTTAAAATGAGATGAAGTCACTTGTGAGACATAAGTGAAGGTAGGCCATTTGATGATGGTAGTGGACTTGGAAATGTAGCTTAGATATTAGAGTGCTTGATTAACATGTGAGAGGCATAGAAATTGATATCTTGCTTTTTTATAGCATTTATAGCTTAGTTGGCCAAAGCCATAAGATACTTTCTTTTCATAACTATCACCAAATTTAAAGTCCTTTCCGTACATCATCTATAACTTTGACATTTGTGATTTAAAGTATTTCACAAAAAACTTATTAATAGAATATATCATCTTTAATTATGTCTAAGTATTTCTAGGTGTTCAATATTTGTATGAGAAAGTGATCATGTCTTGGTTATAAATGTAATACCTCTTGCCATTGAAACAAGCAACTTGTTTTAAAGCAATCCGACCATAGCTCAGTTGGTAGAGTGGTAGCTAAAATGGTAGAGCAAGAGCAAGCAACAAAGGGGTGCTAACTAATTAGGATAGAATGTCAATTTTGATTAGCTAGAAGATTTATCATAAATAGTAGCAACTTTATGCATTCAACATTCTTTAGAAGAATCAATGCATTATAAGTGTTTTGAAAATAACTTGCTTTAACTCGAACAACTCGTGATTTATATTATTTAACTATTTGATGTCTATATAGCAAGAACCAATGTACCATACGAAATAATTACACCTATTGAATCAAACATGATAGTACTAATTATATAACAGACACATGGATCCACAATCATAACACGACCATTAGGACTCTATAACACCATGAACAAAAAAATTACCAACTCCTTCATAGAATTATTGCAATCTAATAGAAAGAAAATACTTTACAAATACACAGTAGATTTAGAGCAAAATAATACAAATATGCTAGATAATAACAGTGATGAAACAAATACACAGTAGATTTAGAGCAAAATAATACAAAGATGCTAGATAATAACAGTGATGAAACAAATACACAGTAGATTTAGAGCAAAATAATACAAAGATGCTAGATAATAACAGTGATGAAACAAATACACAGTAGATTTAGAGCAAAATAATACAAATATGCTAGATAATAACAGTGATGAAACATAGGTAGGGATGATAGCAGCCAATGAATTCCCACTTCCACAAGACCAGCCAGTAACGGAGGAGGGGGCACAAGGTCCATTGCAAACGTATCAACCATTTCAAATCCTAGAATTGGACCTAGGCAACAACTCAACAACACCACTTGAGTTACCATTACTTGGAAGAAATTCAGATTATGAGGGGATTTCAGGATCACTAGGTTACAATTAGATATCAAAAGTTGAAACGATAATCAATTACGGTAACCCAGAATTACCAAAACCATCCAATTTGGCTTGCCTTTTCAGGACACAGCCAGAAGTAGACTGTGAGAGATGGCATACCATGAGCAGCAGGCTGGATATGATCGTGTGCATATGTCATAAGAACTCTGAATTTGTGAGAGAAAATTACATATATCAGCAAGCAAGCTTCTTCACCTTACCATGGACTTCCCAACAACCTTCTAGGTCCCTCCCTCTCTCACTGTTTGCTTCCTAGTGTCTACGACTTCTTCCTTTTGTCATTGAACGAATCCGCAGCACCTCGAGTATCAGTTTCCTTGCTACATGTTTCTGCTAACACAAACTATTGGAAGAGTTCAGTGTAACGACAAAGTTTACTTCATCAGCATAATATAACAACACAACCAATGACTTTTTGATGTCGTTCTTTCCTCCCTTGTATTCAAACTGACGGCACGACCAAGACCAAATGGAGACTAATTTCTGAAAGTGCATTGCGACAATTGTGCTAACGAACCTCGACCCCAATTCAGTGGTGCCTCCAGATTGCCGAACTTGTTGCAGAGTTGTGGGTTTGCGAGAGCAGTTGTTAATCTGTGTCCCGTAGCTTTGAATCCTGTGGAAGTGTAGTGAGGAGGGAGAGCCATAGTGTCCTGAATATCAAAGTAAAAGCAATATAAATCCATTGTGCATGAGATTGGAAAAACAGGTTGTAGCTTAAAGCAAGAGGCAAATGATACGTTGTAGGGTTGCAGCATTACAACAGCTAGATACAGAACGATGGTCTTAATGCGCCAATGTGAAAATGAAACCATACTGATACTGAAAAACACAATTGCGGCAACCAAATAGGCAGGTTGACAAATCTTTATGAAACACACCAAAAGAGTTCATCTTGAGGTAAAACGAAGCACCTGAGTGAGGAGAATGAAGTCTTTCCCTTGGCGTCTGCATCTCCTCTGCAATGCAGCTACAGCGTAGTGGCCTGCATTACGTGCAGCTACAGCAACGATAGTCCTGCGAGCAACCAATTTCAATTCGAACATTCTTCTCAGAAGAATACATTTGTCATATAAAAGGAATGCAACAGTGAGGCGAATGTTCATAAACGACCAGCAAACCAGCATTAATTCTAGTTGAACTTTAACTAGAGTTTTCCAAATGTCGAAAGCAATATTAATAGGAAGCAGACGCGAGCAATGATGGGATAAGAATGGCCAATATTGAGGCATACCTACGATAATGATAAAACTCCCATACTAGGGAGGGATTTTCTGCAAAAGCACCCGGGGTAGCAAGTTCCTTTCAAAATGCAAAAGTCGAATCAATAAGTTGGAAGCTGCTTCGGAAGACTTAGGCAGGATCCACTAACACATGATTCCGCCTAAGTTGCGATGTAACCAAGTGAATCTGAAGCACTAAAAACAAATTAATAAACATCATGAAGGAGAAAGAAAATTCACTTACTGTAGCATCGAAGTTGCTCCACAGACCACCTTCTCCACGGAAATTTGGAGTGCCTGATTCCGCTGATATCCCTGCTCCTGTCAACACCACAACTTTTTGCATCGTCTCCCTAAACACACACTAGAGATCAAGACAAGGCAACATATGGCACACTAAATTACATGAAACAACATAAGGGTTTTCGGAATTGCCTTTGATACGAGTTTCGTTAAATCCTAATCCCCTAAGGTGATCCGAAAAAAAGTGAGAAATTCACATCATTAATCCACTTCATCACCAAGGAAGAAAAAAACTGCCTCCCAATGCAAAGACAATGTCTTGTGGACAAAGGACAGGCTATCTTTTGCACTCATACAGTGATGATCCAGTTCATTAGCATTGAGCCATAGTCATGATCACATTGCATGGGATGGAGTGATATTGGGCTAAATTAATTATCACATGGTTTAGGAGGTGTGGCTTTAACAAAATTAGGGTGTGGTTTTAACAAGTCCCTAATTTAAATATGTTTAAACTGTGCATGTAATTTGTTTATTAAATCTACAAAGCTATACCAATATTTTATTTTCTTGTCACAAAATTGATATGTAAAATAAATAAATAAATAAAATTTTAAAGTTATTTATTGGAATATAGTAATTACACTACATGATCCATATTATATACTTATACTCAGTTCAGCTGAAAGATAATTACTTTTAAATTTTTTTGATTAAATGCAGCAAAAAATCATAATTCATAGAAAAATATAATTTGAAGATAGTCTTATTAGAGATGAAGTAATGTAATACAAGAGATTTTATTTTATTTTAAAATTTTAATTTCATATCAAAATATAGCTCCTTAAATTTGATGTTGTATGAAATTTTTGTAAAGATTGTAATCACCCTTAAGTTCACTAGAATTTTCTCAAACCAAAAATATGGCATTTTGATTGTTCATTTAAAAAACAAAAAAGAAAAAGAAAAAGAAAAGACGAAGAATTAGAGACACGTAAGAACAAATATAGTTGGTACACTATATTTTATGAATAGTGAACTGTGACATTTTCAAAAAAAAAAAAAAGCTAATTTTGAATTCAAATTTTGAATGTTTCTTCACCTCTATCTGCAAAAATATCTATGCATTCGATATATTTTATAAAAGGAAATACATGTAATGGGAATCGTATCACCATCACCAAACATATCCATAATATTGGATGGTCCTCTATATCTATATATATATATATATATATATTAAAAAAGTAGCACTTTATCTCGATGCTGGAGTTCAAAGGAATCAATGTAATGCTCCGGAATCCGATTGGATTTCTCCACGGTTCGGTTGTAGACTAGTGGACCCATGCCCGCGTCCGCGCAAAGCCGACCACGGTGGGACCGCGTAACTGGCATTTAAACGAAGGACCCTCAACCAACACCCCCATCCTCCGTTGCTGGGGTCCACGTCAATTTGCCTAGCTGGCCATGGCCCCCACCCCAAAGGCTTCGCATCGGCCATGGCGCCCCCATCCCCGAACTCGCCATAGCCATGGCCTACCCTTGTCCAATCCCCTCGTTGTCGTCGTCGTCGTCGTCGTCCGCGCCATTGCGAGAGCCTGCACCAGCAGCAATCCAGTCCTCCTCTTCAACTCTGCCTGCTCTTGGGTTTGTCTCAGATCTCGCTCGCTTCGGACCCAGTTTGGAGGGAGAGGCGGAGACTGAGAGACTGAGAGAGAGAGAGAGAGAGAGAGAGGGAGTGTGAGGGAGAGCGGGGATTGTTGCAATGGGGGTCGTGAACACGGTCCTCGGCTTGGTGGGGTTCGGATGGGGACTCGGATTTGGTCTCGTCACTGGATACTTCCTCTTCATCTACCTGCAGCCCACCGAAGTGAAGGTGATCGGTCAATACGATTTTTCGCTGGGTAGATTTCGTAGGAATTTACGTGGTTTTTAAAGGGGGTGTTTATCCTTTAGGTTTGTGGATTGATGGGTCTGAAGCGGATCAGTAGTCCAGTTTTATCACCATGAGTTGGGCACTGGGTTTGCTGATGCTAGTTTCAGAATGTCAGGGGCCTCATTTTGCGAATGCTTGTGTTGAGTGTCGTAGGCTAGTTTTTGGGTGTTGGATCATGAAGGGGTTTCGAGGTACGGTCGGTAGTGGTGTAGTATGAAAGGCATTCTTGGTAAGATTTGAATTTATCAACACGGGATTTTATGGTTGACTGTTTGTTGTATTGGTTTCAGGATCCATTTATCGCGCAGCTGGGGGAGATGGATGAAAAGTCCCTAGATGACCTTCTTGATGATATACCTTTGTGGGTGAAGAACCCAGACTACGAGCGGGTAAGGTTTCCATTCTTTCTTGCCGTTAAGCTGCATATTTTATTTCGTTTGCTGACGACTCTCTCTCTCTCGTTTTTATTTCTGAATTCCTGATTTGAATTTTTTTGATTTCAGGTGGATTGGTTGAACAGATTCTTGAAAGATATGTGGCCTTATCTCGACAAGGTATTCCCACGCAACTGAGGCAGCGAAGAGTAGAACAGAATGACTGCTCTTTCCACCTCAGCGAACATGAAAAAAGTTGTCTTGAGTTGTAATGTTTTCTTCAATGATGTACTCCCGTCCTAGGCAAGTTTGCACAGTAATACATAGTGTTGCAAAAAGCATGTGAGCACGACATTCTAGGTGAAGAAACCCCAGACAGTCCTTACAAGTTGGACTGTTGAGATACTTGCAACCCTAAACTAGGTTGGTAAAATGTGTGTGTCAGGCCATTTGCAAGATGATTCGAGAGCAGGCCCAACCACATATCGATCTGTATGGTCCAAAGTTTAAGCTGGACGCTATCGAGTTTGAGTCACTCACTTTGGGATCACTTCCTCCTACTTTTGTTGGTACACCATCCTCCCCACATATCAATTTCTTTGAGAGTGTATTTGTCCAAGTTGAACTAGTTGCACTTGCTGGTTTGATGTATTTGAATGTTCTGTTTCAGAGCACTCCCCATGATGAGCTGGCTGTACTTTGGGATTTCAGGTATGAAAGTATACGAAACTAAGGAGAAGGAGATGATTCTTGAGCCCTCGTTCAAGTTTGCTGGAAATCCGAACATAATTGTCGCTGTGAGGGCTTTTGGTATGAAAGCAACAGTACAGGTCAGATAATTATTTTTACCGTCGAAGACAGAAGCAGTTTCATGCTCAAGTAGATATGTTCTGCTGTTGAATTCTTGTGTCTACAGTCTAATGTTTTAGGAAATGCGTCAGTAGCTGTTCTTGTTTCTTGATGTATTATATCGAGTAATCTTGGGATTTGGTCACTGCTCTGAACTTAACCAAGAGCGTATTTTAATTGCAGCTAGTAGATGTTCAAGTTTCTGCCACCGCGCGAGTTACTCTGAAGCCGCTGATTCCCGTTTTCCCCTGCTTCTCGAAGATAATTGTTTCTTTGATGAGCAAGGTATGTATTATGTGGTCTTTTAGAACTCCCATGTTGTGAATGCCTGCGCATGCAGCATGGTGCTTTGACCATAATCAACATTTTAATTGACTGGTTTATAACACGCATATATTTTTAGGGACTGCGCCCCAAGAAACAAGCTTATAACTGGGTGGTGCCTTGTTACGGTAGCTTCTAACACAGAGATTCCTTCGTGTTGCAGCCTCAGGTAGATTTTGGTTTGAAGTTGCTGGGTGGAGACATCATGGCAATTCCTGGATTGTACCGTTATGTTCAGGTATGTGGATAACTTGTTCCAATATATCAATTGTAAGAAGAGTTCAGGTTTCGTCTGTTGTTTTGAACAATTATGTGTAATGAATGTTCTACAGCATGTTCTGCATGTTTTGAGTAATGAACCATTGATTTATCATTGCAGGACAATATTAGTAGTCAAGTTGCCAAAATGTATATGTGGCCCAAGAAAATGGATATTCCTGTTAATGATGATCCCAGGTACCATACCTGACGGTGTTCTCTTTTTGTTCTCCGTTCTATTGGTAAGCTCTTTTCTACATTTGTCCTCTTGTGTAGAGTATGAGGATTTGGGCATTTTTAACATTTGTTGTGAATAAAATGGCAGTGCTTCAAAGAAACCCGTAGGCATAATTGAGGTAACGATTGTTAAAGC
This sequence comes from Physcomitrium patens, assembly GCF_059467195.1. Taxonomy (NCBI): domain Eukaryota; kingdom Viridiplantae; phylum Streptophyta; class Bryopsida; order Funariales; family Funariaceae; genus Physcomitrium; species Physcomitrium patens. The sequence continues at coordinate 8,000,466 of NC_143433.1, read as the reverse complement.
TACGAACCTGGTGAGGAAAGACACTTTTGGGAAATCTGACCCTTACGTGAAAGTCCAATTGGTCAACACTATACATTCCAAGAAGACCACTCATAAGCTGAGCACATTGAACCCCGTATGGAATGAGGTTGTCAAGCTGACGATCCAAGATCCCAAGACGCAGTCTCTTGAATTACAGGTTTTTGACTGGGATAAGGTACATCTATCAAGCTCATCAGTGATTTTTCAATGCGACATTGGGTTTATCTTTGTGTTGTCAGTATAGGTAGTCTTTTCTACCCATAGTAAGGTGGGCGCAGAGTCCTTCTGCAAGGTCGTGTAGCGCCCGTTTCTATACTCTGATGGTTTATTTGCACTTGTGTTTGTAACCTGTGCCTGATGAATGCTGGTGAAGTTTATTTGTGTTATGTCGTTCAAATCAACACAAAAAATGGAACTTGAAAATTGCGTGTGCAACCCTCGTCAGACAACCTTTTTGCGTCCAGTTCCACAGTTTTGTCACAGAAGAGAATACTGATGCAACTGCTGTAGTGGAATTTTACCATTACCTTTAATCTAGTTGGTTCGTCTTGGATTTAAACTGTGGTACTACACTTGGGAACATGTACCCTTCAGGTTGGATCGCATGAGAAGATGGGTATGGTAATAGTGCCATTGAGCGAATTGGTGGAGAATGTACCGAAATTATATAATGGTCTCAAACTGTTGAAGAACGTGGACCCTAACGACGAGAAGAACCTGAAATCCCGTGGCGAGATTACCTTCGAAATTTTATTCAAGCCTTTCAAAGATGTACGTTATTTTTCTAGTGTCCTTACGAAATGGGTACCGTATTCATGCTAGTACAAATGGATCGAAGTTTCCTATGTTCAAACGTCGTGACTAAGCATGCACCTGGCTTTCAGGATGATGATTCAGATGATCAAGGGGAAGCAGCAGCGGATGGTTCACAAATGACACCCGAGGGTACCGGAGGAGGCTTGCTTACAGTCACCATAGTGCAGGCTGAGGGTTTAGAAGGCAAACATCATAATAATCCGTTTGTCGAATTGCATTTCAAAGGAGATAAGAGGAAAACCCATGTAAGTTCCATGCCTTGGGTGCCGTCCACGGGAAACTAGATGTCTTTTGTTGGATTTCAATTTGTCAAGTAGCTGTACCATTCATCTTGTAAATCACTAATGCTTTGTCTGGCTCCTCAGGTTGTGAAGAAGAACAGGGAACCAAGATGGGATGCTGAATTCACTTGGAATTTGGAGGAGGCACCTGAAAATGAGCATTTGTTACTTGAGGTTCACAGCAGAGGCTCAAGCATGAACATGGTTCATCGTCAGGTAGATTCCTCATTAGTTTGATGCATATTTCAAGGACATGTTGAATCCAGTATGAGAGTCTTGGGTGCATGTTGTGAGTCATGTTTTCAATTTTATCTTCCACTCTCAATGGTTTATGTTTGTGGGTTCTGCTTGTTTCTCGGAGTGACACTGACTTACATGTTGTATCATGTGAAGGAATCTTTGGGTCATGCGGATATTTCTCTCCGGGACTTGAGGGGCATGAGCAAGAGAATCAACGAAACATATACTTTGGTCGATGGTCATGGAAAGATCCAAGTGGTGTTGGATTGGCAGGCCGTTTAGTTGGTTATCACCAACGATGTGCAGTACAGCTCTGACTAGTAGCCCAATCAACTGCCGCTATTACTAGCAGCAGCGATCATCGTTTAGTTATACGTGAATATTAATACGCACCAGGGTTAACCGGGTTGTACTCAGCGTCCCACAGGGCTTGAACATGCAATGCAGGGTTATTGTACAGCGTAAAAATCGAATTTTCTGTACAAGTTTGTTTCTTTTGCACCACACGCATTGCGTATTTTTTTCTCCCTGTTTAAAAGTTGTGTGCTGCTGTTTTGAGCTGGTCTTTTGTTGGTCATCAATAGAATCTTTCATGAACCTTCCTGGGCGGATAAAGGCCAAAGAAATCCGATCATTGTCCACATTTCCATTACATTCCTGTCACCGTCCTGCCAGTAAGCAGGATAGGAAACAAACCGAATACTTCGATGGTACCGTCTTCAGTGGTCTGTATACCCTAACTAAGAATGCTTAACTTCTCATCCAAGCTGGAGTGCCGGTGGGAAAATCCTGGACCCACCATTTTGTTCGAAGATCAAGCGAAATAGAGGCTCTGTCGGTGTAGTAGTTAATACAGTGTGGATTGATTCATCCAAATGTTTTGGTACTTCTGCCGTTGATGCAGACAAGCTTACTGCAGCTGGACGCAAAAAGGTGAAGTCCGACCGCATTACCATGTTAGATTTGCAGTACTCGCGAGTTTAGACTTGTACCTCTGGCGGTAGTGGAGGGCTTTCGGGCAAGTTGTTGGCTCATTTGATTTTTTCGTCTAGAATTTCTTGTATACTATTTACTTCATTCGTCAATGTTCCTTGTAACTTTTCAGAGTGCGAATGCCAGACAGACTTAGATCTCCCCTTAACAAAACTCAAAACGGAACACGGTTGTTTAATTCTTACTGGAACTTGCTAAGAGAATTGAGTTCATCGTGACGTAGATTAAAATGATTGCACGCATTCAAGGGAGAGTTTCTTCCCAAACCCAAAAGCAAGTGGAATTACTAAACCCGAAATGCCTACAATGCACTGTGGATAAAGTTCAAAGATAAGGAATTTACTCTTGTAACCAGGGGATGTAAGATGATTGTCTTGAACAGTGAAGAATAAAATAAATGAATAAGTGATACCTTTGAGCATACAATTGTGTTAACTTAGTGGTGGGGATCTTCAAATCTTAAAATCTAAGCTAGAAGAATAAGAATCATCCCTCCCACCATCAAAAACACATATGGCAATCTCCTGCAGATACGTTCCTGCAGCATTAAAACAAGCGAGTCAGTTAGCAGCAAAATTGTGGCTGGAGTTCTCGTATAGCTCTAGAATGAATAGGTCCTTAAAGACTGTACAAAACGTGTAGCCAGGAAAATATAATTTACCTTGAATATGAGGTGCCCCACGATTACGGAGAGCAATACATTGCTGCGTTTGGCCTGCAATAAATATCAATAATGTCTTAGTTCATTGATCTTATACAACATATGGCTAATCCTTTGGAACGACTTCAGTCAACAGTTTGCACACAGTATTCAATGCCCCAGTTCATGAATCAGCACAACAAAAAACCTTTCCCAGAAAAAAAGACTTACAGCAATGGAATAAGCAACCAGTAAAGTCTCTAAACTTTTCAAGTAGCATAAGATTGCTCCGCACTCAAATATAGAAATTCCTGCCATGAGTGGGAAGTGGCGAAACAAATGCTTGAATGAAGATGGGCTATTTTGACACTCAACCAGCCAACGAAAGCTAAAGTTAGTGCAATCAAGTAACACAAAGATTTCATCCACGAGCAAAATAAAATACACATTTTTTTGCGATCACTAGGAGATTGCACATGAGAAAGCAAACTCCCCTGGATGGTTTCAGATTCATGGAGTTATATCAGAGACTACAGGAATTTACCTCGTGAATGCTAAGTAAAGGACAACTGGTATAGCCATTAGAATTCGCTGAAGAGCAGCAAAAACAACAAAAGATGGTGCCATGTGAGCTCCTAGTTTGTCAAAACTGCGCGTATTCTCCAACACGAAGCTGATTAGAATCGCCCCAATTTAGAAGAAGAGTGTGATTTCTGTATTCTTAAGTCCATTGATTGTTTGTTCTAAATGTGTTCAGAAGTGTTAGTGTCACCAGTGTAGGGATAATGTGCTCTGGTAAGCAGCTAAGGCCACAAATCCGAGGTTTGAGACAGATGTGCCGATTTCAAACGAACGTACCTGTTGCTGAGGCTAAGCAAAGCAGCAACTCCGAGCATAAGTAAACTACCTTCCTCTTTTTTCAAAGCCAAAATTGGATCCAACAAGGGACTTCTACCTTTGGATATCCTGCAACTCCAAGCAAGTACACAGAGTCACGTTGTAGCTCTCTATTGATATCATGTACGCTTCACTTAAGACATGGACAACAATCCCTTTCTATTGCCACTCAAAGACGCTAAAAATGTGCATAAGAATCCGACACATGAGAGCAGCATGCCAAGCAATGTACCATTCAATGGCCTTTTTGTAGGTTCTCGTGCGAGCTGGAGTTGGCACATCCTTCGTGGCGTTATCATTATCGTTCACAGTGATGAGCACCTGATCACTCTCTTTGTCTTCTTTCTTCTCAAGCTTCATTCCCGGAACTGCTGAATTTGGTAAAACTGAAACTAAGTAACTCTCAGACGGAGTAAATGTTTTTGCCCCCTTAGGTTTCTTCCCCTCCGCATCCCCAGACTGGTCAATAGCCAGCAAATAACCTCCCAGAGTGACAATCGCCACTCCCAGCATACCTTGCGTGCTAGGTGACTCCCGCATAACTAAATAACTAGTAAATACCAAAAGAACAGGAGTGAATGCTAAGTAAGGCACAGTCACCGAAAGAGGAGAAACGTGCAAGGCCCGTTGATACATATATCCTACCACAACCTTTATACACGAACTCCCAACAAGCACCTCTAAGAACATGTTGACATCAGCTAACTGCGAAATGGTATTCGAATCGAACATGCCAGTCCCAAACATTACAGATGAAAGGAAAGCCGCATCGAGAAGACCCACCAATCCAACTAACTCTGTTGACGTAAACTTTTGTGCTGCTAACTTCCGGCTGGCATCAATGCAGCTGTGTCCTGCTGCCGCCATGGCGGCATAGGCAAAACCCTCCGACTTCATCTTTCCCGAGACGACGAAAAGGTGAAATTTAGCGATTGCAGATGTTTGAAACTGTCTTTACTTGTGATGGAATATGTACGGTCAATCTAATGGCTTCTCACTCCCTCATCGATGTTCAATTTCGAGGTCCAATTCAGTATACAACCTCACAGGTTTAGCACTGCTGAATTGGATTCGTTTACATGAATTATCATTTGCCGTGCGCCATTATTCGTGTGCGAATCTGGTCAAATTTGATACCTGCTGTAAATATAAACTTTCTTGCCATCAATCAACGGTTTTCCAGTCGATCGAATACGACGAAATATTCACCTCCTATTGCATCGTAGTCTTATCCGGTTTCCTCACCCAGGTGCCCTTACAATGATGCCTCTCAAAGGAGGATTTCTGCAATCTTTCTTGACATCAGCCTTGTCGTCTGTGCCCAACACTCGCAAATACATGATCTCGTCGCAATGCGTGGACTCGTAATCACCAGGCTCCCCTTACATCCCTGTCACAAAGGTTCTGTTTGACAAAAAAGAAAAAGGAACTGTGAGTTTGAAGTTAAGAGAGCATTTTTGGTGAGCACAACTGAAAGAAGAAGTGATGCTAGAATGAAATCGAGTGGAAAGACTTGAAAATGCAAGCGAACCTGGAAAAACTATGAGATGTGGTCATATAGCGAACACGTGTTATACAATTTCTTCAACCCAACAGCAGCTACACAAAACCTTGAAGTCGTCAGAAAGAATAAATACATAATCTGAGGAATTGAAGAAAGCTGTGTCTTACACATGCAATTTTGAAGCAGAGAACGCAAGGAAATTACCAGTAAGGGAATGGAGGACCTAAAATTTCCCTCTTGGATTGAATTTCATTCAAAGTTAAAGTCTTCCAACATATAAGTCTATTTTGAAACCCAGTTAGATCAGCCACGGTTTGATACCAGGGCTACATTCGCTGGGTACAATTTTTCTTCGTGCCGAACATGTTTAGAAACACGACGTCGGTGGGAGTATCAAAGACTTGAAAACCGAAAACAGGAGGTGGGAGTCGGCCACCGGAACAGCTGCAGAAAGTTTCGATGTACAACACGGAAGTGTAATCCTCAATCGAACACGGGGACAGAGGTCTCACTTTCAGCTTCCGCCAGACAGACCAACAAAATCATGTCCGGATGAAAACACGCCGATCTAACCAAACGTAAAAGCTTGAATCAAAAGACAACTGAACAAAGGCAACAGAATAAGAGAGAAGATTGAATCGTACCTGTTGTACCAGACATAACATTCAAAGAACGCAGGCAATGAAAGATCCCTGAAAACCGCTCAACAATTGGCGGTCGCATGAAATCTGCAACTTGAAAAAAGTATATTGAATCAAAAAACTCAATTGTTCAGAAATAGAGGGAGAGACGAAGTAGTGCACGTATAAAATACAAGCTCTCGATCACGAAAATCACAACATGAGATTGTGTAACGACCAATTCAGTTAAGAGCTCCCAAAACGCCAATTCAGAAACTTCTACACCAAAAATAAAACAATTCTACAATACAACAGAACCTGTTCTATAAGCAAAACTACTAAAACATAACAAAAAAATCACAAAAAATATATAACAACAACAACAACAACAAACACTGGCACACGCACATAAACCCACCAAGTACACGCCACAGATCAACCCATAACAACGAACAACAACCGGTTCGACCCCAAAAAACTACAGAAACAGAAATCTCCAATTGCACTATTCAATCAACCCCAACTGTCCCTCCCTCTTTCCTTCCTTCTCTCTCTCTCTCTCGTACCTGTCAACAACAAGAACAAAAACCTTCCAAGAACACGCTCTCCTCAACTCAAACTCACCAAACCATCATCATCAACAACAGCAGCACGCACTGAGTCAGTCTCGCAGCAGAGCAGAGTCCAAAATCCTTAACCACACACTCTGTGTAAGAGCTCCGATGGCGAACCCACGGACTCTCTAACGTACGCATGAGAGAGTCAAAATGGCGAAGGTGGAAAGCAATTCTACTCTCTTCGCTGGGCTGCACGTTGCTCAGTCTTAAGGAAAGCAACTCCCTCCCTCTCTCTCTCTCTCTCTCTCTGAAACCACCACCACCACCCTGCCCTTCCTTTCCCTTCCCTTCGTTAAGCAAGCAAGCAAGCAACTAACCAACCAGCCAAGCTGCCTCTCTCTATCATTCCTTCCTACTTCCCTTCCTTCCCTACTACTACTATTCACTTCCTTGCTGCTAGTTTGACTTGTGCTTGGTTCTTTGTCCAGTCATTGGCTGGAATGTGTGTAGCCCATTTCTTATATGGTTCCTTCCTGGGAGAGAGTGAGATCATCCAAGTAGTTTTGAATGTGTATTTCTCTCTTTTACTTTCATGTGCTTGGCTTTTCGACATGTGATGTTGAGATTTTTTTCAAAAAGGTTTTTTTGAAGTGTGTAGTAGTTCTTTAATTGAGGGTTTTGTGTTGCTACCCAATTGTGAGTCTTGCCAATGGATCTTAATTTGTGGAACTGTTAAAAGTATAGTTTTAAGTTATTTAGTTACAAAAATAATAGGATTAGAGAGTCATTTTGAATATTTAGGTATTTATTAGAATTTAGAAATGTTTATCGGATACAAGAGTCTTATTAGAAAAAAAGTTGTTAAAATAGAATCTTAGTAAGTTTTGGAGGCAATTATCTTAGTTAGTTTAGTATTTTTGCTTATTAAGTATTAATATTTAATTGTTGAGACCAATGTCTACATTGGCTTTTTATCTACATGTATTATTTATAAAAAGAAAACCATAAATATTGATTAATAATTAAAAGAAGTATGACAAAGACCCTCATGTCTTTTCAATTATTTATATAAAAAATATGCTTTATAGTTGATTTAAATTGATTTTTTTGCTATAAAAATTTATCAAGATAAAAAAAATATAGCCTTGAATTGATATTAGTATTATATAAATATTTTAAGAATTTTAAGAACTATTTAAAATTTATTTAGAACTATTTAGGAATTTTTAGAAAAAATTTTAAGACTTTAATAAAAATGAGTTTTGCTACCTTAGGAGCTATTATGAAGAAATGGAGTAAGATTTTAAGATTATATATATAGTTTTTTGGCTAATTAATTTTTTTAAAAAACCATAATAAAGTAAAAAAAATATAAAAATATTATTCTTAATAATAGAAAATATGATGACTAATAGCAAGTCTAGTTCTGATAAGAAGGAATGTATAGAAGTCTCATATGGATTATAGTACGTTGGATGTCAGTAGGAAGATAAGACTAAGGTCTTGTGGCCTCTTTAAGACATCCTTATATACTAATTGTGAGCCTTGAAGAGGCTCAAACCTTTGATCAATTAAGATGATTATCTTTGAGGTAAAATTTATTTATTGAAAATTGAAAATATTTATTTTTTATCTTTAAACCTTCATAACTTATTTCATAACTTTTAAACATAGTAATTTAAATTTATATATTTTTATATCATTAAAAAAGTAATAAAATTATCCTTCTAAAAATATAACTTTTCATTTTATTTCTTATTAGACAAAAATCCAATGAATAGATAATGACTACGTTTTGTAGTATGCAATTGTTTGATTGTGCTTATTTTACTTGTTTCATATTGTTCTTATTTATTTCTTGTTTATTGCTTCTTTTACATCATACCACCAATTAGAAGAAACTCTTAATTAAAATTATCTTGTAATTTGGGATGAAAGGTGAATTTTATCCTTGTACTAATTATTCTTCTTTCACACATATATATTAGCAGATATCCTTGTCATTAGGTATTGAAAAGCTATAAAAAGATTTGATGTATTGATAATAAATTAAAGAGTTTTTTGCAAGGTTTTTTTGCTCGTTAGCAATTTTTTTGATTTTGGTCAATGAAAAAGATTTTTTATGTCTTTATTTTATATTTAAGTTTTTTTATTGTATAGGTGTATATAAGAGAGTTGAATTGTCTTAATTTGTTATGGCTCTTAGTTCAAGAGTGGATCTTTGACTATGTGGCAACTTTAGTATATGAATTACTACACTTTCTTCTACTTCAAAAGATCAAGTATCTATAATTTTTTGTTTTCTTGATGTATCTTATAATAATATTTTTCAATACAACTTTAATATATCTTCAAGAAATACTCTCTCTCTCTCTCTCTCTCTCTCTATAAATCTTATATCGATCAAACCAATTAATTATAGTGCACCAAAGACATGGACTATTTCAAATGATGAAAATCTTATCAATATTATTAAAGTTGTGTTGTAATTAAATTCTACTATATATCACTATTCTATCCAATTAATATTTTCCATTGCTTTATAATAACAAAGACATGTATTGAATATTCCATTTATTATCTTAGTTTGGTTGTTTTCTTCTAATTACTAAGCTATAGTTATAAAGACCTTAAGTCTTAATTTTTTATAATATGTTGTAAAAATATTTTATAAAATTATACAAATTAAATACTTCTTTAATTCTTCCAAAATCTACAAGCAACATTCACTTGTTCAAGAATAAGTATATTATATTACATGTTGTAGTTACAATCTTGATAAAAATAAATATAGTTATCTTGCTAAATTAATCCACTACCTAAATAATTACATTATTTTGTCTATAATTTAATGTTATATCATAAAAGCAGGTATTATATATCTAAAATAATTACTTGAGATTAAAAAAAATATCTCAAATTTTCCTAAGTTACATTTGAATATATTTTTATTTAGAATTATTATGTTATAATTTACATTTTTTCAATTAAAAAACTTTCATAAATTTCTTAGAATCATCTTAAGTCATCTCTATCTTACTACTAGCATATCATATTACTTTAAAATATTTTATTTCTTCTTTTTCTTTTAAGTATTTTATAGATTAATTTTTTATTTAAAAAATAAATAATCTAAAATATATCTTTTTAATAGAAGATACTTCTATCAAGGAACTAGAAACCTCATGGTTTTTTCTTTTTAGTTTTCTTTATGTTCACTCTTGTATACTTCAAGTATTTTTTGAATATATATATTCATAATCCTCTTTATACAGAATAAATCATCACTACATGATATTATCCTTAAAAATAAAGATTTATATAACTTTGTTTATATGTGTTGATTATCCTTTATTTTTTTTATGCATTTTTTTAAATATTTATTATTCTTTATATTCTATTTGAAATAATATTTATTCTTTCATATTTATAAATTAATAATTCTTTTATTAGAAAATATAAAAAAATATCAATGTAATTTTACATAAGATTCCTGTATTTTAGAAAAAAAGCACTTAAAAGAAATACTATTGTTAATTATTTTGATAAATCTCTTCTAAAGGTAATAATTTTAAGTCCTTAGACAATAGTCTAGTTTACATAAATTTTTTCTTATATTTTAGACAAATCAACTGATCGTAATTTTATTTATAATCTTAAATTATATTATAATTCTTTACAAAAAAAAAATAATAATTCAAAACAACTTTTATTGTTTTGTTTTAGAAGGTTTTTATTTTTTCACATTTTAGAATTTAAAGATTCTAGACCAAACTTAGATATATTTTTTAAGTTTTAAAAACGTTTTTATAATACTCATCCAATCTTGTCAACTTTTTTATTTGTTCAAAGATTAGATAAGTATCTTTCTATATAAAGATTCTTTTTTAAAAAAAATCTTACAAAACTTTTATAGTTTTCTATAAGACATGTAAAAGAAGCTTGCATTATTTTGAATTTTTAGGGCCTTCCAATTGTTTATTGTAATGAGATTCTTTAAATTTTGGTTTTGTATTGTTTCTACTTCTATTTTCATATAAATAACACAAACTTTCTTTGGATTCTTTTACAAGAAATATATAATAATTCTAAATTTATATAAATTTATTTTCTCTTAATTCTATTAATACCGTAAACTATAGAATATTTCTAAAACTTAAATTTCCTATACTTAAATCAAACTTCTTAACCAACTGTATTTTTTTATTTGTTCTAATATAATTTTATTGTAAAATATTTTATATTTTTTACTTTTATTAAATATTTTTCATATACAAAGAAGTTATTGGCTTGTATATTAGTCAATATTATTGTCTTTGAGTTGAATTTTAAAATGGACCAACATCTCATAAGATAATTAGTGGTAATTCTTCTGATAAATCTACTATCTTTTTTATTTTTTTAAAAAACCTTGCTAATAAAGTTTTAAATTATTTTGAAGTCACTTTAATAGTTTTAGTTATTCTATTTAATAATTTTTTTTTCTTATTTTTCTAATTTAATAAAAGACATTTACAAGTAATAATAATCTCATAGACCAAATCCTAATCAAATCCTAAATCCTAAACCAAATTTTGATAAAATCCTAACCAAATCTTAAATCCTAAATCAAATTCAAAACAAATCCTAAATAATTAAAAAAAAATCATGAATAAATCTTAATCACTTTCTAAAGCTATTTTAAAATCTCAATTAATATTAGTCAAATTATTGATCTTAACTTAAATTTTATTTATATTTCAATCTAAAAATAATTAACAAGCATATTAAATTTTAAAAAATTCAAATTTACTAATTAAAAGAAAATTCCTCAAAATCTCTAAGATGTTGGCAGTTGTCCTTTTCTAACTTGAATACTGATCTTCCAATAGAATTTTCCTTGTTGAATCTATAAATTACTTCAAAAATTAACTAATGTATAGATTTCTAAGTCTTAATTACTTTCATCAATTTTTACTTCAATTAAAAATTGTTACAAAATTACAAAAATCTTCACTAATCTTAAATTTCTTGAAGTAAAAATTACCTCAAAATATGTAGATGTTACAAAATTGTAAAAATCCTTACTAATTCTAAATTTCAATTCTCGAAGACTATAATCCACAAAAATTGTCATGACTATCAATCTAATCATTAAATTAATATAAAATTTATTAAACACATTCAAGATGAATATAATGATACACTGACAAAATTTTACCCATAAAAATGCTACAATAGTCACAAAATTCAAAAATTTATAAATTCTTTTTATTTCTCAAAATTCAAATCAACTAAATATATCTCTGACTTTGAAGAGTCTTCTAAATCTTAATATATCTTTAAATTATATGAAAGAAATTCTCATTTTTATTTTTATTTTTATTTTTTATAAGTCTGCTTTCAAACCCTACTTTTCAATCAACCAAAAAACTCCAAAGTCATCATTGGTGCATAGTTTTGTATCTTTGGATCTGATTTCAAACTTAATTTATAACCAATTCTCTCCAAGTATCAATTCTTCATATTTTAAGGTAATTTTTGCTAAAATCTATTCTTAATTTTTTTCTAATAATATTTATATTAATTATTTATTTTATTTATTTTTATTTGGCTCATTTATGCTTCTACAAAATAAATAGAAGCTTCTTCTTCAAGAAGATAGTATTAGCATTTATTAATTTTTACTACTTCCTTATCTATTATTTATATTTTAAAAATAATTTATTAAAGTATTTTCATTTAAGTTTCTTTATAATGTAATATTTTTTTTCTTCTTTCACTATTTAATCTTGTTACTACACAATAGCATAAACTATTGTAAAGTCTTTGATGCAGAGTAATATTTTACAATAATATAATAAAACATACAATCTTAAGTTTTAAACTAAATAGTGGCAATTCTTATGATTTTAAAATATTCAAATATTTGATTGGATAATAATTATCATTATTGGCACCATCTTCCATAATTTCTATATCTATATTGAGATAAATATGTAAAATTCTAGGAAGCCTTTGCATAATACACTGTTGTATGGTGATACAATTATATGGTAAAAAATAAAAATATGGATGTTATTATAGAAGAACCTAGTAAAAAGATGTATTAAAAAAACAAAGATAAATGATAGAAAGGTAATAAAAAATTTAGTCTTAATATTTTTTTTATAGAAAGAATTTTTATTTACTTTATAGGAATATAAGAATAAAATATTTCTATTTATTATATAATATAAAAGATTTCTATTTACTTCATAGGAGCATAATAATAAAATTATGTTTACTAAAATTAGTAAATATCTACATTCACTCTTTATATTTTATTCTAGATTATAAACAATAGTCAATAATAATTTAATTTGACATCTCTTAAAGAATTCACAAGCTTCAAGTGCATCCAATTTTCCACAATCTATAGTAATCTTTCTTACACATCCATAGCAACAAAAAACATCTTCAAGAAAAAACCTGCAAATTCTCTATGTAGACTTTGTTCTTAGTACCTTACTTTCTACTTAGTTTGATAAATCTTCACAAGCCAATACTAAATATCTCATTTGCTATAGTTACATTGATATAATAACCAAATAAAGAATTCATTTAAAATGAATAGCCAAAGAATATGTTGGATATAGATCATCTCAATGTTATATATTTGAATATATTTGATCAGTTACACAAGATTCTATAAACAAAGATATATTTTGATAAATATCTATATATATATATATATATATATAGATTCTTCCTCTAATATTTTTTCTTTAATTTAGCAAAATTAGCCCAAATTTCTTTATGCTTTGTCCATAGACTATCATAAAACTCCTTAAGTAGTTTTTTTTTTTTTTTTTTTTTTTTTTTTTTTAATCTTCTTTGGTACCTACTACTTGTTGTGGCATTCTAATATTTGATTTTGGCCTCTTCCAAAGAAATCTCATTTGTAATACAAATTTATATGTCTTTTTCTTGATTTGTTTAAATTTTTCAATTAACCAATTAGCATGCTTGGTTAATGTGCTCAAATAATGTCCAATATCTAATAACTCTTCTTTATAATTTTCTTCATAAAATGGATTATCTTCCTTATTCAATTTTAAAATTGAATAAATTTTTGTACTCACATCATCAATATCTTTAATCATCTCATCTTCTCCATTATATTTTGCTCAAGATAATACATCTACTACTAGATTATCTTTTCCCACAACAAACCTATATTCCAAATTTAATGACTAAATGTAAGTAATTTATTTCAATGTTGTAATTTTTGATATTATAGAATTAGTAATCATTCTAAGTAAAGGCAAATAATTTGTTTCAATTACCACCATTTCTCTTATCAAATAATCTTTTTTAGCTTTCATAGCTAAAATAACCTTCCATAATTCTCTTTTTACTTGTGAATATGCACTTTGGAAAGTATTTAAAGCCTTAGTTCTAAATTAGACTACAAATTTGTATCTATTTGAATCATTATAACCTACAATCCATCAAATGGCAATCAAATTAATATCCACTATAAGAATCACTAGTTTATTACATTTATAATCAATTTTTTTAACATTAGAGGTGATATTAATAATTTCTTTAATCTTTGTACTACTTTAATATGTTTTTTTTTTTTTTTTTTTTTTTTCCATTTAAATTAAAAACCTTTGTATAATAGCTCATACAATGGATCCACTATATGACCATAGTAAAGAATCCAAATATGATAAAAGATACATACATCTATAAACTTATGCATCTTTATTAAAGAATTGGAATCATCTTTTATTCTTCTAATTGCATAAACCTTGCTTAGATCTGGTTTTTTTTTCATAAAATCTACATAAATATCCAACAATTATAATTTCTTTTACTTTAAATGTAGGTTTTACATCCGATAACATAAGATGAACTTCTTCAATCTGAGTCAATAATTTTCTACAATCTTGTATATAATCAACAACATACTTGCAACACCTCCTCTTAACTAAAGTCTTCTCATTGTCTTCTTTTTTGTACCCCTTAACAGGAACATCATCCAAAAAAGGCATAGTTTTTTCAAGAATAAAATTCTTTAATACCTTGTTCATTCCATTCATCATATGTGTAATTGAATTAGTAGCACCTTAAGAAAAAGTATACATTCTAATCAATCAAGTAGTATTTTCATTGTTTTCATGTCTCTATTCTCTTTTGGAAGTTAAAATTGGTCATAGCTTGAATACAAATCACTTATTAAATAGATTATCTTTTATGTAAATGCTTAAGCAAATTCATCTATTATTGGTCCAATTCTTGTATTTTTGATAGACACTACATTTATTAGCTATATATCTTAAATAAATTGTAATGATCTATTTTTCTTAAGCATTATAAATCATTGACTAAAATGTGATGCAAAAAAAGGCTCCAAAATCTTCATCTTCATCTTCTATTTCAATAATTCTACTAAGCTTGGTATATGTATCCTTGGTATTAGAATTGGTTTCAAATTCCAAGGTATATGTGGTACAATAAAAATAACCATATACATTACAATATTTAGATCTATACATCCAATTTTATGAGATTCAAAAGCAAATGATTTATCTTATTTTACCAACATCTATTTGAAGTATATAATTTCTTTTGGTAAGAAGGAACCATCAAAACCAATCTTCAATGTTTCAAAAGTTTCTTTAGTGAACTTGTGCCCAATATTCTTTACATTCTTTAAGCTCGTTTTTCTTGATAATTCTTCTATCTATTCTTTAAAATCTTTTAGCAAAGGTCGAGCAATGAGTTTTATCTTCTTATCCATTGTCTTATATTTTATTTCAATCATAACCTCTGGTGCTTGAAAAAATTCAATCATATCATAAATTTCTCTAAAATAAATTTATATAACTTTATCACAATCACTTAATGCAATAGATGCAATTTATTCCAAAAGACCTTTCAATCTATTTTTTTTTATAAATATCAATAATCTTTTTATTATTTTTTAATATTCTTAATTCAGATAATTCTTTTTCAATAGAAATTATTTTATTTTATTTTATTTCTCTTTTTAAATCTTCAATCCTCTTATATATAATACTTTTATTTTTAAAAATATCAATAAATCTTGCATTAAAGATTCTTACACTTTATGAGAGTATCTTCTCTTCTATACCTTTTTAATCTTACTCTACAATGGTATTCTCCAAAAATACTTGAATTTTTTAATAACTCTTGGCAATGGACTTTCTCTCAATTTGTTTCAATTCTGTTTATGATTTCGAGGCATAGTCAAAAATTGTATTGTCTTTCTTTCATCCTCACTTCAAATTCACGTATAAGTTGAACCATCATCAAATACCATTTTTTCCATCTAAATCACAATAATATATGGTCGTTCTAAAATAAAAAAATAAGATGTTGCATCTTGAATAATTTTTTTTAATTCCATTCCAACATCACCAATTCAAATTTTTATATTTGAATAAGCCCCATATAAATCACCTTATGTATTATTAGTTGCCTATATTATCCATTTATATTCTATATTAATTTCCCACTTTTGATTTATGTAAAGATTCTTGGACATAAGATTTATTTCCAAATTTTGATCAATCAAAACAACAACTAGCTTATCCATATTTCCAATCTTTACCAATGCCTCTGTAGTTGCTTGAGCTCAATACTTTTGAGTATAATGACTTAAAACCTCTTTATTTTTATTACTTTGATCCTAAAATCATATTCTTTCCTTCACTTACTATTTGTTTACAACAATTACCAAATTCATCTTCTTTATCTTTATATATGTAAGTATCAATAGTATAATTCAATCTTACTCCTCCCATTAGTTGCCTCTTTTGTTTAATGTCATCAATAATAATATCATAGAATTTTTACTTGGAATTTTTTAAAATTTCCTTCAATGTGAATTCAACAATGTTAAATACACATTTCTCAAGCACCTCCTTTAAATCCATTGTTGCTTCAATATCATAGATCAGTTTGTATGTTGAAAACTTACTTTTATTTCTTATATCTTTTGATTTTTCATTCAATGTTGTCAAAGAATCCTTCATTGATAATTCTTGTGAAGCCATTTCAAAAACCTTGTCTCATCAAGTTTGTCTCTTGAAAGTACTTCCTTGTATTCTATCTTTGGAATCTTCCCTCTTCCTCTCTTCTATAAAAGTTTTATGTTGGTTTTTAACAATATAAGTATGCACTAACAAAGCTTCTACAAGATCCTTCCAATTTGTAGCTCCACAAATCATAGTAGTAGTCCTCAACAATGCTTCCCTTGTCATTTTTTTTATTTTTTATTTTTTATTTTTTGTATTATAGAAATAATAGAAAATAAAATTCAATTCGGTATAATATTTCTAAAAAATTCTTATTTTTCATCATCATCCATCCTAATGCCATAACTTTCAGCTTTTATTGCTATAACTCTATGTGCATCCAAATAATCCTTCATCAATAATCTTTAATCAATAATCCTTAAATCCTACGTATATTCTAAATCTTAAATCAAATCCTAAATAAATCCTAAAAAAATCTTAAATTCTAAATCAAATCCTAAATCCTAAATCATATATCAAATCCTAAAAAAATCCTAAAAAAATCTTAAATCCTAAATCAAATCCTAAATCCTAAATCAAATCTTAAAAAAATCTTAAATCCTAAAACAAATCCTACAAAAATCCTAAACCTTAAACCAAATCCTAAAAAAATCCTAAATCTTAAATCAAATCATAAGACAGATTAGAATCCTAATATCTATTGATTAAATCATTGATCTTGATTAAAAATTTAAATACCTCTCAATCTCTTAATTAAAAAACTATATAATAAATTTGAAGATAATTGCACTTACCCAAATGAAAAAAAATCCTAAAATCTACTTAGGTATTGGTTGGTATCTTACTCCAATCTGAATGTTGAACTTCTAGCACTAATATTTCTTTTTCAAACTATTTAATTGTTTTTAAATTTCACAAATGTGTAGAAAATCAAGTCTATTATTTTTATATATAAATTTCTTTCCAATCCAACTAATGAATTACTAAAGATCTTATAAACTCTAACTGCCTCTCAAAGTCTAATTTCTAAGACCTTAATCTACTTAAAATTCAATAACCTTCATTTCAACCATTCGATTAAGCTCAAAATTATAACACACATTTCAAAAAACTATTCTTATAAGTCTTTAAAATTTGAATCATAGATCTACTATCAAACTTATGAAATTCTCCAAAACATAATATTCTTTTTATTTTATAAATTCCATAATCATCCAAAACAATTATAACTTTGTAAAGCTCTTACAAAGTCATCATACACTCAAATCACTCAAAAATAATGTTTAAAAAATCTTATCAAGTTTTCTCTCAAATTTTACTTTTTAATTTGCAAAAGAATCTCAAAGTCTTTATAGATGCCTGGTTTTGTGCCTTGGTTCTAATTTCGATTCATGTTGATAATTGGTCCTCTTTGAGTATCAAATTTTAGCTTTATGAATTAATTTTTGCTAAAATCAATTCTTAACTTCTTCTTACATATGCTTATATTCTTTATTTTTCTAATCTATCTTATTTTGTCTTATTTATGGCCTTACAAAGTAAGTAGAAGCTTACTTTAAAAAAGATAGCATTTATATCTTTAGTATTACTTTCTTTTGACTATTGTTTATTTTCTAAGGTAATTTTTTATAATATTTGAAGTAAGATCTTCTATAATATAATAATTTCTTTATCCTTTTGACCTATTAGTTGTATTATATCATGATGCTAGGTACCTGGTTATGGAAGATGAAATTATATTTTACAAATATCTAAGAAGTCTTAATAGGTTTCATTGTTATAAGGAGAATGCAATTCAAATTTTAATTCAAAAGTTTCTAAAGCCAATAAAAAGTACTCAAAATCACTCTTCTCAGTAATCTCAATCATATATAAATTCCAATTGCTTTATTACATTTATAATAAGATAATTTTGATTTCTCTTTAAAGCCTTAAACCTACTCAATGATCTTTGGCGAGTTGTAACTCTTAATTTGGCCAACTATTTGATAAAAAATTTTGTAAACAAATGCCACCATAAGCATTTTATATATTCAAAAAAATCTTCAATACAATCCAAATTATAGATTATGAAAAAAATCCAAAATACCACACTAATGTCACTTAGCTACAAACTTGAAAGTTGATACAAATGTTCCAATAATGATTTTTTTTTTTCCAATTGTGAGTCATCAAATTGACTCACTTATTGTTTTAGGATAAAAATATGAATTTAGAATGATTTAAATCATAATATATAGTAAGTAGTGTAGAAATCCTTAAAAAAATAGAAAATTAAAATATTAGTGGTAGAAATGGAATCTTAGTAAGTATTGGAGGCAATTATCTACGTTGATTTAGTACTTTTATTCTTTGTTGAATAGTAAGAATTATTTATTAAAACCAATATTTATATTTTTATTCTATCTATATTTACTAATTATAAAAAATATAAAAGTTAGTAGTTAGAAGAAGCATGAGAAAGAACCTCATGTCATTTTAATTATTGGTATAAAAAAATAGGATTTAGAGTAGATTTAAATTGATTTTTATTATTATCAAAAATCACCAAGATAGAAAAATGTAGCCTTACATGGATATTAGCATTATAGAAATATTATAGGATTTTTCAGAATTTATTTATAATTTACTTAGAATTTTTTAGGAATTTTTAGAATAATATTTAAGATCTTGGTAAAAATGAGTTTTACCACTTCGGAAGCCATTATGAAGAAAGGGAGTAAGATTTGAAGGCCTTAATATGTTCCCAAGTTAATTGGGTGTTTTGAAACACTATGGTGAAGTCAAAAATACAAAAAAATGAGTTTTACTAGTAGAAAATAGGAGGACCAGCAGCTAGTCTAGTCCTTGTAGGAAGGAAGGTGTACAAGTCCCATATGGGTTGTAGCACCTTGAGTATAGGTAGGAAGATAAGACTAAGGTCTCAAGGCCTCTTTAGACTCCCGATATACACTACATGTAAGCCTTGGTGAGGCTCGGACCCTTGACCTATAAGCAAGTTACCCTTGAGATAAAACATTTTCACTTAACTTTATTTATTTACTTGTTATTTTTAAACCTTCATAACTTACTCATAGTTATTCGGATTTACATGTTTCTTACATTATTGGAAAGCTTAAAAAATTAAATTTCTAAAAATATAATTTTTACTTTTATTTTATATTTTTTATTGGATGAAAACTCCGTTAACAGATTATGACTAAGTTTTAGAGTGTGTATTTGCTTGTATACATTCCTTTCACTTGTTTGTATTGTTTCTTCTTTTATTCCTATTCATTGCATCTTCTACTTCATACTAACCATTACAAGCAACTCTTAATTGAGGCCATCTTGTAATTTGGATAGAGGGGTGAAATTTACACTTACACCATTCTACAGAGAGCGAGCTAAGAAGAAAAAGGCTCCAAGTGGTAGAAACTTTATTCCAAAAGAAAGACCAGCAAGCAATACAATGCAAAAAAAAGAGGCTAGACCTTTTGCTTCACATCTAAAGGCTGATGTTCTACTCTCAAAAGAGAAGTGGAAGGAAAGAATGGATAGGAGTAAGGACAAGAAGAAGGAAGACAATACTAAGAAAAAAGATAAGACACCAGCCTATTAACTTCAATCTGATATTGAATCTTCAATAGATATGAAAGGTATCTTAAAAGAAACAATTTTGAATGCCAAAATTGATTTTACTTTGAAGAAAGTATTTATTTTTGCCAAGAAAGGTTTTTATAAATTCATCATTAATATTATCAAGCAAAAGAAGCAAATGACAACTAAAACAGTGATAGCAAGTGCATTAGATACTCTGATGATGAAGAAAGAAGAGAGAGAGATTGGACAAGTTTTTACCTTGAAATGTAATAATGTAGGTAATAGTGATCAAAGAAAAAGGTATGGAGTTATTTATAATAAGGTTGTGATAACAAAAGTTCAAATTATAAAAGAAGATTTATGTGATGAAATCAGAGACAAAGTACTACAAATGTTTGTAAATGATAGAGTAACTAATATGAAGGTGGAAGCAAATACTAACAAGAACCATGAAGAAGGAGCCACAATGGAGGCCAAGGTGTCTGAGTGTGAGGTTAATAAGCTATAGAGGAATAATGGTGAAGCTTTGACATATATAGAGATACATATAAAGATTGGAGGCCTTGAAGAATCAATCCTATCATTGATGGATCATGGCTTTGAGATCAAACATCTTATCTAGAAAGATTTATAAGAAAGATAAGTAGTCAATTGACACCAACCATGGATGGATATTGAGAGCTACCAATGATGAAAGAAATAGCCTTTATGGAGCATGTTTAGCAATAGGCATTAAAATTGGTGACATAGAAGTAGAGCAAAACTTCTTTGTAGAAAATCAAGGAAGTTATTTAATAATTTTAAAGTAGCTATATATCATTGCAAGAAAGATGGAGACCAAGGTACTGAATGATGGCTTACACTATGCTAGGATTTTTAGCCATGATTGCAAGATGTTAGTCATGTTTTTCACAATAAGGCTAGATTATGAGAAGTATAGAGATCAACTTAGAGAAACTTCTATGCACCATGAGTATGATAATTTTTTGGATTTGTAAATTATACATATGGAGCATGGGATGCCACGGGTGCAAAGAAATCATCTACTATAGCATGCTCTAATGTATAAAGAAATAGTTGTAAGGTTTGGAGTTTGACAGAGGATGGATGTGTGAATTTTTAAAAGGTTAAAAATTTGGATTCCAAATATAGAGAATCAATTAAAAAGATAGAAAAAAGATTAAAAAGAGTTGGTGTGATTTTGATTGATGAGTCTATTTTTAAAATTATTGAAAAAGAAAGATTTTCAAATGATATTTTATAAATTTTAGAAACTTTACAAGAAGAAGATATTTCATTTATTGATATGATTGTGGAGATTCATTCAAGAGGACTATATGTGGAGATATTGAAGATAGCTATTGATACAAATTTCATTAAGATTTATAGCTTAGAGATTGAGACAATAGTGAATATCAAATATAAGATTGTGGCAAAGAAGGTGAGGCTAGTTGCAACACAAGTGCCATCAAACTTTGAAGATCATATCAAGAAGATTGAAATAGAGTCTGGATTGGAGGAGATAAGAAAGATTAGACATAATTTCATGGAGGAGACATTGTTCAAGCTAAAAATTAAAATGAGTGAATTCTTGAAAGAACTTGAAAAAGAAAAGATTTAAAAAAATGATTTCTATATATTCATTCTTCAACAACTAAAATTCAAAGCTTTTGACCAAGAATGAATTTTACATCAATGTATGCCTCAGATTTTTGACAATTAATATATGTTATAAATTAAGGAGAAGATGCATTGATAAGCCAATTTCATTCGAAATTAAGAGATGATGTTAAGGACTTATTGTTATCTATGTCAGATCCTCAAACACTAAATGAAGCCATTAGTCAAGCTTTGAAGTGCAATAACCATTTATTTCAATGACAATAAGATAAAAGTTCTTCAATTATGCTACATATATACACCAATTATTTTGTAACTTCTTCACCATCAAATTCTAATGAGTATTTGAAAGCAAAAGATATGCAAATTGATATAATTTACTTCAAATTTATTTTTGAAGAAGAAAAAAGTATCAAAGGAAACTTGGCTTATGCTCTTATTAAGAAAAATCTAGCCACAAGGTTAATAATTGTTTAGAGAAATAACAGCATATATATTGAATGAGGAGTGCGGCCATATTATTAAAAGCTTTGCACGAAAACAAAGTTGTCTAGCCATAGTAGAGACCGTTGTTGTATTGCATGATTTTATATCTAAGAATACATTAGGTACTTAGTTGTAGAGAGTTTAGTTTTAACTTATTGGCCAAGCTCCAATAAGTTATTTAATCTTAAAAGTAAAAGATAAATAAATACAACAATATCAAAAAGATATTATACTAATAAATTCTTTTATATTTAAGAAAGTTTATACATAAGGCTTTCTAAAATATCTAAAAAATTTCTAATATTCTTGGCTATATCAAATCTTAGCTAATCATTTGCTAGTAGATTAAGTTTTCAATAACATCATAGGAAATCCACAATCTCTTCTCAAAAGCTCATCTTTATACAAAAATTCAACCATAGCTACATATATCCATTTTAAATATATATATAAAGTCTTTGCTCTCAAAATACTCTTGTACTTTGTATAAAATACTCAAGTTATAATAAAATTCTTCCAAATATAATATTCTTGCAAAAGATTTTTTCTTTTCAAACTTTAGAAATTTATATCTCTTGATCCAACTATTCAGATTTTTCCAAATTCACGGGTATTATAGAATTTATCCTTAAAATTTATCTTAAAAAAATTCAACTATAATTTTGCTATCAATCATCTGGCATCTTAAAAACCCTAGCAGATGCTCTAAAATCCTAATTCACAAGCACCTAAGTACTATTTTCTTTATATCTTACAAATCCAAAATTCAAATGTCACAAATCTTATGAATAAAATTTAGTAACATATAAATACACATTCTTCAAAATTTTAAGCCAAAATCTTGTCAAATTACACAAGATATTACTCAAAATACAACTACTAGTAACTCTAGTCACTTACAACTCCTTAGATTCCAAATGTTGACTTCAACTTCCAAAAACTCCTTCATTCCAGCTTAAAATTTATCAAGAAATATGCATAAAATATAGCTGAGAAAGTGTTCTCTCCAATCCCAGTTGCCAATCCTTTGTTGCTTTCTGTATGCATGCGTTATATCCAAAACAGTGAATACGTAAAAAATCTACACCCTAATTTTGAGCGCCCATATCTCTATAACATAAACTCCAAATGACTCAAAATTTACACCAAAATCATAGCCAAAAACCTAAACTTACTGATCATAGCCTCCAAAGCTCAAATGCCCCCAAAAAAACTAACCCTAATCTCTAATATGGCCTCAGGCACTCTCCTTGAAGCCCATTGGTTATGATTTTTGACCAATTGGAGTAGAGATTTTTATCATCCATCTCCATTCATCCATATGGATGCCCTAACTTTTCTTTTTTGCTACAAAGACCTTTTTCCAATCCTTTTTTTTATAAGATTTATATAATATATGCCCTAAACACCAAATAAAAGAAACAAAATAAGACTTTAAGGGTCACCAATATCTAACAAAGGTGACTCTAAATATTTAAAAGTTACTACTAATAAGATCAACTTCAAAGTCACTATCAAAATAAAATAAAGTTATATAAATTCTAATAGAAGCTCTTTTAAACAACTTCTTTTTGAAGTAGCAATCTATCAACATCCTATAACCAACAAAAATCTACTAACATGGCTCTCACCATGTTTTCTAGTATATTATGTATTAAATATATAAATACATTATTTTTACATGGTAGCCGAACCACAATACAATATTGTGTGGCTGAATTCGTCACTATCACAAACCAAAATAAGTCATGTATTCTTTGCCAACTTTTCTTATTGATTTACTATATCTATATAGTTAGCAGTCACAAAACTAGAGTGTCATGCATTATTTGAGTCGAGAGCCTATGCATCTTTTATTGACAAATAATTTTTTAGATCACACAAAATCTATATGGTCAAAAAATCCAAAGCCATACATATAGAAGTAATAGATGGTCGACCTTTATCCTCTAGAGACATCACTTATGAAACAATTCTATTTGAAATAACCTTTGACAACCATAGTAGCCAAGTAGGATTCAACGTCATTAGATCACTATTAAATCCAATCAATTTAGGACTATCATGGCTTAAAAAATATAATCAATAGATAAATTGGATATCTCAAAATTTAGAATTTCCTCTAATAGATCATAGAATCTAGATATCTATGAAAAAGCTTCTATGACTTGATAAGAAAAAACTTAAATAATATTTATTTATTGGAGCTAAAGTAATTGTGAGGATAGCTAAATAAAGTACTATATTTACTCTCTACACAAATTCACAATCAAAACTTGTGGTTACTACAACAACAATTTTAGAGGCATATAAGAATTTTTCAGATGTATTTGAAAAAAAAAATGGAAATATCCTACCCAAGCATCATCCTTACGATTGTGCGATTGACCTTCAAAAAGGTGTTCAACCATTATTTGGATCCATCTACAATTTCTTCTAAAATGAACTTGCAATTTTAAAAGAATACATTGAAGAAATCCAGCTAAAGATTTTATTTGGCATTCTAAGTTGGCAACTGATGCTCCGATATTATTTGTAAAGAAGAAAGATAGATCTTTATAAACATGTATTAATTATTACAAATTTAATAAAATCACAATAAAGAATCGATATCCATTGCCATTGATATCCAAATTTTTTTATCAACTTAGCTAAGCAAAAATCTTTACAAAGATTGATTTACAAAGTGCATATAATTTGGTATGTATTAAAGAGGAAGATGAATGGAAGATTGCATTTTGCACCAAATATGGATATTTTGAATACAATATCATGCCTTTTGGACTTACCAATGCACCAACCACATTCCAATATTTAATGAATGACATATTTTGCAAGCATCTTGATGACTTTGTTGTGATTTATTTGGATAATATTCTAATCTTTTCCAAGAATCCAAAAGATCTTAAAAAACATATTTGCCTTATGTTGGAAAAGCTACAAAGTAGTGGACTATATGTAAAATTAAAAAATTATGTATTTCATCCACCTCAAGTTGAATTTGTTGAATATATTATTTCCAACAAAAGCCTTTTTATGGATCCAAAGAAGATACAAGGAATCATCTATTAGGCAAAGCCTAAAATTGTATGTAATGTCCAATGCTTTCTTGAATTTGTGAATTTCTATAAGATTTTTGTTAGAAATTACTCCAAAGTTAGTGCTCTATTTATGCGATTGACATACAAAGACAAGCGAGACTAGGGCCCCGAAGTAGAAAAAGCTTTTCAAAGCTTAAAAGTTACTTTCACAATAACTTCAATTTTGATATATTTAGATTTCAATAAGCCCTATTTTATGAAAACTGATGCTTTAGACTTTGCATTTAAATCAATCTTCTCATAATATGGAGAAGATAGTAAACTTCATTCAATTGCATTTCATTTTAAAAAATTCTCAGTAGCAAAAATCAACTACAAAATCTACAATAAAGAATTGCTTGCCATCGTGGATTCTTTCCAAGAATGGTACTATTTCATTGAAGGTGCCTCTGATCATGTGACTGTATATACAAATCACAATAATCTTGAAGACTTCATGTCAATCCAAGTTTTGAACCATCACCAAACACATTGTTGTATTACGTGATGTTTGGCTTGAAAATGCACTAGGCACCTAGTTATGAAAGATAAAACAAAAAATGCAACAATAAGTCTTAAAAATCTAATAAATTTTTTAAATAAATTATAATCAAAGATAAGCAAATATAATCAAACATCAATCAAATTTAATTAAAATTTCAAAGGAATTATACAAGAAATACAAAGAATTCCTAGAAATCCTTTACAAAAATCATAAAGAAATAACATAGAAATTCAAAAAATATATACTAAAATAAAAATCTTAATAAAATATTAAAATAAAAATCTAATCAAATCTTAGTCAAATCTTGATCAAACCCTAATCAAATCCTAATCAAATTTTAATTGAATCCTAATCAAATCTTGGTCAAATCTTGATCAAATCCTAATCAAATCCTAATCAAATTTTAATTGAATCCTAATCAAACCTTAATAAATCCTAACCAAATTCTAATCAAATCTTAAATAAAACCTAATTTAATCTTGATAAAATTCCAAATAAATCCTAGTCAAATCCTAAATAAAACTTAGTCAAATCTTAAACAAACTTAACTAAATCCTAATCAATTCCAAGTAATTCTTTTAATAGATTTAAATCTCAATAATTAATGAATGAACCATTGATTTTAATTCAAATTTTACATATTTCTTAAAAATTAAGTTGGAAAAAAGTAAAAATAATTTGAAGAAGATCGAACTCACCAAAAAAAAACCAATCCTAAAATTTGCTCAAGTATCGATTGTATTCCTACTCAAATCTGAATGATGAAATTCTAGTGCCAAAATCTCCCTTTCAAACCATTCGATTTTTTTCAAATTTCATAGATAAGTAGAAAATTAAATCTACTACCTCCACAAATAAATTTTACTCTAATACAACTAGTAGATTGCTAAAGATCTTAGAAATTCTAATTACCTCTCAAAGTTCAATTTCAAAGATCTTAACCTACTTAAAATTCAATAATTTCTAATTCAACCATGCGATTAAGCTCACACTTACAATATATATTGAATACATATATATCCACAAATCCTTTAAATTTTATTTATAGATCTATTGTCTTAATAAAATTTTATTTATAGATCTATTCTCTTAATTTTATTTATATATCTTTTATTTTTCTTATCTATCTTATTTTGATTTATTTAAGGCCCTAAAAAGTAAATAGAAGCCACTTTTCTAAAAAAGTAGGATTACTACTAAAGATTTTACCATCTTCTTATCTTTTATCCATATTTTTCTATTTTATCTTTTAACTTGGCTTTTCTATAATAAAATCCATATTATTATTTTTTACCATATAGTTATATTACAACATTACAATATTAGAGTATATCTTTTCATGTTTCAACTTTTCCATCAAGTATCGACTCTAGAACCAATAAAGATTATCAGATTCATTATCAAGATGTTCCTACCTTAAACCAAAAGAAGGCGAGGTAGCATATGATCAATAATGGAAGATCTTATTAAAGCCTAAGCAATTTCATCTTCAAGCAACCAATGTATCAATACTTGTGGGTTTATCATTTCTTGATGAGGTTCATAAAGCTTCAACCATGGACCTTCTTATTCTTAATATTAAGCATCTTATCAACAACCTTCGCAAAGAGTCTTCTAAATTCAAGTATGAAGATAACCTCTTATTTTTTGAAGAGCGTTTGTTCATTCCTGAAGGGCGAACTTGCCTATGTGTTCTTCAAACACTCCATGACTTTCCTGTAGTCAATTATTTTGGATTCAATAAGACCTTGGAACTTCTCTCTAGAGACTTTTGGTGGCTTCAAATGTAGAAGGATGTTAAAAAATTTGTACTATAATATGATATTTGTTCAAGATCAAAGAATCTTCAAGATTGGCCATATGGACTTTTTCAATCTCTTCCTATTTCAAAACAACCATGGTCATCTATTTCTATGGATTTCATTACAAAACTTCTACCATCAAGCTCATTTGACACTATCTTTGTAATTGTTGATTGATTGAACAAAATGGCATATTTTATATCTTTCAAGAAGTCAATTACTAGTGAAGAAATGGCAAGTTTCTTTATTGATAATGTCTATCGTTACAACGGGTTGTCAAACGATATTATATCAGATTGTAAGCTATAATTTGTATCAAGTTTTTGGAAGGTACTCTTCAAGATTCTTAAAGTTGACATCAACCTTTCTTCTGCCTTTTACCCTCAAATTGATGGTGAAATAGAGCAGGTCAATCAAATTCTTGAGCAATATTTGCAGTGCATGATCAAATATTAATAAGATGACTCAACTTCCTACTTGTTATTGACAAAGTTTGCATACAACAATAAAATTCATGCATCTATGCAACAAATGCCATTCTATTCAAACTATGGTCATCATTCAAAGTTGAATATATTAGAGTCTTTAAAGTGAGCAAATCCAAAAATAAAAGAGTTTGTTATAAATATGATTGAACTTCAAGCAACCATGAAGACTCATCTAAAAAAGACTCAATAATATTATAAGCTACTGGCGGATGAATTGAGGAAGGAACATCCTCTATTCTAACTTGATAACAAAGTATGGCTTCTTTGGCACAATATAGAAACCAACAAGCCAAATGATAAGTTGGACTATCAAAGGTTGTGACTATTTGTGATTCAAAAATAAATCAATAATATAACTTATTGCTTGGAATTACTTTCATCTATGAAGATTCATCCAATCTTTCATATTTCACTTTTAGAAAGGTATAAAGAATCAAATATATTACATCAAAGATAACCACCACTTCCTATGATTGAAATCAATGATCATGTTGAATTTGAAGTAGAAGAGGTATTAGATTCAAGGATAAGATATCGAAGGCTTGAATATCTGGTCCATTGGCATGGATATGATATCAACAATCGCATACAAAAATCAGCTAATAACCTTATAAATGCACAAACGAAGGTTCAAAAGTTCTATCAATGATTGTCATCCAGACCAAAAGTAGCATAATGAAGAACAATAGCTTTATAAGATGGCTTCACTATGAAGATTCTTAGTTCTTATCCTCATAAAGAATGAGAGGAGGCAGCCTCTAAAGAGGCAATCTTTTCATATGTTTAGAACAATATAAATTAATAGTTTGAATTTACTATCAGAGCTTATTTATATTCTTTTGATCTTATCTATTTTATGTGATATAACCAGTCAAGAATTAGACACCTTACCAATCATACCATCTCAATCAAATAGCTCGCAAAGAAGTCCCCAAAATGAAGAGCCACGTGAATCACAAAGACGTCCAAGGATACCTAATAATAGGAAGTTAGTAATTGTATTTGAAGTAGAACCTACCTATGAAAGATGTCTAGAAGGAGTGTTTGTAGGAAAATTCTATAACGAAGATACTAAAGTTCATACTTGGTAACAAGTAGAAGGCTTGAGGTACTATCCATGGCACAGGGGCTAATGAACCATTTGACTTCTAAAAAATAATTAAAATATACAGTGGACACTATGCGACATATCTTAAACTTCTTGTGCATATACTAACTTACAGCAATATTGCTTCTTGGAG
The DNA here is from genome assembly GCF_059467195.1 of Physcomitrium patens. Classification (NCBI taxonomy): domain Eukaryota; kingdom Viridiplantae; phylum Streptophyta; class Bryopsida; order Funariales; family Funariaceae; genus Physcomitrium; species Physcomitrium patens. The sequence continues at coordinate 7,971,062 of NC_143433.1, read as the reverse complement.
ACCTCAAAGCTAGAAGAGGAAGTGATGTCACAGACATACAACTGAAGAAAATTCAAGAAGGTTCTAAGAGGTTCTAAAAGATTCTAAGAAGGTTCTAAGAGGTTCTAAAAGATTCTAAGAAGGTTCTTGTAGATCCTAGAAGATTCTAAAAGGTCCCAATAGGTTCTAAAAAGGTTCTAAAAGGTTCAAAAAGATTCTAAGAAAATTCTAGAATGTCATAGGAGACCCTAGAAGGTTAAAAGAGGCTTTAGATGATTTAAAAAGTTACCAAAGAAGGATCTAAGGCTTGCTTTGTTTCCAAGCTTCATAAAAACTTCTCAAAAAGCTTCTTAGAAACTAGATTATATAGAAGTCAAGGCTAAGAGGATCCTCAATCTCGACAACTCACTTCTTTTGATTTAGCCAAAACCTTCTTGCCTTGTATCTAGTTATTATTTTAATGTCCGGCTAACTCCATTTCTTGGACTTCAATCCTTATCTTGTATGTGGTCCCTAACATTTAAGCTAGAACAATTTCATCTTTGAGCAGTGTAAGTCCCACAAATTAATCATAATTGGTGGATTAATTAAAAACATATTTTTAAATCATTTGATTATATAAATATTAAGATTAAAGAGTTTTTTTGAATTTTCAAGTATTTATTATAATTTAGAAGTATTTATAAGTTAAAACGTCATATTAAAAGAGAAGTTATAAAAATGGAGTCTTAATAAGTCTTCGAGGTAATTATCTTAGTTAATGTAGTATTTTTTTATTATTAAGCATTAAGTGTTAACTATTGAGACCAATTTCTTCATTGGCTTCTTATCTACATGTATTACTTATAAAATCCTAGCAATAATTAGTTAGTAGTTAGAAGAAGCAAAAAGAAGAATTTTATGTCTTTTTAATTAATTATATAAAAAATAGGATTATTAGTGGATTTAAATTGATTTTATTAATATAAAAAATAACCAAGATAGAAAAATATATTCTCATATGGATAATAGTATTATATTAATATTATACGATGTTTTATAATTTGTTTAGAATTTTTTATGAATTTTTAGAGAAAATTTAAAGACTTTAGTAAAATTGAATTTTATCACCTTAAGAAACATTATGAAGAAATGAAGCAAGATTTGAAGGCTATGCAAGATTTGAAGGCTAATTGGATGTTTTTGAATACCATGGTGAAGTCAAAAATACAAAAAAAAATAATTTTACTAGTAGAAAATAAGAAGACCAGCATTTAGTATAGTCCTTATATGAAGAGAAGTGCACAATTCCCATATAGATCGTAGCACCTTGGATGTAGGTAGGAAGATAAGACAAAGGCATCAAAGCCTCTTTTGGAAATCCATATACATTACTTGTGAGCCTTAGTGAGGCTCGAACTCCTAAATTCTTAAACAAATTACCCTTGAGGTAAAAATCATTCACTTAACTTTTTATTATTTATATTCTATTTTTAATCTATCATAACTTATTCATAGTAACTTGGAATTATATGATTTTTATGTCATTAAAAAGATAAAAAATTTATCTATTTAAAAGTATTTTTTTACTTTTTATTAGGTAAAAATCCAATGAATAGACTGTAACTTAGTTTTAGGTATTGTTATTACTTGATTTCATTTCTTTCACTTATATTGTGGTTGTTCTTCTTTGGTCTTTTATCAATTGCTTACTTCACTTCACACCACCAATTATAAGCAATTCTTAATTCAGGCCATCTTGTAATTGGGATTGAGGACTGAAATTTATACTCACAAGTAGTAAAATCAACCTTGACTATTGATTCAACTTTTTTCAAATAAATTCAATCAAGTATGTCCTCTGATCTTCTTATTCATAATATTAAGAGTACTTCTTCTAAGTCTTGTGATACTTCTAATTTGAATTCAAGAAAAACCTATTTTATTTCCAAAGACATTTACATGTGTTGAAAAGAGAAGCAAGTTTACATGTTCTTCAAGCATGTCATGACTTTCCAGTAGCATGACATTTTGGATACAACAAGACTTTGGAGCTAATATCTAGAGATTCTAAGTGGCTACAAATGTGGAAGGATATAAAAGACTTTGTTCAATCATGTGACATTTTTTTAAGGTCAAAAACTCTTCAACATTGATCTTATGGACTTCTTCAACTATTACCTATTCTAAAACAATCATGGTCTTCTATTTCTATGGATTTTATTATGAATCTTCTAGTCTCAGGATTGTATGATTCTATATTTTTGATAGTAGATCGTTTTACCAAAATATCACATTTTGTATTATGCACAAAATCTATCATAGGTGAAGAAACTACCAAGCTTTTTCTTGACAATATCTATCAATATCATAGATTGCTAAAAGATATTATATTCGATAGGAGGATTTAATTCACATCAAGATTTTAAAAAACTCTTTTTAAGATTCTAAAGTAAATATAAAGCTTTCTTTGGCCTTTCATCTTCAAATTGATGGACAAACAGAGTGCGTAAACTAAGTTTTGGAGCAATACTTAAGGTGTACCTTCGATTATCAATAAGACAATTCAAGAATCCTCTTGCTATTGGTAGAGTTTGCTTATAATAATATGATATATTTTCCTACCCAACAAACACCTTTTTTAGCTAATTATGGTTACCATCTATGATTTGATACTTTTGACTTTTTAAAATTTGATAATCTTACAGCAAAAAATTTGACAAATTATCTGTCAAGGCTACATGTAATAATGAAGGTGAAAATCAAAGAAATTCAAGAACAACAAAAGATCAAAAGGGATGCCTATTGGAAGAAACAATTATAATTCAATGTAGGGGATAAAATATAATTGCTTTATTATAATATCAAGACTACTTGTCTTTGTGATAAGTTGGACTACTACAAGCTTGAATCTTTTTCTATTTGTAGACAAATCAATTGTGTTACTTATCGATTACATCTACCAGAGGCAATCAAGATCCATCATATCTTCTATGTATTTCTTCTTGAATCATATCAAGAAGAATAAAAGTTCCACCTCATCTTATAGAAGTGGACAATAATGAAGAGTTCAAAGTAGAAGAAGTTTTAGACTCAAGGCAATGCCAAAATAAATTAGAATATCTTGTCAATTCGCAGAGATATGATATTAGTGAATGCACATAGGAGCCATCAAAGAATCTTACAAATGTAACAAAGGCGATGGAGGCTTTTCATCAACGACATCTATTCAAAAAAAGATAAAGAATACTATATCTTTATTATAAAAGAAACAAGGTCCAAGAAAGTTTGTATTCTACGTTCTATCTTTTTTTGTAGCTTCTATATATTTGTGATGCTAAGGAGATAGAGAATCAACAACTAACAAATTCAACTCAAGAACTTTCATTTGTATACTTATTAGACAAGACATTGTGATTGTTACAACCTTTAAGATGACAAAATCAAGATAAAGATCCTCAAAAACAACATGTCCTTCCTCAAACAGATGAAAAGATACAACATATTTGGTATCACGACCTTAGAAGAGACTCTTAATATATGTTGATTTTATTAGAGGTAGGAACAATTCCTGATAGTATTCCAAATATTTTATTTGAAGTTACAAAAGCCTCAACAACAATCAAATAACAAGGTGGTCTTTTTGTCTTGGTATGAAATACTATCGATGGTTGAGACAGCCTATCAACTATCTTTAAAGAGAACAAAGATCGAAGTATATTATTAAATATAATTTGCCACATCTTAGATTTTCTCAACATATGAAGACCATTGTTGTATTACGTGGCATTTGGCTTGAGAATGTACCAAACACTTGGCTGTAAAAGATAAAAAAAATAAAATAAAATAAATAAAAAAATTACAATAATAAGTCTTAAAAACTTTAATAGATTTTTAATTAAATTATAATTAAATATTAGCAAATATAATAAAATATCAATCAAATTCAATTAAAATTTCTAAAGAATTATATAAGAAAAATAAAGAATTCTTAGAGATCTTTTTAAGAAATCATAAAGAAATAACATAAAAATTCAAAAAATATATGTATATATATATATATATATATACATTTATTTATTTGTTTATTTATTTATTTATTTATTTATTTGTTTATTTATTTATTTATTTATTTATTTATATTTATATATATAAAAATAGAAATCTTAATAAAATACTAAAATAAAAATCTTAATTAAATTCTAGTCAAAATTTAGTCAAACCTTGATCAAACTTTAGTCAAAATTTAGTCAAATCTTAGTCAAACCTTTATTAAATCCTATTCAATTCCTAAATAAGTCCTAACCAAATCCTAAAAAAATCCTAATCAAACTCCAAAAAAATCCTAATCAAATCCCAATCAAATCTTAAATAAGCTCTAACCAAATCCTAAACAAATCCTAGACAAATCCTAGTCAAATCATAATCAAGCCCTAATCAAATCCTAAATATGCCTTAACCAAATCCTAGACAAATCCTAGATAAACTTTAATCAAATCCTAATCAAATCCTAACCTAAATCAAACCTTAAATCTTAACCAAATCCTAATTAAATCCTAAACCAAACCCTAAATAAATCCTAACTTAAACCAAATCCTAAATCAAATCCTAAATCATAATCAAATTCTAACTAAATCTTAACTAAACCATAGTCAAATCCTAATCAAATCCTAACCAAATCCTAAAAAAATCCTTACCAAATCTTAATCAAATCCTAATCAAATCCTAAAAAATTCCAAACCAAATCCTAACCAAACCCTAATCAATTCCAAGTAATTCCTACAACAAATTTATATCTCAATAACTAATGAATGAACCATTGATTTTAACTCAAAATTTGTGTACCTCTTAAAAATTAAGTTGACAACAAGCACAAAAAATTTGAAGAAGATCGAACTCACCAAAAAGAAGATCAATCCTAAAATCTACTCAAGTGATGGCCGCTCTCCTATTCTAATCTGAATGATAAAACTCTAGTACCAAAATCTCTCTTTTAAATTTTTTGATCATTATTAAATTTCATAAATATATATCAAATTAAGTCTACTACCCATATACTTAATTTTCACTCCAATCCAATTAGTAGAGTGCAAGAAATCTTAGAAACTCTCACTATATCTAAAACTCTATTTTTTGAGATCTTAATGCACTTAAACCTCAATAATCATCAATTCAATTCTCTTATTAATTACTATAATTAGTAGATTAATTTACTAATTAATTTTGAGCTCAAAATTACAGTATATATTGAACACATATGTATCTAAAAACCCTTATAATTTTAACCATAGATCTATTACCAAACTAATGATATTTTTTAAAAAGTAGCACCTATTTTATTTCACAAATTCAAAGTCACCCAAAACAAACCCTGACTTTGCAAAGCTCTTACAAAGTCAATACACACTCAAATCACTTCGAATCAATTTTCAAAGAAATATCATTAAGTAAGCTCTTAGAATGTTCTCTTCGATCTCCAAAAGAATCCCAGAATTATAGTCGAGGCTTAGTTTTGTGCCTCTAGGTCTGATTTTTCAACCCTAGTTAGTAATCAGTCCTCTCTAGGTATCAACTCTTGGGTTTCTAATATAATTTTTTCCAAAAACTACTTTAAACTTCTTTCTAAAGGTACTTATATTGTTTATTTTTCAAATCTATCTTATTTTGTTTTATTTATGGTCCTACAAAGTAAATAGAAGCCTATTTTGTAAAAAAGTAGCATTAGCACTTTTAATTTTTTTACCCCTTGATTATTATCTATTCTTCTAAGATAATTTTTTTCAATATATTTGAAATAAGATCTTCAAAAATATGGTATTTTTTCACCTTTTTATCTATTAGCCATTTTACATCACGACACCACTCCTCGTGGAACTTGTTACTAAAAAAGGAGATAATGTCATGGATATACACATATAAATCAATAATTACCTATATGATTAGATAAAAGTAGATAAAAGTAGATTAATTACATAATATCTTCTATAAAAGCTTCCTAGAAGCTTTATACATGCTACTTTGATTTTATAGATGTCTATAATTGACTTTTTAGATTAGAAACGTGGTCAACAAGTTAGCCATGTGCCACACATGTTGGTAGCTTAAAGAACAAGCTAATTATGTGGCCTACATGTAGAAAAATTGCCTTGTAAGCTAAGGCATATGTCTTGTAAAGTCAACACATATTAGAGGTCCTATAGAACATTATTACAAAGCTCCTAGTTAGATAGTATATATAGAGGCAAGAGTAAAGCCCTCTTCACTCTTGTCAACTCCTTTCTTGATTCTAGTCTAGATTTAAGAGTCTCTAGTTTCCTTGTCATTTGGCAATAGCCATTTCAATTTCTTTTTTAATATACATACTACTTTATTTCTATTTTTTTACTTTTCTTTTGATACAAATTTCTCAAGTTTATGCATCTTCTTCCAATTCATATTCTTGATAGTACAACATCAAAATATTTTATTATATAGTACAAAATCAAAATATTAGGTGATAGAAATACTATAGTCTTTTTTTTTCTTATTTATAAAATAATTCAAAATTCAAAACCGTGTTTAGAGAAATAAAAAATTTAAATTAAGAATCTACAAATGTTTCAAATGATTGTTTTTAATTATGTACAAAAAAAACTATATTATAAAGTATAAAGACTTACTTGATAAATTCTATTCAACACATATATAAAAAAGTAATAAAAATACAAACAATATGTTTTAGAAATATTCAAAACATCTTTATGTTGCAGATAGGTATAATTTTATTTCTTACACATAATACAATTGCAAATATTTTAAGTTTGTTTTGCTTACATGCTAAATTTTCACAATGTGCATTTATATACATTAGATTTTATTAAACATTCTTCTATTTCTAATATTATGTATTATAAAATATCTTTTAATACTTTATATATTTTATAGTTAATTATTTTAGTTAACTAGTTTTTTATTATTTTGAAATTTGATTAAATTCATTAATTCTCCTTCCTCAATTTCTTATTTAGTTCACAATAAAATTTCTTTTTACAAATAAATTTTGTAAAAATATGATATTCAGCAAAAGAATAATAAAACATAAAAAAATGGTTTTATTTTTATTTTGAAAATATCAAATGTTTAAAATTTCATTTATATTGTCCAAGCATATATTTCAAACAACATAGGTAGAATTCAAGTCACTTCTAAAAAATATATAATTAAGTACTTTAAATGGTTTAAAAGAATTATATATATATATATATATATATATATATAATTCAATTTAATTAATGCTTTTTGATTGAAGACATAAAAACATGTTGACTTGTATTGAAAAGGCCCTCATCTGTTCATCAATCAAATCAAGTCTTGTTTTCTTGTTCTTAAAATTTTGATTTCTTGAAAATAAATCTATTTAAAGTACTTGATTTTATCCAAAATCTGAATTTATGCATTGGAGGCATTATATGTATTTTTTAATATTTGCTGAACATAGACATATACAAAAAAAAAGTTCAAAAAGTAGAATATTATATAGAAATATAAAAACAAGGTTTTTGTATGCTATTGTATTATAGTAATTTTATAAATAAATTATTTAAGTTTTCTTTTCTTTAATTTTCTAGATAGAAAGGATGATCTATAGTATCATTTTTGTTTTTTTATGGTGAAATATGGTTTCTAATTACTATTTGGCTCCAACAAATCTATTATATTTTGTATTTAAGATTTTATTATTTATATTGTAATCAAAAATCCAATGTGTTTATATTTACATGCATAATTAACGCTAAAATCTATAGAAGTTGTTTTGGAGGGTAGGTGTTTTTTTAATGATATATTTTGATTAACAAATACATATATATATATATATATATATATATATATATGTATATGTATAGTTTTAGGATAATTTAAATTAAGAAAATTTTGTAAATTAGAAATCTCTACAATTTTTTTAAGAAGGCAGTAGCACATGAATATGCAACATAAAAAATAATACATATTGCATAGCTACTATAAAATTTAACCAATAAAATTTTAGATAACAAATAAATTGTAGATATATATATATATATATATATATATATATATATATAATATTAACTTGTAAGATTAAAAAATATGATGTAATTATTGTAATTTAATGATTTTTTGTAAAATAAAAATTCCATTGCATTCACATATGATTGATATTTATGAATGCATAAAAATTCAATTGATTAATGCACAACAGATGTTACAGAATGACAATAAAAAAATTGAATTAGAATTAAACAAATTACACAATATTAATTGCAATAAATTAAAAGCTATTTAACTTTTATTGTTATTATGTTGCCTCTGTACTGTTTAATAATAAGCTACAAGCGGTAATAAAGAATTGAATAGTATGATAATTATAGAACAACTGCATTGAAAAGTGGAAAAAAAAAAATATTAAAATAACTGTCCATTCCAAATGTGTACGAAACAAAAATAGAGTAAATTATGTAATCAATCTTCTGACTCTATTTTGGAAGCATTACCATTTGGAAATAGTATGTAATAAGAAGATGCAACAAAATAAACCATTTTTTATTATTCTAATTATAAATACAACAATTCATATCTTAATCCTAAAATCTACTATAAACAAAAAAATACAAAAAAAATAACTTAATCTTAATTCTTATTATGGTTTCTTTTTTTTTTTTTTTTGTAAATATCACCTCCTAAGGTGTACCTACTACAAATTCCCAAAAAACAACATTGTTCATGCCATGTAAAAAAATGTATATTCCATCTCATCTAGTCTTTTAAAGAAAATTGGATCAATTTTCCCAAGTACAAAACATACTAAAACATCTAGATTTCTTCTAAATAAAGACACCAACAATCCTACTAAAGATCCTCTTAAGGGTCAATTGAAATAAAATACAAAATTGGGGCATGGTGGAGACGCGACCGTTTTAGGGCAAGTTGCATCCCCCTCTCGGGAAGTAATGTTTGAAAGTAGACCTTAAATGTTCTTCTTTTGTGGCCGTCGTCGTCGTCTGTTCGAGTACATTGCAAAAACCAGTTTAAATCCACGTGTAGTTGCGACCTCAAGATCCTGATATCAAATGTGGATGCCGCGGAGCCGATCTTGCACGCCGCAATCAAGCTTCGTCGGAGCTTTAAGTCGCATGATGGTGCCAATCTCGTGAAATGGCACCGTGTTTTGATGAATGGGAGAGAGAGAGAGAGAGAGAGACCTTCTCTCACGCGGTTGCAGCTTGTCTTGCTTTGAATGTGATTTGAATGTGCTTACTTTGCGGGGGAGAGGGGTGTCATCTCGTGATCACACCAGGAACAAGCAATCTATGCGTTTGTACTTCTGGGTCTTCAGCTAAAAACCCTAGACCCGCTCCTTCAATTCACTCGTCCGCCCAAGAATTAATGGGTATCGACTTCATGTGTGTTGGATTACGTCGGGGTAAGGGAATCGTAAGTAATGGAAATCTCTCGTCGAGATCGTGCTCATTGTGAGATTCGATCCGTTGTGCTGGGCATTTTGTGGATTTTTAGGGCTCCGACACCGCTATTGCCATCAGTCGAGGCCGTTGGGTGAAAATGCTTTATGACGATTTTCCCGTTAGAGCTAACCACGGGTGATGGGTGAGCAATCAGTAGTAATAGCTCATGAGTCATTCCGCATGAGTAATGTTAGAATGGCTCGTCTGCAGTGCGACTGCCGTGATGGGTTCGTTGGATAAAAACAAAATCCCCCACTTCTTAGTGCCAGTACAAAAACACTTTTAAATGCTAGCGTGCTATTTTTGGCAACCTTGCAACTTCAAAGAGCTTCACTTTTGCAATCCGTATCTAAGCAAGCCGATTCTGCAGGTCCAGGTTTTAAGTTCAAACTTCTGACAATTCTAGTTATACCACTTTTCAGAAGGCCAACTATGCTTCGGCATGGAAGTTGCCTGCGAAAGTGACCAGGGTGACTCGTGAATGCATTTCAACAACGAAGAGTTGCGGATGCGGAATAAACACAGTTTTCCAATTTTGACTCAGTCAATTCTCCGAATTTCATGGCGATGTGACTTACGGCTGTTGCATTCACGTAAGTGCTTCCCAAGCCTTTAAGATATAAAAGAAACACCTCCATGTAAATGTAATTGCGAAAGGTCCTCGTGATGAAAGTCTACCCCAGAAGCCACACCTCGATTTGTAGCATTGAAGTTATCATTCACGGTAAACATGACCTAAGAGCTTCGGTATTTACTTCCAATATACTGTATGCTGTCGTTGTAATGTCAGATGTGAGGACACAATTTGAGTGCAGATTCTTCTGGAAATAGGGTTTGAATGAGTCCTGAGTACAGTTGCCTAATCTTGTCGTCACTGCACAACTCCTCGCGTGTTTCTTCCAATGTCTCTCTCTCTCTCTCTCTCTCACTCTCTCACTCTCACTCTCTCTGGTTTCAATCAAGGGACTGTTTCGAGAAAGCACGGGAATGAAAACTCATGTGCCTGGGCAGACGAACAAAGCAAGACAATTATACAGCCACAAGGATCCTCTGCAGTGCAAATACTACCATAATGATTCTCTGCAGACAGGATTTCTATTTCTTTCTGTTTCATCTACACACAAATACAGGTATCGTCAGTTGCACAAAAATGTTTAGATAGATATATATATATATATATATATATATTATAAAATCTCTAATTGTTAATGGCCAAAAGATGGAAGCGTGTTAACTGAAATGTAGGAGTTAGCCCTAATTGTTTATATAGGTTGTTTTTGTTTAAGTTTTTTTTTTTTTTTTTTTTTTGGATATTTTGGTTTTTATTTTTATTGGCTATCAATTCAATTCCAAATTATTTATTTTGCATCAATTTTTTTTGAATTTTTTTTCCCATTTTCTAGCAATAATGGTTTCTTAGAATTATAAAAGAACTTTTTTTAATATTATTTTTATAATTTATAATACTTAACTAAAATTTATGTTAAATTTTAACTAAAAACCAAGCTCTTTCTTTTGAATTTATTTCATTTCTTTCAACTTTCTACTATAAAATGGTTTCCTTTTTAAGAAAGAATTATGTTTTGCAAGTGTTTTTAACTTGGTGCAACAATTTATAGTCAAATATGTTATATTGCCAACTGATTCATTTAGATAAATTAATAAATTTTAGTAAATTGGAGTACTATGTCAACAATTCTTAAGTTAGGATTTTTTTTAAATAATATTCTTTTTTAGATTCTGTATCTCATACATACTTTCTAAAATTGGTTGTGTGTTTGGTGGCATCATGCAAAATCTTACTCTTCTAAAAATCCATGACTATTGATTTGTTTCATATATGTCAAAGTGATATAATTTTATTTTTTTATTTTTGTTGTATTACATATTTAGTCATTTTAATTTCATATAATGTTAAAACCATCTATTGTAGTTTTTGTCAAACATTGATGAATCTTCATAACAAATAAAAAAATTAAACCATTCTAGTATCCAACTTTATTAAAAACTTTAATATAATATATATTGTCACGAACATATGCATGTAAGCTAGTAATTACATGTATAAATAGATAGAAGTAAATAAAAGTATATAAAAGTAAGTTTATTTTATAATATTTGCTATAGAAGCTTCATAAATGTTGCTTTGACTTTATATGTGTCTTTAATTGACTTTTTGGATTAGAAACGAGGCCAACAAGTTGGCCATGTGCCACACATATTGTTAGTTTGAAGACCAAGCTAACTATGTGGCCCACACATAGAAAAACTTGCCTTGTAAGTCAAGGCATGTGTCCTACAAAATCAACACATATTAGAGGTCCTATAGAACATTGTCACGTAGTCTCTAGTTAGATAATATATATAGAAACAAGAGTAAAGCCCTCTTCACTCTTGTCAACTCCTTTCTTGCTTCCAGTCTAGTTTCAAGGATCTCTAGTTTTCTTGTCTTTTGGCAATAGCCATTCCAGTTTCTTTTTTAATATACATATTGAATTATTTTTATTTTGTCATCTTTTTTTGAGAAAAGTATCACTTCTTTATTTATTTTTATCAAGTTCTTGTCCTTAACAGATTGACAAGAATACACTTAAAATATCAAAGCTTTGTCTAATCTTGATTAAGAGTGGATTACCTCTTTCTCTTGATAAGACATAAGCATATTAGAAGTTGCAGATTACCCTCTTTTAAACTGCTATTGTTATTAGTATTTTCTTTGTTATCAAGTCCTCTTTTCTATTTGTCTTAAGCGATATTAGACATCTTTTTTTTCTAAGTGTTATCATGGCAGAACTTGCTGAAATGAAGAATACAATGGCACAAATGCAAGAGCAATTGAAGGAATTAATGCTTGCAATACATCAACTCAATTTACCACCACAAGGAGCAACAAGATTGGCAAGAAGTGAAGATATAGAATGATTGAAGCTACTTCAATATCTGCACCAAATCATGTCTCTTTTCCTATAGTGGAACGTCCTTCCAATATTAGAGAACCTAGAATTGTCCTACTCGAGAAGTTTGATGGGACCAAATCAAAGTTTAGAGGTTTTATCAATCAAATACAACTTGTGATTGAACTTCAACTCCAAAGCTATCCAACTCCAAGATCGCAAGTTATATTCATTAGTACGCTTCTTTCAGGTTCGGCATTATCATGGTTTTCATCTTTTCTTGAACGATGAGATCCAATACTGGATAATTTGGAGGCTTTTTTGATAGAGTTTTAATCCATGTATGAAGAACATGATGTAATTCATGTTACAACCTACAAGATCTATATTTTACGACAAGGCAATCGATAAATAATATTGCACGCTTTACAGTTTTGACAACTTGTAACTGATATCAAGTTGGATGATGCTGCACTTGTTAGCTAATTCCTCTATAAATTATAATATGAGGTAAAAAAATTAATGCTCAACATATTTGATCCTCAAACATTGATCAAGCAATTGACTTTGCTGTGAAGTGCAACAATCATCTTTTTGAATTTCAATCTCAGAGTTGTACAAGTGGACCTCAACGTTACTATAATTCAATGGCAATACCAACATCTCTTCAAAACATATATTCGAAAGTAGAGGATATACAAATTGATGCAGTACATTTCAAACCTCTTATTGAGCAAGAAAAGACTCGTTATCGTTAAGAAGGATTGTGCTTATATTGTGGAGAGCCTAAGTACACTACTCACTATTGCCCAAAGAAGTGAGGCAACTATAAAATGAAGAATACAGCTATCAAAGAAGATAATATGTCAAAAAATAAGTTTGTCCATTTACAATAAGGACCGTGCAATTGAAACCTTGTACAATACCTAATGAAGGTCTTATTCTCTCCTCAAAACCTTCTTCTTGTTTTATGATAAATGTTATTTTTGGACCTAAACATCACATTGCCTTTGTCTTGTTAGATTTAGGAGCCTCAGCATGTTTCTTAGATGAAGAATTTGCTAAAAGACATAGCATACTTTTAGTGAAGAAAACTAAACTTATTCATATAGAAGTCATAGATGGTAGTCCATTGTCTTTAGGACATGTTACTCATGAAATCCTTCCTATAGAAGTAGCAACTAATGGTCATAGTAGCTTTGTAATATTTCATATCATTAGATCTCCATCTAATCCAATCATTTTAGGCTTACCATGGCTAGAAAAATATAATCCTAAAATAGATTGGACTTCTCATAGTCTTAATTTTTTTGAAAGTATAACTAAGAGTGTAGTTAATCAAGTAGAAAGTCATAAGTCTAGTACAATTAAATCTGTATTTATAGGTGTAAGAGCTTTCTTGCATGATACAAAAAAAGGAACACCTTGTGTCATTTATGCCACACCTGTTTCTACTGGTAGAAAGACTTCAAGTGCCATTCCAAGTCAATATCAAGATTTTCAAGATATATTTGAGAAAAAAAATGTGAATATTCTTCCAAAATATCATTCCTATGACTGCTCAATTGATCTTTAAGAAGGAGCTTAACCACCATTTGAAACAATTTATAATTTATCAAAAAATGAGTTGGCTGAACTCAAGGAGTATATTAAAGAAAATCTGGCCAAGAACTTTATACGCCATTCCAAATCTCCAACATCAGCTCCAATTTTATTTGTGAAGAAAAAAGATGGATCATTGCGGATGTATGTCGATTATTGAGGATTCAACAAAATCACCATCAAGAATAGGTACCCGCTACCTTTGATATCTAAACTCCTTCATCAATTGAATTAAGATATGATTTATACAAAAATAGATCTACAAGGACTTCAATGGAATCAAGAAGTGGAAGTAGCATTTGAAGCTTTGAATACAACCTTTGTTTTTGCACGAATCTTGTATCGCATCAATTTTTTTGAACGAATTTTTATGGAAATAGATGCATCACACTTTGCTTTGGATGTCATATTGTCACAAATGAGGACAGATGATAAACTTCATCTAGTAGCTTTTCATTCCAGAAAATTTTCAGCCGCCGAGATCAACTACGAGATCCACAACAAAGAACTTCATGCAATCGTGGATTTGTTTCAAGAATGGCACCATTATCTAGAAGGTGCTCTTAGCTCAGTCACCATATATACGGATCACAAGAAACTTGAATATTTTATATTAGCACATGTTTTGAATCATCGCCAAGCCCGTTGAAGTACGTCTTTGTCGAGATTCGAATTTAAGATCACTTATCGACTAGGAAAATAATAAGGTTTTTCAGATGCACTGTCTAGACGATCTTATCTTATACTAAAAGAACGAGATATTGCTTTTGATCAACAACAAATAATTCTCTTGGAACCAAAGCATCTTCATTTTTGAGCAATGAAATCAACAATCTACTATATTCTGAGAGACATCAATAGGTTCCACAAGGTGAAGCTTGATTACGTGTTCTTTAAGCTCATCATGACTTTCTAATAGTATGACATTTTGGGTATAATAAAACTTTGGAATTAATATCCATGGATTTTTAGTGGCCCCAAATGTGAAAAGCAGTCAAAGTTTTTGTATAATCTTGTGATGTTTGTTCAAGATCAAAAACTCCTTGTCATTGACCTTACAAACTTCTGCAGCCATTATCCATTCTAGAACAACCATGGTCTTCTGTTTCTATGGATTTCATCATGGATCTTTCAATCTCAAGTTCTTATGACTCCATATTTGTGATAGTAGATCATTTTACGAAGATGGCACATTTTATACCATGTATAAAATCCATCACAAGTGAAGAAACAACTAAGCTCTTTCTTCACAATATCTATTGCTATCATGAATTACTCAAGGATATTATATCAAAAAGGAGAACTTAGTTTGTATCAAGATTTTGGGGGACTCTTTTCAAGATTCTAAAAGTAGATATAAAACTATCTTCGTCATTCCATCCTCAAACTGATGGACAAACGAAGTGTGTTAATCAAATTTTGGAGCAGTATTTAAGATGTACCATCAACTACCAACAATATGATTGGACAATTCTTTTACCATTGGTAGAGTTTGTTTACAATAACACAATACATTCTTCTACAAAACAAACACCTTTCTTTGCCAATTATGGTTATCATCAACAACTTGATATTTTTGACTTTTCAAAAGTTGATAATCCTGGGGCAAAAAATTTGGCAATTCATTTATCAGAGCTACATGCAACAATGAAGGTGCAGTTAAAAGAAGCTCAAGAACAAGAAAAGATCAATGCGGATGCCTATCAAAAGGAACAATCACCATTCCACATGGGTGATAAGGTATAGTTACTTAATCACAATATCAAGACCACTCGTCGTTGTGACAACTTAGACTCTCGAAGGCTTCGACCATTTTCTATTTCTGCACAAATCAGTCCAATTGCATATCATTTACACCTATCAAAATCAATAAAAATCCATCTAGTATTCCACATGTCTCTTCTTGAACCATACAAGACAATGGACATATCAAAAAAAAAACAAGCTCCACCTCCTCCTATAGAAGTAGACAATAATGAAGAGTTCGAAGCAGAAGAAGTCTTAGATTCAAGGTGGCGCAAAAATAAATTGAAATATCTTATCCATTGATGTGGATATGATATTAGTGAATGCACATGAGAGTCAATAAAGAATCTTTTAAATGCAGTAAAGGCGGTACATGCTTTTCATGGACGACATCCATCAAAATCAAGATGAAAACCTTTTTTATAAAAGAAACAAGATTTAGGCAAGATAACATTCTACTTTCAATCCTTGTTTGTAGCTTCTTTGTAATTGTGTCATTGAGAAGATGGAGAATCAATAACCAGCGGATTCAACTCAAGAGCCTTCATTTGTTGATTTATCAAACAAGACATTACAATTGTCACAACCTTCAAGACGATGCAATTGAGATGAAGATCTTTAAGAACGACATGTTTTTCCTCAAATACATGGTGAAATATAATGTGTTTGATATCTCAACTTTGGAAGGAATTCTTGATGTTTGGTGATTTTATTAGAGGTAGGAACAACTCTTGATGGTGTTTCAAATGTTTTATTTGAAGGAAGTTATGAAGGCCTCAACAACAATCAAATAATTGGGTGGTCTTTGCACCCTAGTATGAGACACTATCGATGGTTGAGAGGCCTTATCAATCATCTTCGAAGAGAACAAAGATTAGAGTATGTCGCAAATACAATTCATGTCACGGACATATGCATGTAAGCTAGTAATTATATATATAATTAGGTAGAAGTAAGTAAAAGTAGATAAAAGTAAGTTAATTCTATAATATTTATTATGAAAGCTTCTTAGAAGCCTTATAGATACTACTTTGACTTTATAGGTGTCTTTAATTGACTTTTTGGATTAGAAACGTGGTCAACAAGTTGGCCATGTATCACACATGTTGTTAGCTTGAAGACCAAGCTACCTATATGGCCCATACGTAGAAAAACTTGTCTTGTAAGTCAAGGCATGTGTCCTACAAAGTCAACTCATATTGGAGGTCTTATAGAACATTGCCACGTAGCCCTTAGTTAGATAGTATATATAGAGACATGAATGAAGCTTTCTTCACTCTTGTCAACTCCTTTCTTGCTTCTAATCTAGTTTCAAGGATCTCTAATTTTTTTGGCTTTTGGCAATAGCCATTCCAGTTTCTTTCTTAATATACATATTAAGTTATTTTTATTTTTTCATCTTTTTTTGAAAGAATTCTCATTTGTTTATTTATTTTTATTACATTCTTGTCCTTGACAATTCATCGCATCATAAATTTCCTCAACATATGCTAATCGCTCCTCGTGGAACTCGTTCCTAGAAGAAGAGATAATGTCATGAACATATGTATGTAAGCCAATAATTACATGTATAAATAGATAGAAGTAAATAAAAATAAGTAAAAGTAAGTTAATTCAATAATATTTGCTATGAAAGCTTTCTAGAAGTTTCATAGATATTGCTTTGACTTTATAGGTATCTTTAATTGACTTTTTAGATTAAAAACGTGGTCAATAAGTTAGCCATGTATAACATATGTTGTTAGCTTGAAGACCAAGCTAATTATGTGGCCTACACATAGAAAAACTTGCCTTGTAAGTCAAGGCATGTGTCCTACAAAGTCAACACATATTCGAGGTCCTATAGAACATCATCATGTAGTCTCTAGTTAGATAGTATATATAGAGACGAGAGTGAAGCTCTCTTCACTCTTCTCAATTCTTTTCTTGTTTCTAGTCTAGTTTCAAGGATCTCTACTTTTCTTGTCTTTTGGCAATAGCCATTCCAGTTTCTTTCTTAATATACATATTGAGTTATTTCTATTTTGTCATCTTTCTTTGAAAAAAGACTCACTTGTTTATTTATTTTTACATATATATATATATATATATATATATATATATATATATTATTATCACTTAAATCAATTAGGATCATATATAGGATTTAATCAAATGATACAATTAAACATTAAGTCTTTATTATACTCATTATAATATAAAAATGATATTTTTAGTTCATATATATATATATATATAATTTACTAGATAAGCAATAGTTTGATTTGTTGAATATAATTTTAAATAGATAAATATCTTTTATCTATTCTAACCTTAGTTTAGTTTAAAATGCAAGCACAATATGTTAATATATAAGAAAGTAATAATTTTTTTATTATTATTATTCATAAATGGCTACTAATTCTTTATCGATAACTTTAAAGTTTTATAGCCTTCTAGGTATAATATATATCTCTTGTTGTAGTTGATATTTCTCAATTGTTTAATTTTATGTCTCTTTGTTTTAAATTAAGATTCTAATTCTTAGATAATTGAATCATTTTCTTATATTTATAGAAATATTTAAAATTATGAATAATGATAATTTAATACTTTTCTATTATACAAAGATCTAATTTTTCTTCTACACCAATATTAATTACATGCATAATTAATTTTTGTTTAAGCTATATATTAGGTTTATTATCTTTAGAAATTATACCATTGTTTGTGTATTTTAATATAATTTTTTTTTGTTCTAGCCAACTGGACATAATTAATTTTTTTGTGGCCAATTAATGGCCAATTTTTGATTGATTGTATAACCTTTTACTTCAAATGAACAATAAAAGCTTTAAAAGTATAACTAAAAAATAAAATGGATGATAAATACACAAAACGTACACTAATTAACAATTCATTGTAATTTATTCTGATCCATAATATAAAATGTGTAAATGTGTTAATTATTTCATTTTATGCATTCATAATAATTAGCATATTTTAACAGCAATGCAAAAATTACTGTTGAAGCTTGCTTGCAAAATAAAATTAGTTTGTGTTTATGCAATTTTAGATATAGACCATCTAATAGATCTTCATGGAGACCATATTGCAAGATGATTTCCATTTAGATTAACCATCTAAATAAAGATTTTAAGAAAAACCCCATTAATACGTAGCGTCATTTTGGCTAATTGTGACGTGGGTGTCAACATTGCTCATATACAACCCTGAAGCGCATATTATTTCAATGAGCAGTCTGGAAGTCACTGTCACAGAGTACACTTACATCAGACAGTATTACGTCCACAACGAGTGATTTGGATGTGTTGTTCCTGCGGACGGGTGCTTGCACAATCATCCACAGTCGAATCAGTGAAAGGATTGTCACAAACCACTACCACACCCCACCTTTCGTCCCAATTCAATGTTGCCAAATGAATCCCAATCCCAATCCCTATACATTCTTGCACTCCAAGCAAATGTCCAACCAAATCAGGTTTATTGTTCAAAGATACTCCATTGGCGGTGCGGATGCATTTCCAGAGTCTGTCCTGGCTGTAAGTGTCCTGCCTGCCACTTACAAACAGGACACTTTTCTGCAGCCACCACTAAAACACGCTGAGGGTAGTTTCTGTACAGAGGATTGGTTTACAAATGCTAGGTTATGGAACTAATTACTTCACGCTCGTGAATTGCGCTCAATCAGCATGATCTAATGCTTCTAAAACATGACATGCCCATTGCTATTGGTCTGTTGCCTCAGCTTCCACCATCCCACAACAGCACAAGTAATCTACTAATGGACTACATCAAATTGGCGTTGCCGGGAAATGGAGCGAAGGTCGATGATCATAGCACAAACTGTGGCGGAAAAGAGAATCTTGGGCTGCCTTGCGACTCGAGCTTCGGGAAGTAACTGTCAGACATACTTTGTTATTAGGTAATAATGAGACCGATGCTCTCAGTTATTCAAGCGCGGCACATTCCTTGGTACGGGTTGCCGGGACGAGGCATCGGCTCTGTTTCTCATGAAAACGGGGCGTGATTTTTCTCATATAGAGCACCATCCAAGGAATTAGGGCGGTTGCAATGTGCCGCAATTCATCCTTTCAAATAGTGAACGTAGTTTCGTATAACCTCGCAAACATTAGACGTCTTGTTATTGTACACCTGCAATGAGCATGTAGCAAAACAAATGAGGTCTGGCACCAAGATGACACAATTTCATGAAAATAGTGGTGTTGTTAAACACCATTTGAATGCACACCACGCAGTCACCCCTCCTATCAAGCCCGCTCTCCTCTGATACGGCGAGCGAGTTGGATATCCTTCGGCATAATCGTCACCCGCTTCGCATGAATGGCGCACAGGTTGGTATCCTCAAACAAACCAACCAAATACGCCTCCGAAGCTTCCTGCAAGGCCAGCACAGCTGAGCTCTGAAACCGGAGATCCGTCTTGAAGTCCTGCGCAATCTCACGCACCAACCGCTGGAAAGGCAGCTTGCGAATCAACAACTCCGTCGACTTCTGGTACTTGCGGATCTCACGAAGAGCCACCGTCCCGGGCCTGTAGCGGTGAGGCTTCTTCACACCTCCAGTCGCCGGCGCAGACTTCCGAGCCGCCTTGGTTGCAAGCTGCTTACGGGGCGCCTTGCCACCAGTAGACTTCCTAGCGGTCTGCTTGGTACGCGCCATAGCTGAAGTATCCCGAACCCAACGAAACGAGAAGAAAAGTGAAGGACACAAACAACCAACTACGCACACACGAGTAGCGTTCAAAGCCTGTGTGTACACCGTTACCTAGAGACAGTCTGCAACAACGACACGCTACCGATACAGCTCATAGAAGGTATTCTGCTATATGGTGAAAGACGACCATGCGCGCGGAAATTTTAGGGCGGGAATTTCGAAATTGGGATTTGGGGCGTGGGCGGGGGGGTGTTGACGGTCTCTGTTCCCCTGTTGGCGTTGGCGCCAACTGTGAGCTAGTTCTCGGGGTCCATGTCAGATCGAGCATCGCATCGCGACAACTTCATTCATCCATCAATTCATCTCTCCATCAATTAATTCATTCGTCCTGTCTCAGCAAAAAGATAACATACACCCGTATACCTATCATCCATCTAATGGATTTGAATTCTCATCTGCTTCAACGAAATTGCTTCCCCTCACAATTAGGCAGACCCTGAAGCAACATCTGGCAGGGAGCCCCTTCCGATGTGATTGCTTCCAGATTTTCGAAAAGGACTGCCCTCTCTCTCTCTTTCCATTTGAAAATGAGGGGAGTGTGTCAGATCCCTTTACCGCGTCCAAAGCCTCATTCTTTACCGTGTCTCTCTCTCTCTCCTCCCTCTTTGTTTGTGGTTTTGATGTCTGGGGCCCATTTTTTCTCTAGTTGATCTGTTGCTTTGTGGATTGTGTTGTCACTTTTCTAACCAATGGGTGATGATGCCATAAGCCCTGGAGGGCGAAAAAAAGGAATAAAGTAGGTGTAATGAGGGAATTGAAGATTACATAGTATTACAGGATGGAAAAAAGGATGTCAGACAAAAAAAAAGGGGGGGGGGAGTCTACAACAAACACTTAAATTTTATCACTTGATAGCTGTTGAATTGATGTGCATAAACTCTTATTCCTTAATAACAATGAATAGAAATAGAGAGTGGAAACAGTGAGTGGAAATTTTTATATTTGTTCTATATATATTATTTATTTATTTATTTACTTATTAACACCTTGCATCGTTATATACTGATTTGATAGAAACATTGGAATATATATAGGGAAATGTTAAAATGACCCAAGTTTATGTTAAATTGACCCACATGTCTAAACCATCATTGCACCTCTTCAGCCCCATCCCCGTTCCCCTCGTTCCCACAACCCCCATCCCTGGCTCCAACCCCCCAGCCCCGTCCTCGTTGTGGCGACTTCATTGCATGAAATTCATGGGTCTTGTACACACTTGTCTGGAGGAAATTCAGGGCGGCTCAGCAAAGCTGCAGAATTTGGGTCTTGCAATTGTATCAGATCATGCGGATCGTGAGCACAAATTCATTAACCGAAACAGAAGACTTGACAAATTAAATTATGGAGAAAATTGAGGCAGAAGAGTTCAAGTACCTGCAAAAAAAGTGCAAAATAAAAATTCAAACGAAAGGTTTTGAAGGATTATGATTCTCCCTCAGATTTGAATTTGCCTGAGTTGCAATCGTTGTATTGACGCTATTTTTTTTCTTTTTTTTTTTTCTTTTTTTTTTTTTTTCTCTGTCGGTTTATTTGTTGGTATACGCAATGCAGTGTGTTCCTTTCTATTCGAGCTAGGGCTTTGGGTTTATGAGACTTTCGAACCGAGTGCTGGGTATTTGGAATCTCCAAGCTAAGTGGCTGAGACCCTCTCGCCCACCCACGAAATGAGTTTGTTTTAGTGGACTTCATGATGGGGCGAGCTAGAAGCAAATCAAGTGCTCAGTATCCCATTTTTACGTGATCTGCCTCAGCGCCATATTCGTGGTGACAATGTTAATGCTTACGTTCCGATTTCTTCATATGGAGAATCCTGCAAGCTACTCAGATCTAGTTTCAAGTCTCGCAACAAGGACTTTGAGGCACAGGTAAGCTACATCTTTCAGAGTTTAATTTATGTGTAGTGTATTTCCTGCCCATGATGCCTTCGAATGAGCGACCATTCCGCAGACTTTTGAGTCTAGACGATTACAACGAAGTTAAGGATTTTGCTTGGATGGGTCGGAGATATAATTTTCGTGACAGTCTTTTAGTAGGCAATGGTGGCTCTGTTGCGAGAAAGCATTTAAATGGATCAAGAAGTTATTTCATTCGGACTCAAACCTCTTGAGAACTAGACATATATGATGTCATCGAGTTGATGTGCGGTGCAAACTTTCAATCGGGGCCGTTGCTGCTATCGATGATCTTGGAGCCGAGAACTGGACGTGTACAGGGGGTGGATTTTGAGTGTGGAAGCTTTTTGGCAGCTTGTGGTGGTGGCCCCATGAAGGAGAGAGGCGGAGGGAGGGAGAGAGAGAGAAAGCGAGCGAGAGCGACATGAATGGGTTTCAATCACCCGTCACCAATGTGTGCGGACTGTTTGAATCCGATTGTCGAGGGGGGTCCTTTGCTGAACCGCCCTAAAAAATTTCTAGCCGAGTGTGTAAATGTCTAGACCATGAATTTCACCCAGTGACGTCACCGAAACGAGGACGGAGCTAGGGACGGGGCTGCGGGAATAGGGAACGGGGGCTAAAGGAGTGCAATGATGGTTTAGACATGTGGGTCAATTTAACAAAAGCTTTGGTCATTTTAACATTTCTATGTGTATATATATATATATATATATATATGTAATATGTTCATATCTAACAATCATTACTTTAAACATAAAAAAAGTGTATGAAATGTTTAAGACTACTGAAAATATGAACTATCATGATGGTTCCGCATAAACCTGAAAATCTCAATCATAGAAACTTTAATATTGATTATATGACATTTTAAAAATTATGATAGAAACTTTAAAAAGTGATTAAGCATTCATCAAAGATTCTGGTGAATTTAAATATTGACTTGTACATGTAATATGGGTAAAAAACAATTGTGAGTTAAATTACTAACTTGAAGTAGAGTTTGAAACCCCTTTTATATATGTTGACAAGTATTTTTATATAAATAATAAAAATAAAAAGTAAAAAAGAGATCTTTTACATCCCACACATGAATACAACATACATTTAAAATGAAAAGAAAAGAAATGTCTTCTTAGTGATTATTATTCTTCTTGTTAGTGAAATGATAACAACATTTGAAATGCAAGCACATTAGCAACAGTGCTTTTTAGTGATTTAATATAATGAACAAGACAAACTGCAGAAACTAAGGGATTTTGGGCTGACCCAAATGTTATAGTCCTGTGCTCCAAAGAATAGCATTTTTATGGCCCTAACATGTTTCCTACGCTGTTTATTCTCTCTTTTTCCACAACAACATTGGAAGCACACAATCTTGTGTTCTCCACCACAACACAAGCTGTTAAAAAAGCCATCTCCCGTAGAACTTGGGTCAAGTGACGGAATCTGTGTATTGGAGACCCCACACTGATTCTGAAGTAATTTGAACTATATTTAAGCTTTAACCTTGGCCTTTTTTATAGTGGATGCTTGGAATTTTCCCCGCTACTGCCCGGATTCTGGACCCCGAAAAACAAGTTGGCTTAATTCGAGCCCATTTTGATTCCGGGCAGTTTAAGTGGATTGAAAAAAGTGCCACAAGTCGCAAGGGAACATCTAAGTCTCAATGGTTTCCGATGCTATTGAAGGGCTAAAGTCCATCTAATGCTGCAATTTTGTGTCATTTGTGCCCACAGTCTCCATCCAATGCCCACAACCTTTGACCATGTCTCTATTTTTTTCTACCTCACGGTAGATTCTCAACAACCCTAAAATTTTACCCTACATCCCTCAAAACTCAGGTCACACCCACAAACAACAAGTGGGTTTACAATTTGTGTTTAAGAGTGCTATGTGAGAGGATGTTGAAGGCAATCAATAGAGAGTACATTGCACAAGGACTTTAGAGCCAAAGAAACTCACAAGTTTGATGTAGATTCTGAACGGAACAATGTTTCAAATTTTGGATATACATGAAAGTATAATAAATATAGGAATAAATATATGAATTTGAATGGAGAAATCCTAAGTACAAATCTTCATGTGCAGTATCTTCATGTACAAATCTTCTGAGCACCCAACTGATTTGGGTGATAAGATACTATCAGCCATTTCCATTTGCTTGAAGCTTCACACGGTGATAGGGGCACTCGCAACTGTGTGTGAGTGTGTTTGTGTAGTGAACGTGGACATGCTTCGTTGCAGAGACAAATATAGGATGCTGATTTTGTAGCTCTGTGTTGCTTTTGCCTATAAAAGCTCGGCCATGGCAATGCGTGAGTGGCTGCGGTGGTTGTTGTGGACGAAGGGTGAAACGGCCCCGCTTAGTTGGGTACCGGGAGTGAAAATTGCGCTACTGTACAAGGAGAGGAAAAGGGGTCTCGTGAAGAAGGCGGTGGTGGTTTGAGGGAAGGTGCGCGCTGGTCATGGTCTGACTTTTCGCCGCTGTTGGGTTGAGCACCGCTCCAGCGAATCGGAATTTTGGCTCCTCTTCTTGCTCACCAGAGTCCAGACACCAAGTTTGTTGGCCGGCATCGCTCGAGGCGCGAATGAATGCAGCCTCCATATGCTTCATAATTGCCTAGTCGTGGAGTCTGAAGTTTTGATTGCTCTGGTGTTTGACTTCTGGGTGTTGATGGTATTGTTATTGCTGCCTCTCTCGTAGTTCCTGCTAGTTTTTTCTTTTTTGCGTTGTGGGCATGAGTGAGAGGGCAGTGGTTAGCGCTGACTTGTCGTGCTGCTTTGTCTGGTGGTGTGGAGTTTTGAACTGGGGTGAGTCCTCGAGAGAAGATGAGGGCGAGAAGAAGTGGGAGTATCGTGTGTCATTTGGTATTTGAGAAGACTTGAGCTATTTATAATGTCCAGAGGAAGGACCCAGCATTGCGGGTTGAGAGATTTCTAGTTGTCGCCGCAGCATAGGTTGAGTTCTTGCGAATGATGTAATCCGGCAGCCTCTAATTGTGGTATTGCTTCATCGCTGATGTGTAGTTGAAAGCCCCGCTGTGAGCTTGTAGAGAGCCGGTGGTCGCTCCACGATAGTTCATTGGCCACGTTTGCTTGTGGTATTTTGAAGACATCTTGCAGAGCGATGAAGTCCTTGTTCAGGTTCATGTACAGTGGTGATCATCTATCGAATCTTGATCTAAGTGCAGAAAGGTCTAATCGCGAACGCGAATAGAGAGGTTTTAATTATTGGCCGGATGGCTATGTTTATGGAGAGATACCCCTGTGTGACGGGAGCGGCCGTTTCATCGGCGTCCAGAAGGATAGGACCGGATGATTTATTTCAAAAAATGTTAAGGAGGAGGGAGGTGTAAGGGAAGGAGCAACTCGTTTTGAATTTCGTGAAAGCATTGGAGGTTGAACCATGTGACACATTTGGCGGCGCCGCTCACACATTTGTGGGTACTGACGACAGCCGAACTGACTAACCACCACTGAATGGACTTTTGGGTTATGCGCAGACATTCAAACACTAACTAGCCCAGGGAGAAGGTGGGCGAGATTTTTCCATCCTTCTCCATGAACGTCTACTTATTCCTCTTCCTTCTTTGTTTCGCCCCTTTGGCCTCGCATCGTTATGGACTAATGAAATCCGTCACTACATTGTACGAATCCTCTGACCCGCGGGAGCCACCCTCTCCTCCACCTCCCCCAGCGCGATCACTCCTGTACAGGTCCGTTACATATCTCCGTAAAATAATATTCCAGAAGCCGCCGAAACTGAACCGCAAACCCCCACCTCCGCCACCTCCAAGCCCTGATTATAGCCGCTTTGCCCCTCCGCCAGTGGTGAAGGCGCCCCACACGCCATCTCCCGTCTCGCGCTGGTTCAGAAGGTCCGCATCTGCAAGAGACCGACGAGCATCCCTGCAGAGAACGTATTATCAAAGGGCCCCGCCTCTGAGTTCTTACACTGCGGCTCGCAATGCCGAGGGAGTCATCACAATGATGTCCTTTCTCGGGACTGAAGGATCAAACGCGGATGTTGACATGGTGGTACTTATGGCTCACATCCAAGCGGCATGCAAGCACATTGCTGCGATCCTTTCATCCCCCAGAGAGTTGCAGTACAATTATGAGCCCTACTTCGAGGGTGGGAAGCGGGATGACTCGAGGTCGTTGAAGAGTATTTCGGTGCGTTGAAATCCTTTTCCTTTCGCAATTCGTTGCCTAGACGATGCTACTATAATCATAGGCGTAATGTTTCAAGAAGTTTGATCGGATTCTTGAGTTTTGCTGTGCTATTGAGAGGTTTCATCTTTTAATACCTCCTACAGCAGATCAGGTGAGAACTGGTTGAATTAATGATGCTCACTCTTTGATGGTCGCAGAATTACATATTCCAATTGGCTCTAAGAAACTCAGGAAAAGTGGCAGCAATCTCATCTGAAGAGGATGAGGCACCCATATGGTTTGGGGATGGCCCTTACATTGTTGTGTTTGATTCCCTCGATGGGTTCGAAGATTTCGATGAACTCACTCCTACAAGCACCATGTTCAGCATCTACCACCGGATACACGAAGCTGATCATCTGCTCTTGGAACAAAAAGCTACCATAAATGTGATGCAACGAGGAGATAGGCTTGTGGCAGCCGGTTATACCATCTATTCCTCATCTACGATGATGTGTTTCTCTTTAAGGACTGGATTACATGGATTCACTTTAGACCATGATGTTGGAGAATTTGTCTTGACCCATCCAGACATTCAAATTCCTGAACGAGGTTTCCTCAACAACCTACCTATGATTTTCAGGCCATTGGTTTTGTACGGCCATCTCATGCTCTATAAGTCTTAGAATGCTGCTGTATCGCTATGGTCCGAAATAATCTCCGGACGTCAATGATTCATTCATAGCAGTGTATTTTCAAAGGTTTAGAATTATGGCACAATTTTGCTCTAAACTGGGTAGTTCAGACTACCCATCCCAGGTTACCGAACTGTGGAGGATTATGTTGATATTTATATTCCTGCATACGTTGACCTAAACATTAGACATTGTATCATGCATGTGTATATGTAAGTTGGGAGATGTCGGTGAAAATGGCTCGAATTCTATATTAGGCTCTTGAAAAAGAACATTACTTTTCTAGTTTCAAGTCATGAGACGCATCAACTGTTTTCTCGTTATGTTAAAAAACCATGTTTTCTGATTTACATCTCTTGGTGGTCTATTTACAGGCAATGTCTATTCTGTTGATGATGGAAGGTATTTTGATTGGCCCCCTGGCTTACGCCACTACGTTGATAATATTCGGCAAGGGCAGGGTCAAAGCTCACAACGATACTCTGCTAGACACGTTTCCTCCTTAGTTGCCGATCTGCATCGAACAATATTGTTTGGTGGTATTGTAATGAATCCACGTACACAATTGCACCTGATTCATGAAGCGAATGCAGTGAGTTTTTTGGTGGAAAATGGTGGTGGACAAGCCATAGATGGTAGGCGCCGAATCTTGGAGATTCAACCCACACACTTGCATCAACGGATGCCTCTGTTCCTTGGTAGCAGTGCCGACGTTTCAGAGCTTGAAGCGTATGGCGATATTCAGGAAGTTTTTGACCCCAACTCTGAATCCGATGATGATGGTTACCTTGATTAGTAGCTTCTCATGATCTGAGATCGTGATCTGCCTCAATCCAAAACACCTGATTGATGTGACTGTTCTGCTGCATCATAGCTCCTTTAGACACTTCACTGCTGATCAGGGAAGAACCGCTGATGAGCAACCCCGAGCAACTTAGAGCTTTGGTGGAATGGAGAACGGGAGGGTTATATAGCGGTGAGCAGCTCACAAACGATGGAAAGACGTGACTTCATGTCCTTTCATCGTACACAATTTTGACAGTTTATGGAGTGTATACTTGAAAATGTAGATCAACCTTTCCATAGTGGTACATCCTGTTTTTCGAGAATTGGTAGGTGACACTTTTGAGCTTGGAGATACAAATTCGTGTGATTTTCGAAAAAAAGCGTTAAAGTTTTGCCCATTGCCAATGTATCATTCTTCACGTCTAAAGCTAGTCTTTATCTTTGTGCTGTCATGTTCTTGTCTCGTGACCCTTGTCGAATGTGCCTTAGAAGGCGACCGCGCAGTGGAGCTCATCACATCTCTTTCCAAGCAGAGAACTGGTGCTTTTGAATGGTGGAAGTTTGGGTTGTGGTCTTTACCTCGAAATGAAGCCATCCATATATATATATATAACCACATATTTTTCTGCATACGTGATGCTTGACCAGTTCTATTTACAACTTGTAATGAAGTGGGGTTTAAGAAGTTTAGAGTGGACTGTAGCAAGATATTAGAGTCATCTGCAAAACACTGGCAAGTTCATGCTGTAGCCCAAATGTGTCTGGTTTCTTGACAGTTCTTGACATTATAAATGAAGGTTATCACCATCAAGGATGGCTTCACAGTCGGAGCCACGGTCCAGCAGATTGGACACCAGCAAGAACAAATTTGCTTTGTGAGGGAGAAGAACTGGCAGTCACTATGTTTTCATGGACAGAAAAAATGATAGTTTTTACTCTAAGCGTCAGCCTGGAAAAATTGACCTAATAGTCGTTTCGTTTTTATTTTGTATTAGGACCACGTTAAAATCTACGTTTGCTTCATAAATATGTGAATGGTGCTTTGAAGTTTACACAAATGATCTATTTCTAATTATCTTAATATAAGACATGAGCACATTTGGTTTTGATAAAATGTAGCATTTAAAGCAAAATATATACAATGTATGTTTCTTTAAACGTTGAATTTTAAATATATTCAATGATTACGTCCTTCAAAAAAATTAGTTTTGAAATAATGAAATACTTATGTATGTTATAATTATAAAACTATAAAAATGAATAAAGTTTTAAAAAAAAGAAGTATTTGTATTTAAAATCATAAAGATTGAAGGTAAAGAAAAATTTGTATTTAATAAACGACACAAGAAACTATTTTTTGATGTAAGATAAATAAATATTTTATATTATTAATATAAAATATTTGAACTTCATCAAGAAATATACTTGTTACAAAATTATTTAAGTATTCAAAAACTTAAAGTCAAAATAATATGAAATTTATCTTATCTTATTATTTAACAATCTTATCTTACAAAAATACAATAAGCAAGTTTTAATTAAAAATAACTAAATATATTATTATATTAAAGAAATCTTATAATAGATATTAAAGAAATATAACTGAATGAAGCATAAATACAAAAAGATTAACAAAATGCACACACAAAAACATGTAGGAAAAAAAAATCCAATTCCAACACCTTTTATTTATAGATAGAAAATACATAATAATCCATCTTTATTGGATCATTATAAGATTCTTTTTAATATTAAAATTTTTAGAATAAAAAATTTAAAATCTAATTTTTTACTAACCTTAGTTGCTACTTATCTTAACAAATACTAACTTTTAATATCCTTTGATCATAAGCAATTTATCTAATAGAAGCTTTTAGGTATTATATACATATATATATATATATATATATATATATATACATCATATTCTTTAATAGTAAGTATAACAAATATAAGATTAATTTTACATATTTTTCTTTTTTCTTATAATTCTAAAAAATATGGCAAAAAATTATTTCTATTTAGAAGGAAGCTAATATAGTCCAATTCTAATCCTATTCAAGAATAGTTCTATGTTTAGAGCTGAAAAATGGTTTTAAATGTATTAAATTGGTTGGTATAATCTTTTTTTAGTTTGTAAGTAGGTTTTAACCAAATTAGAATTGAATTCTAATTAATTTAAGATTAATTTCTATTATATTTGTGTGTTTTTATTTATGCTAGAGTAATAGAATTTCAATTCAAAATGATTGTTATTAGAAACCAAAGGCACTTGCATAGTTTTTAGGAGCCATTTAAATATGGATCAAGAGTCAGTTGAATATTGATATAAACTTAAGGTATAAATTTTAATTAATTTACAAATTATAGACAAATGAAGATTTTTGGTAATTTTTATTAATTTATGTACTATGATATTTTCACAGATCACAATTAATTATTATATAAATAAAGATGGCATGCATAATAGAAAGCACTGTATACATACGTAAATAATATATCTTCTTAATCTAACAATCCTTCTATTATTTCTATACTTTGTTAAAATATCATAAATTCCAAAAAATCCACAAACTTCAAACCAAAATCATATAATTATAAGGCATTTACACAACTAACCCTAAAAGTCATATAATTGCCAATACTTCTTTGTTAGTATAACATAGGCTTGACCTTGTTTGGAATTTATCTTATTTACTGTTACACCCTTATATTTTTATCTAATAATACACATTTTTAGCCATAGAAATTTTTATATAATGATTAAAATAGACAACTTTGCAATGATTTTATTGTTAATAAAGATTTCACATAGTTAAAGGTTCAAAAGAGGCGTTCATGTTTTTAATAAGAAATAAAATAAAATATTAAATATGGTTGCATAATTTGATATTTTAAAGGATGTAGTCTAATTAAGAAATTGGTTGATGTACTTTTCTTGAGATAATAATAAAAAATAAGTTACAGTATTAATATATTATAGTATAATTTTTTTAGTATTTATTTAGATTAGGATTAAACAAAACCAGCTTATTATTGATTTATATATATAAAATAATATCAAATAACAAGATATTATATTCTTTTGGATGTTGATTAGAATATATAGGAAAAATTAGTTTCCTTCAAAAGTGATAGGTATACAAGGATCAATTGAGGGAGCATTGATGCAATCAATTTAGATAGTCAAATATGCAATCTTTTCTACTTTCTATATCTTTTATTATATTTTTATATTTATCTTGTAACATGACTATTTAGTAAAAATTTGGATGAAGATCAAAATGTGTAAAAAAGACTTAAATAATAAAATAAATAGATATATAATTTTTAAAGAATTTGTAGCTAGTTGATTGAGCATGATTAACATTTTGATGTTTTATGCTATTCTTTTGATGAAAATAGCTTCTACTTACTTTGTACAACCATAAAGATTAAAAAATAAGGTAGGATAAGAAAAAAAATAATCCAATAATTTTTGAGAAAAAATTTAGATTAATATTTAAAGTTATATGCAATAAAAAATATTGATATTAAAAGAAGTATATTTGTGAGGTAAGAACAAAATCAAACCTTTAGATAAAAAAATAATATCTATGGCAAAAAAGGTTTTTTTTAGACATCGAAGTGTGAAATTAGATAAAAGATTTTTGTTAAAGAATAGAGCATAATAAAATAAATTAATTTTTTTAATAACCAAAAATAATTAGAAATATTAAATAATCAAATTAATTAATTTTTTGTAATATCTTGTATTGTTAATAAGTGAAAAGTCTCTTATCATACTAATTTTTGTATTTAGTGCTCATAGAGCTAAAACCATAATTTTAGAATTTATTTGATTGAAAAGAAATATCAAGTATTGATTAAGATTAATTTTTTTTAAGTATCAATATGTCTTTGTTGTTACTTATTTTAGATTGAAACACAACTAATTTGATACAAATTAATTATCACATTCAAGAATATATATATATTTTGAAATAAAATATTTTTAGAAGCATTTTGGGCAAAGAAGAAAGTTTACATTTTCTACTCTCTACGAGAATATCAAAGTTCAAATAGTAAGTATTATTTTGTTGATTAATAATAAAGCATCTTGTATAGCCAATTGATGTTAGTAAAATTACACCTCCAACATTAAAACATAGATTATGTAAATATTCATACTAAATACACTTAACATAAATATTATTTTATTCTATCACCAATGTTTTTGAAAAATAATTTTTTACAATCAATTATGTATTATTTTAAAATAAAATAAATATAGCCAAAATAGCTATCTAAAAATCTTAATTTGTTTTATTTATTATTTACGTATGCTATCTTCACAAAATAACTAATTTAATTTGTAAGAATCTTTTGATATGATTAAAACCTTCAATAAAAAATAAATTTTAATGAAACCACTAATTAAATAAAAATATTATATTAAACTTTAACCTTCATGCATAAACTTTGGTTTAAGTTTTTCAAAAAGCTTTAATTATAAAAAACTAATCTTAAATAGGGCTCTTAGTAACATTACTAGCAGCAACATCAATACAAAGTGCACAATTAATCTATCTTTTTTAAAGATGCATATACACATTAGCATTGGATCTAAATAAGACCAAAAAATATGGTATTTGTAAGACAAGAAATAAAATTGTATTATAAAAAATATAATAATATATAATTATAATACATGTTTAATCTTCTATAAGTTCTATGTTAATTATGTCTTTTTCAAAAATCAAGAAATTTTGAAATAAAAAGAAAATTTGCTAATATATATATTAGAATATTTAAAAAATAAAATTTTAATTTAAAAAGAAGATGTCAAGGATATGAATCACAAAACAATCATAGATTCAATATATTCTTATATCATTACAAAAGAGTAAATATTCAATTAATGATATTTATGATATTAAAAATAGAATGACTATTGCCTGAGACAAGAAGATTAGAGACTCTCAAAATAAGACTAAGAATAAAAAAAAAGGCATTGATAAGATTAATGAAGGTCTTACTCTTATCTCTATATATGCTATCTAATTAGAGGTTACATGACAATATTCTACATAATCTCCAATACATATTTAACTTGTGAAACATTTGTCTAACTTGCAAAGAAAGTTTCTTATACGTGCACCACATGGCCAATTTGTATTACAAGTGGGCAATATGTGCAATACATGGCCAACTTATTGACCAAGTATTTAACCTATCAATGATCTACAAATATGTATAAAATCAAATTTGTATCTATAAAGCTTCCAAGAAGCTTTCCCATAAGATATTATCAAATTTACTTATCGTCACTTATTTCTACATAACTCTCCTTATCTAGGTAATTATAAGTATTCGTTATATTTGTAACTAAATGTAGTTCAGTGCATGTATAGGAATAATACAAGTATATGAGATACAATCTTAAAATAATAATAAAAATATCTATCTACCATCACAATTACTAGGTTGCTTATTTTTGCAAATTATAATTTAAGAGCTTATTATAAGCTTAACCATAAAAAACCAAGAATTTATAAAACTTAGATATAAATTATTATTTTTTTAAATAATTATTATTATTTCTTATTAGTCAATAGTTATAGTAAAATTTAATAGTAATAAAAAAAATCCACTAATATCAAGTTATTAAAATATGTTGCAAGGACAATATTATCATATCAAAATAGTAATTGATAATTCTAAATTTGAAATATTTAAATATTTATATAAAATTTAAAAAGATATTTAAGATATAGATATTTAAATTTTTTATAGATATTTAAGATATTATATTTCTTTCATATATTGATAATTCTAAATTTGAAATATATGAATATTTATACAAAAATTATATACAAATATAGAAATTATAAAAGCGTTGTAGAAATATAATGAATTTTTTTGCATTAATATTATATCTTATAAAATATAATTTGATTTTTAGAATTTATAAACAACTAAGTCATAATTATTCTAAAAATCTACTCAATAATAATCATGTATAGGATATTAATCCAAAATCTAATTTCAATCACTATTATTGTATTACTTATAATTTTTTGGATACCTTTTTAAAAATATATATATATATATATATATATATATATATATATATATATATATATATATATATATATATATATATGTTTTTAGCATGTATAAGTTTGTAAGATACATAGATTTTGTTTTTGTAAAGTTACTTGTTTCTACACAAATTTAGCTATAAAAATTAAATTTCATATTCTAAACAATTATTTTGATTTTAAAATCTAATAAAAAATTCTAAAATTCTATCAAATAAATATATGATTTTTATTATATTAGTTATAAATTCTCATAAATTATTTGATTAAAAATTATATTAAAAATTATTAAAAATATTTATTATAATTAATTTTTAAATTAAAATTATTATTTGTTTTTTTTATTAATAATTCTTTCAATCTATTTGATTTAGTTTCATTTATTTAAAAACAAAAATTGATTATGAAAAAAATTGAATAAATTTTTTAAAATATCAAAATCATATTAGATAATAAAATACTAATTGTATAAGATGATGGAATGTTTTTTTTATATAAACTTCTAATTTTCTTGTCATTTTTTTATAAAAATAAC
Organism: Physcomitrium patens; assembly: GCF_059467195.1. Lineage (NCBI taxonomy): Eukaryota > Viridiplantae > Streptophyta > Bryopsida > Funariales > Funariaceae > Physcomitrium > Physcomitrium patens. The sequence goes on along the minus strand of NC_143433.1, from coordinate 7,936,498 downwards.
TAACATAGAAAAATTCTTTTTAGTTTGTTAATAAGCAAAAAATATCTTTTTAATAGAAAAATTTGTAATTATAGTTGAATTTTTTATGGCCTTAAAAATGATATTTAATAACAAAAATAATGATAAATTTCATTACAAGAGATTACAACTAATTAATAAGTTATATTATTAACTTGCTTCAATTATATATAAGCTGTTGAAAAATTTCAAAATACTTAAAACGCATAGATTAAATATTGTAGATAATTAATTGTTTCTTTTGTATTATTATGGAGTTTGACAACCCTAATTATTAGTATCTGCCAATTATTTTATATAGACAATAGATGCTATATATATATATATATATATATATATATTTTCATCTTGTACAAAAATATAGTTTTTTTGATTGTAGTTTGACTTTAAACATCAAGTTGATAAATGTTTAAAATATTTAAATTTAAATATTAGCCTTGAAGACGCTGTATTCTAAGTTCAGCTGGAGATTGTAAGAAGACGAAGGTTTACAACCACGTCAGTTTCGGTATCTAGAGGTCGTGCTCATGTGGAGAGTGAATGTGACTATAGCATTGCCGCATTACAAGGCGCAATTTACGTGAGAAGTCTGGTTGAATCGAGGGACTGAGTTTATCTTCAGGAATGAGCATGTGTCATTTTGGACGGAGGTTTTTGACGGGAGAGTAGTGTTCGATTAAAGAAAGTCAAGTAAAGAAGCTGAGTTTTAGTTCCGGTCCCTGTTGTGAGTTTTGTGAATTGAGCCGCTACGATACCACTGCTAGAGGAATTTCCAGTGGTTGAGTTTTCGGAGTGGGAGTCACCTCAGTTACTGTTCCTGGACGCGCCATTCTGCTACTTCTACGACAATTGAAGATTTGCAGACCTGCATTGATGCAGACCACGAGTTAAGGTGAAGGACTCCGGACACACTTTTTCCACTTACCTGACTCATAAGGAGACTTTGGACAAGGGGAGAATAGAACTCATGACTTTGAGTTAAGGGCACACGTATCTCGGAGAATTTGACGGTATAGTTGCTGCCAGTTGTGGCCTTCATGGTATGATGTGTTGTAGAGTATCATCACTGGAATGTCTTGAAGTTGCCTTCTGAAACTTATGGCCTTTGCCGCCACGAAACTTATTTGGTCAAGTTCCACATCCACTCGTAGTTGCGCAGTCAGGTCCATCTACTGAAGCGCCTCAATTCCTTGTCTATGGACGCGAAACAAAACTGAATCCTGAATCCCAAAGCGACAAAGAGAGCCAACATGGTCTCCCTGGGGCTGCCAAGAACAAGTGAACAACCTCTCACAATTGTGATGGAGCAATCCACTAGCACAGCACCTCGTCCGACAGCAAAAACAAATCAGCAGTTTCTCTGCAGAATCATCAATGTGCGGGCATCCAAATTTTCAAGCGGCGACGAAATCTAGACGATTAGGATTAGTGCAGTCGAGTTGTTTATTTTGAAGTCCACATGGGACACATTGATGATGAATGGTGTGGGTTTTAGGCCACTTTTGGGATTTTATATTTAGGGGACAAAGTGAGACGTCATGATTTTTAAATTCTTTGATTGGTTGAAATTAAAATAATTATTAAGTTGATTTTATATTTGTAAATTTAGTCCTAAAGTATTAAGAGGAAAAGATGAGAATTGCACTTCTATTGTAAATGGCATTAACAGTGTTGTCTTTCAGTTTATGTGGGATCCATCTAAAGAGACTAGTTTTTAGAATTTTTGAATAGCAGTGTAAAATAATGTATTAAACAGTAATTTGAAAAACAAGAAATAAAGCCATGGTTATGGGGTGGCTGTGTGGCAGGAGGTCGAAGTAGCTTCTTGCGGTGTGAAAAGGATAATTAACTTTTGTAGGAGTCAACGCCTAATTCTAGAGCACATTGAAAAACTCCATTCAAAGTACAATACCTATTAGTTTCAGTTTTATCCTTTTGTCCTCTTTCCATGACAAGAAGTGAGTAACCTTCTGGAAGGGGTGAAATCAGCAAAGCTCCTTGGTCACCCATGCCCGTGATATCAGAGCCCCGGTCATGGGATTGAGTCTGTGACCATGGCAGGAAACCCCTTTGAATCATCACCATGTTACTGGACATTCCCATTCCAGGCATCATTGTCTCACCCATTCTGAAAACTCCTCTTCTTCTTTTCTTCTTAATTCTTAATGAAAAGCCTTTGATAACTTGTTTGAGGGTCCAATAGTATAAAAAAGAGCTCACAAGGGAAGCATGGGCTTGAGTTCCATTTTAGAGGATATTCTTTCAACATGCTTCTGACCTTCTAAGGCCTCACCTGATTTCAATGTCTTTCCACCAATTTTATCAGATTGAGGAGAGGAAACCACCAAAATAAGTAAAATAAATAAATAACCCACTTGGATAAAAGGCATGGCACAAGCAATACTGATTGCATCCATTCATGATTCAAGTTCTCAAGCCCATGTTCCCAAGGCAAGCAGAAGTCTCTAGGATTAGAATAGCCATGAGAATACATGTTGGTTGCTGGTGGTAGTGGCCATGCCCTAGCCCATTGCCAATGCAATTAGGGCCTCCTCCTATGTTCAATAGCTGGGCAATGTTATTCTTGGACTTTGCATGCACTTAGTGATCCCAGCAAAGCAAAGTCCACCCATTTTCAAAATTTGTACCTAAATGTCTTATGGATTAAAGCACTTTATAATCTTTCATAGGAAGTTATGAAAAGATCTTTCTAGTAAATATGCAAGTGGCCATTCATGGGAGGCCATAAAAATATATTTTTAGTAAATAGGTAAGTGAACTTTCATAGAAGGTCATAAAACGACCTAGTGACTTCCTATTGCAAGTCAAATATGCACCAATGCATTGGTAGAATGCTCCACCTACCTTTTCTGCTCTCCAAGGTTGATTGACAAGTTGTCAACTCCATTACTAAAAGTGATGATGTGTCAAAAAATTGAGGAGGGTTTTGTATTCTAGCTTCAATTTTGCCCATCAATCAAGCATGGAAGGAGGCCTTACTACCATGATTCCCATGGAAAAAACACTTGAAATATGTGAAATATGTGAAATATCAAGAATACCCTGTATTCTTGATAATAGCACACATACCCTCCACTTTTGTTGAAATATGAAATCTACTAAGTTATCAACTTGTCACAACTTATCACAACTAAGTTTTTAGTTTCAAATGGGCCCAAAACGCATTTCCTGCCGCGGTCCTCGCTGCCACCACCACCTCTGCGCCTCACCATGAAGAGGGTTGCTGAAACTAGGCAATGGAGAGTGATAAGACCGATGACGACTTTGTTGTAGTCCAGAACTGGTAGAAAAGTCACAGCCGATGCACCCTCTTCCATCTTCTTCATGGCTGCAATTACCATAGAATTCTCCGCAATCCACCTCGGCTCCCTGCAGGATCACCACAACAAAACAACAACATCAGCTCCGGACAGCATACTAAAATTTTCTCAGGTCCTGATTTAGCTAGAAGATGAGATCAGAGCTTCAGGGTTCAATGGTTCACCTATTGCACATTTCACCCACTTGGAGGTGGAAGATATTTTCTCGGTTGGAGTTAAGTGCTCGACACAGATCGCCGTCTGTGAATGTGCCCAGGAATTGATTGGATGCGTCGATGACAATGAGGCAGCCGTATCCCATGACTCTCAGCTCCACTAGTTGATCCATGATCAGATCACTCTCTGTGCATAATGGTAACGAGTAGCCTTTTCGCATTATGTCCTCGACCTGGGTCACCAAGACACTCACTGAGACACCGTCTCATACAGCCAGGCATACTGCTCGCGTGCCAAATTCTTGGTTTTCATAAGTGCTATGGAGACAGTGTCGCAGAACAGCATCTGGATGGCAGTTGAAGTGACTGGCGCAAGATAAAAGGGGCATAGCTCTCGTTCTAGAGGGAGGTATACATGCATGTCACACATCTTCCGAAAATTGGAGTGTTTGAGCAACGAGATGTCCACAAAGTAGGCACTCCTAGCTATCGCGCATGGAATGAGTATGTTGAGCTCCTCAGTGGCTCCTGACTTGCTGAACAAGACGAGCACATCGTTGGGACCAACAAGGCCGATATCCCCATGCAAGGCATTAGTCGGGGATAGAAACACCGCCAGCGCACTTGTCGAGACCAATGTCTGCGCGCACTTTTGGGCTACGAACCCCCTCTTGCCCACTCCTGAGAAAAAGATAACCCCCTTTGTGTCGGTGCACAGTTGCGTGAATGCTTGCACCTGTTTACATGGCAATGCTAATTGATTTATTCCACATCGGTCCGGTTACTTACTCATCGTCAGTCACCTTTGATTGATTTACAAAACCATAAGTCGATTGATCACCTCTTTGTAATTCAAGTTCTTGAAGAAGTACTCGAGAAGCTGCTGTTGATCCTAGAACAACTGCTTCAGCTGCCGTATGCCAAATTCATGCTTCTCGCAATGCTAAGCATCAATGTTCTTGAAGGAGTACAAGACGTAACCATCGCCATTGGCCAGGGAATCTACTGTCGACAATTGGATATCTGTTCAACTTCCTGTGCAGAGCCTCCAAATTCGGCTGAAGTTCTCAGAATTAGCTCCCACTTATCTTGTAACCAGATCTGGAAATTCTTGGCGAGCTCCCAAGTAGTTCCATGACTGCAAAAATGTGATCACATTTATCCTGGCTTGCTCGGGAACTCCACGGTCCACGGAACTCCAAATTTTACACCACAAATTGCAGCAGATTGCAATTTAGGACACATTCCGGATTCACCATTCATGTGACAATTCAAAGTAGCATTCCGGCCATTATCACCAAGATTTCATTCCACGTCACAAAGATCCTTCCTCTCGTCAAATTGTTGAGCATAGGCGAGGAGATGGAGGGACACAGAAAAGAGAGCTCATGCACATTGATATTCTAAGGGATCACACAGCAAACAACCCTTGGATTGTAACGCAGGGCATGTGGAAGCATTTTAGATTTTAGGTCTCTATTCACCAACTACAGTACCATGCCAAGAGCCGTGCATCTTGTGATACTTGTGAAAGATCCCATTCCAAGATGACTTCAGAAAGCGGCAAAATAATCATCTCCATTCACGGAAAGTGAAAAATGTTGACATGCAAAGTTGAGCCTTCTTGCTACAATTATGAAATGAATGATCGAAAGACTTCTGGGTCATACAGATCATGAAATGACTCCTCTACATGTGAGGTATGTGTTGCCAATTCTGCAAAATTAGGACTAAATCAGTATGTTAATGCTTCGTAAGAAGTTGCACAACCGCTTGTGACAGGCATCCAGCTATTTGAGAGCATCCAATCCATACTTGCGAGCATCCAATCCATTGTGGTGGTGGCAGTGAAAACCGCTGCAGGAAATATGGTTTGGGCCCATTTGAAACTAAAAACTGAGTAGTTGTGATAAGTTATCAAAATGAAGGGTAGATGTGATATTTTGACAAAAGTGGGGGGTATGTGTGCTATCATCAAGAATATGGGGGTATGTTTGATATTTCTACATATTTCAAGGACATAAATGAAATTTTTCCAAAAAACAACAACAATCCTTCAACAAATTGACCTTGATATTATTATTTATAAAAAGTAGTCAATACATGGATAAATATGTGGTCTCATTTTGAAAGTCACTTGGAGTGTTTATAATATATTTATAATGAAATTCTTCACTCCATGATAAGTAGTGTGCAAGGAGTGAAGAATTAGCTCTCAAATTTTTCCACTAGATCATGTAAAATAAGATTTGTGTTTTTCAATAAGTATATTGGTTCTTTAGGCCACAATAGATCATTTCAAAAACATAGCAGCACATATTGCATGTAATATAACATTCTTTAGAAATGGGTATGGATGTGGGTAGCAAAATAATAAGAGCTCAATAACAAATATATTTCTATCTTGGATATTATTAATATTATCTACTACCAAAGTCAATAATTTAAAATAAACTAAGATTTTGATGTCATATTTGAATTGTCAAGGACATGAACTTGATAAAAATAAATAAACAAGTAAAACTTTTTAAAAAAAGTATAAAAAAATAAAAATAGATAAGTATGTATACTAAAAAAGAAACTGGAATGACTATTGCCAAAAGACAAGAAAACTAGAGATTCTTTAAACTAGAATAGAAATATGAAAGGAGTTGACAAGAATGAAGAAGGCTTCACTCTTGTTTCTATAAATACTATCTATTTAGGAGCTATGTGGCGATGTTCTATAGGACCTCCAAAATGTATTGACTTTGTACAATACATATCTTAACTTGCAAGGTAAGTTTTCTATATGGATGCCATATAATTAGCTTATTCCACAAGCTACTAATACATGTGGCATGTGATGAACTAGTTGATTAAATTTCTAACCTACTAATCAATTATAAATACATATAAAGTTAAAATATCATCTATAAATCTTTTAGGAAGCTTCTTTAAAAAATATTATAAAATTAATCTATTTTTATCTATTTTAATCTATTCATATTACTTAAATAATAATTATGATAAATACATGTCCATGACATTACCCCCCCTTTTGAGGACAAGTTTCACAAAGAATAGTGATCACATGTTGAGGAAGCCTAAGATGCAACAAATTGTATTTACTATATATTTTGATCTTTGTTTCTTTTGAAGGTGATTGATAGGTCCTCTTAGACATCAATAATGTTCTATTTTAGGACAAGAAAACTACCTTCTTATTTGATTATTATTGAGACCTTTGTAACTTCTTTCAAATAAAATATTTGTAATACTATTAGGAGTCATTTTTACCTTGAATAAAATCACCAAACATTGAAACTCCCTTCTCATGTCATGATATCAAACACATTGTATCTTGCCATCTATTTGAGGAAGAATATGTCATTTTTCAAAGATCTTCATTTCTATTATGTTATCTTAAACACAATGATAATTTTAATATCTTGTCCGATAAGTTAACAAATGTTGGCTCTTCAATTGAATTTGGTAGCTATTAATTCTCCATCTTCTTAATACTACAATTATATAAAAATTGCAAACAAGGATAGAAGGTAGAATATATTTTTTTCTAAATTGTGTTTCTTTTATAGCAATTTTTTTTTATCCTTCATCTTAGTTTTGATAGATGTCATTGATTAAAAAATTTGACATTCTCTACTACATTTGTAAGGTTTTTTACTAACTTTCATGTATATTTGCTAATATTACATTTGTGCCAATAAATAAGATATTTCAACGTATATTGATGTTGCCTAAAATTTAAGGCTTTTTTTACTTTGAATTCTTCATTATTATCCATTTTTATACGAAGCAGTGATATTTATCTTTTTCTAGAGATATTTACTGTCTTATGTGGCTCCAAAAGAGATATGTGAAATATAAGATGGATTTTCATAGATTTTGGTAGATGTAATCAATAAGCAACTGAATTAACTTGTTTTTAAATAAAAAATGATTCAAGTCTATAATAATCCAACTTGTTACAATCACAAATAGTTTTAATATTATTACAAAGTAACCTTATCTTATTATTAATGTGGAAATGATCTTATTCCTTATAATAGGCATTTGCATTGCTGTTTTGTTGTTTTTGACCCTGTTTTAGTTATGCCTTTATTATTACATGTAGCTTAAATAAATTATTTTCCAAATCTTTCACCATAGAATTATCAACTTTTGAAAAGTCAAAAGTATCAAGTCATGGATGATAATTGTAATTAACAACAAAAATAATTTATTACATAGAAGAATATATTGTGTTATTATAAGTAAACTTTGCTAATAATAAAAGAATTGTATAATCATCTTATTGGTAGTTGATGGTATTCCTCAAATATTACTCTAAAACTTAATTTATATACTTTATTCATCCATCAATTTATAGATAGAAAGTTAAAGATAATTTTATGTCTATCTTTAAAATCTTAAAAAGTATTATCTAAAATCTTGATATAAGTTGAGTTCCCCTATCCAATATAATATCTTTAGGCAATCTATGATAGCAATAGATGTTGTCAAAAAAAAGCTTGGTTATTATTTCACCTATGATAAATTTTGTATATAGTACAAAATGTGCCATCTTGATGAAACAATCTTCTATTACAAATATAAAATCATAAGAACTTGAGATTGAAAGATCCATGATAAAATCCATAGAAACAAAAGACTATAATTGTTTTGGAATGGATAATAGTTGAAGAAGTCTATAAGGTCAATAATGAGGAGTTTTTGATTTTAAACAAATATCAAAAGATTGTACAAAATCTTTGACCACCTTCTACATTTGGAGCCACCAAAACTCCTTAGATATTATTTCTAAAGTCTTATTATATCCAAAATCTTCTACTATTGAAAAGCTATGATGGGCTTGAAAAACACGTAATTGAGTTTTATCTTTTAGAACATATAATTGCTCCTAAAAATATTTAATAGATTGTTCTTAAATTCAAACTTAGAAGTATGATAAGAATTTAAAGGATTTTCTATAATATCACAAATAAGAAGATCAATAGACATACTTAATTGAGATTGCTCAATAAAAATTGAATCAACAATTAGTATTGATTTCATTGCTTGAAGATAAAAATACTCTAGCTTCAAGAAAATTTTCCATTGTTGATCAAAAGTGCCATCTCCTTCCTTTAATATAAGATAAGATTGTCTAGAAAGTACATCTAATAAATCTTATTGTTTTTTTAGTTGATGAGTGATCTTAAATTCAAATCTTAAAAAGACATGCTTAAGTAAGCTTAGCAACAATTTAAAACACGTGTTGACATAAAATACTCAATATTCTTATGATCTGTATAATTGATAATTAGATTAAAAGTACATTTTAGATAATGGCACTATTTTTGAACCAAATTCACAATTGTAAGAAGTTTTTTGTTGTGGATCTTTTAATTGATCTCAATTGCTAAAAAATTTCTGAAATAAAAAACTACTAAGTGAAGTTTATCATTTATTCTTATTTATAATAATATGGCATCCAAAGTAAATTTTGATGTATTTATTTCTATAAAAAAATGGCTTAGAAAAATCAATGTAATACAAGATTGGTGCAAAAAAAAAGGTTGTCTTTAAAGCTTCAAATGTTGTTGTTGTTGTTTTTTGTTTTTTTTTTTTTTTTTGTTTTTTTTTTTTTCTATTAAAATTTGTCTTTATAAGTCAAATGTGTAAGTAAAGCTGCAACTTGAGAGAAGTCCTTGATAAAGATCCAATAATAGTTAGAAAATCCTAAAAAGTATTAGACATCTCTTACCATTTTTGATTTCTTCTAATCAATAATAGTTTGAATTTTCTTAGGATCCATCATAAGTCCATCATTTGAAATGATATATCCTTAGAAGTTGACTTGAGTAAATTGAAATACTCACTTTTCTATCTTGACATAGAATCCTACATCTCTTAATTTTTGTAATATATAACAAACATGAATTTCATATTCTTTTATGTTTTTAGAATAGATTAAGATGTTGTTTAGATAACAAATAATAAAATTATCCAAAAACTCTCAAAAAAAATCATTTATTAGATGCTGAAAAGCTACTTGTGCATTTATAAGTCTAAAAGGCATGACATTATATTTAAAATATATGTATCTTGTTCAAAACATAATTTATTATTTATTTGATTTTTTTATGTATATTATATTGTATGCTCTTTATAGATCTAATTTTTATAGATTTTAACTTAATTCAACTAATGAAGAAGTCTAATTATCAAAAGTAACAAATACTTATTCTTGATGGTGATCTTATTGAGTCCTTAATAATTAATACACATCTGCAATAATCTATCTTTTTTTTTTTCATAAATAAAATTAAAATTCTTCTTGGAGATTTGAAATGGTGTATGAAGTTCTTGGCTAGATTTTCTTCAATATATTCTTTGAATCTAGCTAACTCATTTTGTGATAAACTATAGATTGGTCCAAATGGTAGTTGAACTCTTTTTTGAAGGTCAATTAAGCAATCATAGGAGCAATGATTTGAAAGACTTTCTTCATTTTTTTTTCAAATATATCTTTAAAATCCTAATATTAATTAAAAAATACAATTTAAAGTCTTTTTACCATTAAAAATAGGTGGCATAAATGACACGAGATAATCATTTTTTGTAGCATGCATAAAAGCTCTTATACCTATAAATATAAGTTTTATTGTAATAGATTTATGAATTTTTATTTGAATAATTATATTTTTAATTATATTCTTAAAATAGTTAAGAATACAAGAAATCCAATCAATTTGAGGATTATATTTTTTTAACCACAATAAATCTAAAATGATTAGATTAGAAGGAGATCTAATGATATTAAATACTATAAAATTACTATGGCCATTAATTACTACTTCTAGAAGAAATGTTTCATATATAACATCTCTAGAGGATAATAGACAACTATCTATGACTTTTATATGAGCAGATTTTTTTTTTTCTTTATTAAAGATATATTATGTCTTTTAACAAAAATTTTATCTAAAAAACAAGCTCAAGCTCCTAAATTTAGTAAGGTAGAGGCTTTGTAATATTTAGGTCCTAAACTAACATCTATTATAAAACAAAGAGAGAATTCCAAAGAGAGAATATGACCTTTATTAGGTATTGTGTAAGGTTCCAGCTGCATAATCTCTATTGTAATTGTACAAACTTATTTTTTGATATACTATCTTCTTTGACACTTATACTTCTCATTTTATGATTCTATTTCTTTTTTTGAAAATGTTAAATAATATGCTTTGATTTTCCATAGTATAAACATAATCTTTTTTGACAATGACAAGTCTTTTCTTGCTCAATAAGAAGTTTGAAATGTATTGCATCAATTTGCATATCCTCTACTTTTATAAATATGTGTTGAAAAGATGTTGGTATTTCCATTAAATTATAATAACATTAAGATCTACTTATGTAATTCTTAGATTGAAATTCAAAAAGTTGATTGTTATATTTTATAATAAAATCAATTGCTTGACTAAATATTTGAGGATAAGATAAACTAAGCATCAATTTCTTTATTTCATATTGTTATATATAAAAGAAATTAGCTAATAAGTGCAACATCACTTTTCTTGATATCGATTGCAAGTTGTCAAAATTATAAAGCATACAATGATATAAATTGATTTTTTGTCACAAAATATTGACCTTGTTTGTTGCAATACAAACTACATCATGTTTTCCATATATAAATCAAAACTACAAAAGCTTTCAAATTATTCAATATTAGATTATGTTGTTAAAAAAAAGATAGAAATCATGATAATACAAAATCAAAAAAATAGTATTTTAATAAATTTAACTTGTGATCTTGGAGTTGAATAGCTTTGGAGTTGAAGTTCAATTATCAGTTGTATTTGAATGATGAATCCTCAAAACTTTCATCTTATACCATCAAACTTCTTAGGTAAAGCAATTTTTAGTTCTTTAATACTTGAATAGTATTTCACTATAAGAAAAAGGACATAATTTGATGCAGATGTTGAAGCAACTCCAATCATCTCTATATCTCCACTTTCTATTATTCTTGTTCCTTTTTATGGTGGTAAATTAAGTTGATGCTTTGCAAGCATTAACTCCCACAATTGTTTTGTATTTGTGCCATTGCACTTTTTATTTTGATAACCTTTGCCATAATAATATTTTTTAAAAAAAGAGATGTCTAATATTGCTCAAGATAAGAAAAAGAAAGAACTTGAGAATAAAAAAAATACTAAAAATGATATCAATTTAGAAGAGGATAATCTACAACTTCTAATATATTTATATTTTATTAAAAAAAAAAGAATAATCTACTTTTAATCAAGAAAAGATGAAGCTCTAATATTATAAGTGTACTCTTGTCAATTTATCTAAGACAAGAACTCAATGAAAGTAAATAAATAAGTGAGACTTTCTCAAAATAGTATGACAAAATAGAAATATGGAAGCATGTATATTAAAAAAGAAACTCAAATGACTATTGTCAAAAGACAAGTAAACTAAAGACTCTTAAAACTAAACTAGAAGGAAGAAAGAAAATTTCAAGATTGAAGAAGGATTTGCTCTTACTTCTATAAATACAATCTATTTAGGAGTTACGTGGCAATATTCTATAGGGCATCCAAAACGTGTTAACTTTGTACAATACATATCTTAACTTACAAGGCAAATTTTCTATATGAGTGCTACATAGTTAATTTATTTTGTAAGCTACAAACATGTTGTTATGATGTAATAGGGCTAATAGGTGAAAGAGTGTGGAAATTATTATATTATAAAAGTTATTAATTCAAAATATTATATCAAATTATAATTATTTGATATAATAAAAATAAAAATAATAATAAAAAGGATAGTAAAATTAAAATTAAAAATAATAATAAAAAGGATAGTAAAATTAAAATTAAAAATAATAATAAAAAGGATAGTAAAATTAAAATTAAAAATAATAATAAAAAGTATAGTAAAATTAAAAATAAAAATAATAATCAAAAAGATAATACTATTCTTTTAATTATTATATTATAAAAGATCTTAATTCAAAATATTATAGAATTTAATAGCAGACTTCATAAGATTTTTATGACCATTGTTTTTCTTCAATTTTTATTTGTAATGACTTTGTAAGAGCCTTACAAAGTCAAGATTGTTTTAGATGACTCATGATTTTAAGAAATAAAAGAGGGTTGATATTTTGGATAGTTTCAAGAGTTTTGTAGTAGATTTATAAGTGAAATTTTGTGGATCAATGGTTATAATTGTGCTTAATATGTATTAAGAATTTAAGCTTGATCTAATAGTTGAATTGAGAGTTATTGAGGTTTAAGTAGATCAAGTTCTTAGAAAGTAGAATTTTAGATCTATTTAGGATTTTAAAAATTTCTTGCAATATTCTAGTTGAATTGAAATAAAAGTTGTGTATCTAGATAGTATACTTGTTTTCCTATGTATATAAGAAATTTGAAATCAACCTAATAATGCAAAAGGGAGATATTAATACTAGAAGATTAACATTAAAGTTGGAGAAGGTGGCCGTCCAACATCTGAGCAGATTTTAGGGATTTTCTTCCACATGGTAAGTTTGATTGTTTTCAAATTTATTATACTTATTTTTAGTTAAGATATTAAAATTTATATTAAATTTTAAATAAGATCAATGGTCTAATTAAAAGATATCAAGGTTCTGAACTACCATAGGATTTAGTTTAGGATTTAGGATTGATTAGAATTTGATTTAGGATTTAAAATTTGGTTAGAGTTTGATTTAGGATTTAAGATTTGTTAGGATTTGATTTAGGATTTAAGATTTTATTAGGATTTGGTTGAGATTTAGGATTTGATTAGGATTTGATTAGGATTTAGTTTATTATTTAGGATTTTATTAGGATTTTTCTAAGGTTTGATTAAAGTCTATTAGAGTTTCAACTAAGATTAATTTAAAACTAGGTTGAGATTTATTTAAGATAAATTGTGATTATTTTAATTTTTTTGGAGCTTCTTAAGGATTCTTTTAAAATTTAGTATAGATTATCTTTCAACTTTTTTAAGATTTTTTATTGTTTCTTTTGTAATTTCTTTAAGGTTTCTTTTTGAATTTGATTAAAATTTGTTTAGTATTGTTAAGATTTAATTAGAGTTTTTTAATATTAAAAATTTAATTCTATTAGAATTAGGATTTTGTTATTATAATTTCTATTCTACCTTCCATAGCGAAGTATCCGATGCACTCTCAAGCAATATTTCATGTACTATGAAAACATTGTCATGTTATGGTTTGGCTACCATGTAAAAATAATATACATATATATTTAATTTATAATTTGTTATATAGTTTATTGAGAGCCACCTTTAATACACATTAGTGACTTTTAAAATCTTATTTTGTTTCTTTTATTTGATATTTAGGGTATATATTATATAAAACTTATTAGAAAAAGAATTAAAGAAGGATTTTTGTATTAAAAAAAGAAGTTAGGCCAACCATAAGGATGAATGGAAATGGATGATAAAAATCTCCATTTCTATTGGCCAAAATTCATACCTAATACGCTTTAAGGAGGTTGTCTGAGTCTTATTAGGAATTAGAGTTTTTTTCTTGAGGCCATTTAAACATAAGAGGTTAAAATTATCAAGGTTAGGATTTTAGATATGATTTTGATAAAAAGAATTTATAATTTGGAATTTTTATAAAGAAGATATAGGAACTTAAAGTATTGATTTTGTATCTACTATCACTCTTTAGGGCATAGCACACACATATATAAGGCTTTTGAGGATTAAATTGTGTTAAATTTGGTTAGAAATTTGGTTCAAATAAATGTATTTAGTATACAAAAAATAAAATTGGAGTTGATTTGAAAGAACAATTATTGCTTGAAAATAACACTTTCAAATTGAGGTTTGTCAGAGAGCCAATTTCATGAAGGATTTAGTTTTAGCCATATCTTGGGTATTTGGATGAATCTTTAGCTAAATTTTTTTACAAATATATATGACTATGTTGTTAAGTTACAAACCAAATTTCGTTACATTTGGATTTTGGATTTTTGAAATATGATGAAAATAGTATTTAGATGCTTATGAATTAGGATTTAGAACACTTGCTAGGATTTCTAAGATGTCAAATGATTTGAAGTAGATTTATGGTTATTTTTTGTGTGGTAAAACTTAAGAATAAATGCTACATTATTTAAAAATTTGAGAAAGATTGAATGGTTGGATCAAGAGATATGATATTTTAAAATTCAAGGAGAATATATCTTTTGTAGAAGAAAAATATTTTAAAAAGATTTTGCTAGAATTTAGGAATTTTATGCAAAATATAAGGATTTTTGAAATCCAAGGCTTTATATACATGTTCAAGATGGAAATATGGAGCTATGAAAAAATTATGAAATAAAGATGGATTTTTGTATGGGGATTATGGATTCTCTTTTTAAGCCTATGCAAAATCTAACTTATTAGCAAATAATTAGTTATGATTTGGTATAGCAAAAGATGTTAAGGCATTTCTACATGCTTTAGAAAGCCTTGTATACAAACCTTCTTAAATATAAAAGGTTTTTACTATTAGAATATTTTTTTTTATTAATGCATTTCTTTATCTTTTATAATAAGAATAAATCACTTATTGGAACTTGGCCAATAAGTTAAAACTAAATTCTTTATAACTAAATACCTGTCACGGACATAATCATGTAAGCTAGTAATTACATATACAAATAGGTAGAAGTAAGTAAAAGTAGGTAAAAGTAAATTAATTCTATAGTATTTAATATGGAAGCTTCTTAGAAGCTTCATAGACGATGCTTTGACTTCATAGGTGTCTTTAATTGACTTTTTAGATTAGAAACGTGGTCAACAAGTTGGCCATGTACCACACATATTGTTAGTTTGAAGGTCAAGCTAACTAAGTGGCCTACACGTAGAAGAACTTGCCTTGTAAGTCAAGGCATGTGTCCTACAAAGTCAACACATATTGGAGGTCCTATAGAATGTCGCCATGTAGCCCATAGTTAGATAGTATATATAGAGACAAGAGTGAAGGCTTCTTCACTCTTGTCAATTTCTTTCTTGCTTCTAGTCTAGTTTCAAGGGTCTCTAGTTTTCTTGTCTTTTGGCAATAGCCATTCCAGTTTCTCTTTCAATATATATACTTGTTTATATATATTTTGTTACCTCTCTCTGAGTGAAGGTTCACTTATTTGAATTATTTTTTCATCGAGTTCTTGTCCTTGACAGATTGACAAGAGTACACCTACAATATCAGAGCTTTGTCTAATCTTGATTAAGAGTGGATTACTCCTTTTTCTTGATAAGATATAAGCATATTAGAAGTTGCGGATTACCCTCTTCTAAATTGATATTGTCCTTAGTATTTTCTTTGTTCTCAAGTGCTCTCTTCTATTTGTCTTGAGCGATATTAGACATCTTCTCTCTTCTAAGTGTTATCATGGCAGAACTTGTTGAAATGAAGAGTGCAATGGCACAAATGCAAGAGCAATTGAGGGAGTTAATGCTTGTGATGCATCAACTCAATTTACCACCACAAGGAGCAACAAGATTGGTAGGAAGTGAAGATATAGAAATGGTTGGAGCTGCTTCAACATCTGCACCAAACCATGTCCTTTCTCCTATGGTGGAACGCCCTTCAAATGTTAGAGAACCAAGAATTGTCCTATCTAAGAAGTTAAATGGCACCAGATCCAAGTTTCAAGGATTTATCAATCAAGTGCAACTTGTGATTGAACTTCAACCCCAAACCTATCCAACTCCAGGATCTCAAGTTAGATTCATTAGTACGCTTCTTTCAAGTTCAGCACTATCGTGGTTTTCATCTTTTTTTGAACGACGAGATCCAATATTGAATAATCTAGAGGCTTTTTTAGTGGAGTTTTGATCCATGTATGGAGAACATGATGCAATTCGTGTTGCAACCAATAAGATCCATATTTTACGACAAGGCAATCGATCAATAATGATATATGCTTCACAATTTCGACAACTTGCAACTGATATCAAGTGGAATGATGCTGCACTTATTAGACAATTTCTCTACGGATTACAATATGAGGTAAAAGAATTAATGCACAACTTATCTGATCCTCAAACATTGAGTCAAGCAATTGACTTTGCTGTGAAGTGCGACAATTGCCTTTTTGAATTTCGATCTGAGAACCGTACAAGTAGACCTCAACGTTACTATAATTCAATGGCAACACCAACACCTCTTCAACACATATATTCGGAAGTAGAGGATATGCAAATTGATGCAGTACGTTTTAAATCTCTTATTAAGCAAGAAAAGACTCGTCGTCGTCAAGAAGGATTATGTTTATATTGTGGAGAACCAAAGCACACTGCTCAACATTGTCCAAAGAAATGACGCAATTACAAAATGAGGAGTATGGCTGTGAAAGAAGACAATATGTTGGAAAACGAGTTTGTTTAGCTATAATAGTGACCGTGCGGCTGGAACCTTGCACAACATCTAGTAAAGGTCCTATTCTCTCCTCAGAGCCCTCTCCTTGTTTTATATTAAATGTTATTTTAGGACCTAAATATTACAAAGTCTCTGCCTTGTTAGATTTAGGAGCCTCAGCATATTTTTTAGATGAAGAATTTACTAAAAGACATAACATATCTTTAGTAAAGAAAACTAAACTTGTTCATGTAAAAGTCATAGATGGTCGTCCATTGTCTTTTGGACATATTACTCATGAAACCCTTCCTATAGAAATAATAATCAATGGTCATAATAGTTTTGTAGTATTTAATATCATTAGATCTCCCTCTAATCCAGTCATTTTAGGTTTATCGTGGTTAGAAAAATATAACCCTCAAATAGATTGGATTTTCTGAACTCTTACTTTTTCTAAAAGTATAACTAACAGTGTAGTTAATCAAGTACAGAGTCATAAGTGTAGTTCAATTAAACCCGTATTTATAAGTGCAAAAGCTTTTTTGCATGCTGCTATGAAAGAATCACCATATATTATTTATGCCACACTTGTTTCTACTGGTGAAAAGACTTCAAGTGGCATTCCAAGCCAATATCAAGAATTTCAAGATGTATTTGAAAAAAAGAATGCGGATACACTCCCGGAACATCGTCCCTATGATTGCTCAATTGACCTTCAAGAAGGAGCACAACCGCCATTTGGACCAATCTATAATTTATCACAAAATGAGTTGGCTAAACTCAAGGACTATATTGAAGAAAATCTAGCCAAGAATTTCATATGCCATTCTAAATCTTCGACAGGAGCTCCAATTCTATTTGTGAAGAAAAAAGATGGTTCATTACGGATGTGTGTTGATTATCGAGGACTCAATAAGATTACCATCAAGAATAGGTATCCACTACCTTTAATATCTGGACTTCTTGATCAGCTGAATTAAGCTAAGATCTATACAAAAATAGATCTTCGGGGAGCATACAATCTAGTACGCATCAAAGAAGGAGATGAATAGAAGACTGCGTTTCGAACTAGGTATGGACATTTTGAATACAACATCATGCTTTTTGGACTTACAAATGCACGAGCAGCTTTTCAACATCTAATGAATGATATTTTTCGAGAGTTTTTGGACGATTTTGTGGTATGTTATCTAGACGACATCTTGATCTATTCTGAGAATTCAAAAGAACATGAACTTCATGTTCGTCATATGTTACAAAAATTAAGAGATGCAGGACTCTATGCCAAGATAGAAAAGTGTGTATTCCACACTACTCAAGTCGATTTCTTAGGTTACATCATTTCAAATGATGGACTTATGATGGACCCTAAGAAAGTTCAAACTATTATAGACTGAAAGATCTCAAAAACGGTAAGAGATGTCCAATGTTTTTTGAAATTTGCTAACTACTATCGGATCTTCATCAAAGACTTCTCTCGAGTTGCAGCTCCACTTACACGTTTGACTTGTAAAGACAAACTCCAATAGAATCAAGAAGCGGAAGTTACTTTTGAATCTTTGAAGACAGCGTTTGTTTCTGTACCAATCTTGTATCATGTTGATTTTTCCAAAGCATTCTTTATGGAAACAGATGCATCGGACTTTGCTCTGGGTGCGGTTTTATCACAAATGGGAACCGATGACAAACTTCATCCAGTAGCCTTTCATTCAAGAAAATTCTCAGCAGCAAAAATCAATTATGAGATCCACGACAAAGAACTTCTTGCAATTGTGGATTCTTTTCAAGAATGGCATCATTATCTGGAAGGCGCTTCTAGTCCAGTCACCGTGTATACGGATCACAAGAACCTCGAATATTTTATGTCAGCACGTGTATTAAATCGTCGCCAAGCTCGTTGGAGCATGTCATTATCAAGATTCGATTTCATCATCACTTATCGGCTAGGAAAACAACAAGGTTTATTCAATGCCTTGTCTAGACATTCTTATCTTGCACCAAAAGAAAGAGATGCAGCTTTTGAGCAGTAAAGAATGGTTTTCTTGAAGCTAGAGCAATTTCATCTTCGAGCAATAAAATCAACATTGACTGTTGATTTAACTTTTTTTAAACAAGTCCAGTTAAGTATGTCTTCAGACTCTCTTGTTCATGATATCAAGAATAATTCTTTTAAATCTTATGATCCTTCTAAATTTGAATTCAAAAACAACCTATTCTATTTCAAAAGATGCCTATATGTTCTAGAAGGAGAAGCACGTTTACGTGTTCTTCAAGCTCGTCACAACTTCCCAGCAGCAGGACATTTTGGATATAATAAGACTTTAGAGCTGATATCTACGGATTTTTGGTGGCCTCAAATGTGGAAGGCAGTTACAGATTTTGTACAATCATGTGATGCTTGCTCAAGATCAAAAACTCCTCGTCATCGACCTTTTGGACTTCTTCAGCCATTATCCATTCCAAAACAATCATGGTCTTCTGTTTCTATGGACTTCATCACGGATCTTCCAATCTTAGGTTCTTATGACTCTATATTCGTGATAGTAGATTGTTTTACCAAAGATGGCACATTTTGTACCATGTACAAAATCTATCACAGGTGAAGAAACAACTAAGCTCTTTCTTGACAATATCTATCGCTATCATGGATTATCCAAGGATATTATATCACATAGGGAAAGTCAATTTGTATCAAGATTTTGGTGGACTCTTTTCAAGATTCTTAAAGTGGATATAAAACTATCTTTGACATTCCATCCTCAAACTGATGGACAAACGGAGCATGTTAATCAAGTTTTGGAGCAATATTTAAGATGTATCATTAATTACCAACAAGATGATTGGACAACTCTTTTGCCATTGGCAAAGTTTGCTTATAATAACACGGTACATTCTTCTACAAAACAAACACCTTTCTTTGCTAATTATGGTTATCATCCACGACTTGATACTTTTGACTTTTCAAAAGTTGATAATCCTGCTGCAAAAGATTTGACAATTCATTTATCAGAGCTACATGCAACGATCAAGGTGCAGTTAAAAGAGGCTCAAGAACAACAAAAGGTCAATGCAGATGTCTATCGAAAGGAACAACCATCATTTGTCTTGGGTGATAAGATATGGCTACTTTGTCGCAATATCAAGACCACTCATGCTTGTGACAAGTTGGACTATCGAAGGCTGGGACCATTTTCTATTTCTGCACAAATCAATACAGTTGCATATCATTTACATCTATCGGAGTCAATGAAAATCCATCCAATATTCTACTTGTCTCTTCTTGAACCATACAAGATAGTGGACATACCCAGAAGACGAGAAGCTCCACTTCCTCCTATAGAAGTGGACAATAATAAAGAGTTTGAAGTAGAAGAAGTCTTAGATTCAAGGCGGCACCGAAATAAATTAGAATGTCTTGTCCATTCGCACGGATATGGTATTAGTGAACGCACATGGGAGCCAATAAAGAATCTTACAAATGCAGCAAAGGCGGTGGAGACTTTTCATCGATAACATCTATCAAAATCTAGATGAAAACCTTCTTTATAAAAGAAACAACACCTACGCAAGATAACATTCTACTTTCAATTCTTGTTCGTAGCTTCTTTGTAGTAGTGACGCTTAGGAGATGGAAAATCAACAACTAGCGAATTCGACTCAAGAGCCTTCATTTACTCACCTGCCGAACAAGACATTACGATTGTCACAACCTTCAAGACGACGCAATCGAGATGAAGATCTTCAAGAACAAAATGTTCTTCCTCGAATAGATGGCGAGATACATCGTATTTGGTATCACGATTTGGGAAGGGACTTCCAATGTTTGGTGATTGTGCTAGAGGTAGGAACAACTTTTGATGGTGTTCAAAATATTCTATTCGAAGGAAGTTACGAAGGCCTCAACAATGATCAAATAACTGGGTGGTCTTCCCGCCTTGGTATGGGACACTACCGATGGTTGAGAGGCCCTATCAATCATCTTCGAAGAGAACAGAGATCAGAGTATGTAGCAAATACAATTCGTCGCATCACAGATTTCTTCAACATATGATGACCGCTCCTCGTGGAACTCGTCCCTAGAAGGGGGGTTTTGGCATGGACATAATCATGTAAGCTAGTAATTACATATACAAATAGGTAGAAGTAAGTAAAAGTAGGTAAAAGTAAATTAATTCTATAGTATTTAATATGGAAGCTTCCTAGAAGCTTCATAGACGTTGCTTTGACTTCATAGGTGTCTTTAATTGACTTTTTGGATTAGAAACGTAGTCAATAGGTTGGCCATGTGCCACACATGTTGTTAGCTTGAAGGTCAAGCTTACTATGTGGCCCACACATAGAAGAACTTGCCTTGTAAGTCAAGGCATGTGTCCTACAAAGTCAACACATATTGGAGGTCCTTTAGAACGTCGCCATGTAGCCCCTAGTTAGATAGTATATATAGAGACAAGAGTGAAGGCTTCTTCACTCTTGTTAACTCCTTTTTTGCTTCTAGTCTAGTTTCAAGGGTCTCTAGTTTTCTTGTCTTTTGGCAATAGCCATTCCAGTTTCTCTTTCAATATACATACTTGTTTATATATATTTTGTTACTTCTCTTTGAGTGAAGGTTCACTTATTTGAATTATTTTTTTATCGAGTTCTTGTCCTTGACAGTACCTAATATATTCTTAGATAAAAAAATATTATGCCATACAACAACGTGTGGAATGTGGTTAATTTTTTAATCAAGTTTCTAACCTATCAATCAATTACAAATACATATTAAGTCAAAGCAACATCTATCAAGCTTTTAGGAAGCTTCTTTAGAAAATATTATGAAATAAATCTATTTTTATCTACTTCTACTTATTCATATTATATAGGTAATAATTATAATAAATACATGTCTAAAAAGGATACATATTAAATTTTAAAAAAGAATATTTGGAAATTTGATATATTTTTTTGATAAGTAAGGTAAAATAAAAAGAAAGAGCCTTGAAAAGATTGCCAATAAATCCTATATAAAAATTCAATCTAAAAATTATTACATATTTTTTAAAAAAATTTCAAACCATGTTTAAAACAATTATATAAATAAAATAATAGATATATATTTTTATAATAAAAATTATATATTTTTTATTATTGATATAAATAATATTATTTCAAACTATGTTAATATTTAAATTTAATTCTTAGATTGTATTTCAAAATAATAAAAAAATAAGATAATAATTTTTTTTAAATTCTGTTATTTTATAATATAATTTTAATTAATTAAGTATTTTTTCAAAGCCACAAGTGTACATAACCTAATCTAATGTTTTGCTTATATGAATCTTATTTATATTGATATTAGATTATATAATTGTAGAATAAATAGTTATTTGCTGATTTGTAGATACTTAGTTTATAGTGTAAACAGGGATAGATGACTGTTAGAAAGGTAGTTCAGTAGTTAAAATGGATGAATAGTTAGGAAAAGCAATTTTCATTAGAGATGTAACAGTTGGTATCTTGTGGTAGGATAAGGAGGATGAGAGAGAGGAAGAAACCGCCATTACTGTGATAGTGTGAGCCGGGGTAAGCTTGGTGCTACCTCTTTTCTTTTGTTGTTATGTTCTTTGAAATAAGAGTATTGAGAGTTTCTGAATATTGTGAAGTGAATCATGGAATGAAAGTGTGAATGGAATTATATGTTATTGAATGAGAAGAAGAGAGATTGAATGCTGAAATCTGAATGTAGTTCAGCAGAAAGAGTGAATCTGTGGTTGTGTGAAACACTGTAATGTGAATGGTAGTTCTGTGTGAAGAATTCCAGTAATTGGAATGAGGGTAATTGTGTGCTGAAGCTGTGATGTTGAGGTATTACAGTTGGAGATTATAAGAGTGAAGATATATTGGTGGAAATAACAGTTATTGGTATGACTGAATTGTTGCAAGGAAGAGAGTGATAAGGTGAAAGGAGAGATTATCGTTTTCCTATGTGCTTAGACAATGGAAATAGTGACGATACATTGGAGGTAATTAATTGTGTGACCCTAACGTGAACGCTCAAGCAACTAGTCACTCCCCGTGTTCGAATTCCCCTATATGGATTTATTTTGGGAAGTTTCTTCCGGAATAAGTAAAACGAGCAATCACATTTTGGCGCCGCTGTCGGGGAGTGATAATAGCTTTGAGCGTTAGGAATTAATTACAAACGTGTTAGAAAATGGGCAATAGAAGATAATTTCAGTAGTGTTTGAAGAAAGATTATGGTTAATAAGAACGAGAGAATTGCATCGAGGAAAATAAATCAGTTGAGAGAAAGACAGGGAAGAGTGCAAGGAAGGAACTTGCGTAGAGAGGAGCAAGAACGTAATTTTAAAAGGAAGCATTGACAGAATTGGATTAAACCATGGTTGCAAGCTTGTCTGCGCATCCGAACATATCAAGAACCGGACAGACTGTTAATTCTGCAGTCTTATGTACCGTTAGAAAAACTGCCAAGAGCACTCGTGGGAAATTTTGTCAACATTCCAGTGGAAATCTTGAGGCTGTTAACTGAAAGAGAATGAGGCATAGAAGTATTTGGTACTCCATTGGATAATTTTTCAGTAGGGGGTACCGCTGAAACGAGCAATAGGGGCTCTGCAGATTGACATGAATTGGTCGCCAATAAAGGCAACTATATTGTATTTCAAAATTTGACGTTTTCACATGCAAGTCAACCAATAAAACTATTTGCGGGAAATAACAGTAAAGCAAGGACCGCTGAGAGCTCGGTAATTAGAGTAAGGAAAAGCAGAGATTATTTTAAAACAAATTTCAGAAGAACAGAAAATTCAATGGCGGTAGGAGGACCAGCCGTTCCGATTGCAGTTCAAATGGGTACCTTGGGCGATCGTATGACTAGCGTCGCACCATTACCTACTTTTCGTGGTTTGCCAAGTGCGGACCCAGATCAACATTTGTCTCAATTCTTGATGGCGTGTGTAGCCAATAATAGAAGGACAGAAGACATTTGGCTGAGATGGTTGCCAGCGACACTAAAAGATACAACGTTCGAGTGGTATAACCGCCAACCTGTAGGTCAATTTATCAATTGGGAGGCATTGAAAACGGCATTTTTAGCCCATTTCCAACCAATTGGTTTTGAAGAACGTCTTCGAGAAAGATTAATGAACAGCAGAATGGTACCAGGGGAAGCGGTACAGTCATATTATGGTCGTGTAGCAGATATACTTCGGAAATGGCCAAATAACCAAATGCCGGAATCGTTTGTGTTGTCCATATTGGTTAATAGATTACATCCACCAGAATTGAAGATGTTTGTAAAGGAGGCCCAATCAGCTACCATTGCAGCATCTCTTAAGCGAGCAAAAGTATGGGAGGAATGTCATTACGACCAGTACTTAACCGTTGGCGCCACGATGATTCCATCGCAAGGCGGTTATCAAATGACAAATTGGAATGACGCATCGGAAAGTTATCCGGGAAGGAGTGATTATGGTACAATTCCACAGGGAATAGTGAATGCCGTTCCATTGTAGGCTGTACTACCATCATCGTCACAACCGTATGTGCCTTATTCCGCGTATCAAAAACCAATACCTACGAAGGAATTGACTAATGAATTGGTATCAAGGGATCCCAATGAGTCATTGCTGTTAACATTAACGAAGAAAATGGATGAATTGGCTGTGAATCTGGCCAAGGATAAAGAGAAAAGGCATAAACCGACCAATATGCGACCCAATGTTTGGTGTAGCAATTGTAAGGGACAAGGTCATTTGGTAACCGAATGTTCTTCACCACCCCAAATGCTGGTTCAATGTATCTTTTGTGGGGGTAAGCATACCACTGCCAATTGTTGGAACTTAAGGAAACAACAACAAGTCGGACAACATACCATGATCAACCAACTTCGTGGGATGTAAATCAAGTACAAACGAATAATAGGTTCGGCTGGAATGGAAATCGAGCGAATAGACAAAACAGGAATTATTCCAATTTCCAAAACTCTGAATTTCACCAAGAAGGTATATCCAATACCCATGGCTTGGGGGTGAATCAGCAAGGATATCATCAATATTCACCCATGCAGAAGCCAATGCCAGAATCTACAGTACCAATGGGTCAACCAGGATCCTTTACTCAACCGACATGGAATAGACCGAGCCGTTATATACCAGTAGAGACATCCAATATCCCTGAAGGAGCTGGCAGAAGACCACTTCGTTGCTATTGGTGCAGATAAATCGGACATTATGCGAGTGAATGTCCTAATCCAAGAGCAAGTGATGATTATGCCCCAATATGTGGAAATTGTAAGCAGTCTGGTCATACTTATCAGCAGTGCAATGCGGCTTTTAATTATAATAATCAGGACCAGCAGATGCAAACAAGCCAACCGACGAAGGACAAAGGTCTTGTTCAATGGGACTCACCAGTACATTGCGTCGAGGTGGTGAACGCAGTGCTTACCAGGGGCCAACAGAAAGGCAAGAATCCAATTCAGGACCTGGATGACCCAATCGAAGTAACAACAGTAGCGCCATCCAAGAGGCGGACCGAACCAATATCAGTATTGGGACGTATACCAATATTGAGCCCTCAACAAGACGAGGAACCCACTTCAGTTTCACATGCCAATTTTTCGGGGACATCAAGATCAATTCCAAATGACCACGTCCCAATACCCGCACAACCCAATATAAGCTCGTACCCATTGAAGGAACCTTTAGTGGTCGAAGAGTCGACTAAGAGGAAGGAATTGCTGTCGAATAAAGTCAAAACGAAACCAATGAAACGCAAAAGAGCATTGGGAGTTACTCACAATATGCAACCCTATGACATTTTGAAGGATTTGGATGTTATCCAGCCTTCAATTACAATGAAGCAACTTTTGGTTGTAGCACCGGAATATCGATCAACATTGAATTCAGCGTTAATACGGTGGAGATCCCCTACTAGAGAAATACATGAAGTTAGCTTAAACCCAGATCCGGGAGCACCAACAATCGATGTATCAATCGATGGAGTTTTAATTCCAGGGGTACAAGTCGATGGTGGCTCCAGTGTGAATTTAATGAACTCTGATACAATGGAAGACTTGGATCTAAAGCAATTGCTCTCTACGACATTAGTTTTGCGAATGGCAGATCATAGTCGGGTTAAGCCGATGGAAATCTTACACGATATTGCCACTGTAATCGCGGGATTGACATACAAAATTGATTATATTATATTTAGGTTACAGAGTTCTACGTTATCGTATCCCATTTTATTGGGCAGACCTTGGTTGTATCAAGCCAAGGCTAAGAACGACTGGGGCCGCGACACATTGACAATTGGAAAAGGTAGTGACCAGATTGTTCTACAAATGTACCCGGTACAATATCACGGAGAAACCCAACTGCCCGAATCAGAATTTACATCGGATAATGAGAGTCACTCGATTGAGGAAGATGACGATGCTATAGTTTCACCGCAATTTGGAGTAGGTCAAACCCCTTCTACAACCAAGGGAGGAATCTACCAATGTGGTGGCCCCGGTGAATATTTACTCCATCAGGAGAATGCCTCTAACTCGGATCATGTTATTATCGAATGGATGACCCGATATGATGTCAATCATGTGAGTGCAATGCGGTCAGACATGAGTCACTAGCAGTTGCAGTCTCCTTCGCACCACGACGGGCCAACAGGCGATTTTAAATCGGCGACTGTGGAAGAACCTGTTTTCCAGACTCTGAACTTAAGCACCCCTGACGTGCCCTAGAATATAAAGATATACAAAGGTATTCAAGGTAACGAATTGAGTCAGTGAAAAGCATTCTTCCTCCGGCATAAATCGTCCTTTGCTTGGACGTATGCAGATCTGAAGGGTATTCCAGAAACGGTGTGTGAACATCGTATTACATTGGTTCCGGATGCTACACCAGTTCGTCAAAGACAATACCGTCTCAACCCAAAATATTCCTTGATGGTAAAGGAGGAATTGGACAAATTATTGTGCCTGGGTTTCATTTATCCGGTTCCGTATAGCGAATGGGTCTCACCAATGGTAATGGTACCTAAGAAAAATGGCAAGATTAGAATCTGTCAAGATTTTCGGAAATTCAATGCTGCTACCAAGAAGGACTATTTTCCTCTACCTTTTACGGACAGTGTATTGGATGCCGTAGCAGGACACGAATGTTATTCATTTCTGGATGGTTTTTCGGGTTACAATCAAGTAAAAATTGCCAAGGAAGACCAGCTCAAGACGACCTTTACAACAGATTGGGATACATTTGCATACAAAGTGATGCCATTTGGATTATGCAATGCACCAGCCACATTTCAAAGAGTGATGACACAGGCCTTTCAAGATTATTTACGAGTGTCAATGGAAATATTCTTAGATGATTTTTGCACGTTCTGTACGACAGCCGTTTTCACAATTTTTCGGGAAAAATTTCAAATTCGGTGGCATGGACCCTATCGCGTATTGGCCGTTTTTCCCAATGGTTCCGTCCAATTGAAAGATTTCACGGGAACCAAATTCACAACCCATATCAATGGAAACCGACTACGCCTGTATTATACATAAACCCGGGGGTGGGTTTATTAAGATTGGAGGGCGCAGACGTGCTGTTCATGATGACTTGCCTGCCATCATAAGTGTCTAATCGGAGGCAAATGACGGCGGTTGATTAGTGTATTAGAACATCAGCAATCAAGATTAGGGATTCTTGTTTCATAACTGGGTAAACAGTTAGGAGAGGGGCACTCTGTGTAGCTGTCTTCAGTATTTTGTCTAGAATTGTTGAAGCATAGTTTTTTAGTGGAGAGTTCATGGCAAATCATAGTATTAGTGCGAATACGCAGAGATTTATAATGTCGAGGGAGAAGGTGAAGAGAGCCTCGGAGAAGGAGGAAGAGGGTAGAAGGGTGAGGTCAAGGAGTAATATGGATGAGCTTTCTCTTTGTATACTCACAAATATGGAATCCATGCGGTTAGAAATTTGTTGGAATGCAACGCGGCAGAAGGACTTTAGAAGTGCGCAGCTTTATCCTTTTTTGCGAGCGGCAGACAATTTACCATCAATCGATGTAGAACTATTGGAAGAATACTTGACGAACTATGATCCTGAGGATGCTTCGAGTGTTGTAAAAGGGAGGACTTTGGGAATTGATGAGAATACCTTGCATAAGGCATTACAGTTACCAATAGGAGAGTTAGCGGTTGGCGCAGAAGAGTCTTCAGACTTCAATCCGGGGAGTTATTTTAAAGGAGGTATGACGTCGCTAGAAAGGAATCAAGGATGGCGGACGGCGGATGCACTTACACCAGAATTGATGGAGTGGATGCGCTTCGTTCAGAAGAGGTTGGGATTAAATAGACATACGACGTATATGGCTAAATGATTATTATATGCGACAATAGGCTCCTTTGAGGGTATGGTGTTCAATTGGGCAGCGTACGTGGCCACCAGAATTCATGCAGAGTTGAGTTACAAGCGCAGGTCGGATAGAATTGCAACGCTTTTGTGTTCCAACTATATACAGTCTACAATTGTTTATGAGTTGAGTCAACCGTTGCCGGAGAAAGGGAAGATGATAGCAGCTCCAGTACTACCAAAACCGAGGAGCAATTTATTGGCACTTCTATGGGGACCAGGAGAAAGAAGCCAGCAGGCGGGAGAACCAATCAGTGTTCGGGAGAGGGGTCCAATGGCTCAGCGAGACAATGGGCCAGTGGACATTCAACATCGAACACCAGAGGAGAACAGTGTGAAAGAGCGATTTTTGGTACAATTATCCCAATTGTAGTAGACGGCAAACGAATTGGTTGATCACACGAATTTTAAGCAGCAATTGGTGGCGTGTAAGAGGGAAATGGCAGAACAACGTCAAAAACTGTTGGAACAAGATCGGGTGAATAGGGCCACCAAAGAAGCCAATTCGAGACTGGAGCATGCCCTTGGAGTAAAACAGCAAGTGTGGGAAAAGGAAAGAGAGCGCCTTCACCACGGAATGGCGCATCAGAAACAAGAACTCTCCAATTCTCTCAATCAATCGAAACTCGAAGTTGAGAAAATGAAGCAACAATTGGAATTGAACCAGACGAAGATGGCGACTTTGGAACAGGAAAAGAAGACGATGAGTGACCAATTCAGAGTGAAAATAGAGGAAATGCAAAGGGAGATCAACACTCTGAAGGAGGTTGCAAAGAAATTGGAAGAAGAATTGGTCAGCGTTCGATGGCCACAAGGGTCAATTGAAGGTTCAATTGGCGAATTGGAACAGAAGGTGAAGCAACAACAATACCAATTAGAGGCGAAAGACATCCGAATTCTGTAATTGGAAAGTCAAGTCCGTGAATTGGAAGCACTTAATGAAGATTTAACGGCCAGATTGAACATAGTCCCAATAAATGTATCATACAGGGAAGACGAAGAAGTGACTTTAGAATAATAATCAGTAGCAATGAGTATGGGAAATGCTAAGGAGTCACCAGTTCAATTTCAAACTGATTGTTTGTGAGGACGCTGCACAGTTAGGAGTGGGGCTATGTAGAATAAGTAGTTATTTGCTGATTTGTAGATACTTAGTTTATAGTGTAAACAGGGATAGATGACTGTTAGAAAGGTAGTTCAGTAGTTAAAATGGATGAATAGTTAGGAAAAGCAATTTTCATTAGAGATGTAACAGTTGGTATCTTGTGGTAGGATAAGGAGGATGAGAGAGAGGAAGAAACCGCCATTACTGTGATAGTGTGAGCCGGGGTAAGCTTGGTGCTACCTCTTTTCTTTTGTTGTTATGTTCTTTGAAATAAGAGTATTGAGAGTTT
This sequence comes from Physcomitrium patens, assembly GCF_059467195.1. Classification (NCBI taxonomy): domain Eukaryota; kingdom Viridiplantae; phylum Streptophyta; class Bryopsida; order Funariales; family Funariaceae; genus Physcomitrium; species Physcomitrium patens. The sequence goes on along the minus strand of NC_143433.1, from coordinate 7,906,786 downwards.
CTGAATATTGTGAAGTGAATCATGGAATGAAAGTGTGAATGGAATTATATGTTATTGAATGAGAAGAAGAGAGATTGAATGCTGAAATCTGAATGTAGTTCAGCAGAAAGAGTGAATCTGTGGTTGTGTGAAACACTGTAATGTGAATGGTAGTTCTGTGTGAAGAATTCCAGTAATTGGAATGAGGGTAATTGTGTGCTGAAGCTGTGATGTTGAGGTATTACAGTTGGAGATTATAAGAGTGAAGATATATTGGTGGAAATAACAGTTATTGGTATGACTGAATTGTTGCAAGGAAGAGAGTGATAAGGTGAAAGGAGAGATTATCGTTTTCCTATGTGCTTAGACAATGGAAATAGTGACGATACATTGGAGGTAATTAATTGTGTGACCCTAACGTGAACGCTCAAGCAACTAGTCACTCCCCGTGTTCGAATTCCCCTATATGGGTTTATTTTGGGAAGTTTCTTCTGGAATAAGTAAAACGAGAAATCACAATAATATATAAAAAATATTTATAATTAAAATATTATTAATAGTATCATAGCTTTTATTATTGCTATCTATTAAAGATATACCTATAGTTACTTAAATAATATGAATAGATAGAAATAAATAAAAATATGGTAATTTGATAATATCTTATGAAAGTGCTTCTTAGAAGCTTCATAGATGTGATTTCACCTTTAAACATGTTTATAAGTGATTCATAGGTTAGAAATTTGGCCAACAAGTAAGTCATATTGTCAAGACAGAAAGAGTTAAGCCTTAAGAAAGCACTAGGCGCTTGGTTGCCACTAACTACTCAATCAAGTCTTGAAATAAGAAAGACCAAGTTTTTATATATGTGTAATACTTTTAGGAGCAAATACACCAAATATATAAGTCTTAAGTTCCCAAAAATACCCAAAATATGATAAAAAAAACTCTAAATCCTTATATATCCTTATGGAATATTATTCTTGAACTTCAAATACTCATATCTTCTAATCGGACTATTCAAACATACTCAAATTTTACATGAATTATTAATATACTTCTAAAAACTATCACAACAAATTTCAACTTCAAATTCGTTGCAGATCTTAAGATATCATGAAAACCCTAACAGTAGCTTCAAATCCTAGTTTTTATACACCCACGTGCAATTTTCTTCATATCTCACAAACTAAGCACTCAAATACCACAAAATTCATATATATAGGTTCTTAATACAATAATCTACCTTTTTCAAAAGGTTTGAGTCAAAAATTCGTTCAAAAATTGAAGATATGGTGGCAATTATTACTATGAACAAAATCACTTACTTACTACCTTTGATTTGAATGTACTGACTTCAACTCTCTATAATTCCTTCATTCAAACTCCAAATTCATCAAAAAATATATGAAAAGTGTAGTCAAAAAATTACTCTCTCCAATCTTGGTTGCCAATCCTTTTTTTGCTCTTTGTGAACGTAGGTTATGCTCCAAAGAGTGACAATAGGTATGAAATTGACACCTTAACTTTGAGTGCCAATAACTCCTTCATAAAAACTCCAAATGACACAAAATTTGCACCCAATCCGTATCCAAAAACCTAAATTACTGTTCCTAGCCTCAATAGTTTGAATGCCTTTAGAAAAAAAAACCTAATCCCTAATAATGCCTCGGGCCGCCTCCTTGAAGTCCATTGGACATAGCCTTTGACCGATAAGAATGAAGATTTCCATTCCTTCTCTTCATCCTACCATGCCTTGCTTTCATTCCTTCTAATAAGCCTCCTATTAGTTTAGATTTTCATCTTTAGGCTCTAATCTCCTCTTAAGGCTTCATACTAAACATTTAGGTCCTATAATTTTTTAAATGCCATAATCAAAATAGATAAAATTTAAAATAAAGTTTCTTAAATCCATTGTCTTAAAATTATTCTATTAACCATTCTAACATACATCAAGATTCATAAACATATAATATGTCCTAACTAATTTTTATATATTATAAATAATTACAGTACAACAATGTATTATATGTATTAATAACTTGTCATACAAGCTAATGATATGGCACTTTTATAGGAAACTTGCTTTGTAAGTTAAGACATATATCTTACAAATTGGACATGTGCTGAAGGTCCTATAAAATATTTCTACAATGTTCTTAGATAGATAATATATATAGAGGCAAGAATAAAGCCTTTTTCACTCTTGTCAAATCTTTTTTTGCTTTTAGTCCAGTTTCAAGAGTCTCTAATTTTGTAGCCTTTGATAATAGCCATTGAAATTTCTTATTAAATATATTTTTTATCTCTCTTTAATTTATTTCTCACTTGTTAACATTTTTTTTTTTTTTTTTTTTAATCTTTGATAGATTAATAAGAATGTTGATTCATCATTCTTACTTTGTTTTTAGAAGTGAATGAATTATCTTACTTTTATTGTTGAGTTTCAAAGATTGCAGACTATTCACCTTGAATTAATATTTATTTTTCTAATATTAATATTTTTCTTAAAAAGAGTGAATCATCCCTCTTTGTAGAAATTTTTATTTGGTATTAAATATTGTAAATTATATTCTTTTAATTTTATTTATAGATTTATTAATTTATTTGAAATCAAAGAAAAAATCATAAATACTATACTTAACAAAAATAAAAATAAATTTGTAACTATTACAAATCTTCATGGGTTTGTCAACAATGTTAAGGTAGAAATTTCTTGCATTACTAATACCAACCATAAAAGCACTATTCTTATGCCTATGAAAGAAGTCAATAATCTATGCTAAAAAGTTGTATAATTGAAGAAAGTAAGTAGATCGACTTTATAACCAAATCTAAGAAATTTTGATGATTTTTGCAATAAGTCAAGTTCTATCTAAGGTTGCATATTTTCTATTATTTTGATGGATTTATTCAATTTCGTTTTGTAAGTACACTTCTATTTAGAAGTACTTTCTCTTTGTTTACACATTTGATGGAAAAAGATTTGTGGCTCTTTTGTTATTTGAATTCATTTCTAGAAGTGCTTATGACGACATTTAAAGAAAGTGATCAAGCAAGAATAGTAAAGACCAAACTCTTATTATTACAACAAGGATCACAATTAGCCACCATATATGTTATTAAATTCTAAATCTTTGCTTGTGATGTGGATTGAAATGACAAAGTCCTTATCAATCAATTTTGATATGAATTAAAAGATAATTTCAAAGATTTATTATTAATAATGCTAAAATCAAATTCTTTATATTAATATATTGCTCAAGCCATTGCATGCACTAATCAATTATTTGAAAGGCATCAAGCATAAATATTTGGTTGAAAAAGAAAAAAATCAAGTAATGATTGTAATTCTTAAGTTTTCATAAACTTATTCATCGAGGCCAAAACCAATGCAAATTGATACAGTGTCAAGGATATACACTAGGAAGTTGTAGAAGATGCTAGAAGGTTCTAGAGAAGCTTTATAGTTTGTAGAAGCTACTTAAGAAGCTTTGTAGTTTGTAGAAGCTACTTGAGAAGTTTTCAAGCTTGTAGAAGCAGCTTGAGAAGCTCCCTAACTTGTGGAAGCTGCTTGAAAAGCTTCCTAGTTTGCGGAAGCTACTTGAGAAGCTTCCTAACTTGTAGTATATATAGGAGCCGAGATTGAGGGGATCCTTAATCTCGACAACACACTTCTTGGAGCTCTAGTTCACTTCTCCAGTGTTGTTCTTGTACTCATCTGTTTAATCAAGTTCTTGTCAATTCTTCTTGAGCTTCTTGTTTAGATTTTAAATTAGTATTCTAAATTCAAGATAGTTTGTCAAGATTGCACTCAATTTTTATATCAGAGCTAGTTCTTTCTTGTTAGAGTGTAGATTATCCCTCTTCTTAAAGGTGTTGGCATTCTAGAGGTTGCGAATTATCCTCCTCTAAACTGATATTTCTTCTATTATAATATTGGAGTCTTATCTTTCTTAGAGAGAGTGAATTACCCCTCTTCTTGAAGGTTTTAAGACGTTTTAGAAGTTACGGAGTACCCTCCCCTAAACCAATACTGTCTTCTTACAGAGTCATTTCTTTTCTTCTCTTAGAATGGCCAGAGGTCAAGATATTAGTATGACTAAAAATTTGGAGTCCAAGTTGGATGCCATTATGAATGCTCTTCCTATATTATCACATAGAACTGTAGAGATTGAAGGAGTCATTGCAAGACTTCATAATAATAGAGCATCTAAGATGGCACAATCAAGGATTCACTGACGTCAAGCTTCAGCACTAAGAGAAGCAACTTTTCCTCTAGTTCAACAAAGACCATTGGTTTTACAACGAAAGGAGCTATGAATTAGTCTTTCAGACAAGTTTGATCATATGCATTCCAAGTTTTGAGGTTTTGTCAATGAAATTAGATTGATAACAACTTTACAACCTAAATGCTATCCGACGGAGGAGTCACATGTTGGACTAGTTGGAATTTTGCTCAGGGAGCAAGCTCTATAATAGTTTGCTCCTTTGTTTGAGAAAGGATCGTCAATTTTGAACAACTTCAAATTTTTTTTGGAGGCATTTGGAGAAGCATTTGGCAAACATGACAAGGCACAATGGGCTACAACAAAGATCCGATCGCTACGAGAAGGAGCACACTCCCGGTCAATCTACGCATCAGATTTCAAATAATTAGTGTGCATCATCCATTAGGACGAAGAAGCATTGATGAGTCAATTTTATTAGGGCTTGAGAGACGACGTGAAGGATTTATTATTATTTCTTCCTAATTTGTAAACGCTTAATAAAGCCATTAGCTAAGCTATGAAGTGCGATAACCACATGTTCTAACGTCACCAAGACCAATGCTCAAGATAACATATGGCTCGTTACTCTCCAATTATTTCAGCAAACAGCCTGAATTCACATTCAGAAATAGAAGACATACAAATTGACGTGATACGTGTCAAATCTCTAACTCTAGAACAAAAAAAGTGACAAACGGAGGAAAAACTATGCTTGTATTGCGGTAAAGAAGGCCACAAAGTTGGAAACAACCCCAAGAAGCAAAATTGATACATTGCCAAGACCAGAGGTACATTTGTTCAAGAAAACAAAGATGCCTAGCCAGAATAGGGACCGTGCGACTGGATGATTCAATACCACAACAACAATCAGGTTCCTCTCTTTCCACTCAGCTTGCTCATTGCTTTACCATTCCTCTATCTTTTGGCCCTCAGAAACTAAAAACCTTAGTGTTATTAGATTCAAGAGTATCTACTTATTTTTAAGAGAAAGAATTTGCTAAGCATCATGAGATTCTTCTAGTACGAAAACCTAAATCCATTCACGTAGAAGTAATAGATGGACGACTTTTATTATCTGGTAGTGTCATCTATGAATCAGAACCTATAGAGGTGACGTTTAAAGACCACAGTAGTGATATTATTTTCAATATTATTAGAATTCCATCAAATCCTATTATTTTTGGTCTTTCTTGGTTAGAAATGCATAATCCATCCATAGATTGGAGGTTACGAAGGATGACATTTCCTATAGAACATTCTAAGAGTAAGCTTGTTAAAAGATCCCGAATAAAAAAATCCTTATTTATTAGAGCAAGAGTGTTTGTAATATCGTCCAAAGAAGATACATCGTTTGTCATTTATGCGACTTCAACTAGCGGTGAAAAGATTTTGACAACAAATATACCGAAACAATATAAGGATTTTGAAGACGTGTTTCAAAAGAAGAATGCTGATATGCTACCAGAGCATTGACCATACGATTGTGCCATAGACTTGTAGGAAGGAGCACAACCACCTTTTGGCCCAATCTACAATTTGTCGCAAATGGAATTAGCAGAGTTGCAAAAGTATATTGACTAGAATCTAGCCGAGAACTTCATTTGTCATTCAAAGTCACGAGCTGGGACACCAATCTTATTTGTGAAGAAAGATGGCTTGCTACGGATGTGGGTGGATTATCAAGGTCTTTACACCAAGTTAGAAAAGTGCTTGTTTAACCAAACTGAGATGGAATTTTTGGAATTCATTGTAACTACGAAAGGCTTGAAGATGGACCCTAAGAAGGTAGAAGCAATCATATCATGAGAAGTTCTAAAGATGATTAGAGTTGTATAATGCTTACTTGGCTTTGCTAACTTTTATCGAATCTTCATCAAGAATTATTCTCAAGTTGCTGCTCCGCTCACTCAGTTGACATGTAAAGACAAGCTTGAATGGAAAACTCTAGCGGAAAAAGCATTCCAAGATCTGAAGATGATATTTACTACGGCTCCAAACTTGGTACATCCGGACTTTACAAAGGCCTTCTATTTGGAGACTAATGCTTCAGATTTTGCTATCGGAGCTGTATTTTTACAGATAGGCACAGACAAGAAGCTTCATCCGGTTGCGTTCTACTCTTGAAAGTTTTCTGCTATCGTGATCAACTGTGAGATCCATGATAAAGAACTTCTTGTGATAGTGGATTCTTTCGAAGAGTGGTGTCACATTCTTAAAGGAGTTGTACATTCAGTAATCGTTATCGTATTGTAAATGCTTACAATATATAAAAATTAATTAAAACATATTAAATGTTAATAAATCTAGATGTGTGTTAGAATGGCTAGTAGATTAAATTAAAAAGAGTTGATATAAGAAACTTTACTTTGTTTCTTTACTTATTTTGATTTTGATATTAAATATATATATATATATATATATATATATATATATATATATATATGACCTGAATGTTTAGTATGAAGTATTGGGAGATCGTGGAAGCCTAAGGATGAAAATCTAAATTAGTACAAGGCTAATTGGAAGGGATGAAAGTAAGGCATGGTCAGATAAAGGCAAGGAATGGGAAACTTCATCCCTATTGGTCGATGCCCAATGGGCTTTGAGAAGGCTATCCACGACCTTAAGAAGGATTTCGGTGACTTCAAAGAAAGCATTTAGAGATTACAAGCTAGGATTATAAATTTTAGGATTTGAGGTACAATTTTTATGCAAAAATTAGAGGATTTGGAATTAGGGTGAAAAAGTTATAGCCGTTTGAAGTTAAGGTGTTAATTTAAGTCATATTGTTACTCTTTTACAAATACGAGGAGTTTTATAGCAGCTTTTGAAGATCGAAAGATATAAATAGAACAGCAATTTTAAAGCCTACATCTTTTATGAAAGAATTATTGCTTTTGGAATTTATATGAAGGAATTATAAGGAATTGAAGGCAGCACTTTCAAATCAAAGGCAGTAAGTAAGCGGTTTTGTTTGTAGTAATGGTTGGAGCCATAACTTAAATTATCAGACGAATTTTTGGCTCAAACTATTTTAACAATGTAAATTTTTGTATTAAAAAGCTATACATATAAATTTCGTGGCATTTGAGCTTATATTTTGTGAGATATGAAGAAAATTGCACGTGGATATATAAAGACAAGGGTTTGAAGTGACTATTAGGGTTTTCAAGATACCTCAAGATCCACAATGAATTTGCGGTTGAAAATTATTGCAAAAGTTAATAAGAATACATAAATATCTTATGTAAAATTTGAGTTTGTTTGGACGGTCGGATTAGGAGATATGAGGTGTTGAAGTTCGAAAAAATCTCCACATAAGAATATACAATGTTTTAGAGGATTCTATCATATTTTGGATGTTGTTGGTTACTTGAGGCTTGTGTATTTGGTGTAATTTCTCAAAAAGGGAAAATTTATATATAAACTTAGGGATTTCCTTATTTTCAAATTTGATTGAATAATTAGTGACAGCCAGAAGCCCAACATTTTTTTGAGACAAACTCTCTCTACCTCGACACCGTATACACGGATCACAAGAATTTTGAGTACTTCATGTCAACTGTCTGAATTGCCGTCAAGCTCGATAGAATATGTTGCTATCTAGGTTTGACTTTGTTATTATTTATCGGCTTAGGAAGCAACAAGGACTATCCGATGCATTATCAAGGCTATCTAGTACCAAAGGCTGGAGAAGTAGCGTTTGATTAATAGTGTACAAAATTGTTGAAGTCGAAACAATTTAGGCTTTGCTTTGCTATAATGCCAATTGATATTGACTTCCTCAATTAGGTACGTACTACAACTATTGGAGATTCTGTAGCCCTCAATATCATATAACATGTCAATAACGATAAGTTTAAGGTGGAAGGAGATCTTTTATACTTTGAAGAGTGGTTATATATTCCAAAGAGATCAGTACGACTCCAAGTTTTCCAATATCGACATGACTTTTCAGCCGTGGGACATTTTGGATTCAATAAGACCTTGGAACTTATTTCTCGAGATTTTTGATGGCCCCAAATGTGGAAGGATGTCAAGAATTTCGTCCTCTACTGAGACATTTGTTCAAGTTTTAAGAATCCTCGGCATCCTCGTTATGGTCTTCTTCAGCCATCGCCAATTTCATGTTGGCCATTATCTTCAGTTTTCATAGACTTCATTATGGACCTGCCGCCATCGAATTCATTTGACAGTATTTTTGTTGTGGTAGATCAGCTTACAAAGATGGCACACTTTGTCCCTTGCAAGAAAACATTGTCAAGCAAAGACATAGCAAGGCTCTTCTATAATAGTGTGTATCAATATCATGGTTTATCAGATGATATCATGTCAGATCAAGGAACCCAATTCATATCAAAGTTCTAGAGATTTCTCTTTGAGATATTGAAGGTGGATATTAAGCTTTCTTTGGCTTTCCATCCTCAAACTAACGACCAAACGGAATGGGTGAATCAAATTTTAGAATAGTATTTACGATGCAGCATCAACTATCAGTAAGATGATTGGACTGCATATCTATCGTTAGCCAAGTTTGCATATAACACCTTTTATGTGTTGACTCAATAAACACCATTCTTTTCCAACTATGGGAATCATCTGAAGCTTGATTTGTTGAACCATCACCCAATAACAATTCGGCAACTGAAGGATTTGTGAAACAACTATCGTAGCTTCAAACTACGTTGAAGCTTCAATTGCAAACCGCCCAAGAAGCTTATAAGGCATCCGCAGATAAATTTTGGAATTATGCACCTACTTTCAAAATTAGAAATAAAGTATGGCTGCTTTGATGAAATATCAAAACCAAGTGGTCATGTCATAAGTGGGACTACCAAAGATTGGGACCATTTATCATCCAAAAGCAAATCAATCCACTGGCGTACTATCTAGGATTACCGGCTGTTATGAAAGTACATCCAGACTTTTATGTTTCCTTGTTGGAACCTTATCGAGTCGTCTTTCCTAGAAGAGTACAATGTCTGCCATCTAGTATTGAAAATGAGAACCACGAGGAATACGAGGTGGAAAAGGTACTAGATTCATGATGTAAGTAGGAGAAATTCTAGTACCTAATGCATTGGAGTGGTTATGATATCAATAAGCACACATAGGAACCAGCAAAAAATATTATCAATGCATCGCAAAAGGTACAAGAGTTTCATTGATACTATCCTCAAAAACCTAAGTCCTTTCGATGAAAGTTTTTCAATGAAGTCCCTTCTCTTTCAAGCCTCTTAATCCTCAACCTTACAAAGAAGGGGGAGAAGAAACCTCTAAGAGACATAGTTAGAGACTATAAATCTGTAACCTGAGCCCATTCTTCTTTGTTTAGTGCTTATTTTTTTGGTCTGATATGGATAGCTAAGAGATAGATACCATACCAGTCATGTTCTTTCAACCAAGTATATCACGAAGACGACCCTGAGATGAAGAACCACCTATACCACAAAGACGATGGAGGATACCTAGTAACAAGTCACTAGTAATTATTTTTGAGGTAGAACCTGCCTATGGTGATCTTCCCGAAGGAATATTTGCAGGGCATTTTCACAATAAAGACACAAAAGTTCATGCCTGATCGGAAATCAAAGGAATAGGACACTATCATTGGATATAAGGACCAATGAACTACTTGCCATGTAAACAACAATTGGAGTATATTGTAGACAATATGCGACAAATTTGCAACTTCTTACATTTGTAGTGACTCCCAATAGGAGTGCTTCTTGGAAACCTCAAAGCTAAAAGAGAGGGGGTGTTATCAAGGACATATACTATGAAGTTATAGAAGATGCTAGAAGGTTCTAGAGAAATTTTGTAGTTTGTAGAAGCTACTTGAGAAGTTTTCAAGCTCGTGGGAAGCTGCTTAAGAAGCTTCCTAGCTTGTGGAAGCTGCTTGAAAAGCTTCCTAATTTGTGAAAGCTACTTGAGAAGCTTTTTAGCTTATAGTATATATAGGAGGCGAGATTGAGGGGATCCACAATCTCAACAACACACCTCTTGGAGCTCTAGCTCACCTCTTTAGTATTGTTCTTGTACTCATCTAATTAATCAAGTTCTTTCCAATTCTTCTTGAGCTTCTTGTTTAGATTTCCAGTCAGTATTCTAAATTTGTAACATACACTATATTTTAAATCTTTCATTGAACGAGAAAAGATTTGAGGTTATCAAGAAGGTTTATAGATGTATTATAGAGAAGCTAAACACATTACTCAATATTATTCAAAGAAATGATGCAATCAAAAAATAAAGAGCATGGCTGCTAGAAAAGATAATATATCAAAAAATCAATTTTTTCAACTATAATAGGGACTGTGGAACTAGAATCATATACAATATATAGTAAGGTCCTATTCTCTTGTCAAATTCTTCACTTTCTCTTATAACAGATACATGTTTAGGACCTAAAAATCATAAAGTCTTTGCGTTACTAGATTCAAGAGCCTCAATTTCTTTTATAGATGAAGACTTTGTCAAAAAACAAAAAATATCTTTAATCAAGAAAACTAAATTTGCACACATAGAAATTATTGATGGACATTTGTTATTCTAACAAGGTATAGATAAGATATTTTTATTGTTGATACATAAGAATAGATAGTTGAAACCATGTTTGAGAAATTATGGAAGTTTTTAGAATTTAGGCTATGTTAGTAGACTATATAGGATCCACCATAGAATATTCTAAAAAGAACTTAGAGTAGTTATTTAGATAGGATCCACCATAGAATATTCTAGAAAGAACTTAGAGTAGTTATTTAGATAGGATCTACTATAGAATCTTTTAGAAAGTGCTTAAGGTATTTATTTAAATAGAATCTACCATAGAATCTTTTAAAAAGAGCTTAAGATAATTATCTAGGTAGGATCTATTGTAGAACCTTCTAAAAAGAATTTAAGGTAGTTATCTAAGTGGGGTCTATTATCTAAGAACATTCTTGAAAGTCTAATGTGGTAGAAAAACATATAAATAGGATCGGCCAAGGCCTTTCAGGCATCTATTTAGATATGGCTTTGAATCTTTTCTTTTAATAAAGTTTGATTTTGTATTTTTTTTTTATTATTATTATTATTTATTCTATTCTATTTTTTTTCTTCAATTTTATCTTTCATGTCCTATTTTATTTAATTTTGTTTAATTTTATTCTAGACCATTTTGTCTTACTTTGTGATGAGGTTTTATATTACTGTGGATTAGAAGGATCTTAAACTCTCAAGATAGACTAGCCTTGTTTTAGTTATTTTTTGAAGATGTTACTCATGAGATCGTTTTTTTAAATGTATCAATTGAAGATCATAATAACATAGTAATATTTAATGTCATAAGATCTCTCTTCATATTTTAAGATTGTCATGGTTAAAAAAATATAATCTTTAAATAGATTGAATTTCTTATGATATTTTTTTATATATAATTTTATCCAAAATTTTATTAGTCAAAAAAAAGTACATAAATTTAATATATCCAAATTCCTACTAGTAGGTGTAAGAACTTCCATGCATGCTCTAAAAGAAGGATCATTGTTTATTATATATATCATACATATGTTTTATAATAAAAAGATGTTAAGTAGCATCTCTCATCAGTATCAAGATTTTTAGGATATTTTTGAAAAAAAAAATTAGGATATTCATCAAGAGCATTAATCTTATAATTATTCAATTGATCTTCAAGAAAGAGCTCAATTGCTATTGAGTCTAATCTTTAATTTATTGCAAAACTACTTGGTTGCATTAAAGGAATACATTAATAAGAACTTGACCAAGAACTTCATACATCATTCATAATATCCAACAAGAGCTCTTTTTTAATTTATAAAGAAAAATAATGGATCTTTATGGATATGTATAGACTACCAAGGAATTAACAAGTTTATCATCAAAAATAGGTATTCTTTACTTCTGATTTCAAGACTTCTTGATCAACTCAATGAAGCAAAGATTTATACATAAATAGATCTACAAAGAGCATATAATTTAATATGCATTAAAAAAGAAGATGAATAAAAAATTATATTTTAAACCATGTATAGATATTTTAAATATAATTATATATCATTTAGATTCATAAATACATTAGTTACTTTTGATGTCTGATGAATGATGTCTTTTATAAATTTCTTCATTATTTTATCATTTGTTATGTAAATAACATCTTAATTCATTCCAAGAACATTGAAAAGCATGAACTTCATGTTTATTATATATTATAAAAACTAAAAGATGCAAGATTATATGCCAAGATAAAAATATGTATATTTTATACTATTCAAGTTGACCTCTTAGAATACATCATTTTAAATAATGGTCTTATGATGGATCCTAAAAAGATTAAGACTATCATGGATTGGAAGATTTTAAAAACAATCAAAGTTGTGCAATATTTTTTGGAATTTTCTAATTATTATTAGATCTTTATTAAGAACTTTTCTCAAGTTGTGGTTCTTCTTACATGCTTGACATATTAAAACAAACTTAAGTGAAATAAAGAAGTTGAAGTATCTTTTGAAGCATTAGAGAAAAAATTTATTTTTGTACCAATCTTATATTACGTAGACTTTTTTAAGGCATTCTTCATAGAAATAGATACACCAGATTTGCTGTAAGTGGTATTTTATTACAAATAAGAGCAAATAACAAGTTCTATTTAGTAGCTTTTTATTCCAAGAAATTTTAGTAACCTATATTAACTTCAAGATCTACAATAAAGAACTTACAATCATAGATTTATATCAAGAATGAGGTCATTATCTAAAAAGATGCTTCAAATTCAATCACTATATATACAAATTACAAGAACCTCAAGTACTTCATGTTGGCACAAGTTTTGAATTGTTGCCAAGTCCATTGGAGTATGTCTTTATGAAGATTTAATTTCAAGATCATTTATCAATTCAAAAAATAATAAGGTTTCTCAAATGACTTTTTTAGATGTTCTTATCTTATACCATAAGAGAGAGATGCAACTTTTGATTGACAAAGAAAAAATTTCTTGAAGTTGGAGTATTTTCATTTGAGAGCAATGAAATCAACAATGACTCTTGATTCGAACTTTTTCAAGTAAGTTCAATCAAGTATATCCTCTAATTCTTTTGTTGAGGATATCAAAAAAAATTCTTCTAAGTCTTATGATACTTCAAAGTTTAAATTTAAGAAAAATCTACTCTTTTTTGAGGGACAATTATATATTCTAAAAGACAAAGCATAATTAAGTGTTCTTCAAGCTTATTATAACTTTATATTTTATAGTTATTATATAAAATTTATATTAGATATTGTATAGTTATACAAACATAAAATAAAAGAAAAAAAAAAGTGTTTTATTATAGAAGAAAAAAAGTTTAAAATATATTGTAAAAAATTATAAATAAATGATATTCATGTTGTAAAATTTATTAGTGTTAGAATTGCATTTTATAAAAATAAATTCTATTTATTTTATAAAGCCATAAATATAAAAAAATAAGACATATTAGAAAAAATATATAAACATATGTAGGAAGAAATTTAAAATTACTTTTAGCAAAAATTACCTCAAGAAGATAAGAATTAATATCCAAAGAAGACCAATTGTCAACCAGGGTTGAAATCAAATCTCAAGGCACAAAATCAAGCACCTACGGTAATTTCAAGATTCTTTTGCAAATCAAAGAAAGAAATTTAAGAACACACTTGAAGAAAGGTTTTAAATTGTTGGTCTTATATCATTTGAATTAATATTAATATTTTAAGGAATTTTTAAGATTAATGATATATTTAGTGGATTCAAATTTTAAAAAATAAAAATATATTTATAAATTTGAGGTTTTTTAAAAAAATTTAGCATGCACATAAGTAAAAATTTAAAAAATTGTTAATATTTTTATTATAAATGTATGTGAAAAATTTGAAATCAATCAAGCAATTAGATTGATGCATATGAGGATTTTTGTGGATTATGGTCTTAAAAATTTGAGATTTAGGATCACTAAGTGATTCCAAGATCTAAGAATATCTACTAATTAGATTGAAGGAATATTTGGTGACAGCAATTAAGACTTAAATATCTATATACAATCCAATTTTTAAAATAATTGAATAGTTCAACAAGGAAAAAATGGTGTTGAAAGATCAATATTCAAGTTGGAGAATAAGGACATCTAAAAACTAGGAAGTTTTTAGAGCTTTGCTTACAATTAATAAGTCCAGTTCTTTTCAAATTTTGTGTGTTTATTAATTATTTTTTGATTAAAATTAAGATAAAATATTAGTCAAGATCTATGGTTTAATTAATATTTATTGAGGTTTCAAATAGCTATAGTAATTGATTGAAATTTATTTGGGATTTTTTTGGATTTATTTAGGATTTAAAGTTTTATTGGAATTTGGTCTAAGGTTAAAATTTAGAATTTTTTTAGGATTTAACTAAGATTTAATTAGGATTTAATTAAAACTTAATAAGGATTTTTTCAAGATTTCATTAAGATTGTATTAAATTTTGATCTAAGATTAAGATTTAAGATTTTACTAAAATTTATTTAAAATTTGGTTTAAGACTTTATTAGAATTTAATTAAAATTTGCTCAAGATTTAATTTAAGATTTTTCTAGGATTTGATTAGGATTTAGGATTTTATTAGGATTTAATTAGGATTTATCTAGGATTTGATTAAGATTTGATTAAGATTTGATTAAGATTTGATTAAAAATTTTCTAAAATTTTTTTAGAATTTTTTTAAGATTTGATTAAGATTTGATTAAGATTTGATCTAAGATTAGGATTTATGATTTGATTAACATATGGATAAGATTTATTTAGATTTTTATTTGGATTTTTTGAAGGTCATATTAGAATTTGATTAATATTCCATTAGAATTTTTATTTTTGATTTTTTTTGGATTTAATTAAAGATTTATTAATATTATTATAATTTAATAAAGTTTTTTTAGGATTCTATTAAAGTTTTTAAGATTATCTTATTGTAATTCTATTTTTCCTTCTATAATTAGGTATCCATTGTTGAATAGACTTCATGTAATATAATATTAGATTTTTTAGATACAATAAGACTTATGAACTCATCTCTACATATTTTTAGTAGTTTCCAATATAGAAGGCAATCAAAGACTTTGTACAATTACGTGATATTTTTTAAAGATCAAAAACTCCTCATCATCATCTTTATAAATTTCTTTAGCTATTACTTATTGCAAAACAACCATGGTCTTTTGTTTTTATGGATTTTATCACAAATCTTCTAATTTTAAGTTTGTATGATTTTATATTTGAGATAGACAATTTTTTTACAAAGATGGCTCATTTTGTACCATATACAAAATCTTTCACAAGTAAACAAAAAAAAATAGCTAAGCTTTTTCTTAATTACATCTATTGCTATCATGGATTGTCTAAGGATATTATACTAAATATGGAGATTCAATTTGTATTAAGATTTTGGAGAACCTTTTTTACAATTCTAAAGGTAGATATAAAACTCTCTTAAACTTTTCATCTTTAAACAAATAGATAGATAGAGCATATAAATCAAGTTTGAGAATAGTATTTAAGATATAACATCAACTACTAACAAGATAATTGGATAATACTTTTGTCATAGGCAGAGTTTGCTTATAATAATACAATACATCCTTCTATGCAACAAACATCTTTCTTTGCTAATTATGATTATCATTGACCACTTGATGTTATTAACTTTTTAAAAGTTGATAATCCTACAACAAAAAAATTGGCAAATCATTTATCTAAGATCCATACAATAATGATGGTACAATTAAAAGAAGCTTAAGAACAACAAAAGAGTAATGCAAATGCCTGTTGCAAGGAGCAGCATCAATTGTACATTGGCAACAACGTAGAATTACTTCATTGCAATATCAAGATTAAATACTCTTCTTATAAGTTAGATTATTATAGGCTTAAATTATTTCCTATTTGCAAACAAATCAATTTTATTGCCTATTGATTACATCTACTATATCTTATGAAGATTCATTTTTTATTTCATATATTTCTTTTTGAGCCATATAAGATAGTGGATATCTTAGAAAGAAGAAAAATGCCATCTATTCTTATAGAATTAGATAAGAATAAAGAATTTAATGTAGAAGAAGTCTTAGACTTAAAAGGGCATCTAAATAAGTTGGAATATCTTATTAATTGGTATAAATATGATATTAGTGAATGCATATGGGAGCCAACAAAGAATCTTATAAATACAGCAAATAAAGTTGATGGATGACATCCATCAAAATTAATATAAATGATAATAAATCTTTGCTATAAAAGAACTATAGTGTATAAAAGATTGTATTCGACCTTCTATTTTTGTTTGTAATTTTTGTGTATTTGTAGCGCTAAAAAAATAGAGAATTAATAGCCAACTAATTCAATTTAAAATCCATTGTTTGTTTCTAAAAGCTTTTTACACATGGTTTCACCTTTATACATGTCTATAAGTGATTGATAGATTAGAAACTTGGCCAACAAGTTAGCCATGTATCACATATATTGATAGTTTGTAGTACAAGCTTATGATATAGAACACTTATAGAAAACATGCCTTATAAGTTAAGACATGTGTCCAGCAACATGTCTAGACCTTCAACATGTGTTGGAGGTCCTATAGAATGTTATTACATTGTTCTTAGGTAGATAGTGTATATAAAGGCAAGAGTGAAGACTTCTTCACTATTGTCAACTCCTTTCTTACTTCTAGTCTAGTTTTAGGAGTTTCTAATTTTGTAGCCATTGGTAATAGCCATTTGAGTTTCTTACTAAATATATTTACTTTTTTATTTCTAGTTTGTTATCTCTCTTTGATTCATTTCTCACTTATTTACGTATCTTCTTTAAGTTTTCATCCTTGATACTACCATAACTTGCCATTCATTACATGCCATCATAATTTTTGTTATTACTATTACAACTTGCCATCTACTATATATCATAATAGTTTTTGCCAATGCTATTATAACTTACTAAATATTCAACTTACATTTATACATGCAATTATTAAAGAAAATTTGACCTTTAAACTTATTATTAACAAGTTAGAATTCATGTAAGGAAATATCACCAAATATAAGCATTAATTCCTAATATAGCATCCAATTGAAGAAACTTAAGTACATCCACGTAAGTGACAAACACGATGCCAATTATAATACGACAAAGCATATGTATCACATCACACATGGGAGAGGATTTCTATTCAAATATGAATAATAGAAGAAACAAATTATTTTTGGTATTTAAACAATGGTATGTTATAGTCTTTTTTAAAAAAATCCATGACAATGTTTGGTTATTTAACTATGTGCAGAGTATGCTAGGATATGAAATAACCCAATGGATCATTGAGGTGGAGACTGCACGCACCACATAGCCGTGCACGGTGCAGCGTACATCAATCATGGGCTCCCTGCTTGCCTTCTGATTAAACATACAATTTTCTGCGAGGGTATTTAAAGTAACGGGTAGGCTGGCCCGAATATGAAACGGATTCTAACATAGAACCTAGAATATGGTCAATCAATCCAGCACGGAAGCACTGCTACAAAGCACAATTACATCATGGAACCAGTCTCGCCAAAATATCATGTCCGGGGACCCTGCCGCCACCACGTGAATGGGCACGGAACTTGGCTAACCTCGGCACCCATCACCACGGCAGTACTGCCCCCACGTCCATCTGGCAGGAGTCACTGTTAAACCGTGGGAGCGTGGTTGTGAGGTCAGTGTACACGAGGTATGTGTTGCTGCTCTCTCTCTCTCTCTCACCCTGCGGGTGAGCAAGGAAGGGGGCCCCAAAGCTGCCGGGGATCCCCTCGGGCGGATTCCTCTTGGAATCTGTCTCCTGGGCCCCATGGCTATATGCCGCCGGCACCCACATTTGCCCAGTCAACGTTTCCGTACCCGTTCTCGGCTCCCAAGCACTCTCTCTCTGACTGAGAACGTGATGGGTCTGGGAACGGTTGAGTCAGGGAGACGTTCTTTGTATTTTGCATAATTTTTCTACATTTTAATTTATTAAGCCGTTTTCTTCTTGCCTTTACTACACCTGCCCAGCAGCAGAGCACATTAGACTTATCAATATGAGTAACAAGTCATTCAATAAATGTAAATATTTATATATACATGAATATAAAAGTGTAGAGTTATGTTACTGAATTGTATAGAAATCAAGTTGAATCAATACTCGAATTTTCTTAGCATGTGAATATGAACATATATAGCCCAGTATATATTGATGTATGAAATAGTGACATATATTTTAAAATTTTAAATGATAATGCTATTAGCTATATATACGTATGTGAGTGAAAAAAATGAATATGAATATATATATATATATATATATATATAATATAAGTTCATTCACATAGATAAATATTTTTTTGAATTACATTATTAGCTACTTTGTAAGGGAAAAAACGATTTTTGTATGGAAGCTTTCAAGATTACTTTACAATTATTTTTACTTTAAATTATATATATATATATATATATTCATATTCATGACAATATCTCATGAACATGGAATTATAACCTCAAGCTTACAATGATTGTCAAGTGCTCACATATATATATATATATATATATATAATTACATGTGGTATGCTAGGCAAAAGAACTAAGGCTAAAAATGATCAAAATTTTTGTTATATTAATTAATGTAATATCAAAAAGCCCAAAATAAACAATATATTTGTATTATTTTGAGATTTGTTTTAAAAAAAACAAAAACAAAAACAAAAAAACAAACAAACAAACTCACCAAAAGCTAACTGATTTCACTCTTAATAGTTAAGAAACTTAATAACATACCACCAAGAAAGCAATAAAATGATGTAGTTGTATTTGATATTTCATTTTTGTTACAAATTAATGGTTCTAAGTTTATTTAATTTCTTTTTGTTTTTAATCATGTATGTACATTATTGTTTAAATTATTTTTGCATAAACATGTGAATTTTTTAAATATCATTTTATATAGTTTTTGTGTGGGTTTGATGGAATGTGTTTGTCTGCTCTTTTTTACATTGTTTGCATTGTGGTTTTTTTGTTGTATTGTATACTCTTACACATCAATAACTTGCTTTATCATGTAACTTTTGATGCAAATCAAGGGACTCAATGCAACTATGATTTTTTAAAATAAAAATAAATTAAATATTTTTTTTTTGATTGTTTAATATACTCAACTCAATCTTTGCCACTCAAAATCAATGTTAGAAATGAAATTTTTAAAAGAATCAAAACCACTTTCAAAATTTTCAGAAATTTTAAAAAACATATGTAGGAGAAAGGATTTCTTTAAGTTGCTTGAGCAAAAAAAAAAATTATTATTATTTATTTTAAAATAATATGAAATCTTATTTCAAATATAATAAATAAAATTAGAAAAGGAAAAAAGAAAAAATATGCATACATATACACACATTCGTACACATACGTACACATGTTTGTAAGGAGATGCTTGAATATTTAGAGGTTAGGCGAAAAACCAGAATTTAGAATGCTGGAGTTGAAGGAGTTTAAACCCCTTAATCTCACAAGAAACAGGTGTGAATAGAATCACAGAGAATCAGAGGAGAGAGCGGGTCGGGTGGGGGGCAATACGACAAGGGGAGCCGCGCTATGGAAATGGAAAGCTGCGTTCGAACTCCTGGAAAGGAAGGGAGGGCGAAAGCGCAAAAGGTAGCGCTCGCGAAACGGGAATTTCGGTGATATAGGTGCGGTTTGATTGACTGTGTTTTGCGCATCGGGGCTCATCGGAATTGCATCTTTGCTGCAGTGTCTGCACTGTACACTCACCTTTCTAACTAGCTCTTCTGTCGCTGCTCTCGTCGCGCGCTTGATGCGGTTTTTGCAAGGCTCGTTCAGGAAGAGCGTCCGTCAGAACCCTCACTACTGTTGTGGTGCTGCGTACGTGTGTTGAGCAATCTCGAGGTATGCGCCAGAACATAGCATTCGTGATCGGGATAAAGCTCGTAGAACGGGATCTTAGTCCCGAAGAGCGATTACTCGACGCGTTTCCCTGTTTTCCTTTTATCCCTTCCCATTTTTAGCGAGATTCTGAGGTATTTGAAATCTCACACAGTGTTCGTGACTTGTCCGAACGCGTTGCACCTGGAATGGGAATATTGTGTTGAAGGTGTGCGTACTTAGGTTGTGAGTTCCGTTCTATTTTTGACGCTTATTTACTGAGATATGAGCGTGTGATATAGGTTCAGAGTTGATTGTAATAAAATGCGGTGTTGGTAGGGGTTTGCAGGAGTATTAGTGCAATTTGGGCGGAATTCGTAGTTCTTAAGAGGACTTAAAGTTGCATGTAGTGTAGCTACTGACTGTTACAGTCGTTTGTTCTTTGATTGTGGGATGGATTATCGTTGTGAACTTAGCCTGTTATTCTCAATTGTTTCTCCACATGCCTCTGTCTTCTGCAGGAAAGGGCACTTCTGTCGAGATCTCCTTTCTGACGAAGGATTATAAATTTGAGCTACTACGTATCGGCGACTACTGAGCTATTTTTGTGCCTATGGCCACGTGGCCAACATGAGTACAGAGCACACTTCACATGATTAAGTGGATGTATTCAGAAATCGCGTATGTATGGTGGTAGTGGATGGAAGGTAGCTTTTGCTTTTAGTTATGGTACCAGTAATGAAGCAGGTAGGGGCACCTGAAGTGAATGTGACGAAGTCAAGGAGCTGAATAACAGATATTTTATTATCAGGGACCTCAGTGTATGAATTAAGCAAGCAAAAGGTCTGTCACGATGGTGCTTAGTGGGCTTATAATCGGATGGTTGGTGGGAGTGGTAATTATTGCCAGGTGGAGGTATATGATGGACAAACGAAACAAGAAGAGAATTCAGAAGGTTCTCCGCCTAAGAAACTTTCTCGTAAAAAGTCTGGTTTGGTTCTCATGATTTTCTGGCTCTGCGAATTCAGGTTTGTAGATGTAGAATTGTTCAAATCGATTGTGTCTAGAGTCAACCTTCAACTGCGATGTGGAAAATATTCCTCGAGTACAGCTGTCTTTTGAAATATAAATTATCCATCACACCTGGGAGCCATTTAAGGGATTGATACCTCAGGTCAGGACAGTTCTGAGACCATAATTGTTTTTGATCTTTTAATCCACAGGCTACTGGCATAGAGCTTTTGAACGTCATAGACGAAATGGACCTCAAAAAGCTTTGTGAACAAAGCTTACCAAATCATATTTCGTTCTTAACCTTTGAAAAGGTATCAACCTAGCGACTTGCACCAGCAACTTGTGTCTGCAAGTGAAGTTTTATTTCTAATGCTTCAAGTAACTTTGCTTTTGCGCATATTGTTAGTTAACGTATGATTTGAAGCTGAAGGTCTACGTAAAACTTTCACGTCTCAATCTTTCTGCTTTGTATTCTCAGTGGATTTTAACACATTTTGGCAGGTGGAATGGTTGAACAAAACGCTGGATAAGTTCTGGCCGTCTATAGTAGAGGTATGTGCATTAATCTGGACTCACTATTGATACATTAATGCTCTTGCAATTAATGTTTCTTCAATGAATCACTAATTTGGTTTGATTGGGATGATTCGCTTAGTCTCATTTTCTGAAGCGGGTTCACGAAAGTCACAGATGGTGACTAAGAGGTATTGCCACGGTTGTATGTTTAGGCCACTGAAAAGGAGGTGAAGATGAGGCTCGGACCAATGTTAGTGGCGTATAAGCCTGTTGAGATTTCATCGCTCACGCTGGACAAGTTTCACCTAGGAAAAACGCCCCCCAAAATTGATGGTAAGATCTTGCTTTGTGCAATGTCTCTGAAGTATACTACGGTATTCATCCCAATTTATTGAACTACAGGTTGATGCTGATGATAATTTATTCACCTATATAGGGGTAAGAATACAGAGGTTTCGTGAAGGTCAAGTGCACATGGATATGGAGTTCAAGTGGGGTGGCAGTGGTGAAATTGTACTCAACATAGGTTTTATGAGAACCAAACTGCCTGTTCAGGTGCCTTGAATTTTATTGACAAGTTATTTTTTTGTTTTTATTTCAAGGTTTATGCTGCTGTTCTAATGAAACATCTTGTAAGGGTTGTAACCGTAGACCTGAGTGAAAACTACAGGATTTTAACAATGCAGCTTCATGCTCAAGCCTTGTTGATCTAGCAGTTGTGCGAATCATTCGTGATCGATGCTGTTCTTCTATTATGGTGGTCGTTAATGAAGAATCGTCACACTTATGTTGGCACAAACTCGGAGGTTATAATTGTGAACTAACGGTCTGTACTTGTTAAAGTGCAGTTGAAAAATCTTTCCTTCTTCGCAACAATTCGTGTTATCTTCCAACTTTCAGAAGTGATTCCGTGTATCTCCGCCCTTGTTGTCGCTCTTCTGCCTAAGGTAAGTTATCACTGGCCCCTTGAACTATTTAAAGGAGATTTCATTGTCAAGTGTGTGTTCAAAGTCAGGAGCGGTGTGTTGTGACAGCGTGTGATTCAGTTAATCGCTTCTTGGAGAAGTACCAGACAAGCGATTAGATATGAATGATTCTATCTATTTTGTTAACGTAACAGGTTGTGCTCTCTCCATGCAGCCAAAATTTCAAATTGGTTACAAACTGAATGTTATCGGAGGAAACAATGCTAACCTCCCTGGCCTGGGTGACATGATTGAGGTGGATACCTGAACTAAGCATTTTACGTTAGAAGGTGTTGTTGGGGCTAGTCTGATACTGTCACATGCAGACATAGAATTGATTTTTGCGCGGCTCTTCAACGTGAATTCTGTTCAATTTTACCTATGTATTGTCAAATTTAAAAGTTTTAAGCTTGTATCATTCACATGCCTTCAGAAGTATTGGACAATGCTTTTAGATATTGCCTTCAATAAATGGTATGTTTCTACTGTGAAGGATTTGGTGAACAGTACTGTTGCGGATCAAGTGGAGTGGCCACACAGAATCGTAGTTCCTGTTGGCGATACACCTGCAGACATCATGAGGTTGGTTTTGCTCATGTCCTTCCTGTTGGACTGGAATGAAATTGTCAATGCAGTTTGCATGTGCAAGCCTCCGAGTTATATGATATCTATTTGAGCCAGACTGTAGTATGTTTTGCGACCAGGTTAGGTGCTTTTGATGATCACTTCAAAGATTATACCTTTTACACTGATAAATTTGTCGAAGTTGGAGAAGGGAGTCTTTGACATGTGTTGCGGAATGTCCCGACTTACGTCTTCAAAGAATTCATCCTAGGGTGATTCTAACATTATAGTGATTGGCTCCAGTGACTTAGGTTTAAAGCTCCAAGGCCAGTTGAAAGTTAAAGTATTTAAGGCTGAAAAACTGAAAAACAAGGAGACTGTTGGAAGATCAGATCCTTACGTTTTACTGTTTGTACGAGTGCTTTTCAAGAAAAAAACTAAAGTCATTCACAGCAATCTGAATCCGGAATGGATGGAGAGTTTTTTGTTTAATGTCGAGGACACTGAAACTCAGACTCTCATACTGCAGGTTTGTGCTTCTACATTTGCTTCTGTTTCCATAGTAGATCCGAGGTACGCACCTAGTGAGAGTGTTAAATGACAAAGAAAAGAAAAGAAAGCAAAAAAAAAAAAAAACAAACAAACAAACAAACAAAAGTAAAGATGTAATATACATGATTTTATATAATTCTATTTTTAGACGGTTTAATCGCTGCATTATTGCTGTGCGGGGTATTGGGTAATTTTAAAGGTATCGAGGGCCTCCTTGACGTATTTTGTTGCTGATTTTGAGGATGTTGGTGAGTCATGACCGTTATGTAATCGCATCCCAATGATGCTGAACAGGTCATGGACGAGGACATTGGAGCAGATAAGGAACTTGGCATAGCTTCAGTGCCGCTACATGATTTGAAACCAGACACTGAAATTGAGATTACTCAAAAGCTGCTCAAATCTTTGGACACTGCGAAGGTTAAGGACAAAAGTGATCGTGGTTCCATCACAATTAGTGTAAGTGCCATCGTGCAAATTATACCAAGTTTCTGCCCTTTCCGATTAACATGCGGGTTTTTGTTACCGTGCATCTCCTCATGCAATAATTACTCTTCAAAATAGCTATTATTCATCAGATTGCTATTTCTCAGGCATTAGGTTGTGTTTCCATTTCTTGTGTACGCAATTCGCACTAACTTGACTATTTTAACACACATCCAGCTCAAATACCACCCTTACACCAAAGAGGAGCAGGTGGCTGCTATGCTAGCCGAGCAGAACGAGCTCAAAGCAAGAGAACAAATGAACAATGGTGTAATTGGAGGCGCTATGGATGCCGTGGGAGGAGGTGTGAAGATGGTGGGCTCAGGAATTTCCGCTGTTGGTTCTGGTGGATCAAAGCTTGTGGGTACTGGTGTTGGAGCTGTAGGGTCGAGTGTGGGTATTGTAGGTTCGGGGGTTGTCAAGGCTAGCAGGTTGGTAAGCAGTGGCGTGAAAAGGCTGTCAAGTAGCAACAGACTTGTTAGTACAACTTCAACTCCAGTCAATGGAAGCCCAATGCATGAAGTGAATGGCATTTCGAAATTGAAAGAGGTTTAAACTGTTGCTCTTATGAGTTGACACAGCACATGTGGAGTAAATGGCCTACTCCAAGTGCCAGAAAAGTTCAAAAGCAAGTTGTGGCTGAGCCAATTTGGAGCATGACATTGATATCATTTTCAGCTTCAGGCAATGTGAAGAATGCAGGCGACTTCGAATTCAGGAAGCTCTAAGCTTCTTTGAAGATCAGCGTTCAACTTCATCTTTGAACCTTCAGCTCTACCAGAGGCTCTGTGGATTTCTTAATCGAGTGTGCTCTTGGTGTTGTGTGATTTTTGCTTTGTTGAAAGCTAACCATCTTTCTCTTTATTTTTCTTAGGGCTGAGCATAGTGCCATCATAGGTTTTGTAGGACAGATATACTCGCCAAGGCAGCCTAGAAATGCAATCCAAAATGTCAAGTAGGCTAAATCTAGGTTGCTTTGGTCAACACGACTGTGATTAATCTGTTTCAGACACATTCTGTCTGAAGGGTTATAATCACACGCTGTCTTTAGAGGCAGATTCCTTTCTTAGATTCTAATGAGAAAGTTCAACGTGCCTAAGCACTTTCGGAGCATATACATATATATAGCCCCGTGCTTTGAGTTTTCTTTTAGCGTATGTCTAAATTAGAATGTACACCATTAGTGTCTGCTCGGTCTGAGAGTAAAGCTTATTGAAACTTTCACCACATTAGTAATGCTTCTGCAAATGCTAAATCCACGCAAGTCAATTTGCTGCTACCCATGTGGTGCTTATTGTAACTTTCATGTAAATTGAAGCCGTCGATACTATTTCTTCCTCTTGTGACGTGCATCTTTGTTTTGGGAGTGCCTCTTCTAACGACTTGTGCTTGTCATTTAGTTGCTCGTGGGATCAACTCTGGATTATGTCCACATCTGCATTCAGAGGATATCAGTCGAAAATGTAGACGTGGAGTATGACAATAATGAGACACCCCGGACCTTCCAACAGTTTTCTTAAATCGAATGCTCTCACTACGTTCCTTGCGGTGTGACCAAATGTGCAAGTCGTAGGGAACCAAGTCAGCTGGATCACTCGCTTGTAAAGTGGCTATCCCATTTTGCTGAATTCCAGAGTCTAGTGCAACTTTGGACTGGTAAGTAGACAAGCATAGGATTCAGCTACCAAGTCTATTTATATCTCAGGGCATCTCATGACTAGGGCTTGAGCCTAGAACTTGAAAGACGTCTCTTGCTCGAAAGCCATCACAATAGAGCAAAGAATCGAATGTTACGGAATAGATTGTGTAATTTGAGTCTGATAAGTGGTAGTCTAGAGGTCAGTGCGGTGGTGTGAATTTTCTACTTGGGGTGGGGTGGTTTACAATTAGAGCGAGGGGAGGAGATATAGAGGAGGTTCATGTAGTGGAGTTCGGTGGTTGCGGTAGGGGAGATGGCGGTAGCTCTGGTAGGCTCGCAGATTGAAGAAGGATGCATTCACGGAATGAGATCGGGCGGAGGTGGAGGGTGACTTGGATATTCTGCAAAGGGAAAACATAAAGCACCGGGATACCGTCCACATGTATGATCAAGCATTTCAGCAGTTGCATGAGCAGAAAATGGAAGTGGGACAGTTCCTGCAGATCTTTCCATGGCGTTAAAATTCGATTAGATCAAGCAAATGCTTCATTGGGTTCTCTTGAGGGTTGATGTCGTTTGTTCGCCTTGGTCTCGAGTTGGAATTGTGAGAAGCATGTGCCCTGCATGTGGTAGCTGTATTACAAGCAATTGGAGCTGGGAGCTGCGTCATCTCGCTTTTTGAACAAGCTATAGCCTTTTGAAAGCAACGATGCCTCCACATCTAAGGGTACCACGCTCTTGATGACTATAGGTATGTCTAATTGCAACAGCTGATAGCAGATGCTCATTTCATTTTTTGATCAGAATCTTACTCCGAATGAGCTGCAACAATGTGCTCTGTCTTGATACTTTTAAATTTTATATGGTGTATGTTCCTGTTTATGTGTGCACACAGTATGCCCGACTGGACTCACGTCTTGTGTTAAAAGTTCACGTTTAATGGATATAAAGTCATTTGAATGTCATCAAATTTTTCAAATAAGAGAGAATTTTTGTTAATTAACAAATTTAAAATATAAAAGTATGTAAAGATTGTGTTTATTTTAACTCTTTCATTACGTAAATATACAAAAATAATCTTATTTAATAATAAATGTTTGTTTTTAATAACATTGTTATTAAGCAATACATTAGGATCTATATTTTGGACAAAACTACCAACTTTGTTATAGATCTGCAATTGAATTTTTAAACGTTTGTACATGTTTTTATATTGAATATATATTTTAAATTTTAACTTAGTTGGTTGATTATATTTAAAATTATTAAAATTCAAGTATGTTGAGAAATTAGTAATAAATAGTTTTAGGATCAATAAGGATAGAAGCAATTTATAAAGACCCACCTCTTGGATTGAGATAAAACTTTGTAGATTAGTTATTGACATGAATTACAAGTTTAAACCATATTTTGAGTTCATCTTAATAATAAAAGAATTAGATCTTACATTTGGATGTTTAACATTAAGATAAGAAAAGAAAGTTGCTTAATACTTGAAAATTATTTTTAGTCTTTTTTTTCAATTTGTAAGTTTAATTCTTTTTAATTTTTTTATAAATTAATAAAATAAAAGATATAATTTTTTTAAAGAAATATTAACCATTTATTAAAAAAATTATAGAGTTTTAATGTTGCTATTAGAATTTAATACGATTTTACTAGAATTAACTTAATTTTTTTTAGGATTTGATTAAAATTTTTTAGGATTATTTAAAGATTTGATTGAATTTACTTAGGTTTTGATAAGATTTGGTAAGAATTTATTGAAGATTTTATTAAAATTAAATTAAGATTTATATAAGGATTTAATAGGATTTAATAGGATTTAATTATGATGTACTTAGAGTTTCTTTAGGGTTTTATTTTACTTATAATTTTGTTAAAACTTGATAGAATGATCTTAAGATTTTTTACGGATTTTCTTATAATATCATTATTTTTTATATAGAGATTTTTTAGTATCTAGATAGGATTTTTTAAGAATTTTATTAAAATTAAATTATAATTTATTTAATATTTTATTAAAATTTTAGAAGATTTATTTATACTTATTTGTTATTTCTTTAAAATTTTATTAAATTTTATTTAGGATTTTAATAGAATTTGATAGAACTATTTTCAAGTTTTTTTAGAATTTACTTAGAGTTTTATTATGATTTATTTAGGAGTTTGTTAGGGTGTAATATGGTTTGTTTATGATTTATTTAGAATTTTTTTGAAGATTGATTATAATTTGATAAGATATATTTAGGATTTTTGTAAGATTTAAAAAGATATATCTAAGATTTTTTGGAGATTTATTTAGGATTTTGTTTGGATTGTTTATCATTACTTAGGTTTGCTATTCAGAGTTGATAGAAATTAGAATTGATTGAGTTTAGGATTTCTAAGAGGATCAAGTTTGTCAAGACATTTGTTTCTAAATTTTTCATTTGATTCTGAATTATTCAAAAGTAAATAAGTAAATAAATAAAAACAAAAACTTTAAAGATTAGATAAATTATTTTTATAGCTAAATATTTGCTACATTCTCAAACTAGATTTTACATAACACAACAATATGATACAAGTCAATTTCTATTCCTCATCCAACAAGCATATTTATAAACAACCTAACTATTAAGTGCATCTTGATAACCAAACATTCAAAATTCTACAAAATCTTCTAAATGATTCTTTCAAACTTATGGATTACTTGAGACTTTATTGTTGTTATAAATTATATAAAACCTATATACAAATCAATTTCTTGATTGATGTAGAGTTTAGAAAGAAAAAAATAAAGAAGTCAAGCTAATGGAATAATAGATAATATTGAACTATTTTTGAACCCAAAAGAGGCAACTTAGATTGCTTCTAATAACCAAATCAACTTGTTAGCACCAATATAAAGACTTTTCTTTACCAATTATTTATTTATTTTAATTAATGGAAATGGTGTTTATTCTTTTCTTCTTCAAAAAAGAAAGAAATTTTAAACAAATAAATACTCATAAAAAGGATCTATATCTAAAACAAAATTTGAGCAAGGAGCTTTGAAAATTTGCTAAGTTAAATTTAGATAGTGACAATAAGCCAAAAAATTAGAACTCTAATAAGTCTCACTTTTATTAGAACACACTTTAGCATCTTTAAAGCAAGATATTCTCACATCCGATTAACTACTTCTGTGTAATTTGACACCAATTTATGTCCAACAAAAACAAATCCACCACATTATGAATTACAAACTTTCACACTGCTTTAGATATCTCTGTTCATGAGAGCTCCACTAGACCATGACACCATACAGTCTGAAATGAGCTGGTGGGTCTCATTTACCGACTCCTTATCTGCAGCTGCACTTGACGAGAAACCAACATTCTCTCGGAGATGAAAGGATAGTTGGTTCTGAAGATATCTCTGCAGTCTCACACAACATCGTCTTTGTCAATTCTGCGCATATCTTCAGTAATTCTGTGTGTTCAGCACCTGAAGTTGAGAGTTTGTTGATGGTGTTGAATGACGTGATTTGTGGTGCATGCAGTGGCAACGAATCGTGGGATTGAAACGAATGGGTCTTTGGGATATGAAGGAAAACAACCCTAGCTTATTGAGGAGGCATCCGGATAGTGGTGGACATGGACCACCATGGTGTCCTTCATATCTCCTCCGCTCTTTTCATTTCCCGCAACACCGTATCTTCATCTTCACCACGACCATTCGGAAGCTGCATGAGGTGAATCAGGTGGTTCGCATTGACGCGGTCGTTTGTTAGGAAATTTATTCAAATCATCAGCACGCGATGTCTCCGTAATTCCAGAAATGTCCGCGGTAAGTTCCTCCTGCCCATGTTTGTTTGGCATCGGGAAAAGCTAGCTGGTGTTACTTGTGCCCATGGAAAGTTCCAGTTTGACTGATTCGGGTAAGAATATCGTTTGCATCATCCTTTCTTTCAGAGGGGATAGACGATTGTAGAAGAAGCGACGGTGAAAAGTGAGCTGGAATTATTAAGCAGCCAGGGTTTTGATTGTTTTATTAACTGCTGAATAATGAATTCCTTTCCGCCTCAGCAGACATGCCCGCTTCTTTTTTAAAACTAAAGATCGGCAGTAACGGTATGCGCTGTGCAGTGCCATGTATTTTTCCACAGAACAATTCTGACTCCTTCTCTTCGTCAAAGCATGTTGAGTATTGGCAAGAGTTCCTTCCATGATATAAATCAGGGTTTTTAAGATACTAGTCTGGTGAAGTGTCGTCCTCAGTAGAACCTAATCTAAATGGTTTCTTGAGGCCTCAGAAGGTTCTCTTGATTTTAAAAGTAGGGCATGTCAGAACATAGAGAATAATTATTGTATCAATTGACCATCCGCGCATTTTCTACTGTGATCTCCTGCCTATCAATTCATAGATCCATAAACCCTAGACAACAGCTAAAACAACCTCATTTACATGGTTTTAACGCCCTCGAATTACTTTGCGTATGTATGATAGAAGTTGAAGTAAACAAAACTCCTCATTGAATCTTCAATTCGCCCTGCATGTTTCCTTTCAGATGGACAGGACACTCCACATCTAGAGGCGAACGTAATGTCCAAACTTATAGTTAATTACTTGGACCCACCTCTGAGCGGCAGTTACCATGTTATTCCTGCCACGAGCCTTTTACAACTGATAAACAGGTTCGTATGATGTACGCTACGTATAATTACAATAATTTGTACATGGTTTGAATGGGTTCGTATATTTTTAATAATAGAAATATAAATCTTAAATATCCAAAGTTGTTCTGATATGGGTTCTTAAATACATAATTTCTCACCTCGAAGGATTATTCGTGGAAGGCTTTTGAATGCTCATTTGAAGGAGATCAAAGAAATGAAATTTTGATATATTCTGTTGGAAGGCTCAAGAATATCTGTGAAAGATACAGATCACAAGAGTTGAGGGGATCAACAAGGTGAAAAAACAAGATAGCGGTTGAAACTATGAAAAGATGGAAGCCACTTTTAAAGAAGGAGGCTTCCAACCCAGCAGAACAAGTTAAGTTTGCAAAGCAGGGTCTTAAATGGGCACGCTCTCAGAAGGATGTCCAGAACTATCTCGATAGGATACGGCAAGATGAAATACAGAAAAGTTCACAGCAAACAAGAAAGGTGCCATGCAGACTGCTAATGATGTATTTTGTTGGATCCACCATACCTTCTCACATCATGTATTGCTTCATTTGATCGAAATGCAGTAGTTTACACACATAGCTGATATTTCCTTTGTTCAAGTAAAAGTTTAGAGAATAATGTGGTGGCTCAGCCGAATGACAAGCAACCGAACTGCAATTCCTCTATTACAACACCTTTAAAGAATCCACATGTTGGAAACATCCTTACCTCGTATCCAAGTTGATTCCATAACTAGGTTGTTCATTACAAAGGCTCTTGTGTAGATAGTCTAAAACATTGCAATTATGTGCATGAAACTTCTCTTGTCGCATAGTTCGAAACAACCAGTTCTGAAATTTTTAAAAATCGTGAGGATTAGCAAGTTCGTTTGATTCCTGAAATAAATTTGGTTTGACATGTGTTTCTCATGTGTAGGTCACCAAAAGAGAGCCAGTGCAGGTCGTCCCGTTAAAAAATGGGTACCTTCCACTCATTATCAAAATTATACGCTCACTAGATGAAGCGTACCTGAATAATTTCTGATTTGAATGTTGAGGTTCTGGAGCCAAGTGATCTCATGTAAAGTTTCCGTTGTACTAATAGTTGATTCCATTATTTATACGCTCCAGTGTTTGGGATGGTGGAGAAGTTCCTCAGCTGTAGAAAGGATGAAGAAATCTGAGGTTCAGGCTCTAAGCATGATGCGTCAACAATCCTCCTTGATTCCCGGGAATATTGGAATCGTGGTGCCATTGCAACAGACGATGAGCAACATACTTATGCCGTTGCCTGTTACATGTGATGAATACCAAGTGTTCAGTCGGTCCACTTCGGGGGCTGAGGCTCAGATCACAGATATGACCCAGAAATCGCATTTGAACACTACACACGCTCAGCAGCAGGGGCTTTCTGCTCTAGCAACTGAGCTTTTGTCGAAGACGAGCAAAGCAGACTTCAGCAAGGAAAATGAAATAGGTGGTAGTGTTAACAACAATGTGCAGTCCGCATATGAAGTAAGGTTAAAAAAATGCTTGAAGGGTGATATTATGCAAACCATCATTGCAGAAGGTGAAGCCGCCAACTTAAGTTATCAGAGAGAAGACCATGCTCGATCTGTAACCGCTGAAGTGAGTGAATCCACCAAGCCGAGGTTCAAGGAATCAAAGTTAAAAATCCCCCAGGTCAATCCTCTTTCTGCATTTGCACCTAATACACCATGTGACACGTATCGAAGGGTGGACTTGTGATTGTATTCCAGTGTAGGCCCTGAAATAGAGCGTTTCTGGATTGCTGTGCACTCATTATACTTTCACAGATCAAGTATCAATATGAAATTACTGACGTGTCATGTGTCCAGAAACCTGTGAGTAAGGATCAGTTACAATATGGAGATTCACGAGACTATCTGCTTCAACTTGAACAAGAAAAGCAGCAGGATCGCCGATACTCCCATAGAATAGGTGACTAGTGTTCCATTACAAACCACCAAACTTTGGTCTTTCAGTGAATAATTGTTAAGGGCTTTGGCATCCTCGGGGGAACAGAGTGATAAAATACGTCTTCTGTTAGCTTCACTTCTACTGTAGGATATCAGATTAATTCATATACTTACAATAAAATAAAATAAAACTGACTAATTATACTTAATCAAACTGATTTTACATAAAATTGACTTAGTAATTCGGCTTTTGAATAGGACAGCAATAAGGAAGAAGCAAGTGAGATATTTTAGGAGTTTGGAAGGTGTTGGAGAGGTAGACGATATCAGAACCACGCCACCATGTTCTAAAGCTGATCCACAATCGATCGCCAACTTCCCGATCATTGAGAATGTTGAGGAGGTAAATTACAGTTTCCGTTACCAGGCACGATCACCGTTACTATTAAAAAAAATCCTTCGAGAATTTAATAATGTTTCGCGACAATGACTTGATTGGAAAGATTGTGGGTCGAGGTAATCCCTGTGTTTAATTCTCTAATTGTGCTGTCAAGTGCAGAGTGCTCGAAGATACCCTGATTTTATTTACAAACCGAGCGCGGCGCGGAAAAATGTTGACTCGGACTCCGTGTCCTCGTGCAGCCCTGGGCACTGTGAAACTGAGTTCAGGCCTCTCAGCTGTGAAACTGGGAAAAGTACAGACGGAATGGTCTTAGATCTCTCTTCGGTTAGTGTCTCGAAATCCATGTTTGCCCACCAATCAAATGATAATCTTACGTGGCTCTGAATATTCAACAACGTGCAATATTAAGCACCCTACCACTGCAAAATGGTGTAGGCAAGCGTAAGGAGGGAAACATTGAGGAAGGAATTAGCTGAGCGGATTCGGAAGGAAGCTTTACGCAAGAAGTCGCTCCTTTCGCAGAGCCGTGCTGCTTCCAGACAGTCACAATGTCAATGCCATTAAGAAATGTTCGTGGAGCTAGAACTGTACAAATAAAAACCTCGAATCGCGAAGCATGGGTAATACTCGCAGCCAGGACGTCAAACCTAGATTTCTGTA
Organism: Physcomitrium patens; assembly: GCF_059467195.1. NCBI lineage: Eukaryota > Viridiplantae > Streptophyta > Bryopsida > Funariales > Funariaceae > Physcomitrium > Physcomitrium patens. Next base: position 7,873,231 of record NC_143433.1, on the reverse strand, counting down.
GCAAAAAAATCATTTATTTCTGTCCCGCAGCTCTCTATGTTCCAAGCAGGGGCGAAATAGACAGCTCTAGAGTCAGCGTATAAAAGCTGGATCAGCTGTCAGTGCTGTGTTATTGTTGTTTTAGGGTGATTGATTCCAAGGGTTCATACGTAGGCATATCTTCTGGAAGATTGATGTAATGAGACTGCATTAGTGTCACCCGTGAGAATTGACCCATCTGATGAGTTCAGATAGCTCCACATTGTTAACCAGTAGCACTATCTGAAGACATGTGCATAGACTGTAGTGGATTGGAGGTGACTCATCAACATGTGTGTCACTTATGACAAGGTAATCGCTGCTAACTTCTCAACGTTTGTACAAGCAAACGAGAAAAAACAAAACAAAACAAAATAAAGCAAGCAAACAAACAAACAAACAAACAAATGAAAAAATAAATACAGTAAATCTCGAGGTCCGGCAGTTCAACGGGTGGACTTCCGAAGCTCATGAGGCAGAATACAGTCGAAGCACCACTTCGGAAAAAAAATGCAACAGAAGATACGTATGTGCAGCAGATTCTGCATGTAAAGAAGCCCTTGGTAAAGTTTCAGACAAGGGCGCTCTCCAAATCAGCAGATTGTCTCCACATCAGCTTGAGCTGAATATCATGATTCGGTTAGCCGTGTACCCTGCACCGCACAGCATGTGTTTTGGTTGTCCGTCTTGAAAGCCGGAATTTAGTGCAAAAGAACGAATTTCTGTTCTGACTGGGGGGACCTTCTACTTCCTCTCATGTATACATCCCATTGCCAATATGCTTGACCGAGCCATAGCTTCTGCTGTATGATAGGTATTCCCAGTACTGCGTGTGCCTGACCTTGAGAGTCACTGATCCATACCATGTCCTGCACAACCTCGTGATCCCAAACCAATATTCAAAAATTTGATACCAAGCTCTAAAACAAGGCGTTGATTGACTGACTTAGTAACGTCAATTGAGCAGATAGCCGCATGCGCTGCACTACTCGCTAGTATGCCAAAGTTGACTTGCATTTTATTTGCTTTCAGGTTTCCACCGTAACATCCCAAACCACTCCTGAAGGCAATTTATCGCGTTGAACCTCGGTAGCCAAGAGCGGAACCCTCGAGTCAACCTCTTTCTGCCGCTAGTCTTCGATAGTTCGCTGCTCCAATCCTCTGCCTTCACTGATACTAATTTCATAACCATGACAGTAGCAGCTTGCAAAGGACCCAGTTACACACACGCTCAAAACACGTGGGAAAATGGGTCCAACGTGGGTGCAGGCATTTAAGATCTCTGCGGCCGGCACCAAACGTGAATAACTTCATCCAATTCCGTCGATGGTTATGATATTTCCGATCAAACGCTGAGTTCCTATCCTAAGAAGAATGAACAATCTGTAGGAGCTTTATTTTGTGACAGATCTAACACGATAAGTCCACGAGCGACTTGAATCGTGGCGTAAACCTCCTGGATTGATCCGCATCTTGCACAGACGATGACCTCAGCCTCGACTGCGCTATTTCGTTGAACGAAGAGGGCCTTTTCAAGTTCTTGGTAGTCTCCATCTCTCGATGTGGAATATTAAATCCTGGATTAATTTTGGTTTGATTGAATGGAAACCCCGCAGCATGTGTGTGCACTTTATTGATACTATTACATCTCCCGTTGGCTTCGACACTCTTGGCTGCCCCATCCCCAGCATCTAATCGACATCTGCTAACTTCACTTCCAACATATCCAGCACTCTTTGTCTCTACAAATACAGCGCTCCCCACTTCGGAAACCATTCTGGGACCAATCCGGTACGAGCTGCGGAGCTCAATTGGCGACAGCGCAACCTCCACCAGACGATCCAGCGCCAACGCGCCACCACTTGCCGGCTTCAGAATCACGGGACGCGACATGCAGTGCTCTTTGAGCCGCTTCTTCGGCGGACACTGCTTCAGAAACTGCAGGCACGACTCGCACAGCATCCCCATCCCCGCGCCTGGGGTGCCCACTGATCCTGCCCCCTTGTAAGCGCACCTGCATTCCCACCCCTCATTCTCATCGTTTCTCATGATCGCTGCCCTAACTGCTTCTCCTAGACCCGCCTAACATAATCTGAACACCAACACGCTCCTGTAAACTTCACTCCTTGCTACGAGACCCAGAGATTTGCAGTTAGACTGGAAAACAACAGCCCACAAAGCACCTCGCTGACTTCGAGGCCAGGTTCCAGGACAGCGATGAATCGCCCGCTTCAAAACGTAATGGCCGCGCACATGCAAATCCTGCTACAGTGCCACCAGAGATTCATCCGTGCTTCGTATTTGTTGCCATTCATCACACGAAGAGGCTATAATGCTGGTCGACGTACGTGATCGAAAAATGGGCACGACTACCTGCTGGAGAGGGCACCATCAGGCCCACTATTCCATTCATTTCGGAATGATCCACAACTAAAAGGATTGTCGGAGGTAAACATGCGAAGGGTATTAGCTGTTCCCCGACCCCAGGGGCCTGCAACCTGGGAGAGTGAGACTGTAGTTGCGCGGTGGATAATTGTTGAATAATTTGGATTCTGTTCCGATGGGAATAAATATAGGCGTAGTAGTTCAGGGCTGGGGATAACGTCAAGGAACATTGAAGTGGAAGTAAAAATATAATGGATTCCAAGTGCGATCGTCGCGGACGAAACCCTGACACCAGTAACTGTGAATGGCTGCCGATATGAAGGGCGGAAGGAGGAGCGGATAATGGTCGTCAAGGTCCACAATTAGAAACATTCGTCGTTAACAGTGTCGCACCACGTAAAGGCTCCAGGTTCTCCCCGCCTTTGCAGCCGGTGTTTCCTGATCAACGTGCTCCACACTTCTAGTGCAGCCTTGACCTCTCCATGATGAAAGCTCAACTAAAACAGACAACTCCCAACTGGACTTCTTTCTCTGTGGGACCAAGACAACGGTTACAGTTCCAGAATTGTAGAAGGGTCATGTTACTCAGGACCCCAAAACTCGTGACCAGAATGAAGAAGCGTCCGAATGCCCATGCGGCAACACACACGGGTTTCAGCTCAAATTATTTCTGCTCATGAACTCGTTTCCAGTGGACTTTCTTCTTATAGTATGTAATTGTGGAGTGTGACCAAGAGGTGGCTGTGCTCTCAGTGCCTCGCATGGGCGGTACCCGCTGCAATGGACCACAACCCACACACACTCACAGTCAGTCAGTCAGTCAGTCAGTCAGTAACAAACAACGCCGAGAGGAAGGAAAGGAAGAAGAGGATGATGATGGTGGGGATGATAAAGTGGGTGGGGACTCACTGCCAGTGAGCAATAAAAAAAAACAAAAAAACAAAAAACAAAACAAAAACAAACATTCAAACATACAAACAAACAAAGAGAGAGAGTCAGTGCGTGGATAAATAAATGTATAATAGTATGTGGGTGAATGAATGAATGAAAATATTATTATTATTGATGGATAGAGTCCCCCCACCACCATGCCTTGGTCACACTATTAGTTCTCCTTCTTCTTCTCCTTCTTCTTCTTCTGATGAGCATGCTTTCCTCGTAATGCTTTCCAGGAGAATCCTTGCAAGCTTGCAGCCAGCCAGCCAGGTGAAGCTTCCCCATCAGCACGGTCGCTGGGACCACACCAAAAACCTCCTCTTTGTCCAGTCTCATGGAGTACTACTACTACTACAGCCCAGCCAAAGGCAACCCTAAAAAAAAAAAATACAAAAATACAAAAATGGAAGAGTAGTTGACACAAAAGCAAGCTTCTTTGCAAGTTTGTAGAGGAGGTTGGTGGTAACCACCCAAAGTCAGTGAGTGTCGACTAGAACACTCACTGACAATATGTCAGGATTTTGCAGTTGGGTGTGCTGACCATTTGTTTTTTATTTCAAAATAGAGTATTTATTTTTTTATTTTTGTTTTTTTTGTTTAAGTCTTCTTATTACTTCATGTAAACCTGAAATGAAGTAAACGAACCTTTCAAGATTCAATCAAAGTATGAACAGGAACATGATACCTTTTTATTGTTTTTTTTGTTTTCATTTTTATTTTATTTTTTAAAAAAAATCATGGTATTTCAGAAAACCACCAAATCTCCAATTTTGTATTAGGAAAATTATGAACATATTCAGTTTTATAAAATTTTGGGCATGTTAGTTTTATTTTGTAATTGTTTAATTTTTTTTTCTCCTTGAGTTTAGTTGTTGCAGTGGAATAACACAAACGTTCAATGATTTTGTAGGATCTATCATGTTCTTGTACTTTTATATAACAATCTCAATATATCAAAATTTATTAACATATTTTATTGCAACAATTATTGCAATCTGTTGCACACAAAATATTGTTGACATGTGACTTTTAATTAGAATGTCTCATATTGGATCTGATAATTTTAAAAAATTAACTCAACATAATTTATGTATTCTATTTTTATAATCAACAAATGCAGAAAAGAATAGGGGAAATGTTTTGTGAGAGTAAAAGTTCTATGACACAACTACACATGAACTCATCATCTGGATACAAAGGATTTAGAGAATTAAAATACATATATTTTTTTCTTTTTTTCTTTTTTTCTGTTGCATACCACAAGTCCACTAATATGAGATCTAATATTTAGTGTCAAAGAATTAAGTTTCAGTTTGTTTCCAAAGATACAAATGAAAAGATTCAAAAATATAAAAACAAAAACAAATATATACCACATAATCCTTTGCTGAGCTGCAACATCTAAAAAAGGAATTTTAGCAACTATCTTTATACAAATAAGAGTCAAAAGTTTTCATCAAAGGAACATGTTTCAAATTTAGGATTTATTGTATTAAAATAGTAGTTATCTTATTCATCCAATTGAATGTAATGGGGTCTTTACATTTTGTATTTATGTTCTTTGCATTATTAAAAAAAATGGTATTTTTTAATTACAATTGGCATCTGTTACATTAAACTTATTTACATCTTTAATAGTTCTATCTCACAGACACAACTTTTACTCCTTTTTCTTGTGGAGTGCATGATTTTTTAAAATTTCTACTTTTATTTGTAATATGCAATTAATTAAATTTTCTTTTGTGTTCAGTTCTTTTACTTTTTAATTTTGGTAAATGCATTGTTGATTTATTTTGAATATCTATAGTTTTTGTTATACAGATTTTGATTGATGAGACAAAAAATCATAATCACTCATAATTTTTCTTGTACAAGAATTTCTTGTGTCTTTTCTATTGGCAATTGTCATTCTGGTACCTTCATACTTTATAAACATGTTTCATTTTAAATAACATGATAGAATGAAAAAATATTGAATATTTCATAAATAAATTCATATTTTATAAATATACTTCATCAAAATATTCAGTTGGCCTTGCTTTTACATCTCTGAATTGCATTATCCAAAATCATAAACTAAACATTACTGATTATTTAGACTTCATTCTTCACTTCCAGTTTCACATATGAGATTTAACATTATTTGTTTGCTACATCAAAATTTTAAAACGCTTACACAATTCGGAATCATGAAAGTTATACCAACTTTTTCATTTGGTTAATCTTGAACAATGAATGATTTTTCGATATGCCATTTTAACATCTTAATGCATCCAAATTAAGCAAAATAAGCTATTGATGCATAGAAATATGTATGTTGAAGCTACTCTGGTTTTATTTATTTACTGATTCATTTATTTATAAGTGTGTAGACATCTAAATTAGAATAGTCACATATTAAACTGTTTAATGAATATTTGTCACTTTCAACAAAATATAAAAATATAAAATGTACCAGTAATAACAATCTAAAGTTGATTTTAAACTGCAGCCCATAAGGACTCTGTGCAGCTAAAGAGAAGGGAAAAAAAAAATAGTTCATGTAATACACTCAAATATTCCATAAAAATAATTTGTCAGGGCATAGGATCCAGGGTTTTGTTATTAAGACTCATGTGATGGACTTGACATAATCAGGTTGTGTCCAACACAAGAGGTACTTGAGATGGCTCACTCATGCCTCATCATCAAAGAAGCAATTCTACTCTAAGCCCAAAATTAATGAGGTCAACATGAGAAAGAAAAACCTAGATTTATCAAAGAAGTAAAGTACGATGATCTTTTTTCATGCGTACACATACATGCATATAGACAAACAAAAGAATGCAAAATAGAATTATTAAAACACTGAAAAACTGGCAGTGAATGTGGGTAGGGTAGGCAAGGAACTGCATGAATCTGAAGAGAAGAAACTGAGGGTTGTCAGCCATTGTCAAAGCCCTGAAATGTTTGCAGTGCTATGGGGGACAAGTTGATGAGTTAAAAGAGATGGTGAGAGAGCATATTTGACTGCCACTTCACATTATGCTGCAGACATTACCCTCATTGAATCCTTCCCATGCATTTATGTAGAGTTTGAGCTGCTGCACAGTCGCCTTTAGCATCATGCCACTTTGAGATGCGTGCTCGCATTAAAGACATTATTCTAACACACAAATAATACCAGAAATATCTAAGATATTGAGTCTACCCAGTAAAGATCTGTGAAAGTAGATTCACCAACCATAAAAATGCCAAAACTGCCAACCCTCCTAAAAATGGACAATTTACTTCACAAAAACAACCATGCTTTTGACAAGTATTGCCTACAAAAAAAATCTACATATTAGGGGGTTTCAAACATGGCCTTTTCAGGTGACATTTCACTTGTGGTATTTTCTCCAAGTATCCCATGATATTTTGACAAGTATTAGCTACCTCACAAGGTGGGTGATTTTGAAATCAAAATATCAAAAGAGAGGTAGATCAATTATCAAAAATTGCATTGCGTGCCTCAACTCTCTTCCCTTTTTGAATATCAGAGGGTAATAAAGTTTGAACAGTGATATTTTGGATTTGATATTTAGTAGGTTGAATCACCACCACTGCAATCACTGCAATAAAATACTACTGAACATTTATATTTTGACAAGTAATTTAGATAATTTTGGTGTTTAATGTGGACTTTGAATGTATTTATTTTTTTATGTTGGGAATAGTTGTATTAAATTATGCTCTGTTGAATTTTGGAGTGTTTGGGTGCTTAAAGAACATAGGAAAGGAGTCTAGTCTATTCTTCACTTTTAGTTTAAGATGGCATCCTCAAGGGCCATGATCAATGCTATATTTTCAGCAAACGATTTGTGACAAAGAATTTTAGAGTCTAAATGATGCAAAAGTTTCATAGCCATTGAAGATAGGAACATACATCTGAGTTAATGGGGATCAAAAAAATGACAACTTCTTCAGTTAAGAAAATTGGACAAGTAAAAGAGTAGAAAAAGCTGTATGGTATGGATTGATACAATTTGGTTAAGCAAGTTGGCTCAAAATAGCCAAATTAATTCAATAATGATGCTAGAACAAAAAGAAATATGAAATGATTTTCTAAAATTTAGGTTAAATGTGACTTGCTAGGTACATTGCATGCATGATTGGCAACTCTTTTGAACTTGCAATCCACGACCTCCAAAGGTTAGAATCTCATACCATAACTTGGAGACTTGAAAAACAACCTCCAAACACCTTGTAAGCACATTAGAAATTATTAAAATATTAGCAAGGGAGTTCAACTTCTTATGATCTAGTAAGAAACAAATCAATAACTATTAAAATTTTAAAAGTAAAAATAATAAAAAATAAAAAAATCAATCATCATAGTAACTGAGATGATGCTGGCTTAGAAAACAGATCTTCCTAAATACTAAAAAAATATGGATATTCTACTTCTGGGTTATTACAAATTTTTGGGGAGGAGCTAGAATTGAGTTTCAATTTAGCAAAGAAATGTTCAATTCAATTCCAGAAACCCACTAAGTTTATCCACTTCTTCATAATGTTGTGTATGAAGTTATAACTCCAAAACACTCAGGGTTTGTTTCATTTTTCAGTGTTGGGTACTGTGGTTGATAAGCTCTTTGAAACCCAAAGGGTTATGTCAGAAGTTGACGTTGGAATTCTCAAAATCAGGGGATTTATTGAGACATGGGACAACTCTTTGATGTTTTATTTTATTATTATTATCATTATTATCATTATATTTATTTATTTGTTACCAAGCATTTGTGCTCTACCAAAGTGGGTCGGTGCCCACTCCACAATCAACACAACAAATAGTTGACATAATGGTGGTTTCTCCAAGACATGGAACAATTTGTAAATTCTAATAATTTTATCATTCTTTGCAATAGTGATGAATGCAATTATATATATACATATACATATACTACATCAAATAAATATATAAATTACCTACCACAAACGATTGAATTATATTGAGACAAGCAATTTGCATCCTTATTGTTTGTCCTTTAATTGTTTATCTCTCTATATATATTATGATATATCACATATACAAGACATTAAAACATGCAATCCTTTTTCAAGAGAAGGGTGTGAGGGATATGGTCTATAACTTACAACATGTGGATTTTATGTAATACTCCTTAAATATTTATTTATGATTTTTTGGATTTTTTTCCCCTCATATTCCTTTTGGTAATTATTTTTAAATTTTGTTCTTATTTCATTCATGTAAGAAATTGCATAATCAAAACCCACTAATTTAAACTCCCGCAAGTTTGTTACATTAAAACTTTGCTGGATGTACATTGAAGGAAAATGCTTAAAATTGTTACATACTGTTATTTATGTCTGATCCTTCCAATAAAACTTCAAAATATTTTACTATTAAAATGATTTTTGTTTTTCCAATCTTTATTATACCATAGAAAATAAGATAAAAACTTATGTCAACGCTGTGAGGCTCCTAACTAATCACTTAAGTTTATTTTCTATTTATTTTTCATTAATGTATAGTTATTGATGGATGTAATTTTTAATAAACCCAACTGGGCTATATTAAAGTTCAAAATTTAACACATATAAAATTTTCTATATCAAGTGAAAAACTAATATTCTTAAAATAAATTAATATTCAAAATCAACTTGAAATACCCTTTTATATATATATATATATATATATATATATATGTGTGTGTGTGTTTGTATTGTTTAGATAAGTATGAGAACAGGGCCTATATCTCATGGGGTTCCTTCCTAGAAAGGAAATGTGGCATACATAAATAAAATTATGAGAATTAGCACTGGATGCCTCAAAAGAAGAAGGATGGATGACACCCACCCCAAAAAAAGAAGCACATTTCAACAGATCCAATTGGATCACCTCCAACTCACATACAAACATGCAATGAGACAACAATAAAACGAGAAGAATAAAAGTTCATACTACCCAGTCAATGAAGAAACCTTGATTGATTCCCTGCATAGGGTGTGAGAATCATGCTGGTCAAGGCCTTCTTCAAGCCTCTCTCTCTCTTTCTTCTTCTTCTTCTTCCACACAGAGAGAGAGAGAGCCCATTACTTTGCCAAACTTTGACATTTTCTTTTGTTTGCCCTCCAACTTGTTCAGACAGTTTGTTTCTATTTTTGTTTTGTCTTCTTATTTCTTCTGTTCTCTGTTTTCTGGTTTCACTTCTGCAGAGGTCATACCCTCTAATCCAAGTACAAACGGGTCATGCAGCTCTGTGCAAAATCCATGAGGCTAAGTTAGGATTCAAACTGGCAGGTGCTTTTTTTGGTGCTAACCAACCATTCTCTGGTGTAGTTTTTGGGGGATTGTGGACCTTTGTTCAGATATTCTCTTCACACCCACATCCTTCAACCAATCAAAGGCACTGCTAAAGACAGCTTTTTCTTAAAGTGCAGCACAAACACAGATTGCTTTGACTGAGTTAGGTTCACAACAAGGAAAGGCCATTGGTGTCTGCATTCACAAGCATTGACGGACAATAAAACTATTTCCGATTGGGGATTCATGATGAAGTGTGATTCACTGGATACAAATGCTGGAAGTGGAAAAGAAATACATAAATTTAATGATGATTACAAGAGGAATTTGAGATGAAGGTGTAGCAAGGGTTGTGATAATTTTGATCTGCTCATCCAATAATAAATAAATAAATAAATAAATAAAAGAGGCTTAAAATCCCTTCTAACCATCTCTTCAACATGGGAGGTCTCTTGTTTCACCAAAAAATAAACAGACATAATTTTGAAAATGAAATACATATGTTGTATGTTCATTCATGCATGTGGATGACCTCACAAGTAAGTGCACATGACTTGAGAGGGGCTACTACTCCTTCCCATTCCCATCAACCATTCTAAACAATCCCCCACATGATAAAACACAAACACCCATTTTACTGTCATATAGAGATTATGTGCACAACAACTTTGTATATTGAAGGAACCAAAAAAACAAAATATATATATCTATATATATATATATATATGGAAGTATAGTTTACAGGCCACTACAGAAATAAGTTCCAATCATTTGCATAGCTTGTATGGTGGTGATGGGTACTCAATAGTGATCAGAATCAGGGTGGCTAATCATGGCCAGCTTCTGGTACTAATTAGGGTGTGCAGCAGCTGATTGTGATGAAATGGGCATTGTACTAATCATAAGGCTAATCACAATTGTGTGTGTTATATGGAGGAGGCCATTTGCTGGGGATCCAAGGGAAGTAATGAGGGTTGTTAAGACAGGGCTGACACAATAGAGCTTGGGTATCATCCACCACCACCTCAAATAGTTTTCATCCATCCATCCATCCATCCATCCATTCATCCATAGGCATGTTATTGGTGCCACCACTGATGATGTTTTTTTTTTGTAAGAGGAACACCCCCTCAACCAAAAGGATGTTACACTCGTCCAATGTCATATCCCAACAAGTAATCCATTTTGTAACCCTTGTGTGTTGGTTGCATAAAAAGAAAATCAAATAAGACTATTAGGTGTCACTCACAAGCAATGTATTTTTTATTATTTTATCAATTTAATTTTTTGTGTCCAAATTTTCTAAAGAATCACAGATGTTCTTTGTGCAAGAAACATTTTTAAACACCAGTACCCATGTCTACATAGTCTTTTGGAGATAGGTCTCTAGAACTAACTAACTAACTAACTAGCTAACTAACTAACTAACTAACTAACTAACTAACTAACTAACTATATATATATATATATGATTTTATTAATTTACTAATTTCAATAGATTCCTAAAATGTTTGTTCCAATTAAGTTCATCAAAACGGATGAAAGTGTGATTAGTTTTTAAGGACATTCAATAAATAGTTTACAGATAAAAACATGTATATTTATTAAATGCCATGTAGTTTTCTCACAAACACAATAATTCCTATTTCTTCCTCTTTTATTAACATGTGACATGTAAAAATCTCTATGACCTTTGCAATATTCAATCACTACGTTATGTTTTTAGAATATAATAGTGTAAATTTTAAATTTCGATATATACTAATATATATTTATTATTGAATTATTTTAAACCAGTAAATTTCAAAATGTGATAATACCAATATCCAATATAGATATTTACAAGAGAAATACACATAGTAACTTCTTCTTTACCAATCTATGATTTAGACCACATAGTCAATGTGAATCTCTTGATGTCTGATTAATATAGGTGTGTAAATATATATATATATATATACACACACACACACTTATATACAAAGAAGGAAAATAAAATAATAAACTAAACAAAAACACAATGGGTATACACACAAGCATTAAGGGCCTATGTGAATAATATGGTAAAGCAAGTTATGTTTAATAATACACGATATTGTAATAAATCATTAAAAATTAACAAATAATTAGAATGTAATTTTAAATAAATATTGTACATAAACTAGATTTAAAATTTAATACTAAATATAAAAGATGTAAATATAAATATAACTGAATATAGATTAGAACACAAGCATGATTGTAATAATGCAATGGAAATCAAATATGAAATGCCACTGGACATTCTTGTATGGTTTTGGATTGAAGCATATTTTTAGTCTTTGTATATACATAAATCAATAAATGTTGAAGAAGTTATGAATGTTTGTTGATTTTTGATTTTATCAATTTTTTTAAAAATGTTCTATTTTTTCTTTCTTGTTACCATTACAAGTAATATAGAATATTGTGACAAAGCACACAACTGTTTAATTTTACAAATATATATGTATATATATAATATTGTTATTGTCACCACATATCACCTTTGTTCAAAACCTTTCAAATCAATCAATTTTTTTTGTTCAGCACCTCACAAACCATTTAATTGGACAATTGTTTTGATCGGAAGAAAAAACAACTAAAAAATACATTGAATGGGTGGTGCATTGCAGTAGCAATATAAATAAAATGTGGTGGCATTAGCAATACCCTATATATATATATATATATATATATACACATACAAATGTCGAAATATGTGTGTATATATATATATATATATATACACATACAAATGTCGAAATATGTGTGTATATATATATATATATATATATATACACATACAAATGTCGAAATATGTGTATATATATATATATACACACATATAAATGTCGAAATATATGTGTAAAATTTTCAATCCCTTGACCACTAAAGTTTAACATCTCTACATGATTCAACTTTTGTCACAAATGATTTGAATATCCTTTAACAATTGTAACTTAACCAATCCACTAAGATAAAAATCAAACTTCTTTTCTAGCAATTATATGTTCAAAAATAGCAACAGTTCATCTTCCAAAAACAATTTACATGAAGCTTTGTTGAAAGGTTGCAAAACTTCATTAAATAGAATCTATTGAAGTAGATAGATACATGTGTTTTTACTTCATGACTAGCCATTTTTTTAAAAAAGAAGAAAAAGAGCTACTTAAACATGTAACACTTGTGTGTAGTGGATTTGCAATATTAACTTTATTAATAATTTTATGTTTTTATGATTTGAAAGAATCTCATCCAAATTTAAAACTTGAGCACAATAACATGAGATTCTAATGTGTGTGCATACATATGCTCACATGTTCAAATAAACAGCTGAATGAGATGATTCTTTAAAGGAATTATTTTTCAAAATGCTTAATGCTAGAATTAGTTAACACTAAAAAGATGCAATTTCACAACCAATGGTTGTCCCAAATTAGTCGCGCAGAAACTCCATGAGTTCAAGAAGCTCATGACCTGCAGCAGAGTGAGTGATAAACCCGCAACCCTAATCCACCGTACAAACCCCCACATCGTGGCCTTTTAGCTGCCGGAAAAGGCAACTTTGCCGAGTCGACTGATTCAGCCAAAGTCTGGCACCGCATTTGTGGTTGCCCACGTTTTCACGCTATGGCGGTGCATCAATGCTGCAGAGGAACCACAGAGAATTTATACCCACAATCGCAGGAGAATAGAAAGAATGTTCGAGGGCATGAGGAGGAAGAGAGCAGCAAAAGCAAACCCTCGTCCGCGCCATGACAAAGGAGAGCTGCTGCTGCCATCGCACTGGCTGAACGTGGCAGAGGAGGGGTCGAATGTCGCACCGCCAGCCGTTGTGGGTTGTCAGACAGAGTGAGGGGAAGGGGAGGAGGACGGGGGAGGAAGGAGAGAGAAGCCTCGTGCCCTTCCTTGCTTGCCCCTGGCATTCTTGTTTCTTCGTGAGGGATCCCTTCTCCAGCGCCAGAAACCAGAGCCAGGGCAGTGGAATTATTGGCTTCTGCGAGAGGGCGATGATCATCGGGGCTCTCTTTTTTGGCTCCTTTTATCCCTGGTCTTTCACGTGTAAGAATCTCGGATTCTCTGTTGAAGAATTCTGCCTGGGCCACCAAGCACATTTCTGCAATGTGCCTCTCTCTCTCTTTACTCGTGCTTCTGCTCTGTACCAGCCGGCCACTTCTGTGCTCGCTCTTTGGCCTTTTTCTCTCTCCTCTACTTTACACTAATTTTTTATTATATTTTAATGTTATTATTTTAATTATTAAAATAAAATTATTCTTCTTCAGGGTGGTTTGTTCTCGAACTTCCCGAAAGGTGCTGCTGTGTTATTATACAGTTGGACGCACACATTTCAGACATAAATGATATCTTGGTGAGAAAAAATACCCATGCCCTTCAGCTACGAAGCGTACAACATTGGCTCGCATGATCACAGTGAAACTCCGGGAAAAAGGATTCATGTTGTCTTTGACTTAAACGAAATAAAGCCAGTGAGCAGTTACAGCATTCCAAGCTTACTTCTCACCTTTACCCGATGTTGAGAATTCGGCTCCTTTTCGGGATGAGGTAAAATCCACAAATCTGGAAACTTATGCAGTCAAGCAACTTTGACATTCACACGCCCGTGCGCAGACGTCAAAATCCAATTGTGATGTGAACTGAAGAGGGCGAAGGGGACCCGGAACCCGTTCCCGAATGCCCCAAATTTGGGAAGCCGTTCAAAGCGGGGCACTGAGCAGATTTTCGCACCAGGATCGTCGCTTTTGTTTGTTTTCGCCCCACAGTTTGGAGCCGCATTAAAAGCTCGTCTTCGAAAGTGTGACTCCACGCCCCCCTTCTTTTACATTCCACACTCCTCCTGTGCACCTTACAAGCCACATTCAAACCCGAAGGCATGCATGGACCAAACAAAGGAGGAGTGAGGGAGCTAGAGGTCCCCCGGCAACAGCAGCCAAAGGAACAGTGAAGTAAGTGTCACACTATCCGCCCCTCCTTCACAACCGACAGCTAGCTCCCCTTTCCTGGACCCTTCCCCACGGTACAGTGCGGGCACGTCATCTGCATGTATTTGTACACGCGGATGGATGATTGTATATAATGTACATATGTACATATAAGAGTATATATGTACATTTATGTGAACCATCCCCTCAAGTCTTCACGGTAGTTTGGCCGGCAGCATTGGAGGCGGATTGTTGTTTCTGAGGTAGGGATGACGTGGCCTACCGTTGACTGACTTACTGACTCACTGACTGCATTGGTATTGATATTTGTACCCCCTAAATGTGTTCATCTATATATTTTTCATCCATCCAACCACTATTACGACGACTACTACTACTGCTTGTAATGTTGTTATTACTTACTACCACTGCTGCTACTACAAGTGGGGGAGGAGAAGGAAGGAAAGATATAGTGCAATGCCAGGTTTGGGGAGTAGCAATAGAAGAGAATATACATACACACACACACATACAGAGAGAGAGAGAGAGAGATATATTCTTATATTGATTGACTTATTATATTTGTTTATGGTTTTTGTTGTTGTTGTTGTTGTGGAGTGTGGAATTGTAGTATGTTCCCTCTTTGTCTGTCTGTTTGTTTAGTTTCGTTTTGTCTGCTTCCTTTTTCTAAACTGATTCCTATTGCATCACAATGATGATGATCAGTAGTAGTAGTAGTGCTGGGAGTGCTGCTCCCTTTCTCTCTCTCCTCCCTAAAATAGCAGCAGCAGCTGAATCAGCATTCTTTATTTAATTCATTTGTTTATTTGTTTATTACATGTTCAAGAGTGCAAGTTGTGAAGAACTACTGTAAAGTGTTTTGTGGAGGGAGAGTGTGTGTGCACACTTTCTGGGCCACACCATTGTTAAGGTGAAAGAGACACCCACAATGAGATTTTTACTTGAAAGGAGGGTGGATGAGGAATGGAGAAGTAATGCATGCATATGGAAGAGAGTAACAGATGAGGGCTTCGATATAAAGTGTGGTGAAGAGGGAATATGAAAGAAAGGCTATGTACATGAGGAAAGGAGAGAAGGGATGAGTTCTCTCCTTTAATGGAATGACTATCTTATGTATTTACTTGATTATACATATATATATATATATATATATATATATGTTTGTGTATGTGTGTGGTTTTCCTACTTTTCTTTGCATTTCTTGCCCTTTAGGGATAGGCTGCACATTGTAAATCTCCTGCCTTTACTAAGGTTATACCAACAGAGAGGAGACTTTATAATCAACACATACAAATTTAAAACATAATCTTTTAATTGAAACATCAGATTTAAAAACAAGTGAAATACATAAATTTATTGTAACTGAAAGTAAGCGAGAAAATTCTATTTACTTATTAATTTCGTATAAATTGAAGCTTTCCAAAATAACTAAAGCAATCATTTTAGAAATCAATGGAATATATCAATCTCTGAATTAGTATTTTTGACATTATTTTGAAAGTACGATAAAGGTAACTGTTATTTTTAACATTTTTTTATTCTTTTACTATCTTACTAACAAAGAAATCTGATACTTGGAATTTTGGTTAACACTTTACATTGAAATAATTTATTATTTCCTTAGTACTAAATATAAACATAAAAGGAAAAATTTAGATATTAAAGTTTTTTTATTTATTAAAAAATAATAAAAATATTTACATACTTATATTTTTATTCATGCATGTATATATATATATATAATTATAAGTATAATAAATTTAATAAAAATAATACTATGTTTAATTCTATACATAATATGTTTAATTCTATACATAAAGTTGTAAGTATTTAAACATGTATATATATATATATATATAATCAAAATCTTAATGTATTGTCATAGACCTACATATCTACTCCAATAATTACCTATACAATTAGCTAGAAATTGATAAAAATAGATTAATTTCATAATATCATCTATAAAAGCTTCTCAGAAGCTTTATAGATGCAGTTTTGACTTTATATGTATTTGTAGTTGATTAGAAGGTTAAAAACTTGGTCAAAAAATTAATTATATGTCACACATATATAAAAAACTTGCCTTGCAAGTTAAGATATGTATCTTGCAAAGTCAACACATGTTAGAAGTCCTATAGAATATTTCTATGTAGCTCTTAGTTAGATAGCATTTATGGAGGCAAGAGTGAAGTCTTCTTCTTTCTTGTCAACTCTTTTCTAGTCTTTAGTCTTGTTTCAAGACTTTTTAGTCTTCTTGTATTTAGAAAAAGCCATTTTAGTTTAATATTATATCATCTTTCAATAAATGTTTAGTCTTTTTGAGTGACATAAGAATGCCTTGATCTTTTACTTCTTTGAAATTCATATCTTTGACATATATTCAATACACTTAACTTATATCACCATCTAATTAAAGAATATTTCAATATATATATATATATATATATATATATATATTATCAATATTATTTTTAGAATATTTTTATTTATTATTTTTTGGACATCTATAACTTTTATTTTGTAAGTAGATTATTTTTAATTTAATATGGTGTTTGTTTTGCCATATGAACTTAATACAATTAAGAAAGAATAAAAACAAATAAAAAAATAAAATATTTCCTAAGGCATAAAAATTAGTAACTTCATGTGATAAAAAAATAATACAAAAAATAATCATTTTATAGAGAACGAAACATTGGAAAAAGAATGAAGTTTTTATGTTATAAAGTAATCAACAAAAAAAATTATAGTTAAGAAGACAAAACATTGTGTCATTTTCTTTTGTGTTTGATGTTTTACTTACAAGGCTAGGAATATTTTGAAAATGCTTCTATGAATTTGTTATCAAAGACAATCATAATATTTAAGTAAAATAATAAAAATAAGTTCAATTTTTAGAAACAAATTATATTTTTGTAGTTCTATTGGTGTGTAATATGGTCTTAAAGACCTCTTGTTGATTTTTATTGTTAAGAATCTTTAATGGAAGAATTCTATAATCTTAATATTTAAAATATCCAATAGATTTCTTTATGATCTTAGTTACATATATCCTTTTCATCTTATATTTTTGTTTCAAACAAAAAATTTAGATTATTTATTTTTTAATAAAGTTATATAGATTTAAACTTATAATAATTTTAATCCAAAATTATACATATCTATAATCACAAAACAAATAAAAAAAAATACACTAACCAATGGCATGACAAGAATTGGAAGACAAATGGAAGATTAGAAGTTTGGATGAAGATAAATAAAGGACATGATGATATTTTCATGTACTTAAGTCGAGGCCTTAACATAATAGAGACATTCTTTTTATTTGTATGGAGATTAAGTCAATGTAATAGTAATTGAGATTTAGCAGCAGACTTGTTTTAAGTCTCCTTGCTTATATAGATCCTTAGAATTTTTAATTATGGTAAAGCTTATTTTTATTCTAATCTTATTGTAGATTGATTTTTCAAGTATAATTGTATAGAAATATTGGAAAAGAAAAGCATTTAAATCACACACTAAACTACCTTAAAATAATATCAAAATCTTTGTAGATTCATCAAAGGTTTTGTAGAAATTTAGAGCATTACTACTAGTTGGCATCAATGAGGATGCAAGATTGGTAAATGGCATGGCAGCATAGCATATAAGTTAGGGTGGCCTCATCATAGTCTCCATCTATTGATGTTAATTTGCTCTCTAGAAAAAGGTGAGGCCAAGAATGGGCCCCAATGAACCTATAAGAGGTAGCTCCATGGTGTCTGATATATTAGCTATCAACAATCCTGATAGGTCTCAAATGTGATGTTGCTAGGCTGTTGACAAGTGCCAAATCCAATGCTATATGGTTGTCACGAATATATGCATGTAAGCCAATAATTACATGTATGAATAAGTAGAAGTAAGTAAAAGTAGGTAAAAGTATGTTAATTCTATAGTATTTGATATGGAAGCTTCCTAGAAGCTTTATAGACACTACTTTGATTTTATAGGTGTCTTTAATTGACTTTTTGGAATTAGAAACGTGGTCAATAAGTTGACCATGTGCCATACATATTGTTAACTTGAAGACTAAGCTAACTATGTGGCCCACATGTAGAAAAACTTGCCTTGTAAGTCAAGGCATGTATCCTACAAAGTCAATACATATTGGAGGTCCTATAGAACGTCGCCACATAGCCCCTGGTTAGATAGTATACATAGAGACAAGAGTGAAGCCTTCTTCACTCTTGTTAACTCTCTTCTTGCTTTTAGTCTAGTTTCAAGGGTCTCTAGTTTTCTTGGCTTTTGGCAATAGCCATTCTAATTTCTTTTTTAATATATATATCAAGTTATTTCTATTTTGTCATCTTTCTATGAGAGAAGTCTCACTTGTTTATTTGTCTTTATCATGTTCTTATCCTTGACAATGACTGCTTTATACATGCTTTATTTAGATACTACAACGAGGCCTGGCCTAACTTCACTAAGTTATTTCCATAGCATGCTGGTGAAAAAATGGAATTAAATAGTTAATATGTTATATATATTTTAGTTTGATTTTATTATTAAAAATAAAATTATAACCACTATAATAAAATATGAATATGATTATTAATATAAATAATATTTATATATTTTTTAATATTAAAGTTTAATGTATTTGTAAAAGTTTAATGTATTTCAAGAGAGTCCTAAATGTGATTAGTTTAATTGCTATGTAGAGCAATTGGAGAGTTGGACACACATATTTATATTTATGTATGAATATAATTATGCATATATTCTTTTATGTTATTTTATTTTTCTTTGCATCTTAAGTTGCTATTTTGTTATAAATTATAAAGACATTCAAAGCATATACAATATTATATTAAAATTGGGTAATGATTTTTTAATATAATATAATTTTTAACAATTTTAACAATTTATTTAATCAAATTTTGAACTTTTTATCATATGTATGTTAAATTATGATAACATATTAAATTTATAATTTCTGTTAGTCCTTATATTTTTTTATTTATACTTTCTCTCTCCTTCCTTCTTACCGTGTTCACTTTTTCAATATTTGGTTTTTTCTCAAATGTGTGTGTGTGTATATATATATATATATAATACAGTGATGCTCTCTCTGATGAGGGGAACGGGAACGTAGTTAATGTGAAGCAGTTAAAGGTATTGAGGGAGGGGGGGGGGTCTGACAACTCAACCTCGCGTTGAATAACTTAGAAAGTGCGTCACAGAGACAGACACAGAGACAGACAGACAGACACAAGGAGAGAGAGAGTGTGTGTGGGTGTGTGTGAGCGGTGGCTTCTGCAGACATGATGGCGAAGGTTTAATGGCCGCCTACTCTTTTCTCCCCTATTATCTCTTTCCAACTCTCTCTAAAAGTGTCCCTCGCCCTTGCTCTCTCTTTTTTTTCATTCATTCTTTCTCCGTGGCTGCTTATGTGAGATGATGGTGTGCGGCTGGAGTGATTACCGAGGGGGGTTGTTGCAGGGCAGCCGCTGATTAAGCAAAGCACTCTTACTAATTTTGCAGGCCGCCACAGGACAACGCACTGCCAATGTTAGTTAGGCGCTGCTGCATGCAATTGCTGAGGAGGAGGAGGAGGAGGAGAGAAGGTAGAGGAGATAAGATCCCCCCTGCCTCTTGGGGTTTGATGAGTGTGGGATTTCGGGTGTATGTTTATCCATCCGTGGTATGTGTCAACAGCCAAGAGATTCGTTGTGCTTTGCTGCGGCTGGCCTTCCTGAATTTCCGGCTCCATCCGTGCTTAGGTGACCCTTGCCTGCCATCAATCTCTCAATCAATCCCGCGCGCCCCGCTCCGCCTCGCCCTCTCCTCTTCCCTCTTCCTCTCCTTCTCGCTCTCTACCTCTCCCTCTCTCTGCCTCTCCCTCCGACACAGCCTCGGCGTTTCTGAACAAGAAGAACGTCGTCCAGGCGTGTTACGTCAAGATCAAAACGGTGTGCAGACTGCAGTACTAATCAGTTTCACCCGAATGCTTGTTACATGTAGGTCTGAGAGTTGATGTTCTCTGGTAGTCTCCGCCCTTAGGTTATGAAGCGCACTCTTGTGTAGCATGTTTCTGCGATCCAAAGAGAGAATTAATACAGTAAACCTTTTCAGAAATTTCCTGCAGATCCACTGAAACGGCCTGTGAGGTGATTAGTATCTTCCATTTCAAGTGTCTAGCCTTCTGAAGTCTCATGCCTGCAGCTTTTCGTCATAATTGGGATTTTTGTTGCTACCGCCTTTTGCTCAAGCCTTAACCATTGTTAAGTCGAAGGTCTCTTGTCCTTCTTAACGGTGCGTACCGAACTTAGCGCAGTTGCTGTTTGTTCCTACTTCATTACCGGGTAATCTAGACTGAGGCCGACTCTTCTTTCAGAACGACGTACGACTGTTGAAGCCTTTCCTCACCATTTTCAGGTCGCGGTTAGATGATAGATCAGTTATTGCATGTTAGTCCTGGTCCTCTATGGTCGGTATTCTTCTCTATCACATTTTTTGCGTGAGATTTTATAGTGTCACATCTCCTATTTCATCTGCCTTGTAGTTATTGTAGGGAGTGGTTGTATAAACGAACGGAACGTCTGCCGCGACCTGTCGTGCAGTTTACACTGGGTTGCAACATTTTTCTGTAGCTGAATTTTTTGCAGTTTTAGCTTCAAGCGTTGATAGGAATTCTGATTCTAGGGTAGCGCTACATCTTGAATCAGCTCCCAACTTCGCCTGAATCCATTGAACTTATTCCTGCACTTCAGCGTGTACATACAGCCAAACCTCAGCACACATGAAACAACTGTGCCACTCTTGCTCGCTACAACAAATAATCACAAGCAAGTACACGTACAGCGCTTCTTCAAACGAACTGAAGTTGGATTTGTAGAACAGGATGCGGAAGTTTCTACTGTAATAGAGCTTGCTGTGACACGAGTATCGGTATGAACCAGCAGGAATATGGTAGCTGAAGCAACGAGTTACAAGTGAAGTGTGACCTTGAACCAGCAAGTGAACAGTCATGGATTGCGTGGCGGCCTCCACGGTCGATTGCAGCATGTGTGGCGATGTGGGATTTTCTGATCAACTCCAGCAATGTAAAGCATGTGTTCGCGTTCAGCACTCGTACGTGCTCTTTCCTTCTGGAGATCACTCGTTCTTATATTTTCACGAAGACCTTGCAATCCTGACATCTTTGGACCTATCCTTTCCTTTTGCCTAAATTAGTGTATGACTGTTGAGCCTCACGGTCAAATTTTTCGACAACTGTAAGATTTCGGTTTACGTATTGTTAATCTGGACTACTTGTGGTTGCTAGTCTAGCACTTTTCAGCTCGCACTGGATTTAATTAATCTCCTGTTCCTTAAGTATTAGTGGCGTACAGGAGTGTTATGTTTAGATATTCGGCGGTGGCGTCGATCATGGCGGATCCTAGATAGATGCATCACACCTCGTCTTATAAATTTTCTTTATCGGCGATTTCATTGCCGACTGCTAGAAATTCATGTTACAGTGATGTGAATCGTCTGCTACGATCTTCATGAATATAGGAGAATGCTGTGATAGAGGAGTTGCAACTGAATTTCATTTGAATCGTTGTCATCGTTCTCATGATAGCGATATTGATCTTCTAACTGGTTGACAGAAGTCATGATCCTCAATTCCCCTTGGGTGTGTCCTTAAGAACCGAAGTTTTAGTTGGCTAGTATGGCGTCCTTTTTCTGAGTCACGGCGATTGCTTCAAGTCAAGAATCGTGCTGTAATTAGAGGGGAAGAACTGGACCAGCGAGTGATGCACCATCAGTGTGTGATCAGATACTCCCGTTTTTTATGGTCGTGCAGGAGCGCTGATTTGTAATGGATATCCCTCCGTCGAACATTTATTCTACTTAGAATTGTTCTTATTTACTTATTGCTATCGCATAGGTACTGCGTTATCGATACTTTTCATTGCCCATGTCTGATATTTGCACTTTTTGTTTCAACTGCCAAAGCCATGCGCTTGATTTAAGTTGTGATCTTAGACATCACCGCAACAATTTTAACAGTCCCGTATCGTAATGCTTCTACCAATATAATGTTGTCATTGGGTATGTTCTGTGATGGTTTAACTGAGTGGAAGCTTCGGACTCAGACGATGTAACTGTTGTCTTTGGCAGATATTGTTCCGCGTTGAAAGAGGGTCTCGAAACTGGAAACTGGGTCTGCGATTGGTGTAGATTGGAGAGACAGCGTAAATCTAAAGTTGAGAAACATGCATCCTTCGTATCAAGAACGAAGGAGGCTACTCGAGAATTGTCACAGTGTACGTTAAAATCCTCAGATAATGGCCTTGAATTTCTAATTAAGGCAGTGCTGTCAACCAAGGAGGAATTTCCTCCATCAGCTTCTTTGACGACCAGAACTGGAAATTGTAGCTCCAACTGTTCTTCAAGTGTAGAGAGTGAGAAATTGAGTTCTGGCGTTCGTTCTGCCTCTTGCCCGCTCGGTGGGGCAAGATCAAATCTGCGCAAACAGGGCGGGGCCATTGACAGTAGCATTTCAGATGAAGAAGGAAGTATTGGAACTGTTCAGGTATTTCATCCACATATCTTATGTCATCTTTGCACAATCCTGTAGTTGCTGAGTTTTGCAGGCTTGGGCATTGTTAGGTCTAAAAGTATGTTTAATACTGTATTTCGGTTTCACAGATGCGAACGAGTGCTTCTTGTGACAATAAGCGAAGTCCAAGCAGCCTTCGTTGCAGTGTTCGAGGAAGTAGAGGTTTGAAACAAAAGCATTCGGATGTAAAGACATTAAGGACTCAGATGTCATTGCCATCAAGACATAATGCACCTACACCATTAAAGAGGCTCTCTTCCCTCAAGGTACTGTCTCGCTCCAACAACATTACAATGGGAGACGATCAATCGAGGGGTCTTGTGAGACGATACAAGTCATTATCCGACATATGTTATTGACTTTTCTCATGAACACTGTCTGAAGTTCACCGAGATAACATTGTTGTTCACCCTACGAACCCACGTCAAGTTGGACATTCTGCTGTAACAATTTCTTGCCTCTTGCGACAGAGAAGGTTTGTGTTTCTACACATTTTCACAAACTTTCGATGAAATCTGGATGCTTTGACTAAGACTAAGACATTCCATGGGATTGGCTGGGCTTCTAACCGTTAGTCTCCTCAATGTGCGTGTTCACTGGTGAAAAGTGAGGGCACGTCCTAAAAGAGTGCCCCTTCTCGAGTGTTCTTTGTTCGGAACATTTTCCCTTATGGTTTTCGTATGCCTTAGTGGGGCGAGTTTATCTACACCGGTTAGAAGGTGGGATGGTTGTGCACGGTTAAGCTCAGTTGGTCTTTGGATCTGTAAACATAGCTCTATAAGAGAACCACTGGACAGAATCCAGATTTCTCTTGTTGAGAAGAGTTGTTCTCTATTATAATAGTTCGGGATTCTGTTTTTCAGGACTTGGCACTGTCGTGAGTTTACTGCGTCTAGGCAGAATTCTAGTCCATTTCTGGGGAGGGATAGTTGCAGCACATAGGGCGTAACCTAATAGAGGGATGTACAAGAACAGAAAAAACAAAAAGGATTGTATCTATTAAAAATCGTTTTCTGTTTTAGTAGACCCTCAAGTGGCTGTTGTTATCCGACACGAACCACTTGTCTTCAAATGTGTGTCGACCTGTAATTCTAGTGTTAAATCCATTTTTCTTAATTTGCATGCAGTGCTTGTGGTATGCACACATCACTAAAAACACTTATTAATGTGCCTTTTTAAAATTTATTATTACGTGGAAACGTTGCATATGATAATTAATATTATTATTAGCAAAGTAACAATCGTGGTATGGCATAATTCCTTTTAGCATCTTGTATGCTTCGATGCAGATTAATAGTGAAGGAATGGGACTTAAGGCAATCTGTATGGTTCCCTCAAAGGTGATAGCAATACTTGGATTTCCACATGGAAACCTCATCTCTAGTTTTTTTTCTAACCAGGTCTGGATTCACATGGATGTGAATTAGTAGCCTTAAGATGAATGACTGGTACCCTAAAAACAGGTTTACTAAGGGCACCATAGCAGAAGATCATTCTGAGAACAAATCACCGTAGATCTATTGGAGCTGCAAGATTCTTGTCTGCAGATGAGTCAAATCCAGGGCTATCCATCCAAATCTAGGGCTGTCCATCCAAATTTTTGCCATAGTATGCAGGAATGAGGGAGGAGTTTCTTCAGGAGGTGTGCAGAGGATGTCCCTTTTCCTCTTTTTACGAACGTTTGTTCAACACTGGATTACTGGTGGAGAGGATGTAGCTGAGTAATTTAACAGAAGTCTGTATCCACAAGCCGCTGGACCTATATGGTAAGAACACTTAGCCAAGGGTCATGAGTGGGCTAGGTCCCATTCATGGATACCCCACCTCATTTGGTTTGCATGCTGACAGAATGATATAAAGTGCCAAGGCAGACATGGCATGTCCTACTTCATAGCTTGCACGCCTGGTCCTATTATCAAATTAGAAAAAGTTGATCAATGGGGTGCTAAAGTGGATCTAGAACCCAGGCATGTGATGCCTTCCTCAAAAACAGGAACAAAAGAAAAGCTGTGCAATGTTTTGTTTTGATTTGTTTTTTGGATTTTATTTATTCAAACAGGGCAACAGCCATCATGTTAATTCGTTGGGAAAGGAAGGAAAAAAAAAAAAAAAAAAAACTTTTGTCTTAACACCTGTAGAGGGCGAACAAGGAGCAATGAAAACATATTGTATTACAGTTTTTACCTATCAGTTCATTTTTTTGACTGTGTGTACATAACTAGCCCACAGCAAGAGATTCTTGTCCCACATTCAATGGATATCTTTATTGTAAAGTCTAATAAATTATTGTAATTTAAGACTTATTTCATCTTCTCAAGGAATTTGCACTCATCCATGGTTTTTTTTTTTTTTCTTTTTTTTTCTTTAGTATACTTCTACATTATTCTATTATAAATTTTATATTTTAGTATAATAATTTTTTCATATGGTCATCATGCCATATTTTTTTTGGACATAATCACGACAATCCAGTCTTCCTTTGCAAACTAAGCACTTTTGCCAACACATACTCTTCGTGTACTTCTGTTTTACCACTAAAGAATTCATTTTTGTTGCAGCCCAACATAGTGTCTAGCATTTGTCTAATCAATCCTACGAACTGGGTGCGAGGTCGCATGCAACCCTAATCCTAAAAAGCCAAAAATACTTGGAGCGATCTGCAGGGTTGTGCAGATGCACGGCTGCTAACTCTACACACACACCTGCACGGTGTACTGGCAATCTTATATCTGAGAATCAGACAACTTTCAATCGTCCCAACGAGACTTGGCGTTGCTGACCTTAAACTTTCACTCCCTGCAACAACCAGCTCCACTCTCTTCTACCTGTTATTTCCCAACACAGACTTATGGTCGAGGACTCCTCCATCGCACTCCCTCGGACTTTGCCTCTTGACTCACACTGATGCAACTTGAACTGCTCAACGACCATAAAAAAGCTGCAAGTTCTTTCCTTGTGTGTCTGTTTTCTCGTCTTTTGTGGCTGAGGATGCTAGTTACGGTGTAAGGTATGGGCTCCAGTGCGCAGGACTTCACAACCGTTTGGTGATGTAAGTGGAGTTTCCCCGTGTAAGTGGTCAGTGGTGGCGATTTTCTCAGGATTTCTCCGAAGACAAGCATGTCAATCGAACGATCGGTGGCTTGCGGCCATTCTCTTAGTTCATCGACGGGAGGGGGAAGCACGAATGGAACCTGGCAGCAGCGAAAAGAAGGAGAATGGCTCCTACTCAAATGGCGCGATATTTGTTGTAGTGCAGAAGACGATTTCCATTTTTTGACTGAGTCTCCGTCGACAACAAAGAGGAAACCCACGTGGTACCTAAGCTTTAGGAGAGAAGCCCTCGCACAGCGGCATGGTGTGGCTGGGCTTAATAAGAGGAGTAGGGGAGGTTTTGATCGAGATTCCGAATCCCTCCATCACTGATACACACAAAGTTCGATTGGATCCAGTGAATCGGTAATCGGATGATGATCCAGATACTGTGGCAATGTGTTGGGATCGGCGCCCTCCCACCCCGCGGTTCGGGAGGTCGACCAGGATTCCTGTTGGCAAATAAAATCCATTTCGTTTCTAGCTTTCCAGCTTGCTACACGCCGCCTTTCCGAGCCCATTATCCAACACCCCCGGTTCCGCGTTGTTGGGCCTGTCGGGATAATATCATACGGGCCATGTCCACCGGCTGAACCCTACGGAACGACCACGCATCGCCGGTGGATGGATGCACTGCGGCTGCTGCAGAGTCCGATTCGATTCGTCCACCGAGTTACTTTTGACCATCGTGCCGCTAATCCGGACTTGCAGCTAAATGGCACTGTGTCTTCTTTTTGAGCACTTTGTCGTTGAATTCGGAGACGTCTGCAGAGTCTGCCTGCTCCAGAAGCTTGGGTAAGACTCCTTTTTCAATATAAGAATGTGTGGGTCTACCCATCACGGAAGTGGTGAATGATCGATCCATCGAAATCCCTTCTTTTGCGGGGTAGTGGGGGGGTGGGGGGACCAACTAACTGTCTATTGAACGCAATTACACCACGCGCAGGTGGAAGGAGCCTCCTCCTAAGACTCTCCAATGGTCGTCAAGCGTGAAGTGATTGATAATCATGCAATCGGGAGATGTCAGATGTTACACTTGAACTGAAGATGACGTTATTCTCGCTAAAATCTTACATATCGACGTTCTCAGATTTTACCATCGATTATTGATCAGCCGGGCAACTTATAATGTGCAGCTTCTTCTACCAGATGGGACTACGACAGTGCCAGTGTGGCAGCTCTTAGTGGCGACCGAGTGGACAGCTCTGGAGGCATGAATGGATCAATGTCTTCCAACAAGAGTTCAATCCTCCTAGATCCAATACACCAGCAAACGTCCCCTTTCTCGTGGTCTCTGCAGTGCAAAGCTTTTTCGAGAAACATTTAGCCCCTGGCCTGCGTCAACTAAGCACTCGACTCACCCGCTGGATTGCTAATGTAGAAGTAGGGTTTGGAATTTTCCTACCACGAGACGATGCACAATTGAAATGGGCGTCGGCCTGAACAGAATCGTACTACTATTCGTAATTTTATAAATCAAAAACAGAAAGAAAAGAAAAGAAAAGAAAAGAAAAAAACGAGCTTATATATATATATATATGTATGTATGTATTGGTGCCATGCATTTAATTTGGCCTACCGATTGATGGAGAGCATGTCACGGCTACGTACATGAATTAACTTGTGGCTTACCACTTCGCCTTGGTGCTCCGACATGTGCCACATGTTTGTCTTGCATTCGGTTGCTTGTGCAGGCAGCCACTGTGTCAACCACTCCTTGTTGGCCCACCCATGATCGTGACGGAAGAAAGTGCCCTTGCAAGGTGGGCAATGGTGCATCACTGATGGCACTCTCATGTGGCGTTGGTACCAGTTTCTTTCTGTGTCCGGATAATGTTAATCGTGGCAATAGTTCAACATATTACTCTTCCTTAAGTGATACAAGTCCATGGTTCGAATCACGAAGTTGAAGTATTATATTCTCTCACTATGGCGTCCCTGTTGTCGCAGTACTGAGGCACGTTTTTTCCCCAAATTCTCTGTTTAAATGTTCGTTTCCTTCGGAGTTCACTATGTGACTCTAAAATTTGTAGTCTAAAATTTGATTAAGAAAAAGCACTATTTGAGATTATAAGTGAACACAAAATCTAAAATGTTATAGTAATATAAGAAATAACATCAAACATACAACCATAATGTGGTTTAAACCAACGTTCAATAAACAATGTTTTAGAAGTATTATTAATCTATTGTATATTAAATATAAACCTTGGATTAGAATACATGAAGTGCTCTTTAAGTTCATGTAACATATATCCTTAAATGTATCTTAAAACTTCAGAAATTACACAAGTCATGAAACATTCTCATAAAACAAGTATTGAATTTTAATTTTAAAATTTTAACTTGATTAAAAATTATAATACATTTATTATAATTTAAAGTTTCTAATTAATACATGCATTAAAAAATTCATTATAATAATAAAAGGAAAATTCGGAATCTCTCTTAATACTTTAAATTAAAATTAAAATTAAAAAAATATTTTTTTTACTACATAATATTTTTAAAATAT
Organism: Physcomitrium patens; assembly: GCF_059467195.1. NCBI lineage: Eukaryota > Viridiplantae > Streptophyta > Bryopsida > Funariales > Funariaceae > Physcomitrium > Physcomitrium patens. Next base: position 7,844,420 of record NC_143433.1, on the reverse strand, counting down.
AATATTATTGATACAAAAATTAAAAATACCTATAAAAAAGATTAAAATAAAAAACATATTACATAAAATGTGTATACATACTAATTTTTTTTATTAAACTTATTAGTATTAGAAATTACTAAACAAACATTAGATATTAATTAACAGTTGTAATTATATATATGTAAATGATATATATATATATATATATATATATATATATATATATATATATATGTAAATGATATATATATATATATATGTAAATGATATATATATATATATATATATATATATATGTGTGTGTGTGTGTATATATGCATGTATGTACACACATACATATACACAACTAATATATTATGGCTTATGTACATTATATACAATACATGTATATAACATATAACACTTTCAAACAATATGTATTTCAAACACACAAATTTAATCCACATTATTAAAAAAAATTAAATTAATAATGTAATTAATTAAATAAAAAATATGATAATACTATTAATGATTTCAATAAATATGTTTCCAAACTCACTTAAATATTCGGAAAACTTACTTTTTAAATGACTATTTTTATAATTAAATTTGTTAAGAACTGTATAGTTGTAGAATTTACTTGTATTTGTATACAATCATTTAAAAGCTTATTACTGTATGGAAATATTAGAAAATAGATTACAATTGTCATACAGTTCTAAATATTAATATAACATGTAGTTGTGCTTAAGAGTTTTATTAAAAAAGTAAACTAAATTTATCTATGGTTTGTCCAACTTTATTGTGCAAAAATCAAGTTATTAATTTTATGTAATTTTTGAATATATATCTAGAAAATAAAAAATCATATAAAAAATCGAATTACTTTTATTAAATAAAAATATAAATTTATATAAAAATATTATAATATTATAAAATTTTATAAAGTGATAACATAAATATTATAAATTTTGATAACATAAATTAAAATAAGTATAATTATATAAATTTATATAAATACTTATAAAATTTTATAAATTTTATAAATCTTATATAATATAAAATAAATATTTTGATAACATAAATTAAAAACTATTCTGATAACTTATTTTAATGATATAAGATGTATTGAAAATTTATTAAAAAATAATGATTTATTAAATAAGCATGTATATATATATATATATATATATATAGAAAAGTGAGAGAAAAATTAAAAATAAAGTGTATGTCGGATTATGATTTCTTAGTAAAAGTATCTAGCTTTATATTTGTAATGATGTACTAATATATTCACTGCCACCACTACTAGTCGAATAATATATTTTTTTTAAAATTATAAACTAAAGTCTTATTTTATTTTTCTTTAATAAAACAGGTCTAAGATACAAATGTATGTTAAGATATTGTATGCTAACAATAAAATTATACACCAGATCTTTGAAGATTTAAACAATGTATTTTTTGAATATGTTCATAAATGTAAACCAAATATCAAAAATAAATTTAAATCCGTTGAACATATGACAAATCTTAAGGTTGAATTAAAAAATAAATTTGGGCTAAATTGAAAAGATTAAAGATGCATAATGCACCCCCCTTGTAACCTCAACGTCCACTTTACCATTTGACGAGGGGACCTGAATTCAGGATCCGAAGTGGTAACCTGGATCCATCTTGTCACTTGGATTAAGACCTCACCCGATCGGTCCATCGCAGCTTCATTAACTTAAGTATCCCTTGATTACGTGCCTGTACTGTTTCGTCCAATAGCACATCTTCGATTTTCACCCAAATTTACGGTGACAGCAATCGAAAACCCGATCCTTGGCTGAAATCCACTCCTTACAAACCGCAGCATGCAACTCACGCAACTTGCTAGCACACGATCTTTTAGAATTGGTTGGTGCTAAGTTTGAGAACCCTTACAGAATTAACTGGGATGGTAGTGTAATGGGTTGTAGTTTCGATACCGTGCTTTCAACCACAGAAGGAAGATCAACAATTCGCGACGTCCCCATGCACTTGTCAGTAGAAGCACTTCGACAAGATGATAGGTTGATATTGGAGCATGCAGCAATCACGATTGCTTCGAGAGTCCAGGTTCCGATTCCTTCAAGAGCACAACCTGTGGAGTTAACAGCCCACGAGATCAGAACTGTTCTTGAAGTCATGCTTGACCTCAGCTTAGGCGCATTGATGACCTCACTCTTGTGAAGAGGGTCGGGAACGCCACCGGGTTCAACTCCACATGCACTTGTTGCAGCACTGTCTGAGGAGGATCATTGCTTCCTTGTTACTCATCGCCAACCACGAGACGAACACAACCTGAGCAAGGCTACTACAAAGCAATAAAAGGAGGAGGATAGTATCTTCTATTATCAGAAACCTCAAGATTCAGACTTCAACTTGAGGACAAACCAAGGCTAGATTCCGAATTTGTGGGTCTTCCTTGGGGGAATATGTGCTGAATGTACCTAGATTTTGAGCAACGAGCTCTTGTGAAGTTTTCAGGATCCAGAACTAACCGTGGAGTGAACTGGCAGCAAATTGAGATCAGACCCAGGTCATGCTTCGTGACGGTGCGCCAACCAACGACGCATTTGCTCGCATTATCCTCCATTTGACATCATCATTGTCAAGTACCTCGAACATAACACCATGTCCTATTGAAAGTTTTCTCCGATGCGATGGAGGAGGCTCATGATCCTTCTGAGGCAGTGACATGTCTGCACAATCTGACACTCACATCAACAACGCCGAAGACGATGACTTCCCCATCAACTGCATGGATTGTGCAGGCGAGAGGATATTATCAGCACTGCCTTGAATGAAACCTGTTCTGATGTGATGGTATATATAATTGTGGCACTGCATTGGACGTTACTCGTACTGTGTAGATTCCGAGTATCAACAAATATGGTTCTGCGGTTCAAAGCTCAACTCCTCTGCAATTTTCGCTAGAAATTATCTCAAAATGATCCTCACGGATGATGTAGATTTTTTTGATTTCAAAACTCTTTATACTTTACTGAAATATTTCAAAAAATATTTTAATTTTTTTTGTTTATGATAATAATTTTGTGGTGTAGTTAATTAACCTCAGATAAATAAATAAATAATTAAAATTAGGTAGCAAGTCTTATAAAAATATGTTATTGCTATAATAGTAACATTGATTGTTGTTGTGTTGTTACAAGAAATTTGTAGCTTAAAATTTACTAATATTAAAAATAAAAATAATACTAAAGCAATAATATCTTTTGGTTTTCAAATGCAGATTGTACTACATTAGCAATGATATCATTTAATGTCTTGACTTTATTAGATTATTTAAATCAATTTTTTTGACTAGAGCATGTTTTCTTTATCAAGAATCTGAAAGGAGAAATCATCATGTTCTAAACATTGTTCTTAATTTTTATAAATTTAAAATTACGAGATATACTTATTTTTGATAAATTTCTTATCAACAACTTTATGCATTTTAATTAGGAAAAAAAATGAATATATAATAATTATTTCATTTAAAAATTAATTTTAGCATATAAACGTTTTTGGCCACCACCAAAATGAAAAATAATTTGATGGAGCTTAAAATTACATCTACACTTCTAATAATATACTGAGACTTTTCTTGGTTAAAATCTAATTTGGAATTACTTATTGATGATTTGTAAGAAATACCTCAAAAATAAAGACTTTAAAGATACTAATTTAGTTGAATTTTTGGATGAGTTAAAATATTTTGAATATAAAACCAAATTCTCTTGTAATTACATCTAACAAGACATAAAGACTTATTATAACTATAGTTATAATTTTTGTTACCAAAGTATAATTTTGAAGTCTTATACATGTCTTTTAAACTAGCCAATTAGAAATATTTAAAAGTACACTTCAAATAGAATAGGTGTAATATTAAACAATCTAATTAATTTAATAGTTGTAAAGATAAAAATTATCCTTTAATTCAAATTGTAAGATGGAGTCAATAAAAAGCTATTTATAATTAGTTGTGTAAAATAAAAAATAAAAAATAAAAAAATGAAAGAAATACAATCAAAAAATTACATACTTCAAAATAATTTATAATTTTTTTTATTAGATTTTTACTTGATAATATATATATATATATATATATATATATATATATATATATATTTTTTTAAAAATGTTTTTAATAATATAAAAAAATAGATCTAAGTTAATATGAATAAGTTATGATAGTTTGAAGATAGAAAACAAACAATAAATAAATTAGATTATTGGAATTTACCTCAAGGATAATTTAATTAAGTGGTCAAGGATTTGAATCTCATCAAGGTTTATAAGTAGTATATAGGGTATTCTAGAATGTCACAAGGCCTAAGTCTTATCTTCTTACCTACACCTAAGGTGATGTAATCTATATAGAATATATAAATGTCATTTCTTACTACTGCTACTACACTATTAGAATTATTGGTTATTCTAATTTTTATTAGTAATTTTTTTTTTTCAAATTTAATTTCACCATAGTATTTGAAAATATCCATTGTTATTATAAGCCTTAAGAAGTCTTCAAATCTTGCTTTAATTCTTCACAATGGCCTCCAAAAGTGATGAAATTAATTTGATCAAAATCTTAAAAATAGGTTCTAATAAATTTTAAGAATATTTCAAATAAATTTCAATCAGTTTTAAAATATTTATATGATACTAATATTAAATCAAAGATATCTTGATAAATATTTTTGAGGGATACAATTAATTTATATCAACTATAAATTCTATTTTATTCATTAATTATCAAAATGTTATGATTTATTTTATCTTCTTCTTGTCTTTTAGCTTTTATTTATAGTTTTTTAAAAGATGATATATACAAAGAAGACTATTTTTTTGTCCTTTTATTTAACAAGACTCTTATAAGTTATAAAATCTTCTAAATCTTAACTAATACTTAATTAATAAATTAAATCTTTATATTTTAATATTGTTGTATATAATTAATATTAATTTTTTTTAACAAACCTACCAATTAATATTTATTAATAGGACTTATAATAATAGATTTAATTCAATAGAATTTAGATAATAATTAAATTTAGTCCATGCTACTCATGTAATATATTGTCTTAACTATGTTTTACTATATTTTTGTCTTCTATCTCTTAATTAATGTATAGTTCTCTGCAAAGTGGTTTAAAAATATAATTGGTACAAAATTATTTTTGGAGTATATTTTTTGATAATTTATTAACTTTGAAAGAAATATAATATTAATTTAGTATTATAAATTGGTATTTGATTTAACGTAGCCTAATCTAATGATGTTTAAAAGTAGTCACTTAATCTTAACTAAACATGCTATAGAATTTATTTTAGTTTTAAATTACAAGATTACAAGTTAATATACATCTTGAGTGCCAAAGTTACAACAAAAGATTCAATTCAAGGAGATTCTAAAATTTTGATTGTAAATAATGAGTTTTGATATATATAATTACTAAAGACTAAGAAATTAGAAAGTCTTAAAACTAGGCTAAGAGCAAGAAAAAAATTGAAAAGAGTGAGAAAGACCTCACTCTTATCTCTATATATACTATCTAATTAGAAGCTACATAGTAACATTCTATAAGACCTTCAATGCATGTTCAACTTATAAGACACTTGTTTAATTTGCAATGCAAGTTTTCTACACATACACCACATGTCTAACTTATATTACAAGAGTTCAACATATATAACATATGGTCAAGTTTTTGGCCAAATTTTTAACCTACTAATCATCTACAAAAATGTAAAAATACAAATCCACATCTTTACAGCTTCAAAGAAGCTATTTCATAAGATATTATGAAATTTATCTACTTTTACTTATTTTTATCTATTATCTAAGTAACTATTGGAATAAACATGTGTGTCCATATAATTATCCTATCTTCTAAAGACAAATTGTATAAGAAGTGGTAATCACTTCTTAAAAAAGTTTATGTAGTGATAATTTGATATATATTCTATTTTTTTTTTTTTTTTTTTTTTTTTTTTTTTAATGATTGTTGATAAATTGATACCATAGAAGAAGACTGCCTTAATATTTGATCATTTTTGAAGCCTTCATAACTTTTTTAAAAAAAAAATTAAAATACTATTACAAATGGATTCTACTTCTAATAAATTTATTAAACATCAAGAATCTCTTCTAAGATTACAATACCAAATGTATTGTATCTTACCATTTATTCAAAGAAAAATGTATTGTTTTTAAGAATCTTTATTCTATTATGTTGTCTTAAAGGTTGTGACCATCATAATGTCTCATCTAGCAATTTAACAAACAATATTTCTTGAATGAAATTTGTTGATTGTTTATTTTCTATCTTTTTAGGACTACAAATAAAAAAAATATAAATAAGGATAGAAGATAGAATATAATCTGCATTTAACATACTTTGCTTTATTCTAAAGATTTTTTGACTCTTCATCTTAATATTGATAAATGTCATCAATGAAAAGCATTAATTTTTATTATTGCATTTGCAAGATTCTTGGATGGCTTTGATAAGAATTTATTTATATTATATTTATAATAATATATAAGTTATTAATCTATTTTAGTGCTACCTTAAATCTAAGACCTCTACTACTACAAATTTGTGATTGTTGTCTACTTTTGTATGAAGAGTTGACATCTATTGTCTTCTTAAGATATTCACTGTTTTGTATAGCTTAAGAAGAGACAAATAATATTTTTTTGTATTATAATACGACTATATGGAGAAAGAAGAAAATATAGAAGAATGTAATAAAAAATCATAATAACAAAAAATAGGTAAAGATAGAGAGGTAGTAAAAATATTTAATATTAATACTTTTTTTTTAAAAAAAAAATTCTATTTATTTTGTACAATCATAATTAAAGAAAAAAAGAATATTAGAAAAATTAAGGATAAAAGCATCTTTAGAAGAAAGTTAAGATTAGTTTATAGTAGAAATTAGCATAAGAAATCAAGAATTGATATTTGGAGAGGACATATTATAAATTAGGGTTGAAATCAGATCCTAAGGCACAATACTACATACTTATAATAATACTAAGATTTTTTTACAAAATAAAGAATGAAATTAGAAAAATACTTTTGATAAGTTTGTTTTAGTATTAATTTTAAGTAATTTAGAAGAATCTTGAATTTTAAAGAGGTTTTCAAAGTGAGAGATGTTTTCAATGATTTTGAATATTGAGAACTAAAAAGAAACTTACATATTTGAGAAATTTGTGAATATTTTAATAAGTATAAGAATGGAATTTTATAAGTTTATCAATGTACTTATCTTAAATGTATTCTATAAATTTGAGATCAGTCTAATAATTAGATTAAAGGATATATGAATTAAAATTGGATTAGAATCTCAAATATTTAAGTTTTAGGATTAGTAAGTTTTTTTTTTGATCTTAAGAAATTTGCTACTTTAATTAAAGCAAAACTTTGAGACAACATAGTGAACTTAGATTTCTATACTTATGTTAATTTAGAGAGCAATTGAATGGTACAATAAAGAATAAAAACTACTAAAAGATTAACATCTACATTGGAAAATATTGACGGTCAACACCTAAGTGTAATAAGAGCTCTTTCTTTCAATTGGTGAGTTTGATAATCTCAAACTTTTTATGCTTATTTTTTGCTTGAATATTAAAATGTAAAAAGATAATTTAATAAAAATCAATGATTTAATCAATAGTTATTGAGATTTTAAAATAATTATTATAATTTGATTAGTAATTATTTAGGATTTGATTAGGATTTGATTAGAATTTATTTAGAATATTTTAAGATTTTATTAGGATTTGATTAGTATTTACTTAAGATTTTTAAAAAATGTTTTAAGGATTTTATTAGAATTTTTTAAAAATGAAATTAAAACTTGATTAGGATTTTTTGTTATTTCTTCAGTATTTCTATTTTATATTTTAGGATTTTTATTTATTATTTATTTATAGTTTTAATATTTAGAATTTAAAATATTATTTATTATTTATTATTTATTTCTATTTTTAATATTTAAAACAAACTAATTTTTAAAATTTTAAAATTTTCTTTATTATTCTTTTAGAATTTAATTTAAATTTGATTAGGATTGTTAAGGTTTACTTAGGATTTATTTAAGATTCCATTAGGGATGTTAGGACCTTATTGTTATAATTTCTAATTTATCTTTTATAGCCAAGTATCTAATACATTTTCAAATAAGACTTCACATAATATAACAATCTAGAGTAGATCTTTATAGATTTTGGTAAATATAATTAATATGTAATTAGATTGATTTATTTTCAAATAATTTTTTTTTCAAAGTTTACAATAATCTAACTTGTTACAAGGGCAACTAGTCTTTATATTACAATAGAACAACCACAACTTATTGCCAAGTTGGAATTAATGTTATTCTTTATAATAAATATTTATCTTTTGTTATTAATTCTTTTATAATTGTGCCTTCATTATCACATGTAGTTTTGATAAAAACTTGATTCACTTGTTTAATTTATCTATTAATTTCATAATAAAAAGCCAAAGATAGTTTTATATCTATTTTCAATTTTTTGAAAAGTATTCTTCAAAATTTCAAAAAAAAATTAGATATTTTTATTCAATATAATATCCCTTGACTATCCATAATAGCAATAAATATTATCAAAGAAATTTTAGCAATTTTATCACGTGTGATAGCTTTTGTACATGATACAAAATGTTTCATCTTAGTGAAACAATCTTCAATCACAAATATGAAGCCATAAGAACTTAGAATTAGAAGTTTTGTAATAAAATCCATTAAAACATAATATCATAGTTGTTTTAGTATAAGTAGTAGTTGAAAAAGTCCATAAGACTGATAATAAGGTATTTTTGATCTAGAAAAAACATCACATGATTGTATAAAGTCTTTAATTGACTTTCATATTTGAAGCTATCAAAAATCTCTCAAGATTAATTTTGAAGTCCCATTGTATCCAAAATATCATGTAGGTTGAAAGTCAGGATAAGTTTGAAGAGTATGTAATTGTACTTCACCTTCTAGAATCTATAAATACCTCTTGAAATAAAGTAGATTGGTCTTGAACTTGAACTTAGAAGTATCTTAAGATTTAGTTAGATTAAATTTACATATTACAAATAAGAGGATTTAATGACATACTTGATTGAATTTGGTTAAAAAAAAATGAATCAATAGTAAATATTGATTTCATTACTTGAAGATGAAATTGGTCTAGCTTCAAAAAAATAGTTTGTTGTTGATAAAAAGTTACATCTTCTTCTTTTGATGCAAGATAAGAATATTTAGAGAAAAAATTTGATATAATTTACTATTTTTCTAATTAATCAATGACATTGAATACATATCTTGAGAAAGACATGCTTCAATAGTCTTGCCAAAGATTTAAGACTCATGTTTATACAAAATACTTGAGGTTCTTGTTATTTATATAAATAATTACTAAACTAAAAGTACTTTCCACATAGATCTATAAAAAGATATTTGTTATAGATCTTGTATTTTATTCAAAAAATTGTTGTTTACTAAAACATTTCTTAGATGAAAACCTATAGGATGAGATTCTTTATTTTCTTCTATCTGTAGTAATACCACATCCAAGGCAAATTTTGATGCATATATTTCAATTAAAAAATGTATTAAATTTTTTAATATTATCTTATCATAAATCAGATATTATATATATATATATATATATATATATATATATATCTATATATATATAATAATTTAATTGAAAATATTATAATAAATTAGCTTAAAAGTATAGATAATAGTTTAAAGAATAATAAAATTAATAAGTGATAATAATATCTTTTTATAAAATAGCCTTTTATTTATTTTATAAGATCATAAATAAGACAAAAAATAGAATGAAAAAATCAATAGCATGGACATTTTAAGGTAAAAATAAATAATAGTATTTAGCAAAATTTACCTCAAAAAAATAAATTATGTTATTAATAAAAGACTAGTTTTGAATTTGAATGAAAATCAAATCTTCTGTATAAAATCATACCTTTATGACAAATTTGAGATTCTTTGGATGATAGAGAAAGGGATTTGAGACTAGATTAGAATAAAGTTCTTTAAACATTATTATCAAGTGATTTGAGTTTGTAATGATTTTATTAAAGATCTTCAAGATTAAGATCTTTTTGGAGTGACTTTGATTTTTGAAAAATGTAAATGGTTTATACTTTAGAAAAGTTTGTAAGATTTGTAATATATCTACAGGTGAAATTTTGTGATTTTTTAATCATAGATATACCAAATTTGTGTTATAAATTTAAGTACAATCAAATAATTTATGTTAAAGTTATTAATACTCAAGTAGATTGAGGTCTTAGAAATAAGATTTTTGAAGATTGCCAAGGATTTCAAAGATTTGCAACAATCTATTAGTTGAATAAAGATAAAATTTAGAAAGCTAGTAGCAAACTTGATTTTTAATAATTGTAAAAAATTTGAAAGCAATTAGAAAATTAAATTCAAAGATATTGGCTCTAAGAAATTGACATCAAGGTTGGAAAAAAAGGTCAATTGACATCTAAGTGGTTTACAAGGTTTATCTTTCAATTGATAAATTTAATTTTTTTAAAACTTTATGTATTTATTATTTTCTTAAAAATTAGAATAAATAAAAATATTTGATGAATATAAACGATTCAATTAATAATTATTTAAATTTTAAGATTAGTATAAGAATTTAATAAAAATTTGATTAGAATTTATTTAATTTTTTTTATAATTTATTTAAGATTTATTTAGGATTTGATTAGGATTCAATTAAAGTCTATATAGATTTTGTTTAGAATTTGGTTTAGAGTTTAAATTTTAGAATTTAATTAAATCTTAATCAAATCTTAAATCCTAAAATTAAATTTGATTAGTATTTAATTAGAATTTGATTAAAATATATTAAAGATTGTTCAAGTTTTTTTTTGAAATTGATTAAAATAAAATAAGATATATCTTAGATTTTTTTAAGGTTGTTATTATGTATTTATAATAATTGGATTGTTTTAGATTGTAAATCAAAATTTAAGATAAATTTATATCTTTCTATAATTAAATACTTGGAGCATTCTCAAGTTAGCTTCACATGAGATAATAATATAATATAAGATTGGTGCAATTATAAAAATTATCTTCAAAGCTTCAAATGATGTTTTAGCTTCTTTATTCTACTTAAGTTTATTTTATAAGACAAATGTATAAGTAGACCTATATATTAAAAAAAAATATTAATAAAAATTCAATAGCAAGTGAAAAATTCCAAAAAATATGAAACATCTCTTATTGTTTTTAGAATCTTCTAATTTATGATAGTTTGAATCTTCTTAGAATCTATTATAAGGCCATCATTTGTAATGATGTATTCTAAGAAGTCAACTTGAACAGTATAAAATATATATCTTAGATTGATTCAAATTATCAAAAAGTTTAGATATAAAAAATAGAGTATATTTTTTTTAATGGTAATTTTGTTGAATCTTCAATAATCCATATACATCCATAGTAATCTATCTTTTTTATTTACAAAGAAGATAGAAGCTCCTATTGGAAATTTTAAATAGCATATAAAAGTCTTGGCTAAACTCTTATCAATATATTATTTGAATTCAACTAAATCATTTTTAATTAAACTATAAATTGGTCCAAATAATTGTTGAGCTTTTTCTTTAAGGTCACTCAAATAATTATAAGAATAATGCTTTGAAAGAATATTTTTGTTCTTCTTTCAAAAACATCTTGATAATCTTTATACAAACTTAAAATACTACATGAAGTCTTTTTATTATTAAAAATAGAATTGACATAAATAAAAAAATATAATTTTTTTAATAATATGCATGAAAGTTTTTGTACCTAAAAATAAGGATTTGATTGTATTAAAATTATGACTTTCTACTTAGTTAAAAAAATTCTTAATTATATTTGAAAAAAATTAAGATTATAAATTTTTTAATCTATTTAAAGATTATACTTTTTAATCACAATAAATTTAAAATAATTAGATTAAAGAAAGAAATTTAATATATTAAATATTACAAAGCTATTATAACTATTTGTTGCTACATCCATAAGAATAATTTTATAGGTAACATTTTCAAAAAATAACATACAATCATTTATAACTTCTTTATGTATAGATTTAATTTTCTTTATTAAAAGTATTCTATATTTTTAATAAACTCTTTATTAAAAAAACAAAGTAAGACTCTTCAATCTAGCAAAGGAGAAGTTTTGTGATTTTTAGGTCCAAAAAAAAATATTTATTTGTAAAACAAAGAAAGGATTTTGATGAGAGAACATGACTTTTACTAGATTTTGTACAAGATTTCAGCCGCATGATTCCTATTATAGTTGAACAAACTTATTTTTCAACAAATTATCTTCTTTGATAGCCATACTTCTTATTTTATAGTTACAACATTTTTTTGAATAATGTTGAGTAATGTACTTAGGTTATCTATAATATAAGTACAATCCTTCTTAACAACATCAAGTTTATTCTTACTTAGTAAGAGGTTTAAAATACATTGTATCAATTTATATTTCTTCTATTTCTAAATGTATGTATCAAGAAGGCATTGGTGTTGCCATTAAATTGTAAAAAATATTATGGCCTACTTGTGCAACTCTCAAATCAAAATTCAAAAATCCAATTATTACACTTCACAACAAAGTCAATTGCTTGATTCAATGTTTGAAAGTCATATAAGTTCAACATCAATTTTTTTTGTCATATTATAATCCGTAGAGAAATTGGCTAGTGAATACATAATCATTTCTTTTGGTATTAGTTGAAAGTTGTCAAAATTATAAAGCATATAAAGTTATTAATTGATTTTTTTCTTGAAAATTATAAATCTTATTAGTTATAATATAAATTACATCATATTTTCTATTCATAGATTGAAACTATGCCAATTTTTTAAAAATTATATAATATTGGATCATATTATTCAAAAAAAGATAAAACTATGATAAAATAAGACTTAAAAGTAGTATTTTAATAAACCTAACTTGTTATCTTAGATTTGGATAGATTTGAAGTTAAAGTTCAATCACCAATTGTACTTGATTGATAAATCCTTGAAACTTTGATCTTATGCCATCTAATTTCTTATAAAATGTAACTTTTGGTTTTTTAATGCTTAAAGAATGTTTTACGATAAGAGAAGTGATATAATTTGGTGTAGATGTTAATGTAGCTCTATATGTTAATGTAATATGATTTGGTGATATCATCTTTATATCTTTACTTCCTACTAATATTATTAATGCTTATAGTAGTAAATTGAGTTGATATATTGTATGCATTAATTCTTTTATTGTGCCATTACATTCTTTATTTCAGCAAGCTCTATTATGATAATATAATAGAAAAAAAGATATCTAATATTATTTAAGATAAATAGAAGAAAGGACTTAAGAACAAAGAAAAACATAAGAATAATATTAGTTTAAAAGTAAATAATCTACAACTTCTAATATACTTATGACTTATCAAGATAAAGAAATAATCTATTCTTAACTAGAAAAAGAAAAAGCTCTAATATTATAAATATATTCTTATCAATTTATCAAATATAAGAATTCAAAAAATATAAATAAATAAGTGAGATGTTTTTTTAAGAAAGATGATAAAAAAGAATTATATATATATATATATATATATATATATATATATATATAGAAATAACTACTACTAAAGATTAAAAAATTAAAGATTCTTGAAACTAAATCAAAAGCAAAAAAATATTTGATAAATATGAGAAAGGCCTCACTCTTATCTCTATATATACTATCTAACTAAAAGATATGTGGTAATGTTGTTGTATAGTAACATAACTATATGGTGAAAAATAAAAATAAGGATGTTCTTATAGAAGAGCCTAATAGAAAGATGTAATAGAAAAATAAAGATAAATGATGGAAAGGTAATAAAAAGTTTAGTCTTAATGCTGACTTTAAAAGAAGGAGCTTCTATTTGCTTTGTAGAGGCATAAATGCCTCAAATCAAAATAAATGAGATAAGTAATTAATATAGACACATTGAGAAGGGAATTATCAATATGTTCAAGTAAAAAGTACCTTGAATTATTAAATATTGATATCCCGAGATGATTGGTTGTCAATCTGGATTGAAATCAGTCCTTGAAGCACAAAACCTATAGCAACTTTAGAATTCTTTAATAGATTAAAGAGTGGGGTTTGAGATCAAACTAGCAAAGAGATTCTTGACCATTTGTTTTATATCAATCAAGTTAATATTCAGCTTTTGGGAGATTTTTAAAGTTAATAATATTCTTGGTTGGATGAGATTTTAAAAAAATATATATATTTAGAAAATTAAGGATTTCTTGAGTTTTATGGTGTATATATAGATGAATTTTGGATAATATGTTGGTGTTCTAGTTTTTAATATGTGTGAAGATTTTGAAGTTAATCAAATGGTTAGATTTTGGAAAATTTTCAAAGTTAATGAAAGTTTATAAAGATTTTTGTGGATTGAGGTCTCAAAAATTGGAATTTGAAGGTTAGTAAGTATTTTTAAGATCTTTAGTAATCTATTAATTGGATTGAAGTGATTTTTTTTTATTTTTTTTTATAAAAAATAGACTTAATTTTTCATAGTTTAAATGTATTTTGAAGGCAATTCAACGGTTCATGAAGGAAATATTTGGATTGGAAGTTTAATATTAAAGTAGGAGGTTGTCCAATACTTGAGCAAAATTTAGGATTGAACTTCTATTTGGTAAGTTCGATCTTCTTCAAATTTTGTGTGCTTATTTCCAACTTAGTTGTTGAAAAGTATATAAAATCTTAAGCAAGATCAATAGTATAATTAATAGATATTGAGGTTCTAAACTGCCATAGGATTAGATTAATTTGATTAGAAATTGGTTTAGGATTTACAAATCGGTTAGGATTTAGGATTTGTTTCAAGTTTATTTGGAATTTGATTTTGGATTAAAGTAAGAACGATTAAAATTTTACTAGAATTAAAGTATGTTTGGTTAGAATTTATTTAAGATATATTTTGGATTTTATTTTAATACTTCTTTTAAATTTCTTTAGGATTTTTTCATGCTTCATTCATAATTTTTTTGAGGTTTTTTTAGATTGAATAAAGCTTGATTAGCATTTAAAAGATTTAATTAGAGTTATTTAGGATTTTATTAGAATTAAAATCTTATTGTTCCAATACTCTTTCTACCTTCCACAACTAGGTACTCGATGCATTCTCAAAGAAGGCTTTACATAATATGACAATGTTGTCATATTATATGCTATCTTGCTTGAGAATGTTGTCGTATTATATGCTATCTTGCTTAAGAACACGGTATACTCGTGTTACAACACGACATCCACCCCCTCTAAACCTGTGCATCCTCCGGTATGCACCAATTTATCCAATTGTTGTTTGATTTAGAATATATCCTCTACGTCTTTGTCCAGTTCGTCTTCGTCACCTTCATTATCCAAATCACTTTCAATCTCTAGCTGGGGAATCTCTATACCTTCATTAAGGTCTTCCATATTCATCTCCGCGTGTCTTCGTTTAAATATTTTAACTCGCTTCCCTGCAATTGGTATTTTTAATTTTGTACCATCTAACTCTCGTAATGAGTAAGTCGCATTATCATGAACAGTTGTTACTACATATGGTCCAAACCAACATTTTGAAAATTTCCGCAAGGTACTATGTTGATTATCCAGACTATTGTCATAAACAAGTACCCAGTCACCTTCTTCGATTGCTTTAGGTCTCAATCGATGTTGCTTATCGAATCACGCCTTGTTTTGTAACCTTGTTCTTTTTAACCTTTCCAATACTATTTGCACATCTTCCGATCTTTGCTCCAATTGTTGAATCCTAATAGCCAGAAGTTCTTCTCTTATCAATCCATCTTCCCATGGTAACATACTCCAAGTAAGTACCTTTTCTTCAATCAGCATAATTGGTTTTCGACCTGTCATAAGTTCTACTGGCATATATTCTGTCACCGAACTATGTGTTGTTCGATCAGTCCATAATACAAATGACAAAAGCCGTGGCCACTCTTTAACTTTCCCATTACAAGCTTTAACTAATGCTTTCACAATCGGTGGATGACCGCGTTCGCTTTTTGCATTCCTTTCTCGATTATAAGCAGTAGTCAGTGATAGTTTAACTCCACATCTTTCAAAGAACTTACAAGCTTCTTGTGCATTTAATTCTCCATGATCTGCAGTGATTTTTCCTACGCATCCGTAGCAGCAAATGACATCTTTAAGCAAAAACCTACAAATCCCCTCTGTAGATTTTGTCGTCAATGCTCTTCCTTCTACTTGATTTGATAAATCTTCACGAGCTAAAACCAAATATCTCATCTGCCATAACCCAACTGGCATAATAACCAAATCAACAACCCATTTAAAATGAATAGCCAGAGGATACGTAAGATGAAGACCATCTCGATGTCGGATATTAGAATACGATTGACAGATTTTACATGACTCTACAAATGAGAGCACATCTCGATACATATTTTTCCACCAATATCGTTCCTTGAGTTTAGCAAAAGTAGCCTAGATTCCTCTATGCCCTACCCATAAATTATTATGAAACTCCTTTAATAATTTTAGTTTTTCTTCTTTTTTGCCTATCACTCATTGTGGCACCCCAATTCCTTTCTTCGGTCTCTTCCATAAGAATCCATCTCAAAGTAAAAATCCATATGTTTTTTTTCTTATTTGTTTGAATTTTTTTGTAGACCAATTCCCCTGCTTAGTGAAGGTATTCAAGTAATGACCAATATCCAATAATTCTCCTTCATAAGATTCTTCAAGAAATAGCTTGTCTTCTCTGTTGAGATTTGATATTGAATAGAATTTCAATCCGACGTCATCAATGTCTTCAACCATTTCATCCTCCCTCTCGTATCTTGCTGGAGATAGCATGTCTGCTACTAAATTTTCCTTCCCAATAATATGCTTAAATTCCGGATTTAGTGACTTAATATAAGCAATCCATCTCAACATTGCAATATCTGGCGTTGAACAGTTAGTAATCATTCCAAGCAATGGCAAGCAATCTGTTTCAATTACTACTACTGCCCCAATCAAATAGTCCTTTTCAGCTTTCATAGCCGAAAGGACTCCCCAAAGTTCTCTTTTGACTTGCGAATATGCACGCTGACGAATACTTAAAACTTTAGCCCTAAATCGAACTGCAAATCTATTTCCATTTGAATCATCTTGACCCATAGCCCATCCAATGGCAATTGGACTAGTGTCTTTAGTAAGAATCACTGGTCTATTGCACTTATAATCAACCTTCTTCAATATTGGAGGTGACATCAATAATTTCTTCAATCTTTGCATTGCCTGAATATGCCTTTCTCCCCATTTAAATCCATAACCCTTGCATAACAGTTCATATAATGGATCCGCTAAGTGAGCAAAATGAGGGATCCAGATTCGATAAAATACACATCCACACAAAAATCTACGAACCTCTGTTAAAGAATCACAATCCTCTTTCATCTTTCCAATTGCATCAACTTTAGTCGGATCTGGTTTTTTTCCGTAAGATCCACATAAATGTCCAACAATCACAACCTCTCGTACTCCAAATACGGACTTCATACCCGATAATGTAAGATGAACTTCTCCAAGCCGAGTTAAAATCTTTTCACAATCTTGTATATGATCAACAACATATTTGCGACACCCCCTCGTATCTAAAGTTTCATCCTTGTCTCCTTCTCTGCACCCTTTTATAAGAACATCATCCAGAAAAGGCATAGTCTTTTCCGGAATAAAATCTCTCAATACCTTATTCATTCCATTCATCATATGCGCAACTGAGTTGGTCGTGCCTTGAGGAAGAGTGCACATTCTAACCAATCCAAGTGGTGTCCTCATTGTTGTCATATCTCTACTTCCTTCGACAAGTTGAAATTGATCATAACTTGAATACAAGTCACCCATTGAATAGATCGCCCTTCCAGCAAACGCCTCAGCAAATTCATCCACAATAGGTCCAATTCCTGCATTCCTGACAGTTACTACATTCACCGGTTGCATATCTTGAATAAATCGTAGTGACCCATTCTTCTTAGGTACCGTAAACCATCGACTAGAATACGGTGCAAACGAAGGTTCTAATATTTTTACCTTTATCTTTTCTTTTAATAGTTCCACCAATTTAGGTAAATGTGCCCTCGGTACTAGAATCGGTCTTAGATTCTAAGGGACATGCGGTACAGTGAAAATAACCATAGGCGCTATAATATTCGGATCGATACACCCAATTTCATGAGGTTCGAAAGCAAACAATCTACCTTATTTAGTCAACATCTTTTTGAAGCAAGTAATTTCCTCTGGCAATAAAGAACCATTAGAACCAATCTTCAATTCATCAAAAGTCTCTTTAGTAAACTGATGTCTAATACTCATTGGATCTCTTAAACTTGCTTCTTTTGATGCTTCTCCCATTTGTTCCTTAGAATCTTTTAGTAATGGTCCGGCAAGAGGCTTTACCTTCTTATCTGCCGTTTTATATCTCGTCTCTACAGTGACTTCTGGTACTTGAAAAGATTCAAGTATGGTATAAACCTCTCTTGAATGAATCTCAACAATCTTATCATTATCCCCTAATCCAATAGATGTAATCAATTCCAATGAATCTTCCAGTCCATTTTCTTCATAAACACCTAAAATCCTCTCATCATCTTGTAATGTACCTAACTTGCATAATTCTCTTTCAATATTATATAATCTTTTTCTTTCTTTTCTTTCAAAATCATCAACTTTCTTATACATAATATTTCCATTCTCCAATATACCAATAAAACTCGCATCAAAGGCACCTTCATCTCGCGAGAGTACCTCCTCTTTTGTGCCTCCATAATCTCGCTTTACAGTGGTACCTCTCCAAAATCCTTAAATCCTTCAACAATCTTTGGCAATGGTTTCTCCCTCAACCTATCTCGATTTTGTTCATGGTTAGGAGGTACTGTTAGAAATTGTACAGCTTTCCTCCCATCCTCGCTTCGTACCCTTGCATAAGCAGAACCATCGTCAAGTACTTTTGTTTCCATCCGTGTTGCCGTAATATAAGGTTGTCCTAAAATCAACGGATAAGACGTTGTATCTTGAACAAAGAAATGTTGCTCCGTCGCAACATCCCCAATCCGAATTTTGACATCTGAACAAGCTCCATATAATTCGCCCCGTGTATTATTAGCTGCTCGTATTACCCATCCATGTTCCATATCAATTGGCCATTTTTGCTTCTTATAAAGATCTTTAGACATGAGATTTATTTTAGAACCATGGTCGACTAAAGCAACAATTGGTTCTTCTATATGTCCTACTTTCACCAATACCTCAGTAGTTGCCCTTGCCCAATGCTTTCGAGTATAATGGCTCAAAGCTTCTATTTCCTTATCACTATAATCTTTGAAACATACTTGTTGATTATATCCATTCTTTTCATTTGTTGGTTGCTTGTAACCAATATCAACCTCTTCTTCATCTCTATATATTCTTGCATCAATAGCATGACTCATTCCAGTTTCGCCCATTAATTGCCTCTTTCGCTTAATGCTGTCAATGATAATATCATGAAACTCCTTCTTTGCAATTCCCAAAACTTCTTTCAATGTGAATTCCACCTTAGCATTTAATATACGTTCTTCCAACATCCCTTTCAAATTTGTTGCCGCTTCAATGTCAGAAAGTAGCTTATAAGCAATTGATTTGCCTTTATCTTTTGTCTCCTTTGTTTTTTCTCCCAATGATGCTGAGGTATCCTTTACAGGCAATTCTTGTGAAGCTGCCTCTCGAGCCTTGTCTCCTCGAGTTTGCCTCTTAGAAGAATTTCCTTCTCTAGTATCATCAAAATTTCCTCGTCTCTTTTCTTCCATCAAAGCTTCATGTTGGCTCTTAGCAATATATGCATGAACTGAAAGAGACTCAACAGGATCCTTCCAACCTGTTCTACCTCGTATTGTAGCTGCAGTCCTCAATAACGCTTCTCAAGGTAATTTCCCTTCTTGCATTGTAGAAACGGCAGAAGTCCAAAATTCACTAATTTCCGTACTTCCACCAATTTCATCATCTACTCTAGCACCATAACTTGCACTTTCTCAAGCTGCTGTTTCATGCTCTTTTAGGTAATCTTGAACCAATGCTCTCATTCTTTCCTTGCCAAAATTGGTTTGAAGAAGATCCTCCCTATCTTTCAATACTATCTTCCCATCTTTCCAACAAATAATTCCCTGCCGTATCATATTATTAAATTCATTGCAATCTTTTCTAGTGTGTGAAGCGTCATCACACCAAATGCATCTTTGTACATATCCTTGTTTTAAAACATTCTTCGAATTGTTTATAGAAGTATTCTCTTCAAGTCTTGTCAATTTGATTTGAAGATCTTGCATTCCTCGTATAATTTCTTCCATCCCCATATCTGCTTTCTTTGATAAGAATGTCGAAGGTTGAACTGTAGGCATTGTTAGTGGTGTTGTATGTACTGGAGCTTTGGGTGCTTGTACTGTTTTTGGAATATTGCTCCTATCCTTCCTCCTTTCTCTTTTTGTAAGCAACCCCACCACATCTTCAACATTCTTCCACTTTGTTGTCAATCCTTCATCTTCTTCTTTGTCTTCAAGAAGGAGTTCTAATTTCCCTTGCAATTCTCCATCAGCAGCTTGAAGAAATAGATCAACTTTGTTCGGCTCCAATGTCAATTTCTCTACCTTCGACAATTGAGAGTACTGCCTCTCAAATTCTTTAGTAGCTCTGTTGCTTGTAAATTCTTATTGGGCCGTTCAATCCATTCCAGAAACAGCTTCTTAGTAACGCGATCAGCATCTTCCAAGAAATATTCGTCTTTCAATGCATGTGAAAAAACCTCCCATGAATTCCCATAATGATCCGTAATCGATGTAATGTGGTCTCTTATCTCCGGTATCGTGGCAAGTTCAAATAATTTAACCATTTTCTTCTCAGAAACCCGATTTAATTTCACTTCACAAACATAACATCTTAAATACCTTGAAATATTCCTCCCATCAAATTGATCAATTTTATTGACCACTACTTGCAATGCTTTGGTTGCCAAAGCTTCCTTTCGATCATTGCTTTGCTGTTGCTGCATTGATAATGAGAAGGCTTGAAACATACTAGCAATAGACGGATCCATGTGCATACTTTGTCCTTTAGAAGAATCCCCACCAGAAACTCCTCTCAAAAATCCTTCAAAACTTTTATTTTCGTTTTCTATAAAATAAAGATAAAATCAACCGAAATCCAATACCTTCCACCTCAAGCTTTCACGTCGAGTTCTCCACTTTTGTCGTATTACGTGCTTTCCTGCTCGAGAACGTGCTGGACGTCTGGCTGTAGAAGGTAGTATAGAGATTCGCCAATAGTCAAGCAGTCTATCAGTTTTTGACTGTTGGAATATAAACGACTGCAAGAATACATCGTAAATCTATACGGATGCCCTTCGACTGCTCGCCAAAGTCCTTTTTGTCTCGGCCGGTAGGTCTTTAGACGCTACAGAGAACCCCGAACAACCTAAACTGCTAATCTTTGACACCGCTTTATACTCACGATCTTGTATCCACTGATTGTCTCGTTAGATTAACTCAACAAATTTCATTCATTCCGCATACTCAATCCTATAGACACTCTTTTAATTCTTCATCACAGATGTAACTTGATTTCACAAAACAGTCAAGAGTAATCAAACCTACTTCATTAAAAATCGCAATTCACCATTACAATACTGACTTCAGCAACGATTGCCTCAGTCTTCCCAAAACCCTATGAAGAAAAAAAACCCAATTCTCTGTCTTCTTTCCCCGCCCGAAGCATGAAGCTAGCTCTCTGATTCTTCAAAAAACTCCCCAAAAACTTATTCTCTCCCCTAACCTTATCCTCTGAATTTCTTCAATCTTTCGTCTTGGATCTCGAATTGGCTCCCACCGTCAGAGCTTTCTCCCCCGTTTTTACCTTTAAGAGATCTTTTTACCGAAAACAACGTTCCCTGAAATGGCACAGAGAACAGGACAGCTTGAAACAGAATCGAAACCCCGTAATCGGGACCATATTGAGTCGCCCGACCAATTCAGGTCTCATATTGGCTAAGATTCCAGTAGTAAGACCCGGATGTCTCCGTAATTGGATCAAATTGGTCCTTCGCGTCAGATTGGCTGAGGCTCGTAGTAAGACCTGGATTTTCTTGTAATTGGACTGCATTGGATTGCCCGGCTAATTCAGGTCTCATATTGGGTAAGAGGACCCGGATTGGATTCTTGAAATTGGATCCAATTGGCTATTCGAACCAGGCTCATCCGTCATGTGAATTGGTCCTTTCTCTTCCTGCTGACTCCCGTTATTGGAATCGAACGGAGTATTTCAGTATGCCACGGCTGACTGTAACGGGGTGACTGAACCTGGCCACTCAGTATTTGCACTGGAGTTGGTCATTGCTCCCAATATTCGAGGTAACTGAACATTAATAAAAGTCCCCTTTCTTTATATTTTCACGGTATACTCGTGTTACAACACGACAACGCAACAGACATCTGGCTATGGAAGATAAAACGATATTTTACAAGTATTTAAGTAGTTTAGTAGGTTTCAACCATCTAAATACAAACTATTTCGGATTTCAATGTAAAAGCTTATTCCCAATACAAAGTGTTTAGCAACACTATTTTTAATAAATTCAAGATATTATAAGTACAAATTCTTTTGTTATTTGTTAGTTTTATTCTATTTTATTTTTATTAGTATTATTTTATTATTATTTATTATTATTTATTATTTATTATTTATTATTTATAATTATTTATAATTTATAATTTTTTAATTTTTAAACCCTAACCCTAGACCACGATCTTTGGCAAGTTGTAATTCTCAATTTGATCATCCGATTGTTATAAAACTTCTACATTTAGTGTTTTTGTAAATCTTCTAAATGCTCAAGAAGTTTCAATCCAATCTAACTTATAGATTGTAAGAAAACGCAGTAAATCCACACTGATGTTCCTTGACCGCCACCTAGAAAGTTGATGACGAATCTTGACTTGCAATTTTTCCTTCTCCAACCATTAATTCTCATTCAAATCTTGAGTGCAGCTCCGCCTTTAAGTCCTCGACTTATTACGTCAAAATTTACTTTATTCCAGCTGATAAATCTCCAGATATTATAGAAATCCTAAACAACCCCAATGTGTTGACTTCTGATATCTATTTATACTAATGATTAAATATCCTCTATCCATATCATTAGATTAATACAAATTTTTGTATACACTTGGCATACTCAACCATCTAGACATTTCTAAAATTTCAACCACAAATATTTCTTCAATCTTAGTTTTATTGCAAAATACCCAATTCACCAATACAAACTTTGACTTTGAACAATGATTGCAAAGTCCTCCCAAATCCTATGAAACTAAGTCTTATACCTTTCAAAAGAGCTTGAAGCTAGCTCTTTGATTCCAAAATCTTGATCTCCCAAATACCCTCTTCTTTTTCCTCTCTTTTCCTTTAACTCCATGAGGTCTCTTATTCTTTCACCCTAGACTTGGAATTGAAACAGTAGACTGCGCTTCTATGGAATTCTCGCTTCTAAGAGGATCTTTCCAAAGAAAAGACGTTTCTTCGAAATGGCATAGAGAATGGAACAACTTGAAATGGAATGGAAGCCTCCGTAATCGAAACTTCATTGGGTTGTCCAACCGAGTCAGGTCTCATACTGGGTAAGAGGCCCGTAATAGGACCTGGATTGCATGTCCCCATAATCGGGTCGAATCGGCCCTTTGTATCAGGCTCATCCAAATGTTGAATTGGTCCTTTCTCCTTTTTTCGACTTCTAGTAAGAACGGCTTGAACACATTCTACCTGATTTATCAGAGTATCTTCAAGACCTCGATTTATCTCCTCAATTTTTCTTTGGCTTTGGATCTGCTCATCCCAATTATTGAAATTGAACGGAGCATTACATTGTTGATAAGTATGCCTCGACTACTTTTAATTCCTACATAGTGGAGTGTAATCATCACTGGCTCTGGGATTGAGACATTCACTAACATAATAACCAATTTGTTTGCAACGGAAACAATGAAGTGGTCTTTTTGTACCTCCATCAGGCATATTGGGTGTCTCCATCGGTATATACCTACTAGGCTTATTTCATGTAGGGTTAGAAAATGATCTTGGTTGTCCCGTTGGTATGGAGGGTACTTGATTCGATGACATTGGTAGAGCATATTGATGATGTCATGTACGATGGTATAGCTTGCAATGGCATGATATTAACTAGCCCCTGAATATTGGCACTGGAATTGGCCACTGTTTCTAACATCCAAGATGACTAAATATTAATAAAAAAAAATTTATTTATATTTTTACCATATAGTCATGGTACAATACGACATCCATGCCTTTTGAACTTGTGCATCTTTTGGTATGCACCAAATAACCTAGTTGTTGTTTGATTCATAATATGTTCTCTAAGTCTTTGTCCAAATCCTCTTCATCACTTTTGTTATCCCTGTCAAATTCATCTTTTTGTTGAAGAATATCTATGTCTTCACCAAGGTCTTGTATATTTATTTCTGTGTATCTTTGTTTAAATATTTTTACTCGCTTCCCTATAATTGGTATTCTTAATCTTATTCTATTTAATTCTTGCAATGAGTAAGTTGCATTATCATAAACAGTTGTTACTACATACGGTCTAAACCATCGTTGAAAAAACTTCCTTAAAGTACTATGTTGATTGTCCAAGCTACTATCATAGACCAAAATCCAATCACCTTCTTCAATTACTTTAGGCCTCAATCGATGCTACTTATGAAATCATGCCTTGTTTTGTAACCTTGTTCTTTTTAATTTTTCTAATACTATTTGCACGTCTTCCAATCTTTGCTCTAATTGTTGAATTCTAATAGCTAGAAGTTCTTTTCTTGACAATCCATCTTCACATGGTAGCACACTCCAAGTAGGTACTTTTTCTTCAATTGGCATAATTGATTTTTGACGTGTCATGAGCTCAATGGGCATATATCCTGTTACTGAGCTATGAGTTGTCCGATCAATCCATAATGCAAATGACAAAAGTCGTGGCCATTCTCTAACCTTCCCATTATAAGCTTTAATGAATGCTTTTACAATCGATGGGTGACCACGTTAACTTTTTATATTTCTTTCAAGATTATAAGCAGTAGTTAGTGATAGTTATATTCCACATCTTTCAAAGAATTCATGAGTTTCTTGTGCATTTAATTCTCCATGATTTGTAGTGATTTTTCCTACACATCCTTAGTGGCAAATAACATCTTCAAGCACAAATCTACAAATTTCTTTCATAGATTTTATTCTCAATGCTCTTCCTTCTACTTGATTTAATAAATTTTCACGAGCTAAGACCAAATATCTCATTTGCCATAACCCGATTGGCATAATAACCAAATCAACAACCCATTTAAAATGAATAGTTAGAAGATATGTAGGATGAAGACCATCTCGATGTCGGATATTAGAATACGATTGACAGATTTCACATGACTCTACAAATAAGAGCACATCTTGATACATATTTTTCTACCAATATCGTTCTTTAAGTTTAGCAAAAGTAGTCCAAATTCCTCTATGTCCTGTCCATAAACTATCATGAAATTCCTTTAATAATTTTTGTTTCTCTTTCTTATTGCTTATCACTCTTTGTGGCATTCCAATTCCTCTCTTTGGTCTCTTCCATAAGAATCCTTCTTGAAGCAAAAATCCATATGAATTTTTTCTTATTTGTTTAAATTTTTCTGTAGACCAATTTTCTTGCTTAGTCAATGTATTCAAGTAATGACCAATATCCAATAATTCTCCTTCATAAAATTCTTTAAGAAATAACTTGTCTTCTTTGTTAAAATTTGATACTAAATAGAATTTTGATCCAACATCATCAATATCTTCAACCATTTCGTCTTCTCTTTCATATCTTGCTCGAGATAGCATGTCTACTACTAAATTGTCTTTTCAAGAAACATGTTTAAATTCCGGATTTAATGACTTAATATAAGCAATCCATCTTAACATTGTAATATTCGGCTTTGAACAATTAGTAATCATTCCAAGTAATGGCAAGCAATCTATTTCAATTACTACTACTGCACCAATCAAATAATCTCTTTCACCTTTCATAGTCAAAATAATTCCCCAAAATTCTCTTTTGACTTGCAAATATGCACGTTGATGAGTATTTAAAACTTTAGCTCTAAATCGAATTGTAAATCTATTTCCATTTTAATCATCTTAATCCATAGTCCATCCAATAGCAATAGGACTAGTATCCATAGTAAGAATTATTTGTTTATTACAGTCATAATCAATTCTTCTTAAAATTGGAGGTGTCACCAATAACACCTTTAGCTTTTGCATTGCTTCAGTATGCTTTCTTTCCCATTTAAATCGATAATCCTTATGTAATAATTCATACAATGGATCTGCTATATGAGCATAATGAGGAATCTATATATGATAAAATATACAAGCTCCTAAAAGCCTACGTACTTCTGTTAAAGAGTCACATGAATCCTTCATCCTTCCAATTGCATCAACTTTGCTTGGATCTGGCTTTCTCTTATAAAACCGACATAAATATCCAACAATAAGAACTTCTTCTACTCCAAATATAGATTTTGCTCCTGAAAGTGTAAGATGAACCTCTTCAAGTCGAGTTAAAATCTTTTTACAATCTTATATACAATCAATAATATATTTGCGACACCCCCTCTCATCTAAAGTTTCATCTTTTTTTCCTTCATTACATCCTTTGATAGGAACATCATCTAAAAAAGGCATAGTTTTTTTAGGAATGAAGTCTTTTAATATCTTGTTCATCCCATTCAATATATGTGCAACTGAGTTAGTAGCACCTTGTGGGAGAGTACACATTTTAAGTAATCTAAGTGACGTTCTCATTGTTAGATCTCTACTATCATGCGCAAGTTGAAATTGATCATAACACGAATATAAATCACCGATTGAATAAATTATCCTTCCCGCAATCGCTTCTGCAAAGTCATCTACTAAAGGTCCTATACTTGCATTTCTTATAGTTACTACATTCATTGGCTACATATCTTGAATAAAACATAATGATCCATTTTTCTTAGGCACCGTAAACCAACGACTAGAATATAGAGCAAAAAAAGGCTCCAAAATTTTCATTCGTACCAATTTAGGTAAATATGCCTTTGGTACGAGAATTTGCCTTAAGTTCCAAGGCACATGAGGTACTATAAAGATAACGATAGGAGCAACAACATTAGGATCTACACATCATATTTCACGAGACCCAAAGGCAAATGATTTACCTCGTTTCGTAAGTATTTTTTTAAAATATTCAATTTCTGTTGGAAATAAAGAACCATCACATCCAATTTTGAATTCTTCAAAAGTCTCCTTTGTAAAGTGATGTCCAATCTTCTTTAGATCTCTTAAACTCTCTTCTTTTGATGCTTCTTCTATTTGTTCTTTAGAATCTTCTAATAAAGGTCCGACAACATGTTTTACCTTTTTATCTTCTGTTTTATATTTTATCTCTACAATAACTTCTGGTGCTTGAAAAGATTCAAGTATAGTATAAACCTCCTTCGAATGAATTTCCACAATCTTATTATTATCCCCTAATCAAATAGATGCAATTAATTCTAAAGAATCTTCCAATCCATTTTCTTCATAAATACCTAAAATCCTCTCATCATCTTCTAATGTCCCTAACTTGCATAATTCCCTTTCAATACTATATAATCTTTTTCTTTCTTTTCTTTTAAAATCATCAACTTTCTTATGTATAATATTTTCATTTTCAAAAATACCAATAAAACTCGTATCAAAGGCACCTACATCTCGCGAGAGTACCTCTTCTTTTGTACCTCCATAATCTCGCTTTATAGTGGTACTTCCTCAAAATCTTTAAATTCTTCAACAATCCTTGGCAATGATTTTTTCCTCAACCTATCTCGATTCCGTTCATGATTAGGAGGTATTGTTAGAAATTATACAGCTTTTCTTCCATCTTCACTATATACCCTTGCATAAGCAGAACCATTGTCAAGTACTTTTGTTTCCATCCATGTTGCCGTTGTCGTACTGTAATTACTTACAGTATGTAAAAATTAGTGAAAACATGTAATATGTTTATAAGTCTTAATGTGAGTTAGAATAGTTAGTATGTTAATTTAAAATGAATTGAAATAAGAAAAATTATTTGGAAGTTAATCTAATTTGATCATAGAGTTTATATTATATAGGATTTAGATAGTTAGTATAAAGATTAAGGAAAGGGAGGAGTTAAAAGATGAAAATATAACTAGAAGGAGGCTTATTGGGAAGGATGAAAGTAAGGCATGGTTGGATGAAGGCAAGGGGTGAAGAACTTCATCCCTATTGGTCGAATATCATGCCCAATGGGCTTTGAGAAGGCTGCCCGAGGCCATATTAGGAATTAGGGTTCTTCTTTCGAGGCATTCGAGCTTTTGAGGCTAGGGTCAGAAGGTTTAGGGTTTTGGGTATAATTTGGGTGAAGATTTTGTGTAATTTCGAGTTTTTATGGAAAAGATATGAATGTTCAAAGATAAGGTGTCAATTTCGTACCTACTGTCACTTCTTTTGGGCATCACATACGAATACGGAGAGCAACGGAAGATCGGCGACTGGATTTGGAGGGAGCATTTTCTCGGCTACAAATTCTATTTACTGTATAGTGAATTCTAAGATTGGGTGAAGGAGTTATGAGGCGTTGAAGACAGCACTTGTAATTTGAAGGCAGTAAGTATATCGTTTTGTTGCTAGTTATGGATGAAGCCATATCTTGAGTTTCGGAATGAATTTTTGGCTCAAAATTTCCACAAGTGTGTGTAATTGGGTTAAGAAGCTTTAGATCAAAGTTTCATAGTATTTTAATAATTACTTTGTGAGATATGAAGGAAGTTGTACACGGGTGTAAAAAAATCTAGGGTTTGAAGCTACAGTTAGGGTTTTCAAGATATCACAAGATCCAAGACGAATTTACGGTTGAATTTTTGTGTGGTAGTTGCTAAAGATATATCAGTACTCCATGTAAAATTTGGAGTTGTTTAGACGGTTAGATCGTAAGTTATGAGCTGTTGAACTTCGGGAAAAATTCCTCATAAGGATATATAAGTTTTTTATAACACCTTATCAAGTATTTTGGTGTTCTTTGGATTTTAAGGCTTGTATATTGATGTAATTGCTCCAAAGGAGAGGAGTTTATATATATAAAATTGTTACCCTTATATTTCAAACTTGATTGAGTATTTAGTGACAGCCAGAAGCTTAGCGCTTTCTTGAGGCAAACTCTCTCTACCCCGACACCGTAATATAAGGTTGTTCTAAAATCAATGGATAAGACGTTGTATCTTAAAAAAAGAAATGTTGTTCTATCATAACATCTCTAATCCAAATTTTGACATCTAGACAAGCTCCATATAATTCACCTTGTGTGTTATTAGCTGCTTGTATTGCCCATCCATGTTCCATATCAATTGGCCATTTCCGCTTCTTATAAAGATCCTTAGACATAAGATTTATTTCAGAACCATGGTCAACTATAGCAATAA
Source organism: Physcomitrium patens (assembly GCF_059467195.1). Lineage (NCBI taxonomy): Eukaryota > Viridiplantae > Streptophyta > Bryopsida > Funariales > Funariaceae > Physcomitrium > Physcomitrium patens. The sequence goes on along the minus strand of NC_143433.1, from coordinate 7,814,751 downwards.
TTGGTTCTTCTGTATTTTCTACTTTCACCAATACTTCAGTAGTTGTCCTTGCCCAATACTTTCGAGTATAATGGCTTGAAGCTTCAATTTTCTTATAACTATAATCTTCAAAACGTACTCATTGATTATTGCCATTCTTTTCATTTGTTAATTGCTTGTAACCATTATCAACCTCTTCTTCATCTTTATATAATCTTCCATCAATAGTATGACTCATTCCAGCTTCACCCATTAATTACCGCTTTCGCTTAATGTTTTCAATGATAACATCATGAAACTCCTTCTTTGTAATTCCCAAAATTTCTTTCAATGTGAATTCTACCTTAGCATTTAATATACGTTCTTCCAACACCTCTTTTAAATTTGTTGCCGCTTCAATATCAAAAAGTAGCTTATAAGTAATGGATTTATCCTAATCTTTTATTTCATTTGTTTTTTCTTCCAATAATGCTGAAGTATCCTTTATAGGCAATTCTTATGAAGCCGCCTTACGAGCCTTGTCTCCTTGAGTTTGCTTCTTAGAAGAATTTCCTTCTCTTGTATCATCAAAATTTCTTCGTCTCTTTTCTTCCATCAAAGCTTCATGTTGGCTCTTAGCAATATATGCATGAACTGAAAGAGACTCAACAAGATCTTTCCAACTTGTTACACCTCGTATTATAGTTGTAGTCCTCAATAACACTTTCCAAGGCATTTTTCCTTTTTGCATTGTGAAAATGGCAAAAGCCCAAAATTCACTAGTTTTTATACTTCCACCAAAGTGATCATCTACTCTAGTACCATAACTTGTACTCTCTCGTGTTGCTATTCGATGTTCTATTAAATAATCTTAAATCAATGCTCTCATACTTCTTTTATTAAAATTGGTTTAAAGAAGATCATCTGTATCCTTTAATGCAAACTTTCCATCTTTCTAGTAAACAACTCCTTGCTATATCATATTATTAAATTTATTACAATCCTTCCTAATATGTGAAGCATCATCACACCAAATACATCTTTGAACATACCTTTGTTTTGAAACATTCTTCAAATTGTTTGTAGAAGTATTTTCTTTAAGTCTTGCCAATTTGATTTGAATATCTCGCATTCGACATATAATTTCTTCAATTCCCATATCTCTTTTCTTTGATAAATATGTTGAAAGTTGAACAATAGGCATTGTTGGTCGTGTTATATGTACTGGAATTTTAGGTGCTTGTACTCCTTTTGAAATATTACTCATATTCTTCCTCCTTTTTCTTTTTATAAGCAAACTCATCGTATTTTTAATATTTTTCCACTTTATTGTCAATCCTTCATCTTCTTCTTTGTCTTCAAGAAGCAACTCCAATTTTCCTTATAATTCTCCATCAGTAGCTTGAAGAAATAATTCAACCTTATTCAGCTCTAATGTCAAATTTTTTATCTTCAATAATTGAGAATACTGCCTCTCAAATTTCCTTAGTAGCTCTGTTGCTTACAAATCCTTATTAGGCCGCTCAATCCATTATAGAAATAATTTCTTAGTAACATGATCAGTGTCCTCCAAGAAATATTCGTCTTTTAATGCATGTAAAAAAATCTCCCATGAATTTCCATAATGCTCTATAATTGATGTAATATGCTCTCTTATCTCCGGTATCGTGGCAAGTCCAAATAATTCAACGATCTTCTTCTCAGAAACCCGATTTAATTCTATTTCCCAAGCATAACATCTTAAATACTTTGAAATATCCCTTCTATCAAATTGATCAATTTTATTGACCATTGCTTGCAATGCTTTGGTTGCTAAAGCTTCTTTGTGATCATTGCTTTCCTATTGCTGCATAGATAATGATAAGGCTTGAAACACACTAGCAATGGATGGATCCATGTATATATCTTGTCCTTTAGAAGAAATCCCACCAAAATCTCCACTTGAAGCTCCTTCAAAATTTTTATTCTCGTTCTCCATAAAATAAAGATGAAAATAAATAAATTCCAATACCTCCCACCTCAATCATTTCACGTCAGATTCACCACTTATGTCGTATTACATGCTATCTTGCTTAAGAACGCAACGGACATCTGGCTATGGAAGATAAAATGATGTTTTGCAAATATCCAAGTAATCCAGTGGGTTTCAACCATCTAAATATAAACTATTTCGGATTTCAATATAAAAGCTTAATCCCAATACAAAGTATTTGGAAACACTATTTTTAATAACTTTAAGATATTATAAGTACAAATTCTTTTGTTATTTATTAGTTATATTTTATTTTATTTTTATTAGTATTATTTTATTATTATTTTATTATTATTTTATTATTATTTTATTATTATTTTATTATTATTTTATTATTATTTTATTATTATTTTATTATTATTATTTATTATTTATTATTTATTATTTTTAATTATTTTTAATTTTTAATTTTTTAATTTTTAAACCTTAATCCTAGAGAGTAAGCTTTGGCAAGCTATAATTCTCAATCTGACCGTCCAATTGTTGTAAAACTTCTACCACTAGTGTCTTTGCAAGTCTTCCAAATGCTCAAGAAGTTTCAATCTAATCTAACTTATAGAATGCAAGAAAATGCAATAAATCTACACTGATGTCCCTTGACTGTTGCCTAGAAAGTTGATGATGAACCTTGACTTGCAATTTCTCCTTCTCCAATTATTAATTCTCATGCAAACCTTGAGTGCAGCTCCGCCTTTAAGCCCTCAACTTACTACGTCAAAATTCACCTTATTTCAGCTGATAAATCTCCAGATATTATAGAAACTCTAAACAACTCCAATATGCTGACTTTTGATACCTCTTTACACTAATGATCAAATATCTTCTATCCGTATCATTAGATTAATACAAATTTTTGTATACACTTGGCATACTCAACCATCTAGACATCTCTAAAATTTCAACTGCAAATGTTTCTCTAATTTCACAAAACAGTCAAGAATACTAGCCTTAATTTTATTGCAAAATATCCAATTCACCAATACAAACACTGACTTTGAACAATGATTGCAAAGTCCTCTCAAACCCTATGAAACTAAGTCCTATACCTTTCGAAGGAGCTTGAAGCTAGCTCTTTGACTCCAAAATCTTGATCTTCCAAATGCCCTCTTCTTTTTCCTCTCTTTTCCTTTAACTCCGTGAGGTCCCTTATTCTTTCGTCCTGGACTTGGAATTGGAATAGCAGACTACGCTTCTATGGAATTTTTGCCTCTAAGACGATCTTTCCATGGAAAGGATGTTTTCTTAAAATGGCATAGAGAACGGATCAACTTAAAATGGAATGGAAGTCTCTGTAATCGAAACCTCATTGGGTTGTTTAACCGAATCAGGTCTCATACTGGGTAAGAGGCTCGTAATAGGACCTGGATTGGATGTCCCCATAATCGGGTCAAATCGGCCCTTTGTATCAGGCTCATCCAAATGTTGAATTGGTCCTTTCCCCTTTTTTCGACTTCTAGTAAGAATGGCTTGAACACATTCCACCTGATTTATCGGAGTATCTTGAGGACCTCGATTTATCTCCTCAATTTTTCCTTAGCTTTGGATCTGCTGATCTCAATTATTGAAATTGAACGGAGCATTACATCATTGATAAGTATGCCTTGACTGCTTGTAATTCCCACATAGTGGCGTGTAATCATCACTGGCTTTGGGATTGAGACATTCACTAACAAAATAACCAATTTGTTTGCAACGGAAACAATGAAGTGGTCTTTTTGTACCTCCATCAGGCATATTGGGTGTCTCCACCAGTATATATTTACTAGGTTTGTTCCATGTAGGGTTAGAAAATGATCTTGGTTGTACCGTTGGTATGGAGGGTACTTGGTTCGATGACACTGGTGGAGCATATTGATGATGTCACGTACGGTGGTATAGCTTGCAATGGGATGACATTAACTAGTCCCTGAATATTGGCATTGGAATTGGCCACTGTTTCTAACATCCAAGATGACTAAATATTAATAAAAACTTTTTGATTTATATTTTCATCATATAGTCGTATTACAATACGATAACATTCTATAAGACCTTCAATGTATGTCTAACTTATAGGATACGTGTTCAATTTATAAAATAACTTTCATATATGTGTATTGCATGTCCATCTTGTACTCTAAATATCTAACACGTGCATTAAGTTGCCAACTTATTGGTCTAATTTGAAATGTATTGATTGCCTAAAAATACATGAAAAAAAAAAATCTATATCTATGAAGCTTTAAAAAGCCATTCCAAAAGATATTATGAAATTTATGTATTTCTACTTATTTCTATTTATTCATATTAATTGAATAATTATTGAAGTAAACAATACTTTCACAAGATCAAGAAGTTAACCACATGAAAACAAGAAGACTAGAAAGTCTTAAAATAAGAATAAAGACTAAAAAGGCATTGACAAGAATAAAAATGGATTCATTCTTGCTTCCATATATACTGTTAACTAGAAGCTACATGGCGATGTCTTATAAGACCTCCAAAACGTGTTGACTTTGTAAGATACGTATTTTAACTTGTAAAGCAAGTTTTTTATATGTATGCCTCATCGCTAACTTGTTCCACAAGCTATCAACATGTGATTAACTTCTTGATCAAGTTTCTAACCTATCAATTAATTTTAAACATATGTAAAGTGAAGCAACATATATGAAGCTTTTTGATATTATGAAATTAACTTAATTTTATTTACTTTTACATATTTCTATCTAATTATATAGATATTTAATAAAATATCTATATATGTCCATGATATTATCCCCTCTTCTAGGGACGAATTCCATGAAGAATAAACTTTATATATTGAGGAAATTTAAGATGTGGCAAATTATATTTGCTACATACTCCAATCTTTGTTTTCTTTGAAGATGGTTGATAGGCCCTCTCAGCCATTGATAGTGTCCCATACAAGGATAAGAAGACCACTTTGTTATTTGGTCATTGTTGAAGCCTTCATAACTTCTTTTAAATAAAATATTTAGAACATCGTTAGGAATTGTTCCTACTTTTAATAAAATTATTAAATATTGGAAGTCTCTTCCAAAGTTGTGATATCAAGCACATTATATCCTGCCATCTATTCAAGGAAGAATATGTCATTCTTGAAGATCTTCATCTTGATTTTATCATCTTGTTACGGACACAGAAATATAGGCTCAAGATCTAACAAGAAGTTCAAGAAGAACTGGCAGAATTAGATTAATCAGATGAATACAAGAACAACACTAGAGAGGTGAGCTAGAGCTCCAAGAGATGTGTTGTCGAGACTGAAGAACTCTTTAGCCTCAATTCCAATATATACTCCTATTTAAGAAGCTTCTCAAGCAACTTCTACTAACTAGGAAGCTTTTCAAGCAATTTCTACCAACTAGGAAGCTTCTAGAAGGATCCAAAGACTTACTTCTAGAAGGTTCTAGAAACTTGTCTCTAGAAGGTTCTAAGGACTATGTCTCTAACATCATCCCCTCCTTTAGCTTCGAGGTCTCTGAGAAGCAATGTTGTTGTTAATCAGTACCAAAATAAGAAAATGAAGATCTGTCGTATAACGTCTGCTATGAACTCCAACTATTTTTCATGAGGTAAGTGGTTCATCGGCCCTTGAAGCCAACGGTAGTAGCCCACTCCTTCAACTTCTGACCAAGCATGAATTTCCGTGTCCTCATTGTGAAATTGTCCTGCAAATATGCCTTTTGGCTAACCATCGTAAGCAGGTTCGAACTCAAATACAATCACCAATGATCGGTTAGTTGGTATCCTCCATCGTCGTTGTAGTGTAGGCGGTTCTTCATCTTGGGATCGCCTTCATGAGCTAGTCGGTTGAGATAATCTAATTGGCATAGTATCTATCTCTTGGCTATCCATATCAGAAGACCAAACTATGGCTACTGAAAAAATTCTACTTTATCTTGGAAAAAATAACTACATCAACTGCGAATTTTGGTGGTGCTCTCCCCCTTTCTTATATTCTTGGGTGAGCAAATTTTAGAAGGAAGCTATCGTTGAACCGGCTTAGGTTTATGAGGATGTTGTTGATGAAACTCTTGTACCTTTTGCGGCGCATTGGCAAGATTTTGAGCTGGCTCCCATGTTCGCTCATTAATGTCGTAGCCGCACCAATGAACAAGATATTCCAACTTGCCCCACCTTCGCCGTGAATCCAGCACCTTTTCAACATCGTATTCCTCATGGTTCTCGATTTCAATACTAGGTGGCAAACATTGCACTCTTTTAAGAAAAGATGACTCTCGATAAGGCTCCAACAGAGAAACATGAAAGATTGGATGTACCTTCATAGAAGCTGGTAATTCCAGACGGTACGCCAGTGGATTGATTTGCTTCTGGATGATAAATGGTCACAATCTTCGATAGTCCAACTTATCACATGATTGCTTGGTCTTGATATTTTGTCAAAGAAGCCATGCTTTATCTCCAATTTTGAAAGTAGGTGCTTGATTCTGAAATCTATCTGCAGACGACTTGTAGGATTCTTGAGCGGATTGTAATTGAAGCTTCAACATATTTTGAAGCTCTGATAGTTGTTTCGCAAATCCTTTAGCTATTGGATTGTTATTTGTTGACGGACTCAATAAATCAAGCTTCGGATGATACCCATAGTTGGAAAAGAATGGTGTGTATTGAGTTGATACATGGAGGGTGTTGTTATATGCAAACTCGGCTAGTGGCAAATATGTGGTCCAATCGTCTTGCTGATAGTTGATGCTGCATCGCAAGTATTGTTCCAAGACTTGGTTCACCCGTTCTATTTAGCCGTTAGTTTGAGGATGAAAAGCCAAAGAAAGCTTGATATCCACCTTCAGTATCTCAAAGAGAGATCTCCAAAACTTTGATATGAATTGGGTTCCTCGATCTGATACGATATCATCTGATAGTCCATGATATCGATACACATTATCGAGAAAGAGCCTTACTGTGACTTCACTGGATGATGTCTTCTTACAAAGGACAAAGTGTGCCATCTTTGTAAGCCGATCTACCATGACAAAGATGCTGTCAAATGAGTTCGATGATGGCAGGTCCGTGATGAAGTCCATGGAAACTGAAGACCATGGTCGACATGGAATCGACAATGGCTGTAGGAGTCCATAAATGTGATGCCAAGGATTCTTGGATCTTGAACAGATGTCGCAGGAGAGGACAAAATCTTTCACATCCTTCGACATTTGGGGCCACCAAAAATCTCGAGAAATAAGGTCTAAGGTCTTATTGAATCTAAAATGTCCCGCAGTTGAAAAATCGTGGTGAGATTGAAGAACTCGGAGTCATGCTGGTCCTTTTGGGATATACAACCGCTTCTCAAAGTATAAAAGATCTCCCTCCACCTTCAACTTGTCGTCATTGGCACGCTGCTTAATATCAATGGCTACTGAATCTTCAATGTTCACGGCACGTACCTGATTCAGGAAGTCAGCATCAATTGGCACAATAGTAGCGCAAAGCTGAAATTGCTCTGGCTTCAAGAATGTCGTACATTGTTGATCAAACACTGCTTCTCCAGCCTTTGGTACAAGATATGATCTCCTCGATAAGACATCACATAGTCCTTGCTGCTTTTGAAGTCGATAAGTGATAACAAAATTGAACCTAGATAGCAACATACTCCACTGAGCTTGACGTCGATTTAGAACTCGAGCCGACATGAAATACTCCAAATTCTTATGATCTGTATATACGGTCACTGGGTGTGCAACTCCTTCAAGAAAGTGACGCCATTCTTCGAAAGAATCCACTATAACAAGAAGTTTCCTATTGTGGATCTCATAATTAATTTCAACAACAGAGAACTTTCGAGAAAAGAATGCAACTGGATGGAGCTTCTTGTCTTCTCCCATTTGTGAAAATATAGCTCCCAAAGCAAAATCCGAAGCATCAGTTTCCACATAAAAGGCCTTTGTAAAGTCTGGATGTACCAAGATTGGAGCCGTAGTAAATGTGGTCTTCAGGTCTTGAAACGCCTTCTCCGCTAGAGGTCTCTATTTCAACTTATCCTTGCAAGTCAACCGAGTGAGAGGAGCAGCAACTTAAGAGTAATTCTTGATGAAGATTCGATAGAAGTTGGCAAAACCAAGAAAGCATTGTACGTCTCTAACCGTCTTCGGAACCTCTTGGGACACGATTGCTTCCACCTTCTTGGGGTCCATCTTCAAGCCTTCCGTAGTCGCAACGAACCCCAGAAACTCCATCTCTATTTGGTGAAATAAACACTTCTCTAACTTGGCATATAGTCCTCGCTCGCGTAGTTTCTTCAAGACCAAACGAACGTGCTTTTCATGCTCTTCCTCATTTTTGGAGAATATCAAAATATCATCCAAATAGATGACAACAAAATCATCAAGGTGCTCTCGAAAAATGTCATTCATCATAAGTTGAAAGACCGCTGGAGCATTGGTAAGACCAAAGAACATGACATTATATTCAAAATGGCCATACCTTGTACGGAACGCTGTCTTCCACTCATCTCCTTCCTTGATTAGTACAAGGTTGTAAGCTCATCTTAGATCAATTTTTGTAAAGATCCTTGTACGTCCAGGTTATTCTAAGAGACCAAAAATCAAGGGTAACGGATAACGATTCTTCTTTGTTACCTTGTTGAGGCCTTGATAGTCCACGCACATCCGCTGTCGTATTACGTGCTTTCCTACTCGAAAACGCGGTGGACGTCTGGCTGTAGAAGATAGTATGGAGATTCGCCAATATTCAAGAAGTTTATCGGTTTTTGACTGTTGGAATACAAACAACTGCAAGAATACACCGTAAATCTATACGGATGCCCTTCGACTGCTTGTCGAAGTCCTTTTTGCCCCAGCCGGTAGGTCTCTAGACGTTACAGAGAACCCCGAACAACCCAAACTGCTAATCTTCGATACCGCTTTATACTCACGATCTTGTATCCACTGACTGTCTTGTTAGATTAATCCAATAAATTTCATTCACTCCGCATACTCAATCCTATAGACACCCTTTTAACTCTTCATCACAGACGTAACTCAATTTCACAAAATAGTCAAGAGTAATCAAACCTACTTCATTAAAAATCCCGATTCACCATTATAACACTGACTTCAGCAACGATTGCCTCAGTCTTTCCAAAACCCTATGAAGAAAAAAAAACCCAATTCTCTGTCTTTTTTCCTTGCCCGAAGCACGAAGCTAGCTCTCCTCCATCTTCAAAACCTCCCCAAAAACTTATTCTCTCCGCTAACCTTATTGTCTCAATTTCTTCAATCTTCCGTCTTGGATCTGGAATTGGCTCCCACCGTCAGAGCTTGGATCTGAAATTGGCTATCGCCGTCAGAGCTTTTTCCTCCGTTTTTATCTTTAAGAGATCTTTTTACCGAAAACAACGTTCCCTGAAACAGCACAGATTATAGGACAGCCTGAAACAGAATCGAAACCCCGTAATCGGGACCACATTGAGTCGCCCGACCAATTCAGGTCTCATATTGGCTAAGAGTCGAGTAGTAAGACCCGGATGTTCCCGTAATTGGATCAAATTGGTCCTTCGCGTCAGATTGGTTGAGGCCCATAGTAAGACCTGGATTTTCCCGTAATTAGACTGCATTGGATTGCCCGGCCAATTCAGGTCTCATATTGGATAAGAGGATCCGGATTGGATTCTCAAAATTGGATCCAATTGGCTCTTCGAACTAGGCTCACCCGTCATGTGAATTGGTCCTTTCTCTTCCTGCTGACTCCCGTTATTAGAATCGAATGGAGCATTTCAGTATGCCGCGGCTGACTGTAACGGGGTGACTGAACCTGGCCACTCAGTATTTGCACTAGAGTTGGTCGTTGCTCCTAATATTCGAGGTAACTGAACATTAATAAAAGTCCCCTTTCTTTATATTTTCACGATATACTCGTGTTACAACACGACATCTACCCCCTCTGAACCTGTGCATCCTCCGGTATGCACCAATTTATCCAATTGCTGTTTGATTTAGAATACATCCTCTATGCCTTTGTCCAGTTCGTCTTCGTCACCTTCATTATCCAAATCACTTTCATCTCCTTGCTGCGGAATCTCTATACCTTCATTAAGGTCTTCCATATTCATCTCTGCGTGTCTTCGTTTAAATATTTTTACTCGCTTCCTTGCAATTGGTATTTTCAATTTTGTACCATCTAACTCTCGTAATGAGTAAGTCGCATTATCATGAATAGTTGTTACTACATATGGTCCAAACCAACGTTTTGAAAATTTCCGCAAAGTACTATGTTGATTATCCAGACTATTGTCATAAACAAGTATCCAGTCACCTTCTTCGATTGCTTTAGGTCTCAATCGATGTTGCTTGTCGAATCGCGCCTTGTTTTGTAACCTTGCTCTTTTTAACCTTTCCAATGCTATCTGCACATCTTCTGATCTTTGCTCCAATTGTCGAATCCTAATAGCCAGAAGTTCTTCTCTTATCAATCCATCTTCCCATGGTAGCATACTCCAAGTAAGTACCTTTTCTTCAATCAGCATAATTGGTTTTCGACCTGTCATAAGTTCTACTGGCATATATCCTATCACCGAACTATGTGTTGTTTGATCAGCCCATAATGCAAATGACAAAAGTCGTGGCCACTCTTTAACTTTCCCATTACAAGCTTTAACTAATGCTTTCACAATCGGTGGATGACCGCGTTCGCTTTTTGCATTCCTTTCTCGATTATAAGCAGTAGTCAGTGATAGTTTAACTCCACATCTTTCAAAGAACTTACGAGCTTCTTGTGCATTTAATTCTCCATGATCTGCAGTGATTTTTCCTACGCATCCGTAGCAGCAAATGACATCTTCAAGCAAAAACCTACAAATCCCCTCTGTAGATTTTGTCGTCAATGCTCTTCCTTCTACTTGATTTGATAAATCTTCACAAGCTAAAATCAAATATCTCATCTGCCATAACCCAACTGGCATAATAACCAAATCAACAACCCATTTAAAATGAATAGCCAGAGGATACGTAGGATGAAGACCATCTCGATGTCGGATATTAGAATACGATTGACAGATTTTACATGACTCTATAAATGAGAGCACATCTCGATACATATTTTTCCACCAATATCGTTCCTTGAGTTTAGCAAAAGTAGCCCAGATTCCTCTATGCCTTGCCCATAAACTATCATGAAACTCCTTTAATAATTTTAGTTTTTCTTCCATTTTGCCTATCACTAGTCGTGGCATCCCAATTCCTTTCTTCGGTCTCTTCCATAAGAATCTATCTCGAAGTAAAAATCCATATGCTTTTTTTCTTATTTGTTTGAATTTTTCTGTAGACCAATTCCCCTGCTTAGTCAAGGTATTCAAGTAATGACCAATATCCAATAATTCTCCTTCATAAGATTCTTCAAGAAATAGCTTGTCTTCTCTGTTGAGATTTGATATTGAATAGAATTTCAATCCGACGTCATCAATGTCTTCAACCATTTTATCCTCCCTCTCGTATCTTGCTGGAGATAGCATGTCTGCTACTAAATTGTCCTTCCCACTAATATGCTTAAATTTCGGATTTAGTGACTTAATATAAGCAATCCATCTCAACATTGCAATATCTGGCGTTGAACAGTTAGTAATCATTCCAAGCAATGGCAAGCAATCTGTTTCAATTACTACTATTGCTCCAATCAAATAGTCCTTTTCAGCTTTCATAGCCGAAAGGACTCCCCAAAGTTCTCTTTTGACTTGCGAATATACACGCTGACGAATACTTAAAACTTTAGCCCTAAATCGAACTGCAAATCTATTCCCAATTGAATCATCTTGACCCATAGCCCATCCAATGGCAATTGGACTAGCGTCCACAGTAAGAATCACTGGTCTATTGCACTTATAATCAACCTTCTTCAATATTGGAGGTGACATCAATAATTTCTTCAATCTTTGCATTGCCTGAATATGCCTTTCTCCCCATTTAAATCCATAACCCTTGCATAACAGTTCATATAATGGATCCGCTAAGTGAGCAAAATGAGGGATCCAGATTCGATAAAATGCACACGCACCCAAAAATCTACGAACCTCTGTTAAAGAATCACAATCCTCTTTCATCCTTCCAATTGCATCAACTTTAGTCGGATCTGGTTTTTTTCCATAAGATCCACATAAATGTCCAACAATCACAACCTCTCGTACTCCAAATACGGACTTCATACCCGATAATGTAAGATGAATTTCTCCAAGCACAGTTAAAATCTTTTCACAATCTTGTATATGATCAACAACATATTTGCGATACCTCCTCGTATCTAAAGTTTCATCCTTGTCTCCTTCTCTGCACCCTTTTATAGGAACATCATCCAGAAAAGGCATAGTCTTTTCCGGAATAAAATCTCTCAATACCTTATTCATTCCATTCATCATATGCGCAACTGAGTTGGTCGTGCCTTGAGGAAGAGTGCACATTCTAACCAATCCAAGTGGTGTCCTCATTGTTGTCATATCTCTACTTTCTTCGGCAAGTTGAAATTGATCATAACCTGAATACAAGTCATCCATTGAATAGATCGCCCTTCCAGCAAACGCCTCAGCAAATTCATCCACAATAGGTCCAATTCCTGCATTCCTGATAATTACTGCATTCACCGATTGCATATCTTGAATAAATTGTAGTGACCCATTCTTCTTAGGTACCGTAAACCATCGACTAGAATACGGTGCAAACGAAGGTTCTAATGTTTTTACCTTTATCTTTTCTTTTAATAGTTCCACCAATTTAGGTAAATGTGTCCTCGATACTGGAATCGGTCTTAGATTCTAAGGGACATGCGGTAAAGTGAAAATAACCATAGGTGCTATAATATTCGGATCGATACACCCAATTTCATGAGATTCGAAAGCAAACAATCTACCTTGTTTAGTCAACATCTTTTTGAAGCAAGTAATTTCCTCTGGCAATAAAGAACCATTAGAACCAATCTTCAATTCATCAAAAGTCTCTTTAGTAAACTGATGTCTAATACTCATTGGATCTCTTAAACTTGCTTCTTTTGATGCTTCTCCCATTTGTTCCTTAGAATCTTTTAGTAATGGTCCGGCAAGAGGCTTTACCTTCTTATCTGCCGTTTTATATCTCGTCTCTACAGTGACTTCTGGTACTTGAAAAGATTCAAGTATGGTATAAACCTCTCTTGAATGAATCTCAACAATCTTATCATTATCTCCTAATCCAATAGATGTAATCAATTCCAATGAATCTTCCAGTCCATTTTCTTCATAAACACCTAAAATCCTCTCATCATCTTGTAATGTACCTAACTTGCATAATTCTCTTTCAATATTATATAATCTTTTTCTTTCTTTTCTTTCAAAATCATCAACTTTCTTATACATAATATTTCCATTCTCCAATATACCAATAAAACTCGCATCAAAGGCACCTTCATCTCGCGAGAGTACCTCCTCTTTTGTGCCTCCATAATCTCGCTTTACAGTGGTACCTCTCCAAAATCCTTAAATCCTTCAACAATCTTTGGCAATGGTTTCTCCCTCAACCTATCTCGATTTTGTTCATGGTTAGGAGGTACTGTTAGAAATTGTACAGCTTTCCTCCCATCCTCGCTTCGTACCCTTGCATAAGCAGAACCATCGTCAAGTATTTTTGTTTCCATCCGTGTTGCCGTAATATAAGGTTGTCCTAAAATCAACGGATAAGACGTTGTATCTTGAACAAAGAAATGTTGCTCCGTCGCAACATCCCCAATCCGAATTTTGACATCTAGACAAGCTCCATATAATTCGCCCCGTGTATTATTAGCTGCTCGTATTGCCCATCCATGTTCCATATCAATTGGCTATTTTTGCTTCTTATAAAGATCTTTAGACATGAGATTTATTTTAGAACCATGGTCGACTAAAGCAACAATTGGTTCTTCTATATGTCCTACTTTCACCAATACCTCAGTAGTTGCCCTTGTCCAATGCTTTGAAATATAATGGCTCAAAGTTTCCATTTCCTTATCACTATAATCTTCGAAATGTACTTGTTGATTATACCCATTCTTTTCATTTCTTGGTTGCTTGTAACCAATATCAACCTCTTCTTCTTCTTTTTATATTCATGCATCAATAGCATGACTCATTCCAGTTTCGCCCATTAATTGCCTCTTTCGCTTAATGCTGTCAATGATAATATCATGAAACTCCTTCTTTGCAATTCCCAAAACTTCTTTCAATGTGAATTCCACCTTAGCATTTAATATACGTTCTTCCAACATCCCTTTCAAATTTGTTGCCGCTTCAATGTCAGAAAGTAGCTTATAAGCAATTGATTTGCCTTTATCTTTTGTCTCCTTTGTTTTTTCTCCCAATGATGCTGAGGTATCCTTTACAGGCAATTCTTGTGAAGCTGCCTCTCGAGCCTTGTCTCCTCGAGTTTGCCTCTTAGAAGAATTTCCTTCTCTAGTATCATCAAAATTTCCTCGTCTCTTTTCTTCCATCAAAGCTTCATGTTGGCTCTTAGCAATATATGCATGAACTGAAAGAGACTCAACAGGATCCTTCCAACCTGTTCTACCTCGTATTGTAGCTGCAGTCTTCAATAACGCTTCTCAAGGTAATTTCCCTTCTTGCATTGTAGAAACGGCAGAAGCCCAAAACTCACTAATTTTCGTACTTCCACCAATTTCATCATCTACTCTAGCACCATAACTTGCACTTTCTCAAGCTGCTGTTTCATGCTCTTTTAGGTAATCTTGAACCAATGCTCTCATTCCTCCCTTACCAAAATTGGTTTGAAAAAGATCCTCCCTATCTTTCAATGCTATCTTCCCATCTTTCCAACAAATAATTCCCTGCCGTATCATATTATTAAATTCATTGCAATCTTTTCTAGTGTGTGAAGCGTCATCACACCAAATACATCTTTGTACATATCCTTGTTTTGAAACATTCTTCGAATTGTTTATAGAAGTATTCTCTTCAAGTCTTGCCAATTTGATTTGAAGATCTCGCATTCCTCGTATAATTTCTTCCATCTCCATATCTGCTTTCTTTGATAAGGATGTCGAAGGTTGAATTGTAGGCATTGTTGGTGGTGTTGTACGTACTGGAGTTTTGGGTGCTTGTACTGTTTTTGGAATATTGCTCCTATCCTTCCTCCTTTCTCTTTTTGTAAGCAACCCCACCACATCTTCAACATTCTTCCACTTTGTTGTCAATCCTTCATCTTCTTCTTTGTCTTCAAGAAGGAGTTCTAATTTCCCTTGCAATTCTCCATCAGCAGCTTGAAGAAATAGATCAACTTTGTTCGGCTCCAATGTCAATTTTTCTACCTTCGACAATTGAGAGTACTACCTCTCAAATTTCCTCCGTAGCTTTGTTGCTTGCAAATTCTTATTGGGCCGTTCAATCCATTCCAGAAACAACTTCTTAGTAACCCAATCAGCATCTTCCAAGAAATATTCGTCTTTCAATGCATGTGAAAAAACCTCCCATGAATTCCCATAACGATCCGTAATCGATGTAATATGGTCTCTTATCTCTGGTATCTTGGCAAGTCCAAATAGTTCAACCATTTTCTTCTCAGAAACCCGATTTAATTTCATTTCACGAATATAACATCTTAAATACCTTGAAATATTCCTCCCATCAAATTGATCAATTTTATTGACCACTGCTTGCAATGCTTTAGTTACCAAAGCTTCCTTTCGATCATTGCTTTGCTGTTGCTGCATTGATAATGAGAAGGCTTAAAACATACTAGCAATAGACGGATCCATGTGCATACCTTGTCCTTTAGAAGAACCCCTACTAGAAACTCCTTCCAAAAATCCTTCCAAATTTTTATTTTCGTTTTCCATAAAATAAAAATAAAATCAAAAAAAATCCAATACCTTCCACCTCAAGCTTTCACATCGGGTTCACCACTTTTGTCGTATTACGTGCTTTCCTGCTCAAGAACGCGCTGGGCGTTTGACTGTAGAAGGTAGTATGGAAATTCGCTAATATTCAAACAGTCTATCGGTTTTTGACTATTGGAATATAAACAACTGCAAGAATACACCGTAAATCTATACGGATGCCCTTCGACTGCTTGCCGTAGTCCTTTTTGTCCCAGCCGATAGGTCTCTAGACGTTATAGAGAATCCCATGAAACTCAAACTGCTAATCTTTGATACCGCTTTATACTCACAATCTTATATCCACTAACTGTCTCGTTAGATTAACCCAACAATTTTCATTCACTCCGCATACTCAATCCTATAGACACCCTTTTAATTCTTCATCACAGACGTAACTCAATTTCACAAAACAGTCAAGAGTAATCAAACCCACTTCATTAAAAATCCCGATTTACCATTACAACACTGACTTCAGTAGCGATTGCCTCAGTCTTCCCAAAACCCTATGAAGAAAAAAAAAAACCCAATTCTCTGTCTTTTTTCCCTGCCCCGAAGCATGAAGCTAGCTCTCTCGATCCTTCAAAACCCCCCCAAAAACTTATTCTCTCCCCTCTCCTTTCTTAACCTTAATTCTGAATTTCTTCAATCCTCCATCTTGGATCCGGAATTGGCTCCCATCGTCAGAGCTTGGATCCGAAATTGGCTCTTGCCGTCAGAGCTTTCTCCTCCGTTTTTACCTTTAAGAGATCTTTTTACCAAAAGCAATGTTCTCTGAAATGGCATAGAGAACAAGACAACCTAAAACAGAATCAAAACCCCGTAATCGAGACCACATTGAGTTGCCCGACCAATTCAGGTCTCATATTGGCTAAGAATCCAATAGTAAGACCCAGATGTTCCCGTAATTGGATCAAATTGGTCCTCCACGTCAGATTGGCTGTAGCCCGTAGTAAGACTTGGATTTTCCCGTAATTAGACTACATTGGGCTGTCCGACCAATTCAGATCTCATAATGGGTAAGAGGACCCAGATTGGATTCTTGAAATTGGATCCAATTGGCTCTTCGAACCAAGCTCACCCGTCGTGTGAATTGGTCCTTTCTCTTCCTGCTCACTCCCATTATTGGAATCGAATGGAGCATTTCAGTATGCCCCGACTGACTATAATGGGGTGACTGAACCTGGCCACTTAGTATTTGCACTGGAGTTGGTCGTTGCTTCCAATATTCGAGATAACTGAATATTAATAAAAGTCCCCTTTCTTTATATTTTCACGGTATACTCGTGTTACAACACGACACCGTCATACTAATGTCTTGGCCTCCAGCCATTGTAAGAGAAGGACAGAAATGACTCTACAAGAAGACAATATTGGTTTAGACGAGGGTACTCCACAACCTCTAAAATGCCTTAAGAGCTTTAAGAAAAGGAGTAATCTACTCTCTCCAAGAAGAATAAGACTCCAATATTGTAACAAAAGAAGTATCAATTTAGAGGAAGGTAATCCGCAACCTCTAAAATGCTAGTATACTTCTAAGCACAGGGGTAATCTGCACTCTAATGAGGAAGAAACTAGCTCTGATATCTGAGGTGAGTGAAGTCTTGACAAATTGTCACGGACACAGAAATACAGGCTCGAGATCTAATAAGAAATTCAAGAAGAACTGGCAAGAACTAGATTAATCAAATGAATACAAGAACAATACTAGAGAGGTGAACTAAAGCTCCAAGAGATGTGTTGTCGAGACTGAAGAACTCTTCAGCCTCGATTCCAATATATACTCCTATTTAGGAAGCTTTTCAAGCAACTTCTACCAACTAGAAAGCTTCTCAAGCAACTTCTATTAACTACGAAGGTTCTAGAAGGATCCAAAGACTTGCTTCTAGAAGGTTCTAGAAACTTATCTCTAGAAGGTTCTAAGGACTATGTCCCTAATATCTTCTACTAACTAAGAAGCTTCTAGAAGGTTCCAGAAACTTGCTTCTAGAAGGTTCTAGAAACTTGTCTCTAGAAGGTTCTAAGGACTATGTCCCTAACACATCTTCAAGGTTGTAACAATTGCAATGTCTTGTCCGATAAGTCTGCAAATGAAAGCTTTTGATTTGAATCTGCTAGTTATTGCTTCTCTATCTCTTTAATTAAACAAAAGTTATAAAGAATGATAGAAAGTAGAATGTTATCTTTCTTTGATCTTTCTTTTACAGTAAAGATCTACTATTCTTTATCTTAGTTTTGATGGATGTCATTGATAAAAAACTTTAACTTTCTTCACTATATTTATAAGATTCTTTGGTGGCTCCTATATATATTCACTAATATTATATCAACACCAATGAACAAGATAATCCAATCTATTTTGGCTTTATCTTGAATCTAAAACTTCTTCTACCTCAAATTCTTGATTATTATCTACTTCTATAGAAGGAGGTGGTATTTGTCTTCTTCTTGAGATATTCAGTGTTTTATATAGTTTAAAAAGAGACATATGAAATACAGGGTGGATCTTTATAGACTCTGATAGATATAATTGATAAGCAAGAGGATTGACTTATTCACTAATAGAAAAAGGTCTAAGCCTATAATTGTCTAACTTATCTTAATGAAAAGTAGTCTTGATATTGCAACAAAGTAATCATATCTTATCACCTACATTAAATTGTGGTTATTTCCTACAATAGGCATCTGCATTGGTCTTTTGTTATTCTTCAGTTTCTTTTAATTGTGTCTTCATTGATGCATGTAGCTTTGATAAATGATTTATTAAATTTTTTCCACAAGATTATCAACTTTTAAAAAGTCAAAAGTATCAAGTCATCAATGATAACTATAATTGATAAAAAAAAGTGTTTGTTGAGTAGAAGAATGTACTAAATTATTGTATGCAAACTCTGCCAATGGCAAAAGAGTTGTCCAATCATCTTCATGATAGTTGATGGTACACCTCAAATACTACTCCAGAACTTGATTCACCCATTCCATTTGCCCATTAGTTTGAGGATGAAAAGCCAAAGAGAGCTTTATATCCACCTTTAAAATCTTAAATAGGATTTTTTAGAATCTTAATACAAATTGAGTCTCCCTATGTAATATAATATCTTTTGATAATCCATGATAGAAATAGATATTATAAAAGAAAAACTTAGTTGTTTCTTCACCTGAAATAAATTTTATACATAGTACAAATTGTGTCATTTTGGTGAAGCGATCTACGATTACAAATATAGAGTCATATGAACTTGAACTTAGAAGATCTATAATAAAATCCATAGAAATGGAAGACCATGGTTGTTCAAGTATAGGCAATGGTTAGAGAAGTCCATAGGATCAATGATAAGAAGTTTTTGATCTCGAATAAATGTCACATGACTAAACAAAGACTTTTACGACCATCTACATTCGTGGCTATAAAAAATCTCTAGATATAAGCTTTAAAGTCTCATTGTATTCAAAATATCATATTGTTAGAAAGTCGTGACATACTTGAAGAATATTTAAATATGTTTTTTTTTTAGAACATATATGTATTTTTCAAAATAAAGTAGGTTGTTCTTGAACTTGAACTTTGAAATATTATGAGACTTATAAGAAAGATTCTTAATATCATAAACAAGAGTATTAGAGGACATACTTAATTGAATTTTTTTGACAAATGTCAAATCAACAATCAATGTTGATTTCATTGCTTGAAGATGAAAATACTTTGGCTTCAAGAGGATTATTTTTTGTTGATCAAAAGATACATCTTGATCTTTTGGTATAAGATAAGAGCATCTAAAAAGAACATCTAATAAATCTTATTATTTTTCAGGTTGATATGTGATCTTGAAATCAAATCTTGATAATAACATGATCGAATAAGCTTGGCAATGATTCAAAACACATGTTGACATGAAATAATCAAGATTCTTATAATTGGTATATATTGTGACTGGACTTGAAGCGCCTTTTAGATAATGATACTATTTTTGAAGTGAATCCATAATTGTAAGAAGTTCTTTGCGGTAGATCTTATAGTTAATTTTGGCTGTTGAAAATTTCTTGGAATAAAAAGCTACTATATGGATTTTGTCATTTGTTTCCAGTTGTGACAACATTGTATCTAAGGCAAAGTCTGATGCATTTGTTTCCATAAGGAATGCCTTAAAAAAGGTGATGCAGAAGTAAATTCTTTTTTTAAAGTAATAAATAATATTTCAACTTCTTTATTCCACTCAAGTTTGTCTTTACAATTCAAATGTGTTAGTAGAGCTATAATTTAAAAAAAATTCTTGATAAAGATTTGATAATGATTGACAAAAACCAAAAAGCATTACACATCTCTTATTGTTCTTAGAATCTTCTAATCTATGATAATTTGGACCTTCTTTGGATCAATTGTAAGGCCTTCATTGGAAATGATATATTCCATAAAGTCAACTTGAGTAGTGTGGAATACATACTTTTGTATCTTTGTGTATAATCTTGCATTTCTTAGTTTTTATAAAACATGACAAATATAAACTTTATGCTCTTCTGTGTTTTTAGAATAGATGAAAATGTTATCTAATTAATAAATAAAATCATCAAGAAATTCATGAAAGACATCATTTATTAGATGTTGAAAAGTAATTAGTATATTTGTGAATCCAAAAGGCATGACATATATTCAAAATATCCATACTTAGTTCAGAATATAATCTTCCATTCATCCCTTTCTTTGATATAAATCAAGTTATATGCTCCTCGTAGATCTATTTTTGTATAGATCTTTGCTTAATTTAATTGATCAAAAAGTCTTAAAATCAAAGGTAAAAGATATCTATTCTTGATAGTGATCTTATTGAATGCTCAATAATCTTTACACATCCACAAACATTCATCTTTTTTCTTTACAAATAAGATAGGAGCCTCAGTTGGAAATTTAGAATAATATATGAAACTCTTAGTTAGATTTTCATCAATATATTCCTTGAGTGTAATCAACTTGTTTTGTAATAAGCTATAAATTGGTCCAAATGGTAGTTGAGCTTCTTTGTGATAATCGATGGTACAATCATAAGGACAATATTTTGGAAGAATATCTACGTTCTTTTCAAAAACATCTTGGAAATCTTGATATTGGCTATGAATACCACTTGACATCTTCTCACTATTAGAAATAGACGTGGCATATAATGCAAAAGATAATCCTTCTTTTGTAGCATGCATAAAAGCTTTTGCACCTACTAGTAAGGATTTGGATGTACTAGACTTATGTATTTCTACTTGACTAATGGAATTTTGGCATAAACTATCACAAAAATTAAGATTATGAGAAATCCAATCTATTTGAGGATTATATTTTTTTAACCAAGTTAATCCTAAAATAACCAGATTAAATAGAGATTTAATCATATTAAATATTACTAAACGATTTTGACTACTAGTTGCTACTTCTATAAGAATAATTTGATGTATAACATCACTAGAAGACATATAGTCCATCTATTATTTCTATATGTATAGGTTTGATTTTTTTTAATTAAAAATATATCTTATTTTTTGACAAAGTCTTCATCTATAAAATAGGCTAAGGCTCCTAAATCCAACAAGGCTAAGACTTTATAATTTTTAGGTCTTAAAAAAATTTCTATTATAAAATAAGATGAAGGATTTGAAGAGAGAATAGAATCTTTACTAGATATTGCATATAATTTCAACCACATGGTTCCTATTGTGGTTGGAGCAACTCATTTTTTGATACATTGTCTTCTTTGGCAATCACGCTTCTCATTTTGTAATTGCATTGTTTCTTTAGACAATATTGAGTAGTATGTTTATCTTCTCTACAATATAAGTATAAGCCCTTTTAACATTGTTGATTCTTTTTCTGCTCTATGAGGGATTTAAAACGTACCATATTAATTTGCATTGGTTTTGGTCTTGACAAATAAGTTTTTGAAAACTTAAGAGTTATTGTCATTATTTGATTCATTTCTCTTTAGCCATATCTTTGTTTTTGACATCTTTCAAATAATTGATTGTCACATGCAATGGCTTAAGTAATAAATTAGAATATGTTAATTTGAAGAGATTGGATATAAGAAACCTTATTTTAAATTTTATCTATTTTGATTATGGCATTTAAAAAAATTATAGAACCTAAATATTTAGTATAAAGCCTTGAGAGGAGATTAAAAGCTAAAGATA
Source organism: Physcomitrium patens (assembly GCF_059467195.1). Taxonomy (NCBI): domain Eukaryota; kingdom Viridiplantae; phylum Streptophyta; class Bryopsida; order Funariales; family Funariaceae; genus Physcomitrium; species Physcomitrium patens. The sequence goes on along the minus strand of NC_143433.1, from coordinate 7,792,745 downwards.
AAAATCTAAAGTAGTAGAAGGCTTATTAGAAGGAATAAAAATAAGGCATGGTTGGATAAAGGCAAGAAATAGGGATCTTCATCCCTATTGCTTGAAGGCCATACCCAATGGATTTGAAGGAGGTTGCATGAGGCCTGATTAGGAATTAGGATTTTTTTTCTGAGGTCATTCAAACTTTGGAGGCTAGGATCAAAAATTTAAGATTTTTGGATATAGATTGGATACAAATTTTGTATGATTTGGAATTTTTATGAAGGTATTATTGGCACTCAAAATTAAGGTATCAATTTCATATCTACTGTCATTCCTTGGGCATAATATATGTTTACAAAGAACAAAAAATAATTAACAATTAAAATTGAATAGAACACTTTTTTAAATATACTTTTCACATATTTTTTGATGAATTTGGAATTTGGATGAAGAAGTTATAGAGAGTTGAAGTCAGTCTATCCAAATCAAAGGTAGTAGGTCAGTGATTTTATTCATAGTAATGGTTGGAACCATATCTTAAGTTTTAGGATGAATTTTTGGCTCAAATCTTTTAAAGAAGATAGATTATTGTGTTAAAAAGCTATATATATAAATTTTGTAGAATTTAAATACTTAGTTTGTAAGATACAAAGAAAGTTGCATGTGGGTGTATAAAAACTAGGATTAGAAGATACTATTAGAGTTTTGGTGATATCTTAAGATTTGCAATGAATTTATAGTTGAAATTTGTTGTGATATTTTTTAAAAGTACATTGATACTTTATGTAAAATTTGAGTATGCTTCAATAGTTTGATTGGAAGATATGAGTTGTTGAAATTTAAGAATTATACTCTATAAGGATACATAATGATTTAGAATTTTTTATCATATTTTGGATGTTTTTGGAAACTTAAGACTTATATATTTAGTATAATTGCTCCTAAAAGCATTATATCTATATATATATATATATATACTTAGTCTTTATCAACTCAAGACTTGATTGAACAATTAGTGGCAGCCAAGAGCCCAGTGCTTTCTTGAAGCAAACTCTCTCTACTTCGATACCAAGTTAAAAGATATAATAGAAAAATATAGATAAAAGATAGGAAGGTAGTAAAACTTTTAATAGTAATATTATCTTTTTTAAAAAGTAGCTTCTACTTGCTTTGTAAGGCCATAAATAAAGCAAAATAAAGTAGATTAAAAAAATAAAAGATATAGGCATATGTAAGAAGGAATTAGAATTTGGTTTTAATAGAATTTACCTCAAATGGAATAAAAATTAATACCCAAAGAAGACTCGTTATCAACTAGTGTCGAAATCAAACCTTGAAGCACAAAATCCAGCCATAACAATTATTCTGGGATTTTTTAAGAGATCAGATAGTAGATTTTGGAAACAGACTTCATAAGATTTCTTTGAACATTGATTTTGGATGATTTGAGTGTATATTGACTTTCTACGAGCTTTGCAAAGTTAGGATTTGTTTTGAGTGACTTTGAATTTGTGAAATAAAATGGATGAAACTTTTTGGAGAATTTTGTAAATTTGGTAATAGATCTTTAGGTGAAATTTTTTGTGTTTGTATTTGTAGTTGTGTTTGATGTATGTTATGAATTTAGATTTGATCAAAAAATTAAATTAAGAAGCATCAAGGTTTTTGTGGATTATGGTCTCAAAATTCAAGATTTTGAAGACTAGTGAAGTTTTCTTAGATATCTATCAATCTGCCAATTAGATTGAAGTAAATTATTTCTATAAAAATAGTCATTTTAATTTCCAATAAGTGTGTAAAGTTTGGAAGCAAAGTAATAGTTCAATCAAGAGTTATTTGCTATGGAAGATTGGCATCAAGGTTGGAGAAGAAAGCCAACTAACAACCAATCACATTTTTGAGGTTATTATCTATTTGATAATTTTGATCTTTTTCAAAATTTTTTGTACTTATTGTCAATTTAACTATTAAGAGGTGTAAAAAATTTGAATTAAAATCAATAATTTTTTCATTACTTATTGAGATTTAAATCTACTATAAGAATTACTTGGGATTGATTAGGATTCGTTTTAGGATTTGGTTTAGGATTAGGATTAGGATTTTGGATTGATTTTAGATTTTGGTTAGGATTAAGATTTGATTAGGGTTAAGATTCAGTTAGGATTAGGATTTTATTTGGTTTAGGATTTAATTTGGATTTTTTAAGGATTTTTTTAGGTTTCTTTAGAATTTTTTTGTATTTCTTTTATAATTATTTCAAAAATAAAAAATAAAATAAAATAAAATAAAAATAATGAGACTTAATTGATGCTTGATTATGATTTTTAAGCTTCTATAGTAATTTATATATGATTTTATTAAAGTGGTTAGAACTTATTGTTGCAAATTCCTTTTATCTTCCACAACCACGTGCCCATTGCATTCACAAGCAAGATTTCACATAATATGACATTGAATGTGGCCATAAATACTTCTAAGAATGAATTCAAATCATAAAGGAGTCAAAAATCTTTTTCTATTAAAGCTACAAACTAAGAGAGCACTTTTTGATAGAAGTGGGCTAATAAATCCGACTTGAGTAAATCCATTGGGATATTGAAAAGCATGCAATCTTAGATAGAACTTGACTTATTGCAAAAATCCTCAAAATTTTGATCTTGTTCCATCAAACTTCTCAGGCATACTAATCTTTTTTCTCGATATACTTACAAAAAAAAAACTCCTTGAAATTGATTGTGAGGTCAATCTACTTGCTTTCTTTAACTATATAACTTCTTGTCGTAGACTTTGAACTTCTCCCATAAGTGTAGGCATAATATCTCTATGATTCATGGTAAAAATATGTGAGATTTTTACTCTTAGAATGTTTATAAGCTCATGAAGATCTACAATAGTTGCAAATCTATTCTCACTTCTACTAAGAGTGACATCCATAATTTTTCCTTCTATAGACAAATCAAAAAAATTTAAAAGTTAAATTAGAGGAGGATAATCCACAATCTCTAATAAAGAAAATTCCACAAAGAAGAATAATCCACTCTCTTTAAGAAAAAGATCAATGTTAGAAAATAAGATTTTTTATTTAAAGGTAGGTAGTCAACAACCTTCAAAATACAACAATAGAAGTAGAATAATCTATTCACTTCTAAAACAAAACAAATATATTATATTAGCACTCTTATCAAACCGTCAAGGACGTAAATCTCAAAGAAAGAAAATCCTCAATACACTCTTGTATCACCAAAAGGAACTAAAAAAACATTCAAAGATGATATAATATTGAACTAAAATAGCTATTGCCAAAAATAAGAAGACTAGAAAGTCTTGAAATAAGACTAAGGACTAGAAAGCCATTGATAAGAGTGAAGAAGGCTTTACTCTTGCCTCTATATATATTCTTAACTAGGAGTTATATGATGATGTCCTATAAGACCTTCAAAACGTGTTGATTTTATAAGACACATATCTTAATTTATAAGGCAAGTTTTTTATATGTGCGCTATATAGTTAGCTTGTTCTTTAAGCTACCAATAATCTTTTCTAATTTGACTTCCAATAATAAAAATCTTGTAATATGAATATTATAAAATATCTAATAAAAGTCATATTTTTTTCTTAGAATCCTCACTTTGGTTTACAATAGACCTTACATCCAAATCTTTATCTTAGATTAAAATAGATATTTGTTTAAGATCAAAAAATCACAAAGTATTTTTTTTGTCATAGAGATACATATTTACTTAGACAAAAAGTACTAGATAGAAGGTAAATATAGATAGATTGGATATTATCTTATAGCAAAGTTTCTTAGAAGCTATATCAATGCATATTTGATTTTATATGTATTTATAGTTGATTGGTAGGTTAAAAATTGAATTAACAAGTTAGCCATGTATTGCATATGTGGATAGCTTATGATACAAGCTAATGATGTTGTATGCATATAGAAAATTTTTTTTACAAATTAATTCGTGTATCTTACAAATTAGAGACATTTTAGAAGTCCTATAGAATATTGTCACATAGCTCCTAATTAATAGTATATATATGTCAAGGATAAGAACTTGATAAAAAAGCAATTCACACAAGTGAGCCTTCACTCAAAGAAAGGTAACAAAATATAAATAAATAAGTATGTATATTGAAAGAGAAACTAGAATGGCTATTGCCAAAAGATAAGAAAATTAGAGACCCTTGAAACTAGACTGGAAGCAAGAAAGGAGTTGACAACAGTGAAGAAGGCTTTACTCTTATCTCTATATATACTATCTAACTAGAGGCTATGTGGCGACGTTCTATAGGACCTTCAATATGTGTTGACTTTGTAGGACACATGTCTTGACTTACAAGGCAAGTTTTTCTATGTGTGGGCCATATAGTTAGCTTGATCTTCAAGCTAACAACATGTGTGGCACATGGCCAACTTGTTGACTACGTTTCTAATCCAAAAAGTCAATTAAAAATACCTATAAAGTCAAAGCAACGTATATTAAATACTATAGAATTAACTTACTTTTACCTACTTTTATTTATTTCCACCTATTTGTATATGTAATTACTAGCTTACTTGAGTATGTCCGTGACATTATCCCCCTTTCTAGGGATGAATTCCATGAAGAGCGGTCATCATATGTTGAAGAAATCTATGATGCGACGAATTATATTTGCCACATACTCTGATCTTTGTTCTCTTCGAAGATGATTGATAGGGCCTCTCAACCATCGGTAGTGTCCCATACCAGGGCGAGAAGACCATTCAATTATTTGATCATTGTTGAGGCCTTCATAACTTCCTTCAAATAGAACATTTGGAACACCATCAGGAGTTGTTCCTACCGTTAGCAAAATCACCAAACATCGAGAGTCCCTTCCCAAATTGTGATACCAAACACGTTGTATCTCGCCATCTATTCGAGGAAGAACATGTCGTTCTTGAAGATCTTCATCTCGATTGCGTCGTCTTGAAGGTTGTAACAATCGTAATATCTCATCCGATAGGTCAGCAAATGAAGGCTCTTGGGTCGAATCTACCAGTTGTTGGTTATCCATCTCCTGAGCGTCACAACTACAAAGAAGCTACGAACAAGGATTGAAAGTAGAATGTTATCTTGCCTAGATGTTGTTTCTTTTATAAAGAAAGTTTTCATCTTAATTTTGATAGATGTCATCGATGAAAAGCCTCCACTGCCTTTGCTACATTTGTAAGATTCTTTATTGGCTCCCATGTGCATTCACTAATATTATATCTGCACCAATGGATAAGATATTCTAATTTATTTTGGCGTCGCCTTGAATCTAAGACTTCTTCTACTTCAAACTCTTTATTATTGTCCACTTCTATAGGAGGAGGTGGAGCTTGTCGTCTTCTTGGTATGTCCACTATCTTGTATGGTTCAAGAAGAGACACGTGGAATACTAGATGGATTTTTATTGACTCCGGTAGATGTAAACGATATAGAATTGGATTGATTTGTGCAGAAATAAAAAATGGTCGAAGCCTTCGATAGTCCAACTTGTCACAAGGACGAGTGGTCTTGATATTGTGATGAAGTAGCCATACCTTATCACCCAAGTGGAATGGTAGTTGTTCCTTTCGATAAACATCCGCATTGATCTTTTGTTGTTCTTGAGCCTCTTTTAACTGCACCTTTATCGTTGTATGTAGCTCTAATAAATGAATCGCCAAATCTTTTGCAGTAAGATTATCAACTTTTGAAAAGTCAAAAGTATCAAGTTGTAGATGATAACCTTAATTAATAAAGAAAGGTGTTTGTTTTGTAGAAGAATGTACCATGTTATTGTAAGCAAACTTTGCCAATGGTAAAAGAGTTGTCCAATCATCTTGTTAGTAGTTAATGATACATCTTAAATATTACTCCAAAACTTGATTAACACGCTCCATTTATCCATCAGTTTGAGGATGGAATGCCAAAGATAGTTTTATATCCACTTTTAGAATCTTGAAAAGAGTCCGCCAAAAACTTGATATAAATTGAAATCTCCTATCTGATATAATATCCTTGGGTAATCCATGATAGCGATAGATATTGTCTAGAAAGAGCTTAGCTGTTTCTTCACCTGTGATAGATTTTGTACATGGTACAAAATGTGCCATCTTGGTAAAATGATCTACTATCATGAATATAGAGTCATAAGAACCTGAGATTGGAAGATTCATGATGAAGTCCATAAAAACAGAAGACCATGGTTGTTTTGAAATGGGTAATGGCTGAAGAAGTCCAAAAGGTCGATTATGAGGAGTTTTTGATCTTGAGCAAATATCACATGATTGTACAAAATCTTTGACTGCCTTCTACATTTGAGGCCACCAAAAATCCCTAGATATCAGCTCCAAAGTCTTATTATATCTAAAATATCCTGCTGCTGAGAAGTCGTGAAGAGCTTAAAGAATATGTAAACGAGCTTCTCTTTCTGGAACATATAGGCATCCTTCAAAATAGAGTAGGTTGTTCTTGAATTCAAATTTAGAAGGATCATGAGATTTAAAAGAATTATTCTTGATATCATGAACAAGAAGGTCTGAAGACATACTTAACTGGACTTGTTTAAGAAAAGTTAAATCAACAGTCAATGTTGATTTTATTGCTCAAAGATGAAATTGCTCCAGCTTCAAGAGAACCATTTTTTGTTGCTCAAAAGCTGCATCTCCTTCTTTTGATGCAAGATAAGAACATCTAGATAAGGCATCGAACAAACCTTGTTGTTTTCCTGGCCAATAAGTGATGAAGAACTCGAATCTTGATAAAGACATGCTCCAATGAGCTTGACAATGATTTAATACATATATTGACATAAAATACTCGAGGTTTTTGTGATCCATATATAAGGTGACTGGACTGGAAGCGTCTTCTAGATAATAACGCCATTCTTGAAAAGAATCCACAATTGCAAGAAGTTCTTTGTCATGGATCTCATAATTGATATCTGTTGCTGAGAATTTTCTTGAATGAAAGGCTACTGGATGAAGTTTTTCATCTGTTCCCATTTGTGATAAAATCGCACCCACAGCAAAGTTTGATGCATTTGTTACCATAAAGAATGCTTTGGAAAAATCAACACGATACAAGATTGGTGCAAAAATAAACATTGTCTTCAAAGATTCAAAAGCAACTTCCGCTTCTTGATTCCATTAGAGTTTGTCTTTACAAGTCAAACATATAAGTGGAGCTGCAACTCGAGAGAAGTCCTTGATGAAGATCCGATAGTAGTTTACAAATTCCAAAAAGCATTGGACATCTCTTACCGTTTTGGAGATCTTCCAATCTATAATAGTTTGAACTTTCTTAGGATCCATCATAAGTCCATTATTTGAAATGATGTAACCTAAGAAATCGACTTGAGTAGTATGGAATATACACTTTTCTATCTTGGCATAGAGTCTTGCACCTCTTAAATTTTGTAACACACGATGAACATGAAGTTCATATTCTTCTAGATTCTTAGAATAGATCAAGATGTCATCTAGATAATAGATCACAAAATCGTCAAAAAACTCTCAAAAAATATCATTCATTAAATGTTGAAAAGCTGCTCGTGTATTTGTAAGTCCATACTTACTTCGAAATGAAGTCTTCCATTCATCTCCTTCTTTGATGCGTACTAGATTGTATGCTCCTCGGAGATCTATTTTTGTATAGATCTTAGCTTGATTTAGCTGATCAAGAAGTCCAGATATTAAAGATAGTGGATACCTGTTCTTGATGATAATCTTGTTGAGTCTTCGATAATCAACACACATCCATAATGATCCAACTTTTTTCTTCACAAATAGAAATGGAGCTCCTATTAAAGATTTAGAATGGCGTATAAAATTCTTAGCTACATTTTCTTCAATATACTCCTTGAGTTCAGTCAACTCATTTTGTGATAAATTGTAGATTGGTCCGAATGGCGATTGTGCTCCTTCTTAAAGGTCAATTGAGCAATCATAGGGACGATGTTTCAAGAGTGTATCCACATTCTTTTTTTTGAATACATCTTGAAATTCTTGATATTGGCTTGGAATGTCACTTGAAGTCTTTCCACGAGTAGAAACAGGTGTGGCATAAATAATATATGGTGATTCTTTCATAGCAGCATGCAAGAAAGCTTTTGCACCTATAAATGCGGGTTTAATTGAACTAGACTTATGACATTCTATTTGATTAACTATACTGTTAGTTATACTTTTAGAGAAAGTAAGTGTTTGGAAAATCTAATCTATTTGAGGGTTGTATTTTTCTACCCACAATAAACCTAAAATGACTAAATTAGATGGAGATCTAATGATATTAAATACTACAAAGCTATTATATTTATTGATTATTACTTCTATAGGAAGGATTTTATGAGTAATATCTCCAGAAGATAATGGACAACCATCTATGTACATGAACAAGTTTAGTTTTCTTTACTAAAGATATGTTATGTCTTTTAGTAAATTCTTCATCTAAGAAACATGCCGAGGCTCCTGAATCTAATAAGGCAAAGGCTTTGTAATATTTAGATCCTAAAATAACATTTAATATAAAATCAGGAGAGGGCTTTGAGGAGAGAATAGGACCTTTACTAGATGTTGTGCAAGGTTTGAGCCGCACGGTTCATATTGTAGCTAGACAAATTCGTTTTCTAACATATTGTCTTCTTTCACAGCCATACTCTTCATTTTGTGATTGCGTCATTTCTGTGGACAATGTTGAGCAGTGTGCTTTGGTTCTCCACAATATAAGCATAATCCTTTTTAACGACGATTAGTCTTTTCTTGTTCAATAAGAGGTTTGAAACATACTACATCAATCTGCATATATTCTACTTCCAAATATATGTGTTGAAGAGAAGTTGGTGTTGCCATTGAATTATAGTAACGTTGAGGTCTACTTGTATGGTTCTCAGATCGAAATTCAAAAAGGCGATTGTCGCACTTCACAGCAAAGTCAATTGCTTGACTCAATGTTTGAGGATCAAATAAGTTGAGCATTAATTTTTTTACCTCATATTGTAATCCATAGAGAAATTGGCTAATAAATGCAGCATCATCCCATTTGATATTAGTTGTAAGTTGTCAAAATTATGAAGCGTAGAACGTTACTGATCGATTGCCTTGTTATAAAATACGGATCTTATTAGTTGCAATACAAATTGCATCATGTCCTCTATACATGGATCAAAACTCCACCAAAAAAGTCTCTAGATTATCTAATATTGGATCTCGTCATTCAAGAAAAGATGAAAATCATGATAGTGCTGAACCTGAAAGAAGCGTACCAATGAATCTAACTTGCGATCTTGGAGTTGGATAGCTTTGGGGTTGAAATTCAATCACAAGTTGCACTTGATTAATAAATCCTCGAAACTTAGATCTGGTGCCATCAAACTTCTCGGATAGGGTAATTCTTGGTTCTCTAATACTGGAAGGGCATTCCACCATAGGAGAAAGGACAGGGTTTGGTGTAGATGTTGAAGTAGCTTCAACCATTCCTATATCTTCACTTCCTGCCAATCTTGTTGCTCTTTGTGGTGGTAAATTGAATTGATGCATCGCAAGCATTAACTCCCTCAATTACTCTTGCATTTCTGCCATTGCACTCTTTATTTCAACAAATTTTTCCATGATAACACTCAGAAAAGAGAAGATGTCTAATAACGCTCAAGACAAATAGAAGACAGGACTTGAGAATAAAGAAAATACTAAGGACAATATCAGTTTAGAAGATGGTAATCCGTAACTTCTAATATGCTTATATCTTATCAAAAAAAAGGGGTAATCCACTCTTAATCAAGATTAGACAAAGCTCTGATATTGTAGGTGTACTCTTGTCAATCTAACAAGGACTAGAACTCGATGAAAAAGTAATTCAGAGAAGTAAGCCTTCATTCAAAGAAATGTAATAAAATATAAATAAACAAGTATATATATTGAAAGAGAAACTGGAATGGCTATTACCAAAAGACAAGAAAACTAAAGATCCTTGAAATTAGACTGGAAGCAAGAAAGGAGTTGACAACAGTGAAGAAGGCTTCACTCTTGTCTCTATATATACTATTTAATTAGGGGCTACGTGGCGATGTTCTATAGAACCTTCAATATGTGTTGACTTTGTAGGACACATGTCTTGACTTACAAGGCAAGTTTTTTTATATGTGGGCCATATAGTTAGCTTGATCTTCAAGCTGACAACATGTGTGGCACGTGGCCAACTTGTTGACCACTTTTTTAATCCAAAAATTTAATTAAAGACACCTATGAAGTCAAAGCAGCGTCTATGAAGCTTTTAGGAAGCTTCCATATTAAATACTATAGAATTAATTTATTTTTACCTACTTTTATTTACCTCTACATATTTGTATATGTAATTACTAGCTTACATGAGTATGTCCATGACAATATAAATGTAAGATTGAAACATTTTTCACTCTTGTCTATGTCTTTTTAATCTTTAGTCTTAATTCAAGATTTTTTAGTCTTTCTTATCTTTGGCAATAGTCATTCTAGTTTTAATACTATATTAATTTTGAGTGAATATCTATTCTTTTTTAAAAAATAGAATATTAAGTTTTTTGTTCTTAAAGATTTATGTCCTTGATATTTTTTTTATTAGATTTAAAAGCCTTAGCTTGTTTTAAAGACAAAGATTTTGTTGAAAAAATAAAAAATATATTTAATCAAAAAAAACTAAATCCATGCATGTAAAAGTCATAGATGATCATTTATTATTTTTTAGAGATGTTATCTATAAATTATTATTTTTAAATATAGCATTTAATAGACATAATGACTTATTATTATTTAGTATTATAAAAATCTCTTTTCAAATTAATTATTTTAGATTTATCATGGCTAAAAAAATATAATCTTTAAATAAATTAGATATTTTATAATCTTAATTTTTTTAATATCATAACTCAAACTTCTATAGAATGTCATAAATCCAATACAATCAAACTCTTATTGATAGGTGTAATAACTTTTATGCATGTTGTAAAACAAAGGTCTCATTTTGTTATTTATACCACCTCCATTATTGATGGTGGAAAAACTTTAAATAACATTCCAAGTCAATATTAAGATTATCAAGATATTTTTGAGAGAAAGAATGCAAATATTCTTCTATAGCATTTTTCCTATGATTTTTTTATTGATCTTCAAGAAAGAGTTCAATTTCCATTTTGATTAATTTATAGCTTATCACAAAAGAAATTGGCTATACTCAAAGAGAATATTGACAAGAATTTGATTTAAAAAGTTCACTCCATTCAAGATTTATTAAGCTCATAATTTATTTACAAAGAAAAATAAAAAAAAATATTTATAAATATGTATGGATTTAATCAAAACTCAACAAAATCACTATCAATAATTATTGTCATCTATCTTTAATATTGAGATTTTTTAATCAATTGAATCAAACAAAGATCTATAAAGAGTATATAACTTAGTAAGTAATAAAAAATAAATTGAATAAAATATTATATTTTAAACCAAATAGAGATGTTTTAAATAAAATGTCAAGCTTTTTGGATTTATAAATGCACCAACTATTTTATAATATCTTATGAAAAAAATATTTTAAAAAATTTTAGATGATTTTGTCATTTATTATTTGAACAATATTTTAATCTATTCTAAGAATACAAAAGAGCATAAACTTCACGTTTTTTATATATTATAAAAATTTAGAAATATATGATTATATAATAGAATGCAGATGTGTGTATTTTATACAACTTAAGTTAACTTCCTAGGATACATCATTTTAAATGATGGCCTTATAATGGATTCTAATAAAATTTAAATTATTATAGATTAGAAGATTTTAAAAAAATTAAAAAATATATAATATTTTTTTGATTATGAAAATTACTATCAACTTTTTATCGAGAACTTTACTTAAATTGCAACTCTACTTACATGTTTAACTTATAAAGACAAAATTTTATGGAATAAAGAAGAAAATGCATAATTTGAAGCTATAAAGATAATTTTTATTTTTGTACCAATCTTCCATTAGATAAATTTTTTTTTAAAGTATTTTTTGTAGAAACATACACATTAAAATTTTCTTTTAATGTGATATTGTGTCAAGAACATGAATTGGAAGAAGATTCATAAATTTGGAAAATTTGTGTTAAAAAAAAAGTAAAAAAATAGCAATAAAGTAGTATGTATATTAAAATAAAATTGGAATGCCTATTGCCAAAAGACAAAGAAACTAGAGACTCTTAAATCTAGACTAAAAGCAAGTAAAGAATTGACATGAGTGAAGAGGGCTTCATTCTTGTCTCTATATATACTATCTAATTAGGAGCTACGTGGCAATGTTTTATAGGACCTCTATTATGTGCTGACTTTGTAAGAAACATGCCTTGGTGTACAAGGTAAGTTTTCTATGTGTGGACCATATAATTAGCTTGTTTTTCAAGCTACCAATATGTGTGGCACATGGACAACTTGTTGACCACATTTTTAACCTAAAAAGTCAATTAAAGACACCTATAAAGTGAAAGCAGCATCTATGAAGCTTCCAAAAAGCTTCTATAGAAGATATTATGGAATTAACCTATTTTATCTATTTTTATCTAAATCATATAGGTAATTATTGATTTACATGTGTATGTCCATGACATTACCCCCTTTTCTAGTCACTAGTCCTATGAGAAGTAGTCTTCATATATTGAGGAAATCCAAGATGTGGCAAATTATATTTGCCACATATTCTGATCTTTGTTCTCTTCAAAGATAGTTGATAGGCCCTCTTATCCATTGATAGTGTCCCCATATAGAGGCAAAAATACCACCTTATTATTTGGTCGTTGTTGAGGCCTTCGTAACTTTCTTCAAATAAAATATTTAAAATACCTTCAAGAGTTGTTTCTATCTCTAATAAAATCACCAAACATTGAGAGTCTCTTCCAAGGTCTTAATATCAAACATGTTATATCTCGCTATCTATTCAAGGAAGGACATGTTGTTCTTGAGGATCTTCATCTCAATTAATTGTTTTAAAGGTTGTGACAATTGCAATGTCTCATTTGATAAGTTTGCAAATAAAAGCTCTTGATTTGAATTTGCTAGTTGTTAGTTTTCCAACTCTTTTATATTACAAATACACAAAAGCTACAAAAAAAGTTAGAAGATAGAATACAATCTTCTCTGGACCTTGTTTTTTTATTACAAAAGACTTATTATTCTTCATCTAGATTTGAATGTATGTCATCAATAAAAAACCTCCACTACCTTTATTGTATTTGTAAGATTCTTTACTAGCTCCTATATATATTTATTAATATCATATCTATGCCAATGGACAAGATATTCTAATTTATTTCAACGCCACCTTATGTTTAGAACTTCTTCTATTTCAAACTCTTCATTATTGTCCACTTCTATAGGAGGAGGTGGAGCTTATCTTCTTCTTGGTATGTTCATAGTCTTGTATGGTTCAAGAAAAAATACATAGAAGAGAAGATAAATCTTCATTGCCTTCGGTAGATATAATCAATAAGCAACTGGATTAATTTGTCCACAAATAGGAAAAGATCTAAGCTTGCAATACTCCAACTTATCACAAGGATGAGTAGTCTTGATATTATGAAGAAGCAATCATACCTTATCACCTACATTGAATTATGGTTGTTCCTTTTGGTAAGCATCTACGTTGATCTTTTATCGTTCTTGAGATTTCTTTTTAAGATCATCTACCTTTAAAATCTTAAAAAGAATTTTTCAAAAACTTGATACAAATTGAGTTCTCCTATTCAATATAATATCTTTTGACAATCTATTATATCGATAGATATTGTCAAAGAAAAGCTTGGCAATTTTTTCATATGTGATAGATTTTGTGCATGGTACAAAATATGCCATTTTAGTAAAACAATCTACTATCACAAATATAGAATCACATAATCTTGAGATTGGAAGATCCATAATAAAATCCATAGAAATAGAAGACTATGGTTGTTATAGAATAGGTCATAGTTGAAGAATTCCATAAGATCAATGACAAGGAGTTTTTGATCTTGAATAAATGTCACACAATTGAACAAAGTCTTTTATAGGTTTTTACATTTGCGACCACCAAAAATCTCTAGATATTAATTTGAGAGTCTTATTGTATCTAAAATGTCATGCTATTGGAAAGTCATGACATGCTTAAAGAACATATAAACATGTTTTTTCTTCTGGCACATATAGGCGTCCTTCAAAATAAAGTAGGTTGTTTTTGAATTCAAACTTAGAAGTATTACAAAACTTAGAAGAAGTATTTTTGATATCATGAACAAGAAGATCAGAAGACATACTTAACTAAATTTTTTTTAAAAAAGTTGAATGAATAGACAATGTTGATTTCACTACTCAAAGATGAAATTATTTTGATTTCAATAAAATTTTCCATTATTGATAAAAAGCTGCATTTCTTTCATTAGATGCAAGATAAGAATATCTAAAAAGGACATGAGACAAATCTTCTTATTTTCTTAACTGATAAGTAATATTGAATTCAAATCTTAATGAAGACATGCTCCAACAAGCTTGGCGATGATTCAAAATACTAGCTGATATGAAATATTTAAGATTCTTATGATCTGTATACAAAATGATTGGACTGGAAGTGCCTTCTAGATAATGATGCCATTCTTAGAAAGAATCCTTTAATTGTAAGAAGTTCTTTATTATGAATTTCATAGTTAATTTTGGTTGCTAAAAAATTCTTAAAATGAAAAGCTACTAGGTGAAGTTTAACATCTATTCCCATTTGTGATAATATGGCACCTAAAGAAAAGTCTAATGCTTCTATTTCCATAAAGAATTTCTTAAAAAAGTCAACGTGACACAAAATTGGTGCAAAAATAAAGTTTGTATTTAAAGCTTCAAATGTTACTTTTGCTTCTTGATTCTGTTAAAATTTGTCTTTATAAGTCAAATGTGTAAGTAGAGCTATAATTTGAGAGAAGTCCTTAATGAAGATCCGATAATAATTGGCAAATTCTAAAAAATATTAGACATCTTGGACCATTTTTGAGATCTTCCAATCCATAATAATTTAAAGTTTCTTAGGATCCATCATAAATCTATCATTTGAAATGATGTAATCTAAATAGTCAACTTGAGTAGTATAGAATATATACTTTTTTATCTTAGCATAGAGTCCTCCATCTCTTAATTTTTATAACATATGACAAATATGAAGTTCATGTTCTTCTGTATTCTTAGAATAGATTAGAATATTGTTTAGATAATATACAATAAAATCATCCAAAAACTCTCAAAAAACATCATTTATAAGATGTTGAAAAGTTGTTGGTGCATTTGTAAGTCCAAAAGGCATGACATTATATTCAAAATGTCTGTACCTGGTTTGAAATGCAATCTTCTATTCATCTCCTTCTTTGATCCATACCAAATTGTATGTTCTTTATAGATCTATTTTTGTATAGATCACGTTGATTTTTTTAAGAAATTCTTTATAAAAATAGAAGCATATAAGAAATATAGAATTGAAGGTCATATTGGAGATTTGGAATGGCATATGAAGTTCTTGGCTAGATTCTCTTTAATATAATCCTTGAGTTCTACTAACTCATTTTGTGATAAATTGTAGATTGGTCCAAATGGTGGTTGTGCTCCTTCTTGAAGGTCAATTGAGCAGTCATAGGAACAATGTTCTAAAAGAGTATCCACATTCTTTTTTTCAAATACATCTTGAAAATCTTGATATTGACTTAGAATACCACTTGAAGTCTTTGCACCATTAGTAATGGGTGTGGCATAAATGACACAAGGTAGTCCTTCTTTTGCAGCATGTAAGAAAATTCTTACACCTACAAACATAGATTTAATTATACTGGACTTGTAATTTTCTACTTGATTAACTACAATCTTAGTTATACTTTTAGAAAAGTCCAGAATATAAGAAATCCAATCTATTTGAGGGTTATATTTTTTTAACTATGATAAATCTAAAATAATTGAATTAGAAGAAGATCTAATAATATTAAATATCACAAAGCTATTATGACCATTAATTATTATTTTTATAAGAAAGGTTTTGTAAGTAATATCTCTAGAAGATAATGGACGACCATTTATGACTTCTATGTTAATAGGTTTAGTTTTCCTTACTAAAGATATGTTAAGACTTTTAGCAAATTCTTCATCTAAAAAACACGTTGCAGCTTTTTAATCTAATAAGGCAAAGGCTTTGTAATGTATAGGTTCTAAAATAATATTTAATGTAAAACAAGGAGAGGATTTTGAGAAGAGAATAAGACCTTCATTAAGTATTATATAAGGTTCTAATTGCACGGTCCCTATTATAGCTGGACAAACTTATTTTTTAATATATTGTCTACTTTGGTATTTATACTCCTTATTTTATAATTGTGTTGCTTCTTTGAACAATGTTGAGTACTATGCTTAGCTTCTCCACAATATAAGTATAATCCTTCTTGATGGCAACAAGTCTTTTCTTGCTCAATAAGAGGTTTGAAACATACTATATCAATTTGCATATCCTCTACTTTTGAATGTATGTATTGAAGAGGTATTGGTATTGCCATTGAATTATAATAACGTTGAAGCCCACTTGTCCAAATTTCAAATTGAAATTCAAAAAGTCAATTTTTCCACTTCACAACAAAGTCAATTACTTGATTCAATGTTTGACGATCAAATAAATTGAACATCAATTTCATTACTTTATATTGTAATCCATAGAAAAATTGGCTAATAAATGCAGCATTATCCTACTTGATATCGATTGTAAGTTGTCAAAATTATAAAGCATATAATATTAGAAATTGATAATTTTATTGTAAAATATAGATCTTGTTGGTTGGAATACAAATTGCATCATATTCTTCATACATAGATCAAAACTTTGCTAAAAAAACCTCCAAATTATCTAATATTGGATCTTGTTGTTCAAGAAAAGGTGAAAACTATGATAATGCTGAACTTGAAAGAAGTGTACTAATGAATCTAACTTATGATCTTAGAATTAGATAGCTTTGGAATTGAAGTTCAATCACAAGTTGTACCTAATTGATAAATCCTTGAAACTTGGATCTTATGCCATCAAACTTCTCAGCCAAGGTAATTCTTAGTTTTCTAATATTAAAAGGATGTTTTATTATAGGAGAAGAAACATGATTGAGTGCAGATATTGAAGCAGCTCCAATCATATCTATTTCATCACTTCCTGCCATTTTTATTGCTCCTTGTGGTGGTAAATTGAATTAATGCATTGCAAGCATTAACTCCTTCAATTGCTCTTGTATTTGTGTCATTATACTCTTCATTTCAACAAGCTTTGTCATAATAATACTTAGAAAATAAATGTCTAATATTGCTCAAGACAAGTAAAAGAAGGGACTTGAGAATAAAGAAAATACTAAGAATAATATTAATTTAGAAGAAGATAATCTGTAACTTCTAATATACTTTTGTCTTATAAAAATAATGATAATCTATTCTTAATCAAGAAAAGACAACTCTAATATTATAAGTATACTCTTGTCAATCTATCAAAGATATGAACTCGAAGAAGATGCATATATCTAAAAAAATTGTGTTAAAAAAAAAGTGACAAAATAGCAATAAAGTAGTATGTATATTAAAATGAAATTGGAATGGCTATTGCCAAAAGACAAAGAAACTAGAGACTCTTAAATCTAGACTAAAAGCAAGTAAAGAATTGACATGAGTGAAGAGGGCTTCATTCTTGTCTCTATATATACTATCTAATTAGGAGCTACGTGACAATGTTTTATAAGACCTCTATTATGTGCTGACTTTGCGAGACACATGCCTTAGCTTACAAGGTAAGTTTTCTATGTGTGGACCATATAATTAGCTTGTTTTTCAAGCTACCAATATGTGTGGCACATGGCCAACTTGTTGACCACATTTTTAACCTAAAAAGTCAATTAAAGACACCTATAAAGTGAAAGCAGCATCTATGAAGCTTCCAAAAAGCTTCTATAGAAGATATTATGGAATTAACCTATTTTATCTATTTTTATCTAAATCATATAAGTAATTATTGATTTACATGTGTATGTCTGTGACATATTGTTGCAAATGAAAAAAGATAATAAATATTGTTTAATAGCTTTTTATTTTAAAAAAAATTTAGCAATTGAGATTGATTACCAAATCCACAACAAAGAGCTTTTTACTATTTCAGATTCATTTCAAAAATAACACGATTATCTAAAAGAGCTTTAAGTATAATTATTATAAATACAAATTATAAGAACCTTAAGTATTTCATCTCAATACATGTATTAAATTGTTGCCAAGCTTGTTGAAACATGTCTTTGTCAAGATTTGAATTTAATATCACTTATCAATTATAGAAATAATAAGATTTGTTAGATACTTTCTTTAAAAGTCTTTATTTTCTACCAAAAGAAGAAAATATAATTTTTAATAAAAACAAAAGAATTATTTTGAAGCCAAAGCAATTTCATCTTTAAGCTATAAAATCAACATTAATTGTTGATTCAACTTTTTTTTAAGTAATTTTAATCAAATATGTCTTTAGATCTTCTTGTTAATAATACTAAATATAATCTATTTAATACTTAAGATACTTCAAAGTTCAAGTTCAAAACCAATGTATTTTATTTCAAGAGATGCTTATAGATTTCAAAAAATGAAATATAATTATGTGTTTTGTAAGCTTCTCACAAATTTTTTGCTACAAAATATTTTTGATACAATAAGACTTTGAATTTAATTAGAAGAGATTTTTGGTGGCTTCAAATGTGAAAGTCAATTAAAGACTTTATACAATTATATAATGTTTGTTCAAGACCAATAATTCTTTTTCATCATTCTTATAGACTTTTTCAACTACTATTAATATGAAAACTACCAGAGTATCATATTTCTATGGATTTTATTATGGAACTTTTAATTTAAAATTCTTATGATTCTATATTTGTGATAGTAGATTATTTCATCAAGATAGCATATTTAGTATCATGTACAAAAACTATCATATGTGAAAAAATAGAAAAAAAATTTCTTAAAAATATTATTATTATTATTATTATATATTTCTAAGAAATATCATATTAAAATTTATATTGATTTTTTAAAAAATCTTTTTGAACATATTGAATATGGAAATAAAATTATCTTTGGAATTTTATTCTCAAATTAATTGATGAATAAAAGATGTAAATTAATTTTTTGAGTAATATTTAAGATATACTATCAACTACTATTAAGATGATTAAAAAAGATTTTTTCATTGAAAAATTTTACATAAAATAACATAATATATTTTTTTAAATAATTTTTTACTAATTATAATTATTATTTAGGACTTCATACTTTCAACATTTCAAAATTTAAAAATTATGCATCAAAATATTTGATAAATTATTTATGAAATTTACATACAAAACTGAAGGTATAATTAAAAGAATCTCAAGAATGACAAAAAATCAACGCAAATGCCTATTGCAAGGAATAACTTCAATTCTATGTGGGCAACAAGGCATGGTTATTTTTTTGAAATTTCAAAACTAATTGCCCTTGAGACAAATTAGATTATTGTAGACTTTGATCATTTTTTATTTGTAAATAAATCAATTTAATTTCTTATTAAATATACCTACTAGAATTTATAAAAATCCATCTTGTATTCCATATATCTCTATATATCACTCTATACATATAGTGTTCTAAATGTTTTGTTTGAAGGAAGTTATGAAGGCCTCAATAATAATTAAATATCAAGGTAATCTTCTTGGTCTAATATAAGACACTATTGATGACTGAAAAGACCTATCAATTATCTTTGAAAGTAATACAGATCAAAATATGTTACAAATATAATTTGTCACATTGTAGGCTTCTTTAATATGTGATTATTATTAATTTTATAACTTATTCTTAAATATTAATAATAAAAAATTTATATGATTATCTAAATAAAAAATATTAAGTAAAAAGAAAATATAACTTGATTTAATAATATAAGTTTATAAGTACAAATTTTAGTTTATATATATTTGTAGTTATCATAGATATATATATTTACTTCAATAATTACTTATATGATTAGGTAGTAGTAGATAAATATAAATTAATTTCATAAAGTCTTTTAGTGAAGCTTCTTAGAAGCTTTATTGATGCGGTTTTGACTTTAGATGTATTTGTAGGTCAGAAACTTGGTCAACAAGTTAATCACATGTTGGTAGCTTGTGGAACAAGTTAATTTTACATAATAACTTATAGAATAAGCTGACCATGTGATACATATATAGATAACTTGCCTTGCAAGTTAAGACATGTGGCTAATAAAGTCAACATGTTTTAGAGGTCCTATAAGACATCGCCATGTAGCTCCTAATTAAGGATATATATGGAAGCAAGAGTGAAGCCTTCTTCACTCTTCTCAATGCCATTCTAATCCTTAGTCTTGTTTTTGGCAATAGCCATTCTAGTTAATATTATATTGCCTTTTGAGTGACTTTTTAGTTGTCTTTAGAGACACAAAAATGTATTGAGGATTCTCTTTCTTTGATATTCATATCCATGACAGTTTGACAAAAGTGCTAACATATTGTTTTTGTCTTGTCTTAGAAGTAAGTGAATTATTCCACTTCTATTGTTGTATTCTGAAGGTTGAAGACTATCGACCTTTTAAACAAAAAAAACTTGTTTTCTAATACTGATTTTTCCTTAAAGAGAATGGATTATCTTTTTTTGTAGAAATTTTTATTAGAGGTTGCAGATTACCCTCTTTTAATTTAACTTTTTGGATTTGTTTGAGTTGCCTATGAAAGGAAAGATTATGGATACTATACCTAGCAGAAGTGAGAATAGATTTGTAAGTATTGCAGATCTTCATGAGCTTATCAATACTCTTTGAGTAAAAAATTCATGTATTTCTAATGTAAATCATAGAGGTACTATGCTTACACCTATGGAAGAAGTTCAAAATTGATGACAAGAAGTTGTGCAATTGAAAGAAGCAAGTAGATCGACCTCACAGCCAAATCCAGAGAGTTTTGCTTCTACAAGTATGATGATGTTGTGATGTAACATGACTAATAGGTGAAAGAGTGTAAAAATTATTTTAATATAGGAGATCTTAATTTAAATTATTAAAAAAAATTATCTTAGAAATATAATTAATAGTCAAAAGGATAGTAAAACTAAAAAGTACCAATATTACCTTTTATAAAATAGTCTTTATTTACTTTATTAGACCATAAATAAGACAAAATAAAATAGATTAAAAAAATAAAGAATATGAACATTTATAAAAAGAAGTTAGGAGTTGATTTTAACAAAAATTAACTCAAAAAGAAAAAATTTGATATCCAAGGAGGGTCGGTTATTAACCTAGGTCGAAATCAGATCCTAAGGTACAAAACTAAGCACCTATGACAACTTCAGAGGTTCTTTGGCAGATCAAAGAATAAGATTTGATAGTAGACTAGATAGGATTTTTAGGAGCATTATTTTTGTGTGATTTGGATTTGTAATGACTTTGTAAGGATTTAATACAGTCAAGTTTGTTTCAAATGACTTGGATTTTTGTGAAATAAAATAGGATTGATGTTTTGAATGATTTTGAGAGTTCTGTAACAAATCTAAATGTGAAATTTTGTAGATTAATGGTTATAGTTGTGTTTAATATGTATTGTGAAGTTAAATTCGATCTAATGGTTGAATTGAGGGTTATTAAGTTTTAAGTGGATCAAGGTCTCAAAAAATAGAATTTTAGATCTAGTGAGGATTTTTAAGATTTCTTACAATCTACTAGTTAGATTGGAATGAAATTTATGTATGAAGATATTAAAATTATTTTCCTATGTATATGAGAATTTTGAAATCAATCAAATGGTGAAAAGAAGAAATATTGGCTCTAAAAAATTGGCTCTAAAAAATTGGCATCAAGGTCAGAAAATGAGGCAAGCTAATATCTAAGCTTGTTTTTGAGGTCATCGTCTATTTAGTGATTCTGATCCTTTTTAATTTTTGTGTGCTCTTTTCCAACTTAATTATTAAAAAGTGTACAAATTTTGAGTTAAGATCAATACTTCATTCATTAGTAATTGAGGTTTAAATCTATTGTAGGAATTACTAGGGTTTGATTTAGGATTAGGATTTGGTTTAGGATTTGGGGTTTGATTAGGATTTGGTTAGGATTTGGTTTAGGATTTAGGATTTGATTAAGGTTTTTATTTAGGATTAGGATTTATAATTTGATTAGGATTTGGTTTAGGATTTAGGATTTTATAAGGATTTATTTAGGATTTGAGTTTTAGTTAGTTTTTGGCCTAAAGTTTGAATGAAGTCCAATAGGATTTTAACTAGGATTAAATTAAGATTGAATCAAGATGTATATGAGATATATTTGTGATTATTATAATATTTCTGTAAGATTTCTTATTATTTCTTTGTAATTCGTTTGAGATTTTTTTAAATTTGATTAAAGCTTGCTTAGCATTATTATGGTCTAATTAGAATTTAATTAATGTTCTATTAGAGTTAGGATTTTATTGTTGCAATTTTCATTCTACCTTCCACAGCTAAGTATCCAAATTATTCTGAAGCAAGACTTCACATATTATGATATATTTGGTGAATCTGATGTAAAACGCTTGAGGTAGAAGGTATTTGGTTTTTTTTGGATTATTTGAATCATGGAGAAGGAAGGCAAGAGAGTTGAAGGAGGAACTATGGATGGTGCATCAATTGAAATTAGAAGTGGTGGAACTAGTAGAAGATAAGGTATGTATTTTGATCCTAATTCTATAAACATGTTTGAGGCTTTTGCCTTATTCATACAACATCAACAAGTTAAAGATTGCAAAGAAGGTATGGCAAACAAAGCATTACAAGAAGTTGTGGATAAGATCAATCAATTTGAAGGAAAATATATTACAAAATATTTAAGGTATTATGTAAAGGAAATAAAATTGAAGCATATTTAAGAAAGAAAGATGGTTCAATTATTTGAATTAGCCTTTGCAAGAGATATAAGAAGTTAGGTAAAGTCTCTTATAGGACATTTTTGGAGGTTCATGGAAGAAATTTTCTCGAGCATTGAAGAATGAATTTTTCTTGGAAGATAGTGACAAGGTTACAAAAAATTCTTTTTTGAATGGATTGAACGGCCAAAGAAGGATCTTCTAGCAAAAGAATTATTAAGGAAGTTTGAAAAGCAATATTTTTCTTTATCAAAGAAGGAAAGGCAATTGTTGGATCGAAGTAAGGTGGAGCTCTTTCTTCAAGCGACTCATAGACAGTTGTAAGAGAAGTTGGAAATCTTGCTTGAAGATATAAAAGAAGATGAAGGATTGAAAAAAAATTGAAAAGAAGTAGAAGAGGCAGTAGGATTTTTGGCAAAAAGAGAAAAGAAAAAAGATAGGATGGATATTCAAAGATCATTACAAGCATCTAAGATAAAAGTATCTACTACCTATCCAACATCTTTGATTCAATCTTCAATGGCTACATCAAAGAAAGAAGAAATGGACATCGATGAAATCATATGTGAGATGAAAAATTTACAAATAAAATTTAAGAAATTTGAAGAGAAGGGTCAATCATCAAGAGTATCAACAAAACAAAGACTAGGGCCAATAGAAGGTGTAGTGCATAGATGCATGTGGTGTGATAGCATAGATCATTCAAAGAGAAAATGTGAAGATTTTATAGAAGTACTATGTAAAGGATTTTTATTTTTTTAAAGATGGTATGATACACTTAAAAGAAAGTAGAAAAAAATTAGAAATAAGTTTTGGTAAAGGAGGAATGAAGGTGTTTGTCAGAGATACTTTTAAAGTTCATACAATCTCAAGCAATGAAGTATCAACATATTGAATGGAAGCAAATCCTAGTAAATATTTAAATATAAATCTTGAGTTTCTAGAAGAATCTAATTCTTTATAGACAAGTGCAATGAGTTATGCTGAAAGAAAAAAAATTATTAGAGATGATTTAAAACTTGTTGGTAATAATATTCAATAAATTACTGGATGGGATGATCTAGTAGATAGATTATCTATGCACGTTCATATTGGAAGGAGTCAACATGAAGTATTAATAGAAGAAAAATAAAAGAGAGATGAAAATAATAAAGGGCCTTCAAAAAGAACTACAAGGAGAGAAAAAGTACAACAACAAAAGAATCCTATATATGAAGAGACAACAAAGAATATTTCCACAAAAGAAAGGAAAATTGGAAAAGAAAAAATAAAGGCTCATACTTATAAATTACAATTAGATATTGAAGCTACTACAGATTTGAAGAAGATATTGGAAGAGCGGATTTTAAGTGAAAAGGTTGAATTCACAATTGATGAAATTCTAGGAATTATAAAGAGTGAGTTTCATGAAGTTATTATTGATACAATAAAGAAAAAATGACAATCTATGGGAGACTCTATGATATCAAATACACAAGAAACAAGATCAATGGAAAGCAATGAAGATGAAAAAGATAAAATATAAAATTTTGGAGATGTCTTGTGAGTAAGATTTGTAGAAAAGAAAGATGTCATTCAAGCTTTTAGCCATTATTCTAGAAGTCATTGGGCAAGGGCTACTATAAAAACTTTGATAAAATTAGAGAATTTAAAAGAACTAGTTGTAGCATTGATTGATCATGGTTCTAAATCAATCTGATGTCAAAAGAATTCTATAATAAGAGAAAATGGCCTATTGATACTGAACATGGGTAGATGATAAGAGCAAAAAATAATTCAAAAGAAGATTTGTATGGAGCATGTCCAAATATCAAGGTGACGATAGGAGATATTATTCATGAACAAAATTTCTTTGTACAAGACATGTCTACATATCCTATTATATTGGAACAACCATATATTACTGATACACAAATAGAGACAAAGGTTATGGATGATGAATTCGCTTGTGCAAAGATAAGAAGTCAAGACAAAAAAAAGGTGGTGCAATTTTTAACAATTTGTGCAAATCATAGAAGAAATCGGGATAGTTTGAGAGAGCATTATTTGCCAAAGATACACAAAGAATTTCAAGATCTTGAAGACTAAAAGGATTTTTATTAGATGCCATTGTAAAGCAGAATTGCGATGGTAAAAAGAATCAAGGCTTCCCACCTAGTAGAAGGGATGAAGATATTATAGGATTATCACGAGATGGATATATCATATTCAAAAATATAAATAATTTTAGAATCATAGATAAAAAATATATCAAAAATATAGAGCACGAGTTAAAAAAATGTGGTGAGATTAATAAAGTTGAATACATATTAAAGGTATTTTAAAAATCTTATTTTTAAGATATTATGGATGATTTACAAATATTATTGAATGAAGATGTTGAAAGACGTGATAAGGCAATAAATGTGTATTCTAAGAAATTTTATGATGGAATAAAAGAACATATGGATAAGTATGAAGTGAATATAAATACAAAATATAAGACTGTTGCAAGAAAGATTAAACCAGTAGCATTGCCACTACCATCGAATTTTGAAGAAAGGATTAAAAAAACTTCTATACAACCAAACTTAAGAGATCTAAGGAAAATAGGTCATAAATTCAATGATGATTTGACATTAGATGGTTTGAAAATTAGATGTAATAAATTCTTAAGAAGAGATGAGGAGAGATGTTTTAAAGAAATGCTTTCATGACATGGTAAGGCATTTTTATTTGAATCATATGAAATAGGGTGCATTGATCCAAGTATTGTAGCTTCTATGGTTATTTTTATAATTCCACATAAAGCATGGAATTTGATGCCAATTCTAGTTTCAAAGGTCCATTTGCCAAAGCTAGTTGAATTACTTAATAGAAAGATTAAGATGGAAATTTTAGAACCATCTATTGCACCATATTTCAATCGATGGTTCATGGTACCTAAGAAAAATGAGCCATTGAGGTTTATTCAAGATATGAAACTGGTAAATAAGATAACTGTTAGAAACATGGCCTCAAGTCCAATTATAGATGAGTTTATATAGGCATTTGTAGGAAGAATAATTTATTCTATGGAAGATCTTTATTGAAGATATGATTAATTTCAATTGACAATGTAAAGCAAAGATTTGATAATTATGAAGACACCATTAGGATTGGTTAGAATGTGTACCTTACCACAAGGGGCTACAAATTTTGTGGCACATATGATGAATGGAATGCATAAGGTGTTAAGAGATTTTATTCCAAGAATAACAATGTCTTTCTTAGATGATGTATCAATTAAGGGATATAAAGAAGAAAGAAAAGATGAGACTTTGGATTCAAAAAGATGTAGGAAGTTTGTGGCAGATCTCATTAAAGATTGTGAAAAGATTTTAAAAAGGTTAAAAGAGATTCATTTAACCTTATTGGGGACAAAATCACTATTTGGAATAAAAGAGGTTTTGGTGGTAGAACACATGTATAAGTCATATAGATGTAAGCCAAGTATAAAAAACATTGATATTATAAAAAAGATGAAAGAATATACAAATACAGTAAAAGTGAGAAGACTTTTAGGAGCATGTATTTTCTATCATATATGGATACCTCACTATACACATATAGTATATCCATTGTATGAATTGTTAAGAAAGAATCAAAAAAATTAATAGAAAGAAGAACAACATATAGCTATGGAAAAATTAAAAGAACTTCTTTCTTCATCTGCAACTTTGAAGAAAGTAAATTATAAAAGTAGAAGGCCAGTGGTATTAACAGTTGATGCAAGTCCAATTGGAATAGGTTGGACAGTTGGACAAGATGATAAATAAGGGAATAGATATGTAGTAAGATTTAGAGCAAAGGTATTGAATGCCAAGTAAAGGGCTTATGTACAAATCAAAAGAGAATTATGGGATGTAGTAATAGCTATGAAAAATGAAAAAGAGTACTTGATTGAGGCATGAGTAGTTATAGAAATAGATTGTCTACCTTTATTAGGCATGATTACAAGTTATTCAACTCTTGATATTATTATGTTAAGGTAGATAGTATATATCAAATCTATGAATTGAGAATTTAAACATATTGCAGGGAAAGAAAATTCAATTGCAGATATGTTATCAAGAGCAAGGTATTATGATGAAGAAGAGATGATTGATTTGAAAGATGATGTGGATAAAATATTTTATATTAATGCATTATCAAAAGAAAAAGATGTATGTTTGAATATATCATTAGAAATATTTTTAAGAGATTTATATGAAAATAAATGGAAAGATGTTAGAGAGTATTTGAACACATTAAAGCGACAAGAAGGTTGAACAAATTAAGAATTTAAAAAAATCCGTAAGAAAGCCTAAGGATATTTTTCATATAATGGATGTTTATGGAAGCATCCAAAAAAAAAAGAAGAGAAGTACCACAAAAGGTGATATGTGGTTTAGAAGCTTAAAAAATGATTATTAAAGAATTTCATGAAAGTTTATGGGTAGGACATGAAGATATTTGAACATTTACTTAATTAAGAAAAAAATATTGGTGAAAGAGAATGTGCAAAGACAAAGCAAATTTTGTATGATCTTGCAAGAAAATTTATCAAATATGATTGAACGACGAGCATTAAGAACAAAGGATATTAAAAGTGTATGTTGATTTCTATTAGAAGAAGTTATTTGTCGCTATGGTTGTATTGAAAAAATCATGGCAGATACGGATGAATTGGATACAAAAGAAGCACAAGAATTCTTTAATAAAATAGGAATTAAACTTTCTTTAATAACATCATATAATCCAAAAAATAATAGTAAAAGTGAGTGTAGGCATTCACCTATTGTTAAGGCATTAGTAAAGGCATGCAATGGCAAAATACATGAATGGCCTAGACTACTACCATTTGAATTATGGACAGATCGTACAACTCATAGTTCAGTAATAGGTTATATGCCTTCTGAATTAATATATGGACAAAAACCAATAATGCCAATAGAAGATGTAGTACCTACATGGGATATATTATCTTGGAAGAATGATCTCAACAGAGAAGAACTTTTAGCATTACAAATTCAACAATTAGAAAGAAGGCCTAATGGTATTGAAGTAGCAATAAAAAAATTGAAAGAAATAAGAGAAATGAATAAAGAAAGATTTGATAAAAAAACATCAGCTACGATCAAAGGCAATTAAAGATGGTGATTGGATATTAATTTATGATAGTAGCTTGGACAGTCAACATATTACTACAAAGAAATTTGCAAAGAGATGGTTTGGACCTTATATTATCAAAAGGACATACAACAATGGAACATACTTATTACAAGAACTTGATGGTACAGAATTGAAGGTACCTATAGTAGGCAAACGAATCAAGTTATTTAAACAAAGAAATGAAGATATTTGTTTTAATGAAGAACAAATTCCAATATAAGATATTGAGATTGAAATAGAAAAGTATATTGAATATCAAGAATCAGACCAAGATGAAAAACATTCTACATCAATATATTGAAGAATCATTGGTGCATGCTTGAAGATACTTACATTTAGGAGAGATGGATGTCATGATGTAATATAACTAATAGCTGAAAGAGTATAGAAATTATTATAATATAAGAGATCTTAATTCAAAGTATTAAAACAAATTATCTTAAAAATATAGTTAATAGTTAAAAGGGTAGTAAAACTAAAAAATACCAATATTACCTTTTACAAAATGGTCTTCTATTTATTTTGTTGGACCATAAATAAGGCAAAATAAAATAGATTAAAAAAATAAAGAATATAAACATTTATAAGAAGAAGTTAGGAGTTATTTTTAATAAAAAAATAACTCAAAAAGACAAAATATGATATCCAAGCAGGGCCGATTATCAACCTAGGTCAAAATCAGACTCTGATATACAAAACTCAGCACCTATAATAACTTCAGAGGTTCTTTGGCAGATCAAAGAATAAGGTTTGATAGTAGACTAGATAAGGTTTTTAGAAGCATTATTTTTGTATGATTTGGATTCGTAATGACTTTGTAAGGGCTTTACAAAGTCAAGTTTGTTTCAGATGTCTTGGATTTTTGTGAAATAAAATAGGATTGACGTTTTGGACAATTTTGAGAGTTTTGTAATAAATCTATATGTGAAATTTTATAGATTAATGGTTATAGTTGTGCTTAATATGTACTATGAAGTTTAACTCGATCTAATAGTTGAATTGAGGGTTATTGAGGTTTAAGTGGGTCAAGATCTCAAAAAGTAGAATTTTAGATCTAGTAAGGATTTTTAAGATTTCTTGCAATCTATTAGTTGAATTGGAGTGAAATTAATATTTGAAGATATTAGACTTATTTTCCTATGTATATGAAAATTTTGAGATCAATCGAATGGTGAAAAAGAGAGATATTGGTTCTAGAAGATTGGCATTAAGGTCGAAAAAAGAGGCCGACCAATATCCAAGCTCGTTTTTGAGGCTATCGTCTATTTGGTAATTTTGATCTTTTTTAATTTTTTTATAATTTTTTTCAATTTAATTATTAAGAAGTATAAAAATTTTGAGTTAATATCAATACTTCGTTCATTAGTAATTACTAGGATTTGATTTAGAATTAGGATTTGATTTAGGATTTAGGATTTGATTAGAATTTGGTTAGGATTTGGTTAGAATTTGATTTAGGATTTAAAATTTGATTAGGATGTAATTTAAAGTTTAGAATTTGATTAGGATTTTGGTTTAGGATTAGGATTTAGGATTTAATTAAGGTTTGATTTAGGATTTAGGATTTGATTAAGATTTTATTTAGGATTTAGGATTTTATTACAATATGTTTAGGATTTAAGATTTGGTTAGTTTTTGGCCTAAAGTTTGAATGAAGTCCAATAGGATTTTAACTAGGATTAAATTAAGATCAAATTAAGATGTATTTGAGATATATTTGTGATCATATAAATATTTCTTTAAGATTTCTTATAATTTCTTTGTAATTCCTTTGAGGTTTCTTTGAATTTGATTAAAGCTTGCTTACCATTATTATGGTCTAATTAGAGTTTAGTTAGTGTTCTATTATAGTTATGATTTTATTGTTGTAATTTCTATTCTACCTTCCACAGCCAAGTGTCCAAAGCATTCTCAAGCAAGACTTCACATATTATGAAAATAGAAACAAGGATTAATATGATTGAGAAGTTTGATGGAATAAGATCAAAATTTTGAGGATTTTTGCAACAAGTCAAGTTCTATCTAAACTTGTAGCCTTTTTAATATCTTGATGGATTTACTCAAGTTGGATTCATAGATGTACTTCTATCAGGAAGTATTCTCTCTTAGTTTGTACCTTTAATTGAAAAAAAATTGCGATTCTTTTATGCTCAAAACAACTTATTGCTCAAGCCATTATATGCGAAAATTGATTATTTGAAAGGTATCAAGAACAAAGACTTAGTTGGAGAAGAATAAGTCAAATAATGGCGGCAGTTTCTAAGTTTTTTGAAACGTATTCTTCAAAGTCAAAACCAATGAGAATTGATACAATACATTTTAAAACTCTCACAGAGTAAGAAAAGACTCAACATCACTAAGAAGATTTATATTTATAGTATAGAGAAGCTAAGCACACTGCTCAACTTTGTCCAAAGAAGTAACGCAATTACAAAATGAAGAGCACAATTACCAAAAAAGATAATCTGTCAAAAAAAAAAAAAAAAATAGCTATAATAGGAACCAAGCTATCGAAATCATGTGCAACATCTAATAAAGGTCCTATTCTCTCTTTAAATCCCTCACTTTTTTTTTACAATAGATGTGTGTTTAGGACCTAAAAATCACAAAGCCCTTACCTTAATAGATTCAAGAGCCTCAGCTTCTTTTATAGATGAAGATTTTGTCAAAAATCAAAAAATATCTTTAATCAAAAAAACTAAATCCGTACATGTAAAAGTCATAGATGGTCGTCTTTTGTCTTTTGAAAATATTACTTATGATACTATTCTTTTAGATATAATAATTAAAGATAAAAGCATAGTAGTATTTACTATAATAAGATTTTCCTCTAATTTGGTTATTTTAGGATTATCATGGCTAAAAAAATATAACCTTCAAATAGATAGGATTTTTTGTAATCTTAACTTTTCTAGTAGTATAATCCAAGATTGAATTAGGGAAGTAGAAGTACAAAAGTCTAGTACTTCCAAACCTTTACTGATATGTGCGAGAGCTTTATGCATGCTGCAAAAGAAGGATCATCTTTTACTATATATGTTATACCTATTTCTAATGGTGAAAAAACATCAAGTATTATTCCTAGCCAATATGAAGAATTCCAAGCCATTTTTAAAAAGAAGAATGCACATATTCTTCTAGAGTATTGACCTTATGTTAATTCAATTGATTGATAAGAAGGTGCTCAACTAGCATTCGGACCAATTTATAGCTTATCATAGAATGAGTTGGTTACATTAAAGAAGTATATTGATGAGAACTTAGTAAAGAACTTCATATGCCATTCTAAATGTCCAATTAAAGCTCCTATCTTATTTGTAAAGAAGAAAGATGGATCTCTACGAATGTGTGTGGATTATCAAAGACTCAATAACATCACCATCAAAAATAGGTATCATTTGCCTTTAATTTTAGGACTTCTTGACCAATTCAATTAAGCAAAGATCTATACCAAAATAGATCTACAAGGAGTATACAACTTACTTTGTATCAAAAAAAGAGATGAATAAAAGACTACTTTTTAAATTAAGAATGGATATTTTGAATATAATGTCATGCCTTTTGGACTCACGAGTGCATTGGTTGCATTTCAATATCTTATAAATGATATTTTTTGTGAGTTTCTCGATGATTTTATCATTTATTATTTAGACGACATTCTAATCTATTCTAAGAATACAAAAGAACATGAACTTCATATTTGTCATAATTTTAGAGAAACTTAGAGATGCAGGATTATATGCCAAGTTGAAAAAGTGTATATTACATACTACTCAAGTTGACTTTTTAGGATACATCATTTCCAACAAAGGCCTTATGATGGATATCAAGAAGATCCAAATTATTATAGATTGGAAGATTCCAAGAACAGTATGAGATGTACAATGTTTTTTATACTTTACTAATTACTATTGAATCTTCATTAAGAACTTTTTTAAGTTGTAGCTCCACTTATATATTTGACTTGTATAGACAAACTTGAGTGTAATAAAGAAATAAAAGCATCATTTGATGCTTTAAAGAAAGAATTTACTTTTGTATCAGTCTTGTATCACGTCAACTTTTTTAAGGTATTTTTTATGGAAACAAACATGTTAGACTTTGTTGTGGGTTGTCAAAAATGGGAATAGATGATAAACTCCACCCAATAGCTTTTTATTTTGGAAAATTTTCAACATCCAAAATTAATTATGAGATCCATAATAAAGAATTCCTTGCAATCATGGATTCATTTCAAGAATGGCATCATTATCTAGAAGGCACTTCAAGTCCAGTTACCGTATATACAGATCATAAGAATTTCGAGTACTTCATGTCAGCATGTGTTTTGAATTATCATAAGTATGTTTACATAAATATATTTACATAAGTATGTTTACGTGTTCTTCAAGCACGTCATGACTTTTTAGTAGCAGGACATTTTGGATACAACAAGACTTTAGAGCTTATATCTAGAAATTCTTGGTGGCCGCAAATGTGGAAGGCAATAAAAGACTTCATACAATCATGTAATACTTTTTCAAGATCCAAAACTTTTTGCCATAGGCCTTATGGACTGCTTCAACCATTACCTATTCCAAAACAACCATGGTCTTCTATTTCTATGGATTTTATCACTGATCTTCTAGTCTCAAATTCACATAATTCCATATTTATAATTGTAGATCACTTCACCAAAATGGCACATTTTATACCATGTACAAAATCTATTTCAGATAAAAAATAGCTAAGCTTTTTATTAACAATATCTATCACTATCATAGATTGCCAAAGGATATTATATTACATAGGAAGACTCAATTTGTATCAAGATTTTGAAAAAATCTTATTTAAGATTTTAAAGGTGGATATAAAGCTTTCTTTGGCTTTTTATCCTCAAAGTAATGGACAAACAGAATGAGTGAATCAAATTTTAGAACAATATTTGAGGTGTACTATCAATAATCATCAAGATGATTGAATAATTCTTTTGCCATTGGCAGAGTTTGCATACAATAATTCAATACATTTTTCTACTCAACAAACACCTTTCTTTGTTAATTATGGTTTTCATCTATAACTTGATACTTTTGACTTTTCAAAAGTTAATAATCTTACAACGAAAGATTTAGCAAATCATTTGTCAAAGCTACATGCAACAATGAAAATACAATTAAAAGAAGCTCAAGGACAGCAAAAGGCCCAAGCGGATGCCTATTGCAAGGAACAACAACAATCCAATATAGGTGACAAGGTGTGATTACTTTGTTGCAATATCAAGCCTACTGGTCCTTGTGATAAGTTGGACTATTGTACACTATGACCTTTTTTTATTTGTAAACAAATCAATCCTATTGCTTATCGATTATATCTATCAGATTCTATGAAGATTCACCTTCTATTTCACATATCGCTTCTTGAGCCGTATAAGACATTGAATATTTTGGGAAGAAAAAAAATACCACCTCCTATAGAAGTAGATATTAATTAAGAATTTGAGGTAGAAGAAGTCTTAGACTCAAGGCAATGCTAAAATAGATTAAAATATCTTATTTATTGGTGCAAAAATGATATTAGTAAATGTACATAGGAGCCATCAAAATAATCTTGAAAATGCAACAAAGAAAGTTGAAGCTTTTCATCAATGAAATCCATCAAAACCAAGATGAAAAATACTAAATCTTTGTTATAAAAGAAACAAGATCAAAGAAAGATAATATTCTACTTTCTATCTTTTTTTGTAGCTTGTATGTATTTGTGATGCTAAGGAGATGAAAAATCAATAACCAGCAAGTTCAAATCAAGAGCTTTTATTTGTGGATTACCAGATGAAACATTGTGATTGTCACAACCTTTAAAAAGATGGAATTGAGATGAAGATCCTCAAAAATGACATGTCCTTCCTTGAATAAATGGCAAGATATAATGTGTTTGGTATCACAACCTTAGAAGAGACTTCCATTGTTTGGTGATTTTATTAGAGGTAGGAACAACTTCTGACGGTGTTCCAAATATTTTATTTGAAGGAAGTTATGAAGGCCTAAACAATGACCAAATAATAAGGTAGTCTTATTGTCCTAATATGGGATGCTATTGATGGTTGAGAGGACCTATCAACTATCTTCAAAGAGAGCAAAGATCGAAGTATGTGGCAAAAATAATTTGGTATATCTTGGACTTCCTCAACATATGAAGACTGCTCTTCATGGAACTCGTCCCTAGAAGGGGAGGTAATATCATGGAAATATACATTTACTTCAATAATTACTTATATGATTATATAGAAGTAGATAAATATAAATTAATTTCATAAATTTTTTTAGTGAAGGTTCTTAAAAGCTTCATAGACGCGATTTTGACTTCAGATGTGTTTATAGGTCAGAAACTTGGCCAACAAGTTAACCACATGTTGGTAGCTTGTAGAACAAGTTAACTCTGCATAATAGTTTATAAAACAAGTTAACTATGTGGTGCATATATACATAACTTGCCTTACAAGTTAAGACATGTGGCTAGTAAAGTCAGCATGTTTAAAAGGTCCTATAGGACATTGTCATGTAGCTCCTAGTTAAGAGTATATATAGAGGTAAGAGTGAAGCCTTCTTCACTCTTCTCAAAGCTATTCTAGTCCTTAGTCTTGTTTCAAGACTTTCTAGTCTTCTTGTTTTTGGTTATAGCCATTCTAGTTAATATTACATTAACTTTTGAGTGACTTTTTAGTTCACTTTAGAGACACAAGAGTGTATTGAGGATTCTCTTTCTTTGAGATTTATATCCCTGACAATAGTTAATTGATAAATTAGAAACTTAGCAAATAAATTGGTTACTTATTGCACATATTGGAAATTTAACTTACAAGTTGAATACATGTGAAAAGACTTACAAAATATTGCATGTAGCTTTTAGTTAGATAATATATATAGAAGAAAAAGTCAAGCCTTCTCTTTTAGATAAATATCTTTTCTTTTCAAGTGATATAAGAGTGCATTGAGGTTTCTATTATTTGAAAGTCATGTCCTTAACATAAATAGAATTGAAAAATTTATAAGATTTAAATATAAAAAAATAGATCAATATAACAAATTTTTATTTTATTTATAAATATAAAAAATAATTAAAATGATATATTTTGATTTATAAGACTTTTTTATTGAAAAAATATAAATAATTCAAAAAAAATCTAAAAAATCTAAAATCATAATTAAATTTAAATATATTTATTTTAAAAAATATATCCAAATTTTAAAATAAAAATTTATCAATGGAAGTTTATAAAAAAAATTATTTACTTAGATTAATCATTTCAAATATTAGTTAGATAAATAACTAATTATTCAATAATATTATAATTTATACTAAAATGACATATTATCACCTTTAATATGTATATATATATATATATATATATATTTATATATATAGACATATTATATTTTCATAAAACTTTGAATATGTATTTAATTTATAATACTTTTTCTTCAATAATTTTGAAAGTTTAAATTAACAATAAGATTTATACAAAATTCAAAATTTCAAAAATAATGTACTTGAAATCTTCCACATTAAAAATAAACTAAATCAATGTATACTAATATTTCAAAATGCTAAAAAACAAATACAAAGAACTTTGGTTCTGTTGAGATCATTAAATGTAGTCGACGATCTCCATAATATTTACTATAGACTACAGTAAATATTATAGCTACAGTATTTAGAGTCTAGTGGAGAAGTATTGTTTATCTTCTCCCCTTTTCTCTTCTTGTATACGAGACACAACCAGATGAATAGAATTTTTATATATGAAGCTCTCTCTCCTTAGAAACCTTCTTGTGTGTATGACTTACTACTACTCTTATGTGTATATTACTTACTATTATTCTTACGTCTTTCTAAATATTCTCAACACATTATCAGTACGATTCTCTTCTATACACTATCACAATTTTTTTTTGCTCTAGTCTTGACTCTTCAAATCTGTTGCTACTTTTGCTCAGTGTCTATCTCATGATCTTGTTGCTCTTCTTGCTGGTCCCTCACATATTAGCTGCTTGCTTAGAGCACTTGTTCTACTCTCTACCATGCTTGTTTAGAATACTTGCTAAGCATACTTGATCCAGCCCAACTTCATCCGGCTTGCTTCTTGTTGCACCCTGCGCCTGCTCTCATATAGTCACCAAATTGCTGCCAAATTACCACATAATTGCCGCCGAGCTACCATCAAACTACCACCAAATCCGTCACTACTGCTGTCGCCCACCTTGACGCCGCTGCTTGCCGTTGCCACCCTACTGCCGTTGTTGCCCGTCGCCACGCCTTGCCACCCTACCACCCGCCGCTGCCTACAGCCATCATCTTACTGTTGTTTTGTTATCTTAATTTACAATCTCTTCTATAAAAATAAATAAATAAATAAATAAAAATAATATTTTTATTTTTCAAGTTCAAGTTTATCATTTTATTTCACTTTATATTTTAAGGCATGTTTTATTCAACTTTTCTACTTGATTTTTTATTTTCTTTATAGATTTATTTATAATGAGTGCTTCAACATCTTCAACTACTTCTACTATGGTTTCAACTATTATCAATGCATCCCAACATTTTCAAGCTCTTTTATTTCCACCATTGACTATGGATGGAAATAATTATCTATTATAGGTAAAAATGGCAAAAGCAAATTTATTTGCAAAACAACTCTCGGATGCTATTATGTTTGAAGAATCTCCTACAATAAGTATTTCTATTCTTCCTGCTATTCGTTGGAAAGCACTTCTTCTCCTTTGTCGTCATCTTGTACCTACATTACAACATCAATACTTGAAAATGGAAGATCTTGCAGAACTTTGGAAGAATCTTAAATCCAGGTTTGATCATCAAAAGACATTTTCTTTCCACGTGCACATTATAATTGGATACATTGGTGCATCTTAGATTTTTCAAATTTAAATGCTTTCAATAGTGAAATGTATAGTATTATCTCACAATTATGATTATGTAGACAAAGCATTTCTGAAGAAGAAATGATTTAGAAAACTCTCTCTACATTTCCTCATGTAACTGTTGTGGTTGCACAACAATATAGGAACATGAAATTTCAGAGTCATTCTGATCTCATGTCCTATCTACTTCTTACAGAGAAGCAAAATGAGCTAATCTTGCACAATGTAGAAGCTCGTCCTTTTCAACTATAGTTCTAGAATCCCATGCACTTAATATTTTAAAATCTAAGAAAAAATTATATAAACATGGAAAACGTGCTTATAAGTATCAAGACAGTCATAGTTATGACTATTTCTATCCATATAGAAAGAATAAACATTCTATTATTAATTATAGTAGGAAAAAAAATGAGAGATGTGTTCTTGCCATAAGTATGGAATGATTGGACATTTTGCACATGTATGCCGTACTTCAAAATATTTTATTAAAATATTCCAAGAAAATAAAAAAAACTACAAGCTAAGGCTCGTGAAGTTTATACCATGGATGCGTCAATGGATTCAATTGGTGTTGATGACTTAGAGGCTTATATGAATGATTAAACCTCTAATGATGAATCAAATGATGCACTCATTGATTCTGGAACAACACATACTATCTTGTGAGATAGATGATTTTTTATTGAAAAAATCTTCAACTTGGCAAACTAAAAATATGATGACCATGGTTGGAGCAAATGTATTTTATTTCCAAGAGGATACAACGATGGTAAAATTACTTGTGGATTCCATCATAAAATGTAAACATTTAATGTTTGCATCATCTGCACCTCGAAGTCTGATGAACTACTGAGATATGTGTATTAATGGTTATGACCTCTCGACCGCCATTTTAAATAAAAAAGAGTTTTTGGTTCTTGCAAAGAACCATGAAGTTGTTGAAAAAGCTTTTGCTACAAAAAATGGTTTATATCAAATTGTGATTTGGCTTCCTATTATATTTAATTTTGCATCATCTATCATAGAGAGTCATATTTTTCTTTGACATGGACAATTGGGACATCCAGGATCCTCATTATTTAAAAAGATCATTTCATATATAATTGGACACAATTTAAAGCCTGCAGATGTAGACTCTATGGAACTATGTCGTGTATGCGTGCAAGGTAAAATGATTATTCGGCCTTCAATTTGGAAACTTTCACAAGAATTACCACTAGTGCTTGAGAGATTGCATAGTGATATTTGTGGTCCTATTAATCCAATATCGGGACCATTTTGTTATTTTTTGGTCCTTGTTCATGCATCAAGTAAACAATCACATGTTTCATTATTATCAACTCGAAATATGGTGTTTGTCAATCTTATATATATACTTATTCATTTTCATGCATATTTTTCTGATTATCCTATAAAAACATTGCGTATGGATAATGAAAAAGAATTTGCATCAAAGTCTTTTGAAGACTATTGTACTACAACAAGAATTGAGTTGACATATTGTGTTTGATATGAACATGCTTAAAATCGACTTGTAGAGTCATTTATAAAGCGTATACAATTCATTACTCAGCTACTCCTCTTTCATGCAAATTTACCTGCATCTATGTGGGATCATGCAATTTTACATGCTACAGCATTAATACGCCTCCGCCCTTCTCCTCTTGAAATTATTTCATGACATGAGTTCATTTTGGATCGTGTTTCAAATGTATCTCACTTACAAGTATTTGGTTGTCGTGCTTGGATTCCACTACCAGAACCTCAATGGCGTACCATTGGAGCTCATCGACAAGAAGGCATACATGTTGATTTTGATTCACCAAGCATTATTTGTATTGTTGATCCATCAACTAGCACATTATTATGTGCACGTTTGTAAAATTGCCGTTTTGAAGAAAATGTATTCTCATCTCTTCAAGGAAGAGTATTCAATCAACAAAGAAATAAAGTACTCATATTTGAAGCACCAAAAACGTTTACAATGAATCTCGATCCTATGACATCTTTGGCAAAAATTGAAGTTGCTAAGATTTTACATCTAAAATAGATCGTAGATGAAACACCTGATAGCTTCAATGATGCATCTAGAATTACAAGAGTTCTTATTAATGAGACTTAGAATGCATCTACTTAAATTACACTGCCATTGTATACAATATCCCAAGTTATAACAACAACAACTAAAAGAACTCGTGGGCCAAATAAGCAACCACTTAAGAAGAAAGCTATAAAATTGACTAATTTTGGAATTATTTCTTAAGAAACTGCCACTCATCTTGTGGGACTACCAATTCATGATGATATATCCATGCATGATGTACCTTCAATTCCTATGAAAAACAATCTTGGAATTGGAAGGAATAAGAACAAGTTGAGTAAAGAATTAATTATTCTGTATTGTGCCACAAATGATATTTAGGATAGACCATCTATTACGATAGATGAATCATTTGCATATATGATTATAGAAGTCCTTTTTTGCAAAGAAGACGATTCTAAACCTCAAACCATCAAGGAGACGATGCGTCGCTTTGATTGGTCAAAATGAAAAACTGCTATTGAAGAGGAGTATGCCTCTTTGCGTAAGAAGAAAGTCTTTGGTCCAATTGTAGATACTCTTATATCTCGCCATGTGGGATATAAGATGGTATTAATAAAGAAGGGAGATGCTCAAGGTCAAATAACCTGCTATAAAGCTCGTCTTATTGCTCAAGAATTTACTCAACGATTTGGCATTAATTATAAATCTACATATTCTCCAGTCATGAATTCAATTATATTTCGATATATTATTGGAATGATAGTTCATACCACCTTTGAGATGCATCTGATGGATGTAAAACTGCATATCTATATGGTTCTTTTGATGAATTTATATCAAAGTTCTACTTGGCTTAGAAACATGAATTCCAAATGGACCCGCTCCAGGACAATATCATGGTATTAAATTATATAAGGCCTTGTATGGTTTAAAACAATCCGGATGCATGTGGTATCAACGACTTTGAGATTATTTAATTATAAATAATTTTATAAGTGATCTAATAATCACTTGTTTGTTTATCACAAAGTCCAATTGGAATAGGTTGGACAGTTGGACAAGATGATAAATAAGGGAATAGATATGTAGTAAGATTTAGAGCAAAGGTATTGAATGCCAAGTAAAGGGCTTATGTACAAATCAAAAGAGAATTATGGGATGTAGTAATAGCTATGAAAAATGAAAAAGAGTACTTGATTGAGGCATGAGTAGTTATAGAAATAGATTGTCTACCTTTATTAGGCATGATTACAAGTTATTCAACTCTTGATATTACTATGTTAAGGTAGATAGTATATATCAAATCTATGAATTGAGAATTTAAACATATTGCAGGGAAAGAAAATTCAATTGCAGATATGTTATCAAGAGCAAGGTATTATGATGAAGAAGAGATGATTGATTTGAAAGATGATGTGGATAAAATATTTTATATTAATGCATTATCAAAAGAAAAAGATGTATGTTTGAATATATCATTAGAAATATTTTTAAGAGATTTATATGAAAATAAATGGAAAGATGTTAGAGAGTATTTGAACACATTAAAGCGACAAGAAGGTTGAACAAATTAAGAATTTAAAAAAATCCGTAAGAAAGCCTAAGGATATTTTTCATATAATGGATGTTTATGGAAGCATCCAAAAAAAAAGAAGAGAAGTACCACAAAAGGTGATATGTGGTTTAGAAGCTTAAAAAATGATTATTAAAGAATTTCATGAAAGTTTATGGGTAGGACATGAAGATATTTGAACATTTACTTAATTAAGAAAAAAATATTGGTGAAAGAGAATGTGCAAAGACAAAGCAAATTTTATATGATCTTGCAAGAAAATTTATCAAATATGGTTGAACGACGAGCATTAAGAACAAAGGATATTAAAAGTGTATGTTGATTTCTATTAGAAGAAGTTATTTGTCGCTATGGTTGTATTGAAAAAAACATGGCAGATACGGATGAATTGGATACAAAAGAAGCACAAGAATTCTTTAATAAAATAGAAATTAAACTTTCTTTAATAACATCATATAATCCAAAAAATAATAGTAAAAGTGAGTGTAGGCATTCACCTATTGTTAAGGCATTAGTAAAGGCATGCAATGGCAAAATACATGAATGGCCTAGACTACTACCATTTGAATTATGGACAGATCGTACAACTCATAGTTCAGTAATAGGTTATATGCCTTCTGAATTAATATATGGACAAAAACCAATAATGCCAATAGAAGATGTAGTACCTACATGGGATATATTATCTTGGAAGAATGATCTCAACAGAGAAGAACTTTTAGCATTACAAATTCAACAATTAGAAAGAAGGCCTAATGGTATTGAAGTAGCAATAAAAAAATTGAAAGAAATAAGAGAAATGAATAAAGAAAGATTTGATAAAAAAACATCAGCTACGATCAAAGGCAATTAAAGATGGTGATTGGATATTAATTTATGATAGTAGCTTGGACAGTCAACATATTACTACAAAGAAATTTGCAAAGAGATGGTTTGGACCTTATATTATCAAAAGGACATACAACAATGGAACATACTTATTACAAGAACTTGATGGTACAGAATTGAAGGTACCTATAGTAGGCAAACGAATCAAGTTATTTAAACAAAGAAATGAAGATATTTGTTTTAATGAAGAACAAATTCCAATATAAGATATTGAGATTGAAATAGAAAAGTATATTGAATATCAAGAATCAGACCAAGATGAAAAACATTCTACATCAA
The DNA here is from genome assembly GCF_059467195.1 of Physcomitrium patens. NCBI lineage: Eukaryota > Viridiplantae > Streptophyta > Bryopsida > Funariales > Funariaceae > Physcomitrium > Physcomitrium patens. Next base: position 7,750,936 of record NC_143433.1, on the reverse strand, counting down.
TATATTGAAGAATCATTGGTGCATGCTTGAAGATACTTACATTTAGGAGAGATGGATGTCATGATGTAATATAACTAATAGCTGAAAGAGTATAGAAATTATTATAATATAAGAGATCTTAATTCAAAGTATTAAAACAAATTATCTTAAAAATATAGTTAATAGTTAAAAGGGTAGTAAAACTAAAAAATACCAATATTACCTTTTACAAAATGGTCTTCTATTTATTTTGTTGGACCATAAATAAGGCAAAATAAAATAGATTAAAAAAATAAAGAATATAAACATTTATAAGAAGAAGTTAGGAGTTATTTTTAATAAAAAAATAACTCAAAAAGACAAAATATGATATCCAAGCAGGGCCGATTATCAACCTAGGTCAAAATCAGACTCTGATATACAAAACTCAGCACCTATAATAACTTCAGAGGTTCTTTGGCAGATCAAAGAATAAGGTTTGATAGTAGACTAGATAAGGTTTTTAGAAGCATTATTTTTGTATGATTTGGATTCGTAATGACTTTGTAAGGGCTTTACAAAGTCAAGTTTGTTTCAGATGTCTTGGATTTTTGTGAAATAAAATAGGATTGACGTTTTGGACAATTTTGAGAGTTTTGTAATAAATCTATATGTGAAATTTTATAGATTAATGGTTATAGTTGTGCTTAATATGTACTATGAAGTTTAACTCGATCTAATAGTTGAATTGAGGGTTATTGAGGTTTAAGTGGGTCAAGATCTCAAAAAGTAGAATTTTAGATCTAGTAAGGATTTTTAAGATTTCTTGCAATCTATTAGTTGAATTGGAGTGAAATTAATATTTGAAGATATTAGACTTATTTTCCTATGTATATGAAAATTTTGAGATCAATCGAATGGTGAAAAAGAGAGATATTGGTTCTAGAAGATTGGCATTAAGGTCGAAAAAAGAGGCCGACCAATATCCAAGCTCGTTTTTGAGGCTATCGTCTATTTGGTAATTTTGATCTTTTTTAATTTTTTTATAATTTTTTTCAATTTAATTATTAAGAAGTATAAAAATTTTTGTATAAGAGATTTTATAGAAAATCAAAAAATTAACAATTTTTATTACCAAGACCATAAAAGAAAATCTTGACACTTCAAGATATTATTGAAAGTAGATACTATATTAGATCACATTCTAAATATAATAGTTATAAGAGTTTAAATAATAATGAACTAATTGAGTAGTCATCTAGCATTAACATGGAATAATTGGGGCTAATTTAAAGGATTTATTAACTATTATATCTATATTATAAATCAAAGGTTTTTTCAAAAATTATGTAAAATAAATGCTTATATTACTAAAATAAATAAATATTCAAGCAATCATCAATATTGTTAATTCATTGTATTTCAATCCTAGTTCAAGACCCAAGATATTAGAAAAAATAATTTTAAGAAGAATGATTGTACACATGTTGTGGAGAAAAAGAAAAAGAAATTGCTTAATATTAGCCCAAGAAGAGACAAAAATACAAGGCACGGAATCAAACTCTAAAAAAATTCATCTATAAAAAAATAAGTTTGCAGAACTATATTACAAACTATGGGACTATATTTTTATATCAAATTATTTTATAAAGGCCTTATATTATTTTTTCAATCTTATTTATTTTATAATATAATTCTATTTAAGATATACAATCTTTATAGTTATATATATCTTTTATATTGGATTATAGAATCTTTATTTGATGTCTTGATGATTTTTTTTCTAAATATCATAAAATATTTTTAATATAAGAAATCTGAAATATACATAAAAAAGTTGTATATTAAAAAGATTATTTTTTTATTAATATCACCTATAAAAGTCTACTACTAAAAGTAATTATGATAGATTGTAAAACTTTAGTATCATTTAATATTAGATAATTTCTAATCAATCCTACTATATTATAATTATTATAGTTGTATAATATAATTATCAAATAGATTAAATATCTTATAATTATAATTTGATTGCTTTTTAATTAAGAAAATAAAAAAGAAAAAATATATTTTATTTTTAAATAAGTTACATCTCTGTTTTTTAGAGCTCATATCTATATATATATATATATATATATATATATAACTACAAATGAAAGATATTTATTTGTCATTTATGCAATATCAAGCCCTTATTTTAATAGAGGTTGTAATAAAATCTTAGAGAACACAAAGAATACAAAGATACAAGTGAAAAGAAGAATGCTGATATATTATCAAAGTATCAACTTTTTTATTGTAAAAGTGAACTTCTAGAAGAGACTCAATCACCTTTTGGATTATATTTACAAATTATTTCTTTTAAATAATGTATAAACTAAAATGTTACAAAGAAATTTAATAAAAATTTAAAATTTCTATACATGCCTTAATATGTTTTTTGAAGCAAAAAATAGATTCCTAAGAATGCATCATTGTATTATGTGGAAATTAGTCTAGAAATGTATTGGGCATTTGGTAGGAGAAAGGTGTGATCTTATCTTGAAGTTGAATTTATAATCCAAGAATAATGCATAAGGTATTTAAAAATATCTTTTTAGTGATCTTAAACAATCTAAGTAAACTTCTAATTATACTAAATACACCTTATGGAGCTTAATAATATCCTAGAAAAATATTACTATACTTTAATCAATTCAAAATAAATCTTGAACAATCTTAAAAGAGCCTAATAAAATCTCAAAGAAATTCTAATCAACCATATAAAATCTTTAAGAAATCATAATCTATTCTAAAATTATTTTAAAGAAATCATAAAGAAACGTTAAATATATCATAATTAAACCTTAGTCAATCTTAAAGATATTTTAAATAAACTCCAAAAACTTCTAATGAAATCTTGATTTGATCTCTTATGAAATCCTAACCAAAACTTGAGTAAACTCTAAAAAACTTTAATTAAATTCTAAATAAATTCTATAGCAAAATTTAAGACCTTAATTATTATTTATTAATTATTCATCTTAATTCAAGATTTTTAAATCTCTCAATCTATTGATTATATATATATATATATATATATATATATGTAAAACTGAAGTGAATTGAATTTAATGATTATATGAAAAAGCTTGTAATCTATTTGAATGTGACTTATTTTCTTTTTTCAACCTTAGTTATTATTAATTAATTATTAATCTTAATTCAAGATTTTTAAATCTCTCAATCTATTGATTATATATATATAACTGAAGTGAATTGAATTTAATGATTATATGAAAACACTTGTAATCTATTTGAATGTGACTTGTTTTCTTTTTTCAACCTTGATGATCATCTTCCAATGTCAATATCTCTCTTTTTTACCATCACTTGATTTTAAAATTTCAACAAATGTTAAAAAATAAGTCAACTATTAGAATATAAAGAAATTATTTTAATCCAAATAATAAATTATTAAAAATAGTAAAAATCCTCACTAACCTTTAAAATCCAATTTGCAAGACCTTAATTCACTTGAATCTCAAATACTTTTGATTTAATCATCAAAATAAGCTCAATTTTATAGTAGATATTAAATATAACTACATTTAAAAATCCACAAAATTTCACTTATAGATCTACAACAAAACTCACATAATTCACCAAAATGCAATATTTTTTTTATTCCATAAAAAATAGAGTTTTCAAAAAAAAATCCTTAATTTCTAAAGCTTTCATAAAGTGAATATCCATTAAAATCTTGCAAAATTATTGCTAAAACTTTAATAATCTTTTCTCCAACCACTTTCTCTAATTAATAATTTAAATCCTATTTGTGTTGTAGATATGTGATATTATATAATGTATTATCTTGCTTGAGAATGAATTAGGCACTTGGTTGTACAAGATAAACTAGAAATTGCAATAAATAAAGATTCCAACAATCCTAATAAAATCCTAAACAAACTCCAATCAAATCTTAAGAATCTTAGTTAAACATTTATTATATCTAAAAGAAGTCTTAAGAAAATTCTAAAAGAATCATAAAAAAATCCTAAAGAATCTCTAAAGAAATCATAATATTTTTTAAAATAATATTTAAAATAATAAAAAAAGAAATATAAACTCAATCACAATAAAATTCTAAAAAAATCTTTAATATATTTTTAAAAAATCCTAAAAATTTCTAATGAAATTCTAGAAAAATCCTTGAAATCATATGCAAACCTTGATCAATCATAACCAACCCTAACCAATTCCTATGGAAAACTTAAAACCTCAACCACCATTGATTAAACTATTGATTTCACTTAAATCTTCACACATATTGCAATACATAGATTAACAATAAACACCAAAATTTTGATAAAATTTGAACTTATTGATTAGAAAAAAAATGTTTCTAATTTATTTGGGTGTTGATTGTTCTATTTATTCAACCTTAATGTTAAACTTCTAGCAACAATAATCTCTTATTTAATTTTTTACTTGCTCTTAAAATTAAGATGACTATTGTAAACTAAGTTTAGTACTTTTATAGAAAAAAATTCTTCAATCCGACTAGTAGATTGCTCATGATCACAAAATTCTCACTAATCTTAAAAATCAAATATCCAAGATTTTAATCCAATTAAATCTTAATATTTTTTAATTTAATTATTCAATTAATCTTGGATTTTTAAAATACATTTAAAACAAGAAAATTTACATCTCTATAAAATTTTACTTATCTACTTATTACAATACTCGTATATTCTCAAATATATAAACTTCTTTTTATTTTTCAAAACCAAAAGCACTGAAAACATCTCAAACTTTGAAAAACTCTTAAAAATTAAAAATTAATAAAAATATCTTAAAATTAGCTCTTTAACAAATCTTTTGACATCCATTCTCTAACTTTACTATTTAATCAACAAAAAAAACTTAGACTTATAATAGATGCACATTTTTTTGTGTCAAGGTCTTATTTCAACCCTGGTTTATAATTGGTTTTTTTCAAGTATTAATTTCTAGTTTTTTAAGTTAATTTTTGCTACAAACTACTATTAAATTCTTCTTAAAAATATCTATATTTTTTTAATCTACTTAATTTTTCCTTATTTATGGCCATACAAAGTAAATATAAGCACTTTTCACAAAATATAAGATTAACACTAAAATATTTTATTACCTCTGTATTTTTTATTTGTATTTTGCTACTATATTTTTCAATTAAGCTCTTCAATAATAGAACTTGTATTTTTTTCACTTTTACCATATATTTATATTATAATACGATATTGGTTCTATATTTTAGAATTTGGTTTTAATACTAGTTCATAATAAGTCATCTTTAGATATTAATCTAAGATTTTTTAAGTAATTTTTGGTAAAAGATATTTTTTAATTTTATCTAAAGATGCCTATAATATAATTTTTTTCTAAATTATTTTGTATTTTCTTATTTTACTCCTACAAAGTAAGTAAAAGCTCTTTTTACAAAAATGTAGCATCAATACTAAATTATTTTATATTCACCTTCATTCTTATTATTTTTTTAAATAAGCTATCTTGTAATATATTATTTTTTTCTTTTATTTTTTCTTTTATCTAATAGATGTATTACAATATGATAATAAATAAATTATTAAAGAGTCAAAAATTTTACCATTAAAAATTATTATATTTACTCCTTGATGTTATTTTTTTTTTTATCAATTAAGCTCAATTAAAATCTATACTATAATAGATCCTCAAAAAGCTTATGGTCTAATAAATATTAAAAATAAATATAAATAAATAAATAAAGCAAAGACTATAATCTAAATTAAATATGGTTATTTTGAATATAAAGTTATAATTTTTGGAATTACAAATATTATAGTTGTATTTTAGTATTTGATAAAGAATATGTATTTTAATTATAATAATATTTTATTTTATTTAGATAATATTTTAATTTATTCTACAAGTATAGAAGAACATGAATACATTCATCTTGTATTACAAAAACTTATAAATTCAAAGATTATAGACTAAGATAGTAAAATATGTATTTTAGAATATATTATCTCATATTATGGTTGTAAATAGATTAAATTTTAATATGAATTTTAAATATATTTTAAAATTTTAATAATTATTTGTGATGTTCAATATTTTTTAGGATTTTTAAGCTATCATCAAATATTTATCTACATTTTTTAATGTTGTTTTGTTTTTGTAGAAATAAAACCTCAAACTTTGCATTAGATATAGTTTTATCTCAAATAGATGTAAATAATAGAAATTATCATATTTCTTTTTATTTAAGATTTTTTTAGTAGTTGAGATTATTTATAATATCTTCAACAAAGAACTTCTTATTTTTATAGTCTTATTTCAAAAATATCATCAATATCTAAAATATTCTTTTAATCTAGTATTGAATTATACTAATCACAAGGATCTTTTATCTTTCAGATTAATACTTGTCTTAATTTTTTTTCTAATCATGTTGAAGCTTGTTTTTGTCCCAATTTGTATTTTATATTACATATTTTCTTAAAAAATATAATGATTATTAAATTCCTTATTTAGAATTTTTTATCTTATATAAAAAAAATACCATATATATATATATATATATATATATATATATATATATAAACAAAAGCACCTACATCTTTGAGATATTGAGTCAAAAGTTCTATTTGATACTATTTTTTTTGATATATTTGTTTTAAGTAAATTAACTAATTTCTTATTTTAAATTCTAAAAATAATATATTTATAATAATTCTAAAATATATATTAAAGAATTTTTTTACTACTCTAAATGATATAATATATTTTTTATAATTAAAATATTATTATATTTATTTTAAGCATAAAATAAATTTCTACTAATAGGACATTTTTAATATTTAAAAATTTGGAGATTATTTCAAAAAAACAATTTGCAACCTCAAATATAAAATACTACTAAATTATTTGTTTAATCTTCTGATTCTTATTTTTAAACAAAGACTCCATATTATTTATTCTACAAACTTCTTTAACTTCTATCTATTTCAAAAAAATCTTAAATATTTTTTAATAGACTTCATAATAGTTTTTAAAATCTTAGGTTCTTAATTTTTTACTACTATAATATCAGATTTTCTAATTTTTATTTTATGTATTTTTTTTTATTAACTCTTATAATACAATAAGCATACCACATAATAAAACAAAACAAAATAAAAAATATTGCTATCTTCTATTGAAATAGATAATAACTAAAAATTAAAATAGAAGATTTCAAGGATTAAAGTTGTCTCAAAATAAATTAGGATATCTTACACAATAGAATGGAAAAGATATTAATGAAAGCTCTTAGGAGCTATCTAAAGATCTCACTAATCTATTAATATTTATTTTATATTTCTATAAATAACATCCATCAAAATCAAAGATCAATCATTAATAATAAAATGACATGAATCAAAGCAAAATAAATTTAAAGATTAGCTATCACAAATTTTATACAATATAAAACCAATAGACAAAAAATTTATTCCAAAAATTATTAAATAAAATTTTGTTAAATAAAGCACCAAGATTGTTTTAATCTTCATAAGATAGGAATAAAGATGATTTTTTTTTATAGAGTTTTTTCTTATTTTTTTTATTGAATAATTAGAAATATATAATATGTATAATATTATAATCTTAGAAGATATTTCAAATAATTAGTGATAATACCATAACTAAATATTGTACTTAATAGGATGCAAAATATATTATTATTTTAAAAATGTTTAAAGTATTAAGTGGTCTCTTTATTCTAATACAAAACATTGTTAATGGCTCAAAAGATTTATCAACTATCTTTGTATTAGAGATAAATCAAAATTTCTTACTAATGTAATTTAATGGACCTTAGTCTTTATCAAATTATAAAATAATTTACTTTAATTTTAATTTTTGTAAATTTTATTTTCTAGAAGAAGATGAAAGGAATAATATATCAAATTCTTATATTTCTTAAATAAATAGAAGTAAATTGATGTGTGTATAAACATGTTAAATAGATGATATATATTTTTTTAAACTATAAAGAATTGTTTTAGATATTGAATAAATATTTAGATTTGTATAGATATGTGAGATGGCTATTAAATTTATTTTTTTACAAGTTTTACACTTTATATTCAAAGTAAATTATAATTTGATGTATAGGCCACAAGCCTCATAGTTCTTAAGAAGCTTCTAAATAATGCATATAAAAACAAGAATAAGTGCATCATTATTTTTATCGATATATTTCTTATATTCTAGTATTTGTTTAAGAATATCTAATTCATATTTTATATTTATATTTTTATTTGGTATCTCACTTTTTCAATAATTCATGAATATATTGTCTTTAAGAATGTTGACTATATTTTTGTCTTTAATACCATTTGACAATTCTTATCTATTATTAACTTATAAAATGACTTAAAACTTAATTGATTCTTATAAATCTTCTTAATAAAAGTATACATAATGTCATAGGAACCTATAGTACTTAAATAAATAGAAATAAGTAGAAGTAGATACAAATAAATTAGATAAATGATACATTCTTTAAAATCATTCATTTTTTTATTGAATGTAGATTAAATTCATAAATTAGCCATGTAATAATAATAATTATTTCAAAAGATTTATTATTTTTATAAATTACTTACAAGTTAGAGACTTAACTTATAAATATTATTTCTTTCAAAAGAACTTTTATATGATATTTTTTTAAGCTTTTATAAATAAAGATAAAAATAAATTTTTCTATTTTATTTTATTTTACTTTTAAATATATTTGAGTCTTGATTCAAAGATCTTTAGTTTTTTTATTTAAAAATAAATATTCTAATACATTTTAAATTTGTAATCATATATTTTTTTATCTTCTTTCCTCTCTCTTAATTTTATATGTATATATTATTTTTCATAAGTATGTTTAAATTCATGTCTTTGACATTGATAGTTGTTTAAATTGTTAATCTTACACAAACATAGTTTTTTTTGTTACAAAATATTCTCCAGAAATACATGGATATATTTATAAATTAACTAATAAATTAATAGAAAAAATATTTATAAAATAAGCAACCACAACCTCAATATTAGCTCTATTTTTTAAAATAATATAAAAAAGATCATTGTTTTATATACATTTATAAAAATAAATTAATTCTAGTATTTTATGATTTTTATTCTTAAATTGTTGAAGATATGAATTTGCACAAAATTCCAAAAAGAAAATGTATTTAAATATAACTATAATGATAACTACAACATAACTACAACAAAAAATAACTACAACATAATTTTTTTCAAGTAATAAAAGCTATGGATTTTGAAACAAATACAAGAAAAAAAAAGGTTTAAAAATAAAATATGAAAATAAAAAATAATCTTAGTCTTATCTCAAAATATGCTTGCAATTGAAAATTATTTAATTTGATACTTTTTAACAACCATAAGACTTTTATAATAAAAAATAAGTTTTTAAACACTCATATGGTAGTTTTATAAATAAAACAATCTTTTATTATAATTTATATAGAATATTCTATAAATACACTTATACATGTAAGTTATGTTTATAAAGTCTATAAAAAAGTTTACATAAAAGAAATTACTTTACATATTGTTATTTACTTCTATTTACTTAAATTATATATATAATAATATAAATTAGTAATAATATAATATAATAATAAATTATAATAATATAATATAATGATAAATTATAATAATATAATATAATGATAAATTATAATAATATAATATAATGATAAATTATAATAATATAATATAATGATAAATTATAATAATATAATATAATGATAAATTATAGTAGTACAATATAATATAATTATATTATTATAATAATTAAAAAATCATTATTTCTTAAAACACTAACATCTTAAATAAAAATGTATTTGAATGCAGACACATTTTATTGCAAAGACTTCTATACAATTTTTATAGAATAAAAATATTAAAATTGATGATATTATTTTATATATAATTGATATGCAATTTTCAAAAGGAGTGAGACTGAAATCTAGAAGATTTTTTTTTTTTTTTTTTTTGATACAAAACAAAAAAATAACAAATAAAAAATATTAGATAAGACATATTAGATTCTCAATGAGTAGTTTTATTTGCTTTAGATTTTTTAATGAATTTATATATTTTCTTGATTGCATTAATCTATGATATTTTGGCTACTCAATATTAGTACAGAATTATAAAAAAATTGAAGTTTCAAATTCTTTTTATTAAAGTTTTTTGAAAGTTGTCTAAGCAATAGATTATTATTTTAAACATTAGAATTAAGTATTTTGTGATTATTACAAGGCTAGTAATAAATTACCTTTAGTATAATTGTAATCAAACAATGAGATTCATGCAATAACTTGCCTTCAAATAATGAAGGTAGAACTCACTTACTTAAAGCCAAGTTCAAATAACTTTCACATACATAGTGTGAGAATTTTTGGTCGTGGTTGTAAGAGTTAATTTCTAACAAGTGTTCTACAACAGTTACAAGTGAAAGATCTAACTTGAGTTAGAATTCATAACAAATCTGGTCAACATAATGTCCTTAAACAACTGTATTTCATGTTTTTATACATTTGTTTTATATTAGAACGAAGTCTTTTCAGCCGAAAAAAACGTTGAGCCAGGGCAAAGCGAAAGGCATGCAGTTGGAGAAACGCAACGGATCGGAAGTAAAAACAGAAAAAAGAAAAAGACACGGGGGATGATTGCCACCAGCCTGGCACCAACGCCCCAGGCCCTACTCAGCTTCTGGTACTTATCAGAACTCAAACCCCCCCCCCTTCGGCGCAGGGCACAGCTCCACCGGCACGTAAGCAGTTCCCGGTGGTAATAGGCTCTTCTTCCTCTTTCCCGGCACGGTTTTGGCGCGAACTAGGAGAACTCCGACCTGAGCGTGTGGCGCGGTGGCGGGCTCCGGTGGCGGTGTGGGAGAGAGAGAGAGCGGTGGGAGGAACTTCGAGCCAATCCACGCTTCGCTTGGAATCTCCCGCGCGGGAGTTCACAGCAGCCAGCGGGCTCCACTGCCAATTGGGTGCGATTGAAAACTCTCCCTTCTCGTCTTCCAGCAGTTTTCTTCTCCTTTTTCTCCTCCCCTTCCTCCAGCAACTCGGAACCCTAGATTGTTGCAGCTCCGTTGCGCGGAAGAGACGTTGCAGGGCTTTAGTTGCGTTGCGTTGAGGCGAGGCGACGTGGTGCAGGGAGGGTATGGTTCGGGTTTCGGTGGATTTGTGGCGCTGTGATTAATTCGGCTCTGGGGAGTTCTGCTCCTGCGACCATGGCGTCGGAGCAGCCGTTTAAAAAACGCCGGCGGTATGAGCAGTTGATGGCGGAGGGCGTCGCTGTGGCGTCGTCTTCAGCGGTGTTGTCTTCGCCGCTGCGTGAGAGTTCTCAAGTTGTGGCGGGTCCTGACGCTGCCGAAAATTTATCGGCATCTGTTGGGGTTGAGCAACCGAGTGATCGTGATGGTGGTAAGAACAACGCAGTTGTGAGCGTGGGGAAGCATCAGAGTGAGAAGGATGGGTTGGTGAGCGACAAGAGGATTGCAATTGCGCGGGAGCGTCAGAGTGCCAAGGTTAAAGAGGAGGCGGTGAGTGAGAAGAAAGATACGACTTTGCTGGAGGGTCAGGGTGTTAATCTCAAGGAGGAGGCAGTGATTGAGAGGAAAGACGCGGATTTGCGGGAGATTCGGGGTGTCACGGTTGTGGAGGAGGTGGTGAGAGGGATCATAGATGAGAATGTGGGGGAGCATCAGAGTGTCGATGAGGGGGTAATGAGTGAGGGGAAGGTTGAAGAACCTGCTGTTGTGAAAGTGGAATCGGCAGGGTTAGAGCGTCCACAGGACGTAGTACAGGGTAGTGGGGAGGATGAGAAGCTTCGTAAGAAGAGGAATAGAGAAGAGATTGGGAATTTTTACAAAGCGTATCGACGTGTTAGGATTTGTCTTACACAGCGGGACGACTCGGCAACCTTTGGTGTGAAACATGACCTTGAGGCAGCCTATCATTCAATGATTGAGCTTTCACAGGGTGAGGAATTCTATCCTGTAGGGTTTCCCGTTCTTCCTCTTCAGCGTTCCGCTTATGCCCTCCTGTGTTTGGATTGTAATGTGATGCATTTTCGTTTATAGGTTTTGTTAGTGGATTGATTCTCGCTGACCTCTTCAAATTTTGTGAAGCGACTTCCGGCAGCACAGCATTCTCTTTAATTGGGATAGCACCTTCTCTAGTAGGGTATATGTAGGGTTTAGTATGCGAATGATTTTAGCTCCTGTAATGTTGTATTTTAGGGTAGATAGTCCTTCATTGAAACAACTTGCTGAGGATATTACCGTTTAACTCCAAAAATAAGACTACATGATTACATGACTAGTGAATGTGCTTTAACCAGAGACCTACCTTCTTCAGCAACTAATCATTCCGCGTGAATTTGTGAATTTCATGCCTTCATGAATTGAGGTTGTGTAGTATTCATGCGCCTGGAATAGTATTCGTCTTTTCGACACTAGCGTTGATGTGGTCTGACTGCTACAAATCATTTGGCGTTGATTGGTCGCCAGTTGAATATAAATATTGAATACTTGGAATTACATGTTAGACTGTCTGAGGGTTAGTATACCAAATCCACCTTGCACCCAGAGAATGCACGCATTGTGTACCTCAATTCTTTGTCTTCGGCACCCCAATGCTCTGAGATTAATGGCCGCGTATGTGTAGGACTTTGTGTTCTAGTTTGCATTGTCCCCGGTCCTATATTACTGATACGAGTAACTTAACATTATTGCAGGGTGTGTGAGTGTGCGGCGGATTGCAGCTGAGTTAGTTCCAAGATATGTAATTTTCTGTCCCACTGCTCTGGAGGCAGCTGCCAGAATGACTATTCAGTTGTCGGATTGGAGCTCCAGTATTCTATTAAAAGGAGGAAAAGAAGGAGAAGGTTTAGCTGGGGAGACAGCAGAAGCCTGTTTTGACGGTTTAGTAAATATTGTTACCGCCGCTGTAAATTCAGCTTTTGAGCTTTCAAGTTTAAGTGCTATGTGTTCAGAGGTGTGTCGTAATATTTATCTGTATCTTCTTCGGCAGTTGGATGGACGTGACCTTCTGAATGTGTTCAATTCCAGTGGTAAAGACGAAGTTAAAAGCATTAAGCATAAAATCCCCCCAAATGGCGAGGATATTGATGCGATTGTGGATTCAATTAATCCTGAAAAGCTTGGTGCTTTGATTATATCTAGCACTGTTCAGGTCTTTACTTGCGACCCGCAGGGAGTGCTCACTGTCTGCTTTGAGTTATTACGAGCTACTGATGCCGACAGTCGCAAAGCTGGTCAACATTTTCTATCTCAAATCGTCAAATTTAGAAGTAACACCAAGGTTAGCAATGCGTCGCCAGTGGAGAAAGTTCAGAGCAGTGCTGTAGCTATTACCTCTGAAGTCGATGGTAGTAAACAATCGGAAGTCGAGGAAACAGTGGTGAATATCGATTTTAGCTCTTCAGGTCCCGATCGGGAAGAAGCAACTATTGCAGATTCAAGTCTTGTTGCCACAGTAAGTTTCAAAACTTTATTTTGTGTGAGTTTGAGACGAAGAAAATTTGCCAGCCCCTGGACTCTTACTTCTATTTATTAGTTTGTTTGAACTTTTCTAAGCATGGATGTGGGACTCCATCCGATCATGGAAGAAAACACCTTGGACAAGTTCTTCCTTTACTCTTTGAGCCTTTTTGCACATTTACTTGAATGGAGTACTTAGAGACGTAGAATGTCTTAGAGTTTTGGTTCTGTGAGACAATTCCAATTGAATCAGCCGTACCGGGGATCGCCTCTTTCTGATTGTTTGGGGCTGAAATTCAGATTTGCTTTAATATTCAGTCTGGGGATTTAAATTTGTGCTCAATTGCAGGTAATTCATTCAAAGCCTGAACTGGAAAGATGGCTTGTGTCTGCTGTGCGCCATTTTCGTAGAACTGCATCGAATTCAGTTATCGACGAAGCTCTCCCTGTGCTTTTGCCGCTCCTTAAGTCTCTTCACACTTTCACGCCCTTAGACCTTGAACTTGCTACACTTGAGGAATTGGACGTTGGCCCTTCAGCTGAAGATGAAGAGAAATCGCGAGGTCGACCAACATACCGCTTCCCTAGACCAGGTGAGCAGCCTGCCGTTTCCTGGAACGGTACCCAAGAATTTTCTAAGGAGCATTGGGATGATCTTGACAATCCTTCCCGTGCAAGTGAGTCTACAGAAAGTAACCGTTGGGGCTTCGGACCATCCAGTCAATCTGGATATATGCGAGGGCCGTTTTCCTCTGGCCCAACTGAGTGTTCAGCAATTCCTGCTACTTCTCCTGTTCCTGGAAAGGAAGAAATTTGGAGGAGGGGAAAGGACCACACTATTGTGTCTGCGTCTATGGAGTTGCTCGCTCAAACTGAGAAACCCAGTCCTATGTGGGATATAGAGGGCTCTCAACCAGTTCATCCTTGGGAGGGGCCCTCAGGAAGTTGGGGTTCCGGACGCCCAGCTTCAAGAGGTTATGAACATGTACCTCCGAAGGAATTTGGTAGTCATAAATCTCCACCTGGCGCTGATCCATGGCGTCTGCGAGAGCGAGACTCTGTCACTAACAAGGACGGTTCGCTACGGGAGCCCAATGATGTATCACCTTTCAGGAACTTAGAGGTTGATGTACCAACTACGTGGCCCTCTATGTCTTGGCATGCTGGAGGTAGAGGCCCACAAGATAAGCGGGAGCAGTCTTCAGGTAGTGATATGAATGGATGGAATCATGTGAGAGAATTTCCTAACGATGGCTCGAGAGTTGAGGCGAATACAGTTGGCTCCTCTCTATTACCTTCTCCTCAACAACCCTTAACACCGCGTGCTCAAAAATCCTCCCCAAATCAATGTGGTTGGTTCTCAGATGGAGATGCAGTTGCCATGGACGTGTATGCAGCTTCCACGCACCTTTTGGTTGGTCCAATCAATCCACCAATAAGTGAATCCGGCATCAAATTCCATGTTGAGAAGTGTGTTACCATCGATAGCTTTTTACGAAATCAAGATTATGCTGTTTTAGGATTTCGAACTGTCCGGGATGCAGCAAAAGCCCGTGAAGTTTTGCAGGCAAGCATTTGGAGTAAGGCTCTGCGGATTAAGTTCATTGAGAATTCCACTAAAACGAGTGACAGTGCAGCCAATATTGTTGCAGTTGGTCCCAGTTGTTTTGTTTGGGTTGGTGGCATCTCCAGCCAAAACGCCAAGGAGGATTTATTGAAGGACGTGCTTGGAGCCGGTTTGAAGCAACCACGCTCCGTCACTGCCCTGGTAAATGCAAGTGCAATATCCTTAGAGTTTGAATCATCAGAAGATGCTGCGGCTGTTCTGGGACATATCCGACAACGAAGAAGAGAGGGCGGTGGACCACTTTTGGCCAATTCGAAGGCAATTTCCGATCGAAGTATTATGGGCAGCATGGTTCAACCTGCTGACATACCATCTCCGGTTCCTAATCGCCATCTCTGGATTGGACGGGTTGATCCTTTGATTTGTGAAGAGGAGCTGCTGTCTGCCTTTAATCACTTTGGAGATATCACTGGTTGGAAGTTTCTGCGACAAAGCGGCTGTTGCTTCATAGATTTCAGGTGCATCATCTTCATCGTCATTAGATTATTAATAATATGCTGTGGGTCCTCAGCTTTTCTAAGATGCATAAATTATACTGGTACATTCCTGCGTAATGCTTACATATTTCTTGTAGAATATCCATGATTACTTGTGAGACGTGTTTTCATACGTGACGCTAGAATTTCAGGCTTCATCATGTAGTGGAAAGAGATCATCTGAAACACATTTGTAAACTTGTGAGTGTTTCAGGTCACCGGAATGTGCTGCCATGGCAAAAGCCACTCTCAACGGAACACGATTTGGTAACCAGTGCATCAATGTGGAATATAAAAATGCGCCAGCGCATAGAAATGCCTCGGGTCCACTGCTGAATTCTCCTCCTCATCCGCCAGCTTTGCTTCACACACCACCCTTCAATGGGTCCTCCAGTGGACGATCGCCTGCCAATCCTGCCCTGAATCAGGCTCTGGTCAACATTTCGAACAAATTGGTGAATTTTACAGGCGGAAGCATGGGTAATTTTCATGCAGGGAGGTCTAGGGGTGGTCGTGGAGGGGGTGGCCGCGAAGCAGCTGAAAGGGTGCCCACGAATACCTTATGGGTTGGGCTCCCTGATATGGTGGGTCCTAATTTCATGAACGAGGCAGAGTTGAAATCGGTCTTTAACCTTGCAGCCACTGGGGTTGGGGTTGTGACCAAAGTGCGAAGTGCACGGACAACTCGAGGACCATGTAGATTTGTTGAATTTGATCGAGTTGATGCTGCTGCAGTTGCATTACGAGCAGTTTCTGGTCGATTGGATCCAGCCATCCAAATAGAGTACAGGTTAACGTTTGCTTCCCATCCTGCATGTGTTTTGTACGATTGGTGTATCACTGTCGGACATCGAGCAATTTTTATAATGGCTTTTGTAATCCACTTACTGTTATATGCATGTTTTTAAGGTTCAAGCTTCAGCTCACATGAAAAACAGCTCATTGTTTGCGTTTGAATTGTCTCTCTCCTCTCCGTTCACAAGTTGATCAGATCTTTGAACTCACTTATATAAGGTTTGATACAGCAACTCCGCAATATCTCTGCAGCACACTGAACATCCTCATCCTCATGGGCATAACCATGGCCACGGAGGTCCAGGCCACCCACAAAGTCCATTTATGGACATCCGTCGACGAGGTTGGGATTATCAACATGAAAAGGAAAGGCCACTTGGTACCAGGCAGCGTGAATGGGACAAGGAGGGTGAGGAAAGAGATTCTCCTAATCGCATGGATTTTGATGATGGGAACATGGCGAGTGGGCAGGGTCACCCAGGTGTCCCTCCTGGATGGGGGAACATACGGGAGAAAGACTTAACAGAGGAGGAATATCATTTAGGATCAAGGTACATGTTTGAATTTTTGTATCAAATTAGCTAGTTGATCTTTTAAAGATACTTGAAAGGTTGGCTGTAGAGACTCGCCCGTGATGCTACTGTCAGTTTGACGTGGTGTGATTTAGTCTTTTATCGTATGCATTGATATGTATGCGCTTTCTCATTGCCAAAGTTTGATCAAGTTGCGGACGTGTGTTTGTTAAGTCTCTTAAAATTTGACTCCCCATGTGTGTGCTCTCTGTGTAGGGACCAACATCAAAGACTTGGGCGATTCGAAAGTTCAGTTGAGTATAGGGATGATTCTTCCAGCAGAATAGACATGACAACACCTCGACATGATTCTAGTGCAAATTTTCAGAATTCGAACAGTGCTACTGTAGATGTCGGTCCTGTGGTTGTGACTGAGAGCAGTTCAATGGTATCTCAAAGTAGCAGCCACAATGTACTTGGGCGGAAGCCGATAGAGCGGCAGTCATCTTCAAGCGCTAGCCTCATCCGGCCACCTCTACCCCCTCAGGGTGCCACATTAGCGCCACTTCCAATGTTGAAGCACCCCTCTCGTGCCCATCTTGAAAGGGTCCCATCAAATAATTCATGGTCGAACCCAATGGGAGGAGTTTCATCATCCCCATTGGGCCCGGTCTCTCCTGTGACCTCTACCCCTGTTCCCAAGTCAGTTTTGGCATCACCCTTGGGAACTCCACTTCAGTATAGAGGTCCAACAAAGTTGGACAAGAGTGGGGGCCGAAGTGGGCCTCCACTATTACAATCTCCGGTCACGCCCGCCTTGAGTGCGTTGTCTGTATCACAGCCTTTGGAGCACCTGAATCAACCTACAGAGCAGGTGAGTAGTCTTCCAGAGCAGCTGAGCTCTCCCTTGGAACCTGTGCCCAATGCCTTAGATAGAGTAGTCAGTACTTTTGAACGAGCAAATAATCATGTGGAGGTGGTGCATCCTCCATTGCCTCCACTACCACCTATCTCTCCACCCCCACCACCACCAAGTGAAACTCCTCCACCGCCTCCCTCCTCACCCCCTCCTCCTCCTCCTATGCCTCCACCACCTAGCTCCCCACCACCACCTCTACCTTCCACTCCGCATGGTTTTAGCGCTCATGCCTCAGTAGCTGGGCATGAGAGAAGAGAATCTGCTGCAGTACATGTGAGAGGAGCTCCTGCTGTGGAAGAGCATCAGTGGCGAGGTACCCTGTGCAAGAGCGGTATGCAGTATTGCCAGGTGACTGCCCATCGACAAAACTCAACATACTCCTCGTATGACCGGGCACCTTTTGAACCTACTGGGTGAGTTATGATATCATTGGTCCGTGGACTTGAAACATCTTAGACTCATTTAAAATAACTGTCGATGACGATGATGCATTTCACTCTTTAGTTTGGTTGAAATATTGGTTGTTTTAAAAAAAAGGACATATTTTTCCCTCTCATGACTATTAGACTAAATTTAACTGCTGAAATAGGTGGCCGGAAAAGCTTGATGTGACGAAACGTGCTGATTTCAAATCCGTGAAATCTACCTTTCAAAACACTCCCCCAACTCAGGTACAAAGACTTCACTTTTTGCAACTTGAGACCGGTTTTTTTGGTCTGATCGTGAGAACTATGACTTTTATTTTGTGAATGTTAACATCATTGGTGTGTTGGCGTTTAATTTGCAGCGGGAGGTCTGTCGACTTATTGCTGTGCCTGAACATCGGGATGGAGTATGTTTCTTTCACTTTGCACATCTGTAGCTTTTATCATATCTCTCTGTGAGTTGTTACGTTCAAAATTTGGGAGGCATTTTTCTCATAAATCATAGCTTAATGGTTGAGGGCATATATTAGTAATAATGGTTTTGAATACAAGTTGAATTTCTTGAATGTAGCCACGTCTTTCATGCAGAAACACACCGCCTCACCTTTTGGATATCTTGCTTGCAGTTCGAGCAATTTGTTACGTACTTGAAGCAAAGGGACCGTGCTGGAGTGGTGAAGCTTCCTGCAAGTGATCGGCTTTGGCAACGTATGCTTTACATTCTTCCGTGGTCAGCGGAGATATGCTCAATGCTAGAAATTCCTCAACTACCCAGCTTGTGTCTAATTGGAATTATCTTGCCTGCACCCCCTTCCATGGCTGGGTCATAACACGTGGTGAATGGCCTGATACATGTCTATTAACTTATCGCTGGATAAAATTCATTCAGCTGCGTTACTGCAAAATTTCTGGTCAATATACCAGTTGGGTCTACTGCATTGCTATCAAGATCCATTTGAGCTGTAATTGACAATGCTTGTTTGCAAAATTTGAAATTTTTTAGTGTCCAAAGAAACGTGGATGCTCAACATGACCCTGATGTCTCTGTATATACACTGTTGTTTAATCCTCCATTTTACACTAAGTTTTTGATTGTCTGGATTGACTGAATGATGTAGCTTGTTCCAAGTTTCAAGGAAGTACGGATACAAACATGATGGGCTACATTTAACGCCCACAACCATTTTTGGTACCATGTGAATAAGTTCAATTTTGATACCCAAGTGGAACATTATTTTGAGCACTGCACGCAACTGAAACATCAACGAGTAATTTTACACTGAATCGAATGGAAGCCTATCCGCAAACAATCCATGTAGAAACTATTCTGCTGTTACTAGAAAATATTTTACATTTTGTTTTAGAATTCGTGTTAAGGTTATCATTTATTTCATTTTATTTTTTAATTAAATTCTGTGGAATATATTTATTTATAATCTTGGCATATAACTATAAAACTGTATATTTATTAATATATTTTTATATTCTATAAATTTATGTAAGTATGGTCTAATTCTTTTGTAATTTTTATAAATAGATATAGGGTTGCACAAATAGAAAATGACATAAATTATCTTGATTTTTATAAAATACTTTATTTATCAAATATCTTGATAAATAACCAAAACATTTATGAAATAAGAAAAATCTAATGAAGTAATCAAATTATGCATGCCTAATTTAGAATTTAATATTTGACATTTTTTTTCTTTGATTCTTGTTATATCTATTTTAAATATATTTTATTAGAAATTTTAGTTTCATTTAATTCTGTAAGAAGCCTTGACATCTGAGCCAAAAAAGATTATTTTTTAGTGGCCAAAACTTTAGTTTGTACTAAATTGACCAAGTTTTGGTCATGGTATCTTATTTTGTACCACATAATTTTTTGTGTTGAAGAAGAACAAAAATATGACCATATTTAATATTGGTATGTATTAAAACTAGTTGAAGTGTTAAAGTTAAGTTAATATACCACATTCATAAATTGATATGTGTACACATTATCAAGATTACGTGTACATATCAAATTAGCACAGTATCTTTAAATTGATATGTGTACAAAGTATCTTATTGTGTGTTAAAATTATGTGATACCCAAAAATATATTGTGACCAAAACCTAATCAATTTAGTCAAAAACCTCATTCAACATATCAACTCCCTAAAATAATACACTCTTTGATAAAATCCAAACTTGTTACAACCATTGATGCACAAAATCTCCATTGCATTCAATGAACCCTTCATGTGTACAAAAATGACATTTGAGCACAGCGCACAGCAATGTCAGAGTGCATTTTGCAGTACAAAAATGGCATACATTTCTACATAAGGTAGTGGAGACAAACGGCGAGCAAGAGCAGCGTTACACGGGGCTCACTGGAGCAGCAGTGACGGAGGGAATGACACGCTTTGTGCGATGCCGTGAACAGCATCGCACAAAGCGGCAGCAGCAGGTTCAAAGCCGGAGACAGAGCGAGACAGAGAGAGATGTGAGGAAGTGACCCTTCGCAGTGACAACGGGGATGACGCCAGGACCACAATCCCACTACTGAGTATGTGCATGTGCATGGGGAAAGAAAGAAGGAAAAGAAAGCATGGACGAAAGTATGGAAGGAAGGGAAGACTTCTGGTTGTGCCCATGATTCGGAGAAAAAGCATCGACACTTGGGGACCGGACTGGAATTTGAGATAAGGACTACGACTGGATTGTCTCCGTTTTGGCAAGTCAGGACGCACGGCATCTGGTAGCAGCAAGGGAGCAGGAGCAGGGAGCAGTGCTCTGCTGTTCTCCAGATGCCGTCCCCTCATCACCTGTTGCGCTTTTCCATTCCCTTTTGGAGTTCCTATCTAAATTCCACCCACGATTACCGTTTTGCAAAATATCAGAGCATCTTCGGCCTTTTGTCGTGTTCCGCTGCACCCTCGAGTAACTATCCATTCCCTGCTGCAATATATATACTCGTGAACGTTCCTCTGTTTTACATCCTGCCTGTGTCGTGTATCTGCTGTGCGATTTATTCTGTCTCTTCGCTTTTCTCTCTGCGTGGTGTGTGAGCAGCGATCGTAGTCTCCATAGCAATGGCAGCAGTCATGGGTGTGCATGCTGTGGGAGCGGCCACTGGATTCGCCACGGGGGTCGAGATTAAGAAGAACCTTGCGTCGTCGGCGAACTCCCTGAGCGGCGTCAGGATGGTCGCGGCTTCTACTGCCCAAATGATGAAGCAGACTCGGGTGCCGGTCGTGAGCGCGTCCCTTTACTCCGATGCTAAGTATGACTTGAACAACTACAAGTTCGACCCCATTAAGGAGTCCATAGTTGCCCGGGAGATGACCCGGCGCTACATGACCGACATGATCACCCACGCTGATACTGATGTGGTGGTGGTGGGAGCTGGCTCTGCCGGCTTGTCGTGCGCGTACGAATTGTCGAAGAACCCCAACGTGAAGGTGGCGATCATCGAGCAGTCGGTGTCACCCGGCGGTGGTGCGTGGCTCGGAGGGCAATTGTTCTCGGCCATGGTTGTTCGCAAGCCAGCGCACCGGTTCTTGGACGAGATCGAGGTGCCGTATGAGGAGATGGAGAACTACGTGGTGATCAAGCATGCGGCTCTGTTTACGTCCACCATCATGAGCAAGCTGCTGGCTCGCCCGAATGTGAAGCTGTTCAATGCCGTCGCGGCGGAGGACTTGATCATCAGGGGCGACCGAGTGTCTGGAGTGGTGACGAACTGGGCCCTCGTGGCGCAGAACCACAACACACAGTCGTGCATGGACCCCAATGTCATGGAGGCGAAGGTTGTAGTTTCATCGTGCGGTCACGATGGTCCATTTGGCGCCACCGGAGTTAAGAGGCTGAGAAGCATTGGCATGATTGAGAGCGTGCCTGGGATGAAGTGTCTGGACATGAATGCCGCAGAGGACGCGATTGTTAAGCACACCCGGGAGATCGTGCCCGGCATGATTGTGACGGGAATGGAGGTCGCTGAGATTGATGGTTCACCGAGAATGGTACGCGTCCATCCTTAACCGAAATATGCTGCCCCTGGCAATTTTCAAGTGGTCTTACAGTAGCTTCTTCCCCTTAACATTTTTGGTTTTTAGTGAGGTCCACAGTGCCTGACTTGCATGAGTGCCACGATGCAGGGACCAACATTCGGAGCCATGATGATCTCCGGGCAGAAGGCCGCGCATTTGGCTTTGAAGGCGCTGGGACTTCCCAACGAGGTGGACGGAAACTACAAGCCCAACGTGCACCCCGAGCTTGTTCTCGCTTCTACTGATGATATGACTGCTTCTGCCTAGATTTGCTTGCAGGCTCGATAAAGTTCCTCATCCGGCTTATCTCTCACAGAGCAGAATCCAAGCCAAGCCGTCTTTGTAGATGTGTAAGTATCTAGGAGCAAAGTGACTTGATAACGATGTGTGAAAATGTAAACCGTGGCTTGGGTTTCGTGGTGTTGAGATGGGGTCATAGATCCTACGGTTGAGGTCATAGTGTACCGATCCAAAACAAAGAACACCACATCAAGTGTACCTCTCCTGTTTTCTCATAATGAAAGTTCCCATTTGGCGTTGTTGCTAATTTTCGGCACCGGGGGTGCTTGCTTCGAGCAGGCTGAGAGAGTCCCTTAAAACCTGATCAGGATAATACCTGCGAAGGGAGTGTGCCTAGTGGTTGTTTTTGCAGGGACCTCGCGCGTGAGATTCGCCTTTCGACGACGATCTCTGTCGAACCGCTATTCCTGCCGTGACACCATGGCGAATACTAATAACACCGGTCGTGTCGTTCGTTACTGTCTTTGTATTGTGTGACGATGATTTCGTGACTTCATTGATGCAGGATGAGAAACCGTGCGGTGGGGGGACTGGATCAAAAATTGCTGCCTCGCTCTGTCCGTAACATCTTACCGCAGGGATTCTTACCCAACAGGCTTCCTGTCTAATTGAATGGCATTTGTTTTCGTGGCTGTTTCCTTTTTATGGATGTGTAGAGAACTATGCGTACGATGTCCGCAAGCAAGGTATGCAACCGACGTGGAACTGCCTGATCACAATATTAGGCAATCGAATCCTACTTGTCATGATAGAATTTTCTAATGCTCAATTTGAGTTTCAGAATAGAAGATTGTGAAATGACAGTACGCCCGTGTTCATTGCCCGCCCACCAGACGCCTAAATCGGACCTTTAGGATATCGTTTCTTCACTCGGCAATTTCAGGGTAAAAGACAATTCTTCAAGCTAATGCTTACACTATGCATGCCGGCAGCAACAAGAAACCGTAGGTCACGCTTCTATTATTAGATTACTTTGTGACAGTACTGTGTGCGCCGAAGAATGTACTCAGTGAACAGCTCCTTCATTTCAGTGCTGGGAGGTTGAACAGGAAGTAGACACCCCTCGGATTATGAGTAGTGTGTTAATTTTGAAAAATGTGTACAATCTCTTTCATTGTGGCAGCAATAAGAACAAAGACTTTGTAAGATTACATTCTCATTTTATATCTTGCTGAAAAATGAAAAAAATTCGGCACTGATACATAACTAGTGTTATATCAAGCTCAATTCTGTCTTCACATACTAATTTGTGAACATAAACGCCAAAACGGAATATTTTACTTAATGGCAGATGAATGTGCAGTAACATCTGCAAAAAATACACCGTATACTGTACGCATACTGTGTTCCATAATGAACACATCAGAAGTATGAAGCTCTGTTATCAGAACATGTTTTTAATTTTTTTGAAAATGGCCATAAAATGCATCAACCAAATATTTATAATTCTTGCATTAAAAAAATTAATTCAATTCCTTGCGAATATAATATAAAATTTAACAATGCTTACAAATAAGTACCAACATAGACTTGGAATCTAAATGGTAGTAGAGTATTTTAGCAAGAAGTTTTTTTTTTTTTTTTTTTTTTAATTTATAAAAATTTCTTTACAGCCAATACTTGTAGTTTTTATGGATTAGAGTTTAAGACAATTTTATTTCTTGTTAAGATTCTAAAGTATCAAAGTTATTTTTTTCTTTTTTAAAAAATAAAATAAAAATAATAAGATAGATTAAGATTATATATATATATATATATATATATATATATATATATATATATAACCTTAAAATGAATAGTTTGATTCAAAATTATGCTCAAAAAATTAATTCAGTTTTAAGATATATACATTATTGTGCAAAAACTATTATGACTAGAATGTAATAGAAATATAGATTATTGTGTGGTAATTATTTTTTTAGCAAAGACGGATCTTTGGCTTCTTATAGTTTAAGTGTCACCAATTTTGGTTTAAATATAATAAAATTTAATTCTAATTATAAAATTAGATTAATCTAATATTTAAACTCAATGTATATAACAATAAATGAATAAATAAAATAATCAATAACAATCATAAAAAAATAACTAAAAATATTTGTTTATATTAATAGGCACTAATAAAATTTGTGATATTCTTGGATACATAGCCAAACTTATTAAATTTTATTATAAATATTTTTCAAATAAAATCAAATTAATGCACAACAAATAGCATCTAATTTCTTTTATATTTAGGTGGTATAAAAAATCAAATGAATAAATTATTCTTTTCCAACAAGATTGTATCAATTAAAAATAATGATGGGAAATAAATAAATTCAAAGAAGCAATTAAATTTAAATTTAATTATTATTATTTGTCTAATAAATAATTTGTACATCTATTTGTACATCTATTGAAGTTTACCATAAATTCATATAATCATTTATATTTTGTATTAAGAAAGTAAGTTGGTCCAAATACTATATTAAATATAATATAACAAACAATATAACAACTTCATTTATATTTATTACGCATTCAAGTCCAACAATGCACCAGCCATGTCAGGTGCAACTGCAGTTAGTGCCTTAGATGGAGAAGGCATGGTAGACATACCAATCTCAGATGCTGGGTTGGGCCTTGCTTTGCACCTTTTCTACCACCCCAAGCTATTAGCGCTCTGGTCGTGTCCAGACGCTTCACCTGTGGGTGCACGAGGTAAGACTTACCATTAAATATTTGAGGTCCTCAATATTTCATTGATCTGTTTGTTGAGTCAGATAATATTACCATTCGAATAGAGCAGTTAACCCTGGTGCAGAAAATCGGTTTAGTAAATGTTTTGTCCAATCTGACAGTTGATCTGAATGTAAGTTTTGATTGGATGATGAAGTTGGTTTGGTTCTCTGTGCTTTGAACTGAAATTTGGATCTCCAGGATTACACTAGAGACCAGCAAAAGTCTTGGAACATGTCCATGTTGCGGCAACAATTTATCCTACCGAAACAATTTGAGCTATGCCAGCCTAGTCAAGTATTGAACCTTATGGTTTATTCCCACCATTGCTGATGTATAATATCCGGTGCGGCACATAATCGGTTTTTGTGACTTATTTAAAAATCGATAGTCAGGTTCCTTAAACTCATAGTTTTTTTCCACTTCATCTATCAAAAGCTATCATGGTACCAGCGTTAGAATATCGATTACCTGTAGTGTAAGCCTTCAACTATGTTGGATTCAATACTTTCAATGACTTCAGTATGATGGTTTATCAGAGGAGGAAATTAAGTAGTTACCAATAACACCACTTGCAACTTTCATCAATGGACTGAGCAGGACTGTATTCGTGATCCATTGCAGGTGGCAAGAGTGGTGCAACCAAACGCTGCGAGGGCAGGAATTTTCGCAGAGATTCTTCTTGTTAATGGTAGACTAAAAATTCTTCTAAATTTTTGCAGCGAGAAGTCGAACTGGGAGAAGGTCCGAGCTTAGTGAGTGCTGGTCTTACTGAAAACATAAGCAGTCCAGAGGTGCAAGATACCCGGCGAGTTGTGCTGCAGACAATGAAAGAAGTGTACTGTCTGACATCTCACCTGTCTATGTTGGATATTTGATTATCCCAATGTGATTTCGTGTGCAAGGCTCTTTGTCTGTGGTGACATAATTGCGCCAACCTGTTTTACTCTTTGTTAAATACTGATTCTCCAATGTTTCAAGGTGATACGTGTATTACAATTAAATGGACAGCTGCGCGATAAATTATATTCTTCTGCGATTAAATTCAGCCACTGCGATGATGTGCTTCAAGGCTTCGTACAGTAAGGGAAATCATTGTCTTCGTACAATATCTACAACTAAGAACATAATGTTGTAACTTTTTACAATTTTTTTGCAAATCTCAAGTAGCTTACCGTGTGCCTTTCATCATCGAATGTCACGGGTCAACTTTGAGAAGACGCCGGAGGCAAGTGAAAAGGTGCATACACAGGTTAGCTGCTGTCGACGAAATCCTCCTGGATTTCATGCTGCTGCATAGGGTAGTGTTTTCGAAACAGGGATGTTGCAATGGTGTTTCCGATCTCCTTCCTTGTCTTGTCGGGATGAACGACAGCCCTCAAGCTGCTCCACCCCTAGAATTCTTCGGAATGAAGAGCAGTTCATTCAAAGATCTGCGGAATAAATTATATATTAAAAGTAAACAATTGTAAAACTTTGGGGGTCCGCATGACACGGAAGGCTCCCCCATCATGATAAAATATTTTAAGATGTCATCAGGTGTCTAGACTAGCTGAAGAGTGGCACATGTGTCAGCCACAACTGTGCACACGTAGCGAATTGTTTAGAATCAACGGGGCCCACAATTTGAAAAGCAACTGACTGCCCCGGGTGGTACAATAGACAGAGGCACAACTGGCTGATCTCTGCGCTTCCGCGATTTGTTTTGCTCTAATGTCTGGAGCTCGTGCGATGTCAAAGCTGGGATTGTCAAACATGACGGGTTGCCTACCAACGGACTCCAAGCTATTGTCGTGGTAGTTTGTTGTGGAAGTTGCTTGGGTCCGGAATGAAGCAGCCTCAATTCGTCGTTTGCCTCCCGGGGTTACTGGCACACTCTCTGGGAGTAGCGCTGTACTTTCTGGTCAATCCGAAGAACACCTGCACTGTTTGTGGAGCGTGTCTTTTGTTGTTTTAGGGTGAGGCCTGCAGGAGGAGAAAGTGTGTTCGGTGTGTTCCGGAGCAGGAGATGTTGTGGGGTGGAAGTATTGAGAGTTGATGAAATGGGTTTAGGGATTGCGGGAGTAGATGCGAGTCTTTCTTGCGCGGGTGGGGAAGATTTACAAGGTGCAAAGGAAATGAACAGATGTGCGATTGGTTTGAACAAATGTTTCAAGATTTCATTGTGGGGAGAAGTAGGGCTGGGGTCGATTTGGAGGAGCTAATGGTAATCAGGGAGAAGAACAGGGCGTGAAGGAGTTTGATAAGGACATGATGAGTGAAAATGACGATGGCATTTTTCACAAAGAAGGGTCTGTTCGTGAATTTTGTAGCTATGTGCCTATACGTGGGGATGGGGAGATTGTCCGGCACTCTTTCCTTAGTGTCTGGCCTGGCTTCTTCACCTATCTGGGCACCATCGGGGCTCATGGTAGCTTTTGTATTGATATATGGGTATAATGTGTGGTTGGGCGGGTTTTTGGGTAGTGTAACAATCAATTTCTGGGTCTTTCATAACCATGTGCCCCAGCAGTACCTACCTTATATTTTTTCGGCTGCTGTTTTTTCAAGCCTTGAAGCTTTGATTTGTGGGTGGTTGCTGAACCATCCATTGAAATGGAAGGAAGGTCGTGTTCTTTTGCCTCCCCAGGTACCTAGTCGTGGACTCTGCTACCTTTTCGTGGATTGCATGCTTGTGTAATGTTTTTTCATATTAAATTTGAGATTTAGGTATCTTTCAAAAGGAGTCGTTATTTGTGGCTTTTGTCTATCCTGTCTGATAAGAATTCATCTCTTGTACAGGAGAACAGAAAGGGGGCACTCACAGTCGACACTCTTCACGATGCTATGTGGCTTTTCATTGTGGTGCCATTCGTCAGTTTCATTTGTGGATCCTGCAATGCATTTTCCCTCTGTATCTTCGACCTTGTGCACTGGGACAATTTGTTGTTGGTTTGGCCTACGTGGGTACTGGGAGACCTGTCTGCTATTCTCTGTGTAGCTCCATGCATTCTTCACCTGTGGAATATCTTGCATCCTGACATGTTGCCAATCTGGGGTCAACCAAGGAAATGTACGAATCGCGTGGAGTTGTCTCACGTGGATGAAGGGTCTCAACGCAAAACTGAATCTGAACCTGGGTTGTTTCCACGACGAGGGGTAGAAAGACAGACCATACTCCGTAGTCTGAACAGTGGGGTAACTTTGTTGCCTTGGAATGGCTCCGAAAAATTTCAGGATAGTTCCGTCAACGGCAGCAGGACCGAAAATCTGAATTATGAGTTCTTTTCTGATATCAACTTCCTTGACAGAGAGACTGATGATACTGATATGGAAAATGCGATACATAATCGTAGGCCTGCATCAGTGAAAAGACATGTCCATCTTAGTGAAAGATTAGATAATTGGAAAAGCCGTTGGAATGAATGGGTCTTGGAAAGAAGACGGAAATCGTGCGCAGGAGGAGAGAGATCAGGTTCCCTTCTAATGGTGGAAGAAAGTAGTTTTTCCAACACAGGAAGTGGAGTCATCTTTGATGGGAGAGTCTTGCCCAGGTGTTATGACAACCTGAAATCTTGTGTTATCCCACTTCTTTGTAGAATTTAAATACTGTCGAAGGCTAGAGGTTGGATGGGATTTTTACTTGTTGAAAAAATATTACTTAGAAGTGTAGCTTTAATCAGCCAACATTTTTCCTGTTTTCCACTTTACTGGTGATTGTGTCAGTTCCAATTAGCTCCCTAATTGCCCAAGACTGGATACAATTTTGGGAAGGTCTCTAACAACGTTTCTTTGGCAGGTCTCAGCAATTTTCAGATCTGAATGCTGGACTTCCTCTTAATCACAAGGCTCCTCAAGTGTGTTCCTTTAAAAGATTTGTTCTAAAACTGGCAGAGTGCATAGCTCTTTATGTGGTTCTTATTGTTCTCTCGTTGGTTATATTTTTTAATCTGGTACATTCTTTGACCTTGTACATGGTGTGCTTGAGCTAAGCTTTGATTGTTACTCGGAGTCGTATTAATGGTTTGTAGGGTTTCCTAGCTTTAGGAAAGGCATTTACTTTGTTGCACTAACTTTTGGTATTCTGAAGCTAGATCGATACAAGACTCTACACATTGCGAACACCGTTTCGTACAGTAGCTCATTTATCTTCATAGAATGAATGATGAATTGGCGTTCGATTACGTCAATTCTTCTGTGTGCTTCAATGACATCCTTGATACGATTTGTATGATACCACAGGGAGTTCGCGACACCGACGCTGTGCAAAGACTTTCTTACTTGGTGTTTCCAGTCGTCATCTGGTCTTCCTTTCGATTTAATCGGATTGGGGTTCCTCTTGCTGTCCTCGTGGTTGCCATCATTGCCAGCGCAGGCACAGCTGACCATAAAGGACCACTATATCGTCAAAATAACAATCATTCTCTTTTACAGGTAATTAGATTTTGTTACATACTGCTTCGAGAAAACGAAACATATATTCTCCACCTCATGCAAATCCAACATGATTTAGCACGATATGCTAATGTACTCAACCTCATGCAACAGGTGCAAATGTTTGTCTGCGTTCTGGCTGTGGTGGCCATCACTCTAGCTGCAATTGTACACGACCGGAAAGCAATGGAATCACGGCTCAACGAAATGAACAGCACTCTCGAATTACAGGTACTGTGCTTACATATTATTAATAAGTTTGATATTGTCAACTTAACAATGTTCTTGTTATTAGCAGCAAAAGCATAAAGAGGATTCTTTCAGTGTACTAAGTTTATGGCTATCTCTATCGTTCGCTTCATAATGTGCATCACCTTTATTTTTAATAATTGGTCAAAGGTGCGTGCAAGAACTTTGGAATTGGAACGGGCCAACAGATCGTTACAAGTATCCCAGGCTGCTGCCGAGGAGGCTAGTCGAGCCAAATCTGAGTTTCTCGCAAATATGAGTCATGAAATCAGGTCTATCATCTTGTAACCATAGTTTAAAGATCGCGTGTACTTAGTATAAAGCAAATGTGTGTTAGCGTTTGCAGGATGTCGCAGATCCTTATTCTGTCGAAGTATATACAATGGGTGGCTAAGTTGCATTGCTGTAGTCTGACTCTGTTTTTTTCGCTCTCAGGACTCCTATACATGGAATAATTGGAATGGCCTCACTGGCCTTGGAGACTGATCTGACAGATGAGCAGCGTGAGCATTTAGAGACAGTAGCACAATCTGCTGATTGTTTGCTTCATATTGTCAATGCAATTTTGGACCTTGCAAAGATCGAAGCTGGCCGTGTAGAGCTCGAGCGCGTTCAATTTAGTGTTTTTGACACTGTAGCATCTACTATTAAAATGCTCCAGGTGAAGTCTGGATCCCAACCTTAGGTTCATCTTGATTATGTGACGATGGATTAAATCTGAAATCAGTTTATTATTGTGGTGAGCTGTTGGGCTTTGACCGAGTAAATATTGGTTGCTATTTTGCAAGTCGTCCTCTAGCGTCTTTCTGGTTGAAAGGATATATTGGAAAATTCAGTAAAGGTTTGAATGCCATTTCTGGCGAAATTGAGAAGTCGCATAGAGCTCGTGAACTGATTTCATGTGTAGATGTGTTGCGATAAGTGTGTTTTTTGTTTTTTTGTTTTTTGTTTCTTGAATAACATGTCACAACTTGCATAAGATGTTCGAGCCTTTTATTGCAGGTAAGAGCAAATCAAAAGCAGTTGAGGGTTTCATGGGAAGTAGATCCGGATATTCCAGCGCATCTGATCGGCGATGCAGGCAGATTACAGCAATGTCTCATCAATTTAGGTATCATTTTTGACTAGAGCCTTCACGTTTCACAGTACACCTCCAGTTTGCCTGCATCCTATTTCTGATCTGAGCGCCGCAACAGTGTGTCGTGATGCTCATAAATTCTCTTTGTTGGTGAAATAATATCTAGTTTAGTTTCTGGCTACTTTCCTTCTGAATATTTATTGCGAAAGAGCAATCAATCAGTTTCAGTATGTGACGCGTTATTGTGTCTATGATCGATTTCATGCTGAGCCTTTTCTAACTCACACCCATATTTTCCATGGCAGTTGGCAATGCAATCAAGTTCACTCAAGAAGGATCCGTCTCGCTTACAGCAAAAATCTACACTGGACCTCCTCTTGAGAGAGCCACAAGTGCTAATCTCAAAAAGAAAAATAGTATGAGCAGAACATCTACTCCTGAGGAGCTCTCAACGAACGACGGTCACCATATTGTGGATGTTGGTGAAATTTCTGTGGTTGGAAGAGATCGTTCCGCGTTTAGTGGTCAAATAACTGGTGGCAAGGAAGGAAAGCTAGACATTTGGAGAGACCGTTCTGCATTTAGTGGTCCATTATTGCAAGGTGGTAAGGAAAGGAAGCTGGAGACTGCGAGAGGCTCTGCATTTAGTGGCCAGTTATCAGGTGGGAAGATGGAGATTATAAGAGGTGTTGGATTGAACGGTCAATTATCAGACGCAAAAGAAGGGAAGCTGGAAAAGCTTGCTTCACAGACAGAGACTAAGGTAGATAGAGACAATAAGGTGACTTTGTTGTTCTCAGTTCAGGACACAGGCATTGGAATAAGCAAGGAGAAACAAAAGGAAGTGTTCAAAGCTTTCTCCCAAGCTGACAGCTCAACCACTCGGCTGTATGGAGGAACAGGCCTGGGTCTGAGCATTGTAGAGCGGTAAGTGGGTTATTTCCAAGTTGTAGACCCGTAATTATTTTGTGACCTTAAATACCATCCATTTTAGGGTACTTAAATATATTTGTTTTTATCGATGCAACTTTCTTGACAGAAAGTTGCTCATCAATCTTCATGTCACCTTCGAGTACCCCCTCGTAATGCGGCAAGGGCTTATCTGCGATGTCATGTTTTTAAAGTATTAATCTACTCCAGTTTTCTTAAATATTGTCCGTCTTAATGTTATCGTTGAAACATCAGGCTAGTGCAAATGATGGGTGGCCGTATATGGCTTGAAAGCGAGCCAGGGAAAGGGAGCACGTTCTACTTTATTGCGCAGTTGGAATCCGTTCCAAGTCAAAGCACGAATTGTACAAGTGATGACAAAGTGAAGGGATTAAAGCGCTTCAATACAATTCACAGCTATGACGAGGGAAAACGTGAATCTAAATCAGTATCGGAATCGAATCAAGAAATTCTGCAAAATCAAAAACCTCAGGATCTAGAGTGTCAAAATTCACCATCTGGTAGTTCCACTGCTTCCAACATACCGAATGGAATTTCTCCAACGAAAGCAAATGGTGTTACTTTCAAACAGATGAATGGAACTCCTTCTAAACTCAGGTTATTGGAGCTTCTAATTGCTTTTTATTGTTGATTGTTTTCTTCTTGGACGCGTTGTTATGCGTTTTGAGTCTCAATGAACAATGAAATGCTGAAAGGCCAAAAATGGTGTTTGCCCTGCACATTTCTGTACTCGTTCAGTTTTGACATCATTTACTGATTTTTCAGGCAGGGCAGATGCAACAGCGTAGCTGCAGGTGGTTTGCAGTCGATGTCAATGCAGAACGACATACCTCTACCCACCAAATCCTCAAGTTTTCCGAAGAAATTCACCTTTAATTCAAATGAGGCAGATTCTGATTCTGAAGTCTCACTTCAAGGCATGAAGATCTTGCTCGCAGAAGATAACCTCGTGAACCAGAAGGTTGCATGTCAGCAGCTCAAGAAGTTTGGAACACAGGTAGACGTCGTGTGCGATGGTCAGCAATGCTTGGAAGCTTTAGAAGGGCGTCGAGACGATTACGATCTTATCCTGATGGATGTGCAGGTTTGCCCTCTTTTCTTTCCTCCCTCCTGTGCTCAAATTATGTTGAAGGTTTTTTCAGGAGTTAAGGTGTGGTCTATTTTTGCTTGCTCTTGATTTCTGGAATGAATGATTCTTTTATCACAGATGCCAGTACTTGATGGACTGCAAGCAACCAGAAAAATCAGAGAAAGCGAAAAGCAGCATAATTATGCCCACAAACCCATCATCGGCCTCACTGCTCACGCTATTCAAGGATACAAAGACAAGTGCTTAAGTGCAGGCATGGACGCGTATGCATGCAAGCCGTTTCAGGCTAGGGAATTGATCCAGGTTATACAAGGCGTCTGCAAGATGTGGTCTGTCAGGCTAAATTCAAACGCAGAGGAAGCCATCCCTATCGATGTAGTCGTTGAACAAGTGAATGACACATCTGGAGATCACACCTGAACATTTTCAAAGTAGAATGTTTTTTTTTTTTCCCTTTTCTGGTTGAGACATTGATTCTCATGTCTATTTTTAGAAGGTGTTATGTTTTCAATTTTGAAAACTCTAGGTATTTCAACTGGAAAAGTGCCAGCTGTAAAGAGTTTCTAAGGTCGTGGAGTAGATGACATCTAGACAATACGTGCATGGGTGTTACAAGTAAATTATTAGGCAACCATCGGAGGACCGCACAGAAGGATGGGACCAAAACTTCGACAGGTATGCTTGTTCTTTAGTGATGTTTTTTTCACCAGTCGCTTGTGTACAGTAAACAGAATGGTTTCCTCCCTTTCTTCTGGGGGCTACAGAGAAGTTTTGACCTTTCATTGAATTCGTTCGCATACTAATAATTTCCGTAGTTCAAGTTTAGGGTCTGTATGGTGAACTTCTCGATGGTTACCACAGACTATACCCCTAGTGCATATCCCAAGAAGTGGTAATCGTGTTATGCTAGTCACCAACGTTGCTAAATATCATAATGCTAATTGATCCCTTGTTTTGGTTCTCTGCTTCAGGTGGTTCCACAAAGTCGCAAAAATTGATATGTGACTACTTCTAACGATGGCAATTTCTCAATGACGTAAGGATGTTACGCGAAGAGAATCCTACCATGTAGATCATCTTACATGAATTTTTTTGGCCTCTTGTATATCAATGTGCACATGAATTCATATCTGCATTTATTAGTGCAGAATATTTTGTAGCTGCTGAATCTTACTGTGCAACAACGCTATTATCACATCTAAGCAAGCTTCGCGCAGCTCCATATTTCTAATCCATTTAACTCTCATTTGTCTCTCATCGATTGCTACTTCTTTTCATGAATGAGCTGTCCTTGTGACTGCGGCCTGCAATACTTCCCGCTTCATTCTCATCATCAAATTCCTGCAAGACTAACCACGAATTCATCGAATCCCTTACGTCAGACACGGTTTTCACACACTGCGAGTCTGTCCCCTTACACATAACCTATTCCTACAACTTCTGGAGCGTATTAGAAGTTTCTTCGAGCTACAAACCATGGAATATACCTCAACGTGTTATCTGATAAGAATATGCACGTTTCACGGTCACGGTCGCTGAAGAAACTTTCCAAGCAAGACCAACACCGTGATGGCTACGTTAAACGTCGGTGACTGCTAACCATTTCGTGAAACTGAAAGGTGGCGATAGGGAGACGCGTTATCGGCCACGTTGCTGTGTAAAGTTGGTGCTGAGTTCAAATATCTTTGGATGCCACTTGTTAGCTGCCACTCACCGCTACCAACCCTGAAATCGTTTGCATATATTCATGACGCTCTCGCATATGCAGTTAAAACTGGGTACTGAGGGCATAGCTAAAGGAAATCCAAAAGTTAGATTGTGATATTGGTTTGGAACTGAAAGAATGAGCGCCAATTTACGCTCGACGTCAAAGAGTTTAGAAAGTTTGCAGATTTGTCGAGTGCAGGATTCTTCAGAGTTCTGAGAAGGTTGAGAAGATGTTTCACAGGAAGCATGGTCAGGCAGTAGGAGGCCACGGCGCAGCAGGTTACAGCGCAGTACCTGCGGGAGGAGCGGCGAACTACCCCGCAGATCAGAGAGATGGCTATGGATATGAGGTGGGCAATGATGTGAACGTGAAGCAGACTTCTGGATTCGGATACGACAACGACGTGCGCGGCCATCACCATCACCATCATCAACACGGCGGAGGTGGCTATGTGCAGCACCAGCAAACCCCAGTGAGCTACGGACCGGACGGGCGTCCCATTGAGGCACATCCCAAGAAGAAGAGCAATCGGGCGGCGAATTGGTGCGCTGCTGCTTTCGTAGCGTGTTGGGCGTGCACATGGCCGTGCCATGGTCCGTGCTGCTGCGGCGTCTAGAATGAAACCGAAAGATTTCCCTGCTGATTGCTTTTCTTCTTCTTTTTAGATTCCAGCCCAAGGAAATGGTTTCTGGAGTTTTATCAGATGTGTCAGACAAGAATTTACGTCCTCGCCACTAATATTTTGGATGTCAGGGACTAGGGCAAAAGTTTAGATAATTTGGTGATTTATGACTCGGTGAAACCACGCAGTTATCCACCATTGTCACTGCAGAAATAGGGGTTTTCTGAATCTCGTGAACTGATTTGTGAAAATGGATCCGATTCAAGCTTTCGTTTACCGAAGGTGCAGAGAACAGTAACTCGCAATTCAAGATATGTCAGGTCATTACCTGCGTTTCTAGTTAAAACCACTTGAAGGTGCTTGAAAAACTATTGAAATGTTGGGCGTACGCATTTACTGTCTTTAGTTGAGTATGATCAGTGACTTGATTCTTCACTTCTCGCATTTCAATGCATTACTAAAGTTGCTTATGCAACACGAGTTTAAT
Source organism: Physcomitrium patens (assembly GCF_059467195.1). Taxonomy (NCBI): domain Eukaryota; kingdom Viridiplantae; phylum Streptophyta; class Bryopsida; order Funariales; family Funariaceae; genus Physcomitrium; species Physcomitrium patens. The sequence continues at coordinate 7,714,974 of NC_143433.1, read as the reverse complement.
GCTTGCATACTGAATTTAGTTGCGAATGGAATTTGGTAGACATTCAACACGTGAACTAATAATAATCAGTGAAATTATCTAAACAACCGAACATTCACAAGTCTAGATTTGTCTGTTGAGTCTGCTCAGCTCGCAATTGAATTACATAAGCAAGATCATTCCTATTCTCCTGGCTCACACATATCTACACACATTTCAATTAACACACATGGAGTGCAGATTTCGTTCAAGTGCGTACAGGACCTACAATTGCAATCGAAACACCATATAGCTACTTTACACAAGGGCAGTGACTACACACCCAGAGACTGATTAATGTTGTGCTTGCGGCGATCCTAGGCAACTCGCCCACATAGACGACGACTTCTTCAGCTTAGCTTGGCTCATACCTTCTCTCTCCCCAGCACGGGAGGGCGTGCTCATGACTCGGAACAATCGTCTTATGAATGAAGGGCTACTAGTGGTAGTACCATTAGGCGTAATGGGATCAACATCAGCGGTACATTTCGAGGCGTCCTCCAGAAGTAGGCTCCGTAACGGCGTATGAAGCTTACCTTTGACGTTCCCATTTGGCTCGTGTGGGCTGTCATCCTCCCCTGATTCATTTGCAGTGCTCACCACACCGTGACCATTATGGATTGGTCCTGCAGCTGGTTGGATCTGATCGTCGGAAGAGGTAGGCTCACCAGGAGGAGAGGGGGAGCTGGACGCAGCGGATTGAGCGGCGTCCTCGTTTCGAATCGGGGTTCCTCGTCCTCCACTTGAATATGCTTCAGCTTGTTCTTCCCAGAGGCGATCCTGTTGAGAGCCTGAAAACGGGAGAAGAGGATACAGTTTAGCCTCCTGGCTATGTATTTCTTCCTCTTCATGAGTAGCTTGTGATGTACTCGCAGCATCTTGCATGAGTTCCGAAGTTGTACTCGTATTCTCCACAAGTAAGAGTGTCTCAGGTTTAGAAGAAGTTTCATGGAGGCAATCAGAGTGATAACCGCCATTTTCCTTCAAATGTTCGCCATTTGTGATGATCTCAGGGGTAGCGCTATCCTCTATCTTACCAGTTTTGCTACATTTTTGTTCATCAGAATCTTCGTCTTTATCATTTGTCCCCACAACCGAGGAATTTTCAGCCATGCCTGCATCCTCAGTTCGATTTTCAAGTACACTTTCATGAGGTGCCGAAGCTTCGCAGTCAAGCTTTGGGAAATTCTCAAAATCCTCCTCCACATCCTTTGTGCAATTATGTATTGCGCCATTAGGAATGACAACCGGAACAGTGTTGTCCCCGTTGGCACTTGAGTTGTTTACTACCATCCCCTCATCCTCGTGAATGATTTCTTCCTTAGAATTTCCATGCAAGCTCTCTCCATCCTCGTCAATTTTCTGAATTGGCTTCTCCTTCGTCTCGTCAACAGGTAGAATCGCTGGGTTTGCAGTGTCCAACTGCGAGCTCCCAATTTCTCTGTCCACCATTGTCTCTACCTTATCAACATTTATAAGAGAGGCGTTTGCAGTGTCTATCTGCGAACATCTCATTGCACTGTCCACCATTGTGTCCTCCGCGTTGTCAACATGTAAAATCGCTGCCTTTGTAGTGTCCACCTGCGAACACTCAATTGCGTTGTCCACCCTCGTCTCTTCCGCTTCAGCAACATTTAGATGCATTGCGTTTGCAGTGTCCACCTGTGAATACTCAATTGTGTTGTCCATCCTTGTCTCTTCCGCCTCTTCAACATTTAGACGCACTGCGTTTGCAGTGTCCACCTGCGAACACTCAATTGCGCTGTCAACCATTGTCTCCGTCGCATCGAGCACGGAAATTTCCTCCAAATTTTCGTTTATGCACTCTCCTTTCCCGACATCCTTCAACGCTCCGTGTTCCTTCACAACGTCAAAATCCGAAGAAGCTGCGTGTTCAATGTTTGGTTCAGGAACAACAGATGACTGATCGATTGGGCTGTTCACCGTCGTCTCCTTTACCTCCAGCCTGCGTTCTTCCATTGTACTCTCATTGGAACTCTCGTCCTTTGTAGCCTTCTCGAAAGAAACTAGTTGTTTCTCCATCTTTTCGGCACTCACAAGTCCAGGGTAAGGGGTGTTTTCGCTACTCCTGTACACCACCGTGTCCTCATCCTCTAGCAAGAGCTCCCCTTCGACATCCTCGCTTAAGTTCTCCACTTCCTTTTCTGCTTGCGATGAAACATTCGTATCATTCTCAACTTCGGTGCACCTCAAATTGGTTGTGACTGGGGTACCTTGGACTGTAGCATCGAACGGGATCTGGGGGCTATACACCATCAAGTCTTCACCTTCAAGGGCGGGCTCTTCCAATTTTCCAGTTAAAATTCCTCTTTCCATTTCAGTTTGCCCGGAAAATTGTGACAGTACCTGAATCTCACCTTCTAGCCATTTTGAGTTATCGCCAGAAACAGTCAGCAACTTCTTGGGACTATCTAGGATTGTGTTCTCGTCCTCCAGCAAGTACACTTCCTCCAATATTTGATGCGAGTTACTTCCATCTTTGTCAAACATATCCAAGGAAAAATCTGAGAGTTTTTCCATCTCTTCAACACTTGTTGCATTGTTCAGACCTGCAGAATTAACCAAGGAGTTCGTGGTGCTGTCCACAAACGTTTTCTCATCTTTGAGTGGAAGATCCTTCTCCAGACTGTCATCTAAACCGTCCCTTTCTGCATCAGCTTTCCATGAAAAATTCGAGTGATTTATAGTGTCTGATGTGTGTTCAATTACGACATCAACCAGCTCCTCGGTACTGTTAATCACGAGGTCATCTTCATCGAGCAAGGCACTTTCCTTCAACTTCGAACTTTCGTTTAGGCTAACCTCGTCGTCTTCAGCCTTAACTTCGCATGGAGTATTTGAGTGATTCAGTACGTCGTCAGCCCTAAAACTTATAGTATTATGGGTATCAGCCTGGTAAGGAACTTCAACTGAGTTTTTGGAAATATGCACTACTGTCTCTTCATTCTCGAGCACTGCCTTTTTCTCAAGGCCACTCTTTGAGATATCCTCCTCCTTGTCAGCTGTCCTGGATAATGTGGACTGCTCCTCTCTATCATCAACAATTGTCCATTTTGAATTATGGCCGGATGCAACGAATGACTCCTCGAGGCTGTCAAAGACGATCTCATTTCCGAACGGATATTTCTCCTCTAGAGTTCTATATGAGCTTTGCTCTTCATTCTCTGCCTGCCAAGCAAATTCTGACTCTTCAACGCCAACTTCTACAATCGCTGCATTCGAGATGTCTGGGTCGGACACAACCGACAGCTTCAAGGGCACATCTTGTACACTGCTATTTTCTGCAAAAACTTTGGTGCGACAGTGTTAACCAATGCGTATCTGGACCCCATGCCCCAGCTTCATGCAGAAGTCTACGAAAAAGAAAAAGAAAGTAAAAAATCAAAAATATCAATTGGAATGGATATGTTCATATAACTCGTCTAGTGTAATGATTCTGTTGTCTGTAATCCTCTATCGTGTTGAGAAGAGGGATTATGAAGGCAAGTGAGATGCTACGACTGGTTTACCTGTGATGCTTTCCTCGTCTGTAATGGTACCATCATCTGAGGCAACATCTGAAAAAATTTCATCATAAGCAGCATCAAAGGGGGCCATCAAAACTTTCTCCGCTTCAGGATCGAGTTCTGTTTTCGAGTCACAGTCGTCAATAGAAGTAGATGTTCCAGCACTGAGATGGTTCTCCTGTAAGACTTGGCTATGTTTGTCTGTTGCGTTACTAACTGTAGAAGCAGTGATTGAAAAACTGCTGGTTGTCTCTTCAATTTTTTCCACATCAATCTTAGGAGGATCTTCGACGCTGCCATTTTCATCATCTTCAACTGAATCGCTTGCATTGACAATCATGGGTTCTGCTTGGCACAAGCCGCAACTTAGGTGAAGAAAAATTTAGATGGTAGATATTTCAGAAAATCCATCAAGAGTTGCTTATTTAAATCCATCTAATGATCTGAACAAAGGCAACCATTCCAGCTTGTTAATTCTTCCATTTTTATAGACACAAAAATCCAATAAAAAATGTGTCAAATATGTGAGCTTGCCACGATACCTTCACTGACGAGATCCCTTTCGTCTTCAATAATCGACTTCGACCCACCCTTCTCAGTTGCTGGCAGCAATTCTTCCAAAACTTGCTCTTCTCTGCTCATCTCTTCAAAATTAACAATCCTCACTCCATTCGAAGATTTGTCCTCCTCTACATTGCACTCAACATCAAGTGTATCTAACTCACCAACCTCACGGAGAGACTTGTTAGGCAATTCCTCAAGACACAGCAAAGTTGGTCCTGATGCAATACTGATTGCGTTGTGTCCAATCTCTGCCAACGACGCTATGTCAGTGAGAGTGGCCACAGCGCCATTTTCCGCTGCAACTGGACATGAGAGCGCAGTTGATTCTGCAAATTCATCTATCGAATTGCTCATGCTATCATCTTCAGATATATAGCCAGAAAACTCGTCCTGCTTAATTGCATCCAAGAGATCTACTTGCGGTACTTCCTGGCCGAGATTTCTTTGCAATTCATGATCAACAACTGAATTTTCAATCATTTCTTGCCTTTCAATAAGACTAGACGCATTTTCAACATGACCTACATCCTCTCTCGCTCCATTGTATGATTCCTCCTTTTTGGATAAACTGAGGACGGCATTGTCCTCCGTAGTAGACTCTTCCTCACTCATACAAGGTGGCAATAGAATTTTCAGAGCAGTTGATTCTAATGGATCAACCAACTTCATGACTCCACTATCACTTGCATTAATTTGGCTAGAAACGAGACTGTCCTGGGCACTGTTCACCCATACCAACTCGGAAGAAATTTCCAAGTCATGATCGTCAGAACCTTCAGCTTTTCCAGCTTCTTCAAAATCACCATTCGAAGAGCGATGGTTGCAAGTCTCAAGTAAGCCTTCCTCCAGAATCACTTCTTTAGAATGGTCAATTTGAGTTTCCAAGTCTACATCTCCAGCACCTGTAGTTTTTGAACTACCACCATAAACTTCTAACTCTTGCAGCATACACGGAATATCCATGCCTGGATTCAAATCTTCACCATTCTCAACCTTCAGGTTGGCATCTAGCTCAAAAGAAATTTCAATGTTCTCCAGAGGCGCATCTTGCATAGTGGAAGCAAAACGTGGATCCTGTTGGGGTATTTCAGATGTTACGCTGTCGACATCGAAGGATCCACCGTCATCTAAAGGTTTGTAGAAATGATCATCGAGGGGACGTTTACTAATCGCAATCAATGATGGTGCGGAATAAAAGTCCTGAAGGGTTGCCACTTGGTCGATGGAACCCTCAACAACTCTAGCATTGGAATCGCCCAAACTCGGCTTGGCCCCAACTGTGACGGGTGAGGACAAAGCAGAAATGGCTGAGGTAGGTTCTTCTCGCACCGAGGTTTCTTCCTGTCTAGTCTCTACTACATGGACATATTCTGTACTCTTCGGTAATGTGGTCACCATTTCGGGACCGGCGTCAGATTCGCTTGAATTAGTTCTAAGACTTGTCTCATTGAGGTAATGCGAAAGAACAGGATTGAGTGGCTTTTGGTGCTGAATATACTCTGGTAACTGGGACGAGCTCGAGTTTAAACTCAAACTGTTACCCATTACAGTTGATTTTCTCATGTCTTCCACTCCTTCTACGAGATTAACCACTTCAGCAGATTCCAAGGGCGAAGCTTCTTCCTGCCCGACACTAACTATGTCGGACTGATAGTTTTCCAAATCGGGTAATGACACTAAGGAGTCTGGATATGATGAGCTAGCTAGTGATTCGGATTCTCTGAGGGATCCTCTTTCCTTCAAAACGTCCATTATTTCCTCTTTGCTAACACACAAGTGTGGACTTGGTTGACCAGAAGGCTCTGATTCGATAGAATCCCCTGCGGTCAACTTCAGATTATCAACAATAGGGAAGATGGACACAGGCATCTCAATGGGAGTTGAAGATTTCTCTGTCTCGACTAGCCCCTCGTTCATAAGTTGAGTTTGACTCATATTATTTAGCTGTAGATCTTCTGCATCATTTTGACCTGCTTCTGTTTTAGAGGATTCGTCCGTAACAGTCTGAGCCCAGAACTCTTTCAAGGTCTTCGTATCTTGATCCAGATCGGTCGGTGTTGATGTTCCATATACCTGAACATCAAGGGATTCCTCTGCAACTAAGGTTGACTCTGACAAATAGGAGAGATCTGGAAGAATTTGATCTTCTACATGTGAGGCAAGATCTCGAGAGTCAGTCATACCGTTCGAAGTAGTTCCAGAAGTATCCTTCTTTGCATCTACAGTGGCTGGTGTATTGGTAGGAATTTTAAAAGGATTAGGAACACAGACATCATCCACCTCAGACTTGGATTCTTCTAGGGGCTCTGCAACATCATCAAAGCTCTGCTTCAGATTGAGTTGCGCATCTTCAATGATTTCTTCCAAGTACTCGTCATCACTTGATTCAATATCATACATACTTGGAGTGCTACAAATGGTTGATACTTCGTCCTTTTCTAACTTGTCCTGTTGACTAGCAGGCCTGGAATCAGACGCACTCATGTTTATGGGAGTAGGAGACTCATTCAATTGATAAATTTCTTCATCTTCCAAGGACTTGAGCGCCATCTGGCAATCTTCGGATGTGAAATCTTCAGTAATCTGGTGTAAAACAGGTTGCTCAGGGCATCCTTCACCAGCCGATAACAAAATGTTTAAATTACCCTCTCCTGCCACTGCTGAAACAGTGGGAAGGTTGTCGGTCACCTGAACATTATTAAAGGGTGCTTCATGAGCAACACACTCGGAGCCGAACGAATCCTCATTGTCGCTTGTAGAACTTGAAATGTCCTCAAGATCAGCCATGAATTTGTAGGTCATTATTTCGCTCTCATGAGTAAGCAACGTCATAGGCACGTCCACATATTCTTCGACAGGCGGTGGAACCGAAGCTTGCTCCAACTCATGCTCATGTGCAAAGACATCTATCTGTGGACGAAGCTCGGCTTCAAATGGGTCTTTTACTTGGTCTTCATCCATGTGAAGGGTACTGGACTCGGAGTCCCCTCGTGGCTTATCAATCCTTCCGGAATACTCTCTGGGACAATGATCCTCAATGAGAGGATCGCTAACCAGGGTAATAATAGGACTTCCCGCAGATGAAGCTGAAATGCCTGGGGGCATCTCAGCAGTAATATCAATTTGAATTGCAGGAAGGCTTTCGTCAGAGGGCTTCTGATTACTTACTGCTTCTCTCAAGAATGGCTCACTCAGGACCTCTGGAGGATCATTCAAGAGGCTTGAACCCGAGTCATCAGGCTCGGGCAAGTGTGACAGGGAAGAAAAGGTACAAGGCAGGTCCTCTAAGAGCCAAGATGTATGCAACTCATTATCGTTGTCAAAATCTGGTTCACCGCCTGGATGGTCCAAGGAGTTAATGTCTTCGTCCCCAACGTTCCCATCTAGTAGTCTTGAACCACTATCTTCATTAGCCTCGCTATGCAGCAATGGAGCTGGTACCAATTGCGAAGTGTCAGAAATGTTCTCGGGTTTTGCCGCATTTTGACATTCATTTTCGGAGTAAAATGGCACTTTGACAGATTGCACCTCTGGCTTTGACAATTCCTCTTTGCGAACAGCTTTTTCAGCTTGTTTTCTTACTCGACCTGTGCGTCCATAAATTAATTGAGAGAGGTTACTGGATTGTAACAACAGTGCTAAATCAATCTTGCTGCCATTTCTCAAACAGTTTGTCTAGTGGCTATTTCAAAGAACATCCAAGACTAGATTAGACTCACCAGGCTGTGTTGAAGGAATATCTTGAAGATTTCTTTTCACTTTCGACCCTTTTGAGGATGTCAAGTCAGACTTTGGTTTTGAAGAGGGGCTTGGAGTGGATTTTCTCATCTTTCCATCTAGTGAAGATCTAAGAAAGGATTTTTCAGATTTGGCTACCTCACCTGGTGTGGTACCAGGTGAATCACCGGCTACTTGATCAGCATTCGAATTTGCTCTCCCCTTTGTGGATGCTGAATCAGACCTATGTTTCAAGGATGGGCGTGCAGGGGAAGACTTCTTTATTTTGCCATCCAGTGACCCCCTAGGCGAGGATTTCTTAGATGTCACTTCCTCAGCAACAAGGTCACTCCCCCCATTAGCCCCCAACTCACTATTTGAATTTGAGATTCCACTTATATTTACTCCTTCTGATGCTAACCCAGACCCCCGAGGACTGATCATCTCTTTCTTACTTGCATCACTGAACTTCCTTGGAGATAGAACGGACGCTGACATTGCACTCCCTACAAGCTTCTCTTTTCCCGGTGAAGTCGTAATCGTTTTTTTCACGAGTGAATTCGTCTGTGTAGCAGACTTCCTGATGCCACCTGAAAATAATCACGGATATGTTACTATTCAACAAATTTACTAGATTACAAGTGAGTTTCAGCACACTTTCACATGACTTTCAGGCGGGTCCTAGAAAATTGAAACTGATACAGAAACATTTGCGAATTGAATCTTCTACGACGTAACAATAGAGTATGAAATTTACATTCGAAGTTGAACACATACCTCCTTTTGCGAGAAACGCGTGTTTTTTTTCTTCCACTGATGAGGCGGTGGGGCTAAAGTCAAGACCTCTAGCTATGTCGTCTGCTCCACCAATTGAAGACCTCCGCTTCTTCTTCGCAGCAGGTGAGATAGATTTTTCTGTAGGAACACCAGCTGGAGTCCGGGGAGAAGAAGTTGTGGTCACGGAAGACTTCCCTAACCCGTTGCTTTTGGCCGGGGATTGTACATCTTGGTCTCCTATCTCCAAAGAGATGCAGCTTGATGTCACTGATGGAGATCGCCGGTGTGGAACAGCCATCATTGTGGAGGTTTCCTTCTTCAGTAACTTGGTGGCGCCAGGAGAAGGACTCCCCATCTTTATGTGTCACTTAGCACACTTTCGTGTCGAATAAATACTTACACCCTGTGTGGCCTGCAAAAGGAGATACTCGAAGGTACTAACATTGGTGGAGAGAGTTTATAACGACAGATCTATTTCGGGACATATCTGTTTCTCAAGATCAGGAGTCTGTATCAACACAAAGGCGACCATTCTCGCATGTGGAGAAAACTAAGTCTGCAGTAGTAACTCTTGTGCTGCAGCATTAGGATATTTTGATGTTCTTGCCTGCGAACCACAAAAGAAGAAAAGTAAATATTATCATCAAAGAAGAGCTTCAGCCAATGTCTCTACGGGCCACATCTATCCTACATTGCTCTCAAAAAACGTGAAAAATTAACAGGTATTCAAGTGTTAGTAATTTCTAGCGTCCAGCATAGTACATGAGCGTGCGTTGGGAGAGAGTGCAGCCGTTTCACCAGTCGTGTATCAAAAGATATAGTGAAACTTGAAACTGTGGACATGGACAAGAAAAGGAGCTAACCACAATGCCGATGCTTGAAAACATCAAGTTTGTCCCTACTGCGTTCAGGCGGCTTTCAGTCTAGATTTGCATGTGAGAGAAAAACTCTTCCATCTTTTTTTCCTGTCTGAGGGAAAAAACTAGGCTTCCTACACACGGGAAAACCAGGAGGCTAGCACATCTTTTTTTTTTTCTTTTTTTTCTTTTTTAGTGACATAACCTTCAAGCCTTCAGCAGGAGTGCATCAACTCAGTTACCATTCTGGCTACAGCAGCTCGGCCTCGAAGTGAGACAGGACTGGTATCAAGACCAACGAGGAGACAAGGAACTATGGTTGAGATGAGGATCTAACGATGCCGAATAAAAGTTAGATAAAAATAAGCTGCAAACACGTACATTTGCACAAGGGGAAAACCATACGAGGAACTCAATGTCGCCTCTCAAAGCATAAACTATCTTACCTGTGCAGTGCTACCACCATACACTGCAAGAAAATACGAAATATCTTCAAGAAAATGCTCGCCGACCTCAAAACCCAACCCTGTTCGAAAGCCATACATGACGAGAAAAAACTGAGCCTCGGCTTCTTGCAAGAAGGAGATTTCGAAGGAAATCAACAATAGGATCAATCCCTAGCGCTCTAACACACCACAACCTCCTGCATGCAACAGAGTCAAGATTGATCTCAACCGAAAAATACAATACGCTTGTGCAGCACAGTTTGGGACTTCAGTTGGAGCAAGGCCACCATCATGAGACGATCGACCCAATTGATGAATGGTCACCGCTCAGCAACATTAACCACAGCGATCATGATAGTTGCCACACCTCTGAGAAGGAAATGACAGACCATATTGAACGCCACTCTACTCTACTCGACAACTTTCAACAGAGATTTGAAAGCATGAGAAACCAACCACGTGGAAACATACAGCAGGCTCTAAGGAATGCGAACGCGCCATACCCACAGCGAGCTCTCCCGCATGCTACAAGGCTGGAAGTGATCTAGCGATACGGCGCTCAGCTCACAACCTGGGGGCGCAGGCAGTGTAACCATCCACTATGCCCTCCACCATGGCCACACTTACAATGATCTTCTGCCGTGGGCCATGCACCCAACAATGTGGCGATGGTACAAAAACTGACCGACTAGCTATAAATGCCAAGCGTGAGCTTCAGAGTTCCTCAGCAAAGAAGGGGGGAAAGAGAGAAGAAGAAAAAAGGAAGAAAATTAAGAAAGTAAAAAACTACAGGATCCTCTTCCTCATCATAGATCTATGGCCAGTAACCTCAACAGTCAGTCTCTCTCTTTCTCTCTCTCCCAAAGGTTGCAGCAGCAGAAGCAGCAACAGCTCTGAGCAGGCGATGAGCCCCAGTTCCAGCTTCCCTCAAGTCTGCAAAACCGGTGGCAGCCTCCAGAGCACTACTACTACTGCTACTGCGACAGACAGCCAGCCAGCATTGTCAGATGGACCAGGACTACTGCATTCCCTTCCCCACACTTCTCCAGTCTTGCATTGCAGCAAAGCAAGCCCCCCCTTTTGTTGCTGTTGTTGTTTCTGTGTCCCTTGCTACATCATCTTCCTTCCTTGCTTGCTTGCTTGCTTCTTTCTCTCTCTGCTGCTTTTCCTTGGGCCCCCTCTTTTTGTGTTCTTGTGCCACTAGTTGCATAGCAACTCATTCCAGTACACTGCTTGCTTGTCTGGGTCTTCATATCTCTCCTCTTCTCCTCTCTACATGTCCCATTCCATTCCAACTTTACAGCATTTGGCCTTAATTGCAACTGAACATGTGTGTTAAAATCCACTCTCCCACTGGATAGTTTGTTGACAACTTTTTACCAACACAGTTTGATTGTTACATATTTAAGCTCTGCAGCCTCTGGAGAGCTTGTTGCAAAAGTTGGAACGGTCCCTTATTTTAAGAATTAAAAACCACTATTAATGTTGTCCAGGCATTAGAGTATGCTTGATCTATCAACATGATAGCTACTTTAAGTAAACCAAGATCCAGTGGGCTATTTTCCAAGCTTGTGACAACTTGATACATGCTGTCAAATTCTCAAACTTATTGTGCTGGGACCAGTCACCAGCAGCAATAAGATTTGGCTAAAACACAAAACTCAACTATCCACAAAGCTGCCCCTTAGAGAAACCCACATCATTGATTGATTGACTGAGAGAAGGTGAATTGTGGGTCCAACCCAACAACGATCAGGCTCACACTTTAATCTTTTTTGCTTCACAAACTACACTTTTAACCTATACACACTCTGCGCCATAGTTTAAACCATAGTATCAAATAAGCACATTGCTGAAGGGAAGAACAAGAGAGAGAAATCAAAGTTTGCAGAAAAGCTTCAGTAATGCATTTGTTGTGCTTGTACACACATAGTGAGGCAAGCATCCATCAATAAATGAATTATTGAGTAAGTGAATGAATGTAACCTTGTTCATAATATGTGAGAGATGTGCAACATCAGAAGTACATCACATTAAATACTAACTTACAGAGGTTAATCATGAGCTTCCCAATCCACAAATACTTTAATTCTTTGGTACATCACACCAATTTAAGCCACCAATTCCATACTTACACAAAAATTATATCATTGGGTTTCTCATCATCATTTATCTCAGTGGACAATGATATTGAACTTCTACAATTAACTTCAAGTTTTCTTCTTAAGTACTAAAACACCAAGTTGACTTTTTCCTTACTTTCACTCAATCAGGATTAGCCATTAGGAGGAAAGAAAAAAAAAAAAAAAAAAAAAAAAAAAAAAAACTACCAAACTGGATTAGGAAGGGCTTTGAATGGAACTATGGTTTGTGGACCTAATCAATTTGAGAGCCTTGCCCCATATGAGAGTTGTAGCAGCTGTTATCCTAGCCTTCACACAGCCAGTATGCAACAAGTCAGGTTGCCACACCTTTGTAAAACATTGAATTATTTTAGAATATATATATATAAGTCAAAAACCCAGTGTGAGACAACCTGGAACCTTCCCATTAAGAGAAGCATTATTTGTTGTACTGAGGATTAAGTCCTTGACCATCAGAAAGGGGGTGGAGGACTTGCAAGATTAATACAAAATGAGTGCACACACATAAACTTCAGCTGAAGAATGAAGTGTGTCCTTGTGCAAGGGGATGGTAATTAGTTAAACCATCATTTTTAGGGTGCATTCATAGCACATGTGGTGTGATGCTGAAGAGCCCCATCCACACAGAGATATTGGTGACCCTTGCCATTGTTCCAATACATATGCATATATAATGGAATGGGAAAAGACACCACATATTCTCCTCTTTCTTAATGCTGGTTGCCAGTCCTTGGATAACACACCTTTCAATGCCTCCTCTTTATTGCACCTCCTGTTGGAGATGGAAACCCTAAAAAATTGATGATGGATTGCATCAAGTACACTGTACCATTTTCATTATAGAATGTGGTTTTTCTGATGCTGTGGGTTTGGTTGCAGTTGGAGTTATTTGATTATTCTTTGTGTAGTAGACATTTGTCTCTATCCTTACAGTCTGTAATATTAAATTCATTAGGATTACTAAATAAACAAATAGTATCTTTTTTCTTTTTTGATAGAACATTTAAACAGTAAAAAAACTGTATCAAGTTTTAGTTTTCTCTTTGAAGTACAAAGAGATGTCTTTTACAGATTCATACACTTGTGTGTATGTGAATATGTAGAAATATATATGTACATGCTCCATATATGATATCATACTCATCGAACATTTTTTAAAGATAAATTATTGATGTTTAAATACTCAAGTGTTATATCCATTTCTTTTCAAGTTTTTAGAAGTTTGATTCCTTGCTGCACCTAACAATATTTTACAACAAAATAAAAGAAAGTAAGAAAGGGGAAAAAATAAAAATGCATAAAAGTCATCTGAAAAGAAAAGAAAACCAATGAGATAGATGTTTTTATGAGTGCTTCATCATACATGGAATCATCTATTCATACATTGTCATGTCCTATCAGCATCTCAATCCTATAAGTATTATCCATAATAACAATGAATAATTGTGCTGGGCTAACAAACTGAAAGGTCTTATTAATGGTCCATGAAGATGGAAAGCACCAAGTATGCCTACTTGGACAGGCATGTTCAAAGGTGATGGAAAACCCATCAGCAAAACCATCCATTGCCAGACCTGGCATCACTACATGTGTTACAAACATTCAGTGTGAGGTTATTTTAATTTGATGTGAAATCATGACTAAATCAACATTTGAAAACAAATTTAATTTAATTCAACAAATCATAAAAAAGTATCAACATTGTAATGAAGAAGATAAGGTGACTTAGATTGGTCAGTAAATTTAGTCCAACTTAGATTTATTGTCTACCTTTTTTCTAATTTACCAGTGTAGTCATTGAAATTAATAAAATTGAGTATGCCTTCAGCAAAGATCTCATTGTGAGATTTGTATTTGTATTTGTATTTATTTTAACGACTTACTCATATGAGATCCAATGTCAGAATATTTCAATTGTCAGAATATTTACTTCTAGATATACCTTGCATCTATGTTGAAAAACATTGAAAAATAAGTTTTAAGTCATTGAATATTTAAATATTAAAGTTAATGTGTTCTACTGGGTGCAATGGGTAAAACAAATAGGTATTACAAACATGCGAATGCACACAAATGATCCTTTTTTTATTTTACAGAGGGGTTTTGATTTCTTGAAATCAAAAAACAAATAAATTAAATAATTAATGTTAAAGGTATTAAAAGTTTTATATATATATATATATATATATATTATATTTCATGAAAAGAATATATTTAGCAATTCCAAAAAAATAAAACAAACTATATATTTCCAAAAGTATGCTCTTAAAGTGTGTGTGTGTGTGTGTGTGTGTGTGTGTGTATATATATATATATATATATATATTTACAAACAAACACGAAATTTAGGATTTTTTTTTAATGATTTTCTTAATTTTTAGCATAGTATTCATACAATCTGGATCAGCGCAAGAACACCCATATTTAAAATCTAGAGAGTTAAAATTGGATTAACTACACTTATATTGAGAGTTGTATTAGAAATTGCAGCATTAATTCTTCAAAGAAAATTGGATAAGCAGAGGGTATAGGCGTAAACATTTTATAACTGAATTTAACTAATTCTAAATTCTTAGACTAGTTCTATCTGCATTAAAGACTATAAAATAAAATGAAAATTAAACTTTAATAATCACACATCAATTAATTTGACTTCAAAATTAAATTTGAGCCATTAATAACCACCAAAAAAAATAAAAAAATAGATACAATTTTAATATTTTTCACTTAGATTAAAATATTAAAAAACGTTATTATTTAATTTTTTCACTATTTCAAAAAGCCAAGCTTAGTCATATTTTGCAATTCATAAATCTTCAGTTTATTAACTAAATTTTATTAGAACAAATTTGACACTAATGTAATTGAAAGATGACAAAAATATAATAATGTTATGTTTTTAATTAATATGAAATTTTACTGTCTTAAACTTAGTAATAAATTTACAAGGGCTTACATGTTTTGTGTATCAAAAATTTAATGGCGTAGTATAATTCAAGATAGGATAAAATTGAAAAATAATCACAAAATACGTTGTATTTTAGCTTTATCGGAAATTCTAAGATTAATAAAAACTGATATATAATATTTTACCTGTGTAGTAACAGAAATATTTCTACTGAATTTTACAAACATCTCAAGTCTAAAAGGTTTAAAATCCTTAAAGACGTTTTCTATTTTGAAATAAAGTTTGTCTTGTCCAAATATGGCAGGGGAATCTTAATTCTAAACCTATTAAAATTAATAATTTTAAGTAGAAATAAAAACATCTTACATTTGAAAAACTTAATTAATTTTTTTTCTTCAAAAAACTTATAATACTTAAAGATATTTCTTAGAAATGAAATTCAGTAAAAATAATATGAAAAATGAAATATTACTAAAATATTAGTTAATCTAAATAAAATGAATAAAGGCTAAGCAAATTAATAGAAAATTTGATGTTATTTTCTTAAATTCAAAAATATATGTACTTAAAACCATGTACATAGCTTGGATTTATTTTATACTAACTTAGAAGAAAACAAATCCTAAAAAAATATTTATTTTTAATTTTTCAATTTTATAACAAAAACATAATGACTCTATTTATAATCAAGAGAAAATATAATATTTAAAATAAAATATAGGTAAATTCAATTTAAATTTTAAAATAAATATGTATCAATACAAATGTTTTAACATGAATATAATGTGTCAATGTTAAATATTTGTGTAGTTTTTTTCATCTAGATATGTCAACATTCTTGTGTTGGTTTTATTAAATTTATCATAGAAAGATTAGTATTGCTTTACACCTACTGTATTCAATAATATATAATAATAAAAATAAAAATACTCAAATTTCATCTTTTACTTTTGAGAAAACATATATAATTTATAGTAACCAATTAGTAAGTCACACTTGTTTTAAATTAGTAATAAATTTGAATAATTTAAAAATGTTACCTCATCAAATGACTTATTAATTAACAGTCTTTATTTAATATTAATAAATAACATAGTAGTGAAATTTATACAATTTTTTTCACTTTCCAAAAGGAAATATAAAAAAAGAAAAAAAAAATTAGACGATATAAATTTTTTTTCCAAATTGATTTTATTCATTAATAGAAACAAATGCTAATATATCGTATTTATTATTGAAATAATGTTAGATATCTCATATAGGTTACAATTAATTATATGGCCTTTATATTAATGTTATAAGTATTTTAGAATATAATATTTTGACTTTTAAATTGTACAAGATCTAAGTCGAGCAACCTGAACATGTTTCAATCAATTAGATAACAATTCCAAAAGCTTTAGCAAAATCAAAAAATTGTATATATATACATACATCCATATATACATACATATATTTATATATATTTACTTCATATTTCATATATTTAAATATATGATTTGAAACATCTATTATTAATTATTATTTAATATTTGTAAAAATATAAACCATAATAATTATTTTTATTTTAAAAATATAAAATTACGAAAAATATCAAGATAAAGTTTTTAAATAGTAATACTACATTTACTACACAATAAACCCTTGTAGTATTTTTAATATATATTTTTTGTTAAAAACAATTACAAAAGAAATAATTTATTCAAATTAAAAAGATTGACTCTAGAGAAAAAATTGAATAAAATACATAATTTCTTATCCAATAATAATATTATTTATTATATATATATATATATATATATATATATATATATACATAAAATTTATAGCTACATTCAATTTTAATTAAAATTATTGGTTTTTATTCATACTCTATGTCATTCTAGTAATTTTGTACATAATCAAATGCAAAATGCGAAAAAATAGTTCAATAAGCAAAATAAATAAATAAAATATTATTATAAAGTATGTATGATATAAAATTGAAATAATCTACTCCAATTTTTTAAACAAAAATATATATATATATATATATATAAACATAAAACTTAATTAATAAATTAGACTAAAGTTTTAAAAATAGATAATTTGTGCATCGATTTAATTAATATCTTTTAAGGTTTGAATTATAAAGTAGATTTTTATTTGTTTTTATTGAACTATCTAATACTATCTCTTAAAAGAAAAGAATAAAATAGAAAATTAAAAGAAGGAAACCAAACTTATTTATTGGCTCAAAAATCTTAATAATAATTTCTTTATTTCTTTACAATATATCTTATAATATTAGTTCTTACCAAAACTTGAGTTATTCTTAAAAATTAATGTAAAGCTCTTAAAAGATTATACGTAATATAAAGATAAAATAACGTAGAAGCTCAAAAATAATAAATTTTAATTTAGTTCAAGTTTTAATAAATTATAATATAATTTTAATATTTTTGTGTTTATTCACATAATAAAATATAATTTATGATATTTTTTTATAAAGATAAAAGATTGTTTATATTCTTGTAAAAATTTATAATAAATCTTAAAACATGTACTTCTTATTTCTTAAAAATCTTGATTAAGATACTCTTCTTTAGATTTCTATTCTTTGTAACTTTAGCTTATTTTTTTTCAAAGGTATTATTAAAAAGTTATGTAAAGCCTACTATGGATAATGAAAGTATGTTGATTTGTTTTATTTATTCAAATTAATCATAATTATTTTTTAAATTAACACTAACTACTAAAATTTCTAAAATATAGATAGCAAAAACTGAATGAAGAATTTAAATTTTCAGTGACACATTTTATTTATGATGAGTTTGATAAGTTTTATTTTAAAATATAATTTATAAAGTATCCAAATGTAATCACTTCAAAAACTTTGATAATTGTCTATAGATTATTTTTAAAAAGTTTATAATATAAATTAAAAATTTATTTTAGTAAATACAAATAATTTAAAGAAATAATACCATGAAAAAAATTTCAAACTTTAAAAAAAATAATGAGCTTATAATATAGAAATATTTTTAAAACATACAATTATTTTTATATTTTCTAGTATAATGTAAAAATTATAATATTTTTTTATTAGGTATATTTTTGGTGTAAACATCTTTTTAAACTAATTAGTTATATTCTTAGTTTTTAATATCTTAAAAAAGCTTTTCAAACCCTTGATATAAATTGAGTCCTCCTATTTAATACAATATTTCTTAATAATTCTTGATTGTAATAAATATGGTGAAGAAAAATTTTAGTTGTTTTTTTTTACTTATATAAAAAAATAAAAAAAATCTATTATTATAATTATAAAATTATATGAAATAGAGATTAGAAGATCCATAATATAATCTACAGAAATTAAAGATTATAATTGTTTTGGTATAGATAGTAGTAGAAAGAATTCATAAGACCAATAACAAGAAGTTTTTGATCTTAAACAAACATCACATCATTGTATAAAGGCTTTAATTTTCATTTTTTTATTTGAGGTCAATAGAAATCTCTTGATATTAAATCCAAATTCTTATTCTATCTAAAATATCATGTAGTTCAAAAATTATAACAAACTTAAAAATCATATAATTATGTTTTATTTTTTAGAATATAAAAGTATTTTTAAAAATAATATAGATTGTTCTTTAATTAAAAATTAAAAGTATCATAAAATTTATCATAATTAATTCTAAAATCATAAATAAGAAGATCTAAGAACATACTTAATTGAACTTACTTAAGAAAAATTGAATTAACAATCAATGTTGATTTTATAGCTCACAGATGAAATTATTTTAGCTTTAAAGAGTATTAAATGATAAAAAATTACATCTTTTTTATTTGATATAACATAAGAGTATCTAAGAAAAATATTTGAAAAATCATATTATTTTTTTTAGTCAATGTGTGATCTTGAATTCAAATATTAATACATACATGTTCTAAGGAGCTTGAAGACGATTATAAATATGTATTGACATAAAATATTTATGATTCTTGTGATTCATATTAATATTTAGTGGATTGGAAGGATCTTCTAAATTATAGTGATATTCTTGAAATAAATCCACAATTAAAAGAAGTTCTTTGTTGTAGATCCTATAGTTGATCTCACCTTCTAAAAAAATTCTTAAATTAAAAGCTATTAGATGAAATTTGTCATTTTTTGCCATTTGTAACAATATTCCACCAAAGGCAAAGTTTGATGGATATATTTCTACTTGAGTGGTGTAAAATATATGCTTGAGTGGTATAAAATACATACTTCTTTATTGTGATGTATAGTTTTATATCTCTAAGTTTTTGTTACAAACAATAAATATAAAGTTCATATTCTTTTATATTTTTAAATAAATTTAAAATATCTTTTAGGTAAATGACAACAAATTCATCTATAAATTTTCAAAAATATCATTCATTAGATGTATTTTTAAATTCGAAAAAAATGGCAATATATTCAAAAATATCTATACCAAGTTTAAAACATATTTTTCTATGCATCTTCTTTTTTGATGCATACCAAGTTGTATGCTTTTAATTGATCTATTTTTATATAGATCTTTGATTGATTCAATTAATCAAAATATTTTGATATTAAAGATAGAAAAAACCTATTCTTCATGATAATCTCATTGAACTCTTGATAATCTACATATAATTATAGTGATTTGTCATTTTTCTTTATAAATAAGATAAGAGTTTTTTTTTGAGATTTTGAATGGCATATAAAGTTTTTAGTAAAGTCTTCATTAATATACTCTTTGAATACAAATAACTTCTTTTGTAATAAGTTATAGATTTGTTTGAATGGTAATTGAGTTTTTTCTTAAAGATTAACTAAGCAATTATAAGGACAATGATCTAAAAAAATATCTACCATTCATTTTTCAAAAATCTCATAACAATCTTTAAATTGAGTCAAAATTTTACTTGAAGTCTTTTCACCATCAAAAATAGTTGTGGCATGAATAGCAAAAGGTGATTCTTCTTTTGCAACATACATAAAAATTCATACACCTACCATTAAGAATTTTATTGTATTAGACTAATGACTTTCTATTTTTATGATAAAAAATTAGTATGTACTATAAAAAAATTAAGATTTTTAAATATTTGGACTATGAAAGAATTATATTTTTTAGCCATAATAAATCTAAAATAATTAGATTAAAAGAAATATAATAATATTAAATATAATTAAGATATTATAACCATTAATTATTATATTTATAAGAATAGTTTTATAATTGATATATTTAAAAAATAATAAACGATCATCTATAAGTTTTATATATATATGTTTAGTTTTTTTGATTAAAGATATATATATATATATATATATATATATATATATATATATATATATATTAAAAATTTTATGTTTATAAAAAAATTAATGTCATATAACTAATAAGGTATATGATTTATGATTTTTTGATTTTAAAAAATATCTATTATAAAAAAAATCAAAGAATAAATATAATTTCTATTAGCTATTGTATAAGATTCCAACTATATTATTTCTATTATAATTATATAAATTTATTTTTTAATGGATTGTCATATTTAGCAATTATTTTTTTATTTTATAATTTTATTGCTTCTTGAAACAATATTAAGTAGTGTGCTTTGATTCTCCACAATATAAGCTAAACCTTCAATAATATTTAGTCTTTTTTTTTTGCTTAGTAAGAAATTTGAAACGTATTGCATCAATTTGTAAAAGTTTAAGCTTTAAAAAATAAGTTTCTATAAACTTATGATTGTTGTCAAAACTCAAAAGTTTTTGTTATAATTTGACTTGATCTCACAAACTAAATCTTAGTGTTTTGTAACTTTCAAAAAATTAATTGCTGCATGCAATAGCTTAAACAATAAGTTGTTTCAATGAATCTACTTTTGGCATTGTCAATAATGAGTTTTTATCATTATCTTTTAATAGAAATCAAAATTGATTGATAAAGACTTTATCATGTCAACCTACATTGCAAGCAAAGTTTTCGGATTGAATAGCATATAGTAGTTAATTGTAATTTTTATTGTAAAGATAGGAATTTTATCTTTTTTATTTTTTCTTCATTAATTTTTTTAATATGAATATAAATTATTACAAAGATAAGTTTATATTATATAGAAATTTAAATATTTTCCATTAAAATTAGAAACCAAGAGAGAATACTTTTAAATAAAAATACATAAATGAATTTAGTTTGAGTAAATCTATCAAGATATTAAAAAAAATAAAAATAAAGCTTGACTTATTGAAGAAATCTTTTAAAAGTGTTCCATTAAACTCCTTCAACATATTAATCATGTTTTCACTTCTACTTGTAATAACAAAATTTCTACCTATAATAACAAAATGTGGTATAATATTAAAGCTAGAATATCTATTACCAAAGATAAAAAGATTAGAGACTCTTGAAATAAGTCTAAGAATAAGAAAGGCATTGATAAGAATGAAGAATGCCTCACTCTTGCTTCTATGTATAATATCTAACTAGGAGCTATATGGCAATGTTCTATAGGACCTTTGACATGTGTCTAACTTAAAGATAAGTTTCTTACATATGCACCACATGGCCAACTTGTTGGCTAAGTTTTCAACCTATTAATTAGCTACAAACACATATAAAGTCAAATCTATATCTATGAAGCTACTCAATAAGATATTATTAAATTTATCCACTTTTATTTATTTCTATCTAATTTTTTCATCTATATTATAATAATTATTGGTTATATTTGTAATAAGTTATTACCTTTTTTCACTTTCATTTATTTCTATCTAATTCTTTTCATCTAAATTATCATAATTGATGGTTATATTTGTGATAAGTAGTAATCTATAGAGCTTAGAGAGATATATCAAATTATCAAATAGGAAGAAGTACCAAAATATTTTTGAATATATGTATACAATATATTTAATAGAATTATCAATAATTAAATAAATAAACATGAAAAATATTATAATACAAAAGATAACATGCTTATAATATATTATAATTTTTCATAGATAGATCCAATTATTCAATATAAAATACTACAAGAATTTTTAATATTGTAGTTGTAAAAAAATAAATTTGCAATAAAGTATATTTTCAATGTTATATGTATTACTAACTTTGATTATATTTTTAATAAACTATACTTAATCTAATAGAATCATTTTATAAAACATTAATTCTTCAAGTAAAATATGCAATTTAATCTTTTATGCCACCAATTTCACCAAATTAATATACATTAAATATTTTTTATTTAAATTATACTAATAATTAAATATTTCTTTAAAAAAAATTCAACTATAAAAAAAAGATATAATTATTTAATAGTATATTAAAATTATTTTTATTATATGAATAATTAAAATTATTAATAAATTAATAAATAAAAAAACATTTATTTATTTATTATAAAATATAATAAGATATTTTAAATAAAATAATATGTATAATTCTCTTTGGATGCATTGAATATTCATAGAGATTTCTCTTTAAAGCTTTTTGAACTTATAAAACTAATATGACATAGTTTTACTACTTAGATATTCGTTTTATATGTATTGTAATTTTTACAAATCTTGTTCAAAGCCTCCTCTTTTTGTGGTGTATTTAGCTTAAAAAATTAAGGTAATTATTAATCTTATTAATATTTTTGCTCTAATTTTCTTTCAATATTTTTATAATTAGTCATAGTTATTATAAATTTTAATTATTAAAAAAAATATGTTATTTATTTTTTTATACATATATATATATATATATATATATGTTAACTTATTTTAATAAGTTTGCACAAATTTATGTTTTAATATATTGTGTGTTGGATAAATATTGTATAAAAGATTAATTTGTCTTATTTTGTTGAATAGAATACATGGTGAATTGGATAATTCATTCCACAAGCAATTTTTTTTAAGAATATTTACATCAAATTCTTGAATATATTAAAAAATCTCAAAATTATTTTGTGTTGCTAGAAATTAATACTTTTTTATGATTCTAAATTTAAATATAGATTTTTTTCTCTATATTTATATATTTACATATGAAAATAGTATTGTATGTATATTTTGTGTCTTAAAAAAATAATGATAAAACTATAGATAGTTTGAGGATTTATAAATTCAAACATTCCAGTAAATAAAAAAAAGGAAAAAAAAAAATTAAAATCAGCAAAGAAATGGAAGAAAACTTCTATCATATTTTTTTACAAATTTTTTCTTTAATTATATTTAAAAATAATTATATTAATATATTTTTAATGAGTATATTAAGAAAGTTATGTGATTTTGAAAGATAAACCTGAGTGTCCATGTTTACAGACAAGAAAATTGAAAACATGGAGTTTTACAACATAAATTTGAAGGTTATTTAAGCTGCAAAATAATGATCATCTACAACTTCTACCACATCGCCCCAGCCAAAGTTGAACTAATAAATTGAGTAAACTAATTTTGATTTCAAGATTAGCACAGAACATGATGTAATAATAAGAAAGAAGATCTCACAATTTCCAAAGAATTTGTTATTTAATATAAGTCTAAACACTAGTATTATTTCTCCAGAAAAGTTTTACTTTATTCCACTGAATTCACCTGTTATCACTAGTTTTATAATCATGTGCACAAGTTACAAATACCAATAAAACTGTTCTTCTCAGTTTTCATCCCTCTACTGTGACCAAATTAGCTAAACAGCATATCTTCAAGTTTTAAACAAAAACCATCTTCAATGTCACAAAATTGTATTTGTTATTTATTATTCAATGAGAAAAGGGACTTCCTTGTTCCTCAAGCATGTCCATTTGCACCCATTCCTGAAAATTCCTTGCTTAAGCATGTTAAGGACCATGACATGTGCAATTGAAAAATGTGTTCCATTATCCACAACACAATTAGTGATAAAAAACATATCAAAATGAGTAAGAGAGTTTCTTTATTAACATGCTGCAGATATGTGATTGTGTATTCTGATGATATTCAAATTGAACAGTGAGGATTCAAAAATAAATAAGTAAGTGAGTAATGTTATCTGGAGATTACTATAGTTGGTAATGTGAGATGTAACCACAATGCCAATGACTTTCTTGAGAAGCAACAAAGTGCCTATGATTTTTGAGTTTTCTTGTTACTACTGTGCAAATTATTTTAAAAGCTATTTCAAATTAACTTTGATATTTATTAAGATCTGAAGGTTGAAAAACTATTATCTTCAAGGACAAGATGAAAAACATATATTGAAATGTTTTGCACGTTGCAATGATTGCAACATCAACATGGATACTTGGAACCTAGCACTAAACATAATTATCTAACTAATTAATAGCTCAAGTTTTGTAGCTTATTGTTACAGGTACATATATTTAAAGTAAGTTATAGAATAAAGTTTTTTTAATCACTTGGTATATATATATACATAAATGTGTGTGTGTATGAATGGATATATATATATATATATATATATATATACATATACATTTAGATATGCACATATTTGTCCTCAATTTCTTGTGCAAAATTTT
Source organism: Physcomitrium patens (assembly GCF_059467195.1). NCBI lineage: Eukaryota > Viridiplantae > Streptophyta > Bryopsida > Funariales > Funariaceae > Physcomitrium > Physcomitrium patens. The sequence goes on along the minus strand of NC_143433.1, from coordinate 7,690,494 downwards.
GCAGTGATATTTATCACCTATCTTTCATTTTTTGATTTCAAGAATCAAAAGTATCATGATTATAGGGCAATACAAATTGTGTAAAAATCAAAATAAGTAAGGTTAACAGAAGGATGTTGGATGTGACTATGAAGAGTAGAAAATTAGACATTCTTAAAAGTGTGCTACATTAAACGAAGATTTCAATAAGTGTTTTAAGTTGAACCTTGCATGGAATATGTGCAAGAACTGAAGGCTCACACAGTTTTTTACATCAATTTTCAAAATAGTATTCAAGAAGTTTGAATGAAAAAGTGAATACATAAACCATATAATTTTTTTTAAAGTTCATGTATCAAGAGATGGATACTTATTCCTTCCATTTTCATGTATACATGGCAACTGTGTATGGAAACATGCAAGAGAATACAAAAGACACATTGGCACATGCTGCAGATGAAGTATTATGAATTCTTTTTAAAATGGAAGCAGGGGCCTTTTGTGAACTTCAAAACAATTATAACACATTCCATATTCCAATCTTTATCAGTAAACCATGCAATCAACAAATTTATCAACCTGTTGCACTACTGCCCATATTCATATCACTGCACTAACACAGCATCTGGATTGAAGCAATACACTCATATTTAATAAGGTCTAATACATATTATTATACATATTCTGGAATTGGATTATCTTGATTGTGAAGAGTTTTGCACTTTTGTTATGTTTTTGGGAAGGCAGAAAAAGGTGGTCAGGTAGAATGCTCTGACTGGAGAGGCTTTATCTTTTTGAGGTTTGATGTGGCTTTGAAAAATGCAAAAGCACCACCAGGCAGTGTGTAGATAAGAATTGGATGCCTACCCCCCAGAGCATCCAAATAATCCCCCCCCATATGGGGAAGCTAACTGATGGAGTTGGTTGGCACCTCAGCATCTGCCACCTAGGACTGCATGACATGACAACAGGACATGGAAAAGGCTGACATGGCAACCAGGCCCAGACTGATGGGGGGGGGGGGTGGTCCACTCACAGTCCAGCACATGGGTCCCTCCTGCCCCTCTCTCTCTCTGCTTGTGAGGTATGGGCCCTGCTTTCCACCACCAGTGACCATCACAATCCACGTCTAATGCTCCAATTCTCACATTGTTTTTGTTTCTCCATGGATTTCACAAATAGATTGAAATTTTGAGTTGAAACTTGTGAAAGGTTTTATTTTCCTCATATATAAGTATGTATTTATTTGATGCATTTGAGATAAGGTAGAATTTACTGCTTTCATTGTTGTGAACCATTATTTGTGACTATGGTACATTACAAGGTCATGATCTGGTTTATCCTTATTGAACCAATAAAAGAAAAATGCAAACAGTTATTCTTCCTTTTAGTTGGGTTGTTTAGTTTTGAAATCCAAAATTATTCTGAATGTCTTAAGATTCTAACAGCATGATTTAACTGGCACACTTTCATTTAACTCTAAATCATGTGAACTTACTATGTGAAGATATGTTAGAAATACAATTAGATTGAGTTCAGTGTACTATTGAATATCACATAGACAAAAAAAAAATGGTATTCTATTTGAATGTAATTACATATATATCCCCATTGAGAAGCAGTTTGCAAGTTATACATGGTGCTGCAATTTGTAAATATTCCATTCATTTGGAATTTGTCAAAAAGCACCTTAAAAGATTTAATTATGCTTTTGATGTGATTCAAGTGGAATTTGTGTGTATGACTTTGGGGGGGGGGTATGGATGAAATAGAGATCATTGGCAATCTAACAAAAGAGAAGCCATCAATAGTAATTTGAATCCATTGAAATTATCATTGTAAGGAGAAGTAAAAAGAAGAAAGAAACACAGTGTAACCCTCACTTTGCATCTTGGGAAGGGTCAGCACAATTGTATTATTGTTCTTATTCTTATTCTAGTTATTACTGCTTTTTTTTCTTTTTATGAATGGCAGTCCATGCTCTGACATAGCATTTCGAATCTCTTGTCATGCATGACATTCTGACTATCCACTTTTCTACTATGCTCAGACAAATTCAGCCCCTCACCCTTAATACAATGAAATGGGTACATGGAAATTTCTAAGGGTTATATATTTGAGCAATAGCCACCCACTGCCATCTTAATGCAGCAAATCTTGTTGCCCACAATGCTTTTTGATGGTTAACAATTCTGTGGATTCAAATAAATAAAATAAATAAATAACTCAATGAGACAAACAAACAACAATAGGTTTCTACATGCCTCGATATGTATATGATTTTCAGTTTGGGTATGAGTTTGGCACAGACACATGTCATTTTACATGAATGAACAGTTGATGAACATGGAACAAGGTAGCAGTATCTGAGGGTAGTGTGTGCATGGCATGCCCATCCTGTTATGAAAGCATGTTAAGCTCTTGTTTTTATCAGCTAAGTGGGATTACAATAAAAATAAAGTAAGAAAATGAAGTAAAATAAAAGATGTGTGGAGAGAAGCTGCCCAAGTGCAGAGGGAACAAGAAAAGAGTGACTGGGTAAGAAGAAAACCAGTTTAAGGGTTTGGGTTTTAAGGAATGAAGGAGTGTGCTGTGAAGTATAGAGAAAGTGCCAATTGCAGTGGTTCACATAGACTTTGCAGCCTCCCAAACAAATCTCAACATTACACATGGATGAATGCTTTTGAAAAGATGAATGAGTGGAATGCATAGCTAGCAGGGAATTTTCTATCATTTGTGTACCCACTGCTATTGCTGCTCCCATGTGGAAACAACCAGAAGACATTGGAGTAGGTGGCAGTGTGTGTGTGTGTGGGAGAGAGATCATACTTGGGATTATTTCTTTATTCATTTTATTGTTATGACTGTGGTAGCCATAGTAGTAGTGACAATAATAACAACAACAACAACAACAACATTGTACTTCCTTTGCCTCCAAATCAACACAGGGCTCACAGCCCATAAGTTTATATTTCTTTATTTTTATTCTTCACAAATCCCAACTTGAGAGTTATTTTGTTCCCTCTCCCCCAAGCTCTTGTCTTTCTCATCCCCTACACTATCCACAGCACCGTCTTGATAAATTCTAAAAAGTCCAAAGTTCTTTTCAGAATAGTGTCATACTGGTCGCTAATGATGCTCTGATTGACATGCACTGAGTAGTTAATACAGCTTTTGAAAGAATAAGTAAAGAAAAGAATAAAGGAATAAAAGAAAAAGAGAACTGAATATAATAACAGGAAAAGCTGCATGAATGGAAGGGAATAGAACTGAAATGTAACCTTGAGGAGGATGATGATGGTGATGATGATGAGACCCCACTTATGATTGAAACCTGCTTACTCCAACCCCTATTCTCAGTTCATCCAACAACCCATCTTTCAAAACCCATCCATTCATCCACCCATGGCTTGCAAGCCCTTGTATTTTCTGTGTGAGGGGCAAAGAGGTGAATCACACAAAGGGGGGGAGGTAGGGGAGGGTGATTTTATTTCTGAAAGGGGAGGAGAACACCATCGCCTATGACAACATAACAGCTGAATTGTCAGAAGCACAAAGGGGTCAGGATGGGTGACAGCTTTGCCCAGTCCAGCCCAGCCCAGCCCAACCCTTCCTTCGTTCCTCAGGGAAATGGCGGTAACAGTGAAGGAGGAAGAGGAGGGAGAGGAAGAGGCGGCCAATAATTATAATAATGTCATTAGTTGACAGAGTAGTAGTTGTTGACATTGGTTGGTTGATTCTCAGAGTGCCTGCCCTTTCCTCTTGTCTCATTCATTCCTGCCTAAGCATGGCTTGTGCACCCCCCCCCACACGGATGAATGACCACTTAGGATGAATATTTGTACTACTGTAGAGTGAGGGTGAGACAGATTCCGTTCGGGGTAGTAGGGATTTTGAACGTTTTTAACTCCTGCAGTGAGTTTGAACCCAATGAAGAGGCCTCTCATTATCCATTCTTTCTTTTATATTATCTGAAGGAAACGGACTAAGGAAGGAAGCAAGGAAGGAAGGAAGGGAGTGACAATGAACCGAGGGAGGGCCTCTGAACTTATTTAAGTGGGCCTGGCAACCTGTCTGTGTGTCTTTTTCTTCCCCTCACTCAAGCCCTACAAGGATTGCTCAATGGATGAACGTGTGGGTGGATGGGTGCATTCCCGCACTGGTAGTCAATTCACAGAGCCGGCTCAATCAAATGCAGGAATTCAAAAAAGGGGGAAAGAAAAACAGAAAGAGAGAGAGAGAGAAGGAAGTAGGGAAAGGATGGCAGACAGACAGTGTTGTGTCTGACTGGACCCATTATTAGGCTTCTACTGATGGCACATGCAAAGAGTGAGAAAGAAAGAAAGATGACCAGAGAGAGTGAGAGAAACAGAAACAGAAATCCGATGGTGACAGCACAACACAGCCCTGCCCTAAGCTCACATGAACTCACTCACTCACTCGCTCTTGTTCATTTTGCACACCCACACACAGAATCACTCTCTCTCTCTCACTCTCTCTCACACACACACACTCTCTCTCACACAGATAGAAAGCACGCAGGCAGGCATCGTGAGTCAGGCCCTCTCCCTCCTCTCCGAGGTGTAGGTGTGAACGCAGGGAAGAATCAAATTTCAAATCCTCCCCAGAAGGTTGCATTGGATCCTTCGCCATCAATTGCAGACCCCCCCCCATCCCTCCTCTTCAAAACCCCCAGACTCAACCCGCGCATGAGAACTGCCGCAGCGGAATTTCATCTGTGGGCTGAAATTCGGAGGTAGGGTTCTGTGCACTGTTCGCTGCCCGCCGGCTGCGGGGGCAGCGGGCCGCCAGCCGGTAATGCACAGAACTCTTCCCCTTGTGTGTGTATATATATATATATATATATATACACATACAAATGATCCTACTGTCGCTGACAAGTTCTGGAAAGGCTTTGCATTTCAGCACCGCTGGGCGGTGGCAAGCTCAAACTCATGGAATTTTGATTCTCAGAGCAGCAGCAGTGTGCTCACTTGGTAATGTTGTGGCATACTCCAATTGTGATACTACCTTACACCCATGAGCCTCGCTCATACTTCTTGTGCCTTCCTGTTGTGGGAAAAATTTGAAGATATGCCCAAAGCCTTGGAACTGCAAGACCATGTTCTTCCAAAATTTGATTCCACAAATTGCCCAGTCTTCATGCAGATTCCCCCCGGCTCTGTACATTATCCCCCCCTCCCTTCAACTACCACTAATACATACTACTACTACTCTGGGTATCAATAAAAATACATACTCTCATACCAAATGTGCTACTAGTACTGACTCCTTCATCAGTCTTGCATTTGTGGGCAATGTGTGATATACATTGTCATTTGTTGTCCCATGCGATGTGGACCTCCCTCTCTCTCATTGGAAAGCACACTTCGAGACCACATGGCATGAAGAACTAGGTCAAATGATTGAGGGAAGCCATTCCCGTTGGGTACTGACACATGCCGGCCATCCAGTCAGTCAGTCTGTCAGTCAGTCAGGGCTCTCTCTCCTGTTCTTTCATTCTTTCTTGGTAATAGGGAGGGGGGTCCTACTTTGACTACTACTACTATCAAAGGAGATGACAATGTGGGGGGACATTTGATGAGTGTCCCCTATCACCCTACTTACACTTGATGATAATGATGATGATCATGCTACTACTATATGCCTGCCTTCTCAGCCTAATTAACACTTGCTGCATTCATTCATTCATTCATTCATTCATTCAATAACCTGCAGTTTCATTAATAATGTTGATCTGCCCATCTATCAATAAATTGGTTGTAAGCCATGCTGTTAATAGACTGGGAAGATCACTGGATCAGTAAAGAGAAGCATTGCACATTTCTCTGAATCATTCATTCTACTGTGCCAACTTTCCACCGCTCTTAAGTGCTCTCATCCAAACACCTCAAGCTCTTGATTCTGGACTCTTTTGTTTGTAATGCAGCTGAGAGAGTTCTTCATGTGTACATATATATATATATATATATATATATTTGTGTTCTGATGTTTTGACTTCCTTACTAATCACCATAACACTGTAGTGTGAGTGACACATGGGACATCACATGTCTTGGAGTATGGTTATTTTTATTATTAGTATTATTGTATTATACATATATTTTTAAATATTTTTGTATAGTTTCCAGTTGATTGATTGATTGATTTTACATTGGTTCTATATCTGATTTGGTTAGTGGGGATGAAATGGAAAAAATACCAAGCCTTTTTGTGTCCTTCACAATCTGTCATTGAATTCACCTAAAACAAATGGAGGTAATCCAACTTTTGGTTGACCATTGAACCAAAACACTATCTTTCTAAATCATGTGAGGAATTGCCCTTCCACAAAGCATAAATTTTTCTATCTTCTTATCAATTTAAATATTTATTATTTTTCTTTTTGAATATAATGTCTTTAAAACACAAATGAAATAATAATTAACATACATATACTAATCATTTTAATTTGTAGAATACAACTCATATATGCATGCACTTAAAAGGTATAATATACTACACATGTCATTATATTTAGAATTAACCAGTATTATTATTTTTTAAATTTTATTGTTGCATATTGATGCTTCTAAATCATTGAAATATAAACACTAAAATGTTTTGGGCAATGTATTGTAAAAGAGTTTGTAAAGATCATTTTTGTATTGATATTATTCAACTTGTCATTTTTTTATACATATTTACATACACATATATACATTTCAATTTCAATGGTGGGTGAAAGAAATTCTAAATTTCATGACAAATAATTCAAAAGGTTCAATTTTATTGGCCAACAGAATACTGAAAGGTGTGTCACTGTGGCATATTCAATCACAGTAGGATGTCACAATGTCTCAATGATGTACTCAATCACAATATACAGAATAATTGTTTTCTATTATTAAAAAAACTCTTGAGAGAAGGAAAGAATAAAACAACTAAAGTAAAGTTAAAGTAAAGCTTTTAACTTTACAAGAATGGCAAGGTAGTGTTAAATCATATGTTTGAAATTCAGTAACACCATTTGAAATTGTAGCTTATTCGACATGGGTCCCCATACTAAAATTTTGAAGAAGTTTACTTATTACTGTATTGGAGTATTGAATATCAAGTCATTGGCCTTGAACCTAGATATTCAATCAGGTTTGAATTTGAGTTTTTTTTGGTAATTTTTTTTGGTAATTTTTTTTTCATTTTTTTTTCATTTTTTTCATTTCATTTCATCATGGTTTGCTGAGTGGCTGAATATCTTTTAGCAAAGTAATTTAGCCATATATATATATATATATATATATATGGATTTCTAGATCCATCAACAAAAAAATAAGAAATGTTTGCAAACATCATAAACTAATGTCATGCATATTTTAAAATTATTTGCTGAAATATAAAAATGTATTATTTGCTATTGAAAAGTACACAAGAGTCAAATTCTATGTGAGTAGAAGCTTTTGCTCTAAATTTGGGAGGTTCTGTCATAGATATGACAAAAATACATATATGAAGAAGTAAGGTGAAGTATAGGTGAACATCCCAGTGTACTTCTTTTGATGGTGATGCTCAAGATTGACATTAACATAATCCACATTTACCTCACTTCAAAAATGTTATATATATATATATATATATATATATGTATATATATATATGCATTGTAATTTTTTGCATTATAAACCTGGGGATAAAATTTTACATTCTGCAAAGACAGAACAGTATACCTTACAAAAAGGTAGTGAATGAATGTTTGAAAATAAAATACTATATTCAGTACCAAAAGCCTAGTTTTGTGCAATCAAATTCTTTAACAACATTAAAACAATTTGATTCTTTTTTTTCTTTTTTTTTCTTTTTTCTTTTTTTTTTTTACATTCCATGCATGTATAATCTACACATTCCTTTACTGATCCATGTTTTATTTTCATGTAATCTTTTCATGTATTAGTTAATTCACTTCAACAGAAAAATTCTACAACTTGAAACTTCAAACATAACTTGTTAACTGATTTACTCATCATTTAATGATTCTTATTATTTGGACTAAAATTGTAATTGCCACTTGATGTTATGAACCATTTTACTGCAAGTTGAATTTTACAAGTGATATTAATTGGAAACTTAGCTTATGAGATTATATGTCCAATCAAAGACCCACTCTGTTTAATCAATCAAGAGATTAAAAAAACAAAAAATAAAAATAAAAATAATTCCCCTGATAACTGATAAAAACAGAACAAAATCACATAGTACATGAAAACATTCATTATGAAAAAAGTGTTTAATGTTCAGTCAAAAAGATTCACAATTCTCACAAGCAAAGTAAAGTGGGATAAATGAAATCTAGTACCATCTCAAAGACAGTTGGGCAGTGGCTTTGTCCATAGAAACCCATGCCAGGTTGATGTTTGGTCAGCTTCTAATAAGATTCACCTGGGCAGATAGAAAGCAACTCACCCTACTGTTATTCCTCCTCCTCCTCCTACAACAAGAATAATAATATTAATTTTTAATATCATAATCCTTTTTCACTACAACTACTACTAATATGGCTCTACACAGGCTTCACAAATTATACCACATCCAGAATGGGCTGCCCCAGGTTAGTATACTTCCTCCCAGTCTCCACCCAATGCCTTGAAGATGGTGTCAGTGTCCACTGGATTTCTGAATGCATCCATGTGGAATCTGCTTCATAGTACTCTCTTTTCTCTGTCCATTGCCATGGAAGCATCACACACTGCACACCATAATAACAAAAAATTGCATTGCAACATGCAATAACTTGACAGATGGTGTGGAATGCACACCTCCAAACACTGTAGAGAGGTGACAAGTGATAGTAGTAATAGCCACAAGATGATTTCATGGTTATACACACACACACCTCTTCATAGGATGCCTAATAATGAAATTGTGAAAGTGATTGATGGATGGCTAAATGGACTTTAATTGAATCACAGACAATGATTAAAAGTCAATGAATCGGGCTTTATTCCTGTGCAAGTTGGAGAGCCAATAATGTCTAGTTGCAATCTGAGCCTCCAACTTCAGAATGGCCCCAATTGCATGTGATCAGACATTCACCCTAAAGATTTGCACTCAAATAGGTAAAGATTTTGAAGCCAAAGATATGAAAAGAGTGAGAAAAGGATTCACAGCGAAGGGATGAACTGTGTGTTGGGAAACTGACTGACAGCAGAAATCCAGCAGCAGAAGAAGAAGAGAGTTGCAGGGAGTGGACTGCCATTCTGACGGTCTCCTTGCCAGGGAAGTCGTGGCTAAGTCATCTTTTGTGCAGCGGAGAAGTAAAGAAGTCAGACCAGAATCGTCACGGCGGTGCTTTAAGACCAAATCTCTCGATGCATTAGACGTAATGGCACTCAACAGTGGCCATAATACTCTAACTATTGTGTAGAGCACGTCCATTATTCCAGTACACAGGCTGTATGTACACCCCCACAATCTTCGATTGACGATTCTTTTAGTTGAATGATGGGTGGTTCACTGTGCTGTTGTGAACTTATCGTAATTCTACTTCAAAAAATGCTTTTGTGATATGCTTCCCTTACGTATCGATTATGAAAATCATTCTCTTTTTGTAGCGTTCAGAAGAAAAAAAACACACACACTACACCTGTTTCAGTACTACAATGACAGGAATGGTTGTAAACAGGGTGTTACTTTGAAGGCAATGTTGTGTTCAAGAGAGTATGAGGGTAATATCCACATCCCAAAGCCCAAGTTATGGAACAGAGAGTCCAATACTGTAGACACAATCTTTTGACAGCGAATGACATGATGTAAAAAACATAACCCACTAGTGCACAAAGAAAGAATACAGAATGATGCCCCAAAAACGTCACATACATACACAGCTCCGAAGACGTATAGACATGAAGACATACGTGCGCCGAATTCATGGACTTGCTACACATTAATGGGGTATGGTTTTACCTCGTTAGTAGCTTCGAAGATAGCCAAGCATGAACGGAAAACTCAGCATCCTTCTGACATTTTATTTGTTTTACCAGGTAACTGGAAACTGAGAGTACAGGTTTGTTATCACCCCTTTCTGTACCTTCGGAGAAGACCCGTAGGACATTCTTGCTTAGAAGCGCATCCAGCCGTCAGGGTTTCACCATTAGTTCATATTTCTTCACTGTATCTTTGAAAGATTTTGTGAAGAAAATTTTAGTCTTTGTTTGCAAGATGTAGTTATTCTCACTTCGTCTTCGATTGCCAGTGTATCTCTAAAAGAACACCCTTTGCAGAAGGCCACACATTGCTCAATCGGGCAAACATGAAATTGTCAACTAAGCAACCACCGCTAAATAAAGATCGTGTCTAGTTGGGTGGAATCCAACAGCATCAAGCCATATCTCCAACTATGAAATTCTTAGGTCTTAACGCTGTTGATTCAAGAAAAATCAACTTCGATTCTACAAATAACTGCCCATGCGCAGCGTCATTATCTAGCTCCTGCATATCTCACGCTCCGACAAAGGCCATGATACAAACTCAACAAGAGCTTTCATGTATTCCGAGTCTAGGATCTTTAGAAAAGATGAAGCTCTAAGTCACAGTAGTGTAGACAAAAAAAGAACAAGAAAAAGAAGAAACAAATACAGTCCAAGATGGAAATAGAAGGTGAGTTCATCAGAATGAACACTGAAGCAGTAGACCATGTAAAGAATAGAATTAGTGCTGTTCAAGAAAACATTATCTGAATATGCTCATATCAACCTGAAATTTATTTATCATGATAATATGCTCCCGACGTCACTAATTATCAAGGCATCAGCAATCTCCTCATGTTGCAGTGCGAATATTGAGCACTTCTGCCTTGTTTAAAGTGACCTCCGTCGCAGCTCCAGAAATTCGGCTGGTGATCACGCGTTCATCAATCATCACACGAATGTTCCACAGCACTTCGATCTTCGAATTCACTCGCAAAATGGTAGACAAAGGGGTTGCCTTTCTTGCTGTGCAGCAAGCCACTAGTTCCAAGATCTACAACTGGAGCATCACAAACTGCACAATGCAGACGCCATCCCTCTGAACATTCCCACACAGTCCACAGTGGGTCATTCGCCTCTGCCATAAGAGCGCCAGCAAAACATCACGAAGCCATGAGAACCTTCCATGTGTTAGGATCCATTGGCAACCGGAAACCCACATCCAAGGAACTGCTACGCCGCAAACTCATCCTCCAACCGTCCTACAAGGCTTCATGAAAAAGCGGCAGGGGAGCCCTTCCTTCCGAGTATCCCAAGTTTGCGAAAAATACCACAGTCAGTTCGCAATCACCCATTGGGCAGTTCACATTCTCCTCCGTCATTCTCTTACTATACTCGGAATGCAATGAATTTTCTTCACCATTTTCATTTCAAATTCTCTTTTTTCCGAAGATTGATCATGGGTCTTACAAAAAAAAACAAAGTCTCTTTGTACCATGGCTCCCAGTAAATTACAATGGTGTTCGGCGAACTCTTCAATCCAAAAGCATGGGCAACAAAGAAATGGGTTCGTTCCCTTTGATTGGTTGGGGTGGGGTTCCCTTCTCTTCCCTTCGCTTCCCTTCCCGTTGCCCGGCGCCTTGTTATTCCTCCTCCTCCTCTTCCCTATTCTGGCCCTATTCCCTCCTCTAGTATTCCTCCTCCGCTTGCTCTGTGATTGTCGGTGGGGCTTCCCGTGAGTGTGTGGTTTTCTGATATTATATATCCTGCTTTGCTTGGTTTGGTGCCGCTGAGTTCAGGTATTGGGCTCAGTGCTGGCTCTTGCTGCTTTCCTTTCCTTTTCTTTCTTTGTGTTCATGGCGCTGGTAGTCCTTTCCGTGGATTCTCTGGTGGCGCTCTCTGTAGGTTTTCTGCAAGTCAATTATCGTGAGTTGTTGGGTTCTTGTAAGAATGATGGATTCGAGGTTTTTTTTTTGGGTAATGTGTGCAGTGGTGCGGTGGCTGTTGAAGGTTATAGCGTCGCATTGATTGAGTGTCTTTGGACATGGAGACATCGGCGTCGCCACCCAGGGGGTCCTTTGAACGGGTGCCCCAGCGGAATGAGAGAGAGAAGGATGGCAATTCTGCTTACAAAAAGATTTCGGACATAAGACACGGCATTGGTGAGGGCGTGGATCGCCTATTGGACGAATCCCATCGTTTCAAATCAGCGGTGCGGCTCGCCTTTGAGCGCTTCCAGCTACCTTACCCTGTTGAGAAGCTGCCCATCGACCAACTACTTCCTGCCTTGCAGCATTTTGTCCAGGTTCGTCACGTATGTGTATAGTACTCTTGGATTCTCAACGTTGAAATCTGCTCTTCAAGGCTTTCCTTGGCAAGTATGCATTCAGAACGAGTCTGAGAATGAATATGACTTGTTTCATTTTTGAGGTTCTGGAGGAGAGGTGACTGCGAATCCTCCCCCTCAAGACAGCACGCATTCTTGTCCAGGCATCATAAGTTGTTACGGTTATGTCTGGCCAGATTCTTGGTTTGGTTGGGACTTTCTCAATGCTAATGGATGAGCACATTTTCATGGGCTTGTTGGAATGTCAATTGTTTTCCTTTCTATCCGCACGGTCATGGTCAGCTTCCGACAGGAATAAAACTGCGGAACTCATCGACCTGACCGGATCAAACTGGACTGGAGGTCTAGCAAGCCTATTCAAATTTAGCCTTGCCACGGAATTATCAATACACATAGAATCTGTCAATAGCTAGAGTTGCAGGCGAAAATTACAGTAACCCTGTCTGGAATGACTGTTTCTTTTACTGCATATCTCAACCATACACCGTCCGTAAAGATTTGGCAACCCCCGTCATTTGAGGTGGCTTGTTTCAACCCTAAACCCTAAACCTGGATTTTCGACCAGGGCTTTTCAAGAACTGATAGTTTTCTTTGAAATTGTCTCTCGTAGATTTTTATGCACTCTTAGTTCCTATTGTCTTTAAGACATCTATCACTTCTAGTACCTTGGTAGTAGAGAAGCGCATGAAGGTATAGCATAAGATCTGCTCAGAGGCTAACTGAAAACTGCTTCTCCAGCCCTAAATAGACGTCTATCAATTCTTGACTGAGACATTTTTCAAGATACGAAATGTAAATGAGCTACAGTAAGTAAAATCGGTATTTTGGGTGGGTTTTCACTGTAGAAAGCTTGAGCAAAGTATGTCTGTCAACCAAAGAGTGGATAAGTCTTTGCAGTTATGTGACAAGTATCGTGATTAGAGTTCAGAAATGTCTTAACCCACAGTGTTGGCATATTAACCAAATTCTACTTAACGGATCTCTAATGTGTTTCATTTTCCTTGCAGAGTATTTCTGATAACTTGGATACGAAAGCTGTAAAGCTTGTATTACGTCCCATCACCCAGGACGACATACGGGGTGCAGTGGAATGCAATCCTTCTCTCTCACTTGACTCACTTATCACATACCAATATTTTGAAAGAATTGCAAGAGAAGTGCTAAAACGGGTGGCTCTTGATAGAGGCAAACGCCTCGGTCTGTTCATGATTGGAGGCATTTTTGCAGTCCACATGACGAAAGGTGCCATTAAAAAGATTCCGATCCTTGGTGGCCCAATTGGAGCAATTGCCAGTGTGCTGGTACCCACTACCGTGTTGGGACCTGCTGTCGGCGTTGCAGGTGCATTGTATTTGTAGCAACAGCTTTTACACCGTCCCTGTTTTTGCACTTCTCTTGATACGGAGCTTTCCATTTTGGTCTTCCTATTCTCGCGTTTTGTTCTCCTTGTGCTTTGGCCTTCTCGAGCATTCATGGTGCCACTCAAGCATGTATTGCGGTGCCTTCTTTAAATTAAGTGCTGGTGGCGTGAACGGGGTTTAGAGAGTTACTGGGCGTGGGCGTGCGCGCTTTCACTTTGCACGAGGACTACCACAACTCTGTGTATTGTGAGCGATTGCGCATGCGCAGTAGGGATTACATTTCGAAGATGGAAAGTGTGTCAGTTTTCTGGTACAGCTGAAGCTTTCGACCAACAATTGGGTAGAGCAGAGCTGTAGAATCTGTCAATCCTGTCTCTCGAGATTGGAGGTGGAACTGTGTTTGTTCAGGACTAAAGACCCTGCGAACTCTTTCCAAGCATCAGTTTGTGCACTGTGAGTTGTAACATTAACCCACAATCAACTGTGTGATATTTTAGCATCTCCCATGAAACGTGTGTCCTGGATGATTGGTGTGATCTTGCCTCAATATGTGCATTTAGCGAGTCCCAGGAGCTGGAAATTTCGTTTTCGTGCCCGTGCTTTAGGAACCAGTGGGAAAGAACAACACATGACGGAATATAGGCTCCTATTTCTAGTTAGGGTATCCGTCACAAGGTGGAGGAACAAGATGATTTTTTGAATTTGTTGGGGTTGCTGTGATGCACTTGCTCATAATCCCAAGATCAAGTTATTGTGAATACATGGCCAATGAGATCTCAACTTGCAAATACCAATTTATGTAACATGGTAGTAGTAAGCATGCGGAGATTGTACAACAGTAGTTACATGCAGTTTTCTGATCGCGTGGTAGTTTTACAGCTTCAAAAACTTTGACAGTAATTGCAGAAAAGTTTCATTCCATATCAACTTTTTTGAACTTCACATGCATGGTCTTTGTGACTCTTTTAATTAAAAATAAGTTGCCAGGTTTGAAACAATCTCATTATACTTTATCCTTTATGGAAAATGTAATGAATGTATCGCTATGTAAAAATCACACAAACTTATCGTCCAATTATTCTGAATTTAAAAAACTAATTGCCTGGAAATATTTTGTCATAGATTTTTTTAATTGTAAGTTTGTAGTCTAGTCACAAACTCTTTATACTTTAAGTAAAGCAAGAATTAGTCTTATCAATATGATCCAATTGACATGAATATATTTGCTATCTGCATGAACATGATATTTTAAAACTGTACTAAAATTGTATGTTAATTTCTATGCTGTATTTATATAACCTGTAATCATATAAATATATAAGTTACTAAATTATGGCATGGCAACAACCACCCACTTATATCAATGTTGTGATGTTACCTAAATTTCTACTATGATGTAATTGGATTGTTTAATGATTTAGTTAAAATGTACCAACTTTTTAGAGAGATTAAATTCTCCTTATTTTGAATAAAGATTCCATTTTTCATTTATTTATTATTTATTTATTTTTGTTTGTTTGTTGCAAGAGAGTCCTTTTTAATAATAAAATAATGCTTATCAAGATTTTGAAATAAAATTATAAAAAAATAGAAAATTTAATTATATCATACATGCTGAATTATATATATATATATATATATATTTGTTTCATTTTAAAATAAAAAACACAAGTGTTGTTATAATTATTTTAAAATCTTCATTATATATGATAAAACTTTTTGCAACATAATAAATCATTAAAAGCTCAAAACTCTGTTGCTTATGCTTTTGTGTATAGTTTATAAATTTATTGAAGAAGACTTTTGAATATTTTTATTTGAATGTATATTAATACCATTTATTTCAATTAATAAGTAAAAAATTTAAAAAAGTTAATGAATAACAGTAATGGATTATTTGCTTATTATTATTATTATTATTATTATTATTATTTAAAAAATAAAAATAGAGTTTCCTTTATACTAACATTTAAAAATACTCGTGATGGTGCTTGTGCTTAATTTTTTTTTTTTTTTCAATCTCAATTTTAAAAAAATAATAGTATTTCTGTAAAATAGATAAGAAGAAAGAGCTATTTGGAGTTGAATATAAATAAATACGGTTAGATATGCATTTGATATGTATCATTCTCTATATGTACTAAGACAACCATGACAATATTGTTAATAGTACATAATAACAAGAGAAATATTAATTGTTACGTAGAAATCCTATACCTACAAAAATATTTTAGTGCCTTGGAGGAAATTAATTAGATTAGATTATATAAATAAATGAAATAGAATATTATTGTATAAATGTTTGATATTATTTATTAATAGTAAAATTAAAATCTGAAAATTTAAATAAATAAACATGTTTGAAAAAAATAAAAAACTTGAGCTAAGATTGAATGAATCATTATAAAATACTTATTAATATGGATGTGAAAAAATTATTTCATTTTAATTTTATTTTTTCAATTAAAAAATAATACAACAAAAGTAAAATTGACTAAACTAAGATTTTTTTTGATATCAGTGATTATTTTATACTTATCTTAAAATTATAATCTTGTTATCTAAACCTTTAGCAGGAAAAAACAAAAAGCTGATACAAAATATAGTTATTAAATTTCAAAAGATTCACATAATATACATTATTATTATTATTATTATTATTATTTTTATGTTATTGATTTTGTTGAGGTCCATTATATTAATGATCTTTTCTTTATTGATTGTGTAATTTGTAGTATTACACATTAGCTAAAAATAAATTAAAAATATCTCATTAATGCAAAGTATAAAAGAAAAAGAAAAAGAAAAAGAAAATGTTAAATTTTTTCAATATTTAACAATAAATAATGTTTTCAATAACATTCATATATTTACATCAATCAGTTCAATTAAATTTAATAATGTTACGCTCTTTTTAGATTTGAATTTAAAAAAAAGATTAATTTTTTTTAAAGAATATCTGATAAATGAATATATAAACTAAGTTTTTTTTTGAATTGTTTAAGTTATTTATAATTTTAAGAGAAATCACAAAAATGATTCATATTTGAACTTAAAACGTAATTGATTTTTTTTTTTTTTTTTTTTTTTTTTTCATGTACACTAAGTTAGATTTAAAAAATTTAAGTGAAAGAATTAAAAATTTTAATTTAAAACTCTTATAACGACTTGGAATTCATCAATTAAAATAATTGGTCACAAAAATTTAATGCTTAGTCACAAATATGCATTTTTATTTTTTAAAAAAACATTACATAATTTTGTATGCAAATTGAGGCAGATTTTTTACATGGTTTATTTATTAAATTATATTTAAAATATGTCATTGGTACGTTGTCACTTTTTATTAATTGCAATAAAACAATAAGAAAAAGATATCTTATTTTTTAAAGCTATTGTTTGTCTGTTTTTTACCCGATTGATGATGTCTGTTGACATCCATGCCATTTGAACAACATTATTGGCAATGTTCACATTCTATTTTTTTTTTTTTTTTTTTTTTTTTTCATGATTCAGTTATGCTCAAATCCAATGACATTGACAACATCATAAGCCTCAGATCCGTATTATATCTACTAGATCAATATTTTTTATTTTGACAATTTCCATAGGTGGCTTGAGTTTTGGAGGGTGCTAACAAGGAATCACAATGGCAAATAAACAAGGAATTTATTAGGCTCTACTTTTGAGCATTTGCTTTTGCTTACAAGAAATCCATGTTCTTTTGTTCAAGCTCTCAACAATGGTTTGTTTGCCAACACTTGAATACTTTGCTTGCAATATGTACTATCAAGCACTAAAAAGACTAAAGACAACTAAAGAATAAATAAATAAATAAATAATTTTAATATGTACCACAATGTGCTGATTTTATTAAAAAAATAAAAAAACAAGAGAACAAACATCTACATAACCAAGAAGTTTAATAATTGGTGTGTGCAAATAGACTTCACAAAGAACTTAAGTATTCACTGTTATTGAGTGGTAATACAACTCTATGATGAAAAATAAAAATATGGATGTTATTATAGAAGAGCCTAATAAAAAGATGTAGTAGAAAAACAAGGATAAATAATAAGAAGGTAGTAAAATTTTAGTCTTAATACTGTCTTTTATAAAGGGACTTCTATTTACTTTGTAGGAACATAAATGCCTCAATTCAAAGTAAATAAGATAAGTAAATAATATAGATATCTTTTAAAAAAAGTTAAAAATAGGTTCAAGCAAAAATTACTTCAAATTACCAAAAATTGATATCCAAAGGAGACATGTTGTGAACATGGATCAAAAACAGACCTTGAGGCACAAAACTACATACCTACAATGACTTTGAGGTTCTTTTATCAATTGGAAAATAAGGTTTGAGAGTAGACTTGAGGAAAGATTTTTAAGAGTTGGTTCTATATCATTTGGATTAATATTGAGGTTTTGAAGGATTTTCAAAGTGATGTACTTGGTGGCTTTAGATTTTGAGAAATAAAAGTAATTTTACAAATTTGGGAATTTTGTGATTTTTGTAGCATATTTATGGATGAAAATTCGGCCATTTTTCATTGTGCTTGATATAAATGTGTGTGAGAAATTTGAGATTGATCAAATAGTTAGATTGAAGAGAATAAGAATTTTTGTAGATTATAGTTTGGGATAATTGAAATTTAGGATTAATAAGGGATTTTATGATCTAAAAATATTTACTAGTTAGATTCAAGCAAAAATTGGTGAAAGAAATTTAGACATGAATATCTACTTACAACCTAATTTTTGGAGCAATTGAACAATTCAATAAGAAAAAAATCTTTATTGAAAGATCAACATTCAAGTCAAAGAAGGAGTACAGCCAACAACCAAGAGGTTTTGAGAGCCTTATTT
The DNA here is from genome assembly GCF_059467195.1 of Physcomitrium patens. Lineage (NCBI taxonomy): Eukaryota > Viridiplantae > Streptophyta > Bryopsida > Funariales > Funariaceae > Physcomitrium > Physcomitrium patens. The sequence goes on along the minus strand of NC_143433.1, from coordinate 7,671,979 downwards.
GCAATGTGTAAGCCCAATTCTTCATAAATTTTGTGTGCTTATTAATTACTTATTGATTGAAGTTAAGGTAAAATTTTAGTTAAGATCTATGGTTTAATAATTATTTATTGAGGTTTCAAATGGCTATAATAATAAATCAAGATTTACTTAGAATTTTCTTAGAGTTGGTCTAGGATTTAGGATTTGATTAAGATTTATTAAGATTTCAATTAGGATTTAATTAGGATTTAATTAGGATTTGATTTAGGTTTAGGATTTTTTTAGGATTTTTTTAGGATTGATCTAGGATTTAGGATTTGAGTAGGATTTAGGATTTTATTAGGATTTGGCATAGAATTTGGTTAAGATTCATTAGGATTTTATTAGAATTTGACATTGGATTTTATCAAAATTTTATTAGGATTTTAATTAAGATTTCAATCACGATTTAATTAGGATTTGACATAAAATTTGATTAAGATTGATTAAGATTTCAATGAGGATTTAATTAAGATTTGATTTAGGATTTGATTAAGGTTTATTAAGATTTTAATTGGAATTAATTTAAGGTTGGATTAAGATTTATTTAGAATTTATTTGAAGTTTTTATTTTTAATAATTTAAAAGAGTTTTTAAAATTTCTTTAAAAGCTTCTATTTCTAATATTTATTTAATATTATTTTTATTTCTTTAAGGTTTTATTTTTATATTTATTTAATATTTTATTATTATTATTTTTTGAAATTAATTTATGACTTCTTTGTACTTCTTTTGTAACTCTTTTTAAATTTACTTTGAATTGGTTACAATTTCATCAGGAATATTAAATATTATTTGAAGTTGATTTAAGACTCTATTAGACTTATTTGAATTGTTGTTGCATTTCTACTTATTATCCATAGTTAGGTGCCTAGTGCATTTTCAAGCAAGAATATACATTCTATGATATTGCGAAGCTTAATTAAGACTTTAGGAAATACTTATTCCTATGATAAATGGAAGAGGTTGAAAACATTGCACACTCCATAAGATAAGTGTAATAACTATTGATAATCTTTTTTATTAGTCGTCACTGATTTTTTAAGTATAATAAATAGATGTTTATTCTTTTTCAAAATGGATAAATTGTACTCAAAATGTAAAGCAAAGAAGTAATCATTTGAAAAGTCCAATGTATGTTGTCAAAAATACATAGTGAAATTTGCTCCATCAATATCTCTACTAATGAATTTGCAAATATTATTTAATAGTAGTGTATTACAAACCTGAAGAAAATCCATATAATGTGCTTACTATAAATATGGACATTAATATATATATATATATATGGATATTAATATAATATATATATATATATATATATATATATAAATGATGATACAATCAAAAACCTTTTAAATAAAGAAAAGAAAAAATACTAGTATAAAAGGATCTATAATAGAGACACAGTTGTTGGACAAATGAGTAGTTGCAATCTCTCTTAAAAGAAGTGATATTACTTGCACTTGCTTTTGCTCTATATTCAAGGTTCTTATTCTTTTAAACATCTACAAAGATTTAATCATGCATTCTACTTCTCATATTAAAATACAACTAGTATTCATAGATATTTGGAAGATAACATAGAGTGACTTTGAGCAATGAATGATATTATTGACAAAAAAATACCAACTATAGTAATATTATTATTTGCCAATTTTTTTCTATTATAAAGCCTTTAAATATTAAAAATTTTTAGCATGAAAATATTGTTTCTATAACCAAAGATTTTATTTGTGTTTTATGTTTGCAATAAGATGTTGTTGCTACCAATCATCTCATTATAATTATCAATGCTCTATTATTTATTCAATTATAACTTTTATAAAATAAAAAATATTTGATTGAATATCTAGATATACCTCATTTAGATGAAAAGATTACTATTTAGTTAACACTTACTTAAGGTGTTCAATTGCCATATAATCTTATTAAAATAAATATTATTTAAATATAATTCTATTATTAAATGATGAGTAAGGAGTTGAATTCAATGCAATTATTATTATTGAAACAATGCCAATTGAAATAAAATATGTTTTTCTATTGATTATCCTTGTAGTACAAAAAAAATCTATAATTAATTTTTTTGATCTATTATAAGAAAAAAAAAATTATCATAATTTTTAATTTTTTTAATATTACAATACTACTATTTATTGGAAAAAAACAATTCATTCTACCTCTTAGATCTTATTTATTTTCAATGACCATGCAAATTGCATGGACACAAAAGAATCAAAACTAAAAAGACTACTTAAAACTGCTGAAATATTTATAGAGAATCAAACTTCAATGATCAACAAGGCAACCTTTAAAGCTATGGATAGTTTATTAGATAATATAACCAATTTCTATTAGTTATTTGATATATATATATATATATATATATATATATATATTTGTGTTGGATAGGAATTTTCAAAAATATTTGTAGGTTCTCTATCAAAAAATATAAATATAAATTATTAATGCAAGCTTGAAGTTCTCTTACTTATAGCCATTTATACAAAAAATACAAGTTAGAACTAATATTAGATTATATCAAGCTAATAGATTTGAAGGAAAAGAAAATAAATTCTTTATAGAATATTTGCTTAAAATTGGCAAAGAAAAAGAAGTTATTCATTAAGATACAAAAAAAAATATAATTTATATTTTTAAAAGAATTGCTATTCATAAGATTGTTAATAAGTTAATTGGAAAAATCTATGCCAATTTTGTCAATCATGCCAATGGTCACATAAATATTATAAATCATATAATTTTATCTACTACAAACTCATTTTTTTATGTACTTAATCTTTTAATTTTACAAATATTCTCATAAAAGAAGTAGAATTATTTTCTATAGACTCAATCTCTCACGTTAACAATGATAATTACGTTGTCATATTACGTGCTTTCCTGCTCGAGAACACGCCGGGCGTCTGACTTTAGAAGGTAGTATGGAGATTCGCCAATATTCAAGCAGTCTATCGGTTATTGACTGTTGGAATATAAACGACTGCAAGAATACACCGTAAATCTATATGGATGTCCTTCGATTACTCGCTGAAGTCCTTTTTGCCCCAGCCGGTAGGTCTCCAGACGTTACAGAGAACCCCGAACAACCCAAACTGCTAATCTTCGATACTGCTTTATACTCACGATCTTGTATCCACTGACTCTCTCATTAGATTAACCCAATAAATTTCATTCACTCTGCATACTCAATCCTATAGACACCCTTTTAATTCTTCATCACAGACATAACTCGATTTCACAAAACAGTCAAGAATAATCAAATCCACTTCATTAAAAATCCCGATTCACCATTACAACACCGACTTCAGCAACGATTGCCTCAGTCTTCTCAAAACCCTATGAAGAAAAAAAACCCAATTCTCTGTCTTTTCTTCTTCGACCCGAAGCATGAAGCTAGCTCTCCGACCCTTCAAACCCACCTCCCCCCAAAAAACTTATTCTCTCCCTCCCCATTTCTTAACCTTAATTCTGAATTTCTTCAATCTTCCATCTTGGATCTGAAATTGGCTCTCGTCGTCAGAGCTTGGATCCAAAATTGGCTCTTGCCGTCAAAGCTTTCTCCTCCATTTTTACCTTTAAAAGATCCTTTTACCGAAAGGACATTCCCGGAACGGCACAAAGGATGGAACAACTTGAAACGAAATCGGAGCCCCGTAATTGAGTCGCCCGACCAATTCAGGTCTCATATTAGGTAAGAGTCCAATAGTAAGATCCGGATGTTCCCGTAATTGGATCAAATTGGTCTTTCGCGTCAGATTGGCTGAGGCCCGTAGTAAGACCTAGATTTTTCCGTAATTAGACTGCATTGGGTTGCCCGATCAATTCAGGTTTCATATTGGGTAAGAGGACCCGAATTGGATGTCTTGAAATTGGATCCAATTGGCTCTTCGAACCAGGCTCACCCATCGTTGAATTGGTCCTTTCCTTTTTTTGCTGACTCCCGTTATTGGAATCGAATGGAGCATTTTAGCATGCCCCGGCTGATTGTAACGGGGTGACTGACCCTGGCCTCCCAATATTTGCACTGGAATTGGTCGTTGCCCCCAATATTTGAGGTAACTAAATATTAATAAAAGTCCCCTTTCTTTATATTTTCACAGTATACTCATGTTACAACACGACATCCACCCCCTCTGAACCTGTGCATCCTCCGGTATGCACCAATTTATCCAATTGTTGTTTGATTTAGAATATATCCTCTACGTCTTTGTCCAGTTCGTCTTCGTCACCTTCATTATCCAAATCACTTTCATCTTCTTGCTACGGAATCTCTATACCTTCATTAAGGTCTTTCATATTCATCTCTGCGTGTCTTCGTTTAAATATTTTTACTCGCTTTGTTGCAATTGGTATTTTTAATTTTGTACCATCTAACTCTCGTAATGAATAAGTCGCATTATCATGAACAGTTGTTACTACATATGGTCCAAACCAACGTTTTGAAAATTTCCGCAAAGTACTATGTTGATTATTTAGAATATTGTCATAGACAAGTACCCAGTCACCTTCCTCGATTGCTTTAGGTCTCAATCGATGTTGCTTATTGAATCACGCCTTATTTTGTAACCTTGCTCTTTTTAACCTTTCCAATGCTATCTGCACATCTTTCGATCTTTGCTCCAATTGTCAAATCCTAACAGCCAAAAGTTCTTCTCTTGTCAATCCATCTTTCTATGGTAGCACACTCCAAGTAAGTACCTTTTCTTCAATCGGCATAATTGAATTTCGACCTGTCATAAGTTCTACTGGCATATATCCTGTCACCGAACTATGTGTTGTTCGATCAGCCAATAATGCAAATGACAAAAGCCGTGGCCACTCTCTAACTTTCCCATTACAAGCTTTAACTAATGCTTTCACAATCGGTGGGTGACCGCGTTTACTTTTTGCATTCCCTTCTGGATTATAAGCAGTAGTTAGTGATAGTTTAACTCCACATCTTTCAAAGAACTTACGAGCTTCTTGTGCATTTAATTCTCCACAATCTGCAGTGATTTTTCCTACACATCCGTAGCGGCAAATGACATCTTCAAGCAAAAACCTACAAATCTCCTCTGTAGATTTTGTCCTCAATGCTCTTCCTTCTACTTGATTTGATAAATCTTCACGAGCTAAAACCAAATATCTCATCTGCCATAATCCAACTGGCATAATAATGAAATCAACAACCCATTTAAAATGAATAGCCAGAGGATACGTAGGATGAAGACCATCTCGATGTCGGATATTAGAATACGATTGACAGATTTCACATGACTCTACAAATGAGAGCACATCTCGATACATATTTTTCCACCAATATCGTTCCTTGAGTTTAGCAAAAGTAGCCCAGATTCCTCTATGCCCTGCCTATGAACTATCATGGAACTGCTTTAATAATTTTAGTTTTTCTTCCTTTTTGCCTATCACTCGTTGTGGCATCCCAATTCCTCTCTTCGGTCTCTTCCATAAGAATCCATCTCGAAGTAAAAATCCATATGCTTTTTTTCTTATTTGTTTGAATTTTTTTGTAGACCAATTCCCCCTACTTAGTCAAGGTATTCAAGTAATGACCAATATCCAATAATTCTCCTTCATAAGATTCTTCAAGAAATAGCTTGTCCTTCCTGTTGAGATTTGATATTAAATAGAATTTCAATCCGACGTCATCAATGTCTTCAACCATTTCGTCCTCCCTCTCGTATCTTGCTCGAGATAGCATGTCTACTACTAAATTGTCCTTCCCAATAACATGCTTAAATTCTGGATTTAGTGACTTAATATAAGCAATGCATCTCAACATTGCAATATCTGGCGTTGAACAGTTAGTAATCATTCCAAGCAATGGCAAGTAATCTGTTTCAATTACTACTATTGCCCCAATCAAATAGTCCTTTTCAGCTTTCATAGCCGAAACAACTCCCCAAAGTTCTCTTTTGACTTGCAAATATGCACGCTGACGAATACTTAAAACTTTAGCTCCAAATCGAACTGCAAATCTATTTCCATTTGAATCATCTTGACCCACAGCCCATCCAATGGCAATTGGACTAGCATCCACAGTAAGAATCACTGGTCTATTGCACTTATAATCAACCTTCCTCAATATTGGAGGTGACATCAATAATTTCTTCAATCTTTGCATTGCCTGAATATGCCTTTCTTCCCATTTAAATTGGTAGCCCTTGTGTAATAGTTCATATAATGGATCCGCTATGTGAGCAAAATGAGGGATCCAGATTCGATAAAATACACATGCACCCAAAAACCTGCGAATCTCTGTTAAAGAATCACAATCCTCTTTCATCCTTCCAATTGCATCAACTTTAGTCGGATCTGATTTTCTTCCATAAGATCCACATAAATGTCCAACAATCACAACCTCTCGTACTCCAAATACGGACTTCATACCCGATAATGTAAGATGAACTTCTCTAAGCCGAGTTAAAATCTTTTCACAATCTTGTATATGATCAACATATTTGCGCCACCCCCTCTTATCTAAAGTTTCATCCTTGTCTCCTTCTCTGCACCCTTTTATAGGAACATCATCCAAAAAAGGCATAGTCTTTTCCGGAATAAAATCTCTCAATACCTTATTCATCCCATTCATCATATGCACAACTGAGTTGGTCGTGCCTTGAGGAAGAGTGCACATTCTAACCAATCCAAGTGGTGTCCTCATCGTTGTCATATCTCTACTTCCTTCGACAAGTTAAAATTGATCATAACCTGAATACAAGTCACCCATTGAATAGATCGCCCTTCCAGCAAACGTCTCAGCAAATTCATCTACAATAGGTCCAATTCCTGCATTCTTGACAGTTACTGCATTCACCGGTTGCATATCTTGAATAAACTGTGGTGACCCATTCTTCTTAGGTATCGTAAACCATCGACTAGAATACGGCACAAATAAGGGTTCCAATATTTTCATCTTTATCTTTTCTTTTAATAGTTCCACCAATTTAGGTAAATGTACCCTCGGTACTAGAATCGGTCTTAGATTCCAAGGTACATGCGATACAGTGAAGTTAACCATAGATGTTATAATATTCGGATCCACACACCCAATTTCATGAGATTCGAAGGCAAACGATCTACCTTGTTTAGCCAACATCTTTTTGAAGCAAGTAATTTCCTCCGACAATAAAGAACCATCAGAACCAATCTTCAATTCTTCAAAAGTCTCTTTGGTAAACTGATGTCCAATACTCATTGCATCTCTTAAACTTGCTTCTTTTGATGCTTCTCCCATTTGTTCTTTAGAATCTTCTGGTAATGGTCTGGCAACAGGCTTTACTTTCTTATCTGCCGTTTTATATCTCGTCTCTACAGTGACTTCTGGTGCTTGAAAAGATTCAAGTATGGTATAAACCTCTCTTAAATGAATCTCAACAATCTTATCATTATCCCCTAACCCAATAGATGTAATCGATTCCAATTAATCTTCCAGTCCATTTTTTTCATAAACACCTAAAATCCTCTCATCATCTTGCAATGTACCTAACTTGCGTAATTCTCTTTCAATATTATATAATCTTTTTCTTTCTTTTCTTTTAAAATCATCAACTTTCTTATACATAATATTTCCATTCTCCAATATACCAATAAAACTTGCATCAAAGGCACCTTCATCTCGCGAGAGTATCTCCTCTTTTGTACCTCCATAATCTCGCTTTACAGTGGTACCTCTCCAAAATCCTTAAATCCTTCAACAATCTTTGGCAATGGTTTCTCCCTCAACCTATCTCGATTCCGTTCATGGTTAGGAGGTACTGTTAGATATTGTACAACCTTTCAGATAATGTGTCAAATTGCACCTCTACTTACATGTTTGACTTGTAAAGATAAATTTGAATAGAATAAAGAAGCCAAAGTATCATTTGATGCTTTAAAAAAAAGAGTTTAATTTTGCACCAAACTTATATTACGTCGACTTTTTTAATGTATTTTTTATAGAAACAGATGCATCAGATTTTGCTCTCAAAGTCGTGCTGTCAAAAATGAGAACAGATGATAAATTCCATCCAATAGCTTTCTATTCCAAGAAATTTTCAATAGTCGAGATTAATTATGAAATCCATGACAAAGAGCTCCTTGCAATTATGGATTCATTTCAAAAAGCAGTCTCTCATTCATCTTTTTTTTTTATACGAATTAAGTTGTATACTCCTTGTAGATCTATTTTGGTATAGATCTTTGCTTGATTGAGTTGATCAAGAAGTCTTGAAATTAAAGGCAAAGGATACTTATTTTTGATGGTGATCTTATTGAATCCTTGATAATCCATACACAACCATAGAGATCTGTCTTTCTTCTTCACAAATAAGATAGGAGCCCTGGCTAGAGATTTAGAATGGCATATGAAGTTCTTTGCCAAGTTTTCATCAATGTATTCTTTTAATGCAACTAAGTTATTTTGCAATAAGCTATAAATTGGTCTGAATAGTGATTGAATTCTTTCTTGCAAATCAATTGAACAATCATAAGGTCAATGCTCTTAAAGAATATCTATATTTTTCTTTTCAAAAATGTCTTAGAATTCTTGATATTAGCTAGAAATACCACTTGTCATTTTTCCACCATTAGAAATGGACATAGCATATATAGCAAAAGATGATCCTTCTTTTGCAGCATGCATGAAAGCTCTTGCACCTACCACTAAAGATTTGGATGTATTAGACTTATGTACTTTTACTTCACTTAGACAATTTGGATTATACTACAAGAGAAGTTAAAGTTACAAGAAATCCAATTTATTTGAGTGTTATATTTTTCTAGCCACAATAATCCTAAAATAACTAGATTAGAGTGAGCACTTATTATATTAAATATCACTACATTATTATGATCTTTAATTACTACATCTAAAAGAATAGTCTCATAGATAATATTTCCAAAAGACAACAAATGATCATCTATGACCTCTACATGTACGGGTTTAGTTTTCTTGAATAAAAATATTTTTTGATTTTTGACAAAATCTTTGTATATAAAATAAGCTAAGGCTCTTAAATCTAATAAGGCAAAGACTTTGTGATTTTTAGGTCCTAAACAAATATCTATTATAAAACAAGATAATAGGCTTGAGGAGAGAATAGGACCTTTTTTAGGTGTTGCATATGGTTCTAATCACATGGTTCCTATTATACTTGGAAAAACTTGTTTTTTGACACATTATCTTCTTTGATAATTGTTCTCCTTATTTTGTAATTGCATTGCTTCTTTAGACAATGTTGAGCAATATGCTTAGTTTCTCTATCATATAAACACAAATCCTCTTGGTGAATTTGTTAGGGTAGAGAGAGTTTGCCTCAAGAAAGCGCTCGGCTTTTGGCTACCACTAAATATTCAATCAAGTCTAAGATATAAAAAATCAAGTTTATACATATAATATATTTTTCTTTTTGGGCAATTACATCAAAACACAAGCCCAAGTACCAAGAAAACACCCAAATGTATGATAAAGATCTTAAAACCTTATATATCCTTATGAAAGATGTTTCTCAAACTTCAACAGCTCATATCTCACGATCGGACTGTCCAAACAATCCTAAATTTTATATGAAGTAGTGATATAATTTCAAAAACTTTTAAAACGAAATTCAACTACTAATTCATTATGGATCTTGAGATATCGCCAAAATCCTAACAGTAGCTTTAAACCCTAGCTTACATATACTTGTGTGCTAATTTCTTCATATCTCACAAAATAAGTACTCAAATACCATGAAACTTTAATCTATAGCTTTTTAATTTAATAACTCACACTTCTAAAAATTTTAAGCCAAAAATTCGCCCATAATCTCAAGATATGGCTCCAACCATTACTATCAATAAAATGACTCACTTACTACCTTTGAATTACATGTGCTGTCTTCAAATGTCTATAATTCCTTCATCTAGACTTGAAATTCATTAAAAAATATATGTAAAGTATATTCAAGAAAGTATCCTCTCCAACTTCAGTCACCGATCTTTCATTGCTCTCTGCACACATACGTTATGCTTTAAAGAGTGACAGTAGGTACAAATTTGACACCTTAACTTTGAACACCTATATCTCTTTCACAAAAACTCGAAATCACACAAACTCTTCACCCAAATCATACCCAAAACCCTGAAATTTCTGACCCTAGCCTCAAAAGCTTGAATGACTTCAAAAAAGAAACCCTAATCCCTAATAAGGCCTCGAACAGCCTCCTTAAAGCCCTTTGGACATGGCCTTCGACCAATAGGAATGAAGATCTCCTTTCCTTGCCTTCATCCAACCATGCCTTGCTTATATCCCTCCCAATAAGCCTCCTATTAGTTAAGATTTATTCTTTAGGCTCTAATCTCCTGTCAAGGCTCTATATTAATCATTTAGGTTCTATATATATATATATATATATATATTTTTTTTTTAAACTCAAAAGATAAAAGATAAAAAGATAAACTCAAAATAAAGTTTCTCAAATCCACTCTCTTTAAATTAATGTAATAAACATTCTAACATACATCTAGATTTATTAATATATAATATATTTTAACTAATTTTTACATATTGTAAGCTTTTACAGTACGACAACGTTAAGTCTTTTCTTGCTTCATAAGAGGTTTAAAATATATTATATCAATTTGTATTGATTCTAGCCTTGATAAATACGGTTCAAAAAACTTGAGAGCTGCTACTATTACTTGACTTGTTCTTCTCCAACCAAGTCTTTGTTCTTCATGCCTTTTAAATAATCGATTGTTGCATGTAATGGCTTGAATAATACATTGTTTTAAAGATTCTTCTTTAGACATTATTAATAACAAAACTTTGACACTATCCTTCAATCCATATCAAAATTGATTGATGATTGCTTTGTCATTCTAGTCCATGTTGTAAGCAAGGTTTTAGAATTCAATAGCATATATCATGGCTGATTGTGATCTTTATTGTAAATACAAGAGTTTGATCTCTGCTACTTGTTCTCGATCACTTTCTCTGAATGTGGCCATAAAGACTTTCAAGAATGAATTTTAATCATAAAGAAATCATGAATCTTTGTCACGGACACAGAAATATAGGCTTGAGATCTAACAAGAAGTTCAAGAAGAACTGGCAAGAACTAGATTAATTAGATGAATACAAGAACAACACCACAGAGGTGAGCTAGAACTCTAAGAGATGTGTTGTCGAGACTGAAGAACTCTTCAACCTCGATTCCAATATATACTCCTATTTAGGAAGCTTCTCAAGCAACTTCTACCAACTAGGAAGTTTCTAGAAGGTTTCAGAGACTTGCTTCTAGAAGGTTCTAGAAACTTATCTCTAGAAGGTTCTAAGGACTATGTCCCTAACATCACTCGTTCTTTTAGCTTCGAGGTCTCTGAGAAGCAATGTTATTGTTAATCAGTACCAATGCAAGAAAATAAAGATCTATCACATAACGTCTACTATAAACTCCAAATGTTGTTCACGAGACAAGTGGTTCATCGGTCCTTGAAGCCAACGGTAGTGGCCTACTCCTTCAACTTTTGACCAAGCATGAACTTCCGTTGTCGTGTTGTGGTTCGGCTACTATATAAAAATAATGTAATTATGTACTTAATATATAATTTATTAAGTAACATGGTAAGAGCCATGTTAGTAGATTTTAGTTGGTTGTAGGATATAATTTGATTATTACTTTGAAAAGAGGTTGTTTAAAAAGATTACTATAGAATTTGTATAACTTTAATTTCTTTTTGATAGTGGCTTTTAAGATTGGTTTTGGTTGATAGTAACTTCTAAATATTTAGAGTTACCTTTGTTAGACATTGGTGACATTTAAAAACTTATTTTGGTTCTTTTATTTGGTGTTTAGAGCATACATTATGTAAATCTTATAAGAAAAAGGATTGAAGAAGGATTTTGGTAGCAAGGGGAGTAATTAGGGCACCAATATAGATGAATGGAGATGAATGATAAAAATCTCCATTCTTATTGGTCAAAAATCATGACCAATGGGCTTTGAGGAGGCTGCCCGAGGCCATATTAGGGATTAGGGTTAGTTTCTCGAGGCCATTCGAACTTTGAAGGCTAGGGTCAGAAGGTTTAGTTTTTTGATTAAGGTTTTGGTGCAAGTTTTGTGTCATTTGGGGTTTTTATGAAGAAGTTATAGGCGCTCAAAGTTAAGGTGTTAGTTTTGGACCTACTGTCACTCTTTTGGGCATAACGCACGCTTACAGATGGCAATTGAGGATCGGCGACCGCGACTGGAGAGAGCACTTTTGCGGCTATATTTTTCACATACTGTTTACTGGATTTCAAGTTGGGATGAAGGAGTTATTGGATTTTGAAGTCAGCACATGCAATCTAAGGGTAGTAAGTAAACCGATTTATTAGTGTTTGTCTCTTGAGCTATATCTTGAGCAATTTTGTGAGGTTTCGGCTCAAAATTTCAAGGAACGTGTAATTTCATATTAGTAAAATTTGTGCATAAGTTTTATGACATTTGGAGTTCGGATTTTTGAGATATAAGGAAAATAGTTTTCGGGTGCTTGTAAATTAGGGTTTGGAGTGTCTGCTAGGGTTTCTTAGATGCCAGAAGATCGGGAGTGAATTTGCAGTTGGTTTTTTTTGTGGTACAAGTTAAGGGTATTCTACCTATCTTATAAATTTGAAATAAGCTGAACGGTTAGATCAATAGTTATGATTTTCTAAAGTTCCGGGCGAGAAAATCCTTCGCGGAAAAAATATGTTTTGAAGGGATTTTGTTATATTTGGAGTTTTATACAAAAATAAAGGAGTTTTGGAAGCCAAGAAAAGAATCATATAAAGTTTTAAGGTACACTCTCTACAGCTAGATACCCAGTGTATTTCCAGATAGCAAATCACGCCATACGACAGACCTAGTGAACCCGACATGAAAATTTCTTAGGTAGAGAGTTTTAAAGAAATATTTTGGCTTTTATTATGAAGGGGGGGCAAGGAAGTGGTATTAGGAATTGCATTGGAGAATCTCTATTGCAATTGGATACTGCTACAACTCAAATGTTTCAAGCATTTATACTTTTTATGCAACAACAGCAAGCTGTGGAACGCAAGGAGGCAATGGCTACTAAAGCCTTACAATCTGTTATTGGTTTATTAGATCAATTTCATGGAAGAAATATTTCCAAGTATCTCAAGTATTATTCTCGGGAGATGGAGCTCAATAAAGTGTCGGAGAAAGATATGATTCTAACATTTGAGCTTGCAATTGTACCAGAGCTTCGTGAGCATATAAAGGGGATTATTAAAACTCATGGAGAGAAATGGGAGGATTTTACCCTTCAGCTAAAAGAAGAGTATTCTTTGGAAGATGCAGAAAGAGTGACAAGAAAATCGTTTATGGAATGGGGCAATAAATCCAACAAGGAGTTGGTTGCAACAGAGTTATTTCGAGAGTTTGAAAGACAGTTTCTTCAATTGTCTCGAGTGGAAAAGCTTATACTTGAAAATGATAAGGTGGAGTTATTTCTTCAATCAGCTGGCAATGATTTACAAAGAGAGTTGGAATTATTATTGGAGGATAATACAGAGGACAATGGACTTACTACTGATTGGAAGAAAGTTTCTGAAGTTGTGGGCATACTTGCTAAAAGAGAGTATCGGAGGGGTAAGGTGGTAGTAAGGCAAGAGACTAGACCTCCACCAACTATAACATCTTGTAGGCAACAGCCAGAACCTGCTATATCAATAAGAACTATTCCAATTCCTATGTCTACAGTTGCACCACAGAAAGATGCAATTGATGAGTTGATAAAAAGAATGAAAGACTTACAAATCAAACTAGCAAAGCTAGAGGAGAAAGAAAGACTACCTGAGAGCAAATCTGTATTAAAGCCAGGATATATACAACGATGTATTTGGTGCGATAGTATGGAACATCCTCGAAGGGAGTGTGGAGATTTTATTGATATTCTGCGACAGGGAGTAATTTTATGGAAAGATGGAAAAATTGCATTGCGAGATACATGTGAGTTTTTCAAAACCAATTTTGGAAAAGGAGGGATGAAAAAAGTTTTGGAAGAGCATTTATCTCAATAGGCTATGGCATCAAGAGAAGCTATTACTTATGGCATTGAGGCTGTAAGGTAGAAAAAGGATGTTTTTGATAAGTATATAAATACAAGGGATCTATGTAAACATGCTATTATCAGCATGAATAAAGGAAAAACAACAAGGCAAGAATTACTTAATACAGCCACAATAATTAGAAATGCTACAGGATGGGATGATCCTGTAGATACTATGTCTGTACATGCTTATTTGGCAAAGTCTCAACATGAAGCTCTAATAGAGGTGAAAAGGGAAAGAAATGAAATAGAAGAAAATCCTGAAGAGCCAATAAACAAGAGGAGATCTCAAAGGCATGCAGAAACAGCACAAAATAAAGAATTACCTATACCACATGTTAATAGACCATCTAAGGCTGGGCCATCAATATTGCATCCTGGAAATGCTTCACTGCCAAAAGAAAAATGGGAAGAAAGGATAGAGGTTGATAGAGACAAAGGGAAGAGTAAGCATGTTACTTATAAACTTCAATCTGATATTGAGGCAGCCACAGATTTGAAAGGAGTCTTGGAAGAAAGAGTATTGAATGCCAAAATTGCATTTATTCTACGAGAAATTTTAGGCATTGCAAAGAGAGACTTTCATGAAGTCATCATAGACAATATTAAGCGAAAGAGGCAGTTGACAAGAGAATCTGCTGTATCTAATGCTTTGGATACAATCTTGACTGAAGAAGAGGAGCATGAATTGGTAGAATGTTGTATCAATAAAAAGGGCCAATTTGATTTGGATGAATACAAGGATGATGACAAAGGCCATGGACACTATACCAAGGGACATTGGGCAAGAGCCACCATAGAGACTTTAGTAAAAATGGAAGACTTGGAAGAACCAGTAATTGCTCTCATTGACCATGGATCTGAAATTAATATTATGTCAAAAGAGGTCTATAAACATGGAAGGTGGCCCATCGATATTAACCATGGATGGGTGATTCGGACAGCAAATAATACACGAGGAGATCTTTATGGTGCTTGCCTTAATGTGAAGGTAATGGTTGGAAATGTGACCACAGAACAAAATTTTTTTGTTCAAGACACTACTTCATACCCGGTGATTCTTGGTCAACCATATATTACAGCTGTGACGATAGAGACCAAAGTTTTGGATGATGGATCAGCATGTGTCCGTATTAGAAGTCAAGATGGAAAAAAGGCAGTACAATTTCTAATAGTACCTGCAAACCATGAGCGCAATCGAAATCATTTACGAAGTGAATTACTACCAAGGGTTAGTGAAGAGTTTACGGATTTTTGCAGGGTACCACTGTAGAGCGGGAATGTAGTGGTACATCAAAGAAGGTACTCTTGCATGAAAAAGAAAGTACCTTTTGTATAGGTGTTATAGAATTATCTAAGAATGGATTTGATATCTATACACAACTTAATGATCTACCAAAGTGGGAGAAAAAAGTTGTGCAAAAATCTGAAAAAGACCTAAAAAGAGTGGGTGTGCTTGATGGAGATGATAAGATAATAGGTGTATATATGGAGACTGGTTTAGAAAATTTTATGGAAGAGCTTTTAGAGGTTGAACAAGGAAATGAAGATCAAGTGATGCAAGTACATTCAAGAGAGCTCTACTCAGCTATACAAGCATTTCAAGATTATGAAGTTGAAGTTGAAACTAAGTACAAGACTGTGGAGAGAAAAATAAAACCAGTAGCTATACCATTACCTAGTAATTCCAATCATCAAGTTCAACAAGCTTTGAAGGAGAAGGTCTTACGGGATCCTAAACAAATTGGCCATAAGTTTACTAAGAACACACTTAATGAGCTAAAAATAGGATCTGTAAATTTCCTATTGCCTGTTGAAGAAATGGAATTTAGAAAAATGTTAAGTATGCATGGAAAGGCCTTTGCTTTTGAACCTTCAGAAATTGGATATGATCCAAGTGTTGTGGCACCAATGATTATATTTACAGTTCCATATGTTCCTTGGGATTTAAGACCAATTTCAGTGCCTAAAGCACATCTACCTAAACTTATGAAGCTTTTAAAAGAAAAGATGCATATGAAGATCCTCAAGCCATCATTTGCACCATATTCTAGCCGTTGGTTTACAGTACCAAAGAAAAATGGAACACTACGGTTTATTCAAGATATGCAACCAGTAAATCAAGTAACTATTAGAAATACTAGAGTTGGACCAATTGTTGGAGAATTTGCTGAGGCATTTGCTGGTAGAGCTATTTATTCTGTTGGAGATCTTTATTCTGGATATGATCAATTTCAACTAGCTGAAGGAAGCAAAGATGTTACTACTATGAGGACACCTTTAGGGTTGGTTAAGATGTGTACATTGCCACAAGGAGCAACAAACTCAATAGCTCATATGATGAATGGGATGAATAAGGTTCTTCGTGATTTCATTCTTGAAAAGACTATGCCCTTCTTAGATGATATTTCAATAAAAAGGTGTGTGGAAGAAGAAAAAGATGAAACAATAGATCAGAAGGGGTGCCGTAAATTTGTATCTAATCATATTTTAGACTGTGACAAAATTTTATCTCAACTTGAGGAGCTTCACTTGACACTGTCAAGAGCTAAATCTACTTTTGGAGTTCGAGAAGTTGTTATTGTAGGGCATTTATGTGGATGGTTTGGTCGCAAACCTGATCCTAATAAGATGGATGCCATACAATGAATGAAGGATATTTGTAGCTTACAAACAGAGGTACGAAGGATTTTAGGAGCTTGCATATTTTATTGTGTATGGATTCCTCATTATGTACATGTAGCTGATCCTCTTTATAGTTTGCTATGAAAAGGGAAGAGATTTAAATGGGAGAAAAAACATACAAAAATAATTCAAAAGCTAAAGCAATTATTATCTTTTCCACCTGTATTGCGAAGGATAAGTTATGAGGATGGCAAATCGGTGATACTTACAATTGATACTAGTCCAATAGTTGTTGGTTGGGCTTTAGGACAAAATGATGAAGAAGGGAACAAGTTTGCTATTAGATTTGGAGCTAAAGTATTAAGTGAACGACAAAGAAATTATCCACAGGTGAAACGGGAGCTATGGGGAATAGTAACAGCTATGAAAAGTGAAAGAGATTATTTAATTGGAGCACCAGTGATAGTGGAAACAGATTGCTTGCCACTATTGGGAATGATTACTAACTGTAATACCCCTGATATTGCTATGCTAAGATGGATTGCATATATTAAATCTTTGAATCTTGAATTTAGACATATAGCAGGCAAGGATAATCTTGTAGCAGATATGTTATCCTGATGTCGTGTTGTAACACGAGTATACTGTGAAAATATAAAGAAAGCGGACTTTTATTAATGTTCAGTTACTTCAAATATTGGGAGCAACGACCAACTCCAGTGTAAATACTGAGTGGCCAGGTTTAGTCACCCCATTACAGTCAGCTGGGGCAGACTGAAATGCTCCGTTCGATTCTAATAACGGGAGTCAGCAGGAAGAGAAAGGCCCTATTCACACGACAGGTGAGCTTGGTTCGAAGAGCCTATTGGATCCAATTTCAAGAATCCAATCCGGATCCTCTTACCCAATATGAGACCTGCATTGGTCAGGCAACCCAATGCAGTCTAGTTACGGGAACATCCAGATTAATCCGGGTCCTCTTACCCAATATGAGACCTGCATTGGTCGGGCAACCCAATGCACTCTTGTTACGGGAACATCCAGGTTACTACGGGCATCTTACCCAATATGAGACCTGCATTGGTCGGGCGACTCAATATGGTCCCGATTACGGGGTTTTGATTCTGTTTCTGGCTGTCTTGTTCTCTGTGCCGTTTCAGGGAATGTTGTTTTCGATAAAAGGATCTCTTAAAGGTAAAAACAGAGGAGAAAGCTCTGACGGTGAGAGCCAATTTCGGATCTAAGCTCTGACGATGGGAGCCAATTCTGGATCCAAGACGGAAGATTGAAGAAATTCAGAGGATAAGGTTATGGGAGAGAATAAGTTGGGGGGGGGTTTTTTTTTTCAGATCGGGGGGGGGGGGGGGTTTTGGGATCGGAAGAGCTAGCTTCAAGCTCTTTGCGAGGTTACTAGTTCAGTTTTATTGGAGGTTTTTGAAGATCAAGGGAATTAGAGAGGAGCTTCATGCTTCGAGTCGGAAAAGAAAAGACGGAGAATTGGATTTTTCTTCTTCATAGAGTTTTGGGAAGATTTAGGCAGTTGTTGCTGAAGTGAGTGTTGTAATGGTGAATCGGGATTTTTAATGAAGTAGGTTAGATTACTCTTGATTGTTTTATGAAATCGAGTTACGTCTGTGATGAAGAGTTAAAAGGGTGTCTATAGGATTGAGTATGTGGAGTGAATGAAATTTATTGGGTTAATCTAACAAGACAATCAGTGGATATAAGATCGTAAGTACAAAGCGGTATCGGAGATTAGCAGATTGGGTTGTTCGGGGTTCTCTGTAACGTCTAGAGACCTACCGGCTGGGACAAAAAGGACTTCAACAAGCAGTCGAAGGGCATCCGTATAGATTTACGGTGTATTCTTGCAGTCGTTTATATTCCAGCAGTCAAAAATTGATAGACTGCTTGACTATTGGCGAATCTCCATACTACCTTCTACAGTCAGACGCCCGGCACGGTCTCGAGCAGGAAAGCACGTAATATGACACCAAGCCACATATGAACAAGAAGAAGATTTGATTGAAGATACTGAAGATATAGGTACTACCTTTTATTCTAGGGCACAACAAATAGAAGATGAATATCCAAGACTATTTACAGAAGAATTGTATGAAGAAGAATGGATTGATATTGAACGCTATTTAAGCACATTATCAAGACAATCAAGATGGAGTGATATTCATTTCAAGCAGATTAGGCAGAAGGCTTATAATTATCTCTTACAAGGTGGTTACCTATGGAAGCGATGCAAACGGGATAGTGGAATGCCACAAAGAGTAGTTTGCAAGAAAGAGATGCAAGAACAACTAATCCATGAATTTCATGATAGTTTGTCGGCTGGACATAGAGGTATTTATGCCACCTTTAACAAGCTCAAAGAAAAATATTGGTGGCATAATATGTATAGAGATGTGGTGAAGTTTGTAGAATCATGCCAAACTTGTTAGTTATACTCGGAGATTCGACATAGAGATGGATTGCATCCTACATATCCACTTGCAATACATTATAAATGGGTTGTAGACCTCGTTACTATGCCTATGGGGATATGGCAAATGCGATATTTGGCTCTGGCACAAGAAGATTTATCTAACCAAATAGAAGGAAGAGTTCTACGAACAAAATCCACTGAAGGAGTTTGTAGATTTTTATTGGAAGACGTGATTTGTAGATATGGATGTATTAGAAAAATTACTGCTGATCATGGGGAATTGGATGCACATGAGGCTAGACAATTCTTTGAGAGATGTGGAATGAAGCTAGCACTTACTACATCTTATAATCCAGAAGGTAATGCTAAGAGTGAGAGAAGTCATCCTCCTATTGTAAAGGCCATTGTTAAAGTGTGCAAAGGAAGAGCAAGAGAATGGCCAAGATTATTGCCATTTGCTCTTTGGGCTGATCGGACTACTCACAGTTCAGTGACAGGATATATGCCAGCAGAGTTAATGCAAGGACAGAAGTCCATTATGCCCATTGAAGAGCAAGTACCTACTTGGAGTATCTTGCCTTGGCAAGACAATATATCTAAAGAAGAACTTCTTGTACTTCGAATTCGTCAACTAGAAAGAAGACCTGAAGATGTAGAAAAAGCAATTATAAGGCTAAGAGAGTCACGCTTGAAGAATAAAGATAGATTTGATAAGCGACACAGGTTGAGGCCAAAAGATATTCAAGAAGGTGATTGGGTTTTGGTATATGACAACAGCTTAGATAATCAACATAGTGCTCTTAAAAAGTTTTCTAAGCGTTGGTTTGGGCCTTATGTGGTTATACATGTTTTGGATAATGCTACATATGCATTAAGAGAATTAGACGGAACAAGACTCAAAATTCCAATTACAGGAAAACGTATAAAAATTTTCAAACAACAGAATCAAGAATTAATCTTTGAAGATGTTGAAGAAGAATTTGATCCATCTAGTTATGAGGAAGAAGAATTTGATCCATCTAGTTATGAGGAAGAAGAATTGGATTTTGAAGAAGACATTGTTGAGGAGGTAACATGATGCCGACCACAACTTTGGTTCTTTTGGTGCATACCGGAGGATGCACAGGTTTAGAAGTGGGTGGATGTCGTGTTGTGGTTCGGCTACTATATGAAAATAATGTAATTATGTACTTAATATATAATTTATTAAGTAACATGGTAAGAGCCATGTTAGTAGATTTTAGTTGGTTGTAGGATATAATTTGATTATTACTTTGAAAAGAGGTTGTATAAAAAGATTACTATAGAATTTATATAACTTTAATTTCTTTTTGATAGTGGCTTTTAAGATTGGTTTTGGTTGATAGTAACTTCTAAATATTTAGAGTCACCTTTGTTAGACATTGGTGACATTCAAAAACTTATTTTGGTTCTTTTATTTGGTGTTTAGAGCATACATGTAATCGTCGTTTGACTCGGACTCAAAACACCAAGATATTTGATCAGTATAGGTGGGTTTGATCTCGGGGAAAGACTCGTTGTATGAATTGGATATGTTATGTCACAATTGATTATGTATTAATTATCTATAACTTCCAAAGTTCTCTTCCTCATCTCAATTCAATCCCTTCACAATCTCTACAATCGTTCACTGCCCTGCAGCTACTATATATCACTGACATTCTTGACATCTACAGGATGCTTAATCTCTTTCCACAGTACTTCAATTCTCAATTCCTTTACTTTTACTCAATCTTCCAATGCTACTAACACAATGCAATAATCTCTATTATCACAATCACACTTTCTTTCTCCAAATTAATTAATTCGAATTCATAATTTTCAATATCTCAATCACAGTTTCAGCAATCCTTTTCTTAAATCCAATACTAAAGAAAAACACAAAAGCAAAGAAAACAAAAGGGTAGCTCCAAGCTTTACCCTGGCTCACGACTATCACAGTCTGGCCCCCATTCCTTCTTCCTCAACCTCTTTATCCTACCAAAATATGAATCGTCATTCAGCAGATTCCACAGGTTGTGAAACTTTGGCTTCTTAACCGCAAATGTTCCTAACTTCCTACTATTAACAACTAATCAAACTAACCATTCATCTAAATCCCAACATTACTAGTATTTAATCGATAACGAACCAAAAAAGTCATTTATACATTCTACATAGCCCCACTCCTTACTGTGCAGCGTGCTCGCAAACCACCTCGTACTACGTTTTACAATATCACCACATCATTGGCTTCCTCCAATGTCTGAACCTCTGGTCCGCCTTGGTCCGTTTCATCATTTCCATAAGTGAGATTGGTTTCGACTTCTTGAGTTTCTTCTCCAACTCCCTCTCCCACCTGCTCTCCGTTCAATAAAGCTGTCAAGTCCTCGTTAAGTGCTCCCAATTCCCAAACCTGAGACTCCAAAAGCGCAATTTGGGTGTCTCGCTCTTTCAGCTGCTCCTCCAGGGCATGCACCTGTTTCTCTAAATCTCGTAAAGATGTACTTGCTGGATTGACCTCTCCTTGCTGCATTGTCGTACTATAATTACTTATAGTATGTAAAAATTAGTGAAAACATGTAATATGTTTATAAGTCTTAATGTGAGTTAGAATAGTTAGTATGTTAATTTAAAATGAATTGAAATAAGAAAAATTATTTGAAAGTTAATCTAGTTTGATCATAGAGTTTATATTATATAGGATTTAGATAGTTAGTATGAAGATTAAGGGAAGGGAGGAATTAAAAGATGAAAATATAACTAGAAGGAGGCTTATTGGGAAGGATGAAAGTAAGGCATGGTTGGATGAAGGCAAGGGGTGAAGAACTTCATCCCTATTGGTCGAATACCATGCCTAATGGGCTTTGAGGAGGCTGCCCGAGGCCATATTAGGAATTAGGGTTCCTCTTTCGAGGCCATTCGAGCTTTTGAGGCTAGAGTCAGAAGGTTTAGGGTTTTGGGTATAATTTGGGTGAAGATTTTGTGTGATTTCGAGTTTTTATGGAAAAGATATGAATGTTCAAAGATAAGGTATCAATTTCGTATCTACTGTCACTTCTTTTGGGCATCACATACGAATACGGAGAGCAACAGAAGATCGGCGACTGGATTTGGAGGGAGCATTTTCTTGGCTACACATTCTACTTACTGTATAGTGAATTCTAAGATTGGGTGAAGGAGTTATGAGGCGTTGAAGACAGCACTTGTAATTTGAAGGCAGTAAGTATATCATTTTTTTGCTAGTTATGGATGAAGCCATATCTTGAGTGTCTGGACGAATTTTTGGCTCAAAATTTCTACAAGTGTGTGTAATTGGATTAAGAAGCTTTAGATCAAAGTTTCATAGTATTTGAATAATTACTTTGTGAGATATGAAGGAAGTTGTACACGGGTGTAAAAAAGCTAGGGTTTGAAGCTACAGTTAGGGTTTTCAAGATATCACAAGATCCAAGACGAATTTACGGTTGAATTTTGGTGTGGTAGTTGCTAAAGATATATCAGTACTCCATGTAAAATTTGGAGTTGTTTAGACGGTTAGATCGTAAGTTATGAGCTGTTGAACTTCGGAAAAAATTCTCATAAGGATATATAAGTTTTTTATAACACCTTATTAAGTATTTTGGTGTTCTTTGGATTTTAAGGCTTGTATATTGATGTAATTGCTCCAAAGGAGAGGATTTTATATATATAAAATTTTTACCCTTATATTTCAAACTTGATTGAGTATTTAGTGACAGCCAGAAGCCCAACGCTTTCTTGAGGCAAACTCTCTCTACCCCGACATATTTGGTGCTTCCACTGAGAGAGCCTTAAGGCACTAAAATTCTCAATAAGTTAGAATGGGGGATCAAGTTCCAGGGTTTGGATTACCAAGTGGAGTAGGTGCTCATGATTTATTCAGGGTATTTGCTCAATTTATGGAAGAAAGGCAGCAGGTGCATGGGGAGGATAAGAATACCACCAAAGCTTTACAAGTAGTGGTGGATAAGGTTGGGAGGTTTGATGGGAGGAACATCACTAAGTTCCTCAGGGTTTATACATGTGAAATGGAAGTGCATCAGGTTTCAGAAGTGAAGATGATTTCTACCTTTGATTTGGCAGTGGTACTAGAAATCAGAGAGAGGGTGCAAGAGTTGCATACTGAGACTATATCATGGAAGAAATTTGAAGAACTCTTGAAAGATGAGTTTTTTGAGGAGGATTCAGAAAGAATGACAAAACAAACTTTTTTGGATTAGATTGAGCAAAGGCCAGGGAATCAAATGGCTCCCAATGAATTAATCAGGGAATTTGAGGCTAAGTTTGGACAGTTACCACGACAAGAGAGGCAGCTTTTGGAAACAATGAAGACTGGATTGTTTTTACAAGCAGCTGATGAACATTTGGAGGATAAGCTATTCTTTTATCTAGCAGACAAGACATCTGAGAGTGGTTTTACTAATGATTGGAAGCTAGTAAAAGAAACAGTGGGGCTTTTGGCTAGGCAACAAAAGATTAAGACTCGTGGATTATTACCAAGGTTGGAGCCAATGCCTACATCTCAAAATCTAATGCTACCTCAAAACGGAATCAAGACTGTTAAGGATGGTACTCTTGAAGACCTAATTAAGGGCATACAGGACTTGAAGGTGGAAATGACTGAATTGAAGAAATCCCAGATGGCAAGCTCATCAAAGACAATTGAAGGCTCAAAGGGATTTATAGAAAGATGTATGTGGTGTGACAATCCAAACTATAAGCGTGGTGAGTGTGATAGCTATAAGGCTGCAATCAAGGATGGTATTGTGTATTTCAAAGAGGGCAAGATAAGACTCACAAGGTCAGATGAGCCTCTAAAGACTAATTTTGGAAAGGGTGGCATGAAAAAATTAGCAGAGGAGCAAACATCAAAGAATAGTACCATAAAAAGGGAAGGAGCTGAGTCTTATTCTATTACAGTTGAACAAAAGGGAGTTAAGGCTGTTTCTTTGCCAACTAAAGGAGTCATGATGAGGGGAGCTGAAGCTATCAGAAAGAAAACTGGGTGGAATGATCCAGTTGATGCTATGAGCATTAAAGCATATTTGTATGGAGACAAGCATGATGATGATATGCATGATGCTATGGTTGAGAAAAAAAGAGGTAGAACTATTCATGAAGAAGATGTTATTGAGCCTGAAAACAAGAGGAGGTCTCCAAGAAATAAAGAAGCTTCTAAGGAGCAAAAAACTGAGAAGGTATCTTCTTCTACTCATCCTGGTAGTGTTCCATTACCAAAAGAGTAGTGGGAGAAGGGCAAAGAAAAGGAGAAAGAAGATACAAGCAAACCTAAAGGTAAAACTCCTGCTTATAAACTTCAATCTGAGATTGAATCATCTACAGATATGAAGAGTATTTTAGAGGAGAAGATCTTGGATGCAAAGATTGAATTCACTCTAAGAGAGGCTCTAGGCATAGCCAAGAAGGATTTTCATGAATTAATCATCAATGTGATAAAGAGGAAGAGGCAAATGACAGCAGAAGCTATTATGGTAGAGGCATTGGATACTCGGGTAACTGTGGATGAAGAAGAAGAGATAGGACAGGTATTTGCACAATTTGCAATGCCTGAAACTAGAAATAAGGTTGATATTGGAAACAAGGTTTCATTTAAATATGTTGAAAGTAAAAGAGAGCATCAAGTGGAATGCACACCTTTGGAATTTACAGGGATAAGGAAGGATGCACAAGAAGCAAGTATTAATACTTGCTCCAAATGTGAAAATGAAGGAATAGAGAATAGTAGTTATTCAGTTCCTTATTGGGCTAGAGCTACTATAGAAACATATGTGAGATTAAGGGACTTTAAAGATCCAATTTTGGCCCTGGTTGATCATGGATCTGAAATCAACATCATGTCAAGGAAGATATATGAGAAGAATAAGTGGCCAATTGATATCAACCATGGTTGGATAATCAGAGCTGCAAACAATCAACAAGGTGATTTACATGGAACTTGTCCAGTTGTAAAGACTAGAATTGGAGATGTAGAAGTGGAGCAAAATTTCTTTGTGCAAAACTCTGCTACATATCCGGTAATACTTGGTCAACCTTATATTACAGCTGCTAGAATGGAGACTAGAGTCTTGAATGATGGTTCACATTATGCCAGAATTCGGAGTTGGGATGGAAGAAAAGCTGTGTAATTTATTACTGTGAAACCTATCCATGAGAGACACAGAGAACAATTAAGAGGGATGCCCTTGGAGCCAGGAAATAACTTTGTGGATTTCTAAAAAATACCCTTGTAAGATGAGGGCGCATGGGTGCAAATGATTCATCTACAAACCCCAGTGTAGATAGTATGAGTTTTGGATTTTTGAACTTATCTAGTAATGGATTTGTGAGTGTTCAAAAGGTTAAAGATTTAGATTCTATAAATAAAAAAAGAGTAAAGAAACAAGAGAAGAACTTAAAAAGAGTGGATTTAGTTTCAAGTGATGAAGCCATAGTTGGAGTAATAGAAGAAATAGGTTTGGAAGATGATTTGGTAAAGGTTTTAGAGAATCTGGCTATAAATATAGATGGAGATGCTATAATAGAAATATATTCAAGAAGGACTTATGAAGGATTAGAAAGGATGGTAGCAAATGGTGGACTTGCTACAAACTATGGGTTGAAGCATGAGGCTAGAGTACAAACTAAATATAAAACTGTGGCAAGAAAGGTAAAGCCTGTAGCTACACAATTACCAGTTGATAATATGGAGCATATTAAACAAGCAGTTATGGAGCCAAGTCTAAGAGAGGGGAGTCGAATTGGACATCAATTTACACAAGAATCATTAGCTAAGTTGAAGATTGGAGGGGGTGACTTCTTAACATCAACGGAGGAAGATATGTTTCAAGAAATGCTTATTAGACATGGTAAGGCATTTGCCTTAACTCCTGATGAAATCGGATGTGTAGATCCTAGTATTATAGTACCTATGGTAATCTTTACAGTGACACATGTTACATGGGATTTAAAGCCTATACCTGTGCCTAGAGCTTTACTTCCAAAATTAATAGAATTATTAAAAGAGAAGGTGAAGATGGGTATTTTGGAACCTTCAATTGCTCCCTATTCTAATAGATGGTTCACAGTACCCAAGAAGTCAGGGGCATTAAGGTTTATTCAGGATATGCAACCTGCAAAGAGGGTGACTATTCGAAATATGGGATCAGGTCTCATAGTAGATGAAGTGGCTGAATAATTTGCAGGTCATTCCATTTATTCTATTGGAGACTTATATTCTGGATATGACCAATTTCAATTGGCTAAAGAGAGTAGAGATTTAACTACCATGAAGACTCCTTTGGGTTTAATGAGGATGTGTACGCTACCTCAAGGTGCAACCAACTCAGTGGCTCATATGCAAAATGCTATGAACCAAATATTAAAAGAATTTGTGCCTGAGAAAACCATTCCATTTCTACATGATATACCTATAAAAGGAGATAAAGAAGAAGACAAGGATGAGACTATGGAGGTTGAAGGTTGTAGAAAGTTTGTGAAGAAACATATTGAAGATGTGGCTCAGATATTGGAGAGATTGGAGTCAGTTAATCTCACGTTATCTTTGGAGAAATCAAGCTTTGGAGTTGATGAGATTCTAGTGGTGGGACACATGTGTGGCAGGTATGGTAGGAAATCAAACCCTGATAAGATTGATGCTATATCTAGAATTAAGGCTTGTAAAAATGTTACAGAAGCCAGAAGGTTTTTAGGAGCATGTGTATTCTATCACATTTGGGTGCCACACTTTGCCCATATCTCACAGCCACTATATAAGTTATTAAGGAAGGGTAAGAAATTTGTATGGGAAGAAGAACAAGAAACAGCTATGGAAAATCTAAAAAAAATGTTGAGTTCACCACCTGTGCTTAAACAAGTGGATTATCAATGTGAAAGACCAGTAGTTGTAACAGTGGATACAAGCCCTATAGCAATTGGATGGGCTATTGGACAAAATGATGTAGAAGGAAGAAGATTTGCTATAAGGTTTGGAGCTAGGATTCTTACAAAGAGACAAAGGGCTTATCCACAAGTTAAAAGAAAGCTTTGGAGAGCGCTTACAGCATTAAAGGCTGAGAGGAATTATTTGATTGGAGCAAGTATGGTTTTGGAAACAGATTGTTTGCCATTACTTGAAATGATAATTAACTGTACTACTCCAGATATTGCCATGCTAAGATGGATAGCCTATACAAGGACATTAAACCATGTTTTGGTACATATTACTGGTAAAGAGAACTTGGTGGCAGATATGTTGTCCAGAGTTAGATATACATTTGAAGAAGAGATGATGGCATATGAAAGAGGTGAAGATGAAGAAGAGAAGAATTATGGAAGTTCATTTGCTACTGGTAGAATGGATTTTGGTGACAAGGTTTAAAATTTCTATGAAGGTACGTATGAAGGCAAGTTGAAGGATATTGGAATTTATTTAAGCACAATGAAAAAACAAGAAGGGTGGATGGACAAAACCCTCAAAGATATTAGACACCAATCTTATGATTATATACTCAGGGATGGATTTCTATGGAAGAGGCCAAAAAGAGGTGACAAAATCCCATTGAGAGTTATAAGAGATCTTGAAACTAAAATTAAGGTTTTAAGAGAATATCATGATACACTTTGGGCAGGACATAGAGGAGTTTGGGCCACATATACTAAGATCAAAGAAAGGTATTGGTGGAAGGGTTTATACAAAGATGTAGAAGACTTTGTGAGTTCATGCACAGAGTGCCAACTACAATCTAAGGTTAGGTATAGAGATGGATTACATCCTACTTATCCACCTTCTATACATTTTCAATGGGTAATTGATTTGGTAGCTATGCCTTCAGGATTATGGGGTATGAAATATTTGGTTTTAGCAAGAGAAGAGTTATCAAACTATGTTGAAGGAAGGACTTTGAGAACCAAGACCACGGAAGCAATATGCAAGTTTATATTAGAAGACATCTTCAGCAGATATGGCTATATTGGGAGGATGAGAGCTAATAGAGGAGAATTGGATGCCATAGAAGCAAGAGATTTTTTCAAAAGGTACGGAGTTCAATTGAAGTTGACTACTTCTTATAATCCTGAAGCCAATGGAAAGAGTGAAAGAGGTCATCCTCCAATCATTTATGCATTGGTTAAGGCATGTAAGGGTAAATCAATTCAATGGCCTAAACTGCTTATATTTGCTTTATGGGCTGATAGAACTACTCATAGTACTGTCACTGGTTATATGCCTATGGAATTAATGCTAGGACAAAAACCTATAATGCCTACTGAAGCAACCTATCCTACATGGATGTTTTTTTCTTGGGAAGATAACATTAATAGAGAAAGGTTATTAGAGCTTCGAATCCAACAGTTAAGAAGATTACCTGAGGACCTACAAATTGCAGCTGAGAGGTTAAAGGAAGCAAGATTGAAAAATAAAGAGAGGTTTGATAAGACTCATAGGTTAAGGCCTAAACCTACAGAGATTGGAGATTGGGTTCTAGTTTATGATAGCACCCTTGAGCATCAACATAGTACTGTAAAGAAATTTGCAAAAAAATGGTTTGGACCATATGTGGTGGTTATAGTCCATGATAATGCCACATATACCTTACGTGAGTTAGATGGAGCTATCATTAGAATTCCAATAGCAGGGAAGAGGGTGAAGGCTTTCAAAAGAAGAGATCGGCAATTTCAAATAGAAGATCTTGAAGAATTCTTACCTCAATATTTGGACCAAGAACATGAAGAAGAAGACTCTATGAGTGATTCCAAGAAGTCTCAAGAGGATGAAGAAGAGTAGTATGTGGCACACACCGGAGGATGTGCAGGTTTGGAGGGGGTAGATGTCGTACTGTAATTACTTACAGTATGTAAAAATTAGTGAAAACATGTAATATGTTTATAAGTCTTAATGTGAGTTAGAATAGTTAGTATGTTAATTTAAAATGAATTGAAATAAGAAAAATTATTTGAAAGTTAATCTAGTTTGATCATAGAGTTTATATTATATAGGATTTAGATAGTTAGTATGAAGATTAAGGGAAGGGAGGAATTAAAAGATGAAAATATAACTAGAAGGAGGCTTATTGGGAAGGATGAAAGTAAGGCATGGTTGGATGAAGGCAAGGGGTGAAGAACTTCATCCCTATTGGTCGAATACCATGCCTAATGGGCTTTGAGGAGGCTGCCCGAGGCCATATTAGGAATTAGGGTTCCTCTTTCGAGGCCATTCGAGCTTTTGAGGCTAGAGTCAGAAGGTTTAGGGTTTTGGGTATAATTTGGGTGAAGATTTTGTGTGATTTCGAGTTTTTATGGAAAAGATATGAATGTTCAAAGATAAGGTATCAATTTCGTATCTACTGTCACTTCTTTTGGGCATCACATACGAATACGGAGAGCAACAGAAGATCGGCGACTGGATTTGGAGGGAGCATTTTCTTGGCTACACATTCTACTTACTGTATAGTGAATTCTAAGATTGGGTGAAGGAGTTATGAGGCGTTGAAGACAGCACTTGTAATTTGAAGGCAGTAAGTATATCATTTTTTTGCTAGTTATGGATGAAGCCATATCTTGAGTGTCTGGACGAATTTTTGGCTCAAAATTTCTACAAGTGTGTGTAATTGGATTAAGAAGCTTTAGATCAAAGTTTCATAGTATTTGAATAATTACTTTGTGAGATATGAAGGAAGTTGTACACGGGTGTAAAAAAGCTAGGGTTTGAAGCTACAGTTAGGGTTTTCAAGATATCACAAGATCCAAGACGAATTTACGGTTGAATTTTGGTGTGGTAGTTGCTAAAGATATATCAGTACTCCATGTAAAATTTGGAGTTGTTTAGACGGTTAGATCGTAAGTTATGAGCTGTTGAACTTCGGAAAAAATTCTCATAAGGATATATAAGTTTTTTATAACACCTTATTAAGTATTTTGGTGTTCTTTGGATTTTAAGGCTTGTATATTGATGTAATTGCTCCAAAGGAGAGGATTTTATATATATAAAATTTTTACCCTTATATTTCAAACTTGATTGAGTATTTAGTAACAGCCAGAAGCCCAACGCTTTCTTGAGGCAAACTCTCTCTACCCCGACAGTGTGGTAACTGTAATCACTTCTGCCTCCAATTCGGCAATCCTTCTCTTCAATTGCTCATTCTTCATCTTCGAGCTCTCCGATTGTTTCCAAAAATTGTCCTCCAATTTGGATCTCCCGGCTTTCAATTCCGCCACCCTATTTACTCCTCATGGTATTGGTTCCGCAACTCCATACACTCCTGCTTGGTAAGCTCCATCAGACTCTTTGCCAACTTGTTCTCCTTGGCCCATTCCGCTTGGGTCTCCTTGAATTGGTGCTCTAATCTTGAATATTTGAGAACGTCCATTACTGAAGCACGTTGTAAATCTCCAATCTTCTTCTTCTAATCCTCAATGATCTTGTCCTTCTCCTCCAGTACTTGTCTAAGGCTGAACTCATTGTCCATTTTCTCAACGGCCATCTGTAATTGAGTAATTTGTGCCGAGATTAACTCCTTGAGTTCCCTTGCTTGCTGGCCAGCTCTCGATAAACCCACCCGTTGATAATACTCTACCAGTACTGGTGGAGTGACGGCCATATTGGTACTAGGACGACCCAATTCTCTAGATGACGAGCTGACATTGGTCCGTTCGTAATTTCTAGCTTAGCTGCACTCTGCTATCGCCACTTCCTCGACTTGTTTTGATGGCAATGGCGTTGACTCTACTCTTGTCTCCGTTGCTATAGCGTCTAGTCTCTCCACCATTGAAGGTTGCTTCAGTTGATATCTAATTGCTTCACACACGTAGTTGGAGCATAACATCATGGTAACCTTCCTTGTTCTTCTTTTCACGTCCAATTCCCCATGGATTCTGGTCGCAACATACGCTGCCCAGTTGAAGACCATCCCTTCCTGCATTGCAATTGCTGAAAACAATAACCTCCTTGTCATATACATCGAATGTCGGTTCAGCCCTAATCGCTTCTGCACAAATCGTATCTATTCTCCCAGCTCCGGCGTAAGCGCATCCGCTGTCTTCCACCCTTGATTTTTCTCAAATGCTTCGTTTCCTGACTTGAAGTACTTGCTTAGAATAAAATCAGACTCCAAGTCTCCCGATACCGATAGCTCATCCATGGGAAGATATAGAACCTTGTTCAACATCACCTCATCTATACCAATAATTCTCCCATGAACCACACTGGACCCGTCTTCCGGATCATAATTCGTCACATATTCCATTAACAATGCTATATCTATTGGTGGTAGCCTCTGCGAAAACTTCAGAAACCCATACATCTGCGCCGTGTGAAACTCTCTCTGTCTCCTTTGCGACCAAAAAATATCCATAGCGACCTGCTCCATGCTGGTCACTATCACGCACTCCATTGGTGGCAATGCTCCCTTCGTCTTGACATTATACTGTCGCTCCTCTCTTGTAGCTGTCCTCTTCTTACACTCAATCACCATCTTCGCTACTCACGATAATCCTCTAAAACCTGTACTTAGCAACGTGAATTAAGAAATTGCAATGTAAACAATGTCAGCCAAGAGCCCCACTCCTAACTTCTATCCTGGTTCTCCTCCAGATATGACTTAACCTAACAGGCCTATAACAACCTATCCTATTAGTGTCTTCCTGATGGCTCACCTTCACTCAACATGTCCATAATCTCATCATCACACGCTCTTCCCTTCCCATCACAATTCTTGGGCTGTCACTTCAATACTAAATTCGCTTTCTCTCTCCCCTCCCACCGATATAAAACCTGTCCCGGGTTTATGTGTCAAAGACAAGAACTCGATGAAAAATAATTCAGACAAGTGAGCCTTCACTCAAAGAGAGGTAAATAAACAAATATATATATTGAAAGAGAAACTGGAATGGCTATTGCCAAAAGACAAGAAAACTAGAGACCCTTGAAACTAGACTAGAAGCAAGAAAGGAGTTGACAAGAGTGAAGAAGCCTTCACTCTTGTCTCTATATATACTATCTAACTAGGGGCTACGTGGCGACGTTCTATAGGACCTCCAATATGTGTTGACTTTGTAGGACACATGCCTTGACTTACAAGGCAAGTTTTTCTACGTGTGGGCCACATAGTTAGCTTGATCTTCAAGCTAACAACATGTGTGGCACATGGCCAACTTGTTGACCATGTTTCTAATCCAAAAATTCAATTAAAGACACCTATGAAGTCAAAGCAGCGTCTAGGAAGTTTCTAGGAAGCTTCTATATTAAATAATATAGAATTAACTTACTTTTATCTACTTCTACATGTAATTATTAGCTTACATGATTATGGCCGTGACATTACCCCCCCTTCTAGAGACGAGTTCCACAAGGAGCAGTCATCATATGTTGAGGAAATCTATGATGCGACGAATTGTATTCGCCACATACTCTGATCTCTTTTCTCTTCGAAGGTGATTGATAGGGCCTCTCAACCATCGGTAGTGTCCCATACCAGGGCAGAAAGACCACCCAGTTATTTGATCATTGTTGAGGCCTTCGTAACTTCCTTCGAATAGAATATTTGGAACACCATCAGGAGTTGTTCCTACCTCTAGCAAAATCACCAAACATCGGGAGTCCCTTCCCAAATCGTGATACCAAACGCGTTGTATCTCACCATCTATTCGAGGAAGAACATGTCGTTCTTGAAGATCTTCATCTCGATTGCGTCGTCTTGAAGGTTGTGACAATCGTAATGTCTCGTCCGGCAAGTCAGCAAACGAAGGTCCTTGAGTTGAATCTGCTAGTTGTTGGCTCTCCATCTAATAAGCGTCACAAATGCAAAGAAGTTACAAACAAGGATAGGAAATTGAATGTTATCTTGCCTCAATCTTGTCTCTTTTATAAGAGAGATTTTTATCTTGATTTTGATGGATGTCATTGATGAAAAACTTTAACTTTAGCTGATGCATTTGCTAGATTCCTGGATGGCTCCCATGTGCGTTCACTAATATCATATCCGCGCCAATGAACAAGATATTTCAGCTTATTTTGGCGCGGCCTTGAGTCTAATATCTCTTCCACCTCAAATTCTTCATTATTATCTACTTCTATAGGAGGCAGTGGTATTTGTCTTCTTCCTTGTATATCCACTGTCTTATATGGTTCAAGAAGAGACACGTGGAATACAAGATGGATCTTCATTGACTCCGGTAGATGTAACCGATATGCAACTGGGTTGATCTGTTCAGAAACAGAAAAGGGGCCAAGCCTACGATAGTCCAACTTGTCACAAGGTCGAGTAGTCTTGATATTGCGACGAAGTAGCCATACCTTATCACCCACGTTGAGTTGTGGTTGCTCCTTATGATATAGATCTGCGTTTATCTTTTGTCATTCTTGAGCTTCCTTCAATTGCGTCTTCATTATTGCATGTAACTCTGACAACCAATTTACCATATCTGCTGCTGCAGGATTATCAACTTTTGAAAAATCAAAAGTATCAAGTCGTGGATGATAGCCATAATTGGCAAAGAAAGGTGTTTGTTGTGTGGAAGAATGTACCGTATTATTATAAGCAAACTCTGTCAATGGTAGAAGGGTTGTCCAATCATCTTGTTGGTAGTTGATAGTACACCTTAAATATTGCTCCAAGACTTGGTTTACGCGCTCTGTTTGTCCATTAGTTTGAGGATGGAAAGCCGAAGATAGCTTTATGTCCACTTTTAAAATCTTGAAAAGGGTCTTCCAGAATCTTGACACAAATAGAGTTCCCCTATCCGATATGATATCTTTAGGTAATCCATGATAGCGATAGATATTATCAATGAAAAGCTTAGTTGTTTCTTCACCTGTGATAGATTTTGTAAATGGCACAAAATGTGCCATCTTGGTGAAACGATCTACTATCACAAATATAGAATCATAAGATCTTGAGCTTGGAAGATCTGTGATGAAATCCATAGAAACAGAAGACCATGGTTGTTCTGGTATAGGTAATGGCTGAAGAAGTCTATAAGGTCGATGACGAGGAATTTTTGATCTTGAACAAATATCACATGATTGTACAAAGTCTTTGACTGACTTCCACATTTGTGGCCACCAAAAATCTCTTGATATGAGTTCCAAAGTCTTATTATATCCAAAGTGCCCTGCTGTTGGAAAGTCATGACGTGCTTGAAGAACACGTAAACGTGCTTCTCCTTCTGGAACATATAGGCGTCCTTCAAAATATAATAGATTATTCTTGAACTCGAACTTAGAAGGATCATGAGACTTGGAAGAATTATTCTCGATATCATGAACAAAAGGGCTGAGGGCATACTGGACTGGATTTGCTTGAGAAAAGTTGAATCAACAGTCAATGTTGATTTCATTGCTCGGAGATGAAATTGCTCCGGTTTCAAGAGGACCGTTCTTTGTTGCTCAAAAGCTGCATCTCCTTCTTTTGGTGCAAAATAAGAACGTCTAGATAGGGCATCGGACAAACCTTGTTGTTTTCCTGGCCGATAAGTGATAATGAACTCGAATCTTGACAAAGACATACTCCAACGAGCTTGACGACGATTCAATATGCATGTTGACATGAAATACTCGAGGTTCTTGTGATCTGTATACACAGTGACTGGACTAGAAGCGCCTTCTAGATAATGATGCCATTCTTGAAAGGAATCCACGATCGTAAGAAGTTCTTTATCATGGATCTCATAATTGATCTCGGCTGCTGAGAATTTTCTTGGATGAAAAGCTATCGGATGAAGTTTGTCATTTGATCCCATTTGTGATAAAACTGCACCCAAGGCAAAATCTGATGCATCTGTTTCCATAAAAAATACCTTGGAAAAGTCAACATAATATAAGACTGATGCAGAGACAAACGATGTCTTCAAGGCTTCAAATGCTGCTTCCGCTTCTTGTTTCCATTGGAATTTATCTTTACTAGTCAAGCGTCTAAGTGGAGCTGCAACTCGTGAGAAATCTTTGATGAAGATCCGATAGTAATTGGCAAATCCCAAGAAACATTGGACATCTCTTACTGTCCTTGGAATCTTCCAATCCATGATTGTTTGGACTTTCTTAGAATCCATCATGAGACCATCATTTGAAATGATGTATCCTAAAAAGTCAACTTCAGTAGTGTGAAATAGACACTTTTCCATCTTGGCATTGTCGTATTGTGGTTCGGCTATTATATGAAAATAATGTAATTATGTACTTAATATATAATTTATTAAGTAACATGGTAAGAGCCATGTTAGTAGATTTTAGTTGGTTGTAGGATATAATTTGATTATTACTTTGAAAAGAGGTTGTTTAAAAAGATTACTATAGAATTTTTATAACTTTAATTTCTTTTGATAGTGGCTTTTAAGATTGGTTTTGGTTGATAGTAACTTCTAAATATTTAGAGTTACCTTTGTTAGACATTGGTGACATTTAAAAAAACTATTCTGGTTCTTTTATTTGGTGTTTAGAGCATACATTATGTAAATCTTATAAGAAAAAGGATTGAAGAAGGATTTTGGTAGCAAAGGGAGGAATTAGGGCACCAATGTAGATGAATGGAGATGAAAAATAAAAATCTCCATTCCTATTGGTCAAAAATCATGACCAATGGGCTTTGAGGAGGCTGCCCGAGGCCATATTAGGGATTAGGGTTAGTTTCTCGAGGCCATTCGAACTTTGAAGGCTAGGGTCAGAAGGTTTAGTTTTTTGGTTAAGGTTTTGGTGCAAGTTTTGTGTCATTTGGGGTTTTTATGAAGAAGTTATAGGCGCTCAAAGTTAAGGTGTTAGTTTTGGACCTACTGTCACTCTTTTGGGCATAACGCACGCGTACAGATGGCAATTGAGGATCGGCGACCGCGACTGGAGAGAGCACTTTTGCGGCTATACTTTTTATATACTGTTTACTGGATTCCAAGTTGGAATGAAGGAGTTATTGGATTTTGAAGTCAGCACATGCAATCTAAGGGTAGTAAGTAAACCGATTTATTAGTGTTTGTCTCTTGAGCTATATCTTGAGCAATTTTGTGAGGTTTTGGCTCAAAATTTCAAGGAACGTGTAATTTCATGTTAGTAAACTTTGTGCATAAGTTTTATGACATTTGGAGTTTGGGTTTTTGAGATATAAGGAAAATAGTTTTCGGGTGCTTCTAAATTAGGGTTTGGAGTGTCTGCTAGGGTTTCTTAGATGCCAGAAGATCGGGAGTGAATTTGCAGTTGGTTTTTTTTGTGGTACAAGTTAAGGGTATTCTACCTATCTTATAAATTTGAAATAAGCTGAACGGTTAGATCAATAGTTATGATTTTCTAAAGTTTCGGGCGAGAAAACCCTTCGCGGGAAAAATATGTTTTGAAGGGATTTTGTTATATTTGGAGTTTTATATAAAAATAAAGGAATTTTGGAAGCCAAGAAAAGAATCATATAAAGTTTTAAGGTACACTCTCTACAGCTAGATATCTTGTGTATTCCCAGATAGCAAATCACGCCATACGACACCGTGTCCTCATTGTGAAATTGTCTTGCAAATATGCCTTCTAGTTGACCATCGTAAGTAGGCTCGGACTCAAATACAATCACCAGTGATTGGTTACTCGGTATCCTCCGTCGTCGTCATGGTATAGGCTGTTCTTCATCTTGGAGTCGCCTTCGTGAGCTAGTCGGTTGAGATAATCTGACTGACATAGTATCTATCTCTTGGCTATCCATATCAGAAGACCAAACTATGGCTACTGAAAAAATTCTATTTTATCTTGGAGAAAATAACTACATCAACTACGAATTTTGGTGGTGCTCTCTTCCTTTCTTATATTCTTGGGTGAGCAAGCTTCAGAAGGAAGCTATCGTCGAATCAACATAGGTTTATGAGGATGTTTTTGATGAAACTCCTGTATCTTTTGTGGCACATTGGCGAGATTTTCAGCTGGCTGCCACATTTGCTCATTAATGTCGTAGCTGCACCAATGAACAAGATACTCCAACTTGCCCCACCTTCATCGTGAATCCAGCACCTTTTCAACCTCGTATTCCTCGTGGTTCTCGATTTCAATATTAGGTGGTGGACATTGCATTCTTTCAGAAAAAGACGACTCTCGATAAGGCTCCAACAAAAAAACATGAAAGACTGGATGTACCTTCATAGAAGTCGAGAATTCCAGATGGTACGCCACTGGATTGATTTGCTTCTAGATGATAAATGGTCCCAATTTTCGATTGTCCAACTTATCACATGGTCGCTTGGTAATGATATTCCATCGAAGAAGCCATGCTTTATCTCCAATTTTGAAAGTAGGTGCTTGATTCTGAAATCTATCTGCAGATGCCTTGTAGGATTCTTGAGCAGATTGTAATTGAAGCTTCAACGTATTTAGAAGCTCTGATAGTTGTTTCACAAATCCTTCAGCTGCTGGATTGTTATTTGTTGACGGAATCAATAAATCAAGCTTCGGATGATACCCATAGTTGGAAAAGAATGGTGTGTATTGAATCGACGCATAGAAGGTGTTGTTATATGTAAACTCGGCTAGCGATAGATATGTGGTCCAATCATCTTGCTAATAGTTGATGCTGCATCGTAAGTATTGTTCCAAGATTTGGTTCACCCGTTTCGTTTGGCTATCACTTTGAGGATGAAAAGTCGGAGAAAGCTTGATATCCACCTTCAATATCTCAAAGAGAGATCTCTAAAACTTTGATACGAATTGCGTTCCTCGATCTGATACGATAACATCTGGTAGTCCATGATATCGATACACATTATCAAGAAAGAACCTAGCTGTGACTTCATTGGATGATGTCTTCTTGCAAGGGACAAAGTGTGCCATCTTTGTAAGCCGATCTACCACGATAAAGATGCTGTCAAATAAGTTCGATGATGGTAGGTCCGTGATGAAGTCCATGGAAATTGAAGACCATGGTCGACGTGAAATCGGCAATGGCTGTAGGAGTCCATAAGGACGATGCCGAGGATTCTTGGATCTTGAACAGATGTTGCTGGAGAGGTCAAAATCTTTCACATCCTTTCACATTTGGAGCCACCAAAAATCTCGAGAAATAAGCTCCAAGGTCTTGTTGAATCCAAAATGTCCCATAGTTGGAAAATCGTGGTGAGATTGAAGAACTCGGACTCGTGCTGGTCCTTTTGGGATATACAACCACTCCTCAAAGTATAAAAGATCTCCCTCTACCTTGAACTTGTCGTCATTGGCACGCTGCTTAATAACAATGGCTACTGAATCTTGAATAGTCATAGCACGTAACTGATTCAGGAAGTCAACATCAATTGGCACAATAGTAGCGCAAAGCTGAAATTGCTTTGGCTTCAAGAATGTCGTACATTGTTGATCAAACGTTGCTTCTCTAGCCTTTGATACAAGATATGATGTCCTCGATAAGGCATCAGATAGTCCTTGCTGCTTTCCAGGTTGATAAGTGATAACAAAATGGAACCTAGATAGCAACATACTCCATCGAGCTTGATGTCAATTTAGAACTTGAGCCGACATGAAATACTCTAAATTCTTGTGATCTGTGTATATGGTCACTGGGTGTACAGCTCCTTCAAGAAAGTGACGCCATTCTTGGAAAGAATCCACTATAGTAAGAAGTTCCTTATCGTGGATCTCATAATTGATTTCAGCAGTAGAGAACTTTCGAGAATAGAATGCAACCAGATGGTGCTTCTTGTCTTCTCCCATTTGTGAAAGTACAGCTCCCAAAGCAAAATCCGAAGCATCAGTTTCTAAATAAAAGGCCTTTGTAAAGTCTGGATGTACCAAGATTGGAGCCGTAGTAAATGCCATCTTCAGGTCTTGAAATGCCTTCTCCGCTAGAGTTTTCTATTCTAGCTTATCCTTGCATGTTAATCGAGTGAGAGGAGTAGCAACTTGAAAGTAATTCTTGATGGAGATTCGATAGAAGTTGGCAAAACCAAGAAAACATTGTACATCTCTAACCGTCTTCGAAACCTCCCAGGACACAATTGCTTCCACCTTCTTGGGGTCCATCTTCAAGCCTTCCGTAGTCGCAATGAACCCCAGAAACTCCATCTCTATTTGGTGAAATAAACACTTCTCCAACTTGGCATATAGTCCTCGCTCGCATAGTTTCTCCAAGACCAAACGAACGTGCTTTTCATGCTCTTCCTCGTTTTTGGAGAATATCAAAATATCATTCAAATAGATGACAACAAAATCGTCAAGTTGCTCTTGAAAAATATCATTCATCATATGTTGAAAGACCACTGGAGCATTAATAAGACCAAAGGGCATGACATTATACTCAAAATGCCCATACCTTGTATGGAACGCTGTCTTCTACTCATCTCCTTCCTTGATTTGTACGAGGTTGTAAGCTCCCCTTAGATCAATTTTCGTAAAGATCCTTGCACGTCCAAGTTGTTCTAAGAGACCAGAAATCAAGGATAACGGATAACGATTCTTCTTTGTTACCTTGTTGAGGCCTCGATAGTCCACGCACACCTCAACGAGCCATCTTTCTTCTTTACAAATAAGATAGGTGCTCCATCTGATGATTTTGAATGACGGATGAAGTTTTTGGCTAGATTCTTGTCAATGTACTTTCGCAACTCTACGAACTCCATCTGCGATAGATTGTAGATTGGGCCAAAAGGCGGTTGTGCTCCTTCTTGCAAGTCTATGGCATAATCATATGGTCGGTGTTCTGGTAGCATGTCGGTATTTTTCTTTTGAAACACGTCTTTAAAATCCTTATATTGCTCAGGTATATTTGTTGTCAAGATTTTTCTCCTCGGTAGTTGGAGCCGCATAAATGACAAACGGTGTGCCTTCCTTGGGCGATCTTATAAACGTTCTTGCTCCAATGAATAAGGATTTCTCTATTCAGGATTTTCTACTAGGCTTGCTCTTGGGTGGTTTTGTGGAAAAGATCATCTTCCGCAACTTCCAATCTATGGATGGATTATGCTTTTCTAACCAAGAAAGACCAAGAATAACAGGATTTGATGGGATTCTAATAATATTGAAAATAATATGATTACTATGATCCTTAAACGTCACTTCTATAGGTTCTGATTCATGGGTGACACAACCAGACAATAAAGGTCGCCCATCTATGACCTCAACGTGAACATGTTTGGATTTTTGTACTAAAGGGATCTTATGATGCTTCGCATATTCTTCGTCTAAGAAACAAGCCGATGCTCCTGAATCTAATAATGCTAAAGTTCTTAGTTTTTGAGGGCCAATAAGCAAAGGTAGGTTGAGCAGAAAGAAAGGAACCTAGATGTTGTTGGGATATTTCACTGTCTAGTTGCACAGTTCCTATTGTGGCTGGGCATCCTCGTTTTCCTGAACAAATGTGCCCCTAGTCCTGACAATACGTCAATTTTGCTTCTTGAGGTAGTTTCCAACTTTGTGGCCTTCTTCACCGCAATACAAGGATAGACCTTCCTCCATGCGACACTTTTTTTCTTCTAGAGTAAGAGATTTGACATGTACCACATCAATTTGCATGTCTTCTACCTCTCAATATGAATTTACAGTGCTTGTCGACATAGCTGGGACGTGGTGAACCGTATGTTGTCTTGAACGTTGGTCTTGGTGACGTTGGAATAGGCAATTATCACACTTCACAGCTTCGCTAATAGCTTCGTTGAGCATTTGTGGATTAGGAAGAGTTAACAGCAAATCCTTCACATCTTCCCTTAAACCCCAATAGAATTAATTCATCAACGCTTCTTTGTACCAATTGATGTCGCATACTAATTGCTTGAAGTTCGATGCATAGACTGATGTAGAGCGCATCCCTTGTCGTAGTGATCGAATCTTTGTTGTAGCCCATCGAACCTTGTCATGTTCACCAAATGCTTCCGCAAATGCCTCCAAAAAGGTTTCAAAGTTGTTTAGTATGGACAATCGTTTCTCAAACAAAGGAGCAAACCATGATAGAGCTTGCCCTATAAGTAAGGTTCCAACAAGCCCAACACGTGACTCCTCCGTTGGATAGCGTTCAGGCTGTAAAACTATTATCAACCTGATTTGGTTGACAAATCCTCGAAACTTGGAACGCGTACCATCGAACTTGTCCGGAAGGCTAACTCGGGGCTCTTTATGTTATAGAACCAGTGGTGCTTATCGAACCTGAGGTAAAGTTGCTTCTCTAAGTGCAGAAGTTTGAGGTTGGTGCAACCTAGATTGTGCAATCCCAGATGCTCCATCATTATGAAGCCTTGCCACGACTCCTTCAATCTCTCCAGTTCTTTGCGATAACATAGCAAGGGCATTCATGATAGCATCTAATTTGGACTCCAAACTTTCTATCATACTAATGTCTTGGCCTCCAGCCATTCTAAGAGAAGGACAGAAATGACTCTACGAGAAGACAATATTGGTTTAGAGGAGGGTACTCTGCAACGTCTAAATTGCCTTAAGAGCTTCAAGAAAAGGGGTAATCCACTCTCTCCAAGAAGAATAAGACTCCAATATCGTAACAAAAGAAGTATCAATTTAAAGGAGGGTAATCCGCAACCTCTAAAATGCTAGTACACTTCCAAGGAGAGGGATAATCCGCACTCTTATGAGGAAGAAACTAGCTCTGATATCTGAGGTGGGTGAAGTCTCGACAAACTATCACGGACATAGATATACAGGCTCGAGATCTAACAAGAAGTTCAAGAAGAATTGGCAAGAACTAGATTAATCAGATGAATACAAGAACAACACCAGAGAGGTGAGCTAGAGCTCCAAGAGATGTGTTGTCGAGACTAAAGAACTCTTCAGCCTCGATTCTAATATATACTCCTATTTAAGAAGCTTCTCAAGCAACTTCTACTAACTAAGAAGCTTCTAGAAGGTTCCAGAGACTTGCTTCTAGAAGGTTCTAGAAACTTGTCTCTAGAAGGTTCGAAGGACTATGTCTCTAACAATCTTTTTCCATCAAAGGTGTAAACCAAGAAAGAGTACTTCTATATAGAAGTGCGCCTATGATGTAGACTTGAGTAAATCCATTCGCATATTGGAAAGGATGTAATCTTAAGTAGAGCTTAACTTATTATAAAAACCTTCAAAATTTTGATCTTGTTCCATCAAACTTCTCAGCATACTAATTCTTGCCTC
Organism: Physcomitrium patens; assembly: GCF_059467195.1. Classification (NCBI taxonomy): domain Eukaryota; kingdom Viridiplantae; phylum Streptophyta; class Bryopsida; order Funariales; family Funariaceae; genus Physcomitrium; species Physcomitrium patens. The sequence goes on along the minus strand of NC_143433.1, from coordinate 7,629,746 downwards.
TCTTGAGCTTATAGAAGCAAGACTCCTTGAATTTGGTTGTGAGGTTTATCGGCTTGTTATTCTCAACTGCATAACTTCTTGATGTAGACTTTGAAATTCTTCCATAAATATAGAAGTAGTGCTTCTATGGTTGATATTGGTGATGCGTGAAATTTCTACCCTTAGAGTATTGATAAGCTTGTGAAGAATTGCAATATTTCTAAATCTATTCTCACTTCTATTAAGAGTAGTATCCATAATCTTTCTTTTCATAAATAGCTCAAACAATTCAAAAAATTAAATTAGAGGAGGATAATTTACAACCTCTAATAAAAATTTCTATTAACAAATCTATTCTTTGTAAGGAAAAGATGAGTGTTAAAAAACAAGATTTTTTTGTTTAAAAGTAGATAGTTGGCAACCTTCAAAATACAACAATAGAAGTGGGATAATCCACTCGTTTCTATAACACAACAAAATTAGTATGTTAGCACTCTTATCAAACTATCAAGGACATGAATTTTGAAAAAAGAGAATCTTCAATACATTCTTATATTATTGAAAAGAACTAAAAAGTCATTCAAAGATGATATAATACTCAACTAGAATAGCTATTGCCAAAAACAAGAAGACTAGAAAGTCTTGAAACAAGACTAAAGACTAGAAAGACATTGATAATAGTGAAGAAGGCTTCACTCTTTCCTCCATATATACACTTAACTAAGAGTTACGTGGCGATGTCCTATACGACCTCCAAAACATGTTGACTTTGCTAGCCATATGTCTTAACTTGCAAGGCAAGTTATCTTTGTATGTGCCACATATTTAGCTTGTTCCACAAGCTATTAAGACGTGGTTAATTTATTGGCTAAGTTTCTATTCTATAAATACTTCCAAAGTCAAAACTGCATCTATGAAGCTTTTCAAAAGCTTCTTTAGAAGACTTTATGAAATTAATCTATATTTATCTACTTCTACTTAATCATATAAGTAACTATTGATGTAAATATATATATCCGTGATAATTCTTTAAGTTAGCTTTCTAAATCTTTTTTTGATTCTTAAATACTTTTTTATAATTCTTTGTATATTTAAAAGAATAATAGTAGGTATCAAATTCACATTCTAATTTCAAACAACCATATTTCTATCATCAAAACTTCAAATCATATATATTTTTTCTTCTAACTTCTAGTCCAAAAAATAAGCTTTTTGAATCCACCCTCTAAACTTTGAATGGGTTGCGTTGCCTTGAATGGTCCACCTAACATGGTCCTAAATTCCATTGTGGTTCCAAACAACCTCTTGAAGCCTATTAGGCATGACTTTCAATCAATAGAAATGAAGTCTTCTATCACTCATCTTATCCACCCACATGAGATTGCTTAGGAGTGAAAATATTATACTTTTTATACTATAGCCATTCTAAATTCCTTACTAATAAATCCTATGATTTTTATCTTTAATTATAAAATTTAAAATATAAAATTAAATAAATAAAATAAGTATTTTTATTCAATTTTATTTTTATTTTTAATTATAATCTAAACTTTCATAATATTTCATATTATTTTTATATATTATACTATTTTCCAACATGATTCCATCTTATTCACTAAAATTGAAAGTTAGATCTTTAATAATTGTATAATAGAACATGGCAATAGGAATATGCAATAGAATACAACTTATTGTAGATGCCTTTAAACCATATGTTATCAATGTTGAAATTATAATTGGTGGCGAAGCACAAAAAAAAATCTTTGTTCTCCAAACAAACTTGAAACCAATTAATGCATAATTTTATTTCAAATTATGACAAGGATAGTTGTCAATCAAACTTACTTTTTCTAAGTTAATCAACAAATCCGAGGTCAAACAATTTGCTCAATAATACAAAGTGAGGGCTCTAATGCCAATATATTTTTATATCTAAAGGATTTGATAATTCAAATAATGATAAATTTTTCTCAATTATCCATTTTAAATTTTTAATGAATTATTTTTTTTGTTTATCACTACACCTCATTGCTACTAAAAACAAGCGACATAGATATCCTAAGAAAACTCCGAGTACATTTCAGCAAAGAGAAATAGGTACATTAAATACCTCTTCATAGCCAGCCTTTCAGAATCTACAACATTGATGGAACAATGAAAAGAACACGTGACACAAAAAGAACGTCAGCATATGTGAAAAGAGTTGAAGCTCGGAACCAGGCCTGCCCACCTGCCTGCCACGTGGCGAAGCTACTGCTCGTTCAGGCATGAACACACACAGCGAAGGAATACCCGAAACTCAAACAAAACAAAAAACAAACGACCACGACGAAGAAAGATGGACGAACAGAAGGACGAAGAATGTGGCTCGGCGCCCCAACGGACGAGTCGTCCAGGGCCCAGCGCAGAGAACGAAGAATCGGGCGTCACCACAGTAGGAGCGGCATGGAGCGGTTGACACGAGAGAGAGAGAGAGGGGGGGGGGGGGGGGGGTGCCACAAGGCTGCAATGCCGCCAATCCTCCTTCCTCCCCCATCGCTCCTCCGTGTGGCATCAGCTTCTTCTCCCTCGGGAGCCGACTCGGTAGGTAGGGCATGCACCCACTCCCTCTTCCTCCTCATGGGACTCCTCTCTCTGCATCGCTCTCCCTTTGCCACTCTTGCCTTTCTGATTTGCCATGCTTCAAGTGTAAGAAGTAGTGCTTGCTTCCTTCCTTCTCTTTGACGGTATGCTTCCCCTCTCCTTTTACCTGTTTCCTTGGAGTGTTCCTTTTGTGTGGTTGCTTCTGCCTATTCGTTTCATTTTTGGTTTTGGTTTTTATTTTTATTTTGGAGTTTCTGGCGGATTCTTTCCGATTCGGGTAGCTGAGAAGATTACGTGATGTGGAGCTGCGTGGTCTCTATTGCTGGTGATAGAGATGGTGGTTTGAATGTGTTTGCGGGTGTTGTTCTTATCCCTGTGACATGAATCTTACTCAGGCTGAGGTACTTGAAGGGTTGATTGCACAATGGCTGTAGATAGGAGGTTGCGGTGTTGAGGTGAGGTATCTTGGGAATTGAGTGGTGTCAATTGAGTGCTTACATGATCGCAGGTGTGTGATCGACTGGGACCTGGACTGTGTTGCTGCTACAGCATGGCGGGTCAAGGTTTTTTCCAAGATATTTTTGACGGAGAGGCTTTCAAATACTACGCCGATGGAGAATGGAAGGTGTCTTCTTCGAGGGCGTCTGTGAGCATTACTAATCCTTCCACATTGAAGACGCAATTCAAAGTGCAAGGTCCGTGTCTTTCTACTTAATGTGCCCTCTACTAATTAATTCTCTCAACCAAAGAAGGCATCAGGGGATTATAGAAACATTTCAGATGCTTTGGAATCAACATGAGATCGGAGTAGAATGTGAATGGCAGAAGGTTAGCAGAGGCACAATTCAGAGTGGGAGACTTCGTTTATAAGAAACGAATTCCAACGGGATACAAATTATTCAGCCAAATACCGCCCACTAACACGTTTTTTGTCCTGTTTGCAGCCTGCACTCAAGATGAAGTGAACAAGGCTATTGAGAGTGCCGAAAGTGCTCAAAAACTCTGGGCTAAGACACCGTTGTGGAAGAGAGCTGAAGCGCTTCACAAGTTCGCTGGGATTCTCAAGGATCAGAAAAACGCCATCGCGGATGTGCTTGTGAAGGAGATTGCAAAGCCCCTCAAGGATGCCGTTACTGAGGTGAAATTTGCCGGCTGTCACTTTGTTATCAAGCTATTACAATTACAGGCTGAATCAAACTTAAACTTATTTTTGGCTTTCAAATGTCTGGAGCAGTGAGATTTCTAAACATGAGGTTGGCTTCGTACATGTAGGTGGTCCGATCTGGTGATCTTGTTTCATACTCGGCAGAGGAAGGCATTAGACTTCTGGCTGAGGGCAAGTTCTTGGTATCTGATAGCTTCCCAGGAAATGGCAGAAATAAATATTGTCTTGCGTCTAAGGTACAGAGGCTACTTGATTTATAGTTTCTTCATTCATATTTGGTATTTTTCCTGCAAACCGTGCTCCAATTTCATTCTCGTTGATTATACCCCAATGTAACCATTCAATTGTTTTCTTGGTCGCCTGCAGATTCCCATTGGCGTGGTTCTTGCGATTCCCCCATTCAACTATCCTATAAATCTGGCTGTGTCTAAAATCGCCCCAGCTCTAATTGCTGGCAATGCTGTAGTTCTAAAACCTCCTACGCAGGGCGCCGTTGCCGCCTTGCACATTGTGCATTGCATTCATCTGGCTGGGTTTCCGAAGGGGCTGGTTGCTGCTATCACAGGAAAAGGGTCTGAGATTGGAGATCTGCTTACTATGCATCCAGGAATTAATTGCATAAGGTACTAAGCATAGTGTATTGTTACTTGATATATGGTTGTTCACTAGTTATTAACTAACTTATTCACCAATTTAGAGTTCATGGAATTAATCATTTTTTAATTACGATTTTTTTATGAGAACAGTTTCACAGGAGGTGACACTGGCATTGCGATCTCAAGAAAAGCTGGCATGATTCCACTTCAGATGGAGCTTGGAGGGAAGGATTGCTGTATAGTACTTGAAGATGCTGATCTGGAGCTTGCTGCTAACAACGTGATCAAGGGTGGATACTCCTACAGGTTCGTGACTGATGTGCTTTGATACTGCACCGTGTTGGTTGTTGACTGGGCGAAGGTAAAAAGTCCTTGGAAATTTCTTTTTCCTCTTTTAATATCGAAAGGTTTTGTGGTCGTCCGCAGCGGACAGCGGTGCACAGCAATCAAGGTGATATGTGTTATGGAATCAGTTGCGGAGGAGCTAGTGCAGAAGATTGTTCAAAGAATATCAAAGCTTAAAGTTGGAATGCCTGAAGATAACTGTGATATTACTCCAGTTGTTAGCCAGTCATCAGCTAACTTCATCCAGGGTCTTGTGGAGGATGCCCAAAAGAAGGGTGCTAAATTCCATCAGGTCTGTTCTTATTTTAATAACGCCACTATCCACTCTCCAGGCCCCATTTTGCAAACTGTTCCGTATTAAAATCTCGACAGCTAAGATTCTTATGCGCAACGATATATCTGTTAGGGGACTTTAAGCATAGTTGTTTGAGAAAGTGCTGGGTAGTTTGAAATGATATTGCTTGGAGTAATTTGAGAAGCTCACCACAGCACATACTGAACGTTGTGGCTTTGCAGGAATGGAAGAGAGAAGGAAACTTGATCTGGCCTATTCTTATTGACCACGTGACACCCGATATGAGAATTGCGTGGGAGGAGCCTTTTGGACCAGTGATCCCAGTTATCCGAATCAAGACTGTAGAAGAGGGCATTCATCACTGCAACGCAAACAACTTCGCTCTTCAGGGATGTATCTTCACTAAAGATATCAACAAGGCAATATTAATCAGCAATGCTATGGAGTCCGGAACCATTCAAATCAACGCAGCACCTGCGAGAGGACCTGATCATTTCCCTTTCCAGGTATGGGCGCTTCTTTTTGTAGAATGTCTTCAAGATCATCACGATTTCATTTAGGCTCGTGAAGTGAGGTTCATGATTGCACAATTCTGAATGTCTCAGCAATCACAAGTCAAGTAATGCACATTCATTGCCTTCACATTAACGCAGGGCTTGCGAGACAGCGGTATTGGTTCTCAAGGAATCACTAATAGCATCATCATGATGACGAAGACAAAGAGCACGGTCATCAATCTACCAGTTGAATCCTACACAATGGGCTAGATCATCAGAAGCCCTGTCGTCTCAGATGGTCCTCCAAGTTTCAAAGAGGGATCTTAACACCACAGAGCAGGCTGCTAATTGAAGGAATGAATCGGGTCTCTGAAAGGATCTGGGGCACCTTATCAGAGGATTGGATTGCGATGGGGAGTTATTCGTGGATCACCTGGTCAAGTTACTGACCATAATATATGTTAATTTTAGATCATTTGTACATTCAGACTCCTTCAGTGGTAAGAGGGTAGGACATGCAAACAGGAGGTTCGTGAAGGCGCTATGAGGTGGAACGAGGAATGAATTATATATCTTTGAGAGATGAACATTCTGGAGCTGTTGGTGTAATTAGTTCCCACTTGTTTATACTCATCCGAATCATCCTTGTGCGCCTGGTGCATTATTCTCCAGCCGATCTAGTTGTATATTGCATATATACTGATTGGTTTGCTTCCGATGTTGATACGTTCGCGTTACCATCCGGCAAAGTCAACCCCACGCGTCTTGATGGTATTTTCTTGTCCATCGCAGAGATGGAGGTGGCATAAATTTACTAAAACATAATCGTTTTGTGATTGAAATTTTTAAACATTATCAACCCAATCTCCTTCAATGCTCATGTAAACCTCGAGCACAAACCCGATCCAAATTGAATACAAGAAATCAAATGTATGGCTTAGTCCTTGTCCAGGGTAAAATTTATGATTTTGATCTCTAGTCACGTATCCGCACAACTGGCTTTAGGTCTGGTTAACGTATGTGGCTGCAGGGTTTGAGCAGCCAGCAACTGAACGTACTTACCAGTCTCTTGTCAGGGTTAGAAAATCTTGACGCGACGGAAAGCTCTCCCCTATACCACATGTCTTTCACTGGAAGACATGCAGAGCATGAATAATAGCTATTCGCCGAAGCAACACGTCAGCACGAAGACATGATCATGCGAGTGGAGAAAACCATCGAAAGTAAATTCGAAACCGAATTGTAAGTGGACCTTCCACTTCAAGTTCAGAGATTATTACTGGCATTGTTGACGACCATCTCCGGGAATTCGCAAATCGACTGTCAAGGGGGTGTGAAACCGTGTAAAATATGACATGGTTTATAGTCAAAATAGCAAAATGATACCCGACATGCAGCTCAATCATCGGAGGGGCAAAGAGGAGATCCAATGAAAGAACAAAAGGCGGCAGAACAGAAGGGTGACAGGGATGTGCATGACAAATATAAGCTGCGCAAACCTCTAGGTGCGGCTGGGGAGAGAGGGCGGGAGGGAAGGGGCTTTTTTCTATATATATATATATATATATATATTTATATACATACACAAAGTGTAAACTACATGTTGTAAATTAACCTTTTGTTTGAAGCTTCATATGAAGTGAAACTCCATGTTGCATGTTTTTTGTTTCAAGCTTAATATGACATGAAACTCCATATTGCATGTTATTTCATGTTGTGGTGCTCTTGAGTTTCACCCTTAGTCTTGCAATGCTACTCTTGGTAATTTTTAGCAATAACATGCAATTTTTGATCTCTAATTTATCAAAAGTTGAATTATTGCTTCACTTTTGCTTTATTTTTTATTAAAAAAATAAAATATGTAATTAATCAAAGATTATTTTTGTCACTTTTAGTTTATTCCATTGATTTATATCCTTTGAGTTGTTTTATATAAGAGATACATATATATGTATATATAAATTATGTATTTTTATTCTCTTACATATATATGTATATATATATATATATATATATATATTTATAAATATATATATATATATATATATATATATATGTATATTAGTTTTTTAAAATTATAATAATTATTTTTATAATATCTAAATATATATTTTAAAGATCAATAATACTTTTTTAATCATCTAAAAATATCATATAATTCAAAATAATTATAACTTCTAATTTATTAAATATAATTATTTTAAAAATAAAAATAGATAATATTTCTAAAAAATTATAATCTAAAATAAAATTATAAATTTATGGTATATAATTTGAATTTTATTATATATATAAATTTTAATTAAAATTAAAGTTATAATATACCTATTTTTTGAAAGATTTTTTAGTCTTTTTAAGTGACATAAGAGTATACTGATCTTTTAGTTCTTAAAATTTATGTCTTTTATAATTTGATAAGAGTACTAATTTATTTTTCTTATTTTGTTTTTAGAATTAATATTAGGAAACTAAATGAATTGTGGTTGTTCCTTGTAATAGGCATTCATATTGATCTTTTGTCATTCTTGAGCTTCTTTTAATTGCGCCTTCTTTTTTGCATATAGTTTTGACAAACAATTTTTCAAATCTTTTGCCACAAGATTATCAACTTTTGAAAAATCAAAAATATAAAGTTATAGATGATAACCATAATTGGCAAAGAATGTCTTTGTTGAGTAGAAAAATATATCAAATTATTATACTCAAACTTTGCCAATGGCAAAAGAGTTGTCCAATCATCTTAATGATAATTGATGGTACACCTCAAATATTGCTTTAGAACTTGATTCATCTGTTGTTGTATAAGAACATAAGTATATGGTAAAAAATGAAAACATGAATGTTGTTATAGAAGATCCTAATAGAAAGATATAATAAAAAAATAAAGATAAATGATAAGAAGATAAGAAAAGATTTAATCTTAATTTTGGCTTTATAAAGAAGAAATTTCTATTTGCTTTATAAGAGCATAAATACCTCAAATCAAAGTAAATTAGATAAGTAATTGATATAGAAATATTTAGGAGAGAATGATCAATAATTTTAGATAAAAATTACCTCAAATTATCAAATATTGATATTCAAAGAAGATTAATTGTCAACCTGAATCAAAATCAGATCTTGAGGGACAAAATCGGGTACCTATTGCAATTCTAGAGTTCTTTGGGAGTTTGAAGAGTGGGATTTGAAAGTAGACTTGTAAAGAAAGTTTTGGATATTGGTTTTATATCAAATAGATTAATATTAACTTTTGAGGAAATTTTCAAAGTTAATAATATTCTTGATTGGCTTAGATTTTTAGAAATAAAACTATGTTTATACATTCGAAGGTTTCTTGAGTTTTGTAGTATGTGTACAAATAAATTTTGAATAGAGTGCAAGTATACTAGTTGTAAATATGTGTGCAAATTTTGAAATCAATCAAATAGTTAGATTGAAGTGTAGGAAGGTTTTAGTGGATTGATATCTTAAAAATTAAAGTTTGAAGGTCAATAAGTATTTTCAAGATCTTTCTAATCCGTCAATTGGATTGAAGTGATTTTTTTTTGTATGCAGACTAGACTTGATTTCTAGTAATTTAAATGAATTTTGAGAAAAATTCAATGGTTCAAAAAGGAGATATTGGTTTTGGAAGTTCAACATTTAGATTAGAGTAGGAGGCTAGCCAATACTTAAGAAGAATTTAGGATTGATCTTCTATTTGATATATTTAATCTTCTTCAAATTTTATGTACTTATTTCCAATTTAGTTGTTGAGAGGTTTACAAAATCTTAAGTAAGATCAATGGTAAGATAGATAGATATTGAGATTCTAAATTATCTCAAGATTGAGTTAGTTTGATTAGGATTTGGTTTAGGATTTAGAAATTAGTTAAGATTTAAAATTTGTTTAGAATTTAGAATTATTTAGGATTAAGTTAAGATTTGATTTAAGATTTAATTTAAGACTACTAGAATTTTAACTAAGATGAAATTAAGATTCGATTGAGATTTATTTAAATTATATTTAGAATTTTATTCTAATATTTTTTTAAAAAAATTTTAGGATTTTTTCATGTTTTTTTCATAATTTCTTTTAGATTTCTTTGGATTTGATTAAAGCTTGATTAACATTTTAAATGTTTAATCGGAGTTATTTAGGATTCTATTAGGATTAAAATCTTGTTGTTGTAATTTTTCGTCTATCTTCTACAATCAGGTATTTGCTGCATTCTTAAGCAAGGCTTCACATAATACAATACCATTCCATTTGTCTATTAGTTTGAGGATAAAAAGCCAAAAAAAGCTTTATATCTACCTTTTATATCTTAAAAAGGATTTTTCAAAATCTTCATTTAAGATAGATTTTGTACATAGTATAAAATATGACATCTTGATAAAACGATCTACTATCATAAATATAGAATCATACAAATCTAAGACTAAAAGATTCGTGATAAAATCTATAGAAACAAAAGACCATCATTGTTCTGAAATAAGTAATAGCTGAAGAAGTTTATAAAATTAATGACGTGGAGTTTTAAATCTTTAACAAATATTATATAATTGTACAAAGTCTTTAATTAATTTTTACATTTGAAGCCACCAAAAAGCTTTAGATATTAGCTCCAAAGTCTTGTTTTATCCACAATGTTCCATTGCTAGAAAATCATGACAAGCTTGAAGAACACATAATTGTGCTTTGCCTTCTGGAATATATGATTGTTCTTCAAAGTAGAGTAGATTGTTCTTAAATTCAAACTTGAAAGTATAATGCAACTTAGAAGAATTATTCTTAATATTATGAACAAGAAGATCAAAAGATATACTTGATTGAATTTTCTTGATAAACGTTGAATCAATAGTCAATATTTATTTTATCACTTAAACATAAAAATGCTCTAATTTTAAGGATATACAAGGATGTAATTTTTCCAGAACTTCAATACATCATATCTCTTGATCTGATTATCCAAAGTTATTCAAAGTTTACATGAAGTACTGATGTATTTTCATCAATTTTTACAAAAAATTTCAACTATAAATTCATTGCAGATCTTAAGATATCACCAAAGCCCTAACAATAGCTTCAAATCCTAGTTTTTATATACATGCATGCAATTTCCTTTATATCTCACAAATTAAATACTCTAATGCCACAAAGTTTGTATGTATAGTTTTTTAATATAATTTTCTACATTCTCCAAAAGATTTAAGCCAAAAATTCTTCCAAAAATTCAAGATATGGCTCCAACCATTACTATGAACAAAATCACTTACTTACTGCCTTTAATTTGAATATGCTGACTTCAACCCTCTATAATTTCTTCTTCCAGACTCCAAATTTATTAAAAAATATATGAAAGGTGTGATTGAAGAAGTGCTCTATCCAAACCTAGTTGCCAATTCTTTGTTGCTATCTATAAACGTATGTTATGCCCCAAAGAGAGACAATAGGTATGAAATTGATACCTTAACTTTGAGTGCCAATAATTCCTTCATAAAAACTCCAAATCATACAAAATTTGCACCTAATTTGTATCTAAGATCTTAAACTTATTGATCCTAGCCTCCAAAGCTCGAATGACTTCGAAAGAGAAACCCTAATCCCTAATAAGGCCACAGGCAGCCTCCTTGAAGCCCATTGGACATGGCCTTCGACCAATAGGAATAAAAATCTCAATTCCTTGCCCTCATCCAACCATGCCTTGCTTTCATCCCTCCTAATAAGCCTCATACTAGTTAAGATTTTTTGTTTAGGCTCTAATCTCTTCTCAAGGCTTCATACTAAATATTTAGATCCTATAATTTTTTTAATTGCTATAATCAAAAAAGATAAAATTCAAAATAATGTTTCTTAAATCCACTCTCTTTAAATTAATTTATTAACCATTCTAACATATATTTAGATTTATTAACATATAATATATTTTAACTAATTTTTATACATTATAAGCTTTTACAATACGACAACATACATCCGCAAAGATCCATCTTTTTTCTTCACAAATAAGATAAGAACTCTTGTTGGAGATTTTAAGTGATATATGAAGTTTTTAGCCAAGTTCTTATCAATGTACTCTTTCAGTACAACCAATTCATTTTGTGATAAGTTGTAGATTTGATCCAAATGGTGGTTGAGTTCTTTCTTGTAGATCAATTGAAAAAACATAGGATCAATGCTATGAAAATACATTTGCATTCTTTTTTTCAAAAACATCCTAGAAATCTTAATATTAGTTAGAAATACTATTTTACATCTTTCGACCATGAAAAATGGGTATGGCATACATAGCAAAAGATGGCCCTTTTTTTGCTACATGCATAAAAGTTCTTGCATCTATTAGTAAGGGTTTGAATGTACTAGACTTATCTATTTCTACTTCACTATCAAAATTTTCCAATAAACTACAATAAAAGTTAAGGTTTTAAGAAATCTAGTCTATCTAAGGATTATATTTTTTTTAACCTTAATAATCCTAAAATAATTGGATTAGAGAAAAATCTTATTATATTCAATATTACTATATTATTATGATCTTTAATTAATACATCTAAAAAAATAGTCTTATAAGTAATGTTTTTAGAAGACAACAAACAACCATTTATAACTTCCATATGTACAGGTTTAGTTTTCTTGACTAAAGATATTTCTTGTTTCTTGACAAAATCATTGTCTATAAAACAAGTTGAGGCTCTTCAATCTAATAATGCAAAGACTTTATAATTTTTGAGTTCTAAACACATATCTATTGTAAAACAAGATGAAGGATTTAAAGAGAGAATATAACCTTTACTAGGTATTGGACATGATTTTGGTCGTACAATCCCTATTATAGCTAAAAAAGACTTATTTTCTAAAATATTATCTTCTTTAGCAATCATGCTCATCATTTTGCTATTACATTTCTTCTTTGGACAATGTTGAGTAGTATGCTTAGCTTCTTCATAATATAAGTATAATTCCTCTTGATGATGTTGAATCTTTTCTTGTTTAGTGAAAAATTTAAAATATATCATATCAATTTGCATTGGTTTAGGTCTTAATAAATAAGTTACTAAAAACTTGAGAATTATTGTCATTACTTGATTTGTCCTTTCTAACAAAGTCTTTACTCTTGATGCCTTTCAAATTATTGCTTGTCATATATAATGGCTTGAGCAATAAATTATTCTAAAGATTTTTCTTTCAAAATTTTCAATAATAAATCTTTGATGTTATTCTTTAATCCAGATCAAAATTGATTAATGAGAGCTTTATCATTCCAATCTACATTACAAGCGAGGTTTTAAAATTTAGCAATACATATAGTAACTGATTGTGATTCTTATTGTAAAGATAAGAACTTGATCTCTATTATTCTTTTTTGATCACTTTCTCTGAATGTAGCCGTAAAAAAATTTAGGAATGAATTCAAAATATAAAGGAGTTGTGAATCTTTTTCCATCAAAGGTACAAATCATTAAAGAGTACTTCCATATAAAAGTGCATCTATGAATCAAACTTAAATAAATCCATAGGATATTAAAGGGATGCAACCTTAGATAGAGCTTGACTTGTTACAAAAATCTTCAAAATTTTGATCTTATTCCATCACACTTCTGAAGTATATTAATCCTTGTTTCTATCATACTTATAGAAGCAAAACTTCTTGGATTTAGTTGTGAGGTTGATTTATTTTCTTCCTTTAATTATACAACTTCTTGATGTTGTCGTGTTGTGACATGTTTATATGGTGAAAACATGACTAAAAATAATTTTTTAATCAAAATTCTATTATATTAGTTCAATAAGAATTCAAAATATTTTATGAAAGCCTCTTAGCCTATTTTCTTTTCTTAATAGCAAGTAGATAAAAGTTAGTTAGTATTTTTACCTTCTAGGATATAGAAACTTTTTTACTACCTTAGAAAGACCATAAATTGTTAAAATCAGGGTAGAAGAGGTAAATGGTTGATATGGTTGATACTAAGGTCAAGTTGAAGGTAGGATTGGACTAAAAAATCCTTAGGATAGATTAAATTGATACCTGGGGGTCGATTGTTTATGACATAGGATCAAAATCAGACCTTTGGTCACTAAAATGATTGCCTAGGATAAATTAGGGTTTCATTTGAAGATCAAAGATTAAGATTTGAGAGCTAGCTTAGAGCTCGTTTCAAGGACATAAGGCTTGTTTTTGTAGAGTTTTTGGAGTTGGATAGAGTTTCTATGATATCTACAGATCTACTAGTTGGATCAAGGTGATTTTTTTCATAGTATTGAAGAACTTGAAGATCAAGCTGCACACCAATTTTGAGTCAAAGTTAACAATTAGATAAGGAGAAATCACTACTAAGATTTTTGCTTCACTCTTCAAGTTAGTAACTTAGTGACATTAGTGCAATTTTTGAAGGTTTTTTCACAATTTGTAAGTTGGATTCGGCTGAAAATTCTTGAGCGTATAGAAGACTTAAATTGACAATTATATGCAAAATTATACATCAAGTGGACGGTTAGATTAGAAGTTACAACTTGTTAAAGCTCACTGATTAGGATTGGGGCTTATAAGAAAAATCTAAATTGCTTAAATATGAAAGTAACAAGGTGATTGAGGTTTATGTATGATTGAGGCTACTAAGAAGAGTATTTTTTAGTACTTTTGAATCAAAATTTGGATTATATTCTTCTCATGTGGATGAAACCTATTAGAGTTTTTTTGAATGTTGGTGAAACACAACCTCACCTTCCACAACTAAGTGCCCAGTGCATTCTCAAACAAGACAACACATAATATGACAATGTTGTCATATTACATGAAGTCTTGCTTGAGAATGCACCAAGTACATGGCTGTGGAAGATAAAAGAAAATTACAACAAAAGGTCCTAACAATCCAATAGGATTATAGAGAATTTACAATTAAACGTTAATAATCATAATCAAACATTAAGCAAGCTCAATTAAATTTTATTAAAGTTATAAAAGAAATACAAGGAAATCCTAAAGAAATATAAAAGAATGTTAAAGAAAACTTAGTCAAACCCTAAAAAAAATCTAATAGAACCTTAAATTCTAACCAAATCTTAATCCTAATCTAACCTTAATCAAACCCTAGACAAACCCTAAATCCTAAACCAAATCCTAATCAAACCTTAATCCCTAATCAAATCCTAATCCAAACCCTAAACTCTAAATCCTAAACCAAATCCTAATCAAAACTCTAAATCCTAAATCAAATCCTAATCAAATCCTAAACCCTAAACCAAACCCTAATCCAAACCTTAAATCCTAAATCAAACCCTAAATCCTAAACCAAACCCTAAATCCTAAACCCTAAATCAAAGCCTAATCCAAATCCTAAACCAAACCCTAAACCAAACCCTAAACCCTAAACCCTAAATCAAACCCTAATCCAAATCCTAAACCCCAAACCAAATCCTAACCAAATCCTAAACCAAATCCTAATAATTCCTATAATAGATTTAAACCTCAATAACTAATGAATAAACCGTTGATCTTACCTAAAATTTTGCATACTTCTAAAAAAATAAGTTAAAAACAATCATGAAAAATTTGATAAGGATCGGAGTTATCAAATTGACGATATCTTCAAAAATGTGCTCGGATATTGACCGGCCTCCTTCTCCAATCTTAATGCCAATCTTCCAGAGCCAATATTTCTCCTTTGCATCTTTCGATTGATTTCAAAATTCTCATATGCATAGTAAAACAAGTCTAATATCCTCTCACATAAGTTTCACTCCAATCCAACCAATAGATTGCAAGAAATCTCAAAAACCCCTACTAGACCTAAAATTCTACTTTCTAAGACCTTGACCTAATTAAACCTCAATATTCCTCAATTCAACCGTTAGATCAAGCTCAAATTCACGACACATATTAAACACAACTATAACCATAAATCCACAAAATTTCACGCATAGATCTATTACAAAACTCTTGAAATCACCCAAAATGTAAAACCTATTTTATTTCATAAAACCCAAGTCATCCAAAACAAACCTTGATTTTGCAAAGCTATTACAAAGTCAATACAGATCTAAATCACCCAAAATGAACACCTATAGAAAACCTATCCAATCTCCTATCAAATTCCACTCTCCGATCTGCCAAAGAGTCCTTGAGTCGCCGTTAGAGCATGGTTTTGTGCCTCGGGGTCTGATTTCGACCCAGGTTCATAACCAGTCCTCTTCGGATATCAACTTTCGTCTTCTTGAGGTAATTTTTACTAATTTTTACTCCTAAATCCTCCCTACATATGCCTATATCCTTTATTTTTCTAATCTACCTTATTTTGCCTTATTTATGGCCTTATAAAGTAAATAGAAGCATAATTTGCAAATAGGCAGCATTAGCACCTTTAATTTTTCTATCCTTTGACTAATATCTATTTTTCCAAGATAATTTGCTATAATATTTTAAAAGTGAGATCGTCAAAATATGATATTTTCTTCACCCTTTCACTTGTTATCCATGTTACATCACGACAACGTAAATTTTGAACTTCTTTCATAGGCATAGGATAAGTATTTCCATGGTTGGTATTCATGATGCATGAAATTTCTATCCTAAAGATATTGATAAGTTCTTGAAGATAAGCAATAGTTGCAATTCTATTCTCACTTCTACCAAGTATAGCACTGATGATGTATCCTTCCTTTTCAGACAACTTAACAAATTCATAAATCAAATTAGAGGAGGATAATTTGCAACTTCTAATATCAAATGAAAATTTCTATAAAGAAGGATAATCCACTGTCATATTACGTGGCATTTGGCTTGAGAATGTACTAGACATCTAGTTGTGGAAGATAAAAGGAGAATCGCAACAACAAGTCCTAATAACTCTAATAGATTCTTAAATAAATTATAATTAAAGATTAGTAATTGTAATCAAACATCAATCAAATTTAATTAAAATTTCAAAAGAATTATATATGAAACACAAAGAATTCTTAGAGACTTTTTAAAGAAATTATAAAGAAATAACATAGAAATTCAAAAAAAATATATTAAAATAGAAATCTTAGTAAAATATTAAAATAAAAATCTTAATTAAATCCTAATCAAAATCTAGTCAAATCTTAATGAATCTTTAGTCAAATCTTGGTCAAATCCTTATCAAATCCTAGTCAATTCCTAAATAAGTCTTAATCAAATTCTGAACAAATCCTAATAAAATTCTAATCAAATTCTAATTAAATCTTAATCAAATCCTAATCAAATCTTAAATAAGTCTTAATAAAATTTTAGATAAATTCTAATCAAACTTTAGTTAAATTTTAATCAAATCTAATCAAATCCTAAATAAATCCTAATCAAACTCTAGTCAAATCTTAGACAAATTCTAAATAAGCCTTAACCAAATCCTAAAAAAATATTGATCAAACTCTAGATAAATCCTAACCAAATCTTAATCTAAATCAAATCCTAATTCTAATAAAACCTTAAATCAAATCCAAAATCCTAACCTTAATCTTAACCAAATCTTAAAACAACCAAAAATCCAAATCCTAATTCTAAATCAAATCCTAAACTTAATCCTAATCAATCCCAAATAATTCCTACAAAAGATTTTTAAACTTCAATAAGTAATGAATGAACCATTGATTTTAACTCAAATTTTTCACACTTATTAACAATTAATTTTAAAACAAGCATAAAAATATTAAAAAAGATTAAAATTTATGAATAGATGATAACCTCAAAAATGTGCTTGGGTGTCAGCTGGCCTCCTTCTCTGACCTTGATGCCAATCTCCAAAAGCCAATTTCTCCAGATTGAAGTATTACTTTGCTTCCAAACTTTACACACTTATTACAAATCAAGTTGATTACCTTTGTAAAGCTATCTTGCACAACTATACTCACAAATCTAAAAAAATTCACTTGTAGATCTATTACCAAACTCTTGAAATTGCCCAATACGTCAATTCTATTTTATTTTCTAAAAACTAGAGTCACTGAAAACAACATCAATTTTTCCAAGTTCTTATAAGATTATTATTCACTCAAATCTCATAAAATTAATGCCTATAAAAATCCTATTAAGTCTATTCTCCAATTCCATTCTTTGATCAACCAAAGAATCCCAAAATTATTGTCAAGGCTTGATTTTATACCTCAAGATCTAATTTTGATCCTAATTAGTAACTAGTCTTCTTTGGATATCAATTTTTATTCCTTTTAAAGTAAATTCTACTAAAACCAACTTTGAACTCTTTCTTACATATGCCTATATCTTTTATTTTTCTAATCTATCTTATTTTGTCTTATTTATGGTTCTACAAAGTAAGTAGAAGCCACTTTTTTAAAAAGGTAGCATTACTATTAAAAAATTTATTACCTTCCTATATTTTATCTATATTTTTCTACTTTATCTTCTATAATAAGATACATATTATTATCTTTCATTATATAATTATCTTATAATATGACAATAGTATTGTGCGTCTTACAAGGCCATTATAAGCCATTGTATAAATTCCTCTATTGTTGGGTTATTGGTGTCGATGAGATGATGAAGAGTTGCTAGCGTAATTGGATGCTGACTAATATTCAAGAAAAATAGTGAATGATTGGTACTTGCTTGAATACTATCATTATAAGCAAACCCCAAGGGCATCAAGTATTTATCTCAATCATTATGATGAACCACTACAAATGTTCATAACATATCTTCCAAGGTCCAATTTGCACACTTTATTTGCCCATCATTTTGGAGATAGAAGCTTATACACATGACAAGTTGTATATCTAGTAGCTTTAACAAGACTTTTTAAAAACTTCTTGTGAAGCATGGATCTTGATCTGAAAGGATGACACAAGATAATCCATAGTGATAAAAGATGGTATCAAAGAAGACTTGTGCAAGCATTGAGGCATCAATATCCAAGCACATTATGGCCAAGTGAAGTTGCTTTAAAAGTCAATCTGTAAAGACAATAATCATTGTATGATTATGAAACATCTATGGCAAACACGTAATGAGATCCATAGTCATTTGCTCTCAACATGCCATAGGTAGCAAAATTGGCTAGAATAATCTAGGAGACACTATGTTGTATGTTTTATTACATTGAATTGACTCGTTGGAGTGTACAAAAGCTCAAATATCATAATCTAAATGTATCCAAAATCATATCCTTGAAATCTATTTTAAGATCTTTTTTCATCTCAGATGTCCATATATTAGGATGTCATGACTCTTGTAAAGTATGCGCGTCTAAAATTTAGCATTGCCAAGTACATAAATTTATTTTTTAAAATAGACCAAGCCATTACTTAGAGTGTAATCTTGATATTTTATATCGCCCACCTTCAGTCGATTGCTAATCATCTTGAAATAAGCATCTCGTTGCATAGCTTCTTTCTGTTTTACCTCTTTGGTTAGATCTAAAATAATACTACTAATAGTATCGACTTTTGTCATATCTTTCGATTTATCCTTCAAGTTTGGTCTCTATGATAAATTATCTGGTACAGTATGTTATTGCCCTTGGTTATATTGAAGCTGAATAACAAAAAGTTGTAACTATTCTTCTCAACTATAATACTGCAAATTCATATTTTTCAAATGCAAATCATGTAGCAAGGATCGATGGTCAGTCCAAACAACTACTAGCTTTTCCAATAAATAGGGTTGCCACATCTTTGTCATATATACAATTGCTAATTGTTCTTGATCATGTCTAAAGTAATTGCACTCTAGCCTTCTAAGCTTGCGTGATTTATACGTTATCATACTATAATTACTTATAATATATAAAAATTATTTAGAACATATAATATATTCATAAGTCTTGATATATGTTAGAATGGTTAATAGATTAATTTAAAGATAGTTGATATAAGAAACTTTACTTTGACTTTTATCAATTTTGATTATGGTATTTAAAAAATTATAGGACCTAAATATTTAGTATGAAGCCTTAAGAGGAGATTAGAACCTAAAGATGAAAATCTAAACTAGTAGGAGTCTTATTAGAAGGGATGAAAGCAAGGCATGGTTAGATGAAGGCAATGAATGGAGATCTTCATTCCTATTGGTCGAAAGCCATGCCTAATGGGCTTCAAGGAGGTTGCTTGAGGCCTTATTAGAGATTAGGATTTCTCTTCTGAAGGCATTTGAATTTTTGAAGCTAGGATCAGTAAATTTAGGTTTTTGGATACGGATTAGATGCAAATTTTGTATGATTTGGAGTTTTTATGAAGGAGATATTAGTACTCAAAATTAAGGTGTTAATTTCATATCTATTATCACTCTTTGGGACATAACATACATTTACAAAGAGCAACGAAGGATCAATGATTGATATTGAAGAGAGCACTTTCTTAAATATACTTTTTTATATACTATTTGATGAATTTGGAGTTTGGATGAAGAAGATATAGAGAGTTGAAGTTAGCTCATCCAAATTAAAAGTAGTTAGTGATTTTATTCATAGTAATGATTGGAACCATATCTTGAGTTTTAAGACGAACTTTTGGCTCAAACCTTTTGAAGAAGATAGATTATTGTATCAAAAAGCTATAAATACAAATTTTGTGGCATTTAAATGCTTAGTTTGTGAAATATGAAGTAAATTACAATCGGGTGTATAAAAAATAGGATTTGAAGCTGATGTTAGGATTTTGATGATATCTTAAGATCTGCAATGAATTTCTAGTTGAAATTTGTTGTGGTAGTTGTTAGAAGTACATCAGTACTTTATATAAAATTTGAGTGTGTTTGAATAGTCTGATTGGAATATATGAGTTTTTGAAGATTGGAAATAATATCTTATAAGGATATCTAAGGATTTAGAGTTTATTTTATCATATTTTGGATATTTTTGGAAATTTAAGACTTATATATTTGGTGTAATTGTTCCTAAAAGTGTTATACATATATAAAAACTTGATCTTTTTTATTTCAAGACTTAATTGGATAATTAGTGGCAGCTAAGAGCCCACTATTTTCTTGAGGCTTAACTCTCTCTACCTTGACAATACCACATATTAAAGGCCTTTACAAAAGTCTTATTGAAAGACTGCTCTGATAGCAAAGTCAGAAGTATCAATGTCAAACATACAAGGGAGATTAGGATCATATGGTTATAATATTGGAGTAGTAATGAGTATTTCCTTCAACTTATCAAAGGCATTTTGCTGCTCTAGTTTCCATTCAAATCGAGCACCCTTCTCCAATAGATTTGTCAATGAGGCTGTAATGTCAAAAAATCGTTGAACAAAATGGTGATAGTATCTAGCAAGGCCTAAAAATGAGCAAACTTCACAAGCATCCTTGGAGGTTGGCTAACTCTCTACTACTTTCACCTTATCTTGTTCCATACGCATGCCTTCAAAGGACACTACATGCCTCAAAAAGATGACTTTTGACTTCCAAAGTTAATATTTTGATTGCTTGTAATAAAAGAGACTATCTTTCAGTTGGTGTAATACTTCTTGTAGGTGTTGCTCATGCTCTTCAAAGATTTTAATATATATGAAGATGTCATCAATGAAGACTACTACATACTTATTCAAAAGGTCTCGAAATAATCTATTTGTATAACTCATGAAAGAGGCTGGAGCATTGGTGAAGCCAAAGGCTAAAACTAGCTATTCAAAATATTTATAGCACGTACAAAATATCATCTTTTCTACATCCTCTCTTGCAATAGGTGTTTGTTAATATTTGCTCCAAAGTTCCAATTTACTAAAGATGATTGCACCTTATAGTTGGTCAAGAAGATCATCTATGCTTGGTAATAGATATGTATTTTTAACAGTTTACTTATTGAGATGTCAATAGTCGATGCAAAGAATATAGGTGCTTCCTATGGTGATGTACTTTTTCAAATGAGGCCTTTCTCTAATAATTTGTACAATATCTCCAACAAACTGGCAATTTTTTGTGCTTATTGATAACTTAGTTGTTATAAGGTATGCACATTTTAAATTAAAATCAAAGATTTAATCATTAGTTATTGAATTTTTAATCTAATATAAAATTTATTAAGAATTATTTAAGATTTAGGATTTGATTAAAGGTTGATTCGGATTTGATTAAAAATTGATTAGGATTGATTTAAGATTTAAGATTTGATTAGGATTTATTTAGGATTTTATTAGGATTTAAAATTTGATTAAAATAGATTAGGATTGATTTAGGATCTAGAATTTGATTAAGATTTATTTAAAATTTGATTAAAATTTAGAATTTGTCTATTTTTTATTAAAATTTGATCAAGATTTTATTAGTATTTGTCTTAAATTTGTCTAGAATTTTACTAATATTTCATTAGGATTAGTCTAAGGTCTAAGATTTCATTAGGATTTTATTAGGATTTAACCTAAGATTTGATTAAGTTTCATTTCGGTTTAAATTAGGATTAAATTAGGATTAAATTAAGATTTGATAAGGATCTATTTTAAATTATTATTATTATTATTTTTAAAAAAAATATTATTATTTCTTTAATTTTTTTTATTTTCAATATTTTTTTAAGATTATTGGTATTTTTTATGGATTATTTTTATATTTCTTTATGATTTCTTTTTTATTTTTTCTTAAGATTAATTTATAACTTCTTTGTGTTTCTTTTGTAACTTCTTTTAAATTTAGTTTGGATTGATTAAAATTTGATTAGGATTATTAAAGTTTATTTAAAGTTTATTTAAGATTCTAATAAACTTAATAGGATTGTTGTATTTCTACTTACTTTCTAAAATTAGATACTTGATGCATTCTCAAGTAAAAATACATGTAATACAATAATGGATATGATTATTTTTCCTCATCAAACTTAATCCTAGAAGAAAGGATAATGTCACAAATTTATATAATTATCAACATGAAAAATATTTGATAAAAAATTAAATAAATATAGATTTGATAATATCTTATAATGAAGCTTTTTAGAAACTTCATAGATGCAGATTTGACTTTAAACATATTTGTAGTTGATTGAGAAGTTAGAAAATTAACCAAAAAATTAATCACGTACCACATATATTTGTAGCTTGTAGTCCAAGCTAACCATGTGACGCCAAAAATGTGGAACTTGTCTTACAAGTAAGACATGTGTCTTGTAAGTTAGATATATCTTGAAAGACCTATAGAATGTTGTCACATACTTCTTAATTAAATAATATATATAGAAAAATGAGAGAAGCCTTTTTCACTCTTTTAAATGTCTTTTTTATTCTTAGTTTAGTTTCAAGAGTTTTTATTCTTTTTATCTTTACTAATAGGAATTTTAGTACTAATATTATACTATTTTGAATGAATATATATTCTTTTTAAGTGATATAAGAGTATTTTAAGGATTTTGTTATTATAATTTTTATCCTTGATATTATCATTTTTTGATCTTTTTCTCCAAACATGGTTGTAAATACTTCTAAAAATAAATTCAAGACCTGGATGAGTCATGAATCTTTCTCTATCAAAGATAAAAATAATAATAAAAAAAAAAAAACTTCTAGATTAAATTGCACCTATAATTCAACTTAAATAAGTTCATGAAAATATTAGAAAAATGCAATCTTAGATAGAACTTTATTTATTATAAAAATCTTTATAATTCAAATCTCATTCCATGAAACTTCTTTGGCATACTTATCCTTATCTCTTTCATACTTATAGTAGCAAGATTTTTTTAATTCAATTATAAGGTTGATGTACTTATTTCTTTCAATTGTACAATTTTTTAGCATATATTTTGAACTTCATTGTTGATTTTTTTTATTAGCATAGGAATAGTACCTTCATGGTTGATATAATAAATATATGTAATTTTTATTCTAAAAATATTAATAAGCTTGTGAAGATTTGTAATAATTGCAAATATATTCTCACTTCTACTTAGTGTATTTTCTATAATTTTATCTTCTATTTCTTTAATACATGACTTTAATAAGTCTATAAGTTAAATTATATGAGATTAATGTGTAATTTATATTATCAAATGAAAAATTCTACAAAGAATGGTAATTCACTCTTTTAAAAAAAAAATAATGTTAAGAAATAAAAAATATTAATTTAAAAGTAGATAGTCTACAACCTTTAAAATATAACAAAAAAGTGGTGTGATCCACTCACTTCTAAACAAAACAAAAACAATGAATTATCATTCTTATCAAATTTTATAAGACATAAATTACAAACAATAAAAATAATAGATATTGACTCAGAGTAGTATAGTATTAGAACTAGAATAGCTATCGTGAAAGCCAAGAAGACTAAAGATACTTGAAACCACACTAAGAACAAGAAAGACATTGAAAAGAATGAAAAAGGCCTCATTCTTGTTTCCATAAATATTATCTAACTAAAAGCTATGTGGTAATATTTATAAGACCTTCCACATGTGTCTATTGTCACGGCCATAATCATGTAAGCTAATAATTACATATAGAAATAGGTAGAAGTAAGTAAAAGTAGATAAAAGTAAGTTAATTCTATAATATTTAATATAGAAGCTTCCTAGAAACTTCCTAGACGCTGCTTTGACTTCATAGGTATCTTTAATTGATTTTTTGGATTAGAAACGTGGTCAACAAGTTGGCCATGTGCCACACATGTTTTTAGCTTGAAGATCAAGCTAACTATGTGGCCCACACGTAGAAAAACTTGCCTTGTAAGTCAAGGCATGTGTCCTACAAAGTCAACACATATTGGAGGTCCTATAGAACGTCGCCACGTAGCCCCTAGTTAGATAGTATATATAGAGACAAGAGTGAAGGCTTCTTCACTCTTGTCAACTTCTTTCTTGCTTCTAGTCAAGGTTCAAGAGTCTTTAGTTTCTTGTCTTGTAGCAACAGCCATTCCAGTTTCCTTTTAATATACCTACTTGTTTATATTTTGACTTATTATATCGAGATAGCCTTTTGGTGTATATTTTCCCTCATCGAATCTTTGTCCTTGACAGATTGACAAGAGTACACTTACAATATCAGAGCTTTGTTTTTTCTTGAGTAAGAGTGGATTACCCCTTTCTCTTGACAAGACATAAGCGTATTAGAAGTTTGCGGATTACCCACTTCTAAACTGATATTGTTCTTAGTATCTTCTTTGTTATCAAGTCTTTCTTTTCTTTTGTCTTGAGCAATATCAAACAAATTTTTCTTCTTAGTGTCATTATGGCAGAGCTTGTTGAAATGAAGAGTGCAATGGCACAAATGCAAGAGCAAATGAGGGAGTTAATGCTTGCGATGCATCAACTCAATTCACCAACACAGGAAAGAACAAGAATAGCAGAAAGTGGAGATATAGAGATGATCGGAGCTGCTTCAACATCTACAACAAATCACGTTCCTTCTCCAATTGTACAACATCCTATAAGCACTAGAGAACCAAGAATTGCCTTACCTGAGAAATTTGATGGTACGAGATCTAAGTTTTGAGGGTTCATCAATCAAGTACAATTGGCAATTGAACTTCAATCGCAAAGCTATCCAACTCCAGGATCACAAGTCAGGTTTATTGGCACTCTACTTTCTGGTTCTGCATTATCGTGGTTTTTGTCTTTTTTTGAACAACGAAATCCAATATTGAACAATTTGGAAGCTTTTTTGGCGGAGTTTCGATCTATGTATGGTGAACACAATGCAACTCGTGTTGCAACAAATAAGATCCGAATTCTGTGACAAGGAAATCGCTCAGTAACAGTATATGCTTCACAATTTCGAGAACTTGCAATTGATATCAAGTGGGATGATGCTGCACTCATCAGTCAATTTCTTTATGGATTGCAATACGAAGTAAAGAAATTGATGTTCAACTTACCTGATCCTAAAACTTTGAGTCAAGCAATCGATTTTGCGGTAAAATGTGATAATCGACTTTTCAAATTTCGATCCGAGAATCATTCACGAAAACCTCAACGTTATTACTCAATGGCAACATCAACATCTTTGCCAAACGTACATTCGGAAGTAGAAGACATGCAAATTGACGCGGTACGTTTTAAACCCTTAACTGAGCAAGAAAAGATTCGTCGTCGTCAAGAAGGATTATGTTTATATTGCGGAGAACCTAAGCACACTGCTCAACATTGTCCAAAGAAACGACGCAACTATAAAATGAGGGGTACGACGGTCAAAGAAGACAACATGTCGGAAAACGGATTCGTCCAGCTACAATAGGGATCGTGCAGCTGGAACCTTGTACAATTCCTAATGAAGGTCCTATCCTCTCCTTAGAACCCTCTCCTTGTTTTATAATAGACTTATATTTAGGACCTAAGAATTACAAAGCCTCTGCTTTATTAGATTCGGGAGCCTCAGCATGTTTTTTAGATGAACAATTTGTTAAAAGTCGTAAAATACCCTTTGTACAGAAACCTAAACCAGTACATGTAGAAGTCATAGATGGTCGTCCCTTGTCTTCTGGAGATGTCACTCATGAAACTCATCCTATAAAAGTAACAATAGACGGTTATGATAGCTACATAGCTTTTAACATAATTAAATCCATGTCCAATCCAGTTATTTTAGGTTTATCCTGGCTAGAAAAATATAACCCTCGAATAGATTGGAATTCGCATAAACTTGACTTTTCTCAAAGCGTTATTAATAGTTCTACCAACCAAGTAAAAAATTATAAGTCTAGTATAGTAAAACCCGTACTGATAGGTGCAAAAGCATTTATACACGCAGCAAAAGAAAGATCAACTTTTACTATTTATGCTGCACCTATTTTTGAAAATGTAAAGACTTCAATTGGCATTCCAAGTCAATATCAGGAGTATCAAGACGTTTTTGAGAAAAAGAATGCACATATTCTTCCTGAGCATCGCCCATATGATTGTTCAATCGACCTCAAGGAAGGAACTCAGCCACCATTTGGACCAATTTACAGTTTATCGCAAGATGAGATGGCTGAACTCAAGACATATATTGACGAGAATTTAGCGAAGAATTTCATACGCCATTCAAAATCTCCAGCAGGAGCTCCAATTCTATTCGTAAAGAAAAAAGATGGATCTTTATGAATGTGTGTTGATTATCGAGGACTCAACAAGATCACAATCAAGAACAGGTATTCATTACCTTTGATATCAGGACTCCTTGACCAGTTGAATCAAGCTAAGATCTATACAAAAATAGATCTAAGAGGAGCATATAATCTAGTACGGATCAAAGAAGGAGATAAATGGAAGACTGCGTTTCGAACCAGGTATGGACATTTCGAATATAATGTCATGCCCTTTGGACTCACGAATGCACCAGCTGCTTTTCAACATCTCATGAATGATGTATTTCGTGAATTCTTAGACAATTTTGTCGTCTGCTATCTAGACGATATCCTGATCTATTCTAAGAACGTCGAAGCACATGAAATACATGTTCGTCAAGTATTACAAAAACTTAGAGATACAGGATTGTACGCCAAGATGGAAAAGTGTGTATTTCACACTACTCAAGTTGATTTTTTAGAATACATCATTTCAAATGATGGTCTCATGATGGATTCTAAGAAAGTCCAAACAATCATGGATTGGAAGATTCCAAGGACAGTAAGAGATGTCCAATGTTTCTTGGGATTTGCCAATTACTATCGGATCTTCATTAAAGATTTCTCACGAGTTGCAACTCCACTTATACGCTTGACTAGTAAAGATAAATTTCAATGGAATCAAGAAGCGGAAGCAGCATTTGAAGCCTTGAAGACATTGTTTGTCTCTGCACCAGTCTTATATCGTGTTGATTTTTCCAAGGTATTTTTTATGGAAACAGATGCATCAGATTTTGCCTTGGGTGCAGTTTTATCACAAATGGGAACAGATGACAAACTTCATCCGATAGCTTTTCATCCAAGAAAATTTTCAGTAGTCGAGATCAATTATGACATCCACGATAAAGAACTTCTTGCGATCGTGGATTCCTTTCAAGAATGGAGTCATTATCTAGAAGGCGCTTCTAGTCCAGTCACTGTGTATACAGATCACAAGAACCTCGAGTATTTCATGTCAGCACGTGTGTTGAATCGTCGTCAAGCTCGTTGGAGTATGTCTTTGTCAAGATTCGAGTTCATTATCACTTATCGACCAGGAAAACAACAAGGTTTGTCTGATGCCCTATCTAGACGTTCTTATTTTCCACCAAAAGAAGGAGATGCAACTTTTGAGCAACAAAGAACGGTCTTCTTAAAACCAGATCAATTTCATCTCCGAGCAATGAAATCAACATTGACTATTGATTCAACTTTTCTCAAGCAAATCCAGTCCAGTATGTCCTCAGACCCTCTTGTTCATGATATCGAGAATAATTCTTCCAAGTCTCATGATCCTTCTAAGTTCGAGTTCAAGAATAATCTATTATATTTTGAAGGACGCCTATATGTTCCAGAAGGAGAAGCACGTTTACGTGTTCTTCAAGCACGTCATGACTTTCCAACAGCAGGGTACTTTGGATATAATAAGACTTTGGAACTCATATCAAGAGATTTTTGGTGGCCACAAATGTGGAAGTCAGTCAAAGACTTTGTACAATCATGTGATATTTGTTCAAGATCAAAAATTCCTCGTCATCGACCTTACGGACTTCTTCAGCCATTACCTATACCAGAACAACCATGGTCTTCTGTTTCTATGGATTTCATCACAGATCTTCCAAGCTCAAGATCTTATGATTCTATATTTGTGATAGTAGATCGTTTCACCAAGATGGCACATTTTGTGCCATGTACAAAATCTATCACAAGTGAAGAAACAGCTAAGCTTTTCATTGATAATATCTATCGCTATCATGGATTACCTAAGGATATCATATCAGATAGGGGAACTCAATTTGTGTCAAGATTTTGGAGGACCCTTTTCAAGATTTTAAAAGTGGACATAAAGCTATCTTCGGCTTTCCATCCTCAAACTGATGGACAAACAGAGCGCATAAACCAAGTCTTGGAGCAATATTTAAGGTATACTATCAACTACCAACAAGATGATTGGACAACCCTTCTGCCATTGGCAGAGTTTGCTTATAATAATACGGTACATTCTTCCACGCAACAAACACCTTTCTTTGCCAATTATGGCTATCATCCACGACTTGATATTTTTGATTTTTCAAAAGTTGATAATCCTGCAGCAGAAGATATGGCAAATCGGTTGTTAGAGTTACATGCAATAATGATGACGCAATTGAAGGAAGCTCAAGAACGACAAAAGATAAACGCAGATCTATATCGTAAGGAGCAACCACAAATCAACGTGGGTGATAAGGTATGGCTACTTCGTCGCAATATCAAGACTACTCGACCTTGTGACAAGTTGGACTATCGTAGGCTTGGCCCCTTTTCTGTTTCTGAACAGATCAACCCAGTTGCATATCGGTTACATCTACCGGAGTCAATGAAGATCCATCCTGTATTCCATGTGTCTCTTCTTGAACCATATAAGATAGTGGATATACAAGGAAGAAGACAAATGCCACCGCCTCCTATAGAAGTAGATAATAATGAAGAATTTGAGGTGGAAGAGATATTAGACTCAAGGCGGCGCCGAAATAAGCTGGAATATCTTGTTCATTGGCACGGATATGATATTAGTGAATGCACATGGGAGCCATCCAGGAATCTAGCAAATGCATCAGCTAAAGTCAAAGTTTTTCATCAACGACATCCATCAAAACCAAGATGAAAATCTCTCTTATAAAAGAGACAAGATTGAGGCAAGATAACATTCAATTTCCTATCCTTGTTTGTAACTTCTTTACATTTGTGACGCTAATTAGATGGAGAGCCAACAACCAGCGGATTCAACTCAAGAACCTTCATTTGCTGACCTGTCGGATGAGACATTACGATTGTCACAACCTTCAAGACGACGCAATCAAGATGAACATCTTCAAGAACGACATGTTCTTCCTCGAACAGATGGTGAGATACAACGCGTTTGGTATCACGATTTGGGAAGGGACTCTCGATATTTGGTGATTTTGCTAGAGGTAGGAACAACTCCTGATGGTGTTCCGAATATTCTATTCGAAGGAAGTTACGAAGGCCTCAACAATGATCAAATAACTGGGTGGTCTTGTCGCCCTGATATGGGACACTACCGATGGTTGAGAGGCCCTATCAATCACTTCGAAGAGAACAGAGATCAGAGTATGTGGCGAATACAATTCGTCGCATCATAGATTTCCTCAACATATGATGACCGCTCCTCGTGGAACTCGTCTCTAGAAGGGGGAGTAATGTCACGGCCATAATCATGTAAGCTAATAATTACATATAGAAATATGTAGAAGTAAGTAAAAGTAGATAAAAGTAAGTTAATTCTATAATATGTAATATAGAAGCTTCCTAGAAACTTCCTAGACGCTGCTTTGACTTCATAGGTGTCTTTAATTGACTTTTTGGATTAGAAACGTGGTCAACAAGTTGGCCATGTGCCACACATGTTTTTAGCTTGAAGATCAAGCTAACTATGTGGCCCACACGTAGAAAAACTTGCCTTGTAAGTCAAGGCATGTGTCCTACAAAGTCAACACATATTGGAGGTCCTATAGAACGTCGCCACGTAGCCCCTAGTTAGATAGTATATATAGAGACAAGAGTGAAGGCTTCTTCACTCTTGTCAACTCCTTTCTTGCTTTAGTCCAGGTTCAAGAGTCTTTAGTTTCTTGTCTTGTGGCAATAGCCATTCCAGTTTCCTTTTAATATACCTACTTATTTATATTTTGGCTTATTATATCGAGATAGCCTTTTGGTGTATATTTTCCCTCATCGAGTCTTTGTCCTTGACATCTATTCTACAAGGCAAATTTCTTCCATATATGCTACATGGTTAGCTTGTACTAAAAATTGTCAATATGTGCAATATGTGTTCAACTTATAGGCTAAGTTTTTAACCTATCAATTTGCATCCATAAAGCTTCTATAAAACTTCTCTACAAGACATTATCAAATCTATTTAACTTATCTTCTAATTAATACTTCTTATTTAAATAATTATTTGTGTTTCTAGTATTTACTACCTTAATTCTTTAGAAAATCTATAGTATCAAAAAAAAATACTTCAAAGAATTTTGATACTAGTCTTATTAAATGTCATATCAAAGTAATATTTTTAATTCTTTAGAAAATAGACCATTAAAAATAATATATATATATATATATATATATATATATATATATATATATCACTTTAATTTTTTTAAAATTATAATATATTGGCATATTTTTAAAATATATAAAATATTCTAAAAGAATTATCATTAGAATTCATAAATACTTTAAATAATTTATTGAACTTCAATCAATTAAGAAATTCTAAAAAAGTCAATTTATTTTAATAATTTAATTTTATTATTATTAATTAAATTCTTTCTACACTTATATTATATCATGATATTTTTGTTTTTATAGTTAAGAAATTAAAAAATTAATTAATTATTTTTAGAGAAATCAAAATACAATTTTTTTAATAATAATCTAAGAATAATAAAAATAAAGTCTTCACATTTTGTTTTTTCAATGATGCCTTCTAATCTTTATAAAGACAAGTTTCTTGAGATTTGACTCTAACATTTAAATATTGATGATATTTTCTAAAATAATTTAAAAAAAAACTATTAAAATAATATTTTTAAAAAATAGTACGATATCTTTTTCTTATTTTTTTGAAACTACTTATAAATATTATTTAAAATTTTAGCTATTTAAGTAAATTATTAATAAAAACTTTTAATTATTAAAAGGTGTTCTTAATATAGACATGTATAAAAATTATAACACTTTTACTAGAAATCAAATTCATAATAATTATAAATGTAATAGAAAATTATATTTAATTTAAAATAATTATCAAATTCATAATATTTATCTAATATATTTATTATTAAATAAAATTTATACCTTATTAATTCTTAAATTCAAATATATTTTTATGTTTTTTCTTTCTTTTATCACTCCAATAATTCTTAAATTTATCAATTCAAATTTTGATGATTCTTATTGATTTATTTTCAATAATTTTTTTCTATTTAATGTAAAGAAAATTGAAGAGTCTTTTAAACAATAGAATTCAAAAAATATTTTGATCTCTTTTCATAAGTATACAATAGATTTCTTTAAATATGTTATAATTCTATATCTACATGAAAATTTTATAAAAATTCTTCATAATAAAAAGACATTATAATTACTTAGTTATTAGTTTATATTATCAAAAATCTTATAAATTTTTTTAACGAACTCTTATTGTAACAAGGTATAGATGAAATATTTGTATTGTTGACATATAGGGATAGATAGTTGGAACCATGTTTGAGAAGTTATGGAAGTTTTTACAATTGAAGTTAGGTTAGTAGACTAGGTAGGATCCATTGTGGAATATTCTAGAAAGAATTTAAGATGGTTATCTAGGTAGGATCCACCATAAAATCTTCTAGAAGGAGTTTAAGGCGGTTATCTAAGTAGATTCCATCATTTAGG
This sequence comes from Physcomitrium patens, assembly GCF_059467195.1. Taxonomy (NCBI): domain Eukaryota; kingdom Viridiplantae; phylum Streptophyta; class Bryopsida; order Funariales; family Funariaceae; genus Physcomitrium; species Physcomitrium patens. The sequence goes on along the minus strand of NC_143433.1, from coordinate 7,597,881 downwards.
AATATTATAGAAAGTCTAGGATCATAGAACAAAGTGTAAATAGGACTAATTAAGGCCTTTTGGGGCATCTGATGAGATATGGTTTTGGACCTTCTTTCTTAATAAAGTTTGTTTTTGCATCTTCCTATTCAATTTTATTTTATCTTATTTCCATTTGTAGAGTTTGGTCTTTTAAATCCTATTTTGTTCAGTTCTCTTTAATTTTATTCTGGTCCATTTTGTCCTAATTTGTAATGAGATTTTATATTACTATGGATTTAAAGAGTCTTGGATACTCAAGATAGACTTATCATATTTTATTGGTATCAGAGCAAGTATTAAACTATTCTTTGGTAGTATATTGATAGCCATCATTTAGTCCAAGGTCAATTGTTAATGTCATACTAAATATTGTATTGAGGTTACAACAAGCTATTCTTAAAAAGTCAATTGAAAGGTGAAAAGGCATTATAATAGTAGAATCTAAGAAGGAAATTATTACATGGAAGATATGGTGGATCAATCTCAAATAGAGGGTCAAATATAGCACCTCTTAGACTAGATAGGTACTTTGCAAGGGCAAATAGAAGCCTCAAGGATAAAGTAGTCAATATTTGTTAGGCTAAAATTGACTAAGCCTAGTATATACCTTGGAAATTTAAGACAAGAAGATGTATGTCAATGGCTCTTCAACATGTGACAATACTTCTAATTATTTGAGACAAATACCACTAAAGAGATTATATATGCAATTAGTTATTTGAGAGATGCAGTAGCCATTTGGTAGCGACATTGAATTCAAAGTTATAGAGCTTAAGGTGGATTTTGTGATTGGAAAGAGTTCGAGACTAAGTTTTGGAATCAATTTTGGTCCATCAATACAGAGAAGATAGCACGTGATTAGTTGACAAATCTTACACAATTTACATCACTGCAAGATTTTATCTTCTAATATATATATATATATATATATATATATATATATATAAAAATTAATAATATTTCAAAGGTAGAGATGATGGATCGATTTCTATAAGATCTGAAACTTCGAGTCCAATAAGAGATAGAACTAAAGGATCCACAAACATTTGAAGAAGTAATTTGGATCGCAAAGAGAGTCAATACTATAGATTTTAGAAATCATAGAACATGACTTATAGCACAAAGTCCTATGCTACTATCTAATACTATGGCACAACAACAGATGCTAATGGAGATTAATGCCCTACAAGGATCATTGACACTACAAAGACAAAAAAATATTGGTGCAACAAGGATTGTATTTCTATTTTTGGGAGCCAAACCATCAAATCAAAGGTAGTTCAAAATGGCAAAATTTAATCATTAATAAAATATGGCACGTTCATAGTCTTGAGAGTCACCAAGTTGATAATGAAATAAAGCAAGAAAACGAGACTCTCTAATAAAGATACTAAGGGCCAATATTAGGAATAGCTACTATCTCTCAGAGACAAATGCATGGCCTTGGACCACTAAAAAAAATATCAATTGGTGCATCTAACAAGACTACTAAAAGGATAGCCATGTCAAGTGCTTATGGATTGTGGCTCAATAAAAAAATGCATCTTAACCAAAATTTTTGACCAACTTAGGATTAAAACTAAAGTAATCAAAAGAAAAATTATATACCTTGTGGATAACCAAGAGAATGTATTAAGTGAGACATGTGAAGAAGAAATCTTGAGGTTGACTAGCACCTATGTCTTAAGAGAGAGGTTTAAGGTAACAAAGCTAAAATATGATGTTATCCTTGGTATGCCATGGCTAAAAGTAAAAAATAAGTAAGTTGATTAGATAACAAGGAAAATTTTCATCAAAGATGGTGGATGCAAGGTGATTCTTTATACCTCTACATCAAGTAAATAGAAAAAATAATTTGTAACTAAAGACTTACTTGTAGGCATGACCTTTATGAAGAAGTAAATACAACATAAGTAATTGGTATATAGGGTGGTTCTAAATCTTGCATCAATGGTTGGCAACACAATCGAAGGAGTAGAATTGACAAAGCAACTCATATGAGAATATTGAGATGTCTTCTCAACTGATCTACCTAGTCACGTGTCTCTTTATGGAGGTGCCTCCCTTTTAAATAGAACTATTGCTTGGAGCCAAATCAAAAAATGGGCCAATTTATTACCTAGCACCAAATGAATTTGAAGAGTTGTAAAAAATATTAGACAAATACTTGGAAAAGGATTATATTTTAAAAAACACATCACCATAGAGAGAACCTATACTCTTTGCACCTAAGAAAGATGGTGGACTTTGGCTTTGTATTGACTATCGAGGCCTCAATAAGCAGATTATTAAAAATACATATCTACTTCTATGTATAGATGATCTTCTTGATCAACTTTAAGATGTGACTATCTTTAGTAAATTGGATCTTTGGAGTGGATATTGGCAAATACCTATTACAAGAAAGGATATTGAAAAGACAACATTTTGTATGTGCTATGGACATTTTGAATGGCTTGTTTTATCTTTTGGCTTTAGTAATGCTCTAGCCTCTTTTATAGATTATATAAATAGATTAGTTTGTAACTTTTTGGATAATTATGTAATTGTCTTCATTGATGATATCTTTATATATAATAAAATTTCTAAGGAGCATAAGCAACACCTACGAGAAATGCTATGTTGGCTTTAAGATAGTTGCTTCTATTGAAAACAATCAAAATATAAACTTTAGAAATAAAAAATCATTTTTTTAGAGCATGTGGTGTCTTCCAAAGACATGCGCATAGAAAAAGATAAGATAAAAGTAGTGGAAGATTGGCCAACACTCAAGGATGCTTTTAAAGTTTCTTCATTTTTAGGTCTTGTTGGATATTATCACCATTTTGTTTGGCAATTTGTGCACATTGTTGCCTTATTGACAAACTTATTGATGAAAGGTTCTTCATTTGAATAGAAACTAGAGCAAAAAAGTGCCTTTGATAGGTTGAAAGAAGCACTCATTATTGCTCCAATATTGCAATCGTATGATCTCAACCTTCTTTGTATACTTAATATTGATACTTTTGACTTTGCTATTGAAGTGATACTTCAAGAAGATTTTGGTAGGAACTTTTAAACTGTGGCATATGAATCATGCAAGCTCAAAAGGGCAAAGTAGAATTACTTTGTACATGATCAAGAATAATTACCAATTATACATGCCACAAAGATGTAGTGATATTATCTATTAAAAAAGCTAGTGGTTGTTTAAACTGACTATTGACCCTTGCTATATGATTTGTATCTAAAAAATATGAAATCACAATATCATTGTTGAAAAGAACAATTGTAATTTTTTGATATCTAGCTTAAGTACAAGTAAAGGCAACAACAAACTGTGTTAGACAGCTTATTGTAAAGATTAGATTTGAAAGCTGAATCGGGAAATAAGACAGAAGTCATTACCATTAGTAGTGTCATTTCAAACCTAACTAATGAGACAGAATGGAAGGAAGCTATGCATCTAAATGCTTATTTCAAGATGATTAGCGATTAGTTGAAGGTGGGTGATATACAGTATCAAGATTATAATCTTGATAATGGCTTGCTCTATTTCAAGAAGCAGATTTATGTATCTAAAAATGCTATATTCCAAATGTATATACTTGAAGAGAGATATTATATACCAATATCTAGATATCTAGGGCGAGAGAAGACTCTAAAATGAATCTCAAGGACATGATTTTGGACAGGTTTGGATTGTGATATTTGAGCTTTTGTATACTCTTGCGAGTCATGTCAATATAACAAAATACACAATGTAGCATCACTTTGATTATTGCAACCAATTTCACTATCTACGACACACTAGGAGTATGTGACTATGGATCTCATTACATGTTTACTGCAGATGCATCATAATTATATAGCAATTGCCATCTTTGTGGATTGACTCTCAAAGCAACTTCACTTAGCCGCACTGCACTTGGATATTGATGCCTCAACACTTGCACAAATCTTCTTTGATACTATTTTTTGTCACTATAGATTACTTCATGTAATCATTTTAGATGGAGATCCACACTTCATGAGAAGTTTTTGGCAAGCCTTGTTTAAGCTACTAGGTATACAACTTGTCATATCTACAATCTTCTATCTCAAAAATGATGGACAAATAAAGCTTGCAAATCAGATCTTGAAAGATATGTTATGGGCATTTTTAGTAGTTCATCATAATGACATGGATGAATACTTGATGTCCTTGGAATTTGCTTACAATGATAGTATCCAAACAAGTACCGACCATTCATCATAATTCCGGTCAGTAAATAATTATATCACTAATTCTCTATCATCCCATCGATATCAACAATCTGACAACTCAGAAATTTATACAACAGACTACAATAGCCTTATAAGAGGCATGACATCACGTCTTTATTGCATAAAATTGACAAAAATAATATGCGGATAATTGTTAGGAGAATAATCAAGTGTTACTTTCTAATACCAACTTGCTACTTGCTACATCAATCCAAATCCATAAATTGGCATCTCGATGGCTTGGACCTTTTTTACATTTCTGTAGTGATTTTTGATGTTGCATAGTACCTCAAACTTCTGCCACATATTTGGGTCCATCTAGTTTTCCATGTTTTATAACTGAAGGAATTTCATACCAAATCGAAGCATTTTTTGGATTGATATCAACCACCACCACCACTAGTTGTAGTTGATGACTAACAAGAATATGAAGTGGATAGCATTTTGAAACATCGCTACCTTTGCCATGGCAGTGGATGTCCTCAATTTCAATATAATTTTTTTTGAAAAGATTATCCCATCTATGATGTAACATTGGAACATGTATAGAATTTCATCCAATGCCAAGAGGCAATTTGGAGATACCATTCGAAGAAAAATAAGGGTATTCATCATTAGTAAAATGGAATTAATTGTAACAGGGTATAAATGAGATATTTGTATTGTTGACACATAAAGATAGGTAGTTGGAACCATATTTGAGAAATTTTGGGAGTTTCTAGAATTGAGGCTAGATTAATGGACGAAGTAGGATCCACCGTGGAACATTCTAAAAAGAATTTAAGATAATTATTTAAGTGGAGTCTACCATAGAACCTTCTAAAAAAAGCTTAAGGTAGTTATTTACGTAGAATCTACCATAGAACCTTCTAGAAGGAATCTAAGGCGGTTATCTAAGTAGGATCCAACATCTGAGAATATTTTAGAAAGTCTAGGGTGGTAGAATAAAGTATAAATAGGGCTGGTCAGGGCTTTTTGGGGCATTTGGTCTGGTACGGCTTTGGACCTACTCTCTTAATAAAGTTTGGTTTTGCATCTTCCTTTTCAGCTTTGTTTTGTTCTATTTTTCATTTGCAGAGTTTTGTCTTTTGTATCCTATTCTTTTTAATTCTCTTCAATTTTGTTTTGATCCATTTTGTCTTATTTTGAGATGAGATTTTATATTGCTATGAATTTGAAGAGTCTTAGACATTAAAGATAGACTAGTCTTATTTCACTTATATAGCATAAACTCATTTCTTTTACTTTTATTCTTCTTAATTAATTCTTTTATAATAAAATTTCTACTTTTGAAGGTCTACCATGCCATCTTTCTTCTAATTTATATTTTTCAAGTTAAAATAAAATAAGAAGTTGTGGTAATACAATAAAATTAATGTTTTAAAAAAATATTTTTATTATTAAAATAATTAAAATAATAAAATTTATACTTATAATTATTAATCTTATCCTATGGATTGATTTAATAGATTTTATATTTTTTTTTGTTCAAAATTCAGCAACTTCATTAAATGTATCTAATTCATGTATCAATTTTATTAAAATAATTAATACATATATTGATTATAGTAATTACAAGGAATTATATGTTGGAACTAATTTCCATATACAAGCCATATTCCATATACAAGCCATACAACAGCATATACAAGCCAAATCACCATTTTATTTCATTAAAAAAAAAAAAAAAAAAAAAAAAAAAAAAAATCTAATTCAACTACACTCAAGACATCTTACATATCAAAAAATAAAAATAAAAATAAAAAATAAACAGCCCTAATCATGTATTCTGGCAATAATAAATAAAATAATATTAAGTTACACACCCATTTGCAAGCATGGAATTTTCAATGTTTAGATTTCAAGCAACTTAAAAATAAAGAATCTTCAAAGTAAAAAATGTTTTCTAAAAATTTACTTAACAACATGGTATACATTCTTGAAGGTAATAAAATTACAACAAGCATTCCAAAGATAAATCAATCAAATATATCACTATAATTTAATTTAATTTTTTTAAAAGGGCAAATTCACTGGAATCATCTCTTGTTTAAAATAAAAAACCCTTCTCCGCCACCAATAATAGAAAGTATACATGAAACAATCGTTCGCAAAAGTATCTAAGTTCATGTGGATTAGATAAAGTACAATTTAAAAACTATTTTTAATTATTTTCATAGAGCTCCGTTGAAATGCATCGGAAATCATCATGGATTGCAGAGGCCGGGGATTTCGCGAAGGGTTCCTACCCGTTGAGGGAACGCAGAGGGAACGCATTTGGCGCGGGGGTGGGGCTGAGTAGCTCACATCGGTTCATAGCCTGGCCCGTGATCCACTACACCCGCTATTTTGGGGAAGCGAGGGTACCCCCCCCTGTTTCTACCGCTGCCCCTCCTTCCCAACCCCAACCCCCTTCCCCTGTGGATCGGACCTCGGGAGTGCAGGCAGTCGCGCTCCTGGCCCGATTGAATGTGTGTGTTGCACGCTTGGTCATGAATGGGATTCATTCCCTGCTCTTGCTGTTCCGATCCCTCTACTTCTACTTCTTCTTCCTCCTCTCTTGACGATTGATGTCATTGCTTTTCTGGTTCTGGTTTGATGTGTCAAATATGGATCTGGTCATGTGCGGGACGATGGAAGTGCTGGTGCGGAGATAGTGCGCGACAGGGGAGCTGGTTGCGTGATTTGGTGCCCGCGATGGTGTGATGTACAGAGTGTTGGCTCCGGGAAGGGAAAAGCATGGGAGATGCTGTGCGGTGGAGCAGATCGGGGTGGAGCGCGAGTGGAAATAAGTAAGCCTCTGCGGGAGAGTAGCAGTTGGCTTGCATTGTAATGGTGGCCATGAGTGTAGTTTGATAATTTGTGGCGAATCATGCCTGGTATGGCTTCTGTAGAAACCATGGCAAGGTCGCAGTTAGATCATCTCGAGGCTGGGAAATTGAAGTTGGCGAAGTTCAAAGAGAGGAGTAAGAATAAGAGTAGGAACAAGAATGCATCACCTGATCTTAGTAAGAAGTCTGCTACTCCAGATGCAAAAGTCACTGCGAACGGAAACCCTAAAGCCGAGAGATCATCACAGTTCTCTACAAGCTCACCCTCAGATGTGGTCAAGGGCATTGAGGTAGTACATTCTGGAAGTTTTGCAATCGAGCCAGAAATTGGGAGATGGAAGGATACAGGGGAGATAGAGGGCAAACGAAAGCAGCAAGAAATAGAGGAGACCAGGAGGAAGAATTTTGAGGCTGAAGAGGCAATTAAAAATGAGCGAGAAGCTGAAGATCAGAGAAAACAACTGGAATTAGTGGAGCGTTTCAAGAGGATCGAATATGAAGCAGAGGAGACGAAGCGGAGGCGATGGGAGGCAGTTGAGTCTAAGAGGAAGGACTGCGAGGATGCCGAACAGGCTAGGCAAAATGTTCTGATTGTCAAGGTTGCAAAGCAAGCGGAATGTGAGGCTGAAGAGGTTAAACAGAAGGAGCGTGAAGCAGAAGAGGTGAAAAGGAGACAACTCCTACTTGCGGAATACGCTAAGAGAAAAGAACGTGAAGCGGAAGAGATTAAGAAGAGAGAACAAGAAGCTGAAGCAATCAAGAGGAAAGAACACGAAGCCGAGGAAGTGAAATGGAGACAGCGTGCAGAAGAAGAAGTCAGAAGGAAGCAACGCGAAGAGTTTTCAGGCCTCGAGCAGCATATCCAGGACTTGACGGAAGAGAAGTTTGGGCTTCAGCGGGAGCTTGCTAAGGCCAGGGCAATGACAGAGAATTTTGTCACAGAACATTATGCACTAGTTGAAAATTTTAATAATCAGGTGTTGCTCTTTTTGACAACTGTGGTTTATTGAGCTTTTTAGGCGGAATATGTTTACTCTTCAAAGTTTTACATGGATATATACATTCAGTGGGAGCGTGTCGCAACTCAAACTACGTTCCGTTCGTATACTATGCAGGATCGTTACCGGTCAAGCTGCCCGTCGATATCAAATTAGGGCAGGAAGCAGTGTGGAAACTTGATGTGTATGTCTGTTGATTGGATATATCATTTAATTTGATCGTGATAATGGTTTACCGCCTTTATATCCATGTCTCCGTAAGTGCTTCTGTGCTGTCTAACTTGGTCGACGGTTTTTTCAATGTTGTGTGTACCAGGGTCAGCTGGTGAATCAGCTGAAACAGGACATAGAGGGGCTTGAAGTGAGGATGAAGGAACGAGAGGCGTTTGCAACGGCTACGCTATCTGAACGAGACACAGCTCTTCAAGAGTGTGAAGCTGCTCGTGAACAATCTCAATTAATGGCTGGTGAAGTCATTGTGTTGGAAAATCGCATACGCACATTGCGGTCTCGTGAGTTGAAAATGGAGAAGGACGTATGCAACTTGAGTTCTGAGGTGGAGTCTTGCAAAAAGCTGGCAGCTGCCTGGGAACAGGACCGTGCTCATTTGCAGACCTTGATTGATGCATTAAATGAAGAGAAGAAGGTTATGCAGGTCCGTCTACGTAAAGTAGCTTCTGGTGAACGAGAGTTTTCTTACAGGAGCGAAAATTCAGAAGCGGCGCAATCTAGAGAACGAGTTTTGGCAGATGCTTCGACCTCTACTGATGATTTGCCTCCCTCTCCGCTAAAAATCTCCAGTGAAGGTCCTTCCACGCCTTTGATCTCCCCTTCGCTGGACTCCTGGCGCCACAGTCGACAATTTGAGGAGCCCCTTTCGAGTCAAAGTACTGTGCAGTCTTCACATCTTAGGTCAACTTATGAGTCTTTCATTCCATCTCCTTTGTCTGGCGAGAGATATTCTCAGTTGCTTTCCGCGGAGCCTGAGCCATCGTCCTTGACGGTGTTAGCGGGTAGCTTTATACGTGCTGGGTACCAAAGTATTAACCTTCAAGAAACGTCTACATCAATACCAGTAGATGTGATGAGAACCATCAACAACATTAGCGATATCATTAACTCACTAAGTGAAGAGAAAAGCGCCATCGTAAAAGCTCTGAGGGCAGAGTCTAAAGCTGGTGTGGAATTGAGGACTAAAAATGCTGATTTATCCAAGAAGCTGGAAGCTACAACACAGCAATTGGAACTCGGTGTAGCTCAAAGAATGGTTGACGGCAATTCTACTACTGGGCTAAGTACATCAAGATACGCTACAGCTGCCTTGGATTATGTTGATGAAGGGGATGAGGTTGTTGATCGTGTGTTTACTTGGATCATGCAGCTTTTTCCTAGTAGAAAATCGAGGCGCAATGGAGTAAAAAGACTGTAGCCCTTGATTTTACATTTTTGATCTTTTCTTGTTAACATTTGGCCACTCTTCTTGGGATAAGGCCTTGGGACATGAATTTGTAACGAAGTAGGATGCTCAGTGACAGTAGTCAACTAAGTTGCATTGATACACTGCAAATTATCACTGAGAAGAATGACGGACTGATTTGAACTGCTTCAGGATCTTTATTCTCTCGTTGTGTTCTTCACAAACGAGAAGACAATGATTTAGCCTCTCATTGTTCAGAGATATGACATATGACCTCTGGCTTCAACCTGTTGTATCAGATACTCTGAATTGGATATCTGAAATTTAGTTCTCGTCTGCAATTATGCAGCTATGTTATAAAAACAACCCTCTCTTTGCCACCATGAGGTTGATGTAAATGGTGGAACTGGATAGAGTCGAGTGTCCTTATTGTTTCTGGTAACGTCCGAGTATACGCAGATCGCACGAGTGGGGTGAGTCAGTTGCTGCTTAGTAGTGGATGCCACACCCCGCAACCACGAGAGGGTTTCTTTTGCTGTCAGTTAAGTCAGATGTATACGCCTAAGTGTTGTAGTTCCGTTTGCCAACAAGTATGTTTTTTCTCTTCCCACTTGTATCGAATGTATTTCACAGAATGTACTTTAATGACTACGTACACCTGTGACTACATCCCTCCTGGTTTTAAAAACTCATAACAGGCTGATCTTTCACTGATAGATTGAGGTAGTTGAAATGTGTTCTGTTTTGTGGGTAGTAGCTGTCTTAGTTGTCACAGAGATTTTCCATGTTCAGTGGATTTTAATTGTGCTGCATGTTGAAGCCGAGGCAGGAAGAAGAGAGCGTTGTTAGGGTTTTAGCAGCATCAAGCTTAAGAACGTGAATCAATTTGTTTGAGAATGTCATCGTCAGAAAGTTGGAACTTGGACCAACTAGGTATTCAACAGCCTAGAATGCAAGAGTTTGAAGAGCTATATCGGCTGAGTCTCAGTATCTTGGATCATGAATTATTTCAGATGTGTTCTTTCGAACAGAGAGGGTCGATACGTTTTGACTTCTTTTTAAGTACCATCTCTTTCAACAGGTTTAATTTTGTGCCCATAATTTGAATTGTTCGCTGAATACTGTAGTGGTGACATTTATTGTTGACCCTGTGGAGAAGTTGATGTTGAAGTTAGTGGATACTATTGGTGGGTGCTACAACTTAGGAGCTGGAGATGTTGTGTGGCCTCTCTATTAGAAACATGCCCTTTCTCCAACAATTGGGTGTTTGACTTGATGGGATTTCATTTGTGGTCGCTCGCCTTGACAAAGTCTTTTGTTTTATCCTGTTCTACCTGCACACAAGAAGCTACTCACTTTAAGATTGAGATTAACAGGGTTCCTATGAATTGGAGCTCTGAGTATACCTTTGGATTATTTTCCAAACTACAAATTATAACTTTCATGTCCTAATCTTAGTAAAATAGTTTTGCACCTTATAAAATTGGTAAATATCATCAAAGAAATATCAAATCACTTTCATCACTTTTATCATTAATTAAATTTGTATTAAAATTAAAATTACAAATATTAGATTTCAAAATATTGTAAATCAAGCACTTAATGTATATTATACTTATTTATTTATCTTTTTATAGAAAATTTTAGAATTATATGTTTATTTAATTTTTATTGCATCTGATATAATCTATAATAATTTTATATCCTTATCATTGATTCTAACATAATTTATTTTTACAGTTTGTAGACGTGTACTTTAATTATTATAAAAAAAATAATAAAAAATAAAAATAAAAATAAAAACTATCATCTATGTTTTATCATTGAATATTATTGAAAATAAAATAATATTAAACTTTCCACTTCAAAAACGATTATAAAACCCATAGTTAATATGCTTTGAAGTTATTTCATAATAATATCCTGCTTACTATGAATCCCATCTTAGTTGTTCTGGTTTTTTGATCGAATAAATTTGTATTTTTATCTTCTGGATTTGAAGAATCCATTCCTTTTCTGTTGTAGCCAGAACAAGGAAGTTACATCACTATGGTTGTACCCAGTTAAATTCTCACACCAAAAGGGCCTCAATGTCCTTGTAAAGATTGAAGGAAAACACACATATACCACCCGTGCTCTCATAGTTCCTGAGAGACCTGAGTTTAAAAGAAATAGCTTGTAATGAGGAGCAAAAATACTTCTCTTATTCAAATACTATTTAAAATAAATTACTAAACAAATAAATCTCGCACCTGCAGAATCGTGTTTTTCAATGAGCATCCAATTATGGCAATAGTTGAAGTGGATTCAAACCTTTAAAAAATATCCACAGTGCAGTTGTACTACATGAATCACACACTAAGTGGAGAGAGGAATGTGCAAGCATCATCCAAAAAGACTTCTTAAGCTCAGTCCTTTTGTTCATTCCTTGCTCTCTCCCCCAGGTCCTCCAGACTCCTTTTGCAGCATTTGTTAGTGGGTTTAATTCCACCTGACTAATATTTGCAGCATGTGTTAGCGGGTTTTACTCCACCTGACTATTATTTGCAGAGCATTGCTTCCTTATCTGTACTAGTTCTGCAGAAGACAAAACTTGTTCCCTGCGAATCTGCCAAGTGGCAATACTGAATTGCCTATGTGTTTTAGTACTACCATTTGTTTCCACTGTGTAGGATTTGTTGTGTAGAGCTGTGGGTTCACCACCCTTGTGCAGCTAAGCTCCAGCTGCAGGAATATGACTGGTATGAATTAACAACCCAAGGCCAGGACTACCTTAGGCCCGTTACATTGCTAGATAATGCTGGGGAGGCTACTGAATTGTTTGCTCGGCATGCTCTGTCAGTAAACGAAAGCAAAAAAGGAATAGTTGAATCAGGCCAGAGATTCTCAAATCCTCCAACAAGATCAAGCAGCCTTCTTGTGGCAGCAGGACTGTGAGAGAGAGAGAGAGAGAGAGAGAGAGAGAGAGACCAGCATCAGGAACACAATTTTGCAAAGGTTTGCAGTGGAACTGGGTTAATGAGGAGGATGTGAGAACAAGCCAAGTCACTCTGACTTGACATGACTGTCCTCCTCTCATGTGCCATGAAACTTCAATATCTGGGTAGATTCCTCCTCTTCTGTACTCGATCAAACTTAATGTCCACCTGAACTCAGCAGCCTTAGTGGAACAAGTGTCTGATTATTGGAGTTCACAGCTGCACTGACATGGTTCCAGGATTGATAAAACGCCACTTTCTGAAATAGAACAAGAGTGAAAAATGTTTTTCCTCACGGTGCTGAGAACCGTCTTTCAAATGGCTTGCTTGGTAGTTCATGGTAGTCAGCCGCATTCAATGTGGGACTAGGGGGGGACCAGTCGATGACGACTGCTTACCTCTGGAGAGCTCTGAATATTGAAGGAGCTCAGCTTCTTGGGTCGATCGATCCCATCACTCTGTCGAAAACCGACTGGAAGATTTGTCAGCTGCTGATCCGCGGTCCAAGTGGACGCATGCGGGAGCGTGTCCGGCATTTGCTTATTTCTGTGTCGTTCCTTGTTGGCTGGGGACGTTTTGTTTCGTTTAGCTTGTGCGGCTTCATAGCTTGTGAATGAGAACATGTGAATTGTTAGCTCCAAAGTTGTAAACTCCGTGATTTCGACATCTGTTCTGTTATTTTTCCCTATTGTGAAACTCCTCGATAGTGTCATCTGAAGGGGAAAGGAGGCCTGCTGTTTCGTTTTGATTTGGAGGTTCGAGCTCCGTATATCGGCTTTGAAAGCAGCAGTCTATTGTGCTGGACCTTCATGATGGGGATTTGGACGGCATTCAAGACTCTTGCCGCGGCTTTGCTGCTGGTAGCTATGATACTGAAGCCGGTTGTGGAAGCTCAGCTGCAGTATGGATACTATGAGACCTTGGGGTGTCGTGGGGTGGAGAATCTAGTGCGAACATCAGTGGGGCTTAGTTTCCTGACGGACCCTACAGCAAGCGCTGCAATGCTGCGTCTTGCTTTCCATGACTGTCAAGTTGGACCGGTACGTACTTCAAAACTAGACAGTGCAATGGCATTGGATCAAAGCTTGTGCTTATGTTCCTCTGGAGGTCCTTGAGCTTGTCTTTTGTACATCGAAACCCCCGGCATTACTAATTAAAAGCTCTAGTTCATGTCGTGACGACTTCGATGTGTCGTGGAAACTATCCAAAAGGTCGTTTCCGTTTGTGACTTATGTTGTTCACCAATGTACGAGAATCAATAACGCTGTTTTCCCCTGCTGCTTGACTTCTCCGCAAACGCACAAATGATGTCCAGCTTACTATGACGGTGCACCTCACCATTTGCTCCTCGTGTTGTTAAGCGAGAGCCTAGTATTAATGTTGTAGCTATTTGAGGCCGGAATTGGGCATTTAATATGTGAGAGCATTTGAATGAAATTTATATAGCTCGCTTAAATTGTTTTAGAATAGCAGATTCCAAAAACATGAGTAAGCATTAGGAGATTCTTTTCCTTGCAGAGGATTAGTGTTGGGAAGCTTGTGCAAGTAATGGCAAATAAACTTAAGCCTGCCGACTCCAGTAGAAGTTTGATTAGACCAATTTTAAACTATATTGAGCTAATCGAGGTACGTATTGTATGTCTAGCCGTAGTGCTTCATTGCTTTCCAATAATTGCCTCCATGTTTGATCGGTGGGTACTGGTCCCAGTTCGACATCTTGAAGGAATTGCTCATTGTGCAGGGAGGGTGTGATGGCTCTATAATGGTAGAGGGCAATGGCAGAGAGATGGACGCTGGCGGCAACTTTGGCGTAAAGCGCCTGGACATTATCAACTCCGTGAAAGCCGATTTAGAGAGGATGTGTCCTATGACGGTTTCCTGCGCGGACATTATCGCCATGGTCGGACGGGATGCAGTTGCCTTCAGTGGTGGCCCTGAAATTCAAATACCTCTCGGGAGAAAGGATGCAGATTTCTCCAGCGCATCTGAGGCCGATGCTAAACTCCCGCCCTCCACCTCCAGTGTGGACACAATCCTTAGTGTCTTCGCTCCCTTTGGCATGAGCTTGGCAGAAAGTGTTGCCAGCTTAGGTACAGAACCGGATTGAAAGTTGAAAAAAACAAAAACAAAAACAAAAAAAATCACGTATGATTTTGAATAACAAGTCTGTCACGATGCAATAGTTTAATCCAGGAATTCTGACGAACAATATCGTTCACTTAACTTCCGCAAATTCCATTTCTGTGCAGGAGCACACACTCTCGGAGGAGGCCATTGCAAAAACATCCAAGATCGTCTGCGATTCAACAGTCCAACTGCCCCTACCAGCCTCCTCTACCGCACGCAATTGCGGGCGGCATGCGTAGTGAACGTGTTCGACATCGCAATCCTCAACAACGACGCGTCTCAGTTCACATTCGACAACCAGTATTTTAAAGACATTCAGAATGGACGAGGCCTCTTCACCGTCGACAACCTGCTCAGCACAGATCCACGGACAGCGCCCATCGTGTCGCTGTACGCGACCAACGAGGCTGCCCTCTTCGCCGCTTTTCAGTCGGCGTACGTGACACTGACCTCACGAGCCATGACGGGAACACAAGGCAGCGTGAGGAGCACCTGCCATCTCTAGAGCCAAACTCCATCTCCATCTCCCTCCCTCCCGAGCCAGTGCCGCCATGGAATCCGATTCCCCCCTCCTCCTCTGCAACAACAACTACAACAACAACTCCTCTTCCTCCTCCTCCTCTTCCTCCTCCTCTTCCTCCTCCTCCTCCTCCTCCTCCTCTTTCCCTTCACATGTACCGATTATACATTCTTATCTATACATTTATGCTTTCAATTCCGGAAATACGTCCAGGGGCTTCCATTCAAGCCGACCTGCCTTCACTGTTAATTTTCTGTATAGGGAAAACAAAGTTTACAAATAATCAACAAGCAATGCCCATTCGGACTGGACATGAACTTGCCATCTTGTTCTGAAATAATATGTCTGTAGTAGTTTCTGTGCATAATTCATTGGATTGTATGCATGTAATGTGTTGATGCAAGATAGACATTTGTTTTTTTTTGTTTATGATGTTTTTGTCAGCTATGATTTATCCAGGTACGTATTGCACTTTGATATCAATGATTTATAAATCGCTGATCTTCAATTTTGTTTCTACATCCAGTTCTACTCCTGTTCTGTCATTTATAAATATTAAAACATACATAATATTTAATTTTGAATTACCTTTATTTGGCTTTCACTAAAATATTGATTATTTTTAATTACTTAGATTATTATTATCTCAGAATATATATATATATATATATATATATTTATTTA
Source organism: Physcomitrium patens (assembly GCF_059467195.1). Taxonomy (NCBI): domain Eukaryota; kingdom Viridiplantae; phylum Streptophyta; class Bryopsida; order Funariales; family Funariaceae; genus Physcomitrium; species Physcomitrium patens. The sequence goes on along the minus strand of NC_143433.1, from coordinate 7,582,060 downwards.
TTTATATACATATATGTATTTTATAAAAGTAACATCACTTATTAAATACATGTAATATAATGTAGCATAAAAATAGCTTTTATATTCGAATTGTAGGATTATATTGGTGCACATTTTAAAATATTTTAACAGCTTAGTATATATTTTTAATATTATTTTAAAAAATAAAATATTGCAATTTTTCATAAACTTTCATAATGCTAACTTTAAATTGATTATTGTTGATTTAATTCAACATTTGATATGACACTATTTATTGTTTTAATAATCTCAAATTAAATTCTGACCAAATGATAGTTACTCACAATTTAGTTTCAAACAATAACAGACATATAAATTCTAAATATCACTTCTGCATATGTATGTATTAAAAACATCTATATTACTTAAGTAAATAGAAATGTATACAAATATGTCAAACAAATAGTATTTTTCTTAAGTAATATTTAAAAAGTTTTAAAAATGTAAGTTCGATTTTGAGGTATTCTTGGATGTACCATGTGGTTCTAGAATGTCTTTTTTAGAAATTATTTATACTTTAAAAATCAATGTAAAATTGCCATACGATTTGGACATGTGGCTTACAAGCTTGTGGTTTATTAAAAAGTTTTTATATAGACTTTCTATTAATTAAAATATATAGATGCAAGATTGCTTCTATCCCTAGTCTTATTAATTCATTTCTTCTATTCTAGTCTTGATCCAAGATTTTGTAATATCTTTATATTTGGCAATGTCTAATCCAAAACCTTCTTCTTTTTAGAAATATATATATATCCTTACGATTCCTTATTCTTGTTTTCTTAGTTATGATTGATTATAATATTTTAAACAAATTGAATTTGAGTCGTGTATACAAATAAATATATGTAGAATTCAATACATTGATCTTGTCTTCCCATAGCAATTATTTTTAGACTTCATAATTTTACAAAATAAATATATCAATAAAACCCCTTTGGAATAGCTTGCTGCCAAGTTAAACATATCAAGCATTCGGAAAATATATAGAAAGAAGGAGAAAAGGAAGGAGAAAAAGCAAAGGAAAAGGATTGCAATAGAGATGTGCGTGAAGCAAAGTGTACAAAGCCACACAAGAGGAGGTGTCTGCGAGGCTGTCTTCTCGCAAGACCAAGCTCACTCCAGGTTTGTCTCTCTTTGCGCGTGTTGGTGTGTGTGTAATGAAGTCTTTAGGGGGTTGCACGTTGTCCAGCTTGTTAGGGGGTTGGACGCGGCGAGGGCGGGGATGATGTTGCTTCCCCTGGGACAGCAACAGAAGCGCACCGTCTTCGATTAGCAGGAGCGATGGAAGTTTTGCCGTGCAGCGCCAGACGCAGTGGCGTCGCGATTTCAGCATTATTCTCTCCAGCTTGCCCTCACCGCTGCAAATGAAGGTGGTGGCGGCAGCGGAAGTGTCAAGAGGAACTTTCAGGTGAGGAATACAATCTGTTTCAAGTGCAAGCATCTTTTGACTGTCATGCACCGCGTTGCTGTTCTAATTCTTTTGAATTTTTCTCGAAGTTTGTGACTCATGCTTGTAGGCACAATATCGCGCAATTTCCATCCGATTGAGTGAGATCAGCATTCGCTTTTTCATGTTTCTCTACGACTGTTAGTTTGATCAACGAAGGTTGTTGAATTGTGAAGTGCTGCCGTGCCTTTTGGTTCAGTTCTTGCACTACTGGTTTGTGAGATTTTCAACTTCTTGGCTTAGTTTCGCTTCGCTTGTGTACTTAAGCTTTTTTAACGCTATTGATTGAACCTTCATGCGGAAACACTCACGGAAATCCAGGTCAATGATTCAGGCGCAGCATTAGAAGACGTGATGCTTGATTACAACGAACAAAATTACAGAGGTCAGTGGACGTAATTTTCACATTGGTGATGTAGGTGTGGAATTCGCACATTTTTCGACTTTAAATCTGGTATTCTTTACAGCAGCTGACTGCACACACGTTGTAAATTGAAATAAAAATTCAGATTCTAGTAAATTAAGTATGCTTCCCCCACAGCTGTGAAGCATGTCGAATTAAGCCAGATGTCGGATCGTCTTTGCGTGTTCATGACGATCCAGTCCGACTTATCATCCACAGAAGTTACCATTTACCTCGATGCTTCAATAGTCTACTGTTTTCATTTGAAGTTGGATATTCTGAGGAATGCTAGAATGTTTACACGGCTCGTCACACACGTCAAAAGAGTCATTCTCATTTGTGAAACACGTATGTGTGCTTAAAAAGCATCTGTGTCACAAATGTGTTTAACTTGAAGCCCATGACGCTGTGGTTGAGTTCGAGCTCCTAAGGTGTTGGAGTTTGATGCGCCAGTAGAAACTTTTCGTAGCGTCCAAGTATATTACTTATATATGTGAGTATGGAAGATGCAAAAAGTATCCCAGGGTGTGATGGTAGAAGAGTCTTAGAAGGCACAAAGCTGAAGATACTAAGTGCCAGAGTGCTCTTTTCGATAGTTAATGTTACCTGAATGGATGGTGAATTTTCTCCCTACCCTTAAAAAGGATTGGTGATGATCAATTCTGAATGGATGGTGAATTTTTTTCAAAGGTATAGGGTTTACTTCGAATGAGTGTGTTATCGCACTAACTCGCCATTTTGAGGTCGGTTATATGTAACGAATTGATTGAGTGTTCAAAGAGGCGCATCATTCTGAGCTTCCACCTCTGTCGATGTAAGTTTTTTTTAAGAATCGATTGAATGTCGTTGGAGAGAACCAATGAGTTATGATTGCGTAGGAAAGATTGTGTAAAGATTATCTAATTTCTCGAGGCGACCTTGCAGTGAAACACTGTTCATATCATGCAAGTGTCCAATTATTGTGTAGATGCATGAGATCCACTTCATTATCATTCTGAAAAAACACATCAATATAAGGGTGTCATCGCACTCATTGTCTGCGTATTTGCTGAGTATACTGGGTCATGCACTTGGTGAACCTTACATATTTTAGTTGAGTTTTCATGTCCGACGTGTATATGTCTTTCATATTTCAGGTGTTTTGTGCCAAGGCCAGCCGTATCTTGTCAATATCAGCCAATGGTGTGAATCTGAGTCGTCGGCAAGATCCGGAAATCTGGCCGAATCTTGTACTCCGACCCTTCTGCGCCACCCAATGGTCCTCGCACCAAGGAAACAGCGGCAGATCTAATGTGTGCTCTATCTTGGATTGCATTTTCCTTGGGTTAAAACTGAATAGCTATAGCAATCAGCGATTTGCTGGAATTGGATCCTCATAAAACCTTTCAATATGTGGCATTTTTCACATCTTCCCCAACAGGAGGTTTACTTGACTCTGGAATGTGCATTGAGCACAATAATCTGTTTTAATTTGATGTCTTTACATTGAATATGTCCAGTCCATCATGAGAGATCCTCGTGAAGATATCTACATTCTACCTCTTCGAATGTGGCGAACGTCATCTGGCCCACAGTTTGAACAGTTCTATAAATATTGAAGACGTTGAAGAGAAGTTTTGACCAGTAAGGAATTGATTAGGCATTAGTGAGTAGATTGTTTTGTTTTGAATGATGCTGAGTCTAGAAGAATAATGCGTGCTCTTCGTAACAGTCATGCGTGCTAATTTGGTGTGTATCTTGTTTTGACAACCTGATGAAATTAATTATGTGATCGACATACTGTCCAGACGTGATTGTGCAGGAACCAATTGCCGGCATTTAATTTTGCAATGCGCGTTGATCATAGGTGCGTTGAGGTGAATACAGATGGTTCTAGAACTGAGTAGTACTGGCTCAAAAGTCACCAGTGAGGACCCGTCTGTGATCTTAACACTCGCTCCTGAATTTCTAGAGCTGGTTAATTCATATCTACCCTGAGATCTTATTTAAAACATCATGCAACCTCAATGATGTTATAACCAATCCCTCCTCTGCGTCTTGAGGTTCTCCGTGATGTTAGTCATAGATTATGCTAGCTCCATGTGGACTATTTTAAGGTGGTGCTTGTAGTTGTATTAAGTGCGGTATTCAAAAGAACCGGTGATCGCTTGAATGTTGTTTTCCGCTTTGACCATGGATCACCTAGAATTTCGATGTTTGTGTTGGCAGTTGTGGTGAGGTAATCATGCATATGGTCTGCTGACAACAGCTCAAGATTGTATTGTAGCCTGCTAACTTTCATTCATGAGTCCACGTTGTTGAGCCTTAAAAAAGAAGCAAGAATCGATTCACATGGTAACAGACACGACAGCCCTGAGTTTCCCATAAATATTGTCCACAGTCAGGTTCAATTGCTTTGTGGAATACAGACTGGGTAACTACTGGGGATATTTTTTTCTTATCCTCGACAAACTTACTGACCAGCACAGTGAGTTAGGTGTATGATGGAAACCAGCTGTCGAAGCGACCACAGGAGTTGGGGGCTCACCTGCAGTGTTATCCTTTTGTCTCTGAATATCCAACAACTGCACCGGTGCGGCGGAGAGTCCCAGGCCTGGAGAGCAGGTCCCGCTGCGCATGCAGCATGTGAGCGAACACCGGGGCGGGCAGGGCAAATGGAGGGAACACTGCCCATCCATTAGATCCACAGATTGCTTTAGAGGTGCAACTTGAATACAACCATCAGGCACACCCTAAAGACGACATGAATGATTAAGTGGGGAAAGCGATATGCTAAGTTTAGGATCCAGGCAGGAAATGGACTGAAATCCATGGCGGAAGAGAGTAAATTTAGAAGGCAGGGCTGGAACGTCAGGGCTATTTTTTCCCCCACGACCAGCACTTTTTCCTACCACTGCCAGCCAGAGACCAGGCTTGCAACCCGCCCAGGTAATGTTCCTTGCCTGCCTCGCCAGGCCCCGCTTCTGTCGCCCGCTTCCTCACATATCGCATCCCCTCCCCTCCCCTCTCTCCCCCTTCCCATCCCCATCATCTTGCGGCCTCATCGACTCCAGGTATCTCACAAATCATCATCATCGTCGTCGTCGTCGTCGTCATCGTTGTTGTTTCTGACCCTCCTTCCTCCTCCTCTGCCACCCTTCGCCCCATTTCGCCTTCTGTCTCCTGGTACACATGCCTCCCTGCACAATTTCTTTGATGCATACGATTCCTCTTCGTAAATTCCTTTCTGTCTCCCCCTCGAATTATTTTTACTTACACTGCGATTTGGATGCTAGTGGACAGTTTTTCCAGGATTTGTTGAGTTTATATTAGGTGTAATATTAGAGCATTACCAACATGATAACCAAGTATTTGTTGTATACATGCTTTATGTGCTTGTAATCAAATAACTACTATTATGGTTGATTAGACTGATATTATAAGCTTAATTGAAAATAGTATATTGTGTCAAGACTAAGTAAATCATTTTGCATGTCAAAACTCATGAAATATAAATTTTTATTTGAGTATCTTTTGAGTTTATCAAGAGTCACTTGGAAAATGTACTTTAATAAGTAGTTTGATATTTATTTATTTACTTTTGACTTTTAGATATAATAATCTTCTTTAGCTTAGTTTGTTAAAGGTTAGAGACAAATTTGCATCATATTTAAATTACAATTATTTGGCAATCCAATAAGTTTATGTTCCATGTTCACCTTGACTTGACAAAAATGTCATTTTTAAATGATGTTTTCTAATTTGCATTTTAAAATGTTTTCTCTTACAATCCTTGATGCACATGCAAAAATATTAAAAATTCCCACTAGATTTTTGAATTCTAATATAAATATAGATTTTTAAGGATTGTACCACAACACCTCTAATGGCATTGTACAAAGTTTTTGTAATTAGATTTACATTTTGAGCTAAAGAATTGCTTAATATTTATGCTTAATGTCTTAAAGTTAATTTTAGAAAGTGTTGATTTCTGTTAGAATTCAACTTGAAAAACAAGTAAGACCTATTAATTATACAACTAATCCAAAACAAACTGTTATTGTTTTATTAACAAAAAAAAAATATGAATTTCTTCTAATATATTGCTATGCTTTTAATAGCTATGAATAAAAAATAATCACTTTCTAAAATACTTTATACAAGATTTTGCAATCATTCCTCCTTCTTTTATAAATTGTTGAATTAAATAGTAGACATCTATATTTTAAATAAGTAAATATTTAATATTTTAAGATATATATATTTTAAATAGACTATACGTTTACTAATATAACTTCAAATTAGACAAGTGAATGAAAAAAATATATACACATATACATATTAAAATTTTATTAAATTTTGTGAATTTTTTTAATTGAATATTTGTATTTATATTCAAACAACAATATAAAAGTAATTACCTTATCACAAATATAAAAAAATTAACAATTATTTGGTTTTTTAATTAAGAAATGAGATTTATTTAATGTAGAATTTTACAAAATATTCAACACTTCGTATTTTAATTTAAATATCTTATTTTAATGTTTAAATATGCAAAGCTTAGTAACTGTGAACCAGAAACGTGTTGTGAGGTATTGATTAAATTGTCATTGAGGTTGAGTTTCTTGCTAGATTCAAAGCACACTAAAATCATTATTTTGAGGTAAAAGCCTTCAAATTGCCATTCCTACAAGATTCATAAGCATATAATTAACAATAATTTACATCCAATTTTTTAAAATAATTTTATGCTAAAATACTTAGTTTTTTATGTATATATGTATATCTATATCTATATATACATATAGGTATTTTTGTTTAATAACTTGAATAACCATTGAAATCAAGTCAAATTTCAAATCATATTATTTTTAGACTTGGTGAAAAACACAGTATAGATATCTTATATACAAAATACAAAAGAAAATTTCATGATTATGTGTATTACAATGTTATATATTTTCTCTTTAATCGAATGATACCAATCTTCAAAGACATAAGAAAATTAAAAATAAAATACACATTATTAATGTTTTAAACTATAACTACAGCCAGAAAAACTGAATCAAATAAAAATGAAATCAGTCTTTTTCACAGTACTAATATGGCACAAATCAATCCCAAAAGCTTAAGAATTGTGCTACTCAAAATGATAACAATAACGATCATAAATGAGTAATTTCAGTGGAGATCAATACATCAACCAAAATAAATGTCTATCTAGAAAATTTTGATAAGAAAAACAAAGATGAACCCAGAACCAAAACATAAACAACAACACAACATTGATTGTGATACCAAAACCCATTAATGTTTTGAAAATTATGACGTCAACTGTAAAAATGTCTTTGTGCAGATGTCTCGGTAGAAGGCCCCAAGTGTACGCACTTGTATGGCAACTTTTTTGTTTTTGGAGTTTTGTTTTTGTGTTTCTTCTTTTTTTGCCTTTTTTTTTGAAAATGGATGAGCAGTGTGATAAAGAGAAAGATTACAGAAAGCAATCAAAGCATCAAGTGTAGTAGAATTGAAGGATTTCTATTTTGGTAGGTAGGCGGTTCCTCATTATAATACAGGATATACACAAAAAACTGCTACTGGTGCTGCTAGGGGATCACCCCCCCCCCTTCAATTTCTCCCACTCCCTTTCATATTCTTTCCTCTTCACTCTTCCTAGACTCTGGACTTTCTACGTATATGTACATACAGATACACACACACACACACATACACACATATATACATAATATATGTATGTGTCTATGTACGTATGTTCATGTTTGTAAATAGTAATGGGATTTCCACCACATAAGAAAAAGGAGTGGTAAGAAGAAGAAGAAGAAGAAGAAGAAAGCAAGGAAGCAAGCCAAGAAACGAGGAGTGTGGGTGGGTGAGAGAGAGAATGTTGGGAATTTTCATTAACGTCACTGTTGGTGAAGAAGAAGTAGAGGAAGAAGAGGGGTGGGTCTTTGGTGTCGAAAGGAGTGGGTTTTACATTTTGAGTTGGGTCCCATTAATTTTGCACAAGTGGTGGGATGAGGTTTTCCGAGGGTGGCTGTGTGTGTGTGTGTGTCTGTGGTGATGCCCGTCTACCTACATCAACATGATGCTGGATTTGGAATGGCAGCTGACAAGCATCTGATCTAAGCTGGGAATCGGGAATCGATAGAAGGTCCCACACTCGTCCCAGATGAACCATTTTCACGCCTTACACTCACCACACACACAAACACACACACACACAGTGTGTGCAGTGTGCATTGCTTATTCACTAGTGCAAGGAGGAATGGTCAGTCAAACCGGGTGGTGGTTGTTGTCGTCGTCCCAACTCTGTCTCAAAATTCATCCACTGGGTGCGTAGTGGGGAGATGTTTTAGGAGGATAAAAATATAAAATAAAAATGAAGGGAATGTGGGGGAGGGGGATGAGCAATCATGAGGGCATGTTCAAAGGTGAAGCTGGGCATCATCCTGCTGACGGAAGCCTGCGTGGATGAGAGTGGATCGGGAGTCCCACTATTCCCCTTCGATTGTTGCCTGCAATAAGCGTCTTTGGGTGGTCCTAATGCACAGAGTACATTCGGTTAGAGCGATGCCCGAAGAGGGTGGTGAAATCAGAAGTTTTGAAGGCCAGGAGGTAAAACAAGTGGGGGAATGGTTATAAACTAGGGAGCGTGGAACACCTCCACAATAAATCCACCCACATGTGCCAATTATGGGTCCTTCTCCAACTCCTTCGCCGCTCTTTGCTCGGCTCCTCCCTCCACGTTTCTTCGTTGCACGCGGTTTTTCCATTGCTGTATAGTACTACAGATTTAACTAAACTCTGCACCTGAGGATATAACATGAACGCTTGATCCCCCCACCCCCAAAAAAAAATGTCTCGAATAAAAGTTTCGAAGATTCGCCACACCAGCTCCCCCCCTCCTAATTATGAGCTCAAGTACAATCCACGTAACATCAGGTTGGTGGTCTTTATCCACCACGGACGTCAACTTCGAGCCAGAGATTTCTTTTTTAATATTAATATTATAACTATTATCATTATTATTCAGCATACGTGGAGTCTGGAAATGATGCGATTCACCATCATGGAAAAAAACATTGTTGTAAGCAGGCAGCAGTGAGAGGGAGATGGTCCCTGACAGTCAATTTGCTCATGCATTGCATTGAAATCTGAACTCTTCCCTTGTGCACGAACGAAAAAGAAATCCACGTTGTCCCAATTATTCCTGAGAACTGCGACGCACCAGCAGATGATGCTTCACAGATATCTCATGCTTGACATCTTCCCCTGCGTAATCGGAACTTCCATGTTTCCACACTCTGCAGCCACATGTGCCATCTGTGATTTCAAACATCGAAGCATCCTTGTGCAGAAAAATTGCTTAGTCCAAGCTGGAATAATTGCAGTGAAATTGGCCGAGTTTGTGCTTAGGTAGACAGTCACCTTGCCTTACGTACCAGCTCTGCGGAGACAAATATAACTTTCAGCACGATAGACAATCAAAGGGGATGACATGATTGAGCCTAGTTTCTGTTGTTGCCTTTGTCGAAGTACAGAGTTGGTGCTTGGCAACTGGTGACGTGGTTGGGTGGGTTAATGTTCCCCAAACAACATATTCCACTTCTCCTTGCATTCATGCCGAGCCCCAGTTAGTAAAGGAAAAAAAAAAAAAAAGAAAAAAAAAAAAAGAAAAAAACACACACGCACACGCACACACACACTCGTCTTCTCTCTCCATCCTGTCACGAACTGGATGTCTAGCCCTGCACAAGAGTTTGAAGTGTCATCATGCTCACACAACGCTGCAGAAAGTTATGGGAAACAGAGGAATCTAGATTTAACGCCAAACTCATCATATCACCACACCCTCTTTCCTTCAATTCCCCGACTGCAGACGAGTCTGTTCTTTCCCCATGTGTGTCTTCAGCAGCATCCTTTAGCCACGGTGAAAGCGGAATATTGCTATGGCTCCAACATTTTACCACATCCTTCTCACTCCTTTATTTATTGTTAGTAAATCCAGAGCTCCATTTTTGGTTTCGTGAGAGGTATTTTGTCAGGTATTACACATTGTGATTGCTTTCACTTTCGCGGGCTTTCACAGATTTTGAGGGGTCGTCATGTAGACCATACAAGAAGTTAGAAATAAAAGAGGATACAATTATTAATAAGTTCATAAACTAATTGGTTGCCACTGCAAGAGCACTTACGGAAATGCGACATAACCATTTATCAAAAGTAGCATTCATTTTTCTAGTAGCCATCTTCAAAAAAATGGATGCTATGGGGCACCATGTAGAATGTATGTGAACACCATGTTGTTGCATTTTGGTGAATACATTATGCCCTGGGGAATTGCCCTAATTTTGCTGGAGGAATGTATTTTTGTATGTTGAATGTGGTGATACTAAATTGTGGAGCCTGTTCTCCTGGAAACAAGATCTTGGCTGATTGCGAGAGCCGGAAGAAGCACGACCTCGGGGGGAAATAGTGCAATCAATTAGAGACTCCAGAAAAAAACACTAAAGAGAAGGCCCATCTTTCCGAAAGTAATCTTTCTAGAGGCGATCCCAGTTACATTACAAAGGTTTTCGTCTCACATCCCAGCTACTTCTCCTCCATGCTCGCGGCTCTCTCTTCTCCTTCTCCCTCTTCCTCGTCTAGTGCATTGCATTCTGCCTCCCCCGCTGCTGCCGTAGCACTTTGTCGCTAGATCTCGGGTCATTGCGAAGATGAAGGACAACAATGTGTGGTGTCTTTCAAGTGTCCGTAGCGAATGAGCGTCAGTTGTGCCGATTCCGGCAAGACATAGACTAAGGTTGGTCTTCGCTTGCTCACTGATAAGTCTCGGAAAGGTGGTGCCGTTGCGTGGTTGCATGCAGCTCCTTTGCGACTGAATAGAGCAGGCCATTTAGGGATTGGTTTCGGTTCCTCGCGGATTTCTTGATCGCAGATCCCAGCTGGGAAGTGATCGCTACGATAATGTGGTAGAGATCTGCGAGAGGACGGGGTGGACAGGTCTAGCACGATCCAGGATTCGGGACGGAGACCACATCAATGTTGTAGCCATGACCCTGCATTGAGCATTGTGAGGGGTGAAGACGGAATGCGATTACTTTTTTTTCAGTTCACTGGTATTTTGGGAGCACTCGTATCGATTACTATGGAATTCAAAGATGGGGTGGGGTTATCGATCATAGTCGTATTGCATATTGAAACAAAGCTTCATATCATGTTGGCGGATGTAATCTGCACAAGGGATCCCATTATGTTCACGTGTTTTTCAGCGCTAGCCAAAATGTAGATCTCAGATCTTGGTTGTTCTTTGGTCAGTCCCTTCAGTACCACACATCACACACAAGTTCTGAAAACCCCGCATTCTTCTTTTTTCTGCCAGCTTACATTATGAATTACTTGCATTGCTCGATTACATTGATTATCTCATCATGGTCGCCCAACAGTACACGATACTATGTCGCGTCTTCAGGTTTCTGGGAAAATGTGGAGTTTCACATCTTTCGGAACAAAGCAACTTATTTTTCTGTCTGTTGTGCAGGATCAACGAAGCGTGTACTGTAGGCTTTACTAGAACTTGGCCATCATGAACTCCATTATACTCTTTCATGGAAAAATGTACTGAATAAGTCAGAAAGTCTTGTGGAGTTCTGAGGAGCATTTATTAGCTTCACATTGAATCTTGGTGATGGTATACAACATTCAACAGCCTCTTTCGTTTCAAGGTTCAGTACTGCCGAACATCAACAACTCGCCAACATTTCCTCCTCTGAGTTATGCTCTGGCTGTTGGACATATCAAGGGACAAGGCAAGACATTCAAGTTAGTAGCTTGGGGTTGTCCTCGTGGCTACCTCAAAGATTGCCTTGATGGAGCGGCTGGCGCAGATTTGATGAGCTTTTGGGACTTAGTTTGCTGTCAGCCGCTCAATGTTGTGTTTCAGGAGAAAATGTGAGTTTTTGTGTTTCCTTTGCTCTTCTCTTCTGGGATGCTACAGGAGTTGTCAGATCTCTATCTGCGGTAGCATATATACAGAGGATAGGTCCCAGCCGCTCTGTTCGAATATTTCTGTTTGCACATTCCTCAGTATAATATCAGCGGCAATAGGCTTGGAATGAGTGCACTATCTGAATTTGAACTAAGACTAAAAACCATTTAGTCACTTTAGAACACCTAGAATCTTTTTATTCTAATGGAGCGCACCTGCGCACATTAATGGGTTGCAGCTGAAGTAGAGATGATGATAAAATCCAACCTGAATACAGAGTAACAGAAGACTATCACAAAACAGCGTCGTCATGTGATTTATGTTCTGTCAGAGTTGTAGTAAATGTAGGGTATGGTTGGAACAGGATATAGGTGCGAATTTGTGAACCTAACGCGAACTGCTCAGATACTCGGCACCACACTTATAAGCCCTAAGCTACGTAATCCGTGTTAGATGTTGCCGCACGGTGAATAACTAGTCGACCAGTTTACATACAGAAGGATCTTGAGATGGAACGGTACAGCTTCTTGTGTTGGTCGTATTTGAACCATTGAACTTTATGATTTTTTTTGAGGAAAATAACTGGCATTGACTACCTTCAATGTTGTCTTTTCTTTTTCCCATTGCAGTGCTGCTCGTCTATAGTTTCCATCTATTCACACATGCTCGTTGGGTACATCCGCATCTAAAATCTTTGCAGACAACATTGTCTTACTGAGGATCTGCTTCGAAAAGAAAGCATCAAAGTAAAGGCATGGCTACTCAAGCTGGTCAAATGGAGGGACGTGCTATGGATAGAGCATTTCCCATGAATTCATCTCACCTTCCACCGAAGAGCCCCGGTTCGTATCCAAGCTTTGGAGTAAGCCCGGTGGATTCAAGCGCTGCCGGCCGCACCAATATACCGAGTAGAGTTGGAAATCATAAGCGCACCCCGTCAGCTGGATTCCCTCCCAAAGTAAGGACCTTGTAGATTTTTTGACCTTGTACGATTGTTGATCTTTCTCAAATCGTTATCATTTTTTTTGTTACAACGTTGCGGTTAAGGTGCTGTGTCGGTGTGATGATTTCAGATTACGCATTTCTACGCAAATGTCGAAGTAATTTTAATGTGATTTTGTTTTGTTGTATGTAGTCACAACTTAATTGGACGGATGGAGTTGTGGATGCTCCTGAATCTATCTCCTTAAAAAGAGGTGCACACCGACGATCTGCTAGTGAATCCATGGCATTTATGGATGGTACTAACTTTGCGAAGATGGTAGATGATAACGTCACAGAAGAGGACCACGAATCTAGAAGTGTAGCCTCAATCCATTCTGAATGTGGTTCTCTTGACTTTGACAGGTACATGAAATCCGACATGCTATTTTTTGTTGTATCTGATATTTGCTGGATATTTGAGTGATAATCTGGGCAGTTCTTGCAAGCAGCTAGATCTTATGTGCATAGTTTCGAGACTTCAGTGGATTTCATTTGAATGTGTCCTAAGCCATCTGATCACAGCATCTGCATTGTCCTCTAAAGAATGCTATTGCTAATTTATATGACTCACGGTTCATGGGTAGGCTCGATGAAGATCAGCTTATATCCATGTTTGATGATGATGCCAAACTGCATCGAAAACCACAGCACCATCAGCAACTGTTCACTCGCAACGTCTCAGCAAACAATCCAGGCGGTACCTCTGGCAGTGACACCTGGGCATCAGAAAGATCACAAACACCTCCCAGCACAAAGCAGAGCGAATCTGCTACTCCATCTGACAGCAACAGTGTGAGTGATGTCTCAAATGAGGATCCAAAAGGAGGCTTCGGGAAGTATAAGAGTGAACCTGATGTCCAGAGCTCTGGAGATCTCGAGGGCGGGACTCAAACACTATCGAAGGGAGAATTACAGCAAGCTCTGGCGGGTCTTGATTCGAGTCTGGATCCAAAACGTGCTAAAAGGTAGGAATTTCCATTATCCTCGGTTGATAGAACTTCATATCTTGTCGTGAATTCATCCAAAGAAGATTTCTTTTGTAACATTGTTGCGCCTCTTCTCAATTTTTGAGATATTTATGTCGTGTACAGAATACTGGCTAACCGACAGTCAGCTCAGCGTTCACGAGTTCGCAAGCTGCAGTATATTTCAGAACTCGAGAGAAGTGTCACTGCTTTACAGGTATCTACACGTATTCTCAAGGGGCATATTCTTTATTATTTAAGCTCTAAGGATCAGTACATGCAATTGAACCTTGATTCCATTAGTTTTCAAGTGGAAGCTTGATCTCATCTATTAAATATTTTTGCTTGGCAGTCAGAAGTGTCCACCATGGCTCCTCAAGTTGCTTTCTTTGAGCATAGGAGAGCAGTTCTCAATGTAGACAACAACACTATCAAGCAGAAGATGGCTGCCCTGGCGCAGGGTCAGCGCTTTAAGGATGGTAAGAAATCCCATAAAATCCATTATCACTAGGCTTGATGCTCATAGACAGCACTCATACGCCATTTTTAGCATTGCTACTAGGATCATGACCACATTCCAGCATCAACTTTTTGACTTGTCCTAATGGACAAATCAATCTGCAGTTGGGTTCCTCTGTATGTATGCATTAAATTGAACTTTATTTTCTCGGGTAGTAAATGATTGGTGCGAGCGAATGGTCTTTATTACTAGTTATATCAGAAGCTGGTAATTATCTGCATAGCATGGCAACAAGTATAAATGATGATTAACTTGATTTCGTGACCAACAGCACACATCGAGGCACTGCAGAAAGAAGTTCAGAGACTTCGGCAACTTTATCAACAGCAGCAAATGCAACAACAGCAACATTTGCAGCCGGTACGTGAATTTTGGAGCTCATTCTCTTCCGTCATCCACCAGACAACATAGATTGAGTGTAATTATTAAGGTTTTATTATTCCTTTCTACATCTGACATTCGTGGTAGTGAACTATGACAGGGTTTATCCACATCTACCTACGATCTTCAGCATCAACAATTCAGCAATCTAGAATTGGGTCAAGATGAATCAAGCTTAGCAGCCGTGCCGGACATATTTGCAAGCGCCTTGGGAATAGGTTCCGAAACAATGTCTTCTGGCAGCTTGTCACCCACTCATTCTCGCAAACGGGCTCTTCCCCACAGCCTCAACACCATGGTTGCTTCAATATGGTAAATAATTCTTTTCTATGTATCTCTTGATACTGAACATGTTCTTATTTCCAGTCACTAATTCTTTGATAGGCAGTAACCATTTTTTCATCAAGAGCTAGACCACTTATTCCCGGAGTTCGAGGTCGTCAATCTTATTCTTCATGCAGAGAAAATAAGAGGGCTCCAACCCTAAACTACAGCTGGTTCTTGTTCCGACAATGGAAAGTGGCCATATAAAATTCTTTCTAAGTCTTAGGACTATCTTCCTCTCGAATTCAAACGACACATTGTCGCAAATGGTGATCTAGTGTTACCCACGCCATCCACGCTCATATTAGACACATGATCTAAAGTGAACCATTTTCTTGCAAATTGCAAAAAATTGGAAAAAAATACTAGAGACGATTCAACTATTTCAAGAATTTGGGAGTGGAAGCGCTTCCCTTGTAAGTTATGTAGAAATGCCCTCCTGTTTCAATAAAAAGTTATATCCCAACTGACTGGCCTATTCCTCACTCTGAACATGCTGAACCAGTGCACTCTATTGTGCGAAATCATTTCACTTCTCTGCGTACGCAGCTTGTGTGGGAACTTTTATTTTTGTCCCGTTTATGGATGTTGTCAAATATACCTTAACCATACTTTATTTATCATTTAGTCTTTGAAATGTGACTTACGCGTACGTTTTACTTTCTTCCACATGCAACTGCTGTTTCCTAAAAATCATTTGCAATGTTCTTCTGATCAAATTGGACATACAATAATAAAAATGTTCATTTGCTTACAAATGACAAGTACACTTTGTTAATAATCACTATTTTTTTTACGTTCAGGTAAACACAAAGGTACATTATATAGTCAAAGCAAAGAAATCTTTGTCTGCTTAAACTCAGACTGGGGAACAACACATTCATATGCAAAAATACGAGAATGAAATAACCGTCAATCGACGTCTAGGGAAAGATAGCTTTAAATAAAGTGATATGCTACTCAATCGTAAGGTGGACATACTCGATACCCGGTATTCAGCTTCTCATGGTGCGGACGTACGAATCACGACGATAGACTGCGTTTCTGATCCAATACAGGTTTTGGGGTTATATGCTCGTGGTGGGTAACCATTGATCATTTACCGTAGAGCAACCTCTGAAGACGCCTAGACCAAGCTGCCCGATTCCAGAGGGGTCATTTCCACAAAATTTAGCTTGTCCCTACTCAACTGTGGTATTTCATACAACAGTTGTTAATCCTCAGAAAATATGTGGGATAATCTTGCAAGGAACTGTCCTCTTGTACTCGTCCCAGAACTTCTTGTACCTGGTGACATACCGAAAAAGAATCGTTAATTAATGATGAAGCTGACAAGTATCCAATCTATGTTACGAGCTGATCACATTCGACAATAGATAGAACAAATTCTTAAAATACATGCCATGCTTTCGTAACTGCTCTAGTAAACCATAAAAGCCTCAGGAAAGCAGAACTCACTTCGTTTGGCATCGTTTGTCGTCACGCTCTGCTCGGTCTACCAGTAGAATCGTCAAAAAGACAACGTAGAAGTATGGCAGAGGCTGCAATGCAAAACATCGACAGCAAGGTTTGAGAATATTACAGTAGTTATATATAGAAGTATAATATCCCAAACCAAACAAATGAGCTGTAATAACCATTCGTATTCATCCATCATTCCTAGGCACTACGGTACAGATGATTAGAAGTAAAAGTGAGTCTATATTTGATATTAGAGAAAGGGAAATAAAGCCAAACTTCATCTTTGTTCCATGTATTGGAAGTTTCATGTTTGTTCGTGCAGGATCACCAGGCCCAAACAAGAGAAAATAATATTTCCGATGACTTACATGGCTGAAGAGTGCCGGAACAGTCCAGAAGAAAGCAGCTGAAATCTCAGGTAAATAATGGAAGTGACGAGCCATAGCCCACCTGTGAAATTCTCAACTCAAACACCAGGTCAGACTCTACTCAAAGTAAAAAATAGTTTCATGAAAATCCAAAAATTGAAACTGAGGCTTGCACAGACGACACAAATGAAGAGGCTGCAGAGAAATTTGGACTCACCAGCCTGAAACCAACAGAAGACTCTGTTTTTTCTCTCCCTTCTCAGTCACATAAGTTGCTACAATCTGGACACATAAACATATATTCAGCTTAAGCTTGAATAACAAATGATGCACGCTTGTGGGACATCAGCTGGAAAGAACAATGATATGACCTACGAAAGTGTGGCCCGGTCAAACTACTAACTATGTGGTAGTGAGATACAAAGCGATTGAAGAGGAAGGAAAAAAAAATAGAACGAGAGAAGAATGCTAAGCATTCTGTAAATCACGTTGATTTGGGAAAGCCAAAACAATAAGAGTAAAAGGTAGCAAAATCAGCATACCTTGTTGGGAACTTTACCCCAAACTTTCGCCTTTCCATCAGTTTTGCGGAACGTTTGCCGCTGGAGATCAGCGTCGTAGTTTATCCAAATACACAATAAGCCTGCTGCAGTAATGGCTGCTGCCAGCTGTCAAAGATGCAAAATGCAATCCAATTTCAGTCAATTGCAGCCCATGTAATGCAGTTTTATTATTCTACAACTGAAAACTCATCTCGCAAAGATATTGGATGAAGACAATAAATATCATTTAAGTACACAACAATAAACAATGAGAGGTCATCAAGGCCAAAATATGTACAGGCATGCCAAGTTCGACAGGGTGATTGACGAGGTATAAAGCTGGTGATGTGTAAACAGACGGCACCCAAACCAAACAACCCCACACGATGTAGAATCCAGCTGCGATTACACAAAAGAAATAAATAAAAGCGTTACGACGTGACATTTGAAATATTGTTGCTTGTCAGCAACCAAAACCAAAAATTTCACAGCCATCATAAGCCTCCAGCCTTTCAAGTGATTGAAGGTTTCTAATATGAACATCATGACCAACCTCGATCGTGTGCAATATCCATGGAGTTCCAGTACCCTGCCTCCCACCAGAAGAACTTCGTAATATACACCAGCATGAGGGTTGCACTGACAGTCATTGAATCTGAAAGCTTCCCGTACAACTCTATCTACCAAAAAAACCAAAGAGATAAATAACGTCAGCTGTGTTCCTCTCCTATAGGAGAGCATCGACGAATATAGAATTATTTGAAACTAAGCTTATTCGCATTTTGAAGAACAATAACCAGAAAACATGTAAGAAATCTCAACCTAGCAAAATTGTCTACTACATCACGAAGGGTATTATCAACGATTTGAGAAGACTGAACAGCATTCAACAAACGAGTTTTTGTAAAGTTCTGGAGAATTCGACACTTCAGATCGCAGGTAAGTATCATTATGACCTTCAGGGGTTAAGAAAATACCTGCTTAATAGCGTAGGTGACAACTAGTACTGCCCAACTCATCATTCCAAAGCGACAATTGGTAAAGACTTTAATGTCAAAGTTTTGTCCTATTCTTGGGTACAGCTCCATTCCCTGATATCAAAATTCAGATACATGACTCCCAGATTGTTAAACACGTATTAGGAAGAAAAGAGAAACCAGTTATGAAGGATATCAGTAGTTCACATAACACATACCCAGTAGAAGTCCACGAGCACATTGCCAGACGAGCCACAGTCAGATGATGATGGTGCTACATGACCCTGACATGACGCACAAACAGTACAATCATGTGAAGAAAATCGTTGCGAATTTCGACACGTATAAAGTATAGAGTGAAGACAATGAAGAGTCGTACCCAAAGTGTTGAAGGAGTATCAAATTGTAGTTCACAAGTCGTTGAAAAGAAACATAACCAATATCTTCAAGAAGTATCTATTGCAAAATTGGTAAGAAGGTACACTGTAGAACTTGAGTAAATATAGTCATTGTGAATTTTGAGAAATAAAGGGTAGCAATGACTCTGACATTAACTTTATTATCGTGATAATCTCGGTAGAAGCTTGGAACAAAATTTCATTACGAAGCGTTGTAAAGAGGCACACTTTACAGTTGAAACAAGGTGCCATAGGTTCCTCAACTCACCTTAATGTACAGTAAGATACAGACGAAGAAACTTCCAACGACCAAGGTAAAATATATCTCTCCAAGGTGGTCATACACAACTGCTGGATTAAAATACCCAGACCTGTAAATTCGAATGAGCAAAAAATCAGAAAGAGCATTAAAATGAGGCCGACATCTTAAATGGATGGCAGCAGTTGGATTGCAAGGTACATGAATTATAAAGAAAGCGAGATTCCCACTTACTTGTATAGTCCATAGTAAGACACAAGAGTGATAATGTAGCATGAGAACCCATTATTCTGCACAATCATCAATCCATGAATGAGAGTGCTACTAGAGTAAGACAACATTTTCACGAGATATACAGGCCAACGAACTATTCAAGATAATTAATGTAGTTACCTGTGAGTTTTGTACCTTGTATGTAAGAAATCAAATATAATCCGATAGGCAATTCCTTAGACCGAGACCGTCATGTTCAAGAAACATAACCGAAATGCCAATGTAATAGACACATATTCTGTCATTGTAGACTTAGCTAAAGAACATCAAGCCAAATAAGTAGAAATTGAACATAGCAGGGTTGCTGAATTGCATACCTTGTAGACTGGACGATTACCAGCTGGTGAAACAGGACCAACGTGAACTTCACCGGGAATGTAGAGCTGCAAAAATGCTTCAAAGGCTGCAAAACTCAAGATGATTTTCAAAGCGTTCATAGTGGGCATAGGCCAGGTCTTCAGAACTCCATCAATTCCCTCCACTTTGTAGAGTTCGAGATATTTTGTCGTGGAGCCATCAAGGTTCACCATAGTATGCCACCTGGTAAAGGTAGACAGACCACATTAACCACTAGATGAACCGATTGACATATCCTCAAAGCCTGCTCATCAGAAAAGAGGACAGGTGCTAGTATTCATATTCGTAGAAAAAACTTCATAATATATACATGTTCACATCAATTTCAAAATGTAGGAATCGGTACTAAGTCGAAAGTCGAAATGAAGGCAAACACCTAGATTCATCCAATAAGTGCGATTACACTTCAGCAACAATGAGGAGAATCAAATGTAGAAACACGGCACAGACAAATAGTGATTGCATGATTGAACTCAGACATTGAGTTTGAGAAGTATATTCAGCAGAAACTCGTTATTAACTGCTCACACGATGAAGACAGCACAGTATACCCGACAAAAAATTTCAAGCACATCAAACAAAATGCATCACATCAAGCGGTCCACGACCAATAACTGAGCGTTCTACCCAAGAGAAAAGCCAGAGCAACGACACAAGCTCCAACACAAGGTACTACAAAAAAAACATCTGGCTTCATGGAAATACTAGCCCATTCAGATCCAAACGATACGCATGACAAAGACGTAATAGTAAACAAGAAATCGCACATTTGTATCACATTGCCACTAATGTCCGTCCATTCAACCTCAGGATGTTGCAAAAACAGTGCGCACACCTTATAATAAAAATAAAAATAAAAAAAACAACTTACAAGATCTGGGAACAAACAACTTACAGGAACATGACGAACGCAGGACAGAGCGTTATCAACGCAGTCATAGAGACATACGTGACCATCTTGGAATGCACACTAATCGGCTCCTTCGCATATTGCGACCTAGTGAGTTTCTGATCCCCCTGAGCCCCCATCGCTGCCGCACCGCACCACACCACAGCTCGTCTCGCTCTCCTCAGAGACGCAGGGAACTGAACTCCAAAACGGTTAAGGCAAGCCTGCACTCGGCCTTGCGATTGAATCGCGTAGGAAACAGGGTGCGACAATGACGCCTCCGCCAATTCACTGAGCCCCCACCTGCGGATGATGACGACGACGTCGACGGGTTTCCTCACATGAACCACAATCCCCCACCCCCCGTGCATACCCGCCTCCCCCATCCCACCCAGTTCTCAACTCATCTTTGAGCTCTCGCACTTTATTGGCTAGGTACGATTCGGGTGTCAATCCCCAGCAGCGGGCCGGTTTACTAACGCTGTTGGAGGGGTCTCCACCACAGGATTCCATCCACCTACCACGCTTGCAATTGGGTCATTGGACGGTCTCCATCGTCCTCATTGGCCAACTTTTTGTTATTTGATTTAAAAGAAACTCTTTTTACTACAATTTTAATATATATATGTATTTGATCCTAGTACGCAATATTGGTCTACAAGAGAAGAATTTCTTCCATATTCAACAAAATTAGTAAGAATCTTGTTTTGTCTTAATGATCCAAGAGCATGCAAAGAAGGATTGCTTATTTGGTTAATTTGACATGAAGATATAATTGTAAATACATAGAGAGGAAAAATTACTTTAAATATTGGTAGTCATTGCTTAGTAAATTTATCTCAAAAATCTGACACCATTCTTCACAAATTTTGGAAATGTTACCAAACTTGGAGAATATGGAATTAGGCCACATGTATTTTATACAAACTACCTTCTATTCCTAAGAAATGAGGCCATGAAAGACATTTTCTTGGAAACAACTAATTTTTGATGATACAATCCCATCGTGTTTTAAGAGTTTATGACTTTTTTGGTCTTTATTAAAAGAATAGTGTTTGTACATCATATGGACTTAAATATATATATATATATATATATATATATATGGAAATTGTTAATGTTATATGCCTAATAGATATTGCTACATTCTAATTAATACTTGCTATAACAACAAGAATGATAAGGAAGATGCAATGCCTCCTTTCAATTGTTGCAATGACCAATCAACAGATGAGATTAAGGACTTGTGCCCTTGCAAAGGTCTCCAAAGGCAAAGCCTTTATAAAAAATATTCATTTTGAACATTTTTTTTTTCTCATGTAATAAACTAAATCTTGAAAAATTTACAATTGCCCTAGTAGAAGTGTTACTTCTATGGATTGAGCATGACCTTACTAAATTCTTCAAGCTTGTGAGAGCAACCATCTCTAAAATTATTTCTTTGCTAGAATCATCTATAGACACTTGGTTCTTTTCTTTGTATAACAAATTGAGCATAACATTATAAATGATTGAAGAATTATATAACTATAGTAAATTCTCAAAAAAAAAAATTATATTTAATGATATTTTATATTAAATAATAATAATAAATTTTTTTTTTGAGATGCAGAAGAAATTATATAGGTAATGCTCTTCCAAATTAGTTTTAAAAGTAGGTTTTATTTGAAATTCAAGAAGGTATTATTTCTTCACGAAAAACCTCTTTTTTTTTCAATAGATGAAACATATTTTTGCTTTATACATTGTAGTTTGAGGATTTTTTTTTTTTTTTTTTTGAAATGACTACTCTCATATCCTCAAATAATTTGGTCACACTTAGTTAGTAAACGAAATATTTTTGCTAAGATACACACAAAGTTTTGAAGATCTAGTTTGTTAGATGTATAAAATAATTTATTTAAAAACAAGTTCTTTTGGGAGGCTCTACTTTTAGAGATCCTTGCAAGAATGTTGCTTCTTGATCATGCCTACTGATTGACTAGCAAGACTGTTGTTGAGAGATATTATGCCCTTCTTAACCCTCCTTGCAATTGTGGCATGTATTAATTAGGATGTAGCAATATCAATAAAAATACACCATCAATAATTATATATATAAAAATGACATGTAGTATTTAAAATAAAAGTATAAAATAACTACCATAATATAAAAATGATATGGTCTAAATTAATTGAAGATGGTTAAAGATTTTGATCAATTACAACAAAAAAATGAACATAAAAAAAAACAAGAACTTTAAACTACCTTTCTTCAACATTTGGAAGAAATTGTGGATATTAAAACTATTGATTGAAAAAAAAGATAATTTGATAATTAGATATAATTATAGAATAACTTAAAATGATATAATGATAGTATATTATGTATGAAAATACTATAATTCCTAATATAATTAAATTTTCAATTGCCCTTTTATATATTTTACCATGGATATTAGATTATAACATATCTTTCTTATATTTTTCTAAACTATAATTAAAATATCAAATATACCATGTTTTATAGAATAAAAATGAATAAATAGATAATAATTAAATCTTGATTATTTTATTTTTGAAGAATGCTACAAGTAAAAAAATCAAATAGTTTAGAAAAAAATCAAATTATATAAATTTTAATGATTCAAAAGTATTCATGTTTATTTTTATTTATGAATTATTTTTAAATTAAATTTTTTTATGAAGTGCAATATAGATTTTTTTTCTTTACATCCATAAAAACAAATAAAATATTTTTAATTATTTAAAAATATACATAAAAGTTAATTCGTATTATTGAAATATTAAAAAGACTAATCCATAATTCTTTTTATTGTTATCATCTTGTGATATATTATATATCATGTATTAGTATTTTTTAGTAT
Source organism: Physcomitrium patens (assembly GCF_059467195.1). Lineage (NCBI taxonomy): Eukaryota > Viridiplantae > Streptophyta > Bryopsida > Funariales > Funariaceae > Physcomitrium > Physcomitrium patens. The sequence continues at coordinate 7,558,633 of NC_143433.1, read as the reverse complement.
TTTAGTTTAAAATTTAAATTAATAATATTTCTAATGTGACTTTAAAATATTTATGTATTTTTAAGCAAATCCATGATAAGAAGTTGAATGGTACTGTTAGGGACATATTCCTTAGAACTTTCTAGAAGAGAAGCCTCTGGAACCTTTTAGAGAGAAGTTTCTAGAAGCTTCTAGAAAGGAATCCCCTAGAACTTTCTAGAAGCTTCCTAGTTAATAGAAGTAGCTCGAGAAGTTTCTAGAACCTTCTAGAAAAGAAGCCTCTGGAACCTTCTAGAAGCTTCCTAGTTAATAGAAGTAGCTCGAGAAGCTTCCTAAGTAGGAGTATATATAGGGATCGAGGCTGAAGAGTTCTTCAGTCTCGACAACACATTTCTTGGAGTTCTAGCTCACCTTTCTGGTGTTGTTCTTGTACTCATCTGTTTAATCTAGTTCTGCCACTTCTTCTTGAACTTCTTGTTAGATTTTAAGTCTGTATTTTGTGTCCGTGATAGTTTGTCGAGACTCCACTAACTTCAGATATCAGAGCTAGTTCTTTCTTAGTAGAGTGTGGATTATCTCTCTACTTGAAGGTATACTAGCATTTTTTAGAGGTTGCGGATTACCCTCCTCTAAACTGATACTTCTTCTGTTACAATATTGGAGTCTTATTCTTCTTGGAGAGAGTGGATTACCCCTCTTCTTGAAATTCTTAAGGCGTTTTATAGGTTGTGGATTATCCTCCTATAAACCAATATTGCCTCTTATAGGGTCATTTTTGTCCTTCTTTTAGAATGGCCGGAGGTCAAGACATTAGTATGACAGAAAGTTCGGAGTCTAAGTTAGATGCTATTATGAATGCCCTCGCTACGTTATCACAAAGAACTGCAGAGATTGAAGGAGTCGTGGCAAGGCTTCATAATGATGGAGTATCTGGGATAGCACAATCTAAACTACACCAGCCTCAAATTTCGGCACTTGGAGAAACAACTTTACCTCAAGTTCGACAAGAACCACTAGTTCTACAACATAAGGAGCCTCGAGTTAGCCTTCCAGATAAGTTTGATGGAACACGTTCCAAGTTTCGAGGATTCGTCAATCAAATCAGGTTGATAACAGTTTTACAGCCCGAACGATATCCAACGGAGGAGTCACGTGTTGGGCTTATTGGAACCTTACTTACGGGACAAGCTCTATCATGGTTTGCTCCTTTGTTTGAGAAACGATCATCCATATTAAACAACTTCGAAACCTTTTTGGAAGCATTTGCGGAAGCATTTGGTGAACACGATAAGGTTCGATGGGCTACAACAAAGATCTGATCGCTACGACAAGGGATGCGTTCTACATCAGTCTATGCTTCGGATTTCAGGCAATTAGTATGCGACATCAATTGGGATGAAGAAGCGTTGATGAGTCAATTCTATTGGGGTTTAAGAGATGATGTGAAGGATTTGCTGTTAACTCTTCTTGATCCACGAACGCTTAATGAAGCCATTAGCCAAGCTGTGAAGTGCGATAATTGCCTATTCCAACGTCGCCAAGACCAACGCTCAAGACAACATACAATTCGCCATGCTCCAACTATGTCGGCAAGCGGTGTGAATTCGCAGCCAGAGGTGGAAGACATGCAAATTGATGCGGTACGTATCAAATCTCTTACTATAGAAGAAAAAAAGTGACGTATGGACGAAAATTTATGCTTGTATTGCGGTGAAGAAGGCCACAAAGTCGGAAACTGCCCCAAAAAGCAAAATCGAGGCATAGTCAAGACTAGGGGAGTATTTGTTCAGGAAAACGAGGATGCCCAGCCACAGTAGGAACCGTGCGGCTGGACAATGAAATATCCCAACAACAATCAGGTTCCTTTCTTTCTGCCCAACCTGCACTTTGTTTTACAATCCCTCTGTTTATCAGCCCTCAAAAACTGAGAACCTTAGCACTACTAGACTCAGGAGCATCTGCTTGTTTTTTAGACGAAGAATTTGCAAAGCGTCATAAGATCCCTTTAGTACAAAAATCAAAACCTGTTCATGTTGAGGTCATAGATGAGCGACCTTTATTGTCTGGTAGCATCACCCATGAATCAAAACCTATAGAAATAATGTTTAAAGACCATAGTAGTCATATTATTTTTAATATTATTAGAACTCCATCAAATGTCAAGGACAAAGACTCGATGAGGGAAAATATACACAAAAAGGCTATCTCGATATAATAAATCAAAATATAAACAAGTATGTATATTAAAAGGAAACTGGAATGGCTATTGCCACAAGATAAGAAACTAAAGACTCTTGAACCTAGACTAGGAGCAAAAAAGGAGTTGATAAGAGTGAAGAAGCCTTCACTCTTGTCTCTATATATACTATCTAACTAGGGGCTACGTGGCGACGTTCTATAGGACCTCTAATATGTGTTGACTTTGTAGGACACATGCCTTGACTTACAAGGTAAGTTTTTCTACGTGTGAGTCACATAGTTAGCTTGATCTTCAAGCTAACAACATGTGTGGCACATGGCCAACTTGTTGACCACGTTTCTAATCCAAAAAGTCAATTAAAGACACCTATGAAGTCAAAGCAGCGTCTAGGAAGTTTCTAGGAAGCTTCTATATTAAATATTATAGAATTAACTTACTTTTATCTACTTTTACTTACTTCTACCTATTTCTATATGTAATTATTAGCTTACATGATTATGGCCGTGACATTACCCCCCCTTCTAGAGACGAGTTCCACGAGGAGCGGTCATCATATGTTGAAGAAATCTATAATGCGACGAATTGTATTCGCCACATACTCTGATCTCTGTTCTCTTCGAAGATGATTGATAGGGCCTCTCAACCATCGGTAGTGTCCCATACCAGGGCGGGAAGACCACCCAGTTATTTGATCATTGTTGAGGCCTTCGTAACTTCCTTCGAATAGAATATTTGGAACACCATCAAGAGTTGTTCCTACCTCTAGCAAAATCACCAAACATCGAGAGTCCCTTCCCAAATCGTGATACCAAACGCGTTGTATCTCACCATCTGTTCGAGGAAGAACATGTCGTTCTTGAAGATCTTCATCTCGATTACGTCGTCTTGAAGGTTGTGACAATCGTAATGTCTCGTCCGGCAAGTCAGCAAACGAAGGTTCTTGAGTTGAATCCGCTGGTTGTTGGCTCTCCATCTAATTAGCGTCACAAATGTAAAGAAGTTACAAACAAGGATAGGAAATTGAATGTTATCTTGCCTCAATCTTGTCTCTTTTATAAGAGAGATTTTCATCTTGGTTTTGATGGATGTCGTTGATGAAAAACTTTAACTTTAGCTGATGCATTTGCTAGATTCCTGGATGGCTCCCATGTGCGTTCACTAATATCATATCCGCGCCAATGAACAAGATATTCCAGCTTATTTCGGCGCCGCCTTGAGTCTAATATCTCTTCCACCTCAAATTCTTCATTATTATCTACTTCTATAGGAGGCGGTGGCATTTGTCTTCTTCCTTGTATATCCACTGTCTTATATGGTTCAAGAAGAGACACGTGGAATACAGGATTGATCTTCATTGACTCCGGTAGATGTAACCAATATGCAACTGGGTTGATCTGTTCAGAAACAGAAAAGGGGCCAAGCCTACGATAGTCCAACTTGTCACAAGGTCGAGTAGTCTTGATATTGCGACGAAGTAGCCATACCTTATCACCCACATTGAGTTGTGGTTGCTCCTTACGATATAGATCTGCGTTTATCTTTTGTCGTTCTTGAGCTTCCTTCAATTGCGTTTTCATTATTGCATGTAACTCTGACAACCGATTTGCCATATCTTCTGCTGCAGGATTATCAACTTTTAAAAAATCAAAAGTATCAAGTCGTGGATGATAGCCATAATTGGCAAAAAAAGGTGTTTGTTGCGTGGAAGAATGTACCGTATTATTATAAGCAAACTCTGCCAATGGCAGAAGGGTTGTCCAATCATCTTGTTGGTAGTTGATAGTACACCTTAAATATTGCTCCAAGACTTAGTTTACGCGCTCTGTTTGTCCATCAGTTTGAGGATGGAAAGCCGAAGATAGCTTTATGTCTACTTTTAAAATCTTGAAAAGTGTCCTCCAAAATCTTGACACAAATTGAGTTCCCCTATCCGATATGATATCTTTAGGTAATCCATGATAGCGATAGATATTATCAATGAAAAGCTTAGCTGTTTCTTCACCTGTGATAGATTTTGTACATGGAGCAAATTGTGCCATCTTGGTGAAACGATCTACTATCACAAATATAGAATCATAAGATCTTGAGCTTGGAAGATCTGTGATGAAATCCATAGAAGCAGAAGACCATGGTTGTTCTGGTATATGTAATGGCTGAAGAAGTCCGTAAGGTCGATGACGAGGAATTTTTGATCTTGAACAAATATCACATGATTGTACAAAGTCTTTGACTGACTTCCACATTTGTGGCCACCAAAAATCTCTTGATATGAGTTCCAAAGTCTTATTATATCCAAAGTGCCCTGCTGCTGGAAAGTCATGATGTGCTTGAAGAACACATAAACGTGCTTCTCCTTCTGGAACATATAGGCATCCTTCAAAATATAATAGATTATTCTTGAACTCGAACTTAGAAGGATCATGAGACTTGGAAGAATTATTCTCGATATCATGAACAAGAGGGTCTGAGGACATACTGGACTGGATTTGCTTGAGAAAAGTTGAATCAACAGTCAATGTTGATTTCATTGCTCGGAGATGAAATTGCTCCGGTTTCAAGAGGACCATTCTTTGTTGCTCAAAAGCTGCATCTCCTTCTTTTGGTGTAAAATAAGAACGTCTAGATAGGGCATTGGACAAACCTTGTTGTTTTCCTAGCCGATAAGTGATAATGAACTCGAATCTTGACAAAGACATACTCCAACGAGCTTGACGACGATTCAACACACGTGCTGACATGAAATACTCGAGGTTCTTGTGATCTGTATACACAGTGACTGGACTAGAAGTGCCTTCTAGATAATGACGCCATTCTTGAAAGGAATCCACGATGGCAAGAAGTTCTTTATCGTGGATCTCATAATTGATCTCGGCTGTTGAGAATTTTCTTGAATGAAAAGCTATCGGATGAAGTTTGTCATCTGTTCCCATTTGTGATAAAACTGCACCCAAGGCAAAATCTGATGCATCTGTTTCCATAAAAAATGCCTTGGAAAAGTCAACACGATATAAGACTGGTGCAGAGACAAACGATGTCTTCAAGGCTTCAAATGCTGCTTCCGCTTCTTGATTCCATTGAAATTTATCTTTACTAGTCAAGCGTGTAAGTGGAGTTGCAACAAGTGAAAAATCTTTGATGAAGATCCGATAGTAATTGGCAAATCCTAAGAAACATTGGACATCTCTTACCGTCCTTGAAATCTTCCAATCCATGATTGTTTGGACTTTCTTAGAATCCATCATGAGACCATCATTTGAAATGATGTATCCTAAAAAGTCAACTTAAGTAGTGTGAAATACACACTTTTCCATCTTGGCGTACAATCCTGCATTTCTAAGTTTTTGTAATACTTGACATACATGTATTTCATGTTCTTCGACGTTCTTAGAATAGATAAGGATATCGTCTAGATAGCAGACGACAAAATTGTCTAAGAATTCACGAAATACATCATTCATGAGATATTGAAAAGCAGCTGGTACATTCGTGAGTCCAAAAGGCATGACATTATATTCGAAATGTCCATACCTGGTTCGAAACGCAGTCTTCCATTCATCTCCTTCTTTGATCCGTACTAGATTATATGCTCCTCTTAGATCTATTTTTGTATAGATCTTAGCTTGATTCAACTGGTCAAGGAGTCCTGATATCAAAGGTAATGGATACTTGTTCTTGATTGTGATCTTGTTGAGTCCTCGATAATCAACACACATTCGTAAAGATCCATCTTTTTTCTTTACGAATAGAATTGGAGCTCTTGCTGGAGATTTTGAATGGCGTATGAAATTCTTCGCTAAATTCTCGTCAATATATGTCTTGAGTTCAGCCATCTCATCTTGCGATAAACTGTAAATTGGTCCAAATGGTGGCTGAGTTCCTTCCTTGAGGTCGATTGAACAATCATATTGACGATGCTCAGGAAGAATATCTGCATTCTTTTTCTCAAAAACGTCTTGATACTCCTGATATTGACTTGGAATGCCACTTGAAGTCTTTACGTTTTTAGAAATAGGTGCAGCATAAATAGCAAAAGTTGATCCTTCTTTTGCTGCGTGTATAAATGCTTTTGTACCTATCAGTACGGGTTTTACTATACTAGACTTATAATTTTTTACTTGCTTAGTAGAACTATTAATAATGCTCTGGGAAAAGTCAAGTTTACGCGAATTCCAATCTATTCGAGGGTTATATTTTTCTAGCCAGGATAAACCTAAAATAACTGGATTAGTTGGGGATTTAATTATGTGAAAAGCTATGTAGCTATCATGACTGTCTATTGTTACTTTTATAGGATGAGTTTCATGAGTGACATCTCCAGAAGACAAGGGACGACCATCTATGACTTCTACATGTACTGGTTTAGGTTTCTGTACAAAGGGTAATTTACGACTTTTAACAAATTGTTCATCTAAAAAATATGCTGAGGCTCTCGAATCTAATAAAGTAGAGGCTTTGTAATTCTTAGGTCCTAAATATAATTCTATTCTAAAACAAGGAGAGGGTTCAAAGGAGAGGATAGGACCTTCATTAAGAATTGTACAAGGTTCCAACTACACGGTCCCTATTGTAGCTGGACGAATCCGTTTTCCGACATGTTGTCTTCTTTGACCGTCGTACCCCTTATTTTATAGTTGCGTCGTTTCTTTGGACAATGTTGAGCAGTGTGCTTAGGTTCTCCACAATATAAACATAATCCTTCTTAACGACGACGAATCTTTTCTTGCTCAGTTAGAGGTTTAAAACATACCGTGTCAATTTGCATGTCTTCTACTTCCGAATGTACGTTTGGCAAAGATGTTGATGTTGCCATTGAGTAATAATGTTGAAGTTCTTGTGATTTTTTTCAGATCGAAATTCGAAAAGTCAATTATCACATTTTATCGCAAAATTGATTGCTTGACTCAAAGTTTGAGTATCAGGTAAGTTGAGCATCAATTTCTTTACTTCATATTGCAATCCATAAAGAAATTGAGTGATGAGTGCAGCATCATCCCACTTGATGTCAATTGCAAGTTGTCAAAATTGTGAAGCATACACTGTTACTGAGCGATTTCCTTGTCACAGAATTCGGATCTTATTTGTTGCAACACGAGTTGCATCGTGTTTACCATACATAGATCAAAACTCCGCCAAAAAAGCTTTCAAATTGTCCAATATTGGATTTCGTTGTTCAAGAAAAGACGAAAACCATGATAATACAGAACTAGAAAGTAGAGTGCCAATAAACTTGACTTGTGATCCTGGAGTTGGATAGCTTTGCGGTTGAAGTTCAATTGCCAATTGTACTTGATTGATGAACCCTCGAAACTTAGATCTCGTACCATCAAATTTCTCGGGTAAGGCAATTCTTGGTTTTGTAGTGCTTACAGGGTGTTGTACAATTGGAGAAAGAACGTGATTTGTTGTAGATGTTGAAGCAGCTCCGATCATCTCTATATCCCCACTTTTTGCTATTCTTGTTCTTTCATGTGTTGGTGAATTGAGTTGATGCATCGCAAGCATTAACTCCCTCATTTGCTCTTGCATTTGTGCCATTGTACTCTTCATTTCAACAAGCTCTGCCATAATGACACTAAGAAAAATTTGTTTGATACTGCTCAAGACAAAAGAAAAGAAAGACTTGATAACAAAGAAGATACTAAGAACAATATCAGTTTAGAAGTGGGTAATCCGCAAACTTCTAATATGCATATGTCTTGTCAAGAGAAAGGGGTAATCCAGTCTTATTGAAGAAAAACAAAGCTCTGATATTGTAAGTGTACTCTTCTCAATCTGTCAAGGACAAAGACTCGATGAGGGAAAATATACACCAAAAGGCTATTTCGATATAATAAGTCAAAATATAAACAAGTAGGTATATTAAAAGGAAACTGGAATGGCTATTGCCACAAGACAAGAAACAAAAGACTCTTGAACCTGGACTAGAAGCAAGAAAAGAGTTGACAAGAGTGAAGAAGCCTTCACTCTTGTCTCTATATATACTATCTAACTAGGGGCTACGTGGCGACGTTATATAGGACCTCCAATATGTGTTGACTTTGTAGGACACATACCTTGACTTACAAGGCAAGTTTTTCTACGTGTGGGCCACATAATTAATTTGATCTTCAAGCTAACAACATGTGTGGCACATGGCCAACTTGTTGACCACGTTTCTAATCCAAAAAGTCAATTAAAGACACCTATGAAGTCAAAGTAGCGCCTAGGAAGTTTCTAAGAAGCTTCTATATTAAATATTATAGAATTAACTTACTTTTATCTACTTTTACTTACTTCTACCTATTTTTATATGTAATTATTAGCTTACATGATTATGGCCATGATACACAGGAAAGAACAAGAATAGCAGAAAGTGGGGATATAGAGATGATCGGAGCTGCTTCAACATCTACAACAAATCACGTTCTTTCTCCAATTGTACAACACCCTGTAAGCACTACAAAACCAAGAATTGCCTTACCCGAGAAATTTGATGGTACGAGATCAAAGTTTCGAGGGTTCATCAATCAAGTACAATTGGCAATTGAACTTCAACCGCAAAGCTATCCAACTCCAGGATCACAAGTCAGGTTTATTGGCACTCTACTTTCTGGTTCTGTATTATCATGGTTTTCGTCTTTTCTTGAACAACGAAATCCAATATTGGACAATTTGAAAGCTTTTTTGGCGGAGTTTTGATCTATGTATGGTGAACACGATGCAACTCGTGTTGCAACAAATAAGATCCGAATTCTGTGATAAGGAAATCGCTCAGTAACAGTGTATGCTTCACAATTTTGACAACTTGCAATTGACATCAAGTGGGATGATGCTGCACTCATCACTCAATTTCTTTATGGATTGCAATATGAAGTAAAGAAATTGATGCTCAACTTACCTGATACTCAAACTTTGAGTCAAGCAATCAATTTTGCGATAAAATGTGATAATTGACTTTTCGAATTTCGATCTGAAAAAAATCACAAGAACTTCAACATTATTACTCAATGGCAACATCAACATCTTTGCCAAACGTACATTCGGAAGTAGAAGACATGCAAATTGACACGGTACGTTTTAAACCCCTAACTGAGCAAGAAAAGATTCGTCGTCGTCAAGAAGGATTATGTTTATATTGCGGAGAACCTAAGCACACTGCTCAACATTGTCCAAAGAAACGACGCAACTATAAAATAAGGGGTACGACGGTCAAAGAAGACAACATGTCGGAAAACGGATTCGTCCAGCTACAATAGGGACCGTGTAGCTGGAACCTTGTACAATTCTTAATGAAGGTCCTATCCTCTCCTTTGAACCCTCTCCTTGTTTTAGAATAGAATTATATTTAGGACCTAAGAATTACAAAGCCTCTACTTTATTAGATTCAAGAGTCTCAGCATATTTTTTAGATGAACAATTTGTTAAAAGTCGTAAATTACCCTTTGTACAGAAACCTAAACTAGTACATGTAGAAGTCATAGATGGTCGTCCCTTGTCTTCTGGAGATGTCACTCATGAAACTCATCCTATAAAAGTAACAATAGACAGTCATGATAGCTACATAGCTTTTCACATAATTAAATCCCCAACTAATCCAGTTATTTTAGGTTTATCCTGGCTAGAAAAATATAACCCTCGAATAGATTGGAATTCGCGTAAACTTGACTTTTCCCAGAGCATTATTAATAGTTCTACTAAGCAAGTAAAAAATTATAAGTCTAGTATAGTAAAACCCGTACTGATAGGTACAAAAGCATTTATACACGCAGCAAAAGAAGGATCAACTTTTGCTATTTATGCTGCACCTATTTCTAAAAACGTAAAGACTTCAAGTGGCATTCCAAGTCAATATCAGGAGTATCAAGACGTTTTTGAGAAAAAGAATGCAGATATTCTTCCTGAGCATCGTCAATATGATTGTTCAATCGACCTCAAGGAAGGAACTCAGCCACCATTTGGACCAATTTACAGTTTATCGCAAGATGAGATGGCTGAACTCAAGACATATATTGACGAGAATTTAGCGAAGAATTTCATACGCCATTCAAAATCTCCAGCAAGAGCTCCAATTCTATTCGTAAAGAAAAAAGATGGATCTTTACGAATGTGTGTTGATTATCGAGGACTCAACAAGATCACAATCAAGAACAAGTATCCATTACCTTTGATATCAGGACTCCTTGACCAGTTGAATCAAGCTAAGATCTATACAAAAATAGATCTAAGAGGAGCATATAATCTAGTACGGATCAAAGAAGGAGATGAATGGAAGACTGCGTTTCGAACCAGGTATGGACATTTCGAATATAATGTCATGCCCTTTGGACTCACGAATGTACCAGCTGCTTTTCAACATCTCATGAATGATGTATTTCGTGAATTCTTAGACAATTTTGTCGTCTGCTATCTAGACGATATCCTTATCTATTCTAAGAACGTCGAAGAACATGAAATATATGTATGTCAAGTATTACAAAAACTTAGAGATGCAGGATTGTACGCCAAGATGGAAAAGTGTGTATTTCACACTACTTAAGTTGACTTTTTAGGATACATCATTTCAAATGATGGTCTCATGATGGATTCTAAGAAAGTCCAAACAATCATGGATTGGAAGATTTCAAGGACGGTAAGAGATGTCCAATGTTTCTTAGGATTTGCCAATTACTATCGGATCTTCATCAAAGATTTTTCACTTGTTGCAACTCCACTTACACGCTTGACTAGTAAAGATAAATTTCAATGGAATCAAGAAGCGGAAGCAGCATTTGAAGCCTTGAAGACATCGTTTGTCTCTGCACCAGTCTTATATCGTGTTGACTTTTCCAAGGCATTTTTTATGGAAACAGATGCATCAGATTTTGCCTTGGGTGCAGTTTTATCACAAATGGGAACAGATGACAAACTTCATCCGATAGCTTTTCATTCAAGAAAATTCTCAACAGCCGAGATCAATTATGAGATCCACGATAAAGAACTTCTTGCCATCGTGGATTCCTTTCAAGAATGGCGTCATTATCTAGAAGGCACTTCTAGTCCAGTCACTGTGTATACAGATCACAAGAACCTCGAGTATTTCATGTCAGCACGTGTGTTGAATTGTCGTCAAGCTCGTTGGAGTATGTCTTTGTCAAGATTCGAGTTCATTATCACTTATCGGCTAGGAAAACAACAAGGTTTGTTCAATGCCCTATCTAGACGTTCTTATTTTACACCAAAAGAAGGAGATGCAGCTTTTGAGCAACAAAGAATGGTCCTCTTGAAACCGGAGCAATTTCATCTCCGAGCAATGAAATCAACATTGACTGTTGATTCAACTTTTCTCAAGCAAATCCAGTCCAGTATGTCCTCAGACCCTCTTGTTCATGATATCGAGAATAATTCTTCCAAGTCTCATGATCCTTCTAAGTTCGAGTTCAAGAATAATCTATTATATTTTGAAGGATGCCTATATGTTCCAGAAGGAGAAGCACGTTTATGTGTTCTTCAAGCACGTCATGACTTTCCAGCAGCAGGGCACTTTGGATATAATAAGACTTTGGAACTCATATCAAGAGATTTTTGGTGGCCACAAATGTGGAAGTCAGTCAAAGACTTTGTACAATCATGTGATATTTGTTCAAGATCAAAAATTCCTCGTCATCGACCTTACGGACTTCTTCAGCCATTACATATACCAGAACAACCATGGTCTTCTGCTTCTATGGATTTCATCACAGATCTTCCAAGCTCAAGATCTTATGATTCTATATTTGTGATAGTAGATCGTTTCACCAAGATGGCACAATTTGCTCCATGTACAAAATCTATCACAGGTGAAGAAACAGCTAAGCTTTTCATTGATAATATCTATCGCTATCATGGATTACCTAAAGATATCATATCGGATAGGGGAACTCAATTTGTGTCAAGATTTTGGAGGACACTTTTCAAGATTTTAAAAGTAGACATAAAGCTATCTTCGGCTTTCCATCCTCAAACTGATGGACAAACAGAGTGCGTAAACTAAGTCTTGGAGCAATATTTAAGGTGTACTATCAACTACCAACAAGATGATTGGACAACCCTTCTGCCATTGGCAGAGTTTGCTTATAATAATACGGTACATTCTTCCACGCAACAAACACCTTTTTTTGCCAATTATGGCTATCATCCACGACTTGATACTTTTGATTTTTTAAAAGTTGATAATCCTGCAGCAGAAGATATGGCAAATCGGTTGTCAGAGTTACATGCAATAATGAAGACGCAATTGAAGGAAGCTCAAGAACGACAAAAGATAAACGCAGATCTATATCGTAAGGAGCAACCACAACTCAATGTGGGTGATAAGGTATGGCTACTTCGTCGCAATATCAAGACTACTCGACCTTGTGACAAGTTGGACTATCGTAGGCTTGGCCCCTTTTTTGTTTCTGAACAGATCAACTCAATTGCATATTGGTTACATCTACTGGAGTCAATGAAGGTCCATCCTGTATTCCACGTGTGTCTTCTTGAACCATATAAGACAGTGGATATATAAAGAAGAAGACAAATGCCAACGCCTCCTATAGAAGTAGATAATAATGAAGAATTTGAGGTGGAAGAGATATTAGACTCAAGGCGGCGCCGAAATAAGCTGGAATATCTTGTTCATTGGCGCGGATATGATATTAGTGAACGCACATGGGAGCCATCCAGGAATCTAGCAAATACATCAGCTAAAGTCAAAGTTTTTCATCAACGACATCCATCGAAACCAAGATGAAAATCTCTCTTATAAAAGAGACAAGATTGAGGCAAGATAACATTCAATTTCCTATCCTTGTTTGTAACTTCTTTACATTTGTGACGCTAATTAGATGGAGAGCCAACAACCAGCGGATTCAACTCAAGAACCTTCGTTTGCTGACTTGCCGGACGAGACATTACGATTGTCACAACCTTCAAGACGACGCAATTGAGATGAAGATCTTCAAAAACGACATGTTCTTCCTCGAACAGATGGTGAGATACAACGCGTTTGGTATCACGATTTGGGAAGGGACTCTCGATGTTTGGTGATTTTGCTAGAGGTAGGAACAACTCCTGATGGTGTTCCGAATATTCTATTCGAAGGAAGTTACGAAGGCCTCAACAATGATCAAATAACTGGGTGGTCTTCCCGCCCTGGTATGGGACACTATCGATGGTTGAGAGGCCCTATCAATCATCTTCGAAGAGAACAGAGATCAGAGTATGTGGCGAATACAATTCGTCGCATCATAGATTTCTTCAACATATGATGACCGCTCCTCGTGGAACTCGTCTCTAGAAGGGGGGGTAATGTCACGGCCATAATCATGTAAGCTAATAATTACATATAGAAATAGGTAGAAGTAAGTAAAAGTAGATAAAAGTAAGTTAATTCTATAATATTTAATATAGAAGCTTCCTAGAAACTTCCTAGACGTTGCTTTGACTTCATAGGTGTCTTTAATTGACTTTTTGGATTAGAAACGTGGTCAACAAGTTGGCCATGTGCCACACATGTTGTTAGCTTGAAGATCAAGCTAACTATGTGGCCGACATTTAGAAAAACTTGCCTTGTAAGTCAAGGCATGTGTCCTACAAAGTCAACACATATTAGAGGTCCTATATAATGTCGCCACGTAGCCCCTAGTTAGATAGTATATATAGAGACAAGAGTGAAGGCTTCTTCACTCTTGTCAACTCCTTTTTTGCTCCTAGTCCAGGTTCAAGAGTCTTTAGTTTCTTGTCTTGTGGCAATAGCCATTCCAGTTTCCTTTTAATATACATACTTGTTTATATTTTGATTTATTATATCGAGATAGCCTTTTTGTGTATATTTTCCCTCATCGAATCTCTGTCCTTGACATTGTGTTGGTGAATTGAGTAGATGCATCGCAAGCATTAACTCCCTCATTTGCTCTTGCATTTGTGCCATTGCACTCTTCATTTCAACAAGCTCTGCCATAATGACACTAAGAAGAAAAATTTGTTTGATACTGCTCAAGATAAAAGAAAAGAAAGACTTGATAACAAAGAAGATACTAAGAACAATATTTGTTTAGAAGTGGGTAATCCGCAAACTTCTAATACGCATATGTCTTGTCAAGAGAAAGGGGTAATCCAGTCTTATTCAAGAAAAACAAAGCTTTGATATTGTAAGTGTACTCTTGTCAATCTGTTAAGGACAAAGACTCGATGAGGGAATGGCTATTGTCACAAGACAAGAAAACTGGAATGGCTATTGCCACAAGACAAGAAACTAAAGACTCTTGAACCTGGACTAGGAGCAAAAAAGGAGTTGACAAGAGTGAAGAAGCCTTCACTCTTGTCTCTATATATACTATCTAACTAGGGGCTACATGGCGACGTTCTATAGGACCTCCAATATGTGTTGACTTTGTAGGACACATGCCTTGACTTACAAGGCAAGTTTTTCTACGTGTAGGCCACATAGTTACTTGATCTTCAAGCTAACAACATGTGTGGCACATGGCCAACTTGTTGACCACGTTTCTAATCCAAAAAGTCAATTAAAGACATCTATGAAGTCAAAGCAGCGTCTAGGAAGTTTCTAGGAAGCTTCTATATTAAATATTATAGAATTAACTTACTTTTATCTACTTTTACTTACTTCTACCTATTTCTATATGTAATTATTAGCTTACATGATTATGGCCGTGACATCAAATCCTATTATTTTTGGTCTTTCTTGGTTGAAAAAACATAATCCATTGATAGATTGGAGGTTGCGGAAGATGACTTTTCCCACAAAACCACCGGAGAAAAAACTTAGTAAAAAACCTCGAAAAAAGAAATCCTTATTCATTGGAGCAAGAGCGTTTATAAGATCATCTAAGGAAGGCACTCCATTAGTCATTTATGCGACTCCAACTACTGAGGAGAAGATCTCAACAGCAAGTATACCGGAGCAATATAAAGATTTTGAAGACATGTTTCAAAAGAAGAACGCCGACATACTACCGGAACTCCGACCATATGATTGTGCCATAGACTTGCAAGAAGGAGCACAACCACCTTTTGGCCCAATCTACAATCTATCGCAAACGGAGTAGGCAGAGTTACGAAAGTACATCGACGAGAATCTAGCCAAGAACTTCATTCGTCATTCAAAATCATCAGCTGGAGCACCCATCTTATTTGTGAAGAAGAAAGATGGATCATTACGGATGTGTGTGGACTATCGAGGCCTCAACAAGGTAATAAAGAAAAATCGTTACTCATTATCCTTGATTTCTAGTCTCTTAGAACAACTTGGATGTGCGAAGATCTTTACAAAAATTGATCTAAGGGGAGCTTATAATCTCGTACGAATCAAGGAAGGAGATGAGTGGAAGACAACATTCCGTACAAGGTATGGTCATTTCAAATATAATGTCATGCCTTTTGGTCTTATCAATGCTCCAGCGGTTTTCCAACATATGATGAATGACATCTTTCGAGAACACCTCGACGATTTTGTTGTCATCTACTTCAACGATATTCTAATATTCTCTAAAAACGAGGAAGAGCATGAGGAGCATGTTCGTTTGGTCTTGGAAAAACTATCCAAGCGAGGACTATATGCCAAATTAGAAAAGTGTTTATTTCACCAGACGGAGATGGAATTTTTGGGGTTCATTGCGACTACAGAAGGTTTGAAGATGGACCCCAAGAAAGTAGAAGCAATCATGTCTTGGAAGATTTCGAAGACGGTTAGAGACGTACAATACTTTCTTGGTTTTGCTAACTTCTATCGGATCTTCATCAAGAATTATTCTCAAGTTTCTGCTCCTCTCACTCGATTAACATGCAAGGATAAGTTGGAATGGGGACCTTTGGCGGAGAAGGCGTTTCAAGATTTGAAGACAGCATTTACTACAGCTCCAATTTTGGTACATCCAGACTTTACAAAGGCCTTCTATTTAGAAACTGATGCTTCAGATTTTGCTTTGGGAGTTGTGCTTTCACAAATGAGTGAAGATAAGAAGCTCCATCCAGTTGCATTCTATTCTCGGAAGTTCTCTGCTGCTGAAATCAATTATGAAATCCACGATAAGGAACTTCTTGCTATAGTGGATTCTTTCGAAGAATGGCGTCACTTTCTTGAAGGAGCTGCACATCTAGTAACCGTATATACGGATCACAAGAATTTAGAGTATTTCATGACGGCTCGAGTTTTAAATCAGCGTCAAGTTCGGTAGAATATGTCGCTATCTAGATTCGATTTTGTTATCACTTATCGACCTGGAAGGCAGCAAGGACTATCCGATGCTTTATCAAGGAGATCGTATCTTGCACCAAAGGCTGGAGAAGCAGCGTTTGATCAACAATGTACAACGTTATTGAAGCCAGAGAGATTTCAACTTTGTGCTACTATTGTATCATTTGATGCTGACTTCCTAAACCAGGTACGTGCTATGACCATTAAAGATTCAGTAGCCATTGATATCAAGCAACGTACCAATGACGACAAGTTCAAGGTGGAGGGAGATCTTTTATACTTTGAAGAGCGATTGTACATTCCAAAAGGACTAGCACGACTCCAAGTTCTTCAATCTCGCCATGATTTTCCAGCTGCGGGACATTTTGGATTCAACAAGACCTTGGAGCTTATTTCCCGAGATTTTTGGTGGCCCCAAATGTGGAAGGATGTGAAAGATTTTGTCCTCTCTTGTAACATCTGTTCAAGATCTAAGAATCCTCGGTATCACCCTTATGGACTTCTACAGCCATTGCCAATTCCACGTCGACCATGGTCTTCAATTTCTATGGACTTCATCACGAACTTGCCATCATCAAACTCATTTGACATCATCTTTGTCGTGGTAGATCGGCTTACAAAGATGGCATACTTTGTTCCTTGTAAGAAGACATCGTCCAGTGAAGTCACAGCAAGACTCTTTCTCAATAATGTGTATCGATATCATGGACTACCAGATGATATCATATCAGATCGAGGTACCCAGTTCGTGTCAAAGTTTTGGAGATCTCTCTTTGGGATATTAAAGGTGGATATCAAGCTTTCTTCAGCTTTTCATCCTCAAACTGATGGCCAAACGGAATGGATGAACCAAGTCTTGGAGCAGTACTTACGATGCAGCATCAACTATCAGCAAGACGATTGGACTGCATATCTACCGCTAGCCGAGTTTGCATATAACAACACCCTCCATGCGTCGACTCAACAAACACTATTCTTTTCCAACTATGGGTATCATCCGAAGCTTGATTTATTGAGTCCGTCAACAAATAACAATCCAGCAGCTGAAGGATTTGTGAAGCAACTATCAGAGCTTCAAACTATGTTGAAGCTTCAATTACAATCCGCTCAAGAATCCTATAAGACGTCTGCAGATAGATTTCGGAATCCAGCACCTACTTTCAAAGTTGGAGACAAAGTCTGGCTTCTTCGACGAAATATCAAGACCAAGCGACAATGTGATAAGTTGGACTATCGAAGATTGGGA
Source organism: Physcomitrium patens (assembly GCF_059467195.1). Lineage (NCBI taxonomy): Eukaryota > Viridiplantae > Streptophyta > Bryopsida > Funariales > Funariaceae > Physcomitrium > Physcomitrium patens. The sequence goes on along the minus strand of NC_143433.1, from coordinate 7,541,014 downwards.
CCATTTATCATCCAGAAGCAAATTAATCCAGTGACATACCGGCTAGAGTTACTGGCTTCTATGAAGGTACATCCAGTCTTTCATGTTTCTTTGTTGGAACCTTATCGAGAGTCATCTTTTCCTAGAAGAGTGCAATGTCCGCCACCTAGTATTGAAATCGAGAACCACGAAGAATACGAGGTTGAAAAGGTATTGGATTCACGGCGAAGGTGGGGAAAGTTAGAATATCTTGTTCATTGGTGCGGCTATGACATTAATGAGCGAACGTGGGAGCCAGCTGAAAATCTTGCGAATGCGCCACAAAAGGTACAGGAGTTTCATCAACGACATCTCGATAAACCTAAATCAATTCGATGATAGCTTCTTTCTGAAGCTTGTTCTCCCAACAATATAAGAAAAGGGAAGAGCACCAGCAAAATTCATAGTTGATGTAGTTATTTTCTCCAAGATAGATCGTAGTTTGGTCTTTTGATATGGATAGCCAAGAGATAGATACTATGCCAGTCAGAGTATCGCAACCGAGTAGCTCACGAAGGCGACCCCGAGATGAAGAACTACATGTACCACGACGACGACGGAGGATACCGAGTAACCGATCACTGGTGATCGTATTTGAGATCGAGCCTGCTTATGATGGTCAACCAGAAGGCGTGTTTGCAGGACAATTTTACAATGAGGATACGGAAGTTCATGCTTGGTCAGAAGTCGAAGGCAAGGGCCACTATCGTTGGCTTCAAGGGTCGATGAACCACTTGCCTCGTGAACAATAGTTGGAGTTCATAGCAGAAGTTATGCGACAGATCTTCATTTTCTTGCGTTGGTACTGATCAACAACATTGCTTCTCAGAGACCTCGAAGCTAAAAGAGGGGGTGATGTTAGGGACATATTCCTTAGAACTTTCTAGAAGAGAAGCCTCTGGAACCTTTTAGAGAGAAGTTTCTAGAAGCTTCTAGAAAGGAAGTCTTTGGAACCTTCTAGAAGAGAAGTTTCTAGAAGCTTCTAGAAAGGAATCCCCTAGAACTTTCTAGAAGCTTCCTAGTTAATAGAAGTAGCTCGAGAAGCTTCCTAAGTAGGAGTATATATAGGGATCGAGGCTGAAGAGTTCTTCAGTCTCGACAACACATCTCTTGGAGTTCTAGCTCACCTTTCTGGTGTTGTTCTTGTAGTCATTTGTTTAATCTAGTTCTGCCACTTCTTCTTGAACTTCTTGTTAGATTTCAAGTCTGTATTTTGTGTCCGTGACAGGTACTTAAAGTTGTAAATCATTTAATAATGTAATATGCTCTTTAAGATTGGTAGCTATTGTTTAAATAAATAAAAAATATTTTATTTTATTATTATTATAATATTATTTTAATATTTATATTTTTTATATTATATAAAAGTACTAAATTATAATAATATAATCTAATAATAATATATCTTTATCTAAATTATATTTTAACATTATTATTTTTATAAGTAATCTAAATTTTATAAAATTAAAAAAAAAATTATTACTAAAATATAAATAATATTAAATCAACTCATATAAAATTTAAATTGATCAACAAAGTGACTTTTAAATAATAATTATGCCAATTGTCTAGTATATCATTTTTACAATGGTGGTTTTTGCCACTTTCTAATTTCATTTGTGATTTAATTTATTCTATACAAGTTGATCACTATGCATAAGTTGATTGCTTTCTATCTCATCTTGCTTGTAGTTTTAATTTAATTTCTTTGTCTTAAGCTATTTATTTTTATTAACTTGAATTAAATCTTTATACAACATGATAATGAATTAGTCTAATTTTAGTATAAACCAATAATATATTATAATAAAATATAATTGATAATTTCATAAGAATAATTATTTATTAATTTTTATAGATTAATTTTATTGAAGTATATAAAATAGAAAGTAGATATTAAAGACATGAATTAAAAATAATAAAATCCTTAATATATTCTTGGATTACTTGAAAAGATTAGATATTTATTCAAAGATAATAATATATTAGAACTAGAATAGTTTAAGTAAAGACAAGAAGACTAGAGATTCTTGAAACAAGACTAAGAATAAGAAAGGCATAGATTCAAATAAAAAAAGGCTTAAATTTTACTTCCATATTTACTATCTAACTAAGAGCTATAATGCAACATTCTATGGGACTTTTGACACATGTCTAACTTGCAAGACAAGTTTTCTTCATGTGCGCCACATGACCAATTTGTACTAGAAGTTGCCAAAATGTACAATACGTATCCAACTTGTTACTTAAGTTTCTAATCTACTATTCAACTACAAACACATCTAAAGTCAAATCCATTTCTATAAAGCTTCTATTAAGCTTGTTCCTTAGATATTATCAAATCTATCTTCATTTACCTTCTATTTAATACTTATTATATAAATAATCATGTATGTCCATAACATTATCCTCCCTTCTAAGAATAAGTTTTATAAGGAGTATTAATTACATGTTGAGAAAGTTTAAGATGCAATAGATTGTACTTAGCACATAACTTCATCTTTATTTTCTTTGGAGGTAGTTGATAAGTTCTTTCAACCATCAATATTATTCTATATTAAGCCATAAAGATCACTAGATATTTGATCATTGATAAAGCCTTTGAAACTTCTTTCAAATAATACATTTGGAATATAATTAAGAATATTTTTTTTATCTCCAATAATACTATTCAACACTAGAATTTTTTTCTAAGGCTATAATACCAAATACATTTTATTTCACTATCTATTTAAAAAATAATATGTTATTCTTAAGAAATCTTCATCTCTATTATATTATCTTGAAGGTTGTAATAATCTCAATGTATTATTCAAAGTTGTATTTTGTGAATTTTACTTGAGAATGTACCAAGCATCTAACTGTAGAAGATAAAATAGAACTTATAACAAGAAGATCTTAAAAATTCTAATAGAATCCTAAAAAAATTCTAATTAAATGATAATAATGGTAATTAATCTTAAATTAAATTCTAAAATAATCTTGCAAAATTTACAAAAGAAACATAAAGAAATTATAGATTAATCTTAAAAATATATATATAATAAATAAATCTTGAAGAAATATCAAAGAAATATTTTTAAAATATTAAAAATAGAAATCTTAGTTAAATCCTAATGAAATCTTAATATAATCTTCAATAAATCCTAATCAAATCTTAAACCAATTTTAATCAAAATCTAAATAAATTATAAGAAAATCTTAATAAAATTCTAAATCAATTCTAAAAAAATCCTAGACTAAATTCTAATCAAATCTTAATCAAATCCTAAAAATTCTAATGAAGCTTTAAATAAATCCTAATCAAGTCTTGAACAAATCTTTAATCTTAACCAAATCTTAGACCAAAATTTAATATAATTCTAATCAAAATTTAACTATATTCTAATCCTAACAAAATCCAAACCAAACTTTAGATCAAATTCTAATGAAATCCTAATGAATTCTAACCAAGCCTTTAACAAATCTTAAACCCAATAATAGATTGAAATATCAATAATTAATGATTGAACCATTGATTTCAATTAAATATTTTTTTTCACTTCTCACCAATTAAATTGGTAATAAGCTCAAATAATTTGAAGAAGTTCCAACATACCAAATAAAAAATAACCTCTAAAATCCGCTTAGATGTTAGCTAGTCTCCTTCTCCAACCTTGATGGTGATATTTCAAATCCAAAATCTCTTAATTTAACTTTTCAATAAATTTTAAAATTAGCATAATTATTAAAAATTAAGTTTATTGCTTTCATACAAAATTTGACTTCAATTGAAATGGCAGATTGATAAATATCTTAAAAACTATCACTAATTCTCTAAATTCCAATTTTTGAGACTTCAATAAACTTTGAATAAACTATTAGATCAAGCTCAAACTTTCAACTCAAATTATACATAATAATAATCACTTAATAATTAAATTTCACTTATAGATCATCTACAAATCTCACACACTTATTCAAAGTACTAACTCTTTCAATTTTTCAAAATCTAAAATCACTCAAAAATAATCCTATTTTTACAAAGCCTTTACAAAGTTGTTATGCATTCAAATCACCTCAAATAAATTTTTAAAGAATTTTTTTATTTTTTTCTCTCAAACCTTACTCTTTAATCAACCAAAGTATCTAAGAGTCACTATAGGTATAGAGTTTTGTGCCTCAAGGTCTGATTTCGATCTTAGTTTACAACTGGTCTTATCTAAGTATCAATTCTTAGTATTTTGAGATAATTTTTACTAAAACTTATTTTTAAATATTTTCTAAATGTATCTATATTGATTATTTATCTTATTTATTTTGATTCGGCTTATTTATATTTCTATAAAATAAGTAGAAGTTTTTTTTGAAAGAAGGCAACATTACCATTTATTAATTTTTACTACCTCTTTATCTATTATCTATATTTCTAAGATAATTTTTTAAAATATTTTTATTTAAGATCTTCTATAATAAAGTATTTTCTTTCTTCTTTCACTTAATGGCCATATTGCTACATGACATCTATTCTTCCTTGAACATATATATCTTCCAACATGTATCAATGATTCTTAAGTATGTTGATGTAGGATGTTCTTCATCTTGGTAAAATTCTTAGTCTTCAATTTTTTCCTCCCCTCCATTTTTTTCACAATCTGATGTTAATGGCAAAGCCATTGGTTTAGCATTTTTTGCCATTGATTTATCCCTAGTTTCTACATATACCTCTTAGAGACTTAAATTTTCTATAAATCTTTGAATTTCATCATAAATGTGTTTAGAACATACATTAATAACTCTATTCTCTCTTTGTAATCTATATTGTAATAAATAATTTAATTCTCCTATAGTATTTACTAATCCTACTTCTTCAAATGCTCCTGAAATAAATTCATTCTTAATCAATTCTCTATTTTCCTTCAAAGTTTTTTTTAATGTTTTTAAAATAATGTTTGTCCATCCTTTTCATCTTATCAATACTCTTAAATGACATTAAAATATCTTGTATCAATTTAATAAGTTCAATAGACACTATTTTTTTTTTAAAACTAAGTGGGAGCATTTTTTTCTCTAATCTATTGCAATTCCATCTTATAATAGTATGTAGTAAAAACTTTGAAGGTCTTCAAAAATTTTATTTGATAATGGCTTCTCTATCAATTTATTACAATTTCTTTTATCATTGGTACGAATAATTAAAAATTAAACTAATTTCTATCCAACTTTAGTTTATATTTTTGTATAAATTGAACTATCATCTATAACCTTTATTTTCATTCGTGAAGTAGTAATATATGGTTGTAACAATATAATAGAATATGTAGACATATCTTATATAAAAAAATGTTGTTCATGAATAACATCTCTTATCATCACCTTAATATTTGAGCAAGTCCCATATAAATCTTTATTTAAATTATTTGTTGATCTTATCATCTATCCATTTTAAATATCAATAGGATTTTATTTTATTTTATTTATTTATTTATTTATTTATTTATAATATAGCTTTTCTGACATCAAATTGATTTCAAAACCATGATCAATTAATGCTATAATTGATTTTTTTAAATTTCTTAATTTTACTTAAGTTTCCATGGTAGCCCTTGTCTAATAATTTAAAAAATAATGACTAGAGACTTGAATCATTTTTTTTTTTTTTTTTGTTTTTTTTTTGTTTTTTTTTTTTTTGTTTTTTTACAAATCTAACTCGTGAAACTATTATGTGTCAATTTTTAATTCCTAGATTTATTTCATCTATTTGTTTTTTTACTAATCGTCCAATTAATTATGGCTTTTTTTTAATTGCCTATATTTCTATAATTGTTTCTAATTTTCTTATCACTTTTCTTATTACATAGAAATAGTTTGGATATTTGATATTTTTTTAAATTTATTTGTTAGTTTATTTTTAATTTTTAATTTTTTTTTCTATTATTTTTTTTTAGGTTTTATATCATATTATTTTATTGGTTCAACTAAGTTACAATTGTAACTAAATATTTTCTTTAATTTTATTAACACAATATCATCTATTAAATGTATTGAAGATACTACTTGATAAGAATTTTTTTCTTCTTTATTAGTTAAATTTTCTTTCCAATCATAACATTTAAAATATACATGTTATTTTGATGGTAGAGAACATAGATATTTTGGTGTGGATATATATATATATATATATATATATATTTAAATAATTAAAGTACTATGAGCCCAATCTTGTTTAAATTTTATTTATTTAAGCCATGGTCAATCCAATATAATAGAATATCCTTGAGATATTGGCTCTATTTTTATAATTATCAATGTTATATTATAAGTAAAATATTCTACTTCTATTTGCAAATCTCTAGTAATATTCATTAGTATTACTTTTTGTTGATTAGCCATTTTGATTTTACAAGGTGATGGTTTAATCAGATTGTAATATAATTTTTTGTACAAGTTACTTGTGATGATATTTATCCTTAAATATCCATCTAATGATATTTTTGTATAAGATTATATTTAATTTTGACAATAATTATAAGAATTTTTATATTGTAGTCTCAATTTTTTACATTATAAGCTTCTAACATGTTTGATTTAACTATGCATTTAGGAAGAAATACCTCAATAACCTTCTTTTTGCGATAACTCTAATAGTTGACGTATTACAATATTTATTTTATTTTTTTCAAAACATATCTCTTATAATTTTGTTAATTCTTTTATTTTTTGTGAATTCCTTGTCATCTTTATTTTTTTTCTTTTTTCTTTTATGACCTTCTATTTTCTTCTATCATCTCAAGTATATTTGCCTCTAATACTAGAGTTTTTCTTGATTCTTTTTGTAATTTTTTAACTTCTTTAGTTATATTCTTGTGTATTCTTATTTCATTCTTTCATTTGTAAAATCGTTTTCTTTAATTCTTCTAGATCAATTATTTTAGATAGTTTTTTTATTTCCATCTTTATCTTCTTTACTACTACTATTATTTTTAAATCCTTAATCCTTAGCTATAGTTTTTTTTGAACTCCAATCATTAAAAAAACTTCTAAAGTTATTATATTTGGAGATACAAGAGACTTTTCTTACTTATGCAGTTTTTTATTTATTTTTTAATATTTAATCTATAATTAATAGTTTATTTTCATATGACCATTTTAATAGCAATAATAATATGTAAGTTTAATTTTTCTTCATGCTTGATTTACATAATCCCTCTTTAAGAAGTTTATATTTTTGTTGCTTTCATATCTTCTTTTGTACCTTTGCTTTAGTCTATCTTTATGATAATTAGGTTTATATCCTTCTTTATAAAGATATCTATCTTCTCATCTATAATTATTGTTTCTTATAAGATCATCCTTCCTATAATATAATTGATTTGAAGGTCATTGATCCTTCATTTAATTTATAGATAAATTTCTTTTTATAGATTTTTTTTCTTCATATTATTTTTTTTTATTGTGGTTGTAATTAATTAATTATTAAACTTCTATCTTTCTAACATTGATTATATGTATAATCATTGGTTCAATGAGTGTAAGTATTCTAATCGATACAAATTTTTAAATGACATTAAAAAAAAAAAATCCTTCATTATTGCACTTGTAGCAAATTACTCTAGTCCTAAATTTCTTCAATCCAATTATTAGTTGAGACATCTTTTCTTTTAATTCTTTTAGATCTTTTTTATTTTTATTTTTTTCATCTATTTTTTACTTTCTTCTTTTCATCCACAACCAAATCATTACTTAAGTCTTTAGAATCTGCATTATAGGATGTTTTCTTCTCATGTATATTTTATTCTATCTTCTTTGCTAATTCCAAAGCTACTTCTAATATATTAATGGATAATAATATTATAAATTTATTTACTTCTATTTTTAATCTATTTAAAAAATATGTATTTTTTTTAAAAATTATGAAATTAAAAAAAAATATTGCATATATTACTTGCTCAAAAAATTCTTTTTTATCTTTCTTCTTTATTATTATTTTCAATACTTGTCAAATTTGAGTCGACTTTATTACTAAAACCTATGTATTTTGTAAGATTCTTTAGCTAAAAAATTGCAAATGAATCCCTCTTCTATTGTGTCTTTTTTTTTTTTATTCATTGTTTTGTCTATTATTATTATTATTTTTTTCTTATTTATTCTTCTTATTATTTTTTTAGTCTTTAAATATATTCTTATTTAATAACTTTTTCATTTAGAATCCTTGGGCTTCTAGAAGATTTAGTTTATTATCTTATTATTCAATGTAGTATCCATCTTCAGTAGTTATTAATTTTATTTTTATTTTTTTATGTCAATTTATAGTTTCTTCTTTAATTTTTATTAAATATTTGTCTTATTTAGTTTCTATACTTACTAATTTTAAATGGCTCTAAAAGCTCTTATATTAGAGAGATTTTCTACTTATCAAAGTTGACATTTATTTAATATTCTTTGATATAGATCTTTCTTCAATGTTCATCATTTTTTTTTTTTTTTTTTTTTTTTTTTTTTCTTCTTTTGGCTAAATTCAAATGCTGTTATTTTTACTTCTTTATCTCTTTATTCAATATTTATAGCTTGAAGTATAATATAGAATTATTTTATATAATCTTTATTTTTGATTTTTAATACTTTTAATAAACTTGGTAGATTCCATTCAAAAATATTTTGTATTTTGAATTCATATACTTATGGTAAATTTGTCTTAGTAATGATTTGAAATTTTTATAAGTCCATTAACTTTAATTATTAACAATAGCAGAATTTTTTGAGCAAAATCATCAAATAAATATTTAGATTCTCATATCTTAAAAATTATAGGATATTTCTTCTATGGTTCTACATATAAACTATCCATATACTCACTAAAATTCTTAAAAAACATGGCATCCTTACCAACATCTATAACCTCTTTTTTGATTAATTACTTGTAATTGAGACATAAAAAGAGTATAATTTTTTTAAAAAAGATTGTAAGCTTGCTTCTTTAGTGCTATTGTATTTTCATGATAAGGATCCTTTACAATTCATTGCAATGATCAACAAGTAATAAAATTGAAAAAATAATCATTCCTATATGTCAAAAATTTGAAAGCATATTGCTTCTATTATTAATTACTATTATTATATTTATGAATTTGAGGTACAATGGCAACATGTCTAATACAAATCCAAAGGTTGTTGGCTAACTTTTTTTTAAGTATAAGAATAAATTTTTAGATAGAACTAATCTTATGTTGTTTTCTATGCACTAGCTTGATTATTGAAGCATAGTAAGTTTGTAGAAGATGGCATTCAAATAAAGAAATCTTTAATTAAGTGATCCATGTCTACTTTTTTTGGAACAAACTTGCACACTGTTACTATGGAGCCTTTGCAATGGTTCTCTTTTTTAAAGATTGATAAGGCTTGTATCTATAATATTTTAATAATTATAGAAACTTCAAATATTCTTTCACCTTTAAATTTGTATAGGAGGTTAAGATTAGTATATCTTTTATTTTCTTGGACCAAAAAGAAGGTCAAGGACATGATGCACTTGTTGACAAAAATTGAGTTTTAATTTGGACATCTTCAAAGATTTTAGCAACCACAAAAATATATAATTCAACCTCAAAATTACAAATATATAGAAATTTTTATATTATGAATAAGCATATAAAATTTAAGCATAACAAATAGATGGAGTTTATGTACTATAAGTAGATAGAATAATTTGAAGAGAACAAATTTGGATAATTTAGTGATGGAGTATGAAGGAACAAATGTCATGTTACATAAAAACTAACATAGAAATGCATTGAATATTTGATTGTGGAAGAATTTAAACTTATCTTAAAATTTGATTTAGAATCCTATATAATACACAATTTATTAAAAAATACCTTTTGGTATCCTTCAATAATTCAGCTAAGCTTATAATTAATTTAAATATATTTTATAAAACTTTAAAAAATCCTAAATAAATCTAATTATATTTTAATTAATTTTAGAATAATATTTAAATAAAATTTAATTCAATTTATTTGAATTTCAATCATATTCTTATTCAATATTAAATAAATTATAATTCAATTCTAATAAAATTCTAATAAAATTTTAATTAAATTCTAATTAAATTCTAATAAAATTCTAATAAAATTTTAATTAAATTCTAATTGAATTATAATTAAATTCTAATAAAATTCTAATAAAATTTTAATCTAGCTTTAATTAAATTTAATCTAATTTTAATCAAATTTTAAATCCTAATCTAAATTCTAATAAAATATAATAAAATCTTAATCGAATTCTAAATTCTAAATAAATTCTATTCAAATTCTAATAAAATCCTAAATTCTGTATTAAATCCTAATAAAACTCTAATAAAATCCTAAATAAATTCTAAATTCTAAATCCTAAACAAAATTAAATCAAATCTTATAGAAAATTAAAATTTTAATAATTAATAATTTAATCATTGATTTCTATTCAAAATATGTATACTTCTCAATTTATTTAATTGAAAACAAGCACAAAAAATCTAAAGAAGATTAAATCCAAATAAGAGATGTGATTATCGTTTTACTTATTCTATAATTCCTTCCAAAATAAACCTGTATAAGAAAATTCGAACATAGGGAAAGACTAAGCGTATGAGTTTTACTTGTTAGGATCATACAATTAACTGTATTCCGAACCACTAAAATACTAAGAAACACTACAATGCTTCCTCCCAGTAACAATACTCCTTCATCAACTAATAACCATAGTGTGCAACCCTGCACTCTCAAAAGATCGCTCAAAACTCAATAAATTCCATCCAACACTAAGAATAACAAACTTCACTCCAACCAATCTGAATTCACAGAATTCTTGTAATCACAGACTTCCTCTGTCGAAACATACACACACAACTCTCAATAAACAACAATCATAATCTTCCATCCATAATCAATCTTTCAATAACTTCTCATATAATTCAATCACTCAATATTCCAATTATATAATCAATAACTCATAAATCAATCTCTGATTTATTCCACAAATTCACTTTTCAGTATTCAGAAACTATCCATTATTCTTCAACAACAAAAAAAATAAAAGAAACAAAGAGGAAGCACCAAGCTTAACCCTGGCTCATGACTATCATAGTCTGGCACTTTATTCCTCTCTTCCATCTTCCTTATACTACCCCGAGATATCAACTCTTATACTACAGATGATAACTACTTTTCTTTACTATTCATCCATTCTACCTATTGAACCACCTTCTCAGCAATTATCTATCCCTGTTTACAATGATATCTAGTGTATACACTAGATATCTACATTCTGAAAATAACTACTTATTCTACATAGCCCCACTCCTAACTGTGCAGTGTCCCTGTAAATACAGTATTGATAAACAAAAACCAATCATTTTTTTTTTTTTTTTTTTTAATTGGATTATTCAATCTCTTCTATTTTTGGTACTAGTTCCATTTGGTCTTGTTCGAACACTATATCTTCTTCCTCCGACTCGTCTTCAATCTCTATCCTTAATTGAATTGTTGAATCTTTATTGTATGCTCCCAATCCTCAAACCCAAGCTTCCAATTGGAGTATTCTGGAATCTTTAGCTTCTAGTTGTTTTTGTTGCTATTGCAATTTCTCTTCTAATTTTCTAATTCTTACTCCCATTGTCAGAGTAGAGAGAGTTTGTCTCAAGAAAATGTTGGGCTTTTGGCTATCACTAATTATTCAATCAAGCTTGAAAATAAGGGAAGCCCTAAGTTTATATATAATTTTTCTCTTTTGAGTAATTACACCCAATACACAATCTTCAAGTTACCCATAACTTCCAAAATATGATAAAATCTTCTAAAACCTTATTTATTCTTATGTGGAGATTTTCCCAAACTTCAACACCTCATATCTCTTAATCCAACTGTTCAAACAAACTCAAATTTTACATGAAGTACTGATGTATTCTTATTAACTTCTACAATAAATTTCAACTACAAATTCATTGCAGATCTTGAGATATCTTGAAAACCCTAACAATCGCTTCAAACCCTTCTCTTTATACATCCGCGTGCAATTTTCTTCATATCTCACAAAATATAAGCTCAAATGCCACAAAGTTTGTATGTATAGCTTTTTAATACAAAAATTTTGAACTAAAAATTCTTCAATTTTTGTATTAAGAAGCTATACATACAAATTTTGAGAATTCTTCAAAAGTTTGAGCTAAAAATTCATCAGAATACTCAAATTATGGCTCCAACCATTACTAAAAACAAAACCACTTACTTACTACCTTTGATTTGGAAGTGCCGCCTTCAACTTCTTACAACTCCTTTATATAAACTCTAAAAGCAATAATTCTTTTGTAAAAGATGTAGGCCTTAAAATTGCCATTCCAGTCGCACCTTCTGATCTTCAAAAGCTACTGTAAAACTCCTCGTATTCTCAAAAGAGTAATAATATGTCTTAAATAAACACCTTAACTTCAAACCGCTATAATTTTTTCACCTTAACTCCAAATCCTCTAATTTTTATAGACAAATTGTACCCCAAATCCTAAACTTTACAATCTTAGTTTGTAATCTCCGAATTCTTTCTTTGTAGTCGCCGAAACCCTTCTTAAGGTCGTGGGCAGCCTCCTCAAAGCCCATTGGGCATAGTATTCGATCAATAGGGATGAAGTTCCCTATTCCTTGCCTTCATCTGACCATGCCTTACTTTCATCCCTCCCAATTAGCCTCCTTCTAGTTTAGATTTTTATCCTTAGGTTTCCACCTTCTTCTAAGGCTTCATATTAAATATTTAAGTCCTATATATATATATATATATTTTAATGTCAAAATCAAAAGAAGTAAAGAAGCAAAGTAAAGTTTCTTATACCAACTCCTTTTAATTTAATCTACTAGCCACTCTAACACACATCTAGATTTATCAAAATATAATATGTTTTAACTAATTTTTACATACTGTAAGCATTTACAGTACGACATCCACCCTCTCCAAACCTACACATCCTCTGGCATGTGTCAATCTCACCATCTTTGTTTGCTTCATTATTCCCATTTCTTTTCCATCTTCCACTTGATCTAAACCCAATGTTTTAAAATTTGGAAGATTACTTGAAATAAATCTGCCATCTCTTCTCTTAAATTCCTTGATCTACTTTCCAACTATAGGTATCTTCAACATTGTACCATCTAACTCTCAAAATATATGTGTTTTATTGTGTTGCATTGTTACAACTATACATAACTCAAACTTCGTTCAAGAAAATTTCTTCTATGTGTTATATTGGTATTCTAAAGTACCATTAAAAACCTCTATTCACATATCTTCCATATTATTTGAAAGTCTCAATATCCATTTTTGGCTGATATCAATAGACCATTTTTCTCTATCAAAAAGTTTCCTAGATATGATATTTTTCTCAAAATCATGAACAATTAAAGCTAAAATCATATCTTTAAGCTCTTCAAGCTTTACTTTTGTCTAAAATAAATAAGAATAATCCACCTTTCTTTCTTTACCACACTCAAAGTTGTAGTTAAGAGTATAAATAAGTACCTTTGTATCATTGTGAATCATCTTTTCATTTGATATTTCTTCAACTATGCATTCTTGAATTTGGATGGTCTGGGCTCTTTTTGTTAAGCCTTGTGCTCTTCCATATTCAAATTCACCTTGATTTTGGATACATATTGTATCCATAATAATCTTTGTATTACTCATATTTATTCTAGCAAATATTTATAAAATCTCATTTTCTATTTTTCCATTGAAAAATTCTTCTATTTCTTCAACTTTCTCTTCTTGAGCTTCACTAGAATTAATTTCTTGCTCTGTTTTGTAGCCATCATTAATCACAAGATCACACATGAAAGTAAATACTTGGCCAATTTTTTCTTCTTCTTCTTTCATTAAGTGAGTATCTAATGCCTCTACCATAATAGCTTCAACTTTGGATTTCCATGTGTCATCCTTCTCCTTCTCTTTGTCTTTCTCCCACCTTTCTTTTGGTATTGATATATCTTCAAGATAAGCAAAAGAAGGCACCTTCACTAGCTTTTGCTCTTTATAAGCTTCTTTATTACTTGGAGACCTTTTCTTGCTTCCAAGTTCAACATCCTCCTCATGAATAATTCTACCTCTTTTTTCTTCAATTATTGCATCATGCAGATCATCATCATGTTTGTCTTCACATAAAAATGCTTTAATACTATTAACATCAACTGGATCATTCCACTCAATCATTTTTTTGATAGCTTCAGCTCCTTCTCCTTGTATGACATTATTCTTTGATGTTTGCTCTTCTACTAATTTTTTCATACCATATTTTCCAAAATTAGTCTTCAAAGGCTCATCTGACCCTAAAAAGTCTTATCCTACCTTCTTTAAAATATACAATATCATCTTTGATTGCAACCTTATAGCTGTCACATTCACCACGCTTGTGGTTTGGATTGATACACCACATACATCTCTCTACAAATCCCTTTGAGCCTTTAATTGTCTTTGATGAATTTGCTATTTGGGATTTCTTCAACTCAATCATTTTTACCTTCAAAACTTGTATACCCTTGATCAATTCTTCAAGAGTACCATCATTAACAGTCTTGATCATCCTTTGAGGTAGTCCTTGATTCTAAGATGTTGGCATTGGTTCCAATCTCGATATTAAACCACGAGTCTTAATCTTCTGTTCTTTAGTCAAAAGTCCCATAGTTTCTTTTACTAGCTTCCAATTATTTGTAAAACCACTCTCAGATGTCTTATCTGCTAGATAAAAGAGAAGCTTATCTTCCAAATATTCATCAGTTGCTTATAAAAATAATCCAGTTTTCCTTGTTTCCAAGAGCTGCCTCTCTTGCCATGGTAATTGCCCAAACTTGGTCTCCAATTCCCTGATTAACTCATTTAGAGCCAATTGATTCGTTTGCCTTTGCTTAATCCACTCCAAAAAAGTCTGTCTTGTCATTCTTTCTCAATCTTCTTCAAAAAATTCATCTTTCAAGAGTTCTTCAAATTTCTTCCATGATATAGTCTCAGAATATAACTCTTGCACCCTTTCTCTGATTTCTGGTACTACTGCCAAATCAAAGGTGGTAATCATCTTCATCTCTGAAACTTGATGCACCTCCATTTTATATGTATAAATCCTTAAGAACTTGGTGATATTCCTTCCATCAAACCTCTCAACTTTGTCCACTACTACTTGTAAGGCCTTAGTAGTATTCTTATCCTCTCCATGCACCTGTTGCCTTTCTTCCATGAATTGAGCAAATGCCCTAAATAAATCATGGGCACCTACTCCTCTTGATAATCCAAATCCTGAATTTTGATCCCCCATTTCAACTTGTTGAAAAATCAGTGTCTTAAGGCTCTCTCAGTGGAAGCACCAATATAGAGAGAGTTTGCCTCAAGAAAACATTGAGCTTCTGGCTGTCACTAATTATTCAATCAAGCTTGAAAATAAGAGAAGCCCTAATTTTATATATAATTTTTCTCTTTTTGAGTAATTACACTAAATACACAATCCTCAAGTAACCCATAACTTCCAAAATATGATAAAATCTTCTAAAACCTTATTTATTCTTATGTGGAGATTTTTCCAAACTTCAATATCTCATATCTCCTAATCCGACCGTCCAAAAAAACTCAAATTTTACATGAAGTACTGATGTATTTTTATTAACTTCTACAACAAATTTCAACTACAAATTCGTTGCAGATCTTGAGATATCTTGAAAACCCTAACAGTCGCTTTAAACCCTTGTCTTTATACATCCGCATGCAATTTTCTTCATATTTCACAAAATATAAGCTCAAATGCCACGAAATTTGTATATATAGCTTCTTAACACAAAAATTTACATTCTCCAAAAGTTTGAGCAAAAAATTCATCTGAATACTTAAATTATGGCTCCAACCATTAGTAAAAATAAAACCGCTTACTTACTGCCTTTGATTTGGAAGCGCCGCCTTCAACTTCTTACAACTCCTTCATATAAACTCCAAAAGCAATAATTCTTTTGTGAAAGATGTAGGCCTTGAAATTGCCGTTCCAGTCGCACCTTTCAATCTTCAAAAGCTACTGTAAAACTCTTTGTATTTTCAAAAGAGTAATAATATGTTTTAAATAAATACCTTAACTTCAAAGGGCTATAACTTTTTCACCCTAACTCCAAATCCTCTAATTTTTGTAGACAAATTGTACCCCAAACCCTAAAATTTACAATCTTAGCTTGTAATCTACGAGTTCTTCTCTTTGAAGTCGCCAAAATCCTTCTTAAGGTCGCTGACAGCCTCTTCAAAGTCCATTGGGCATGATATTCGACCAATAGGGATGAAGTTTCCCATTCCTTGCCTTCATCCGACCATGCCTTGCTTTCATTCCTCCCAATTAGCCTCCTATTAGTTTAGATTTTTATCCTTAGGTTTCCATCTCCCAAGGCTTCATACTAAATATTTAGGTCCTATATATATATATATATTTTAATATCAAAATCAAAAGAAGTAAAGAAACAAAGTAAAGTTTCTTATACCAACTCCTTTTAATTTAATCTACTAGCCATTCTAACACACATCTAGATTTATCAACATATAATATGTTTTAATTAATTTTTACATACTGTAAGCATTTATAGTATGACACCATTGAGGGAGATGCCTGTGACTAATCAATACTGACTAAATCACTCTCCAATTTCGTTACTATTTCTTTCAAAATAACAATTTCTGCTTGTAGCTTATCTATTTTGTTTCGATATTGGTCATCTAATTATTTATTTTTAAGCTCCAATGCTTCCTTCTTCTCTTGTTCCAATCTATACGATTTGTGAGTCTATAGTAATTTTTATCTTTGATTTTCTAGGATATACTGAATCCTGTGTTTCTCTTTTGACTAGTTTTCTACTCTTTCATTTAATTCACGCTTCACTTGCATCTTGGATTCCAATTCTACCTTGATGACTTGTTCCTCTTCCCCGATTTTACAATTTTGCTCCAATATTATTTTCTTGCTCGCTTCAACTTGCCTTTTTAAGCTACCCTCATCTTCGAGCTTACTCATCGTAAGTTGCAGTTAGGAAATTTGACTCAATATAACTTCTTTAAGATTCCACCCTTCCGTTACACCCCGTTGAAATTCTTATTGGTTGCTTTCCCTTGAAACTGGTATTGGTGTCATCATCTCTATTGTTGACTGAATTGGAACTCGCTCTGGTGTAGATATTGATCTTGCTTCCCGTTCTGCCACTCTGCTGGATTCTCCCACTTCATACACTATTACTTCTGGACTAACTGTTCCCATTTGTAAACTTGGAACTACTAGTTGAGATTCCTGTTTCAATGTATACTCAATCACTGAGTTTACATAATTGGAACATAATAGTGAAGCAAAATTCTCCGTCTTTCGCTTAGCTTCCATTTCTGCATGTATCTTTGTGGCCACATAAGCTGCCCAATTGAATACCATGCCTTCTAGTGTTCATATCGCGGAAAATAGTAATCGCTTCGTCATGTAGGTGGTATGTCGATTCAATGCTAATCACTTATGAACGAACCGCATCCATTCCATAAGTTCGGGCGTAAGTGCTTCTTATACCTTCCATCCTTGATTTTGCTCGAGAGACGACATTCCTCCTTTGAAGTAGCTTCTTGGCTTGAAGTCATTTGACGCGTCTCCTCCCACCTCAAGCTCTCCGGTTGGTAAATGCAAGACCTTGTGTAAGATATTCTCATCTATCCCAATCAGGACTCCTCTTACCACACTCCAGCCATCCTTTGGATCATAATTTTATATATAATCTACCACTTGTTCTACATCAATTAGTGGTTGTTTATTCGAACTTTGCAAAAACATAAATAATTATATATTTCTAAAATCTTTTTGCCTTTTCAATGACCAACAGATATCTAACTTCATCGGTTCTATGTTGGTGATAACTACAAGAGATGGCGATCCTAGATTGCACTTAAACCTCACATTGCGGTCACTTTTCGATCGTTCTAGTACTCTCTTTGCTCTTTCCATTGACATTGTAAAAATCAAACTCTCAATACTTCCTTGCACTAACACTATTGCTGATTATTATCGTAAAGCTTACAGTTCAAAGCACAATGTCTAAAATTTGCAACAATGAAACCTTCTATGAAAGCCCTGTTCATAATCGCTTACTCGGGGTCTGAATCAAGAATGTCTAATCTAGTGTACCTTAATCTCACATCTAATCAAGAATGTCTAATTTCCTCACTAGTCAGTTTCAGTATTCAAAACTAACCATCAATCATTTCCTAGCTATCATAACCTTTCCAATCCTATCGAGTAATCATTATTACGGAGACTCCCTCCCGCCACTGAGTGAATCTGTCCCGGATTTACGTATAATACAGATGTAATTGGTTCCCATTAATGCATGTTGTGAAGTAGGTTCCCTGAAAAACTTTTAATTGAACGGAACTATTAGAGAAACCTTCCACCATCCGATATGGCTCATGCCATCGTACTTGAAATTCACTGGAAAAGTTATTAAAGCGGCTATCATAAAGTAGCACCAGATCATTGGGCATAAAATATTTCAACCGTAACTTATTTTCATAATAATTCTTTGTGTGGCATTGTGTAGCTTCCATGATCAACAGAGCGGTAGCTTGAGCTTCATCCAATTTCTCCAATTGGACTAACCTATATTGAAGAGATTCTCTATCTCCCATACGTTCATCTAACATAATTCGTAAACTTTGGACCTCCAATTCAATTGGTAGCATTGCCTCCTGATCGTATACCAATTGAAATGGAATAGAATAGGTAGTTATTTTATATGCAGTATGGTATGCTCATAAAGCTGCAAACAATTTAGTGTCCCAATCGGTTCTCGCTCCTGAAATAGTCTTTGTTAAGATCTTACATAGGATACTATTGGTCTTTTCTATCTGTCCATTGGCTCGTGGATGATAAGGTATAGTTTTGTGATACTTGATCTCATACTTCACTATTAATGCATCAATTGTTGTATTAATAAAATATGTTCCGTAATTACTAACCAATTCTTTTGGACAGCCAAAACGAGTGATAATGTTCTCATGTAAAAATGTTGCTACGGTATTGACATTATCAGTTTTTATTGCCATGGCATCTACCTATTTAGTGACATAATTGGTGGCTACTAGAATATAACGTTTATGTCCATTTCGAGAGGCAGGTGCAATGGATCCTACAAAGTCAATATCCCATTTTTCGAATGGTGTCTGTGCCAAAATTGGTACCAATGGCATTACAGAAGTTTGAGTAGGGCGACCAATTTATTGGTAAGGATCACAATGACGAACATATTGGTGTACATCCGAAAATATTGTTGGCCACCAATATCCAGCTATTAAAGCCTTACATGCGATGCTATCACTCCCAAAATGTCCTCTACAACTGTCCAAATGACATCCTTTCAAAATTATATGAACTTCACTTTGAAAGATGTAATGATGTAAAATTTCATCCCACCCTTGTTTGTACAAGGCATCTCTAATCATGGTATATGGCGCACTTTTTAAAATCAGATGCTTCTTAAATTTTTTATTATAAGAAATTAGAAAAGTCTGAAACGTGAGATATTGGATCAATTTACCATATTCGGGTGTAATGACATCCACAGCGAATAGTTGTGTATTCGGAAGAGCATAGTTTATTGGCTCATTACCCAATATATTAGATAAATGGGATAAGTGATCTGCATTGGCATGTTTCTTGCCGGGTCAAACGTTAATCATAAAGTTGAATTTTTAGAGAAGTAACACCCATCGAGCAATTTGTCTGCTCAATTGAAGTTTATTTATCATATACTTAAGCACATTATAATCAACGTGGAACATAAATGGGTATCCAAGTAGATAGTGGCAGAATTTCTATACAGAGTAGATCATTCCGAGGGCTTTTCACTCGGTAGTATTATAATTTTGTTTTGCAACAACGAATTGTCGGCTCGCATAATATATGGGATGGTCTAATCCTTTTTCATCTTTTTGACTGAAAATGGATCCAATTGCAATATTGGATACATCCATATAGACATGAAACAGTTTTGTCTAATAAGGTGTTACAAGAATTGGGGCAGATACCAATTTTTGTTTCAATTTGTCGGATACGAAAGTACAATCTTCAGTCCATATTGGACTAGATTTGTCTAATGGAGGGTATTTTTAATAAGTTGGTTAACGGTTGATAGATAACCACAAAGGATTCAATAAAACGCCAATAGTAGCTGACATGGCCAATGAAATTGCGCATGCCTAACACCGTATCTGGCTTTGGTAAACCCAATATACGAGTAACTTTATCGGGGTCCATAGCGATACCTTCAACAGAGACAATATGTCCCAATAGCTTCCCTGATAGTATGCCAAATTGACACTTCTTTGAATTTAGAGATATCCCATACTTGTCGTATTGATTCAAATAGTTATCCAGACATATTAGATATTCAGTCATTGTACTAAAGGTGCAAAAATCGTCCAGAAATATCTCCATTGATAAACGTAGGTAATCTTAAAATGCTTGTGTCATTACACATTGAAAAGTAGCCAAGGCATTACATAACTCAAATGGCATTACTTTATAAGTGAATGTACTCCAATCTGTGGTAAACGTAGTCTTCAACTGGTCCTCTTCGACAATTTTAATTTGATTATACTCAAAAAATCCATCCAAAAATGAGTAACATTCATGTCCGGCCACTACGTCCAAAATACTATCTATAAATGGTAACAAAAAATAGTCCTTCTTAATAGCCGCATTTAACTTTTAAAAATCCTGACATATCTTGATTTTTCCATTCTTCTTCGGTACCATCATGATTGGCGACACCCATATACTATGCGGAATAGGATAAATAAAATCCACGTTGAGAAGTTTATCCAATTCCTCTTTTACTAAAAAGAAATATTTTGAGTTAAGCCGGTGTTGTCTTTGACAAACTGGCTTAACACCTTCCTCCAAAATAATTTGGTGCTCACACACATCAATTAGAATCCCTTTCAAATCCGCATACGACCATGTAAAGGCAGATTTGTGATAGACAAAAAAATATTTCTAAACATCCAATTCTGTACCCATAATACCGACATATATTTTAATTAGCTGTGGCATTTCATTGATGCCCATGTTAATGGATTGACACAGAGGATCTTCTACAACCTCTGATTTAATTATTTTCTCCTGATCTGAATATCTTATATTATCCGACATATGAGAACTACCCAATTCTGGTTCCAATGTGCTAACTCTATGGACTGCGGAATTGTTCATCCATTCGGCAAGAGTATGATTGGAGTTTGTTGCATCCTCCAGATGAACAAAATATTCTCCGAGTCTTTGATATTGGTAGGATACTTCTTTCTTATGTATGCAAATTGGATCATTGCCAACTTGCATTGCATTAGTAATTTCATCATGGTTATCCTCAGATTGACCCTCTTCATCAGATGTCACTTCTGAGCCTATAATTTGAGATTTTTCATAATATTGAACTGGATATATTTGCAAAACAATCATTTCTCTTCCCTTTTCGATAGTTAGCATTCCACCGCCCCAGTCATTTTTAGCTTTAGCTTGGTATAACCATGGTCGTTCCAATAAAATTGAATATGATAATGTAGAACTTTGTAACCTAAAAATGATATAATCAATTTTATATACAATCTCTACTATAGTAGTGTCAATACTACAAAGAATATCCATAGGCTTGACTCGACTATGGTTAACCATTCTTAATACCAATGACGTGTATAACAATTGAGCTAAACCTAGATTTTCCATTATTTCCGTCGTCATTAAATTTATGCTTGAGCCCCCATCCACTTGAACTCCAGAAATAAGGAATCCATCGACGGATATATCAATAGTCGATGCTCCTGGATCATAGTTCAAACTGACTTACTGAACTTTTTTAGACCGAGTTCTTTATCATATTAACGAAGAATTTAACGTAGAACGATATTCTCGCGCAACCGCTAATAGTTGCTTCATTGAGATTGACGGTTTGATTTCATCCAAATCCTTCAATATATCATATGGTTCCATATTTGTAGTGATTTCCAAAGCCCTTTTTTTCTTCATGGGCTTCACTTTAATCCCTGTCAATAGTTTATCTTACTTCATAGAGTCTGACATCAAAATAGCTGAACAAGCTATTTCGTACTGTTTTATCATGAGAGGGTCTTTCAATGAGTAAGGCCGCTCCTTGTCCTTTGAAGGTAAATGAACTGGTTCATGTTAGGTCAATAGTCTTGTGCCAAAACCATCATTGGGCTGTTTTGACGATTCAAGTCCCAATGTTGATGACGATCCAGATACGATTATTGGATTTGAGTCTAATTGTTCCTTAGAAATTGGTTCCTCTAATTGTGGAATTGGGTCTTTTCTTTTTTGCTGGACCTTTGTAAGCACGCATTCCACCTGGTTTACTAGTGAATCTTGTGGACCTCAATTATTCTCCTCTGATTTACTCTGCAATTGAACTTACTAGTTTTGATTATTGAAATTAAATGGGGCATTGCACTACTGATAAGTATATCCTGATTGCTTATAATTTCTAGTCTCGGGAGCATAGTCATCGCTTGCTCTTGGATTGGGATATTCATTGGCATAATAACCGATTTGTCTACAACGATAACATCGAAGTAGTCTCCTTTCAACACCATTAGGAATATAGGAGATATCTACTGGGATTTACCAGCTCGGCCTATTCTAGGTCGGATGAGTAAATGATCCCGGTTGTCTAGTTGGTACTGCAGAATCCGAATTTGATTGCTGAAAGGATTGATATTGGGAATATCCTTGCTGGTTTTGTACCATTCCTTGAATATTGGTTCTATATTTCTAATTGTATACCGAATTTTGAAATTTGGAAAAATTTCTATTCGGCTTATTGGAACGATTTCCGTTCCAGCCAAACCTACTTTTTATCTAAATTTGATTAACATCCCACAAAGTAGGTTGGATCATTATTTGATTACTGAGTTATTGTTGCTTCCATAAATTCCAACAGTTGGTGGTAATATGCTTGCCTCCGCAAAAGGTACATTGTACAGTCATTTGGGGTAGTGAAGAACATTTTGTTACTAAATGACCTTACCCCTTACAATTACTGCATCACACATTGGAACGCATATTGGTTGATTTATGCCTCTTTTTCTTGTCTTTTACTAAGTTGATAGCCAGTTCTTCAATTTTCTTTGTCAAAGTTATCAACAAAGCCTCATTTAGATCCTTTGATCTAATTTTACTTGATAACTCTTTTACAGGTACTACTTTTTGATATGAAAAGTATGGAAAATATGGGACTGCAATTGTAGGTGGTATGTTCTACAATGGAACAGCATTCACTGCTCCTTGCGGATTAATACTAAGATTTATACCATAATCCAGCATTCTTGGGTAACTGCTTCCAGTTTCACTCGAGGTTGGTATTGGATAACTTGCTTGAGATGGAATCATTGTAGCTCTAGTGGTTAAGAATTGGTCATAGTAATATTCTTCCCATACCTTTGCTCGTGCTAGTGAGGAAGCAACAGTGGTCGGTTGGGCCTCCTTCACGAATAACTTTAATTCTACTGGATAAAGTACGTTAATTAATATGGACAAAATAAACAAATCAGGCATTTGGTTATTTGGCCATTTATTAAGAATATCTACTACTTGGCCATAATATGATTGTACCGCTTTTTCTAGTACCATTCTACTATTCATCAATCTTTCCTTCAGTCGCTCTTCAAATCCAATTGGTCGAAAATGGATTAAAAATGTATTTTTTAATGCCTCCCAAATAGAAAATTGACCGACGAGCTGGCGATTATACCATTCAAATGTTGTGTCCTTTAATGTTGCTAGTAGCTATCTTAACCAAATATCTTCAGTTTTTCCATTATTGGCTACACATACAGTCAAGAATTGTGATAAATGTTGATCTGGATTGACTCTTAGTAAACCTCTAAAAGTAAGTAATGGAGCCACACTAGTTGTGCGATCTCCTACCGCACCCATTTAGACTGCAATTGGAACCGCTGGTCTTCCAGACGCCATTAAAGATGTCGATGTTCCGCTCAATTTCTTATTAAAATAAAAATTGTCTCTTGCAAAAGTCTTTTTTGGACTTCCAGGCCTTCCTGATTGACTATTATTATCTCCAAATAATTTTACTGGTTGAATATGAGATAAAAATGATAAATTTTGACATACTCTAAATTGGTCTTTATTGGCAAGTGATTTATGCCGATCTTCAGAAGCAATCTTGTTAAAATCGGACGTATCTCCAATTGGAAAAATATCCAATGGGGTACCTAATTCCTTTGTACCTTCGTCGCTTTTCGTTAACGGCTTTGAGAGGCATACAGGACTATTAGCAGCACTCCCTGCGAGTGCTCTTGACAATTTCTTTGACGGTATGTACTTCTCAAATATTAGAGGTCGATCATCTTCTGAGAACGATCGAATATGCTGATAGGCATACAACCACAACTTAATCCAACTTTGTTGATGCTTCTTTTTTAATTTGCGATCTCGCTTGTTACGCAACAAATTTCTTGCTTGTGATCTCTCTATTCTTTCTGACACGGATATACATATAATTACCTATAAGAGTCGATAAAAGTATATAAAAGTAGATAAAAGTAGGTTAATTGTACAATATCTTCTAGAGAAGCTTCTTAGAAGCTGTATAGACGCTGCTTTGACCTTATAGGAGTCCATAGTTGACTTTTAGGTTAGAAACTTGGTCAACAAGTTAGCCATGTGCCACACATGTTGGTAGCTTGAAGGACAAGCTAACTACGTAGTCCACTCATAGAAAACTTTCCTTGCAAGCAAAGACATGTGGCCTAGAAAATCAACACATATTAGAGGTCTTATAGAATATCGCCACGTGGCTTCTAGTTAGATAGTATATATAGAGGCAAGAGTGAAGCTCTCTTCACTCTTCTCAACTCCTTTCTTGCTTCTAGTCTAGTTTCAAGGATCTCTAATTTTCTTGTCTTTTGGCAATAGCCATTCCAGTTTCTCTTTCAATATATATATTTATTTATTTACCTCTCTTTGAGTGAAGGCTCACTTGTTTGAATTGTTTTTCATCGAGTTCTTGTCCTTGATACTTTCTTTTGATTGCTTTATTCTCTTTGTTGTTAAATTTTCATTCTTAATAACCATACTCTTTCATTATTTCTATTGAGTTTGCTTCTTAATCTCCTTTACTGCTTCGGTAGTTAATTCCTAATACTCAATAATGTTCTCAATCTCCTGCAATAAGGCCAAAATATGATAGTTGTTTTAGTTATTCTGAAAGAAACTTCCCAAAATAAACTTGTATAAGGAAATTTGAACACAGGGAAAGACCATGTATATGAGCTCCAATTGTTAGGATCACACAATTAACCACTACTGTTGAATGCTTACAATACCAAAGAACACTTAACTTTTTTTCTTACTGTCCACTCACTCATATCAATATGATAACAACCATGACATCAATTTTAGTACCTTGTATAATTCACGAACACACAAGTATAACCCAAATCCTGAAATGAACAACTTCCAATCCACAAAATCTGATCAAGACAATTCTTTCGATTATAATTCCTCTCTACTAAACTCACAACCTTGCGATAAACAGTGACTGGAAACTTCCATACATCATCAATCTTTCACAACAGTTGATAAATAATGATCCATAAATAACTTCGTAAATCAAACATTAATTCATTAAATCAATTCTCTTCTCTAGAATCAACACTAACACAAAAGAAACAAAAAAATTAAGAAGAAGAGATAGCACCAAGCTTATCCCCGGCTCATGACTATCACAGTCTAGCCTTTTCTTCCTCTCTCCTATCCTCCTTATACTACCCCGAGATATCAACTCCTATACTATGGATGATAACTACTTTTCTTGACTATTCATCCATTCTACCTGCTGAACCACCTTTTTAGCAGTTATCTATCCTTGTTTACACTATACACTAGATATCTACATTTTGAAAATAATTACTTATTCTACAGTAGGCTTGAAATCCTATAGAACTTGTGGCATTATAAAGATTATTATAGCTATTACAATACTAGGATCTATACATCGAATCTTATTGGAAATTAAGACAAATGTCTTACTATGTTCAATAAGTATTTTTTGAAATATAATTTCTTCCATTGATGTCAAGAAATCACCTCTTCTAAACTTTAGCTTAAATAATAATTCTTGAGTAAACTGATGTCTAATTTTATACTTCTTTCTTAAACTTGGCTCTTTAATTGCTTGTTAAATATATTCTATAGTATCAAAGAATAAGTGACAAATTCATATCAACCATGGTTAGATATTTAGAGCTGCAAATAATAAAGAAGGTAATTTATATAGAGCTTATTCAATTGTAAAGATAAGAATTAGAGATGTGGAAGTAGAGCAAAATGTCTACCATTTCTTATAACTCTTCATAACTTCTTCTTATGTGTATTTCTACTATAGCATTTCCATCCATGCTTATAGCTAAATTCTCCAATTTTTTTATCAAATCATCTTCTAAACCTACGTTTTCTATTATTCTAATTATGGCTTCATGATTTGAAATTAAATCTAATTTTTTTAGATTTTTTTCTTATTTCTTCATCTTTCTTTTATTTATAGAATCTAAAGCTTTAATCCTCTAAATACTCATAAATCTATTATTATTCAAGTTTAAAAATCCAAAATTCATATTATCTATATTAGAATTTATAAATAATTTATTCATACTTATGTATCTCCATCATATATAGGTGCTTTATAAAAATCCACAAAGTTATTTTCTAGCTCCAAAAGCATCTCTTTTAATTATTTTTTATATATCTTATGGATAGGTTTGATAGTAATAAATTATACAACTTTTTTTCCATCTCAACTATAAATCCTAGTATAATGTGAACCATCAACTAAGACTCCGATTTCCATTCTAGCAGCTATAATATAAGGCTAATCAAGTATTATTTAATAAATTTTTTTCTACTTCCACATCTCTAATTCTTATCTTTACAATTGAATAAGCTCCATGTAAATTACCTTCTTTGTTGTTTGCAGCTCTAAATATCCAACCATGGTTGATATGAATTGATCTCTTATTCTTCTTATATACCTACTATCGTGTTGTGGTTCGGCTACTATATGAAAATAATGTAATTATGTACATAATATATAATTTATTAAGTAACATGGTGAGAGCCATGTTAGTAGATTTTAATTGGTTGTAGAATATAATTTGATTATTACTTTAAAAAGAGGTTGTTTAAAAAGATTACTATAGAATTTGTATAACTTTAATTTCCTTTTGATAGTGGCTTTTAAGATTGATTTTGGTTGATAGTAACTTCTAAATATTTAGAGACACCTTTATTAGACATTGGTTATATTTAAAAACTTATTTTGATTCTTTTATTTGGTGTTTAGAGCATAAATTATGTAAATCTTATAAGAAAAAGGATTGAAGAAGGATTTTGGTAGCAAAGGGAGTAATTAAGGCACCAATATAGATGAATGGAGATGAATAATGAAAATCTCCATTCCTATTGATCAAAAATCATGACCAATGGGCTTTGAGGAAGCTGCCCGAGGCCATATTAGGATTTAGGGTTAATTTCTCGGGGCCATTCGAATTTCGAAGGCTAAGGTCAAAAGGTTTAGGTTTTTGGCTATGGTTTTGGTGCAAGTTTTGTATGGTTTGGAGTTTATATGAAGGAGATACAAGTGCTCAAAGTTAAGGTATTGATTTGGGAGCTACTGTCACTCTTTTTGGCACAACACATGCGTACAGATAGCAATTGAGGATTGGCATCTGCAACTGGAGAGAGCACTTTTGCGGCTCTACTTTTTATATACTGTTTATTGGATTCTAAGTTGAAATGAAAGAGTTATTGGATTTTGAAATCAGTGCAGGCAAATTAAGGGTAGTAAGTAACCCGATTTGCTAGTGGTTGTGTCTTGAGCTATATCTTGAGCAATTTGATAAGGTTTTGGCTCAAAATTTTAGGAAATGTGTAATTTTATGTTAGTAAACTTTATACATAAGTTTTATGATATTTGAGTATTAGGTTCTTGAGATATTAAGAAAATAGTGTTTGGGTGTTTGTAAATTAGAGATTAGAGCATCTGCTAGGGTTTCTTAGATGCCAGAATATTGGGAGTGAATTTTCTGTTGGATTTTATTGTGATTAAATTTAAGGATGAATTCTTCCTATCCTGTAAATTTGAGACAAACTGAACAGTTAGATCAAGAGTTATGATTTTTTAAAGTTTAAGATAAGAAAATCCTTTGCGGGAAAAATATGTTTTGAAGGGATTTTGGTATATTTTGAGTTTTATGCAAAATAAAGGAGTTTTGGGAGGCTAACACAAGATTCATATAAAAATAAATATCTTGGAAAGAAGACAAATACCACCTCTTTCTATAGAAATGGATAATAATAAAGAATTTGAGATAGAAGAAGACTTAAAGATTAAAATAAAGAGTTTGAGAGGACCTATCAACCATTGATGGTTAAGAAGACCTATCAACTATTGATGGTTGAGAGGACCTATTAACCATCTTCAAAGAGAAAAAAGATTAAAATATGTGGCAAATATAATTTGCCGCATCTTGGATTTTATTAACATATAATGACTGTTCCTTGTCAAATTTGTTTCTAGAAAGGAGGATAATACCATGGATATATACATTGTCGGGGTAGAGAAAATTTGCTTTAAGAAAGCATTGGATTCTTGGCTTTCATTAATTACTCAATCAAGTCTTGAGATCAGAAAGACCAAGTTTATATGTAAAATTTTCTTTTTTGAGCAATTACACCAAATACATAAGCCTCAAGTAACCAACAACATCCAAAATATGATAAAATCCTCGAAAACCTTATATATCCTTATGTAGAAATTTTTCCAAACTTCAACACCTCAGATCTCCTAATCCAACCATTCAAACAAACTCAAATTTTACATGTGATACTGATGTATTTTTATTAACTTTTATAATAAATTTCAACTACAAATTTATTGCAGATCTTAAGATATCTTGAAAATCCTAACAATCACTTTAAACCCTTGACTTTATACACTTGTGTGCAATTTTCTTCATATCTCACAAAATATAAGCTCAAATATCACAAAATTTATATGTATAGTTTTTTAACACAAAATATTATATTTTCTAAAAATTTTTGAGCCAAAAATTTGTCCAAAAATTTAAATTATGGCTTCAACCATTACTATAAATAAAATTATTTACTTACTGCCTTTGATTTGGAAGTACTGCCTTCAACTCCCTATAACTCCTTTATATAAACTTGAAAAGCAATAATTCTTTTATAAAAAATTTAGGCCATAAAATCATTGTTTCAGTTGCACCTTCTGATTTTCAAAAGCTATCATACAACTCCTCACATCCTCAAAAGACTAATAATATATCTTAAATTAACACCTTAATTTCAAATGGCTATATCTTCCTCACCCTAATTCCAAATCTTCTAATATTTATACATAAATTGTAGTCCAAATCCTTAACTTTACAATTCTTAGCTTTTAATTCTTGAATGCCCTCTTTGAAATTGCTGAAATCCATGTTAAGATCTCGAGTAGCCTTCTCAAAGCCCATTGGACATGGTATTTGATCAATATTAATGAAATTCTCCATTCCTTGCCTTCATCCGACCATGCCTTGCTTTCATGATTGGGTGGAGTTTCTATGATATCTAAAGATATACTAATTGAATTAAGGTGACATTTGGCATGGTATTAAAAGACTTAAAGATTAAGCTATATTCCAATTTTGAGTTGAAGTTAATGATTGAAGAAGGAAAAAACATTGCTAGAATATTTGCATCAACTTTCAAGTTGGTGGCCAAGTAACATTAGTGTAGATTTCAGGTGTTTAATCACAATTTGTAAATTGAATTGAGATAAATTCTTTTTAAGCACATAAAAGATATATTGTGGCATTTGTATGCAAAATTTTGCCTCAAGTGGATAATTAGATTAGGAGCTACAACTCTCTAAAGCTTACTGATTAGGATTAAGGTTTTCAAAGAAAATTTAAAATTACTTATTAATGAAAGTAATAAGGAAAATGGAGTTTATGTTTAATTGAGATTACTAAAGAAAGTATTTTTTAGTACTTTATATTGAATTTAAGCACTTTTTAATTAAAGTTTAAATTACAATTTTCTTATAAGAGTAATACATATTATGATTCTTGGATACTTGTAAAACACAATGCCATCTTCCATACCTAGATGCCCAGTGTATTTCCAAACAAGACAATATGTAATACAATAATATAGTAATAGCTTATAAAACAAGCTAATTATGTAGTGCACATATAGAATACTTGTCTTATAAGTTAAGATATATGTCTTATAAAGTCAATACGTTTTAGAGGTCTTATAGGACATGGCTACATAGCTTCTAATTAAAAGTATATATAGAAGCAAGAGTGAAGCCTTTTTCATTCTTGTTAGCACCTTGTAGTCTTTAGTCTTATTTCAAGATTTTTTAATCTTCTTGTCTTTGACAATAGCTATTCTAATTTAATAGTATATCATCTTTGCGTGAATTTTTAGTTCTTTTGAATGATACAAGAGTATATTAAGGATTTCTTTTATTGAGATTCATGTTATTGTCAAAGCCATAGAAAATAATAGATATACCAAAAAGACTACAAATGCCACCTCTTTCAATAGAAAAGGATAATAATTAAGAATATAAGATCAAAGAAGTCTTAGAGTCAATGCAATGCTAAAATATGTTGGAATATCTTATTAATT
This sequence comes from Physcomitrium patens, assembly GCF_059467195.1. NCBI lineage: Eukaryota > Viridiplantae > Streptophyta > Bryopsida > Funariales > Funariaceae > Physcomitrium > Physcomitrium patens. Next base: position 7,510,224 of record NC_143433.1, on the reverse strand, counting down.
AGCAAAAATATGATATTATGAATACACATGCAAGCTTGCCAAAAATCTTGCAAATACAATAAAAAAAGTTGATGCTTTTTATCAACAACATTTGTGGGTGGTTTTTTCTGTCTTCACTTAAGTCTAATTTAATTAAATTGTAACCTTGGTTAGAGTCCAATATTAACTAATGTAAAGATGCAAACCATAGATAAGATAAAAAAAATTAAAAAAAAAAATGATATAATAATCATAATTGGTCCAACAAAACATGATCAAGTCAATTACATATTTTTTTGATTTATTTTTTAGCAATTGCAGTTCATTTAGGTAAATGCCTTCTAAGACTTATCTGATTATGCTTAAACTCTGAAACTTATGAGTTAGTATAAAAATTAAAAATTAAAAAAAATTAATACTACCTTAGAGTGCTACTCTAGGGCTTTCTGAAATGGTATCAACCATGCAAATTAGAGTTACACCTAAGAAGTTATCTATGGATGAAGTTCTGATGGCAAAACTTTATCCAGAGTTGAAAATTCTTTAATAATTAGCTTCAAATATTAAAAATTCAGTATTGATATGGAAAAAAAAAATAATATAAAAGATAAAAAAATAAAATAAATAACAAGGTTAAAAGTTTGAGATAAAAGTAAAATTTATAAATTAAGGTTAAAAGTTAAATTAAAATAAAATAACCTAAAGGTTAAAAGTTAAAGATAAAAAATAAAGTCAAAGTTAAAAGTTAAGAAAAAATGAAATAATATAAAGGTCAAAAGTTGAAGATAAAAGGTAAATTTAAAGTTAAAAGTTAAGTAAAGATTGAAGTAACATAAGGTTAAAAATTGAAGATCAAAAGATAATTGGAAGTTAAAATTAACAAATAATTACCAAAACAAGATAAAAGGTTCAATTAAGTAGTATTAATTAGAGGTAATAAGATGAATGAAGATTTATTCCAGCAATTCATGCACTAAAAGGTGTGATTAGGAAGTGATTAGGACAGAAAAACTTACCTTGAATATATCGAGTTGAGGATAGCAAATCCTTGTTGTTTAAAAACTTTCCAGAAATTCTTCACAACTCTTATGGATTTGAATTTTTTTGTGGTTGGATTTGACTTAAGCAAGCTTTTATTTCCCAAGTGTCGTGGTGATCCAAGATTTGACGTTCAAGATATGAATTTTTAAAGTAAGGTGACTTGAACTACCTAAGCAGTAGATACCCGTCTACTTAAAGTTCCACAAAAAATTGGCTAATAATTCAAAGTTAAGAAATCTAGTTGTTCCTAAAACCAAACTTAGCAAAAACATTTCTCCAAAAAAATTTCAATAGAAAAACATAAGTATCACTAAGATATGTTTTTTCCAAGTTAGTTGTTCTAAACTGCCGAGGCAGCAGACCCCTTCTTACCTAAAAATTCATCAAAAATTTGTTATTGCTTGAAAGTTGGTGAATTGATTTTTTTAGAAGTCTAGACTTTAGAGTGCATTCATTCCAATAAATCGGATTGAAGTTGGGTTAAGGTCACCGAGTTATAGATTTATGAAGTCGGCACTCCAACGATGCCAAGGGCAGTGGACCCCCTCCACTTGGAAATTCGCCAAAAATCCGTCCAAGCTTGAAATTTCTCGAGGCTTATGTCTTATGTCATTGGGAAGCTGGTGACTAGAAGAAGATGATTACAAAATATTGCAAGGAAGCAATACAACCAAAGAAACTGAGAGGCGGAAACCTAAGTAGTTATAAAATAGAGGAAGTTTTTATTAAACAAAAAGAAGAAAATTTGGCATAGCTTCGCCATAAAACAGGAGAGAGAGAGAGAGCTCAACCACCCAAGCCCTCTTAACCAGGTAGAAGGAGGCCTAAAAGTGGTGGACACATCTCTACCATCTCGATCAAAAATCCCTAACCAAGATCAAGGATCCACAGTGATCCTAAGCCTAAATCCAATTTCAAGTCTGAAAATGCCTACATCTCAAAAACTAATGCCTTTTTGGCAAAACTAACACTACCAATGTGTCCAAAATACATTTGTGCCTTGGGATTGACTATTCACAAGCCCAAATCTAAGTTCTAAATCATTAAAACTAATTAATTTGTTAATCTAGTTGTAAATTTCAACTAGAATTCTAATTTTGAGTACCTTAATTAGGAAATCAGCAAGGATTCTTGCCATCAAAGCCTTCATAATCACCATCCTTAAATTTGAACTCCCTTAAGTATAAACTCTTGGCAAATCACAACCTCTAATTTTAATTTGGCCTTGAATTAATACGCTTTTGATTTTTGATTTATTTATTTTTTTCTCCATTCTTCAACTCCAAATAGTGATAAAAATCACTATGAAAGAAAACTCCACCATAAGAAATAGCCCGTCTCTACCTTCTAGAGCTCATCATTAACAATTAGATTTTATAAATTTTAATCCATTTAAATTGAAAAACAGAATTTAAGCTTCAAAATCTTGAAATTAATTAGGAAGATAGAACAATTAGATTTGAGGAGTTTTCTAACCATAGTCAAATTAGAGATTACCCTTGGAGTTGAAAATTAAGATTGTGAATTAATTCAAGATATAATTTTTAAGAATTAAAAGAAAAATTCTACTAAAATTTTAGTTTTGGCACTAAAAGAGAATTTAAACCAAATCAAGAAAGAAATCATAGACCTTCTAAATTTACTATTCTTAGAATTTTAATACTCAATCAATCTAATAATTAGAAGTATCAATCTAATTAATAAACTAAAAATATGATAAAATTTATAATCAACTAAACAACTAATTTTATTCTATTATTTAATTATCTTAGTATTAAAATTAATAAAAATATGTAAAAAATTACAAAATTAATTATAATTAACCATTGGATCTCTTAATTGTACTTATAAAATCCATAAAAATAAAGATGAAGAATAGCAAACCTTTTCTATAAAAGAAATGTATTTCAAGAAATATTGCATTCAATATTCTATCCTTATTTATAGTTTTTGAGTATTTGTGGCAATAAAGAGATGAAGAATCAATAGCCAGTTGATTCAAGTCAAGAGTTGTCATTTGATGAATTTTTAAATAAGACATTGCAATTTTCACAAATTTGAAAATGCAATAAAGATGAAGTTCCTTAAGAATGACATATTTTTTTTAGAATAGATGGTGAAATATAATGTATTTAGTATCACATCTTTGGAAGAGCCTTTCAATGCTTGGTGATATTATTAGAGGTAGAAACCACTTCTTATAATGTTTCAAATATTTTATTTGAAGGCAATTATCAAAGCCTCAATAATGGTAAAATATCACAATAGTCTTTTTATTCTTGTATAAGACATAATCAATAGTTGAGAGGACTTATCAAATATCTTTAAAGGAAAAAAAAAATCAGAGTATGTAGCAAATATAATTTGCTATATTTTAGACTTTTTAAACATATAATTGCTATTTTTCATAGAATTTATTTTTAGAAGGATGAATAATATCATAAATATATATATTTATCTAGATAAGAAAAGTTAAGTAGAAAATAAATGTAGCTAGATTTGATATTGACTTGTAGTGAAGCTTCTTAAAAGCTTCATAGATGCATATTTGACTTCATATATATTTGTAGTTAATTGATAGATTAAAAACTTGGCGAACAAATTAGCCACATATTGCAAATATTTGTAGCTTATAGAATAAGTTAAATATGTGGAGCACTTATAGGAAACTTGTCTTGTAAGTTAGATATATGTTTTAGAAGTTAAATACATATTGTAGGTCCTATAGAACATTGCTATATAGCTCCCAATTAGAGAGTATATATAGAGACAAAAGTGAAGCCTTCTTTAGTCTTATCAACACCTTTTTAATCCTTAGTCTTATTTTAAGACTTTCTCATCCTCTTATCTTTGGTAATAATCATTCTAACTTAATATTACACCATATTTGAGTGATTTTTTAGTCTTTTTGAGTCACATAAGAATATATTGATCTTTTAATTCTATGAGATTCATATCCTTTACACATTGCCATGTAATTTAATAATAGATATAATATATAGAAGTAAGAATGAGGTCTTTTTTATTCTTATCAATGTCTTCTTTGTATATTATCTTCGTTCAAGACTTACTAGTCCTATAGCAATTGATAATAGTTATTCTAATTTCAATTCTATAGTCAACTTATTTTATAAGTTAATAAATTTTCATTTCTTCATAGTTAACCATGAATAAATTAACTATAAAAATACGAAATCAGTTATCTATGAAGAAATAAAATAAGTTATCTATAAAGAAATAAAATAAGTTATCTATGAAGATATGAAATAAACTAACTATGAAGATATGAAATAAGTTAATTATAGAATAAAAATAAGTTATCCTTAAATTATCTATAGTTATGGAATAATTTTTTTTTCTACTTTTTTTTTAAATATAAGAATGTAATATTATTTTTAAAATTTCATTTAGTTCATTATTTTTATATATTAGAATATTTTTATATATTAGAATATTATTATAATATTATAAAAAAATAGAATAAAAATAATATATCATATATTTTTTAATTAATTTATTAAAAATTAAATTAAATATTATTTATAAAATAATAAGATTTGTATCTTTAATTTTATAACAAATATAGTGCTGTATAATTTAATAATCTAATAATATATTTATTTATTTATATATATATGTAAGAATATATATATATATATATATATATATATATATATTTTACTATAATATCAATTAAATAGAATTTTATATTTTATTTCAAAGACATATTAAAGAAGTTTATGATTTTTAATATTTATTAATATAACCATATTTCATTAATTTTTTGATTATGATTAAGAATGATAGAAATTTGATATTTAAGTTTTTTAGCAAATTTATTTAAATTTTAATCTTTCTATTTGGTTATTGAAAAAGTTTTTTTCACTATTTAATTAAAATATTTACATTAGACAAATTTTAGCTCATCTTATATAATGATATATAATTGGTTCAGTTTATTTTGACAAGTTAAGAATTTAGGAAAAAAATTAAATAAAAATATCCATAGTTATTAATATTACATTTAATAGATTTAATTTTAGATTAAAAATAATTTTTTTTTTTTTAAGTAGTATATTTAATGGTATCTTAAAGATATTAAATCCTAAAAAAAGAAATATATATATATATATATAATAATTATTGTATATAAAATGAAATAAAGCATGTATTCAAATATAGATAGATAGATAGATAGATAGAGAGAGAGAGAGAGAGAGAGAGAGAGAGAGAGAAAAAAAAAAAAAAAAAAAAAAAAAAAAAAAAGAAGAAGAGAGAGATAGATATATATAAATTCAATATCTATAAATAAATATAAGTTTTAATGCTCTAAATTTATCAAAAATAAATAAATAAATGAAAAACATGAATTATAATATAAATCAAGTTACAATTTTTTTTTAGAATAATAATTTATAGAATTTAAATATTCAAATAATAACATAATTAAAATATTATTAAATACATAAATTCACATGTATATGTGTATATATATATATATATATATATATATGTGTTAAGTTTGACAATAGATGTTGAAGATCAGCAAGGTCTAACTTAGTTACCACCATATAAAGATTAAGCATAGTAAGTTGCTAATAGTCAAAAGGTAGCAAAGGATTAAAAGAAGTTACTATAGCAGCAGCTAAGGTTTTAAGGTGGCAGCTAGGTTAAGATGAATCTAGATCTAGATCTAGATTGAAAGCTTGAACGTGACTCTGGATGAGATTTATGTATTTGGGATGTAAACTCCACCTACAAATAAAGAGAGTTGGAAGTAAGAGACATCTTTCTCCACACTTCTCTTAGACCACAATCCTTGATGATGCTAAGTGTTTGTAGCTTTTAGACTTCTTTTCTTCAATAGGTTATGTGTCCACTCTTATTTGCTTGAAAGTTTTTTGAAGTTTTTTGAAGTGGTTTTGTAAGTGTGGAGTAGATCAAGTTGTTGTTGCTGATATTAGGCTTTAAAAGAACCTAACTTTCAAATCTAGATCGTGATTTGCTCTTACTTGTGATTAAGAGCATTTTGGTGTTGGTGTTTTGTTTTTCCACCTAAAGGCAAAGTTTGTATTGTGCTATTGTTGAGATAGATCCTTGATGATGTAACTTAATAGTTTTATGTCTCAGAATTGCTGAATTGTATGTAAAAGGCCTCTTATGGTATAATTAGGTGATTTGTGAGCATAAGAGAGATATAACACTAATAAATCAGATTTGAGACACTTAAATAAGTCATCAGACTTGTGAGAAGTCTTAAAAGTAAAGTTGAGAGTGTTTTTGAGAATAAAAATACTAGTTTGTTCAAAGAGAAGGATTCTGTGATTCTAAATCAACAAAACCTTCTTTCTGATTTTGAGAGCATTAGGACTTCTTCTTACAATATTTTTTGATACAATTCTTCTTTAGACATGGCTTCAAGTGAGGATGAAGGATTGAGAGTTATTGAGAAGTTTAGAAGTGACAATTTTTACTATTAGAAGGTAAAAATGGAGCTTTTGTTGGTGTCTTTGGATCTTTGGGATATTATAGATGAAAGTGAAGAGGCTCCAAGCAAAGATGCTAATATGAAGGAGAAGAAGGAGTTCAAATGTCGTGAAAAAAAGGCTTTTAGATTGATTACAACCAATGTGGATAAAGCCAACTTCTCCTACATTATCTCTTACAAAAGACCAACGGAAGCATGGAAGACTCTTTGTAACATCTATGAGAGCAAGAACTTATCCAACATCATCTATACAAGGAGAAAGTTCTTTACTTGTAAGATGGAAGAAGGTGAAGACCTCATGGCTCATATCAATAAGGTAAAGACTCTTGCAAACCAACTAGCAATTATTGATAAGCTTTTAGAAGAAAGTGATATTGTAATGATCTTGTTAATGATCCTTCCCGAATCCTACAACTACCTTATTGTGGCATTGGATTCCATTAAGCTAAAAGAGCTTACAATGGACTATGTGATGGTAAGACTTGCCCATGAAGTAACCAAGAAGAAAGAAAAGGATCTCCAAAATAAAGATTCAGTATTCTACTCATGTCAAGGCAAGGGCAACTATCCAAATCAATGAGGTAACGTCAAATCTTGCTTCATTTGTAGCAAAGTAGGCCATATTGTTCGAAATTGCTACAAAGGCAAAAAGATGGAGAAGGAGAATGTAAATAGTGTACAAGATGAGTTTGGAGGACAAGATTATGCATTCACGGCAACAAATGGAACCTCTATGGCTGCCATATCAAGATGGATTGTAGATCCAGGTTGTTCCAAGCATATGACACCTTATAAATGTTTATTTCACACTTATGAGGCTATTCTAGCATCAAATGTAGTATTGGCAGACAGTGGTACATGTCAAGCCATTAGAAGGTTTTAAAGTTTAATTTGACATGAATGGATGTTTTGTAAGAACATTGAGTGGAGACAAGGTCTTCAAAGGCTTGAAAGAGGGAAATTTGTACTACCTTATTTGTAAGAAGGTGAATGGAGTGGAGGTAGCCGCATTTGTTGAGTTTACATCAAACCAAGACAAGTTGAATATATGGCATTGTTGCCTTGGCCATTCAAATGTGAAGAGAATGAGAGAGCTCAAGACCATAGTAAGTGGCTTAGATCTTGGCAGTACAAGCCATAATGCAAAATAACTTACATATGAAGGATGCATACAAGACAAACAACAAAGGGCCTCATTTCCAAAGAGTGTAGCAACACGTGCTACTAAGTTGTTGGAGATTGTCTATTTGGATGTATGTGGACCTATGAAGAATACAAGTATTAGAGGATCAAGGTATTTCCTCACTTTCATTGATGATTATTCAAGAAAGATTTGGATCTACATTCTTAAAGCCAAGAGTGAATGTTTTTGGAGGTTTAAAGAGTTTAAAGCACTTGTTGAGAAACAAAGTGAATGCAAGATCAAGGTGCTATGTACGGACAATAGAAAAGAGTACATATCTAAGCAATTTGATGTTTATGTGAAGAATGAAGGAATTGCTAGACAAACCACAACTCCATATACTTCACAACAAAATGGTGTTGCTGAAAGGGTAAGTCGAACCATCATAGAGATGACAAGGAGCATGCTTCATGTTGAAAACCTTGGCTATGAGTTTTGTGCAAAAGTTGTGGTGAATGCAATGTATACATGAAATAGGTGTCCAACAAGTGCTCTTGCATCAATGACACCACAAGAAGCTTGGAGTAAGAGACAACCTTACATTTTCCATATGAGGACCTTTGGTTGCATTACATATATAAAAATACCAAATTATATGAGGTCCAAACTTGATGCAAAAGGTACAAAGTGTGTGTTTCTTGGTTATTGTGAAGATACTAAGGCATATAGGCTAATGTGCTTGAAAACCAAGAAGATCATCAAAAATCATGATGTTGAGTTTTTGGAGCACAAGAATGCTTATGAACACTTGGAGATTTATCCAAGTGGGAGTAATGGTATATTTGTGGACACATCTTTGAATTTAACAAAGAAACAAGAAGATGAAGACAATGAAGATGATGAAGATGATGAAGATGAAAAGTGAAAGAAGGTTGAAAAGATGAAGGCTCCTACAATTTCTAGGACCAACAATGAAAGAAATGAAGATGTTGAAGATTGGAATGATGATAATAATGAAAAGTACCAACCATTGAGTGAAAAATGACAAGGTTTAAGACATAAGAAGGTTGGAAAAGAACAAGGAGTGCAACAAAGTGAATGTTCTTCTACAAATGAAAGGAAATGTCTTTTGAGAGAAAGAAGATAACTTGGCAAATGGTGGAAGGATTATATCTTTCCTCAGGTAAGAAGATGTAAATGTTGTTCTTCTTGTTGATCCATTATCTTTGTGTGATGCTATGAAGTGTGAAGATGAAATTAAGTAGGAGAAGGCTATGAAAGAAGAGTATCAATCTTTTATGGACAATGGTACATGGAAATTGGCACCTCTTCTAGCAAATCGATCTAGGGTTGGTTGTAAGTGGGTGTTTAGGACTAAAAGAGATGCAATGGGTGTGGTGGTGAGGCACAAGGTAAGATTAGTTGGCAAAGGATACTAAAATTGATTTCAATGAGACTTATGCATCCGTTGCCAAATTCACCACCATTAGGACGATTGTAGCAATTGAGGCAACAATGGATTTGGAAATACACCAAATGGATGTGAAGACAATCTTTTTGAATGGAAAATTATAAGAAGACATCTACATGGACTAACTTGAAGGATTTGTACAACAAGACAAAGAATATCCTATGTGCAAATTGAAGAAATTCTTGTATGGATTGAAACAATCATCAAGGGCATGGTACCAACGAATTGACATCTTTTTTATCAATGAAGGATTTGTGAGGAGTGAGGCTGATGATTGATTGTATGTAATGCAATCAAGAGAGTTCTTGCTGATTGTAATACTATATATTGATGATTTGATCATCTTGGCTAATAATATGGAAAAGATGGATTGGATGAAGGCCAAATTAGAGAAAGAATATGAAATGAGTGATTTGGGAGAGTTGCATTATTGCTTGGGAGTGGAATTTGTAAGAGATCATGGTAACAAGACCATTACAATGAGCCAAATTAAGTACATTAAAGAAGTGTTGAAACGATTCAACATGGAGGAGTGCAAGCCCATTGGAACATCCTTGGAGGCAAATTTGAAGTTGATGAAGCTCTTGGATGAAGAGTTTTCACAAGTTGAAGGTGAGATGCAAAGTGTTCCATACAAGGCAACAATAGGCTCACTCATGTATGCAATGGTGGCCACAAGAGTGGATCTTGCATATGTGGTAAGTGTTGTAAGCCAATACATGTCTAAGGCTAGACTAATGCATTGAAATATAGTAAAGAGAATATTGAGGTACTTAAAAGGTACCAAGGACTTCAAATTATGCCTTGATTTGCAAGGTTATTGTGATGTGGATTGGGCTTGAGATGCAAATGATAGAAGATCCACAATGGGATATGTCTTCTTCATCGAAGTGGGAGCCATTTCATGGAATTGCAAGAGACAACCTACCATTGCAAGATCAACGATAGAGGCAAAGTATATGGCAGTAAGTCATTGTGCACTAGAGGAGTGTTGGATAAGGCAACTCTTAGAAGACATTGGTCTAGTATAATTAGAAGCAATTCTAATTAAGTGTGACAATCAAGGATGTCTTGCATTTGCCAAGAATCCAAAACAACACTCAAAGACCAAGCACATTGATGTTCAACATCATTTCATATGAGAGAAGATTGAAGATGGAATAATAGGTATGAAGTATTGTGCTACAAATGACATGCTTGCTAATGTGCTTACAAAGGCGTTAGTGAAGGATAGACAACATGACTTGATTCAAAGATTAGGATTAAAAGCCTTTTGAAAATTAGCAAAGTGGGAGTGTTGAAAATCAGCAAGGTCTTTCTTAGTTACCACCATATAAAGATTAAGTATAGTAAGTTGCTAATATTCAAAAGGCAGCAAAGGATTAAAAGAAGTTACTATGGTGGAGCCTAGGATTTTAAGGTGGCAGCTAGGTTAAGATGAATCTAGATCTAGATCTAGATTGAAAGAATGAACGTGACTATGGATGAGATCTATGTACTTGGGATGTAAACTCCACCTATAAGTAAAGAATGTTGGAAGTAAGAAACATCTTTTTCCACACTTCTCTTAAACTACAATCCTTATTGATGCTAAGTGTTTATAGCTTTTAGACTTCTTTTCTTCAATAATAGATGTTAATTTCTTATGTGAATATAATTTTTTATATTTTTTACTTTTTTACTAGTTTTCTTTTTTTCTTTTTTTCTTTTTTTTCTTCTCTTTATCTCTAAAACTTTTGAATGTTGACAGTAGATTGCATAGTCTAAAGCGTGACTTTTGTTTTCTTGATCTTTTGATCAGTATGGCCTTTGCTTTAAGATATATATAGTGAACAAAGAACTTCATCTAGTTCTTTAAACATCAATAAGATTTTGATAAGTAATTAGCACAAGCATCAATAAAAGCATCAACTTTTACTTAGTGAAGGTATATACATATGTATACATATATATATAATGAGTGTAGCAAGAGTAAGATCATAAAATATGTTTTAATGTACAAAGATGATGAAAATAAATTCTATAAGTTGAAAGTTGGAATCTTGAAGAAATTTCATGTATTTGTATGAATATCATTCAACATATCAATTAGACTTTTTATTAGTATATCATTAAATTTTAAAGATTAAATTACTTAATTTTTTTTTCAACTACATAGATTTGTAATATGTTTAAAATTAAATTTTAATTATATATTTATATAAATAAAAAAATAATACTTAGTATAAGTTTCATACTGGTATATTATTTTTTTAAATGTCTAAATATATTATATAATTTTATTAATTTAATCACAATTTTCAATGAGAAATACATTTTAAAAAAATGAATGAAAAATTTCTTGAAAGACCTTTTATGATTAAATAAAACTCAAGAAGTTTTAGGAGTGGAGACGATCTTCAATTAGACTAAGATAGAGATGATATAAGTACAATGTCTTATCAAGATATACATTGCTAGTAGTACTGTAATGAAATATTAGTTCACAATTGTATCTTCTACAAGAAAAAATTCACATGTGCTCAATAAAACATAAATGTTTTAACCAAGAATATGTCACTTCTACTGGAAAAATAAAAATGAATCAAATACACATTTACAGCAGGTAAGAGAGAAAGAGGAGGGAGCACATTCTTTGTATCTTGTAGACTACTCATGAAGAAACCAGTAAGTGAATAAGGTTATATCTGCTACTATGGAAACCAGGATGGAAGTGGAGGGAGGCAAACACAACACTTGCAAATTCCATTTTGTGGTGGACACATCTGCAACTCTGACTGTGTCCCTCTCATAGTTGGTCCTGGTCCTTGTAACACCAGAGTTTGGAGTTCTGGAGGTATCTACTGGTCACAAAAAGGATCACACATGCAGCATCTTTTTGCATTGCCTAGTGAATCTGCTACAAAGGTTTATTACACATTCATGTACACACGTATATATATATATATATATATATATACATAAAGTTAGTATCAAGTGTAAAATTATTAAATTTTTCACAATAGAAGAATAAATCCTAGTTTTACAGTTAATGATAATACGGAAATCAATGTACACCATGTTAAGAATTGAAAAAAAAGCTATTATTGTTAGAAGTATTGATTCACCGATTTTCAATAGATTCATGAAGTTGAAGTAAAGTGTTTTGTTATGATTATTATTATTATTACTTGATATTTTTGTATTTCATTTCATTCATAGGCTTTAAAAGCTGCAGAAGTAGCTCAAAGACGGGTTGAGAAAGAAAGACAAAAGAAGATGGAACTTGATGCTATTGCTAAAGTATGACAAACAAAACCCACATCATCTATTCTTTGATTTAAAACTTATGTATGATAAAAGAAAAAGAATTACAGGACTTGATTTGGCTGAATTTCATATTATGCACACACAATCAAATATAAATATGTAAATATAATTGATACCATAAAATTTCATTGAATGTAGAGATTTTCATGATTCTCAAAATATAAAAAAAAAAACCCAAAAAATATTTCCAGAGAATGCAAGAAGATGCTGCACGTATGGCTCTCCAATGTTCTTTCTGCTCCTTCCTGGGTGGTGGTGCTTCTTGTATCCCCCCCCCCCCCCTTCTTCATCCCTTGCTGTGACCCTGCTGGGTGGGATCTCTTGCATGGAAGGAATAGCCACCCAACCTCCACCCATAGTATTTTTATTCCTTTGTTGTGGATTTTGGTAGTATTGGTCATTGTATGCAACAACTGTCTGTTGCCTTGCATGCTATGATGACACATGCAGTGATACTCATGGAAAAGAGGTAGAATGGTAGGCTGGCACTTTGTGTTGCAAGTCTCTGCACCCTAGATATCATTTGTCATATAGTACCCAAGATGTGTGAGTCTTTGATGTCATTTAACATTTTTATACCAAGAGGAATGTTAAATTCATCCAAGTTGTTTCGAAATTGACCTATTCATCCTAACCATTGTGAAGAAAAAAAAAAGACCTCTAGAATCATTTCTCCTTTATTGGATCTACAACCAATAAAAACCAACCACATTTACCATGATTATCATATACTTCATCAAAAATAGATCTATTTGGTAAAAGCATGGGTCTATTTAACATTCCCCTATATATATATATGAATCAAGAGAGAGGAAGAGATGTACACTATACATTGGTATGTATGTGGATGTTAGATTACTACTGCTCCATAAAGAATGTCTGGTATGCTGCATGACTCCAAACCACTTGGCACACAACAAGGAGGTTGTGGGTGGATGGATAGATGGATGAGTAGATGGTTCCATGGATAAATGAATAAAGATGCTGAGGAAAAGGTGGTGAACGTGTGAAACCGGCAGTGGTTGACTTAGGAAGAAGCCAAATCTGGGCTGATTCATGAACACACTCTCTATTTGACACACTGAGCAGTTCACAAGTGTTCATAGGCCCTCCAGCAAAAGCAGTGGACATGGTTTCAGGCCGAGGTTCTTCCCACAATGCAACAAACAGCATCCCAATGTATCCTCAATTCCATTTTAAGGCAAACTGGTCCACAAGTGTCACTCACTGTGTGGTGGTTTCACCGTTGTACGCACCATTCCGTATTCAACATCCGTACGCGTATTTTTTAACTGTATACGAGGGATCTTCATTCTCAAATGTTCCAACCAACATCTTGTTATTAACTAACTGGACTGAAAAGATCTTGAAAAGTATTGCATCGGATGGAATTTCTCCAGTGAAAGTGAATCGTGCCTCAACAACGATGTTGTGGTGCAACCGACGGGCGATGCATTGTCATTATTAAATAATCATCATTCTGCAGCTAGCGAGCTAGTTTCGTAAACCGTAGATGCAAGGGCAAGGAACGTTCCTGACAAGATTCAACCGCGTCTACCGCTGTGTAGAAGGCAGCAGCTTGAGTTGCACCTCTATGTCCGAGGCTAAGGTGGCACTTTCTAAATCGGAAGACGCACTGTGTGCTTGCCACCCAAGAACCCATACCGAGAGAAGCGGCATTGGGGTTGTTGTGGATTGGTAATTCAAGCTCATCGTTGTTTGCTTCTTGGAAACCAACTCAGAAGTGGTTTTCTTCTACCTGCTTAAGCTCGACCTTCAGAGTGTCTCTTGGAGTTGCAGATGCATTCTGATGGTTTTTGGCCGCGGGTTTTCAAAACTCATCTTGGACATCCCCTTCGGCTCTTGTCGAGAAGCTTCGGACAGGGTGGAGTTTATCAACAATCGTATCAGTTGGGGCAGATCATCTCGGCAAACAAGCAATTCTACATTGCATGTAGTTCAGGTAGGACGTGGGAGGTTTGCAGAGGCACGAAGGCAGCATCAACTTCAGCGGAGCTCACTGCCTTTCAGCTTTCAAAACTGAATGTTGGTGTCCGATCAAGTCAAGAGTTGGCCTGCGAAGTTTTTTACAGTGTTTTGGGATGGTTATAAAGCGTGAACGGTGCTGGTGAGGAGGATGGTGCCCCTTACCTGTGCCCTACGGATGTCGCTGTATCATCGGGCTGTGTTCAGCTCCAGGTTGCTAACTGGCGGTTATCTTCTTTCTCAACCAGCGAGTTGCGCACGCAGATTGAGATCACTGGATTGCTGAAATATTTTCAAGAAGCGGTGAAAAGAAGCCTGCACTTTGTCAGAGGGCTGACAGGTGAGAGGCACAGATGCTGTCCCTTTGAGGGGTTTGGGTAGGGGTTTCGGGAGCGGGTTGACACGCAAGGGATGCGCAATGAAGTTGGGGAAGGGGAGTAGCATTGTGCTGGGCACGCCGCTCAATCACGTGGTGTTGGTGTTGTTAGGCTTTTTTTTCGGTTTCCTCTCCGCTATCTCCTTCAATCAGGTGATGCAGCTCTGATTTCTAATGTGACAATGCCGATATTACCAAAGTGTTTACACGAACAAAATCCATGTGTTTGTAGCTATCTCATTGTTTTTAAATACAACCTTTGTGCTTGCAGCAGGAGCACTAGTTCTCTATAGTGCTGTTGGTGATTTGAAATCGTCATTGGGTAGCATGTTGGGACTCGCTTCGCATTGGCATGTATAGTGCAGCTAGCATCTGTTGAGTAATCTTTGATTCACCCTCTTGCACTGCGTCTTATCAACCGTGGTACCTAGCTTTTGGAGATGCTGTTATGTGTAGCTTACCTTCTCACACCCCAGTTTCCTTTTAACTTGACCCATGAAGAAGGGCCTGTCACTGAAAGAGGCTTTGTTTCTCAAATGGCTTCTCTTGAGCAACGGTCACAGAACGTTTGCCCTGTTTTCTTCATACTCTCTCCGATGTAGAACCACAGGACCATATAGAGTATTAGGTTGTGCTTTTCAGCCTCTTGATAGTAGTCTGTTCGCCGTGTTTTCCATTAGGACGATCCTATCATCCCACCTCGCCCACATCAGCGTTACAAGAACAAATCCTTGAATGAGTTGTATTTGTGCATTCCAGCATATCGAACGAAACGTAATGATAGATGGTTATCTGATACGTTGCTTTTGTTTATTTACAGCAACTGAGCATCACGAGTTCATTCTGTTCTCCAAGGCCTGGCCAGATTCTCATCCCATCACATAACAGAGCCTCCAACATTGTACTTGAGGATAATGCCTTACAGTACTCGTTCGAAAGAGAACGAGACAAAGCCGTCGTGAAGCACTGCCCTCCTTGTCAACATTTCGAGAAATGCTCGCAAGTAGCTAAGGTATTGCTACAGCCAAATAGCACGATTCTCCAGCCGAACAATTCTCAAGCATTGGAAGTCACAAGTGTGAGGCCCAATTGCACTTCTGAGGAAGATTTTCGCAAAAATGCCTCCGGGTGGGTGTGTCGTAACCAAACGGTTGTGGATAAGCTGCCCCAAACATTCATACACAGGACAACAGATTATCACTTTCATCGACTCGTTGGGACGCCGAAGAATGTAAGCCTTGATTCTTAACTTCTAATCCCTTAATTTCTATGTTTCTTTTGCATTAACTTCAACGACCTAAGTTCATCTCTGGCCTTAAAATTCTGGGTTGATTCGTATGCAGGATACGATACAAGTCCCAAAGTATTTACTTGCATTGCCGGTTGGCATCAAACAAAATGCAAGCGTTGATGCTATAGTTAAAAAGGTATGAATCTATGGCTTTTAGGGTAAATCCCTTTGATCAAGCTCTGTTTTAGTGCTAGCCTCTTTATCGTCCATTATCGGATGGTGCACTCAAACTAGATATTGTGACTGCAGTTTCCGAAGCAGCATTTCCAGATCGTCTTATTTCATTACGACAACGTGGTCGATGATTGGAACCAATTTGAGTGGAACGATCGTGTCATTCACGTGCAGAGCACTGGGCAATCCAAATGGTAATTAATTCGAGGGTCCGATCCTGATATCTCTCTGTTGATTATTTTTAGTTTCTGCAGCTCAAGAGGTTCATCTTGTTTGAGGGTAAATGAATGTATGGAGTCAACAAATCCTCTTCTGACGGACTTTTCTATGCACGGCAGGTGGTTTGCGAAGAGGTTCCTTCACCCTGATGTAGTTGCACCTTACGAGTACATATTTGTATGGGATGAAGACTTAGGAGTGGAAAATTTTGATCCCATGGAGTAAGTACTCATTATGTACTTTTATCTTGCGTTTGTGCGAAATGTCGAATATGTTCACAAGCTGCGCTTATTTCTTGAACTGACAGAATTGAATTATTTGCAAAATGTGCACGCTGATGAAAATGTAGTTTTGATTTTGGTGGCTCAGGTACGTGGAAATTGTAAAGAGGCATGAACTTCAAATCTCGCAGCCAGCTGTGGCTGGAGCCAGTAGTTGGCCCATTACAGTGCGGCAGTCGTGGACGGGCAAAGAGGTGCACAAACGCACTCCCTGGGAGGGACTTATCGACAATTGCACCAATAGCAAAGTTACCCCTCCATGTGCTGGGTCGGTAATCTATCTCATTGTTTCATGTATATTGGTTTGATGCTGTCAAAGGTGACCTGATTTAATCACCTCCAACAGGGCGCTGTTAATAAAGACTTTCGCTTATTTAATTCAGGTTCGTTGAGATTCAAGCACCAGTTTTTGAGAGTAGAAATTGGCGCTGTGTGTGGCATCTCATCCAGGTACGCGTTCCTAGTCAAAAGCCATTTTAGTGTTCCGTGCATGAGTTCGATACAATAAGGATTATGCGAAGGCTACAGTATCAGATGTAGTTTCATTACGTTACAGCACATACTACTTCTACTACTGCTAACAAAAACGTTAATATACATTCCGTTATTTTATCACTGTTCTTGTTTATTATATTTTTTCCCATAACTAAGTACTTATATTTGGTGACTGTAGAATGATTTGGTGATGGCGTGGGGCCTTGATTTTGAGCTGCAAGCGTGCATTGATGGACCGCCACATGAGTATATAGGAATTGTGGACACACAGTGGGTGGTACACAACAGAATTCCTTCACTGGGAACACAGGGGGCTGCAGCAGAAAACCCCAAAAAGCTTCGGGGAGAAGTCATTGCCAGGAGCTTTCTGGAGTGGGGAGAAAACAAAAAGAGATGGGCGGAAGGACTACAATCCTTGAAAGAGTCACAATCCAATTAGCAAAATTTGATTAGTGTAAATACTTATTAATTGTCTCCGCTATGGAGGTATAATCCACTTAATTCTAATGTGGTTTTGTTTTTATGCTCATGGCAGTTTACAGATCACCAGGGTCCTAATGCTCTAATTACCAATCGATGTCTCGGCCAATCAATTTTTCTGTGCGTGTTCAAGATTATTCGTGTCCTTGAGGTGTGCTTTTCGAAGGACTCACTCTCTGTTCGGCCATCTTCTAAGAAGTTTTCAATGCTCCTTGTAAATTTCTGAGACAATGAGCTTTACTTTCTGTGTGCTTCCTGCAATTCTTATGTGGGGCTACCTCACCCACTGGGTACCATTAGAGCCACGACACTCGGATCAACGTAAAGTTCTTCCAAAGGCCTTCGAGGTTGGAAGGGAAGGGCATGCATCGCTCGCTGTAACTATCTACGTGGAGTGCCTGCGTACTCGTTAAATTATGTGTAGCCAAGAGCAATGCTGGCGTTTCTGAACTCCAGTTGTTGTTGTCCTCATATACACCCCTTTAATGGACTCAACATTCATTCATTAGTTCCAAAAGAGCAGCGGAAAGAAGGTTGAAATGGTTGAATTACACTGCTGTGAGTGATTCTTCGGAAAGCTCTGTTTCTCTCTGGTATCACCCAATTCGATTGAGTAGGCATTGTTCTTTTCTCCATCGAGTAGCTCTGTCAGATGAGAATGGAATTTTATTTCATCCCGCTTATCTCCAGACCACAACAGTCCCATGCTGTTAAGCTTCTGAATGATGAAGCTGCACTCTCTTATTGTTCATTTACTTCACAATTTGATGGGTACCATGTGAGAAGCTACGGTTACCAACTGCAAGTGATGTTGTAATACGAACACAGAACTATAGGGCGGAGTTCTAAAAGTTGAATTCATCAATTCCTATCAGACCAAATCAATTCTTTCTACTTGAATCCATCTTCCTTATCCTGAATAATATCATGTGAACTTATAATGGCTCATGGTTAATACAACTACAAAGTAAAGTACGAGTAATTGCCAAAATTATTATTGGTAGAGGCAATGAATTTTTTGTCAGTTCAATCTGATGAAAAAAGAAATTACTAGTAGTGTAGAATGTTTGTTACAATGATATGCATTGAATGTGGTTTATTTAGAATAAGAATGAAAAGAATATAAATAAATCAATCAGTAAAATAATTGTTAATAATGCTCCAATAATTAAACAATGTCATTTTTGCGGAAATAATTGGCTTGTACTAATTTTATAAATTTGGTTTAAAGGTGACAAGTTGTATTTTGTTTTCTTACAGAGTAGAGTGGTACAATTATAAAAGAGAAACAGTTGATTCAATCTGATATTACCTGTATCTCTTTGCCATGATTGTGTAGATGCATTGAACAATGCAATAAAAAAAATTTATCATTATTATTATTTTTGGATGTATTCCAATCAAACTAAATAAATAATTTTAATTAATATGCAAAGAAAATAGATAAATAAATAAATGAATGAATAAAATATAATAAATTTCTATTTTGATACATTGGATGCTTAAAGGTAGCATGGAAAAAAATTAATAACATATAATTGTTAAAAAAATAATAATTGTAATCTACTATCAAGTGTTGATATATTGAATATAAGATTATGATAAAAAGTTACTAATCAATATTAAAAAAAATTTAAGATATTCAACATATATAATTATTCAAACATAATAACAAGGAGCATAATATTTATAAGTTACCTAATTAGATTTTACAATGAAAAGAACTTAGATAATAAATATATCATAAATCAGATAAAAAAGATAATATTATAAGTTAATTAATTCATAAAAAAATAAAAAAATTATATAGATTATTCTATAAAAAATTTTAACGTAATACTGCAAAACATTCTTTATAAAAAGCTTTTGAAATCTTTTAAAATCATCAAAAAAATGTTAAAACCTTCTATTCTTTAAAAAGGATTTCTAAAAACATTCTATTTCTTTTTAAAACCTTTTATAATTTTCTTGGGATTATTAGAAATTTCTTATAAATGATTAATAATATCAACTATGTACTAAATTAGTAACAAACATCAATAACATTAGTTTTTAAAAATAGTTATTGTATTAATTGTTAATAACATAAATAAATAAATATATTCACATTTCTAAATTTTGTGTACATTGATGATATATATTTAATTTATTAAAAATATTTTACCAATTCTAATTTAGTATCTTATTCCTATTTTAATCTTAATATCTTTTATATTTGGTTGTGCCTTTTAAAAAAATAAAATGATTCCTTTGAAACTACCAAAACATTATTCCAAAATATTTAATTAAAAATCAGGTAGCATATTAGAAATAAAATCATGGTTTATATATATTGAATGTTTGACAAAACTTTTATACAATTTAAATTGAAATTTATAAATTTTTCTAAATATACTAATAAAAAATCAAGGGTTTTAAAATATTTAAAAACAAGTATGTAAATATCTGTATCTATATATATAGATGTATAAATAAGTTGTCTAAGACTAGTTTTTAATGAATGAAATGTTATATAATAGTTTTAAAAACTAAAACCATAAGAAATTATATTTTTTAAAAAGCATTACATAATAATATGTTTAATATATATATATATATATGTGTAATAAATTAAAAAGTGTGTTATAATTTCCTCAAAAATTAATTTAATGTAATTTTATATTTTATTTAAAATGATAATATTATATTAATGGTGATAGATAATATCCTTAAATATTTTAATTTTATTATATCTTGCACATTTATAAGATTTTAATTTTTTTCTTATAAAATAAAAATTCTAAATCAATATTTCAAATCTAAAATTATTACTATTCCAAATATCAAATTATTAACATTTTATTCTATAAATATGTAATTAGGAAAGTTTTAAAAATTTTAAATTATTATTAAAATAATTTTTTTTACTTATTATTTTATATTTATAACATTTATATCTATGTTTTAAAATTATATGTTATAATTCATTAAATAGATTAAATATTATTATTAAGAAAAAGTAACAAACTTAATACAAGTAATGCAAAAATTAAACATATTAAATAGATTAGGTAGATTATATATTCTCCAAGAAATATTAAGAAAATATTTTAAATGCATGTTAGATTTATAGATGCAATATGTAGCTATAATAATTTCTTTAAAAAAAAATTTTATTTCTAAAAATTCATTATAGAAATATCTTGCAAATTAAATACTTTGTATTCGAGTCATGTTTTATTTAAGAAGCTTCCGCATTGCTTTCTTATTAGCTATTATATATGGATGGAAGATTCGAGCCATCTTTAGTCTTAGTTTAAAACTCTATAGTTTCTTTGTATTTTGCAATAGTCATTCTAATATTTTTTAAATTTACATTATATATCTTGTCAATGATTTTTCTTCTTAGGTGAATATGATTATATTGAAATTTTATAATTTTTTTTTATCTCCAATAGGTTCAAAACACTAAGTTTTCAGAATTTTAACATAGAAAGGCTCTTATGATTGGTAATTTTGTTCAATCAACTATTTTTGAGATAATTAATATTTACATTATTCTATTATATTATCTATATTGGTTTAAAACAACAGCCAATTGATCCAACATACTTTTAATACCTCACCATAAATATTAAGTTATACATTAGTAGATTAATATAGTTTATTACTAACTTGGATTTAGAAAGAAAATATTATATTTTTTTTTGCAATCTTTCTTTTTATTTAATAATAATAGGAGCTTATAACATTCATAATAAAAAAATATATATTTTTTTATTTTTTTACTTGCAAATATATATATATATATATATATATATAAATATAATACTTTATTTTTTTTAGAATAACCAATTAGAATAATATCAATTATTTTTTAAATTCTAACACTTGGACTTTTATTTGTTTTTCTTTAAATCTTTGATCATACTTTTTTATTTCCAATTATTATTATTATTATTATTATTATTATTATTTAATATTAAAAATCATAAATGATTAATTATGCCTATGCAACCTTCAATTATTCCAATCAAAATAATCTAAAATAATTAAACTCACCATTTCTTTCTTACAACAAACTTAATTCAATTTAATTTCTAATTTTTACTTATTTCTAATTTCTATTACATATTTTGTTATTTATACACATATATATATATATATATTTATATATATATATATACCTATCTTTGTCCACAATATTTACATAATTGTTTTTCAAAAAGATGTTATTAAAACTAACTTGAAACTGTATTTGCAAGAAATAGCCAAACAAAATGAGGTCACTCCTTTACCATTAAATGCTTTTAAATTTGATGATATCATTTTTATAATCAATATAAGATGATGTTACGGACATATACATGTAAACTAATAATTACCTATATGATTTAGATAATAGTAGGTAAAAGTAGGTTAATTCTATAATATCTTCTATAGGTGTCTTTAATTGACTTTTTAGATTAGAATCATAGTCAATAAGTTAGCTATGTGCTATACATATTGATAGCTTGAAGAATAAGCTAATTTTATGGCTTAAATGTAAAAAATTTGCCTTGTAAGCTAAGGCATGTGTCGTGCAAAGTCAACACATATTAAAAGTCCTATAGAACACTCCCATATAGCTCCTAGTTAGATAGTATATATAGAGGCAAGACTGAAGCCCTCTTCACTCTTGTCAATTCTTTTCTTGCTTCTAGTTTAAATTTAAGAGTTTTTAATTTCCTTGTCTTTTGGTAATATCTATTCTAATTGCTTTTTAATATACATACTACTTTATTACTATTTTATTATTTTTCTTTATTAAAAAAATACAACAAGTAAGACACAAGTAAGTAGAAAACAACAAGCTTAGACACAAGAAAAGTGTGGAATGAGATTCCTCTCACTTCCAACATCCTTTACTTATAGGTAGAATTTACATCCATTTTGGCTAGCGCTCATCTTACAAGGCATGTGTCCTACAAAGTCAACACATATTGGAGGTCCTATAGAACGTCGCCACGTAGCCCCTAGTTAGATAGTATATATAGAGACAAGAGTGAAGGCTTCTTCACTCTTGTCAACTCCTTTTTTGCTCCTAGTCCAGGTTCAAGAGTCTTTAGTTTCTTGTCTTGTAGCAATAGCCATTCCAGTTTCCTTTTAATATACCTACTTGTTTATATTTTGACTTATTATATCGAGATAGCCTTTTGGTGTATATTTTCCCTCATCGAGTCTTTGTCCTTGACACCTTCTTCCTTTCTCTTTTTGTAAGCAATCCTACCGCATCTTCAACGTTCTTCCACTTTGTTGTCAATCCTTTATCTTCTTCTTTGTCTTCAAGAAGGAGTTCTAATTTTCCTTGCAATTCTCCATCAGCAGCTTGAAGAAATAGATCAACTTTGTTCGGCTCCAATGTCAATTTTTCTACCTTCGATAATTGAGAGTACTGCCTGTCAAATTCCCTTAGTAGCTCTGTTGCTTGCAAATTCTTATTGGGCCGTTCAATCCATTCCAGAAACAGCTTCTTAGTAACGCGATCAGCATCTTCCAAGAAGTATTCGTCTTTCAATGCATGTAAAAAAACCTCCTATGAATTCCCATAACGATCCGTAATTGATGTAATATGGTCTCTTATCTCCGGTATCGTGGCAAGTCCAAATAATTCAACCATTTTCTTCTCAGAAACCTGATTTAATTCCATTTCACGAACATAACATCTTAAATACCTTGAAATATTCCTCCCATCAAATTGATCAATTTTATTGACCACTGCTTACAATGCTTTGGTTGCCAAAGCTTCCTTTCGATTATTACTTTGCTGTTGCTGCATTGATAATGAGAAGGCTTGAAACATACTAGCAATAGACGGATCCATGTGCATACCTTGTGCTTTAGAAGAATCCCCACCAGAAACTCTTCTCAAAAATCCTTCAAAATTTTTATTTTTGTTTTCCATAAAATAAAGATAAAATCAACCAAAATCCAATACCTTCCACCTCAAGCTTTCACGTCGGGTTCACCACTTTTGTCCTATTACGTGCTTTTCTACTCGAGAACGTGTCGGGCGTCTGGCTGTAGAAGGTAGTATGGAGATTCGCCGATAGTCAAGCAGTCTATCAGTTTTTGACTATTGGAATATAAATGACTGCAAGAATATATCGTAAATCTATACGGATGCCCTTCGACTGCTCACCGAAGTCCTTTTTGTCCTAGCCGGTAGGTCTCTAGACGTTACAAAGAACCCCGAACAACCCAATCTGTTAATCTCCGATACCACTTTATACCCACAATCTTGTATCCACTGACTGTCTTGTTAGATTAACCCCAATAAATTTCATTCACTCCGCATATTCAATCCTATAGACACCCTTTTAATTCTTCATCACAGACGTAACTCGATTTCTCAGAAATAGTCAAGAGTAATCAAACCCTACTTCATTAAAAATCTCGATTCACCATTACAACACTGACTTCAGCAACGATTGCCTCAGTCTTCCCAAAACCCTATGAAGAAAAAAAAAATCCAATTCTATGTCTTCTTTTTCCGCCCGAAGCATGAAGCTAGCTCTCTCTGATTCCTCAAAAAACTCCTCCAAAACTTATTCTCTCCCTTAACCTTGTCCTTTGAATTTCTTCAATCTTCCGTCTTGGATCCAGAATTGACTCCCATCGTCAAAGCTTGGATCCGAAATTGGCTCTTGCCATCAGAGCTTTCTCCCCCGTTTTTACCTTTAAGAGATCTTTTTACCGAAAACAACGTTCCCTGAAACAGCACAGAGAACAGGACAGCCTGAAACAAAATCGAAACCCCGTAATCGGAACCACATTGAGTCGCCCGACCAATTTAGGTCTCATATTGGCTAAGAGTCCAATAGTAAGACCCGGATGTCCCCGTAATTGGATCAAATTGGTCCTTCACGTCAGATTGGCTGAGGTCCGTAGTAAGACCTGGATTTTCCCATAATTAGACTACATTGGGTTGCCCGGCCAATTCAGGTCTCATATTGGGTAAGAGGACCCGGATTGGATTCTTGAAATTGGATCCAATTGTCTCTTCAAACCAGGCTCACCCGTCGTGTGAATTGGTCCTTTCTCTTCCTGCTGACTCCCGTTATTGGAATCGAATGGAGCATTTCAGTATGCCCCGGCTGACTGTAACGGGGTGACTGAACCTGACCACTCAGAATTTGCACTGGAGTTGGTCGTTGCTCCCAATATTCGAGGTCACTGAACATTAATAAAAGTCCCCTTTCTTTATTTTTTCATGGTATACTCGTGTTACAACACGACAGCGTACTCCAATGAAATACCAATTATGGAGGCTTTGGTTCCATGTCAAGCTGTTCCATTCTCTACACAATTTTGAGAAACGTCATTTTTATTGAAAGATCCTCTAAGAGGCATGAATTCCGAGGAACCAATATCAGCCCAATTGAAAGAATAATCTTACCCGTTGAAAGAACGAATTTTATAAGCTCCATCAAATTTAGTTTCGAGAGTTTTACCAATTTCTAATATAGAGAAAACCAATTTACTTGCATCGATATCTGGTACTGGGAAGAAGAAATGGACATTGGAAATTACAACTAATATAGAACCATATGATATTCTAAAAGATTTGGATACCATACAGCCTACGATTTCCATTAAGCAACTATTGGCGATAGCACTTGAGTGCTAAACTATCTTGAATTCTTCATTAATTTGTCGTAGATCTCGAAATAAAGAAATCCAAGAAGTAAGTTTGAATCTCGATCCAATTGCATCTACGATTGATATCTTTATTGATGGAGTATTATTATTGGAAGTGCAAGTAGATGGAGGATCTAGTGTAAATCTTATGAATGCTGTTACAATAGATGAATTGGGTTTAGATCACTTATTGCCTACTACAATGGTTTTGAGAATGGTTGACTCTTGTCGAGTTAAACCTATGGATATTTTACGAAGTATTGATACAGTAATTATGGGGATTACCTACAAAATTGATTATATTATTTTTTGATTGTAAAGCTCTATATTATCATACCCAATTTTATTGAGATGACCGTGGTTGTATTAAGCTAAAGCTCGAAATGACTAGGGCCGTGGTACATTGACAATTGGAAAAGGTAATGATAAAGTTGTGCTTCAAATGTACCCTATCTAATATCATGGAAAAACTCAAAGGGCCAGTTCAAAATTCACGTCGGATTATGAAGATGAGTCTATAGAAGAAGAAATTGGTGCATTTGCTGTAATTTATGCTTATACAAGGTAAGTTGTCAAGCACACTAGAATGAACTACCAATGTAGGGGATTGGGAGAGTACTTAGTTCTTCCAGATGTTATTGATGATTCTGATCATATGATTGCATATTGGATGAATAGACAGGATGTTAATCATGTTAGTGCTATGGAACTGGAGTTTGAAAATTCTCATGTATCAAATTTTATGAAAAATTCTAGAATTGAGTAGAACATCGATCTAGGCACTCCTGAAATTCCATGATGTCAACCAATTAATTTAGGTATAGGGGAGGCTCCCCAAATCATTCAAATTTACGACGGTATAAAAAGCAAGGAGAAAGAAATTTGGGTGGATTACTTTTTAATGCATAAAACTACTTTCGTATGGTCATATGCGGATTTGAAAGGAATTCCACCTAAAATGTGTGAGCATCGAATTATATTGGAGGAGAACGCTACACCTGTAAGCCAAAGACAACATCGATTTAATCCAAAATACTCACTTATGGTAAAAGAAGAACTGGATAAACTCTTGGAAGTTGGATTTATCTATCTGATTCCTTTCAGTGAATGGATTTCACCAATTGTTATGGTACTGAAAAAGAATGGAAAATTTTACATCTGTCAAGATTTTTAAAAATTAAATACGGCTACTAAGAAAGATTATTTTTTTTTACCATTCATGGATAGTATATTGGATGCTATCGCTGGACATGAATGTTATTCATTTCTTGATGGATTCTTCGGTTATAATCAAGTTAAGATTACAAAAGAAGACCAGTTAAAAACTACTTTTATTATGGATTAGGGGACCTTTACCTATAAGGTTATGCCGTTTGGGCTTTATAATGTACCAGCTACATTTCAAAGGGTAATGATGCAAGCATTCAAGGATTATCTACAAATTTCAATGGAAATATTTCTAGATGATTTTTGTACATTTAGTATGAGAGACAAGCATTTAAAATGTCTAACTCAATATTTGAATCAATGTGCCAAATATGGAATTTCTTTAAATTCAAAAAAGTGCCAATTTGGTGTATTTTCTGGTAAACTATTGGATCATATAATTTCGATGGTAGGCATTGCTACAGATCCCAATAAAGTAAAGATTATAGTAGAATTAAAGCAACCAGATACTATTACGGATGTTCGATCATTTGTCGGCTATGTTAGTTATTATCGGTGATTCATCTATCTATTCACAATTATATGCCTTTCTTTGATAAATCTCTTGAAGAAACCACCAACCGACGGGACTAGTCCATTTTGGACAAAGGAATGTACAATTGCATTCGAAACATTAAAACAGAAATTGGTTTCAACACCAATATTGGTAGTACCTTGTTAGACAAAATCATTCCAAGTTTATATGGATGCATCTAATGTTGCAATTGGTTTTGTACTAAGCTAGAAAGATGACCGAGATTTTGATCATCCTATTTATTATGCAAGTCGTCAATTGGTAGCAACTGAAAGAAATTATACAACAACCAAAAGAGAAGCATTGGAAATGATTTATTCCGTACAAAAGTTTTAACATTATCTTCTTGGTTATAAATTTGTTTTTCATATCAACCATGATGCTTTAAAATATATGATTAATAAGCCTCAATTGAGTGGTCGTATTGCATGATGGATTCTACTCTTGCAAAAATTTGGCTCTACTATTTAGACAAGATTAGAAAAATCACATTCCAATGCAGACCATTTATCTCAGTCATCCAACATATTGGATAATGAATCCATTAACGATGCACTATCCGATGCAGAACTGTTTGTGGTAGATGTAATTACTCCGGAGTATAGTGAAATAATTCAATACTTGATATTTCAAATCTTCCCACCCAATTTCAATGAAAAGCTTAAATGACGCTTAATATTAAGATGTGCACCTTATACAATGATTGGTGAAGCTTTATATAAACAAGGCAAGGATGGAGTTTTGTGACACTATATTTATCAAACTGAAGTGCGTACTATATTGGAAGGTTGCCACTTGAACAGTTGTGGTGGACATTTTACGAAGGACAGCAAGGCTTATAAAGCTTATAAGCTGGTTATTGGTGGCCAATAATATTAGCAGTTGCCCACCAATTTGTCTATCATTGTGACCTATGTTAGAAAATGGGTCGACCTACTAGAACTTCAGCAATGTCATTGGTATCAATTCTGACTCAAATGCCTTTTGAAAAATGGGGAATTGATTTTGTGGGACCAATTGCATCAGCCTCAAGAAATGGACAAAAATCATATATATGTTAGGGACATAGTCCTTAGAACCTTCTAGAGACAAGTTTCTAGAACCTTCTAGAAGCAAGTCTCTGGAACCTTCTAGAAGCATCTTAGTTGATAGAAGATGTTAGAGACATAGTCCTTAGAACCTTCTAGAGATAAGTTTCTAGAACCTTCTAGAAACAAGTCTCTGGAACCTTTTAGAAGCTTCCAAGTTGGTAGAATTTGCTTGAGAAGCTTCTTAAATAGGAGTACATATTGGAATCGAGGCTGAAGAGTTCTTCAGTCTCGACAACACATCTCTTGGAACTCTAGCTCACCTCTCTAGTGTTGTTCTTGTATTCATCTGATTAATCTAGTTCTTGCCAGTTCTTCTTGAACTTCTTGTTACATCTCGAGTCTGTATTTCTGTGTCCGTGATAGTTTGTCGAGACTTCACTCACCTCAAATATCAGAGTTAGTTTCTTTCTCGTTAGAGTGCGGATTATCCCTCTGCTTGGAAGTGTACTAGCATTTTAGAGGTTGCGGATTACCCTCCTCTAAATTCATACTTATTTTGTTACAATATTGGAGTCTTATTCTTCTTGGAGAGAATGGATTACCCCTTTTCTTGAAACTCTTAAGGCATTTTAAAGGTTGCGGAGTACCCTCCTCTAAACCAATATTGTCTTCTTGTAGAGTCATTTTTGTCCTTCTCTTAGAATGGCCGGAGGCCAAGACATAAGTATGACGAAAAGTTCAGAGTCCAAGTTGGATGCTATCATGAATGCCCTGGCTACATTATCGCAAAGAACTGCAGAGATTGAAGGAGTCGTGGCAAGGCTTCATGATGATGGAGCATCTGGGATGGTACAATCTAAGTTACACCAGCCTCAAATTTCTGCACTTGGAGAAGCAACTTTGCCTCAGGTTCGACAAGGATCGCTGGTTCTACAATATAAGGAGTTCCGAATTAGCCTTCCAGACAAGTTCGATGGTACGTATTCCAAGTTTTGAGGATTCGTCAATCAAATCAGGTTGATAACAGTTTTACAGCTCAAACGCTATGCAACGGAGGAGTCATGTGTTGGGCTTGTTGGAACCTTACTTACAAGGCAAGCTCTATCATGGTTTGCTCCTTTGTTTGAGAAACGATCGTCCATACTAAACAACTTTGAAACCTTTTTGGAGGCATTTGCGGAAGTATTTGGTGAACACGATAAGGTTCGATGGACTACAACAAAGATCCGGTCACTACAAGAAGGGATGCGCTCTACATCAGTCTATGCATCGGACTTTAGGCAATTAGCATGCGACATCAATTGGAATGAAGAAGCATTGATGAGTCAATTCTATTGGGATTTAAGGGATGATGTAAAGGATTTGCTGTTAACTCTTCCTGATCCACAAACGCTTAACAAAGCTATTAGCGAAGCTATGAAGTGCGATAATCACCTATTCCAATGCTGCTAAGACCAACGTTCAAGACAACATACGGTTCACTACACCCCAACTATGTCGGTAAGCAGCGTGAATTCACATTCAGAGATAGAAGACATGCAAATTGATGTGGTACGTGTCAAATCTCTTACCCTAGAAAAAAAAAAGCGGCGTATGGAAGAAGGTCTATGCTTGTATTACAGTGAAGAAGACCACAAAGTTGGAAACTGCCCCAAAAAGCAAAATCGACGTATTGTTAGGACTAGGGGCATATTTGTTCAAGAAAACGAGGATGCCCAGCCACAATAGGAACCATGCGGCTGGATAGTGAAATATTGCAACAACAACTAGGTTCCTTTCTTTCCGCTCAACCTGCCCTTTGCTTTACAATCCCTTTGCTTATTGGCCCTCAGAAACTGCGAACCTTAGCATTATTAGATTCAGGAGCATTTGCTTGTTTCTTAGACAAAGAATTTACGAAGTGTCATAAGATCCTTTTAGTACAAAAATCCAAACATGTTCACGTTGAGGTCATAGATAGGCGACCTTTATTGTCTAGTAGTGTCACTCATGAATCAAAATCTATAGAAGTGACGTTTAAGGGCCATAGTAGTCATACTATTTTCAATATTATTAGAATCCCATCAAATCTTGTTATTCTTGATCTTTCTTAGTTGAAAAAGCATAACCCATCCATAGATTGGAAGTTGCGGAAGATGAACTTTTCCACAAAACCACCCAAGAGCAAGCCTAGTAGAAAACCCCGAATAGAGAAATCCTTATTTCTTGGAGCAAGAGCGTTTATAAGATTGTCCAAGGAAGGCACACTATTTGTCATTTATGTGGCTCCAACTACTAGGGAGAAGATTTCGACAGCAAGTATAC
Organism: Physcomitrium patens; assembly: GCF_059467195.1. Classification (NCBI taxonomy): domain Eukaryota; kingdom Viridiplantae; phylum Streptophyta; class Bryopsida; order Funariales; family Funariaceae; genus Physcomitrium; species Physcomitrium patens. Next base: position 7,479,776 of record NC_143433.1, on the reverse strand, counting down.
CGGAGCAATATAAGGATTTTAATGACGTGTTTCAAAAGAAGAATGCCAATATGCTACCAGAACACTAACCATATGATTGTGCCATAGACTTGTAGGAAGGAGCACAATCGCCTTTTGACCCAATCTACAATCTATCGCAGACGGAGTTGGCAGAGTTGTAGAAGTACATCGATGAGAATCTAGCCAAGAATTTCATCCATCATTCAAAATCGTCAGTTGGGGCACCCATCTTATTTGTGAAGAAAAAAGATGGCTCATTGCGGATGTGCATGGACTATCAAGGCCTCAATAAGGTAACGAAGAAGAATCATTATCCGTAATCCTTGATTTCTGGTCTCTTAGAACAACTTGGACGTGCAAGGATCTTTACAAAAATTGATCTAAGGGGAGCTTACAACCTCGTATGAATCAAGGAAGGAGATGAGTGGAAGACAGCATTCCGTACAAGGTATGGCTATTTTGAATATAATGTCATGCCCTTTGGTCTTACCAATATTCCAACAGTCTTCCAACATATGATGAACAACATTTTTTGGGAGCACCTTGATGATTTTGTTGTCATCTACTTGGATGATATTCTGATATTCTCCAAAAACGAGGAAGAGCATGAAAAGCACGTTCATTTGGTCTTGGAGAAACTATGCAAGCGAGGACTATATGCCAAGTTGGAGAAGTGTTTATTTCACCAAATGGAGATGGAATTTTTGGGGTTCGTTGCGACTATAGAAGGCTTGAAGATGGACCCCAAGAAGGTGGAAGCAATCATGTCCTAGGAGGTTCTGAAGACGGTTAGAGACGTACAATGCTTTCTTAGCTTTGCTAACTTCTATCGAATCTTGATCAAGAATTACTCTCAAGTTGCTGCTCTTCTAACTCGATTAACATGCAAGGATAACCTGGAATGGGGACTCTAGTAGAGAAGGCGTTTCAAGACCTAAAGACAGCATTTACTACGACTCCAATCTTGGTACATCCAAACTTTACAAAGGCCTTTTATTTAGAAACTGATGCTTCGGATTTTGCTTTAAGAGCTGTACTTTCACAAATGAGAGAAGACAAGAAGCTTCACCTAATTACATTCTATTCTCAAAAGTTCTCTGCTGTTGAAATCAATTATGAGATCCATGATAAGGAACTTCTTGCTATAGTGGATTCTTTCGAAGAATGGTGTCACTTTCTTGAAGGAGTTGCACATCCAGTGACCATATACACAGATCACAAGAATTTGGAGTATTTCATGTCGGCTCGAGTTCTAAATCGACATCAAGCTTGGTGGAGTACGTTGCTATCTAGGTTCGATTTTGTTATCACTTATCGATCTGAAAAGCAGCAAGGACTATCTGATGCCTTATCAAAGAAATCGTATCTTGTACCAAAGGCTGGAGAAGCAGCGTTTGATCAACAATGTATGACGTTGTTCAAGCTAGAGGAATTTCAGCTTTGCGCTACTATTGTGCCAATTGATGTTGACTTCTTGGAACAAGTACGTGCCGTAACCATTGAAGATTCAATAGCCATTGATATCAAGCAGCGTAGCAATGACGACAAGTTCAAGGTGGAGGGAGATCTTTTATACTTTGAAGAACAGTTGTATATTCCAAAAGGACTAGCACGACTTTGAGTTCTTCAATCTAGCCATGATTTTCTAGTTGCGAGACATTTTGGATTCAACAAGACCTTGGAGCTTATTTCTCGAGATTTTTGGTGGCCCCAAATATGGAAGGATGTGAAAGATTTTGTCCTCTCCTGTGATATTTGTTCAAGATCCAAGAATCCTCAACATCGCCCTTATAGACTTCTACAACCATTACCGATTCCACGTCGACCATGGTCTTTAGTTTCCATGGACTTCATTATGGACCTGCCATCATGGAACTCATTTGACAGCATCTTTGTCATGGTAGATCGGCTTACAAAGATGGCTCACTTTGTCCCTTGCAAGAAGACATCGTCCAATGAAGTCACAGCAAGGCTCTTTCTCGATAATGTGTATTGATATCATGGACTACCAGATGATATTGTATCAGATCGAGGACCCAGTTTGTATCAAAGTTTTGGAGATCTCTCTTTGGGATACTGAAGGTGGATATCAAGCTTTCTTTGGCTTTTCATCCTTAAATTGACGGCCAAACGGAACAGATGAACTAAGTCTTGGAACAATACTTATGATGTAGCATCAACTATCAGCAAGACGATTGGACCACATGTCTGTCACTAGCCGAGTTTGCATATAACAACACCCTCCATGCGTCGACTCAATACACACCATTCTTTTCCAACTATGGGTATCATCCGAAGCTTGATTTATTGAGTCTGTCAACAAATAACAATCTAGCAGCTAAAGGATTTGCGAAGTAACTATTTGAGCTTCAAACTACATTGAAGCTTCAATTACAATCCGCTCAAGAATCCTACAAGGCGTCTACAGATAGATTTCGGAATCAAGCACCTACTTTCAAAATTGGAGATAAAGCATGGCTTCTTCGACGAAATATCAAGACCAAGCGAACATGTGATAAGTTGGACTATCGAAGATTGAGACCATTTATCATCCAGAAGCAAATCAATCCAGTGACATACAGTCTGGAATTGCCGGCTTCTATGAAGGTACATCTTGTCTTTCATGTTTCTCTGTTGGAGCCTTATCGAAAGTCGTCTTTTCCTCGAAGAGTGCAATGTCTGCCACCTAGTTTTGAGATTGAGAACCACGAGGAATACGAGGTTGAAAAGGTGCTGGATTCACGATGAAGGTGGGGCAAGTTGGAGTATCTTGTTCATTGGTGTGGCTATAATATTAATGAGCGAACATGGGAGCCAGCTGAAAATCTCGCCAATGCGCCACAAAAAGGATAGAAGTTTCATCAACAACATCCTCATAAACCTAAGTCAGTTCGACGATAGCTTCCTTCTCAAGTTTGCTCACCCAAGAATATAAGAAAGGGGGAGAGCACCACCAAAATTCGTAGTTGATGTAGTTATTTTCTCCAAGATAAAATAGAATTTTTTCAGTAGCCATAGTTTGGTTTTCTGATATGGATAGCCAAAAGATAGATACTATGCTAGTCAGATTATCTCAACCGATTAGCTCATGAAGGTGACCCCGAGATGAAGAACCACCTACACCACGACGACGATGAAGGATACTGAGTAACCGATCACTGGTGATTGTATTTGAGTCCGAACCTGCTTACGATGGTCAGCCAGAAGGCGTATTTGTAAGATAATTTTACAATGAACATACGGTGTCGGGGTAGAGAGAGTTTGCCTCAAGAAAGCGCTGGGCTTCTGGCTGTCACTAAATACTCAATCAAGTTTGAAATATAAGGGTAACAATTTTATATATATAAACTCCTCTCCTTTGGAGCAATTACATCAATATACAAGCCTTAAAATCCAAAGAACACCAAAATACTTGATAAGGTGTTATAAAAAACTTATATATCCTTATGAGGAATTTTTCCCGAAGTTCAATAGCTCATAACTTACGATCTAACCGTCTAAACAACTCCAAATTTTACGTGGAGTACTGATATATCTTTAGCAACTACCACACCAAAATTCAACCGTAAATTCGTCTTGGATCTTGTGATATCTTGAAAACCCTAACTGTAGCTTCAAACCCTAGCTTTTTTATACCCGTATACAGCTTCCTTCATATCTCACAAAGTAATTATTCAATACTATGAAACTTTGATCTAAAGCTTTTTAATCCAATTACACACACCTGTAGAAATTTTGAGCCAAAAATTCGTCCAGAAACTCAAGATATGGCTTCACCCATAACTAGCAACAAAATGATATACTTACTGCCTTCAAATTACAAGTACTGTCTTCAACGCCTCATAACTCCTTCACCCAATCTTAGAATTCACTATACAGTAAGTAGAATGTGTAGCCGAGAAAATGCTCCCTCCAAATCCAGTCGCCGATCTTCCGTTGCTCTCCGTATTCGTATGTGATGCCCAAAAGAAGTGACAGTAGGTACGAAATTGACACCTTATCTTTGAACATTCATATCTTTTCCATAAAAACTCGAAATCACACAAAATCTTCACCCAAATTATACCCAAAACCCTAAACCTTCTGATCCTAGCCTCAAAAGCTCGAATGGCCTCAAAAGAGGAACCCTAATTCCTAATATGGCCTCGGGCAGCCTCCTCAAAGCCCATTGGGCATGGTATTCGACCAATAGGGATGAAGTTCTTCACGCCTTGCCTTCATCCAACCATGCCTTACTTTCATCCTTCCCAATAAGCTTCCTTCTAGTTATATTTTCATCTTTTAACCCCTCCCTTCCCTTAATCTTTATACTAACTATCTAAATCCTATATAATATAAACTCTATAATCAAACTAGATTAACTTCCAAATAATTTTTCTTATTTCAATTCATTTTAAATTAACATACTAACTATTCTAACTCACATTAAGACTTATAAACATATTACATGTTTTCACTAATTTTTACATACTGTAAGTAATTACAGTACGACAACGGAAGTTCATGCTTGGTTAGAAGTTGAAGGAGTGGGCCACTATCGTTGGCTTCAAGGGCCGATGAACCACTTGCCTTGTGAACAATAGTTGGAATTCATAGCAGAAGTTATGCGACATATCTTCATTTTCTTGCGTTGGTACTGATTAACAATAACATTGCTTCTCAGAGACCTCGAAGCTTAAAGAGGGGGTGATGTTAGGGACATAGTCCTTAGAACCTTCTAGAGCCAAGTTTCTAGAACCTTCTAGAAGTAAGTCTCTGGAACCTTCTAGAAGCATCTTAATTGATAGAAGATGTTAGGGACATAGTCCTTAGAACCTTCTAGAGATAAGTTTCTAGAACCTTCTAGAAGTAAGTCTCTGGAACCTTCTAGAAGCTTCCTAGTTGATAGAAGTTGCTTGAGAAGCTTCCTAAATAAGAGTATATATTGGAATTGAGGCTGAAGAGTTCTTCAGTCTCGACAACACATCTCTTGGAGCTCTAGCTCACCTCTCTGGTGTTGTTCTTGTATTCATCTGATTAATCTAGTTCTTGTCAGTTCTTCTTGAATTTCTTGTTAGATCTTGAGTCTGTATTTCTGTGTCCGTGATAATATACTAGTAGCAATGGATTATGTAACAAAATAGGTTCAAGTTGTAGCTACAAAAACCGATAGTGCAAGTACAGTAGCAACCTTTTTGTATAAAAATATTATTATACGGTTTGATTGTCCACGAGAATTGGTAAGTGATCGAGGAACTCATTTTATAAATAATACAATCGAAGCACTCATGGCTAAATATGGGATAAAATAATGGAAGACTACACCGTATCATCCTAGAACCAATAGACAAATGGAAAAGACTAATGGATTTTTATGTAAAATCTTAACAAAAACTGTTTCAGAAGCGAGAACAGATTGGGACACTAAGTTGTTTGCAGCTTTATGGGCATACCATACTACATATGAAGTTACTACCAATGCTACCCCTTTCCAATTAATTTATGGCCAAGAAGCAATCTTACCTATTGAATTGGAAGTCCAAAGTTTACGAATTGCTATAGATAATAGATTGGGAGATTAGAATTCATTACAGCATTGTTTAGAAGAATTGAAAAAATTGGATGAAACTAGAGCCAATACATTAATGATAATGGAAACTACCCAAAAACGAAGGAAGACTTATTATGATAGTAAGCTTAGACCAAAAGCTTTTATGCCAAATGATTTGGTACTTCTTTACGATAGTCGATTTAAAAATTTTTTAGGAAAATTTCAAGTTGGATGGCATGGGCCATATTGAGTTCTTGATGGATTTCCAAATGGTTCAGTATAATTGGAAGATTTTATGGATACTAAATTTATGACACAGATCAATGGTAATTGGCTTAAACTTTATTATATATAAATCTAGGATGAATTTTCTGTTACAAAAAGGGGAGTCGATCCAATTGATTGGACCATAGTAAGAAGTAGGAGGGAGGCTCTTGACAAGCATTGTGTTTTCTTTTATAGTTAAGGAAAAGATGGAAAATATGATATCTGAGATAGTAAGGATGGCAATCGATTGGAAGGAATGGCAATCGATTGGAAGGAATGGCAAGAACGGCTGCAAGTAGAGGTTGAGATGTTGCAAACTAAACTAGCAATATTAGCAAAGGAGGCCAATAATTTAGTACGAATCAATATGCCAGTTTCAGCGATAACACCTTTGGAGATACCTTTGAAATCGATGGAAGAATGATAGAAGATATTGGAGGAGCGTGACAATCAAATTGGCCAATGTGAGTCTCAAGTACGGAAATTGGATTTGTTGAATGAAGATCTGACGGCACATTTGGATGGAGAACCATTAAACACCAAGGCAGCTGACAAAGATGTAAAGAGGAGAAGGTCACCAATTCCAAGGGTAGTAAGTTAATGCCATTGACTAAAGAAACCAACGCTACTACGTCTTTATAAGTTAAGGCTAAATAATGTTTACAAAGATGCTGCACAATTAGGAGTGGGATTATGTAGAATAGGTAAATAAACTTTGTAGTAAGTTACTGGTTGGTTATTGATAACCTTGAGAATTAGACTGATAGTTAGATAATTTAGCTAGTAACAGTAGGTTGTTAGTAAAATAAATGGTTAAGAATTCAAAGGATCATAACCTTTGAAATCCGCTGGCCGACGGATCATCTTTTTGGTAGGATAAATAGGTTGAGGAAAGAGAGATTGAGAGCTAGACTGAGAGTCGTAAGCCGGGTTAAGCTTGGTGCTACCTCTTTGTTTTCTTTATTATTTGCTTATAAAGAATGGTAATTGAGAGAAGTATTTTTGAATTGATAATCGTAGAATGGATTATGAGTTGAATTAAGATGGAAGTAATAAGCCTCGGTATTTTATAGTTTAATATTTGATTTCAGATAGCCAGAATACAATCAATTGTGACACTAACAGACCCAATTCATATAACCAGTCTTTCTCCATGTTTGAATCCACCTCTATTAGTTCAATTGCTTTGGTCTACTGAAGCTGGAATGCAATGAGAACAACATTCATCCAAAGTAATCCATAAACTTTGAACCTCAAACTCGATAGGTAAATTTATCTCTTATCCGTAAACTAGTTGGAGCGAAGTAGTATTGGTAGTTACTTTATATATGATACGTAATACCCACAAAGCTGCAAAGAGTTTGATCTCTCAATCAGTACCCACCCCCAAAATTGTCTTAGTCAAGACCTTACACAAAATTTTGTTGGTCTTTTTTATTTACCCATTTGTGCGAGGATGATATGGAGTAATTTTTTGATGCTTAATCTCATATGTGTTCGTCAAAGCAACTATGGTAGCATTTATGAAATAGATGTCGCAATCACTAATTAATTCTTTTAGACACCCAAATCGAGTTATAATATTCTCGTAAAGAAAAGTGGCCACCGTATTGGCATTATCATGGCGGGTAGCAATAGCTCCCTACTCATTTGGTTACATAGTCAGTGGCGACTAAAATATATCGCTTCTAGCCAGGTTTTGACGTTGGTGCGATGGGATCAACAAAATCAATACTCCATTTTTCAAACGGTACCTATCCTAAGATTGATACTTACGGCATGGTTGAAGTGCCCATGGATCGACCCATTCATTGATAGGGATCACAACGACGAATAAATTAGTGTGTATTAGAAAACATTGTGGGCCACCAATATCCTGCCAATAAAGCCTTGTGAGCAGTGTTGTCTCCCACGAAATGACCACCATAACGATCTAAATGGCAACCATTGTCGACAAAATGAGAGTTTACCTTGAAAAGCGCTTGGCTTTTGGTTGACACTTAATTTTTAATTAATCATAAGATAAAAAATACTCCAAGATTATTTATAATTTTGTTTTTATTCCTTTCCATGATATTAAACATAGTAGCAATAAACATCAAATGTCAAGCCTCTAGTAATAATAAAAGTTATAGCAATAAATAATAATTATCAAACCTTCAATAATAATAAAAGTTTTAGCAATAAATAATAATTACCAAACCTCTAATAATACTAAAAGTTATAGTAGTAAATAATTATTAGTAGACCTCTAGTAATAGTAAAAGTTGTAGTAATAAATAATAATTACCAGACCTCCAATAATAGTAAAAGTTGTAGCAATAAATAATAATTACTAGACCTCCAGTAATAATAAAAGTTGTAGCAATAAATAATAATTACCAAACCTCTAATAATAGTAAAATCAATCAATAATTTCCAAATCTTTGATAATTTCCAAAATCCTTTTTATAGTAGTAAAATCCTTATAATACCAAAATTCCTTCAATACCAAATCTCTTTGATGCATTGAACTTTAAAATTTGATAATTCTCAATCCAAACGTTAGATTGAGCTCAAATTATTTGAAAAGTAAGGCCGTACCTTTAACTCTTTTATATCCGAATTTCAACAGTTGATTCTTTACAAAACTCTAGATAACACAATTTTAGTAGCACGGCCTTTACATGTTGACTTACAAACACCTATATACTGATTTTGTGATTTCTTACAAATTCAACACTCAAATGACATAAATTTTTTTTGTATAGCTTTTCAATATTATAACTATACCTTTGATAAGTTTGAGCCAAAATTCATTCAAAATGCTCAAAAAAAATGGCTCAAAACATAACCATCAACAATTCGGTTCACTTACTTTCTTAATTTGTAAGCTCTAACTTCGACTAGCCATTTCTTCTTCACTTCAGATTTGATTTCATCAATTCTTATACAATAATTGAAGCCCTTCAAGTCAACTTTCCAACTCCACCTTCCGATTGTTAAATTCTTTTCTACAACTCTTTTTAGGCTTGAAAGAGTGACAATAGATATGAATTTTACATCTAGACTTTAAACAGCCATAACTCTCTCATTGCGAACTCAAAGTTAATAACCCTTTCACAAAAATTGTAGTCCTTCAAACCAACTTTCCAACGAAATCTCTTTTTTTTTCCAGAAAACCTTCTACAACTTTTTGTATGCTTAAAAGAGTGACAGTCGGTAAACAATTCACACCCTAACTTCAAACAACCTTAACTTCTTCATACAAAACTCAAATAACAAAATCTATACACCAAAATTATAGCCCAAAACACAAGATTTCTGAATCTCTCCTCTAAACCTTCGAAATCCCTCGGAGAAGTGGCCTCTCCTTTGGTTTTCTCTCGGACAGCCCCTTGAAGCTCATTGGTCATGTCCTATAGCCAATGAGAGTAAAGATCCTCTTATCCTTCTCTTATCTATCCACGTAGATGGCCAAATTGCTATAATAGATAGGATGATCTAGACCCTCAATATCCTTTTGACTTAGCACCTATCCAATAGCTACATTGGATGCATCAATGTACACATGAAAATGCTTCGTCCAACGAGGTGCCACCAATATTGGAGCATAGACCAATTTTGACTTTAATGCCTCAAAGGCCACAGTACACTCCATGGTCCAAAGGGGACTAGTTCTATCTCATGGAGGTTTCTTCAGTAAGTTCATTAAAGGTTGACAAATAACTACAAACGAACGAATAAAGCGGTGATATTAAATGACATGGCCGATGAATCCTCGAACACCGGAGATCGTCTCTAGTTTGGACAAGTTCATTATATGCTATACTTTATCCATAGCAATATCATAGCTAGAGACGATATATCTCAATAATTTTTTGGACAGAATGCCAAATTGACACTTCTCTCACTTCAACAATATTCCAAACTTTGCGCACTGAGCCAAAAATTTGCCTAGACAATTAAGATGATCTTGTTTTGTACTGAATGCACAAAAGTCATCTAAAAAGATTTCCATAAATATCCGGAGATAGTCTTGAAAGGCCTGAGTCATCACTCTCTGAAACATGGCTGGGACATTGTATAACCCAAAAGGCATCACGCGATAAGCAAATGTGCCCCAATCTATAGTAAAGGTTGTCTTAAGCTGGACTTTTGGTGTAATTTGAACTTGATTATACCCAAAAAATCTATCGAGGAACAAAAACCATTCGTGACTTGCTACAGCATCCACTATACTATTCGTAAAAGGTAATAGAAAATAATCTTTCTTGGTGGCCGCATTAAGTTTTCAGAAATCTTAATAAATTTAGATTTTTCCGTCCTTTTTCGGCACCATCACAATTGAAAAAATCCACTTACTATTCAATATCGGATAAATAAAACCAACCTCAAGAAGCTTGTCCAATTCCTCCTTCACCATGAAGAAATATTTAGGATTAAGGCAATGTTGCCTCTACCGTATCAGTTTAGCATTCTCCTCTAAAATGATACGATGCTCATAGAATTCAGCAGGGATATCTTTCAAATCATCATAAGTCCAAGCAAAAGTGGATTTATGATGCAAGAAAAATTCTATCCAGTAAATCAACTCTTATTCTTTAATACCTTCATAGACCTTAATTGTCCGAGGCTCTACTATGGTCAGTAAGTTGATAGTTTGATATAAAGGTGCACCGGCCATATTCTATTTCAACCCCCATGTTGATTTAAAATCAATTGATAAGTCCAACATGTGCGAAGTATTGAATCATGTCTCCAAAGTACTAACATGGTGCACATCATACTTAGTCATCCAATCAATATTAACTTTAGCAGAGATTTTCAAATCTGGCAGATATATCAAGTACTCTTCCGGACCTCCACATTGATACACCACTTCAGGGTGTTGGGTTGCTTCTACATGTGCCTCCATAATCAATGCTACTGCATCATCATTGGAGCTAAGTTCATCGTCCAATGTCAATTCAAAAGGTCATAATTGAGACTCCCCATGATAGTGTACTAGGTACATTTGTAACATCATTTTATCTCCGTCCTTGTCAATTGTCAAAGTATCCTGATTCCAATCATTCTTGGTCTTTGTTTGATAAAGCTAGGGTCGTCCCAATAAAATTAGATACGATAAATTTGAACATTATAACAGAAAGATGATGTTGTCAATTTCATATGTAATATTAGCAATTATAGTTTGAACACTCCATAAAATATCCATTGGTTTAACCTGGCTATGATCTGCCATCCTTAACACCAATATTGTGGATACTAAGTATTTCAAATCTAAAGCATCTATTATATCAGCGTTCATTAAATTGACGCTAGAACCACCATCTACATGAACACCCGAGATCATAATACCGTCAATCAAAACATCGATGGTTGGTGCACCTGGGTTAAGATTCAAATTGACTTCTCAAACTTCTTTATTGCATTGTCTATGCCGTCTTAACGATGAATTCAATGTAGAACGGTATTTTGGCACGATTGCTAGAAATTACTTCATAGAAATAGAAGGCCAAATAGCGTCCAAATCCTTCAAAATATCATAGGATTCCATATTTAAGGTAATTTTTAATGCCTTCTTTTTTTTCATTGGATTGAATTTAACTCCAAGAGCTAAGATATTCTTCCACCCTGGACTTAGAATTAAAACAGTAGCTGGAGCTTTGTTGGAATTTGCGCCCCCTAGAGGATCTTTCAACGGATAGGACGTTTTCCAAAACTGCATAGAGAATGGAACTTCTTGGAATGGAACCAAAGCCTACATAATCAAGATGTCATTAGATTGCCTAACGAAGTCAAGTCTCATACTAGGTAAGGGGCCCGTAACAGGCCTTGGATTGGATGTCTTCGTAACTAGGTCAAATTGGCCCTTTGCATCAAGCTCACCCAAATGTTGAATTGGTCCTTTCTCTTTTTGCTGACTTTTGGTAAGAACAGCTTGGACACATTCCACCTCATTATTGGAGAAACTTGAGAATCTTAATTTATCTCTTGAATTTTTTCTTGGCTTTGGATCTATTGATCCCGATTATTGAAATTGAATAAAGCATTACATTGTTAATAAGTATGCCCCGACTGCTTGTAATTACCACACACTGGCGCATAATCATCACTAGCTTTGGGATTGAAACATTCACTAGCATAATGATTAATCTGTCTGTATCGAAAACAATGAAGTGGTCTTCTTACACCTCTATCAGGCATATTGGATGTTTCCATTGGTATACACCTATTAGGCTTGTTCCATGTAGGATTAGAAAATGATCTTGGTTGTCCTGTTGGTACGGAGGATACTTGATCCAATGACACCGATGGAGCATATTGTTGATACCTGTGCTGCTCTTTATCATAATTCTAGGTGTTCGATGCAAACCCTTGATTAAAATTGGAACTTTGAAAGTTATTGAATGCTCAATTTTATCGATTAGATCAATTTCTATTCCATCCATACATATTTTTTGTTTGAACTTGATTGACTTTCTATTGAGTCAGTGGGATCATGGTCTGTCTATTGAATTGTTGTTGCCTTCGCCAATTCCAACAATTTGCTGTTAAGTGCTTTCGTCTGTAAAATATAAATTGACTCATCATTTGTGAGGGTGAATGACATTCTGTTACCAAATGACGATGGCCCTTATAATTACTGTACCATACATTGGTCCTAGTATTGGTAGGCTTGTGCCTCTTCTCCTTATTCTTGGCCATATTAACGGCCATTTCCTCCATTTTCTTTGCCAGGTTCAATAACAAGGCTTCATTAGAAACTTTAGAGCTAGTATTATTGATAACTCTACCGCTTGTTGTTGATATGGAAAATATGGAGCATATGCTATTATCATGTTTGGTAGTATAGCTTACAATGGAGTGACATTAACTGGTCTTTGAATATTGGCACTAGAATTGGCCACTATTTCTAACATCCGTGGACAACTATTCATTGATCCGTTCAAAGTAAGATTTTGATAGCTGCCTTGAACTAGAATCATTGTGGCACTTGCAGTTAAAAACTAATAATAATGGCATTCTTCTCAAACCTTGGCTCTATTAAGAGATGTAGTTATCGTATTTGGTTGAGTTTCTTTTACAAACATTTTTTGTTTGGGTGGGTGTAATCTGTTGATTTATATGGACAATACAAAAGCCTCTAGCATTTGGTGATTTGGCCACTTGCAGAGTATATCTGCCACACAACCATATTATGATTCCATTGCCTCTCTTGGACTTATTTTGCTAGTCATTAATCTTTTTCTAAGTCAATCTTCAAAATCAATTGAGCAAAAATGGATTAAAAATACATTCTTCAATGCTTTTCAATTGAAAAATTGAGCCAATTGGTTGACTGTTGTACCATTCAAACATTATGTCCTTTAAGTTGCTAACAACCATCGTAACCAAATATCTTCAATTCTTCCATTATTGGCTACACATGTTGTCAAAAATTCAGACAAATGTTGATCGGGATCCTCATCCAAAAAATCCCTAAAAGTAGATAATGGAGCCACACTCGTTGTGCAATCACTCCCGTCACCCATTTGTATTACTATTGGAATTACTGGACCATCCATCACCATTGAAGAGAACAATGTTCTACTTAATCTTTTGTCAAAACAACTAGCACCTTCCTCAGTTGATTAATCTAAATTTTGAAGTTTCTTTAATTTACTATTATTATCCTTTACTAAGTTATTCGATTCAATTGGAGGTAAAAATGATGGATTTTAAAATACACTGAATTGGCTCTTATTAACCAGTAATTTATGCCACTCTACGGAATTAATTTTGATTGAATTGGAAGCTTTTGTTATTGAAAACGTATCCAATGGAGTATCCAATTCTTCTTTGATTCTCTCACTCGCAGTTAACGGCCTCAAGAAAAACACTGGTCTATTGACCAAATTTTTTACAAGTGCTCTTAGCAATTTTTTTAATGATATATATCTCTGAAATATTTGATGTTGATCAGCTTCTGAATATATTCGGATATGCCGACAGATATGCAACCATGGTTAAACCCAACTCTGTCAATGATTCTTTTTTAACTTTCATTCTTGCTTGTTACGTAATAAATTTCTTGCTTGCGATCTCTCCATTCTTTCTTTTGACTGTACTATTCTCTTTATTGTTAAGTTCTCATTCTTAATAACCATACTCTTTCATTATATTCTACTAAATTTTCTTCCTATCTTCCATCTAACTAAACCGGAAATTAATTCCTAACACTCAATGCTATTATCTATCCTTGGCAGCAACGCCAAAATGTGATTGTCATTTTAGTTATTCTACAATTCCTTTCAGAATAAACCTGTATACGGAAATTCAAACATAGGAAAAGACTAAGTGCATGAGATTTATTATTTAGGGTCACACAATTAATCGTATTTCGAACCACTAAAATACCAAAAAATACTACAATGCTTTTTCTCAGTAACAATACTCCTTCATCAATTGATAACAACAGTGTACAATCGTGCATTCTCAAAAGACCACTCAAAACACAATAATTTCCATCCAACACCAAAAATAACAGACTTCACTCCAACTTATCTGAATTCACATATTTTTTGTAATCACAAACTTTCTTGGTTGAAACATACACAACTCTTAATAAACAACAATCATAATCTTCCAATAACTCCTCATATAATTCAATCACTGAGTGTTTCAATTACATAATCAATAACTTATAAATCAATCTCTAATTTATTCCACAGACTCACTTCTCAATTTTCAAAAACTATCCATTATTCTTGAACAACAAAGAAAAACAAAGAGATAGCATGAAGCTTACTCCCGGTTCATGACTATTACAGTTTGTCACTCAAACTAGCTTCTAAAACTCCTATATACTTACTCTCTATTTCCAAATTCTAATCATAATTCTATAATTAACCACTTTTAATAACTAAATTAATCATCCGTCCTCCTGAACTAACTATTCTATGGACTATTAGTCTATTTTACCAATATCTTATAGAAACAAACTAATATCTATTCTATACTAGCGTTCATCTTACTTTCATCCAACTAAATCCTAGATTATTCTTTAACCTAGCTGCCATCTATAACCCTAGCTGCCACCTTAGTAATTTTTCTTCATTCTTTTGCTGTCCTTTGACAATTAGCAACTTATCTAAGATGATATCTTTTATCTTCTAATTTATGCTCCATTTACTTTAAAATTATTTTAATATAATTTTTCTAGGTTTATACATCTTCTTCTAATTCATGTCCTTGATAGATTGACAAGAGTATACTTACAATATTAGAGCTTTATCTTTTCTTGATTAAGAGTAGATTATCTCTTTTGCTTGATAAGACATAAGCATATTAGAAGTTGCAGATTACCCTCTTCTAAACTAATATTGTTCCTAGTATCTTCTTTGTTCTCAAGTTCTCTCTTCTACTTGCCTTGAGTAATATTAGATATTTATTTTCTAAGTATTATCATGGCAAAGCTTGTTGAAATGGAGAGTGCAATGACACAAATGCAAGAGCAATTGAGGGAGTTAATGCTTACGATGCATCAACTCAGTTTACTACCACAAAAAGCAATAAGAATGGCAGGAAGTGGAAATATAGATATGATTGGAGTTGCTTTAATATCTATAGTCAATCATGTCCCTTCTTCTACAATAGAACATCCTTTTAATACTAGAAAATCAAAAGTCGTCTTGCTTGAGAAGTTTAATGGTATAAGATCCAAGTTTTAAAGATTTATCAATGAAGTACAACTTGTGATTGAACTTCAACTCCAAAGCTATCCAATTCTAAGATCACAAATTAGATTCATTGATATATTTCTTTTTGTTTCAGTATTATGGTAGTTTTCATCTTTTCTTGAATGACAAGATCTAATATTAGATAATTTAAAGGTTTTTTTAACAGAGTTTTAATCTAGATATGAAAAACATGATGAAACTCGTGTTGCAACCAACAAGATCTATATTTTATGACAAGAAAATCAATTCATAATATTATATGCTTTATAATTTTGACAACCTAGAACTGATATCAAGTGGGATTATGTTGCAGTTATTAGCCAATTTTTCTATGAATTATAATATGAGGTAAAGAAATTGATGCTTAACTTATTTGATATTCAAACATTGAGTCAAGTCATTGGCTTTGCTCTGAAGTATAACAATTGAGTTTTTAAATTTTGATCTGAGAGTCAGACAAGTCGACCTCAACGTTAGTATAATTCAATGGCAACACCAATGCCTTCTCAACACATACATTGAAAAGTAGAGGATATACAAATTGATGCAATACATTTCAAATTTCTTATTGAGCAAGAAAAGACTTATTGCCGTCAGAAAGGATTGTGCTTATACTATGGAAACCTAAGCATATTGCTCAACATTGTCCAAAGAAGTGACACAATTATAAAATATAGAGTATGAATGTCAATGAAGATAATATATTAAAAAATGAGTTTTTTTAGCTATAATAGGGACTATGCATCTAGAATCTTGTACAATACCTAAGGAAGGTCTTATTTTCTCTTCAAAATCTTCTTTTTGTTTTATATTAAATATTATTTTAAGACCTATACATTACAAAATCTTTGTCTTGTTAGATTCAAGAGCCTTAGCATATTTCTTAGATGAAGAATTTGCTAAAAGACTTAACATATCTTTAGTAAGAGAAACTAAACTTAATCACGTTGTCGAGGTAGAGAGAGTTTGCCTCAAGAAAATGTTGGACTTCTGGTTGTCACTAATTATTCAATCAAGCTTGAAAATAAGAAAAGCTCTAAGTTTATATATAATTTTTCTCTTTTTGAGTAATTACACCAAATACACAATCCTCAAGTAACCCACAACTTCCAAAATATGATAAAATCTTCTGAAACCTTGTTTATTCTTATGTGGAGATTTTCCTGAACTTCAACACCTCATATCTTCTAATCCGACCGTCCAAACAAACTCAAATTTTACATGAGGTACTGATGTATTCTTATTAACTTTTACAACAAATTTCAACTGCAAATTTGTTCCAAATCTTGAGATATCTTGAAAACCCTAATAGTCGCTTCAAACCTTTGTCTTTATACATCTACGTGAAATTTTCTTCATATCTCAAAAAATATAAGCTCAAATGCCATGAAATTTGTATGTATAGCTTTTTAATACAAAAATTTACATTTTCCAAAAGTTTGAGCCAAAAATTCATCCGCATACTCAAGTTATGGCTCCAACCATTAGTACAAACAAAACCGCTTACTTATTGCCTTTGATTTGGAAGCACCGCCTTCAACTTCTTACAACTCCTTCATATAAACTCCAAAAGCAATAATTCTTTTGTGAAAGATGTAGGTCTTAAAATCGCTGTTCTAGTCGCACCTTCCGATCTTCAAAAGCTACTGTAAAACTCCTCGTACTCTCAAAAGAGTAATAGTATGTTTTAAATAAACACCTTAACTTCAAACGGCTATAACTTTTTCACCCTAACTTCAAATCCTCTAATTTTTGCAGAAACATTGTACCCCAAATCCTAAACTTTACAACCCTAGCTTGTAATCTCCGAGTTCCTCTCTTTGAAGTCGCCGAAACCCTTCTTAAGGTCGTGGGCAGCCTCCTCAAAGCCCATTGGGCATGGTATTCGACCAATAGGGATGAAGTTCTCCATTCCTTGCCTTCATCCGACCATGCCTTGCTTTCATTCCTCCCAATTAGCCTCCTACTAGTTTAGATTTTTATCCTTAGGTAACCACCTTCTCCCAAGGCTTCATACTAAATATTTAGGTCTTATATATATATATATATATATAGATATATATATATATTTTAATGTCAAAATCAAAAGAAGTAAAGAAACAAAGTAAAGTTTTTTATACCAAATCCTTTTAATTTAATCTACTAGCTACTCTAACATACATCTAGATTTAAAAATCATATATATATTCACACATATATGTTCATAGTATTGTATGGTTTAAGGAGCAACAATGAAGGTACAATTAAAGGAAGCTCAAGAATGACAAAAGATTAATGTGGATGCCTATCAAAAGAAACATCCATAATTCAATATAAGTAATAAAGTATAGTTACTTCATCATAATATCAAGACTACTCGTCTTTATGATAAGTTGGACTACTGCAGGTTTGGACCTTTTTTTATTTGTAGATAAATCAATCTAGTTGCTTATCGATTACATCTATCAAAGGCAATGAAGATCTATCATGTCTTCGACATGTCTCTCCTTAAACCATACAACACTATAAACATATCAAGAAGAAGACAAGCTCTATTGTCTCCTATAGAAGTGGACAATAATGAAGAGTTTAAAGTAGAAGAAGTTATAGATTCAAGGCATCACTGAAACAAATTAGAATATCTTATCCATTGGCATGGATATGATATTAGTGAATACACATGGGAGCTAGTTTAGAATCTTGCAAATATAGCAAAGGCTGTAGATGCTTTTCATTGATAACATCCATCTAAATCAAGATGAGGAATAATAAGTCTTTGCTACAAAAGAAATAAGGTTTAGGAAAGATTGTGTTCTACCTTCTATCTTTCTTTATAGCTTTTGTATATTTGTGACGCTAAGGAGATGGAAAACCAACAACCAACAGATTCAACTCAAGAGCTTTCATTTGTGAACTTATTAGATGAGACATTGTAATTGTCACAATCTTCAAGATAATAAATTGAGATGAAGATCCTCAAGAATGACATATCCTTCTTTGAATAGGTGGCAAAATACAATGTATTTAGTATCACAATCTTGAAAGAAACTCCCCATATTTGGTAATATTATTAGAGGTAGGAACAACTCTTCATGGTATTCTAAATATTTTATTTGAAGGAAGTTATGAAGGCCTCAACAAAGATCAAATAACAAGGTGGTCTTCTTGCCTTGATATGGGACACTATTAATCGCTGAAAAGGCCTATCAACTATCTTCGAAGAGAAAAAAGATTGGAATATATCACAAATATAATTCATTGCATCTTGGATTTTTTCAACATATAAAGACTTTTCTTTGTATAACTTGTCTTTAGAAGGAGGGATAATGTCATGACCATATACATATAAATCAATAATTACTTATATGATTTAGATAATAGTAGTTAAAAGTAGGTTAATTCTATAATATCTTCTATAGAAGCTTCTTAAAAGCTTCATAGACGTTGCATTGACTTTATAGATGACTTTAATTGACTTTTTAAATTAGAAACGTGGTCAATAAGTTAGCCTTGTACCACACATGTTGGTAGCTTGAAGAACAAGATAATTATATATCAAGGATACAAACTGGAAGAAGATGCATAAATTTATGGAATTTGTGTCAAAAAAAAAGTGACAAAATAAAATATGTATATTTAAGAAAGAACTAGAATGACTATTGCGAAAGATTAGAAAATATAAGACTCTTGAAACTAAACTAAAAGTAAGAAAGGAATTGATAAGAGTGAAGAAGGCTTCACTCTTGCCTCTATATATACTACTTAACTAAAAAATACATGGCAACATGCTATATGACTTCTAATACACGTCTAACTTGTAGGACAAATGTCTAATTTGTAAGGCAAGTTTCTCACGTGTGTGCCATATGTCCAACTTGTACTACAAGTGGTCAATATATCAATACATGGCATCCTTCTTGGCCAAGTTCTCAACCTACTAATCACCTATAAACATGTATAAAGGCAAAACAACTTCTATAAAGCTTCTAGGAAGCTTTCTACAAGAAATTATCATATTTATCTATATTGATTTATTTCTACTTATTCTTATTATCTAGATAATTATTAGGATAAATATGTATGTCCGTGACATTACTTCCCTTCTAGAGATGAATTCCATGAAGAGTAGTGATTATATGTTGATGAATTCTAAGATGCCCCGAATTGTATTTACCACATATTCTAATTTTTATTTCCTTCAAAGGTAGTTGATAGGTCTCTTCAACTATCAATAATATGCCATAACAAGGTGAGAAGATCACCTTGATATTTGATTATTATTAAGGCCTTCATAACTTCCTTCAAACAAAATATTAGTAATACCATCAAGAGTGGTTCTTCCTTCCAAAAGTATTATTAAACACCGGGAGTTCTTTCCAAGGTCATGGTATCAAATACATTGTATCTCATCATCTATTTGAAGAAAAACATGTCATTTTTTAGGATCTTCATCTTAATTTTGTTATCTCAAAGGTTGTGATAGTCACAATGTCTCATTTGGTAGCTCAACAAATGATAGCTCTTGAATTGAATTTGCTGGTTTTTGATTCTCCATCTCCTAACCACTAAAAAATTCAAAGAAATAATGATATAAGATAGAATGAAATCTCCATTGGGCTTCCTTTGCTTTATAGCAAAGAATTTCTTGACTCTTCATCTTAGTTTTGATAGATGTCATTGATGAAAAGCTTTAACTTTGGCTAATGCATTTGCTAGATTCTTGGATGGCTTCCATGTACATTTATTAATGTCATATCTATACCAATGTATTAGATATTCTAACCTATTTTGGCGCCACCTTGAATCTAAGACTTTTCTACTTCAAATTCTTCATTATTATCTACTTCTATAAGAGGTGGTGGCATTTGTTTCCTTCCTTGTATATCCATTGTCTTGTATGGCTCAAGTAAAGATACATAGAACATAGGATGGATTTTCATTGACTCTAGTAGGTGTAATAGATAAGTAATTGGATTGATTTATTCACAAATGAGAAATGGTCCAAGCCTATGATAATCTAGCTTGTTATAAGGACAAATAGTTTTAATATTATAACGAAGTAATCATACCT
Source organism: Physcomitrium patens (assembly GCF_059467195.1). Classification (NCBI taxonomy): domain Eukaryota; kingdom Viridiplantae; phylum Streptophyta; class Bryopsida; order Funariales; family Funariaceae; genus Physcomitrium; species Physcomitrium patens. The sequence goes on along the minus strand of NC_143433.1, from coordinate 7,459,225 downwards.
TATCTCCCACATGGAATTGAGGTTGTTCCTTATGATGGATTTTTATTTTGACATTTTTTCATTCTTGAGCTTCTTTTAATTGTACATTTATTGTTACATGTGGCTTTAACAATCGATTCCCTATATCTTTTATCATAGGATTATAAACTTTTGAAAAGTCAAAAGCGTCAAATCATGGATACTAACCATAATTGGTAAAGAAGTGTATTTGTTGAAAAGAAGAATGAACCGAATTATTATAAGAAAATTTTGCCAATGGCAAAAGAGTTGTCCAATCATCTTCTCATACTTGATGGTACACTTCAAATACTACTCCAAAACTTGATTTATCCATTCTGTTTGTCCATCAAATTTGAGGGTGAAAAGACAAAGATAGTTTTATATCTACTTTCAATATCTTGAAAAGAACTTTCCAAAATCTCAATAAAAATTATGGTCCTGTGTTTGATATAATATCCCTTGATAATCCATAATAGCAATAGATATTGTCAAAGAAGAGTTTAGCTGTTCTTTCACCTATGATAGATTTTGTACATGGTACAAAATATGCCATCTTGATGAAACGATCTACAAACACAAATATAGAATCATATGAACTTGAAATTGGAAGATCCATGATAAAATCTATGGAAACAGAAGACCACGGTTATTCTAGTATAGATAATGGTTAGAGGAGTCCATAAGATTGATAATGAGGAGTTTTTGAACTTGAACAAATATCACATGTCTGCACAAATTCTTTAACAACTTTTGACATTTGAGACCACTAAAAATCTTTAGATATAAGCTCCAAAGTCTTATTATATCCAAAATATCTTACTGCAGGGAAATTGTGATGAGCTTCAAGAACATATAATCATGCTTCTTCTTTTGAAACATATAAGCATCCTTCAAAATAGAATAGATTCTTATTAAACTCAAAATTGGAAGTATCTTGAGACTTAGAAGAATTATTTTTAATATCATGAATAAGAAGATCTGAAGACATACTTGCTTGGATTTGCTTGAAAAAAGTCAAATCAACAGTCAATGTTGATTTTATTGCTCGGAGATGAAATTGTTCTAGCTTCAATAAAATTATCTTTTGTTAGTCAAAAGCTGCTTCTTCTTCTTTGGGTGTAAGATAAGAACGTCTAGAGAGGGCATCAAACAAACCTTGTTGTTTTCCTAGGTGATAAGTGATATTAAATTTGAATCTTGATAAAGACATGTTCCAATAAGCCTGGCCACGATTCAATATACAAGTTGACATGAAATACACAAGATTTTTGTGATCCGTATACATGGTGACTAGACTTGAAGTGCCTTCTAAATAATGATGCCATTCTTAAAAAGAATCTACGATTGTAAGAAGTTCCTCGTCATGGATGTCATAATTAATCTTGGCTCTTGAAAATTTTCTTGAATGAAAAGCTACTGGATGAAGTTTTTCATCTACTCCTATTTGTCATAAGACTACACCTAAGACAAAGTCAAATGCATCTGTCTTCCTAAAAAATATTTTGGAGAAATCAACGTGATGTAGGATTGGTGCAAAAGTAAAAGCTTTCTTCTAGGCTTCAAATGATAATTTTGCTTCTTTATTCTACTTGAGCTTGACTTTATAAGTTAAGCGTGTAAGTGGTGCTATAACTTTAGAAAAGTTCTTGATGAAGATTTGATAATAATTGGCAAATTCTAAAAAGCATTGTACATCTTTTATTGTTTTTAGAATCTTCTAGTCTATGATTGTGTGAACTTTTTTGGAACCCATTATTAGACCATTGTTTGAAATGATGTATCTTAAGAAGTCAACTTGAATAGTATAGAATATACACTTTTTTATCTTGGTGTACAATCTTATATCTCTAAGTTTTTGTAACACACGATGAATATACACTTCATGTTCTTCTACATTCTTAGAGTAGATTAAAATATCGTCTAAATAATATACAACAAAATCATTTAGAAATTCATGAAAAATATCATTTATAAGATATTAAAAAGCAGCTGGTGTATTTGTGAATCCAAAAGGCATGACATTATATTCAAAGCATCCATACCTTGTTCAAGATGTAATCTTTTATTTATCTCTTTTTTTTAATGCGGACCACATTGTATGCTCCTTGTAGATCTATTTTTCTATAGATCTTATTCTTCATTTAATTGATCAAGAAGTCCATATATCAAAGACAAAGGATATCTATTCTTGATAGTAATCTTATTGAGTCCTCAATAATCCACACACATTTGCAATGATCCATCTTTTTTTCTTCACAAATAAGATAAGAGCTCTTGCAAGAGATTTTGAATAGCGTATGAAATTCTTGGCCAATTTTTCATCAATGTACTTCTTGAGTTTAGCCAACCTATTTTGTGATAAACTATAGATTGGACCAAATAGCAGCTGAGTTCTTTCTTTAAGATCGATTGAGCAATTATATAGCCAATGCTTTGAGAGAATATTTATATTCTTCTTCTCAAAAACATCTTAAAAATCTTGATATTGACTTGAAATCTCACTTGAAATCTTTCCATCATTTAAAATAGGTATGGCATAAATAACAAAAGATGATCTTTTTTTTGTAACATACAATAAAAGCTTTTACACTTATAAGTACAAGTTTGGCTACACTAAAATCATGGCTTTCTATTGGATTAGAAAAACTCTTAATAATATTTGAAAAAAAGTTAAGTTTACAAGAAATCCAATCTATTATAGGATTATACTTTTTTAGCCATGATAAATCTAAAATGATTAGATTAGAGAGAGATTTAATTATATTAAAAGTTATGCAACTATTATGACCATTTATTATTATATCTATAAGAAGTATTTTATGAGTAACATCTCTAGAAGACAATAAACAACCATCTATGACTTCTATGTGTATGGGTTTAATTTTTTGTACTAACTATATATTATGACTTTTAACAAATTCTTCATCTAAAAAATAAGTACAGGCTCTTGAATCTATTAAGGCAATGGCTTTGTGATTATTAGATCCTAAACGCACATCTATTGTAAAACAAGGAGAAGGTTCTAAGGAGAGAATAGGATCTTCATTAGGAATTATATAAGATTCTAGCCACACAGTCCCTATTGTAGTTGAAAAAATTTATTTTTCGACATGTTTTCATCTTTGACAGCAATACTTCTCATTTTGTAGTTGTGTCATTTCTTTAGACAATATTAAACAATGTGCTGAGCTTCTCTACAATATAAACATAGTCCTTTTTGATGACAATGAGTCTTTTCTTGTTCGGTAAGAGGTTTAAAATATACTACATGAATTTGCATGGCTTCTACTTCCAAATTTTTAGATTGAGAAGTCGTTGGTGTCATCATTGAATTGTAATAACATTGAGATCTCTTTTTGCGATTCTCTAATTAAAACTCAAAAAGCCAATTATTATATTTCACAATAAATTCAATTGTTTGACTCAATGTCTGAGAATCAGATAAATTGAGCATTAATTTCTTTACTTCATATTGTAATCCATAGAAAAATTGGCTGATTAGTGCTACATCATCCCACTTAATATATATTGCTAATTGTCAAAATTGTGAAACGTATAATGGCACTAATTGATTGTGTTGTCACAAGATACAAATCTTGTTGGTTGCAACATAAATTGCATCATGTTCTCCATACATAGATTGAAACTTCACTAAGAATGCTTCTAAATTATCCAATATTAGATCACGTCATTCAAAAAATGATGAAAATCATGATAAAGTAGAATCTGAAAGTAGTGTTTCAATAAACCTGACTTGTGATCCTTGAGTTGGATAATTTTGAGGTTGTAGTTCAATCACTAGTTGTACATGATTGATAAATCTTCAAAATTTAGATCTTGTGCCATCAAACTTCTCAAGAAATCTAATTTTTGGTTTCTTAAAAATGGAATAATGTTTTATTGTAGGAGCAATAATATAGCTTGGTGTAGATATTGAAGCAACTCCAATCATCTCTATATCTTTATTGCTTGATAATCTTGTTGCTACTTGTGGTGGTAGACTGAGTTGATGCATTTCATTTGCTCTTGCATTTGAAGCATTGCTCTCTTCATTTCAGCAAACTCTGCCATGCTAGTACAATAAAAAAATAAAAAAAATCTCTATTCTCACAAAATACAATACTCAAGAATTAAGAAAAAAAAAAAAAAATCTAGAAATAATATCAATTTAGAAGAGGGTAATCCGTAACTTCTAATATGCTTATGTCTTATTAAGAAAAACGAATAATCCACTCTTAATCAAAAAAAGACAAAGCTCTGATATTATATGTCAACTCTTGTCAATCTGTCAAGGACACAAACTGAAAGAAGATGCATAAACTTGTAGAATCTCTTTTAGAAGGAAAGTGAAAAAATAAAAGAAAGTATGTATATTGAAGGAAGAATTGAAATGGCTATTACCAAAGACTAGAAAACATACGACTCTTGAAACTAGACTAAAAGCAAGAAAGGAGTTGACAAGAGTGATGAAGGTCTCATTCTTGCCTCTATATATACTACTTAACTAAGAAATATGTGGCGACATGCTATAGGACTTCTAATATGCGTCCAACTTGTAGGACACATGTCTAATTTGCAAGACAAGTTTCCTAGGTGTATGCCATATGTCCAACTTGTACTACAAGTGGTTAACATGTCAACACATGGCCTCTTTTTTGACTAAATTTTCAACCTATCAATCACCTTTAGACATGTATAAAGGTAAAGCAGCATCTATGAAGCTTCTACAAAGCTTTTCACAAGAAATTATCATATTTATCTACATTGATTTATTTCTACTTATTCTTATTATCTAGGTAATTATTAGGATAAATATGTATGTCCGTGATACTATGTGGCCTACACATAGAAAACTTGCGTTATAAGCTAAGGCATGTGTCCTTTAAAGTCAACACATATTAGAGGTCCTACAAAACATTGTCACATAGCTCCTAGTTAGATATACTATATAGAGGCAAGACTGAAGCCCTCTTCATTCCTCTCAACTCCTTTCTTGCTTTTAATTTAGATTTAAGAGTCTCTAGTTTCTTTGTCTTTTAGTAATAGCTATTCTAGTTTCTTTTTAATATATATACTACTTTATTGCTATTTTGTCTTTTTTTTTTTAATACAAATTTTTTAGGTTTATGCATCTTCTTCCAGTTCATGTCTTTAACAAATAACTGGCTAAATTGATTATAATTTTTTTGTAATTACTTACTAGGCAATGCTAGTTTTAATAACTTTTTTTGGCTTATAAATTTATTTAATGACAAAATGGTTATAGTAAGTAATTCTAACTTAAGAATCAAAAATAATCAAAACTCTTATAGTATAAATATCATCAAATATTACTATGATAAATTCTTAATTGATGATCACAAGTTTTTTTATATATATTCTTGATAGATATTTAATACATAAAATTTTATTTTTTAAATTTAAATATAAAAAATATAATTTTAAAAGTATAAATTTAAATATAAAAAAGTATAATTTTTTTTTCATATAACATATATATATATATATATATATATATATATACATAACAACTTTATCAGATAAATTTAAATACATTTAAAATTTCTAATTTATTATTAATTATATCAAAGATAATAAAATTTTATCTTTATTATAGAAGGTATAATAATTATATTCTTTTCTTTTCTTTTCTTTTCTTATTTTTAAAAAGATAAAAAGAAAAAATTAAATAAATAAATAAATAAATAAATAACTTCTATTTATAAAATATTAGTCAAATTTTTGTAGTAAACAAAATATACCAAAAAATTCTAGATTATATTTTTATTAAAATTTAATACTAAATATCAATCACAATAAAATTTATAATGCATAATGTTTTATAAGATTTCTATCAAATAAAAATCAAATATCAATCACAATAAAATTTAATTTGATTTTTTTAATTGGTTTTTTTTTATTTGATAAATTTATTTTTGTAGTAAACAAAATATACCAAAAAATTATAGATTATATTTTTATTAAAATCCAATACTAAATATCAATCACAATAAAATTTATAATGCATAATTTTTTACAAGATTTATATCAAATAAAATTTAATTTGATTTTTTTTATATTTAATTTAGTGATTTTTATTGCAAAACCGTATTCACATGCCACACACAATGTTGTGTAGTGAGACAATGTTTTCTGAGGATTAACAAGCTGGGTAAATGTACGCTCCAAATTAATGAAGGGCAAATATCTCTCTATATGCAAAAACATCATATACACACATAGCATCTAAACAAAAGAGGACTTGTATTGGGGCCTATTGCAGGATTGTTGCAACTTACAACTATAAAATTCTCTACGTTTAAACTAAATAATTTGTTATAAACTCCAGCTCGTGTTTACTGGAATCATTTTAATGACGAGAAGAAATCAATTGTATCATTTAATCCCTGGATGAAGCTATCAACTTCGTCGGTTGTGTTGTAGAAGTACAAGCTCGCTCGAGCACTTGCACTAATACCCAGAAAACGATGTAGAGGCTGCGTGCAGTGGTGACCAGATCGGACAGCAATCCCATGCTTCATTACAGTAACCTTGAAAAATTAGTCCCCTTATGGGTGAAGAATCTCAATCAGACAGAACCTAAATTTACTGAAAAACAAATTGGAATAGACGATGGTAAATTCAACTGGAGAAAAAAGAAGCAATACAAGGAGCAAGATGGAGAAGCACAATGCGAGGTGGAAAGGTGCGAAGTGCACCTGTTGATCAAGAAATGTTGATAAATCTGTAGCATGAATGCCCTCCACAGTGAAAGAGCATAAAGATGCGCGTCTCTCACCATGATCTCCTGGCGGGGGTCCATAAATTCGTACACCAGGAACTTTCGACAAACTTTCGTACAGGTATTTGGACAGTTCCATCTGCAAGGCTGAGCCCCGTCAATCTCGGTTCTAAATGTCTGTTGCACACATAATGAATCTCCAGCATCTCAGAACATATGATTGTACTCCTTGGTTGAAATAGACCAACAAACACACCATCTCAAGCCTTGTACCCCTAATGCCAACAACTCTAAAACAAGTATAATAGTGACATAAAAATAGAGCAGTAAAAAGCACCTCATATTCATGTATGCGGTCCATTCCAATCTTGTTCAAGTAGTCCACTGCTGCCCCAAATCCAACCGCTTCACCGATTGCAGGTGTACCAGCTTCAAACCTGACGAGTTAAACGGTAAAGGATAAGTGGAAGTAAGTCGAGGAATTATGCACCACCATCCCGTACAACTGGTTCGTATAAAGTTTTCGTCTACATGACCTAAGTAGATTCTGAATTACTGAGGGTAGAAAAACCTTTCACAATTTCTGAAGACTCTGCCTGTAGTATTTCTCAAAATACATTGTACGCACTCCGAGAAATAAATCTTGGACCATTTCTTTTAAGCATTAATCATGAGCCCGCATCACGAAGGCACTTCAAAGATGTGAAAATGAATTTACTAACCGTGAGGGAGGACCAGCATAGGTTGATCGATCACAGAAAACATCAACAATCATCTCTCCTCCTCCTGCATAAAGACAATAATATAAGCGAGTGTGGATGTTGATCACTTCTCGTCCTAATCTTATCATATAAACAACAAGGCATTGAAAAAAATTCATTAACCTAAGAATGGTGGCATCGACTCGAGAACTTCTGTTTTTCCCCATAGAAAGCCCATGCCTGTAGGTCCACACATCTACAACATCCCCAAAACGGATCTGAGAGTCATGAGTACATCCTCAGAATCAAAACCTAGAGAAATTTCCTTTCAACAAGAAAAGACCATCAACACTCACATTAGCAATGTTTCCCAATGTTTTAACTATAACTAAAGATGTGAATCACAACCTTGTGAGATGATGCCACCAGAAAATCACCTAGAGCCTGCACGTCCACAGGCATGTGTGGCACACTTTGGCAAGCATCCACCAGAACCTTTGCACCGACAGCATGTGCCCATTTCACAATGTCCTCTACAGGATTTATGCAACCTGACACCAGAATAAACAAAGTCGTTATTACAAATTGGTACAACTATGACGACAAATGAATCTTTGACAAAGTCCAGATAGGGTGCTAAAGATTGCTGAAGAAAAGATCTCGATTTTCTACCTCAAATTCAGAAGCAAGTCAATTCATAAAATTTAGAATGAACCACTCCCTATCCACCATCCATAGGTGTTCTTATGCAAATACTAAAGATTGAATACATACCCAACACGTTGGAGACATGGAAGATTGAAACCAATTTGGTTCTTTCGTTCAGAAATCCATTCAGCTGCTCCAAGTCTAGAATCTCTTCAGATGTCAACTCTACAAATCTCAGAATAGCCCCAGTTTTCTGCGCAACCAGCTGCCAAGGTACTATGTTGCTGTGGTGCTCAGCCACTGTCAGAACAACCTGTGCATCATCGAAAGCACCGCTATTCTCGTTCACAAAATCCGCAGTTCATAAATCTCAAGAAACATGATGACGCAGCCACAGCCTTTCAAGACCAACAGCCTAACGTATTATTTTTCCCATAACAAGAAAAAATTTCACGTGAAATAGGTCAACTCTCAAGAGAGTAGAGATCCATGCACCTTTACATGTTCCTTACATGTTTTAATATAATAGAGCCCAAAAGGATCAGTAAATTGATTTAAACCATCTGAAGGATTTCATGTAAGCAATCATTCCTTAGACATGTTTTAAGGCGCAAGAGTTAGTGAAAAGACACTCGCTATTTCATAAGACCAAATACAACATACTGCTTACCTCGTCACCTTCTTTAAGATTGGTTAGTCCCCACGTATATGCGACAAGATTGATTGCCTCACTCGCATTACGAGTAAACACTATCTCACGATCGGAGGGCGCATTGATGAAACCAGCTATCTTTTTTCTTGCTGCTTCGTATTCGTCGGTTGCTTTTGCACTGCAAATCACAGTGCATGGAAAACCTTTACGGCTGAGCAATCTCTGTTATCATTCTGATCAGTCGCTTTTGCAACAGAGCACTTGAAAAGTAAACCAGACAATATGCTACAGAACAAGATCTTACGTTCAACACAAGCTCAAAACTATGACTAAAGCGATAGTTTGACAACTTGTCACACTTTTGAGATCTAGTACTCGATTACGCAGGGATCTCGAGAAATCGTTAGAGAACGGCTACGGTCGAATAAAAGACCTTAAAGCATGCACGCCGCGATGAACATTTGAGTTGTATCCCTCGTAATAATCCCGCAAAGCATTGAGGACAGACGCAGGCTTTTGAGATGTGGCAGCATTATCTAAGTACACCAACTTGTACCCGTTTACATACTGCGATTGACAACACGCCAATTTCAATGCTTCGATACACAGAGTAATCAATTCAATGCTTAGAACCAACATTCTGCCAAAATCCAGCGCATGCAACTCGTCTAACAATATCAATGAATAATTCTGTTGTTTAAATCAAATTCTTTAAACCATTGCCTGCTCATATGTTGCTACACGCAAGGAACAAAGCCTACGTTCACTCTCCGTGAAAAACGCGCTCTTCTTTTCTTTTTCTTTTTTCTCTCTCTCTCTCTCTCTCTCTCTCTCTCTCTCTCTCTCTCTCACTCACACACACAAGTAACAAATCAACCATCCACCTGGTCAAGTATAGGAAAGTCTCCTTTGGTAACCTCGCCCAGCGACGATCCTTCTGACACGTAATTCTGTATGTTGGAAACCGCCTTCACCACAACCCCTCCCTCGACTCTCCCACCTCTCCTGCATTGAAGCGTCAGGAGAGAAGATTGCTTGAGAAAGTGCACAGCAGAAGCTGGGCCTTGATGTGCCACGAGCATGTGGTGGGAGCCGAATAGAGGAGATGTCGCCATTGCCGCAGGAAGGGCAACAACAGAGGAGCTGCGATGTCCGAACACAGAGAGAGAGCTGAGTCCCTGGAGTCCAAGCTTATGTAGGGAGAGCGTTGGAAGCATGGAGCGGTGGAGGAGGAGCGCAACAAATTCTGTCTCTCTCTTTCTCTCTCTCCCTCGAGAGAGACTCTCTCATTCACACTCACTCCCTACTCCCCTTATACTCCCCCTCCCCCCCCTTGCGTGTCTCCATTCCATTACAATTACAATCACATTACATACCATACCACATCAAACGTACCAAACAAACCAACAATATAAAACGAACTTGTGACATCAGCGGGCAGAATATATCCCCTCATCATGCGTGGATGGAAGCACAACACCGCCGCACCTCCCTTTGGGACCACTTCACTGTCGTTCATTGGCCACCTTCTTCATTCATCCATTGCTCTATTTATTACTCCCCTCCCCTCCCCTCAGAGAGTCACCAGTGGTATGTCTGAGTGTCCTATCCAAGTCTCTCTCTTTCTCTCAAACCACCCCTTTGCTTCGCTTGCTTCTTTGTGCAGTTGCAGGCTTCTCAAGCAACACTTTTTCCCACAGTACTGTCCCCATGCACGTACCCTCTGTGGCACAATCCCCCTCCCCTCCCCCCCTCCCCATCTGGCTCCCACATACTTTCTTTGCACATTGCAATCCTCAAATTCTGCACATTTCTTCCACCCATGTATCTTCCTTCCACTATGGCAGGTGTGCCCTGTGGCCCACACAATGCAGATCTTCTATTGGGTGGTGCCTTGCCCTCTGACATGAATGGACTAATCCAATTTGCTTCTTTAATGAAACCCCCCTCTTGTGCACTTCCTCATGTTATCCTGAAAAGGTGAACAGAGTTCTATAAAATTACTCTCCCTCTCTCTCTCTCTCATGTCCAATTTTGTGTGACATGTCACTCCCAAATCTGCCACTATCTTCATAACACTCTCATGACACACTCAGTGCTCCATACAAGGCATGCCTCACTTTCTAGGGGGATATCTCTAAGATTAAAATCATGTTTTTTTGATGGAATGGATATTCAATAAAAAAAATTGTCTACTTTGTCTATGTGTGAGTGATTGAAAAATTTATTGAAGGAATATGTAATTTTCAAGGATTATTTGGTTATAGGAAAAAAAAACCATGAAGGTAAAATATCATGTTAAATTCAAAACACATTTGTGCTGGACAGGAAAGTCAGCTTCTTAGGCACATTCCAGAGCTTCAAATTCTGACATTAAGCAAAAACAATAAACAAAGTGCATCACAGAGAGCTCTGCCCAGCACCATCATCATGAAAGAAGGTACCTTTCATGGTTACTCTACCACACAATTTGTTTTCTTGCCTCCACATGAGTACTTTAAAGATAAAAAATTTAAAATATATATCTAATTGATTATTTTTATATAAATAAATGAATAAAAAACTGCATGATACATATAATTTTAGAAAATAAATGAATAAAAAAGGTAAATTAAAAAAAAAACTGATTAAATAGAGTATTTTAAAGTGCAATCATTGACATTATAAAAATATAGAAATAATAACATTTCTTGATCTTATATTTATTTTATTAAAATAAATTCTAAAATTATATTTGCTAAGTTTTAAACAAATTAAAGTTGTAAAAGATTATTTAAATGAGACTTAGAATCTCCTAATGTCCATAAGTTGTACATTACTGATTAAATAAATATCTTACATATGTATATATATATATATATATATATATGTGTGTGTGTGTGTGTGTGTTATTACCTAGCCTATGTTTGGCTGGAGCATCAAAAAATCCCATTTGTTGGAGCAATAGGATGGTAAAACCTAGTTAAAACCTAGTTGGTAAAATCTAGTTACAGGTTTAATCAACTCAATCGTTGCCGTCATCTTATGTCACATGTATGTTCATTGAGACGTTTATTGCTCTCTTTGGGTGATATTTGGGTGATGGGATTTTGAGATGCTTTTAGTTACCCGGTCATCTTGACTGCACTCAGGATTCACGCATTACTACAAAGCTCATAAATGCAAACCATTTTGTTCCTGTTTCTCAAGGTACGATGCTACTTTACCTCTCAGCTTCTCTCTTCTACGAATTAGGCTATGATCTAGATAGGTTTAAAGTTGCATTTGTAGAAGAAGATTGTGCAAATACTTGAGTTTCATTTCAGTAATTGGTTTATGACATTTAGTTTCTTTCTGGTTTCGTCAGCGCAGTCCTTCACATGCTGTATCTTAAGGTTGTCATACATTGGTAATTGTTTCGCTCTCTTTTTTGTATCACAGAGGCTCTCTGCCGAAATAGTTTGGAACCGCCTGTGAGCTCTACCCGCATGCACTTGTTGGATCGAAATTAAATTCATCAGTGATCATACTTCCTTGGGCAATAAGATCTCAAGCTTGCCAGAGCTTGGTAGATGTTTCAAGTGGTTAGCTCCACCCGCGTGCATTTGTTTGATCGCATGCTGTGTGCCCCGATCGACAAGCGGCCCCTCCACATGACTCCAATCGAGAATTCCACCTGCATGATTCCTTATCTTAACGCCGGTATTCTTCTCGAGAATTCTCTTCGTGAAAAACCCCGATCGCCTTCCAATGGCACTGAGCGAATAATCCAAAAGGCCCCAACAATATCAATCCACCAGGTTTGTTCAGGATCAATGGTTGCATATAGCTCTGCAAATGATAGAATTCGACATAACTGAAAAGATAGTAGGGCGTAGTAGAGTTCTATTTGGCTCTCAACAGCTCCTTGAGGTAACAAGCCCATCCTTGCTTACTCTGAAAACCGCTACTCTTGTGTCTAAGAAAGTACCCAAACCTAAGAACACTTCATTTGCAAGTTAAGTTTTCAACGACATGTAGGTGCGTCATCTCTTTCCTCTATGCACCTTGCTAGCAAGCGTAAGCGTAAGCGTGATTCATGAAACATTTTAAAGGAAAAAGTCTTTCTCACTAAAATATTGGCAGATAGACTCGTAGAATGCAAACCTTTAGCTTTAGTTGGTCTAAAATAATTCTACACCGGCAAGGATTGTATTCATGGAGACTTAAGTACAATCTTGGTGAAAGATGAAATCCAAAGGAGCCTGAGAAATATGAAGAAATGGAGGATTTGATACCAGTAAGGAATAAGCTCCACATCTTTAAGCTCATCAAGATTTTGTTCTAAATCCGCCATAGTCACCGCCCCTGGAAGCATCGAAACCTGCATCCAATCCTAGACTCTAAGCACGTCTAATAGCCTAAGGGAGGATTTTGTTATGCAAGGACGAAATGCTAAGGAAGCGTCAACTAAAGACAGATTCCACATATACCGACAGCATTGATCGTCTTGCCTATTAAGCAATGAACGCAACACCAAGAGTATTCATAAAAAGATGTCAAGAGAGGGGACGGGGAAGAAACTTCAACACAATTTTTAAATGTGGCAAAAAAATGGAACACCATACGGATTGCTCAGCTTCGGAACGGCAGTCCACAAGAACGATAGACGCGCGCACACCAGCATCATGGTGGGTCAAGATCTGTAGCAACTCTTCGCTAGAAACCTCTGGGACTCCTTTAAAATGCTCTTCGCAAAGCTCACTGTAAGTCCGCAGCAACCTGTCCCTCTTCTCGACATCAGTCATCTCACACAACTTCTCTCCATGCTTCCCACTTTCGAAACTCATCAATTCCATCTCTCAATCTCTACGCAGATCTAAAAATTCTAATACGGATCCACCCTAAAGACCTTCAAATGAAATTTTGTTGCTGATCGGGAATGCAAAGATTCAAAAATCGCCTGATTATTTTAGCTTTATTGCGGGAAATGAGTGCAATGCACAGCACACCTCCCATCATTCTGCATTGGATCCAGAAACAGTACTGCCAGGTCGTCAGCTTAGACTCGGAAGTTGCTTTTCGTGGGGGAAACTAAAATTTTGCCGTACTGATGCTAATCAATGGTTAGCGTTCCATTGTGAGACTCACATATTTCATGGGAGTGAGTCCGCACCAAATGTTCCATAAGTGAGTCTGATTCTGGGAAATGTGACCGCAGGTTGCTTCGCCAGACACAGTGTGTTCTTCATCAACATCAACCCACGGTAATGGGCCGTCAAGATCTATTCACCCAAAACAAAAAGTTGGGTTTAAAATTAGTATATGGGACTCAACTCATGGGTTAGGACTTGTTTTTGTGGAGGTTCAATCTTAAATTTAATTTTTTATTCATTTTTCCACTATGGTTTTTTTTTCGAAAATATTTTTGTAGTCAATAAAAAAATTCAAAAACTGATTTTATTTCATTTTTCATTATGCACAAAATATTATTGAGATATGTAATGGTATGAATTTTAGTTTTAGTTAGAGTAAATATTATAATAATTATTTATGCATGTATTTTTAAAAGTAAGTGTTCAATTTTTTCAGTAGAATTCATGAAATGTAATCAAATTACATAATGATTGTTTTAAATGAGGTTAGTCAAATAGAAGTTAAATAACTTAATAACAAAATCATGTGTTTTATTACTTTGAACTATTTTTTTGTATTCTACCAATTTTAATGCAGAGTTTTTTTCATTACTTATTAAGCTCAAATATACACAATAATAATATAAATAAATCAAAAAATCAGATTCAATAATACTTAAAGTTATGTAAGAGCCATTCTATTTTTTTCTTTCTTTTTTCTTTTTTTTTTTTTAAACGTCATATATATATTCACACATACATAACATAAAACATTGAACAAACATTAAAAATAAGGATTAAATCTACCATAACATTAGATATACCATATGGCTGTACAAATTTTTTTTGAAAGTTTTATATATCAGAAATATTTCAATAAAAGATTGGAAGAAAGATATTTAATTTAAAATATTAGATACTGTTTTAAAAATCAAAAATAGTTTTTGAAATTTTGAAACTAATGCAACACAATTGTATACAGAGTGTTGGTTTTTAGAATCAATATTGCAAAAAGATGTACAAACAAATTGATTCAAAGGGTTGTAATATAAAAAAATTTATTAACATGGTGTAATATGTACTTAAACAGAGCTAAATTTAAGACAATAATTAAAATAATTTATATGAATAATAAATGATTTTCAATTTTTTTAATATTGACACATTATCTTAATAATTTAATCCAAGCTTCATTAAGATTAAAAAAAAAAAAAAAAAAAAAAAAAAATGCCACAATAGAAGCATGATAGTGTTATCAAGCAAAATAGATAAAACTCAAAATAAAATTTCTTATATCCATTCTCTTTAAATTAATCTATTAACCATTTTAATACACATCAAGACTTATGAACATATTATATGTTCTAACTAATTTTTACATATTATAAGTAATTATAGTATAACATTGTGTAGAATACTATGAGCTTGCACTCCTATTATTTTTCTACATGAACCTTAAATTCCTTTAACCTTGAGAAACATTTATTCTTACCTTAATGATGTAAATCTATACTTTTCTTGAAAAATCATCAATAAATGTGACAAAGTTTCTTGTCCTCTAATTAATAGTATCTTCATTGATTTACAAACATCAGAATGCACAATCTCCAACAATTTGGTAGCATGAGTTACAACTCTTCTTAGAAATGAAGTCTTTTATTGTTTACCTTGTACACATCATTTTCAAGCAAGTATCAAGGTATTGTTGCTGAATTTACCAAGATCCAGACTGTTAGGGACATAGTCCTTAGACCTTTCTAGAGACAAGTTTCTAGAACCTTCTAGAAAGAAGTCTCTAGAAACTTCCAGAAGATTCTTTGAATATTCTCTTAGAATATTCTTCAAAGATTCCCTAAAGATTCTTTGAAGATTTCCTAAAGATTCCCTTAGAAGGCTCTAGAAGATTCTTAGAATATTCTAGTAGATTCTAGGAAGTTACTTGAGAAGCTTCCTAGCTCTTGGGTAGTTGCTCGAGAAGCTTCATAATTCTTGGGAAGCTTCTTGATGCGCTTCCTTAGAACCATAGGCCAGTAGTATATATAGGAGTCGAGGCTGAAGAGTTCTTCAGTCTCGACAACACATCTCTTGGAGTTCTAGCTCACCTTTCTGGTGTTGTTCTTGTACTCATCTGTTTAATCTAGTTCTGCCACTTCTTCTTGAACTTCTTGTTAGATTTCAAGTCTGTATTTTGTGTCCGTGACAGTTTGTCGAGATTACCTTTATCTTAATATCAGAGCTGAATCCTTCTTGTTTGAGAGCGGATTATCCCTCTTCTTGAAGGTATTCTAGCGCTTTAGGGGTTGCGGATTACCTTCCTCTAAACTGATATTTTCTCAATCACAATATCAGAGCTTAGTTCTTTGAGGCAGAGAGTGGACTACCCCTTTCCTTGGAGATACTTGAGCATTCTAAGGGTTGTGGATTACCCTCTCTTGAACTAATATTAATTCCTTCTTTTTGTTTAGCATAGCTAGTAGAAAAGACTGTTAACATCGATTTCAGAGCTTTGCCTTCTTGATAGAGTGCGGATTACCCCTCTTCTCGAAAGCATTGAGGCATTTTTAGAGGTTGCGGATTATCCTCCTCTAAAACTGAAATCGTTTAGTGTTTTTTTTTTTTTTTCTTTTCTTTTCTCCGAGTAGGTTTTAGTGACAGGTAGTGCTACAATTTTCTCCAAGAGACTTAGCAATTTCTTCTTCTCTCAAAATTTTAATCCATTTATTCTCTAAATATGGAAGTAGACCAAGTCATAGACAGTGCATCTTCACAAGTAGACAATAGAGTGGCAACTCTTGCAGATCTTCAAGCTCTTATGAATAGTGTACGAAAGGAGATTGCATTTCTTCGCAATCCAAATAAAGAACCTCAAATTGATCTAGTGACCGAAGAAGCTAGACGCGAAATTCATAGCCTACAACAAGAGATTATTCGACTAAGAGAAGCAAGACATGTGTCACATACGACCCCTATAAATACTTCAAGGATTAGTACGAAAGAACCAAAAGCGAGTATGCCAGACAAGTTTGACGGAACAAGAGCCAACTTTCGAGGTTTTGTGCAACAAGTACGGCTTTACCTACGCCTATACCCTTCTCATTATCCGAATGGATTTACCCAGGTTGCTTTCATAGGTACTCTTCTATCAGGAAATGCTCGCTCTTGGTTTGCTCCACTATTGGACAAGGATTCTCTAATATTGTACGACCTAAAGGCTTTCACAGAGAGACTTACTGCTGCGTTTGGAGATAGCGATCGAGAAAGAGTGGCTGAAAGAAAGATACAAAATCTGCGACAAGGATCACGTTCTGCTGCAATCTATGCTGCAGAATTTCAACAGCTTACATGTGATCTTGATTGGAATGATAAGGCATTCATGACACGATTTCGATATGGACTGAGAGATGATGTCAAGAACTTATTGATCACCATGCCTAAGGCGGATACTTTAGAAGAACTTATATCTCAGGCAATTATTTGTGACAACCGCCTCTTTGAATTACGACAAGAAAGACGATCAGGCTGGAGAAATGATGGAGCATTTGCTACATTTTCAAAAGGTCCAGAGAATCACTCCACAGATCCTGAACCCATGCAAATTGATGCGGTACGTTTCAAACCCCTCACAGCTGAGGAAAGGAAGCGACGATTTGAACAAAACTTGTGTTTATATTGCGGAGAAGCGGGCCATAAAGCTGTAGATTGTCGAAAGAAACAGAAGCCTCAAACAACAAGACTCAGGAGTACAAGCATGCAGGAAAACAAGGACGCCCAGCCACAATAGGGACCGTGCGGCTAGACATCTCAACATCCAAAATTAATCAAGGTCCCTTTCTCTCAGCTCAACCTTCAGATTGTTTTATGGTACCTTTACATCTGGGTATTCAAGAACTACAAGTCGATGCTTTATTAGACTCGGGTGCATCCGCTTGCTTTATAGATGAAGAGTTTGCCAAGCTTCACAATATTTCTCTTGTAAAGAAACTTAAGCCTGTCCATGTAGAAGTCATAGATGGACGACCATTGTCTTCGGGCAATGTTATCCATGAAACTAAACCATTGAAGGTACGTCTTGAAAACCATGAGAGCAATATTGTGTTTAATGTTATCAAGACCCCTTCATGTCCTATCATTTTGGGACTATCTTGGCTTGATAGATATAATCCATTGATAGATTGGAAGTTGCGGAAAGTGACATTTCCAACAAACTCCTTGAAGGTGGAATCTACCAAGACAATGTCTAGAAACAAATCCTTGTTTATAGGTGCAAGGGCTTTCATGAAGGAAGCCAAGCAAAATACACCTCTTGTCATCTTTGCAACTCCGACTCGAGAAGATGCAACTTCGACTTTGGTTATTCCAAAGCAGTATGAAGAATTCAAAGATGTCTTTGAAAAGAAGAATGCTCATATGCTGCCAGAGCATCGACCCTATGACTGTGCCATTGAATTGCAAGAAGGAGCACAACCACCTTTTGGACCAATCTACAATTTGTCGCAGACGGAGTTGACTAAGTTGCGGAAGTACATTGACGAGAATCTAGCCAAGAACTTCATCCGTCATTCGAAGTCGCCAACTGGGGCACCAATCTTATTTGTGAAGAAGAAAGATGGCTCACTACGGATGTGCGTGGACTATCGAGGTCTCAACAAGGTGACAAAAAAGAATCGCTACCCACTGCCTTTGATCTCTGGTCTTCTAGAACAACTTGGGCGTGCAAGGATCGTTACAAAGATTGACCTAAGGGGAGCTTACAACCTTATGCGAATCAAGGAAGGAGATGAATGGAAGACAGCTTTTCGAACAAGTTATGGCCATTTTGAATACAATGTCATGCCATTTGGTCTTACTAATGCTCCAGCGGTCTTTCAACACATGATGAATGACATCTTTTGAGAGCATCTAGACGATTTTGTTGTCATCTATCTAGATGATATTTTGATATTTTCTAAGAACGAGGAAGAACATGAGAAGTACGTTCGTCTGGTACTCAAAAAACTACGGGAGCGAGGACTCTATGCCAAATTGGAGAAGTGCTTATTTCACCAAACTGAGATGGAGTTTTTGGGATTCATCGCGACTACGGAAGGATTGAAGATGGATCCAAAGAAGGTGGAAGCAATCATGTCTTGGGAAGTTTCGAAGATAGTTAGGGACGTACAATATTTTCTTGGATTTACTAACTACTATCGGATCTTCATCAAGAATTATTCTCAAGTTGCTGCCCCCCTCACTCGCTTAACGTGCAAGGACAAGCTCGAATGGGGACCTATCGCAGAAAAAGCATTCCAAGATTTGAAGATGGTATTTACTACAGCTCCAATCTTGGTACATCCGGACTTTACAAAGGCCTTTTATTTGGAGACAGATGCTTCGAATTTTGCTTTGGGAGCTGTACTTTCACAGATGGGCGTAGATAAGAAGTTCCATCCAGTTGCGTTCTATTCTCGAAAATTCTCTGCTGCTGAGATCAACTATGAGATCCACGATAAGGAACTCCTTGCTATAGTAGATTCTTTCCAAGAGTGGCGCCACTTTCTCGAAGGAACTACACATCCAGTGACCGTATATACGGATCACAAGAATTTGGAGTATTTTATGTCGGCTCGGGTTTTGAATCGGCGTCAAGCTCGGTGGAGTATGTCGCTATCCAGGTTCGACTTTGTTATTACTTATCGGCCTGGGAAGCAACAAGGGTTGTTCGATGCATTATCAAGGAGATCATATCTCACGCTAAAGGCTGGAGATGCAGCATTTGATCAACAGTGCACGACATTGTTGAAGCCAGAGAAATTTCGACTCAACGAAGCTATTGTATCAATTGATGCTGACTTCCTCGACCAGGTACGGGCCGCAACCATTAAAGATTCTCTAGCCCTTGATATCAAGCAACATGCTAGTGATGATAAATTCAAGATGGAAGGAGATCTAGTATATTTCGAAGAGCGGTTGTATATCCCAAAAGGGCCAACACGACTCCGAGTTCTTCAATCTCGTCATGACTTTCCAGCTGCGGGACATTTTGGATTCAATAAGACCTTGGAACTTATTTCTCGCGATTTTTGGTGGCCTCAAATGTGGAAGGATGTGAAAGATTTTGTTGTATCTTGTGACATTTGTTCAAGATCCAAAAACCCTCGACATCGGCCTTATGGACTTCTACAGCCATTGCCTATTCCGCGCCGACCATGGTCTTCGGTTTCCATGGACTTTATTACGGATCTACCACCATCGAATTCATTTGACAGTATTTTTGTTGTCGTAGATCGGCTTACAAAGATGGCACATTTTGTCCCTTGCAAGAAGACATCGTCAAGCGAAGACACAGCAAGACTCTTTCTTGATAATGTGTATCGATATCATGGTCTACCAGATGATATCGTATCGGATCGAGGAACCCAGTTTGTGTCAAAGTTTTGGAAATCTCTTTTTGAGATATTGAAGGTGGATATCAAGCTTTCTTCAGCATTTCATCCTCAAACGGACGGCCAAACAGAACGAGTGAATCAAGTTTTAGAGCAATATTTACGTTGCACCATCAACTATCAACAAGATGATTGGGCCGCATATCTACCGCTAGCCGAGTTCGCATATAACAACACCCTTCATGCGTCAACTCAACAAACGCCATTCTTTTCCAATTATGGATACCATCCAAAGCTTGACTTATGGAGTTCGTCAACGATTAACAATTCGGCAGCTGAAGGATTCGTGAAGGAGCTTTTGCAACTTCAAACTATATTGAAGCTTCAATTGCAAACTGCCCAAGAATCTTACAAGGCGTCCGCGGACAAATTTCGGAATCAGGCACCTTAAATTCACGATTGGAGACAAAGTTTGGCTGCTTCGACGAAATATTAAGACCAAGCGGCCATGTGACAAATTGGACTATCGGAGATTGGGACCATTTGTTATCCAAAAGTAGATCAATCCTGTAGCGTATCGTTTGGAGTTACCAGCTACTATGAAGGTACATCCTGTCTTTCATGTTTCTTTGTTGGAGCCTTATCGAGAATCGTCTTTTCCTGGAAGAGTACAATGTCCACCACCTAGGATAGAAATAGAGAACCACGAAGAATACGAGGTGGAAAAGGTCCTGGATTCATGGCAAAGACGGGGTAAATTAGAATACTTTGTGCATTGGAGCGGTTACGATATTAATGAACGAACATGGGAGCCGGCCGAAAATCTCGCGAATGCGCCGCAAAAGTTACAGGAGTTTCATCAACGATATCCTAAGAAACCCAAGCCGATTCGACGATAGCTTCTTACTGAAGCTTGCTCATCCAGAAAACAGAAAAGAGGAGAGAGCACCACCAAAATCCATAGTTGATGTAGTCATTCTCTCCAAGATAGCGTAGAACTTTGTTAGTAGCCCAAGTTTGTTCTTATTGTTTTAGCTTTTGAATATGGATAGCCAAGATACTACACTTGTCATGTCATCTCAAGCAACTAGCTCACGAAGACGACCGCGAGATGAAGAACCGCCTGCACCACGATGACGTCGAAGGATTCCGAGCAACAGATCGCTGGTGATTGTATTTGAGGTCGAGCCTGCCTACAATGGTCAGCCAGAAGGAGTGTTTGCAGGACAATTTCACAATGAAGACACGGAGGTTCATGCTTGGTCAGAAGTTGAAGGCGTGGGCCACTACCGTTGGCTTCAAGGACCATTGAATCACTTGCCTCGTGAACAACAATTGGAGTTCATAGCAGAGGTTATGCGACAGATCTTAATTTTCTTGCATTGGTATTGACTGACGATAACATTGCTTCTCGGAGACCTCGAAGCTAAAGGAGGAGGTAATGTTAGGGACATAGTCCTTAGACCTTTCTAGAGACAAGTTTCTAGAACCTTCTAGAAAGAAGTCTCTAGAAACTTCCAGAAGATTTCTTGAATATTCTTTTAGAATATTCTTCAAAGATTCTCTAAAGATTCTTTGAAGATCCCCTAAAGATTCCCTTAGAAGGCTCTAGAAGATTCTTAGAATATTCTAGTAGATTCTAAGAAGTTACTTGAGAAGCTTCCTAGCTCTTGAGTAGTTGCTCGAGAAGCTTCATAGTTCTTGGGAAGCTTCTTGATGCGCTGTCGTGTTGTAACACGAGTATACAGTGAAAATAAAAAGAAAGGGGAATTTTATTAATATTCAGTTACCTCGAATATTGGGAGCATCGACCAACTCCAGTACAAATACTGAGTGGTCAGGTTCAGTGACTCCGTTACAGTCAGCCGGGGCATACTGAAATGCCCCGTTCGATTCCAATAACGGGAGTCAGCAGGAAGAGAAGGACCAATTCACACGACGGGTTCGAGGAGCCAATTGGATCCAATTTCGATAATCCAATCCGGGTCCTCTTACCCAATATGAGACCTGTATTGGTGGGGCAACCTAATGCAGTCTAGTTACGGGAACATCCAGGTTACTATGGGCATCTTTACCAATATAGGACCTGAATTGGTCGGGCGACTCAATGTAGTCCCGATTACGGGGTTCGATTCTGTTTCAGGCTGTCTTGTTCTCTGTGCCGTCTCAGGGAACGTTGTTTTCGGTAAATGGATTTCTTAAAGGTAAAAACGGAGGAGAAAGCTTGGCGGCGTGAGCCAATTTCGAATCCAAGTTGAGGTGAGAGCCAATTTCGGATCCAAGCTTGAGGTGGGAGCCAATTCCGGATCTAAGACGGAAGATTGAAGAAATTCAGAGGATAAGGTTAGGGGGGGATATAGTTTTGAGGGGGGAATCGGGGGGAGCGAGTTTTCAAGCTTTTGCAAGGTTACTAGTTCGATTTTTCATTGGAGGTTTTTGGGAGATCAAGGGAATTAGAGAGAAGAGCTTCATGCTTCGGGTCGGGGAAGGAAAGACATAGAATTTGGATTTTTCTTCTTCGTAGAGTTTTGGGAAGACTGAGGCAATTGCTGCTGAAGTCAGTGTTGTAATGGTGAATCGGGATTTTTAAATGAAGTGGGTTTGAATACTCTTGACTGTTTTGTAAAATCGAGTTACGTCTGTGATTGAAGGATTAAAGGGGTGTCTATAGGATTGAGTATGCGGAGTGAATGAAATTTATTGGGTTAATCTAACAGGACAGTTAGTGGATACAAGATCGTAAGTACAAAGGGGTATTGAAGATTAACAGTTTGGATTGTTCGGGGTTCTCTGTAACGTCTAGAGACCTATCGGCTGGGGCAAAAAAAAAGACTTCGACAAGCAGTCGAAGAGCATTCGTATAGATTTACGGTACATTGTTGCAGTCGTTTATATTCCAGCAGTCAAAAACTGATAGACTGCTTGACTATCGGCGAATCTCCATACTACCTTCTATAGCCAGACGCCCGGCACGTTCTCGAGCAGAAAAGCACGTAATACGACATAAGTGGTGAACCCGACGTGAAAGCTTGAGGTAGAAGGTATTGGATTTCGGTTGATTTTATCTTTATTTTTATGGAAAACGAAAATAAAAATTTTGAAGGATTTTTGGGAGAAGTTTCTGGTGGGGAGTCTTCTAAAGGACAAGGTATGCACATGGATCCGTCTATTGCTAGTTTGTTTCAAGCCTTCTCATTGTCAATGCAGCAACAGCAAAGCAATGATCGGAAGGAAGCTTTGGCAACCAAAGCATTGCAAGCAGTGGTCAATAAAATTGATCAATTTGATGGGAGGAATATTTCAAGGTATTTAAGATGTTATGTTCGTGAAATGGAATTAAATCGGGTTTCTGAGAAGAAAATGGTTGCACTATTTGGACTTGCCACGATATCGAAGATAAGGGACCACATTACATCGATTACGGATCGTTGTGGGAATTCATGGGAGGATTTTTTACATGCATTGAAAGACGAATATTTCTTGGAAGATGCTGATCGCGTTACTAAGAAGCTGTTTCTGGGATGGATTGAACGGCCCAATAAGAATTTGCAAGCAACAGAGCTACTAAGGGAATTTGAGAGGGAGTACTCTCAATTATCGAAGGTAGAAAAATTGACATTGGAGCCGGACAAAGTTGATCTATTTCTTCAAGCTGCTGATGGAGAATTGCAAGAGAAATTAGAACCCCTTCTTGAAGACAAAGAAGAAGATGAAGGATTGACAACGAAGTGGAAGAATGTTGAAGATGCGGTGGGGTTGCTTACAAAAAAAGAAAGGAGGAAGGATAGGAGCAATATTCTGAAAACAGTACAAGCACCCAAAGCTCCAGTACGTACAACACCACCGACAATGCCTACAGTTCAACCTTCGACATCCTTGTCAAAGAAAGCAGATATGGGTATAGAAGAAATTATACGAAGAATGCGAGATCTTCAAATCAAATTGGCAAGACTTGAAGAGAATACTTCTATAAACAATTCGAAGAATGTTTCAAAACAAGGATATGTACAAAGATGCATTTGGTGTGATGATGCTTCACACACTAGAAAAGATTGCAATGAATTTAATAATATGATACGGCAGGGAATTATTTGCTGGAAAGATGGAAAGATAGCATTGAAAGATAGGGAGGATCTTCTTCAAACCAATTTTGGCAAGGGAGGAATGAGAGCATTGGTTCAAGATTACTTAAAAGAGCATGAAACAGTAGCACGAGAAAGTGCAAGTTATGGTGCTAGAGTAGATGATGAAATTGGTGGAAGTACGGAAACTAGTGAGTTTTGTGCTTCTGCCGTTTCTACAATGCAAGAAGGGAAATTACCTCGAGAAGCATTATTCAGAACTGCAGCTACAATACGAGGAAGAACAAGTTGGGAGGATCCTGTTGAGTCTCTTTCAGTTCATGCATATATTGCTAAGAGCCAACATGAAGCTTTGATGGAAGAAAAAAGACGAGGAAATTTTGATGATACTAGAGAAGGAAATTCTTTTAAGAGGCAAACTCGAGGAGACAAGGCTCGGGAGGCAGCTTCACAAGAATTGCCTATAAAAGATACCTCAGCATCATTGGGAGAAAAAACAACGGAGACAAAAGATAAGGGCAAATCAATTGCTTATAAGCTACTTTCTGACATTGAAGCGGCAACAAATTTGAAAGGGGTGTTGGAAGAACGTATATTAAACGCTAAGGTGGAATTCACATTGAAAGAAGTCTTGGGAATTGCAAAGAAGGAGTTTCATGATGTTATCATTGACAGCATTAAGCGAAAGAGGCAATTAATGAGCGAAACTGGAATGAGTCATGCTATTGATGCAAGAATATGTAGAGATGAAGAAGAGGTTGATATTGGTTACAAGCAACCAACAAATGAAAAGAATGGGTATAATCAGCGAGTATATTTCGAAGATTCTAGTGACAAAGAAATGGAAACTTTGAGCCATAATATTCGAAAGCATTGGGCAAGGGCAACTACTGAGGTGTTGGTGAAGGTAGGAGATATAGAAGAACCAATAGTTGCCTTGGTGGACCATGGTTCTGAAATAAATCTCATGTCTAAAGATCTTTATAAGAAGCAAAAATGGCCAATTGATATGGAACATGGATGGGCAATACGAGCAGCTAATAACACACGAGGCGAATTATATGGAGCTTGTCCAGATGTCAAAATTCGGATTGGGGATGTTGCTACGGAGCAACATTTCTTCGTTCAAGATACAACGTCTTATCCGTTGATTTTAGGACAACCTTATATCACGGCAACACGGATGGAAACAAAAGTACTTGACGATGGTTCTGCTTATGCAAGGGTACGGAGCGAAGATGGGAGGAAAGCTGTACAATTTCTAACAGTACCTCCTAACCATGAACGGAATCGAGATAGGTTGAGGGAGAAACCATTGCCAAAGATTATTGAAGGATTTAAGGATTTTGGAAAGGTACCACCGTAAAGCGAGATTATGGAGGTACAAAAGAGGAGGTACTCTCGCGAGATGAAGGTGCCTTTGATGCGAGTTTTATTGGTATATTGGAGAATGGAAATATTATGTATAAGAAAGTTGATGATTTTAAAAGAAAAGAAAGAAAAAGATTATATGATATTGAAGGACAGTTACGCAAGATAGGTACATTGCAAGATGATGAGAGGATTTTGGGTGTTTATGAAGAAAATGGGCTGGAAGATTCATTGGAATTGATTACATCTATTGGGTTAGGGGGTAATGATAAGATTGTTGAGATTCATTCGAGAGAGGTTTATACTATGCTTGAATCTTTTCAAGCACTAGAAGTCACAGTAGAGACGAGATATAAAACGGCAGATAAGAAGGTAAAGCCTGTTGCCGGACCATTACCAGAGGATTCTAAAGAACAAATGGGAGAAGCATCAAAAGAAGCAAGTTTAAGAGATCCAATTATTCCGAAAAAGACTATGCCTTTTCTGGATGATGTTCCTATAAAGGAGTGCAGAGAAGGAGACAAGGATGAAACTTTAGATACGAGGGGGTGTCGCAGATATGTTGTTAATCATATACAAGATTGTGAAAAGATTTTAACTCGGCTTGGAGAAGTTCATCTTACATTATCGGGTATGAAGTCCGTATTTGGAGTGCGTGAGGTTGTAATTGTTGGACATTTATGCGGATCTTACGGAAGAAAACCAGATCCGACTAAAGTTGATGCAATTGGAAGGATGAAAGAGGATTGTGGTTCTTTAACAGAGGTTCGCAGGTTTTTGGGTGCATGTGTATTTTATCGAATCTGGATCCCTCATTTTGCTCACATAGTGGATCCATTATATGAACTGTTACGCAAGGGTTACCGATTTGAATGGAAAGAAAGGCATATTCAGGCAATGCAAAGATTGAAGAAATTATTGATGTCACCTCCAATATTGAGGAAGGTTGATTATAAGTGCAATAGACCAGTGATTCTTACTGTAGACGCTAGTCCAATTGCCGTTGGGTGGGTGGTGGGTCAAGATGATTCGAATGGGAGTAGATTTGCAGTTTGATTTGGGGCTAAAGTTTTAAGTATTCGTCAGCGTGCATATTCGCAAGTCAAAAGAGAACTTTGGGGAGTCGTTTCGGCTATGAAAGCTGAAAAGGACAATTTGATTGGGGCAGTAGTAGTAATTGAAACAGATTGCTTGCCATTGCTTGGAATGATTATTAACTGTTCAATGCCAGATATTGCAATGTTGAGATGGATTGCTTATATTAAGTCACTAAATCCAAAATTTAAGCATATCACTGGAAAGAAAAATTTAGTAGCAGACATGCTATCTCGAGCAAGATACGAGAGGGAGGACGAAATGGTTGAAGACATTGATGATGTCGGATTGAAATTCTATTCAATATCAAATCTCAACAGAGAAGACAAGCTATTTCTTGAAGAATCTTATGAAGGAGAATTATTGGATATTGGTCATTATTTGAATACCTTGTCTAAGCAGGAGAATTGGTCTACAAAAAAATTCAAACAAATAAGAAAAAAAGCATATGGATTTTTACTTCGAGACGGATTCTTATGGAAGAGACCGAAGAAAGGAATTGGGATGCCACAACGAATGATAGGCAAAAAGGAAGAAAAACTAAAATTATTAAAGGAGTTTCATGATAGTTTATGGACATGGCATAGAGGAATCTGGGCTACTTTTGCTAAACTCAAGGAACGATATTGGTGGAAAAATATGTATCGAGATGTGCTCTCATTTGTAGAGTCATGTGAAATCTGTCAATCGTATTCTAATATCCGACATCGAGATGGTCTTCATCCTACATATCCTCTGGCTATTCATTTTAAATGGGTTGTTGATTTGGTTATTATGCCAGTTGGGTTATGGCAGATGAGATATTTGGTTTTAGCTCATGAAGATTTATCAAATCAAGTAGAAGGAAGAGCATTGAGGACAAAATCTACAGAGGAGATTTGTAGGTTTTTGCTTGAAGATGTCATTTGCCATTACGAGTGCGTAGGAATAATCACTGCAGATTGTGGAGAATTAAATGCACAAGAAGCTCGTAAGTTCTTTGAAAAATGTGGAGTTAAACTATCACTGACTACTGCTTATAATCCGGAAGGGAATGCGAAAAGCGAACGCGGTCACCCGCCGATTGTGAAAGCATTGGTTAAAGCTTGTAATGGGAAGGTTAAAGAGTGGCCACGGCTTTTGTCATTTGCATTATGGGCTGATCAAACAATACATAGTTCGGTGACAAGATATATGCCAGTAGAGCTTATGACAGGTCAAAAACCAATTATGCTGATTGAACAAAAGGTACTTACTTAGAGTATGCTACCATGGGAAGATGGATTGACAAGAGAAGAACTTCTGGCTATTAGGATTCGACAATTGGAGCAAAGAACGGAAGATGTCCAGATAGCATTGGAAAGGTTAAAAAGAGCAAGGTTACAAAACAAGGCGCGATTCGATAAGCAACATCGATTGAGACCAAAAGCAATCGAGGAAGGTGACTGGGTACTTGTTTATGACAATAGTCTAGATAATCAACATAGTACTTTGCGGAAATTTTCAAAACGTTGGTTTGGACCATATGTTGTAACAACTGTTCATGATAATGCGATTTACTCATTACGGGAGTTAGATGGTACAAAATTGAAAATACCAATTGCAGGGAAGAGAGTAAAAATATTTAAACGAAGACACGCAGAGATGAATATGGAAGACCTTAATGAAGGTACAGAGATTCCGCAGCAAGAAGATGAAAGTGATATGGATAATGAAGGTGACGAAGACGAACTAGACAAAGACGTAGGGGATATATTCTGAATCAACAGCAATTGGGTAAATTGGTGCATACCGGAGGATGCACAGGTTCAGAGGGGGTCGATGTCGTGTTGTAACACGAGTATACAGTGAAAATAAAAAGAAAGGGGAATTTTATTAATATTCAGTTACCTCGAATATTGGGAGCATCGACCAACTCCAGTACAAATACTGAGTGGTCAGGTTCAGTGACTCCGTTACAGTCAGCCGGGGCATACTGAAATGCCCCGTTCGATTCCAATAACGGGAGTCAGCAGGAAGAGAAGGACCAATTCACACGACGGGTTCGAGGAGCCAATTGGATCCAATTTCGATAATCCAATCCGGGTCCTCTTACCCAATATGAGACCTGTATTGGTGGGGCAACCTAATGCAGTCTAGTTACGGGAACATCCAGGTTACTATGGGCATCTTTACCAATATAGGACCTGAATTGGTCGGGCGACTCAATGTAGTCCCGATTACGGGGTTCGATTCTGTTTCAGGCTGTCTTGTTCTCTGTGCCGTCTCAGGGAACGTTGTTTTCGGTAAATGGATTTCTTAAAGGTAAAAACGGAGGAGAAAGCTTGGCGGCGTGAGCCAATTTCGAATCCAAGTTGAGGTGAGAGCCAATTTCGGATCCAAGCTTGAGGTGGGAGCCAATTCCGGATCTAAGACGGAAGATTGAAGAAATTCAGAGGATAAGGTTAGGGGGGGATATAGTTTTGAGGGGGGAATCGGGGGGAGCGAGTTTTCAAGCTTTTGCAAGGTTACTAGTTCGATTTTTCATTGGAGGTTTTTGGGAGATCAAGGGAATTAGAGAGAAGAGCTTCATGCTTCGGGTCGGGGAAGGAAAGACATAGAATTTGGATTTTTCTTCTTCGTAGAGTTTTGGGAAGACTGAGGCAATTGCTGCTGAAGTCAGTGTTGTAATGGTGAATCGGGATTTTTAAATGAAGTGGGTTTGAATACTCTTGACTGTTTTGTAAAATTGAGTTACGTCTGTGATTGAAGGATTAAAAGGATGTCTATAGGATTGAGTATGCGGAGTGAATGAAATTTATTGGGTTAATCTAACAGGACAGTCAATGGATACAAGATCGTAAGTACAAAGGGGTATTGAAGATTAACAGTTTGGATTGTTCGGGGTTCTCTGTAACGTCTAGAGACCTATCGACTGGGGCAAAAAAAAAAACTTCGACAAGCAGTCGAAGAGCATTCGTATAGATTTACGGTACATTGTTGCAGTCGTTTATATTCCAGCAGTCAAAAACTGATAGACTGCTTGACTATCGGCGAATCTCCATACTACCTTCTATAGCCAGACGCCCGGCGCGTTCTCGAGCAGAAAAGCACGTAATACGACAGCGCTTCCTTAGAACCATAGGCCAGTAGTATATATAGGAGTCGAGGCTGAAGAGTTCTTCAGTCTCGACAACACATCTCTTGGAGTTCTAGCTCACCTTTCTGGTGTTGTTCTTGTACTCATCTGTTTAATCTAGTTCTGCCACTTCTTCTTGAACTTCTTGTTAGATTTCAAGTCTGTATTTTGTGTCCGTGACACAGACCACTTACCATGGATTAGTACTCTTTCATACTTTTGGCATTTAAATGAGTAAGCTTTTTATGCCAAATTCTATTTTTTTTTTTTTTTTTTTTTTTTTTTTTTTTTTTTATCTTGTAGAATATTTTCAAATGCACCACTTCTACTCTATTCACCTTCTTACAATTGATGAGAGGTTGCTATTTCTAAGGCTTTTGGTAACATGTTGTCTACTCAATGTCTTCACAAAACATCCATTCTTATAAAATTGAATCTTATAACCATATGATATAAGTTTGCTCACCAAAAAAATGTTCTTCTTTATCTTTGGTACATGTAAAACCTTTCAACCTGATTCTTTTGATTTGATCTTTCTTAATTATTTCTATAACAATGGATCCAATTTCAATGGCTTGTACTATTCTATTGTTCCCAACCATAATTTGATTGCTGAATTTCTTCATAAGTATCAAATCAATACTTATATAGTATCATATGCTTGATAGCACTATAATCTATAATCTATTTAGACATAGCAGCCATAGAGGCTCCTTCACTTGCCATGAAAGAATAGTTATCTCTATCCAAGTTATTACAAGCATTGTTTGCATTCTCTTAATCTCCTTTCATAGCTTTTTAGCAATTCTTAGCAATATGTGCTAGTTTTTTTTTTCTAAAGATTGTAATTTTTTATGTTGTTTTTGGAATTATCATGTTGTTGAAAATAGCTATTTTGTATTATCTTGAAAATAGATCCAAATCATCACTTTGAAGTTTATTTTTTTTATTTTATTTTATTTTTATTTACTTTATAAGCAAGCTTTGATATGACATGATTCATGGTAAGCTTTTTCATGTTGATAGATTCCAATGCAACAATGAGGTAGTTGTAGGACTTGAAAAGACTCATAGGCAATGTCAACTCAATGTCTTTATTATCAATAGGCTTGTTAATAACTGCTAGTTGATTTGCAAGTACTTTTACCTTGTTGATGTGAGCCATGAGGCCATTTTGTTCTTTCATCTTTGTTGTTAAGAACTTCCTCTTTATCTTCTAAGATTGCCAAGGTTTCTACTCTTATAGATATAAGAAAGTGTCTTCCATGCTTCCACTAGTCCATTATAAGCAATTACATGTGAAAAGTTGGCATCATCCAAATTTGATGCAATCATGACAAAAGCCTTCATTTCACAATATTTGTACTCCTTCATCTTAACATCAGCATCATCACATGGAGGCTCTTCACTTTCATCTATTATGTTCCATAGGGCCAATGAATCCAACAAAAGCTCCATTTTTTTTCTTCTAGTGGTATAGAATGTCACCTCTAAATTTTCAATCACTCTTAAATCTTCACCTTCACTTGAAGCTATGTCTAGATAAAAGGTGTATCAAAAGAAATGAAGAAAAGAGAAGAAAAAGCTTTCAAAATCAACAAGAAGGTATTGCTACCTTTTAAACCCAGATTGCCCTCTTTGTAGATAAAAAATTTATTTCACTCTTAAATCATATTCACCTAAGACTTCTCACAGGTCTTGTGTTCTATTTTAACTATTGAAGAAACACAATGAGCAAGACATAAGTAAATAGAAATCAACAAGGTTAGACACAAGAGAAGTGTGGAATGAGATGCCTCTCACTTCCAACATTCAATACTTATAGGTAGAAGTTACATCTATTTTGGCTAGCATTCATCTTACTTTCATCCAACTAAATTCTAGATTCTTCTTTAACCTAGCTACCACTTTGAATCCTAGCTGCCACCTATAATCCTAGTCGTCACCTATAACCCTAGCCGCCACCTTATAACTTTCTTTCATCTTTTGGTTATCCTTTTACCATTAGTAACTTATCTAAGATAATATCGTTTACTTTCTAATCTATTTTAACACTCCTACTTTGCTATTAGTTAAAGGCTAATAAACCTAATTCCTTTGTCAATTTTTAATGTCTATCTTTCAACAATGCTTTTGTGAGCAAATTAGTAAGCATGTCTTTCATTGCACAATACTTCATGTCAATTACTCCAAACTCAATCTTCTCCTGTATGAAGTGATGTTGAATGTCAATGTGCTTTGTCCTTCAATGGTGCTTTGGATTCTTTGCAAAAGCAAGGCATTCTTGATTGCCACACTTCATTGAAGTTGCTTCCAATTGCACAAGCTTAATGTCTTCTAAAACTTATCTTAGCCATATTGCCTCCATTGCATCATGACTTGCTGCCATGTATTCTGCCTCCATTGTAGACCTTGCAATTGTTGGTTGTCTCTTACAATTCCATGAAATTGCTCCCACTCCAACAAAGAATACATATCCGATTGTTGATCTTCAATCATTTACATCTCCAATCCAATCTGCATCACAATATCCATGCAATGTAATACTATCACGTCTAAGGTACAATTTGGAGTTCAAAGTGCAATTGGAAGCAACTCCAAATATAAAAAACACCAAATAAGTATCTCAAGCTCTTCTTAATGGTTGCCCAATGAATTGGTCCAGCCTTTGACATGTGTTGACTTACAACACTCACCGCATATACAAGATCCACCCTTGTATCAACCATTGTTACATAAGTGAGCATACTGCTACCTTGTATAGAACATCTTTCATTTCTTCTTCAACTTTAGCAAATTCTTCATCCGTGAGCTTCATCAACTTCAAATTTGCCTCCAAAGGTGTTCCAATAGACTTACACTCCTCCATGTTGGACCGTTTCAACACTTCTTCAATATACTTCTTTTGGCTCAATGTAATGATCTTTTTAGCTCAATCCCTCATAAACTTGACTCCTAAGTAATAGTGGAGCTCTCCTAAATTACTCATTTCAAATTCTTTTGCTAACTTTGTCTTCAACCAATCCATCTTTTTCAAAGTATTGGTCAAGATGATCAAATCATCAACATAAAGAATAACAATCAACTAAAAGGCTTATGATTGCATCACATACATAGAATGATCAGCGTCACTCCTCACAAATCCTTCATTCACAAAGAAGAAGTCAATACGTTGGTATCATGCCCTTGATGATTGCTTAAGCCTATACAAGGATTTCTTCAAATTACACACAAGATGTTGTTTGCCTTCTTCAACAAATCCTTGAAGTTGATCCATATAGATGTCTTCTTCCAATTCTCTATTTAAGAAAGCCGTCTTCACATGCATTTGGTACATCTCCAAGTCCATTGCTGCCCCATATGCAATAATAATTCTAATGGTGGTGAATTTGGCCATGGGAGCAAATATTTCATTGAAATCAACATCAGCAACTTGTGGATAGCCTTTGGCTACCAATCTTGCCTTATACCTCACAATATTGCCCATTGCATCCCTCTTTGTTCTAAATACCTACTTACAACTGATTGAAACTCGATTTGGTGGAAGTTGAGTCAATTCTCATGATCCATTATCCATGAGTGATTTGTACTCTTCTTCTATAGCATTCTCCCACTTCATAGCATCGGTGGACTTTATTGTATTACATAAACTCAACGGATCAGCAAGAAGTACAATATTGGCATGTTCTTTACTTACTTGAAGAAAAATGTGGTCCTTCCACAATTCACTTTGTTGCTTTCTATCTCTCAAACGATATCTCCTTTCATTTGAAGAAGATTCAACTTGTTGTACTCCATGGTCACTTCCAATCTTCTTTTCTTTTGAAGATAGTCTTTTTTTACTCAAAGTTTCATAATCCTCATCACCATCATCATCAACATCTTCATGCTCTTCATTGCTGCTCTTAGCAATTGTAGAGGCCTTTTTGTCCACCTTCTTTGCCTCTTCATCTTCATTTCCACCTTTACAACCATCATTGTCTTTGTCTTCTTCATTCTTTGCTGAATTTGAAGATATGTCTACAAACACACCATTATTCCTACTTGGACACATTTCCAAGTGCTTACAAGCTATCTTGTGCTCCAAAAACTCAGCATCACGACTTTTGATGATTTTTTTAGTTTCCAAACACAAGAGCCTATAAGCCTCTGTATCTTCAAAAAATGCAACAAACATACATTTTGTACCTATTGTATCAAATTTTGATCTCTTATAATTTGGTATCTTTGCATATGCTATGCATCCAAAGGTCCTCATGTGAAAAATATAAGGTTTTCTTTCACTCCAAGCTTCTTTCGGCATCATTGATGTAAGTGCACTTGTAGGACACCTATTTCTTGAGTAAATTGCATTCACCACTGCTTCCGCTATCATATGGTGTGATTTGCTATATGTAGCATTATTCAAAATATGTACAACCACATAAGGTCCAAACCAATACTTAGAAAACTTTTTAAGAGCACTATGTTGGTTATCCAAGCTGTTGTCATATACTTGAACCCAATCACTTTCTTGAATATCTTTTGATTTCAATCTGTGTCATTTATCAAATCTATCTTTATTCTTCAAGCATGACTCTCTCAGCCTTATTATTGTTTTTTTCACATCTTCAGGATTTCTTTCTAGTTGACAAATTTGAAGTTCAAGAAGTTCTTCTATAGATATATTGTCTTGCTCAGGCAAGATACTCCAAGTAGATATTTGCTCTTTAATGGGCATAATGGGCTTCTGTCCTTGCATTAACTCTGCCGGCATATATCTTGTCACTGAATTATGAGTAGTACGATCAATCCAAAGAGCAAATGGTAATAATCTTGGCCATTCTTTTGTTCTTCTTTTGCAAGCTTTAACAATGGCCTTTACAATAGGAGGATGACCTCGCTCTTTCTTACCATTGCCTTTCGGATTATAGGATGTAGTAAGTGCAAGCTTGACTCCACATCTCTCAAACAACTGTCTAGCTTCATGTGCATCCAATATTCCACGATCAGCAGTAATTTTTCCAATACATCCATATCTACAAATCACATCTTCCAATAAGAATCTACAAACTCCTTTAGTAGATTTTGTTCATAGAGTTCTTCCTTCTACTTGGACAGATAAATCTTCTCGTGTCATAGCCAAATATTATATTTGCCATATCTCTATAGGCATAGTAACTAGATCCACAACCCATTTATAATGTAATGCAAGTGGATATATAGGATGCAATCCATCTCTATGTCGAATCTCTAAGTATATCTGATAAGTTTGGCATGGTTCTATAAAATTCACCACATCTCTATACATATTATGCCACCAATATTTTTCTTTGAGCTTTTTAAAGGTGGCATAAATACCTCTATGTTCAACCCACAAACTATCATGAAATTCATGGATTAACTATACTTGCATCTCTTTCTTGTAAACTATTCTTTGTGGCATTCCACTACCCCGTTTGCATCACTTCCATAGATAACCATCTTGTAAGAGGTAGTTATAAGCCTTCTGTCTAATCTATTTGAAATGAATATCTTTCCATCCTGATTGTCTTCATAATGTGCTTAAATAATGTCTAATATCAATCTATTCTTCTTCATACAATTCTTCTGTAAATGGTCTTGGATATTCATCTTCTCCTTGTTGTGTCCTAGAATAAAAGGTAGTACCTATATCTTCACTATCTTCAATCAAATCTTCTTCTTGTTCATATCTAGCTCGAGATAGCATATCTGCTATAAGATTATCTTTGACTACTATATGCCTAAATTCAGGATTCAAAGATTTAATATATGTATTCCATCTTAGTATAGCAATATCAGTGGTGTTATAGTTAGTAATCATTCCCAATAGTAGCAAGCAATCTGTTTCTATTATCACTCGAGCTCTAATTAAATAATTTCTTTCACTTTTCATAGCTATAACTATTCTCCATAGCTCTCGTTTCACCTATGGATAATTTCTTTGTCGTTCACTTAATACTTTAGCTCCAAATCTAACAGCAAACCTGTTACTTTTATCATCATTTTATCCTAAAGCCCAACCAATAGCTATTGGACTAGTATCAACTGTAAGTATCACCGATTTGCTATCTTCATAACTTATTCTTCGCAATATAGGTGAAGAAGATAATAATTTCTTGAGCTTTTAAATTATTTTTGTATATTTTTTCTCCCATTTAAATTTTTTTTCCTTGCATAAAAAACTATAAAGAAGATCAGCTACATGTGCATAATGAGGAATCCATACACAATAAAATATGCAAGCTCTTAAAATCCTCCGTACCTCTGTTTGTGAGCTACAGATATCTTTCATTCGTTGTATGACATCCTCCTTATTAGAATCAAGTTTGCAACCAAACCATCCATATAAATGCCCTACAATAACAACTTCTCGAACTCCAAAGATAGATTTAGCTTCTGATAGTATCAAGTAAACCTCCTCAAGTCAAGATAAAATTTTGTCACAGTCTGAAATATGATTAGATACAAATTTACGGCACCCCTTCTGATCCATTGTTTCATTTTTTTCTTCTTCCACACACCTTTTTATTGGAATATCATCAAAAAAGGGCATATTCTTTTCTGGAATGAAATCACAAAGAACCTTATTCATCCCATTCATCATGTGAGCTACTGAATATGTTGCTCCTTGTGGCAATGTACACATCTTAACCAACCCTAAAAGTATCTTCATAGTACTAATATCTTTGCTTCCTTCAGCTAATTGAAATTGATCATATCGAGAATAAAGATCTTCAATAGAATAAATAACTCTACCAGCAAATGCCTCAACAAATTCTCCAACAATTGGTCCAACTCCAGTATTTTTAATAGTTACTTGATTCACTGATTGCATATCTTGAATGAATTGTACTATTCCATTTTTCTTTGGTACTATAAACCAATGACTGGAATATGGTGCAAATGATGGTACTAGGATCTTCATTTGCATCTTTTCTTTTAAAAGCTCCATAGGTTTAGGTAGATGTGTTTTAGGCACCGAAATTAGTCTTAAATCCCAAGGAACATGTGGGACTGTAAATATAATCATTGGTGCCACAACACTTGGATCGACACATCCAATTTTTGAAGGTTCAAAAGTAAAAGCCTTTCTATGCATACTTAACATATTTTTAAATTCCATTTCTTCAACAGGCAATAAGAAATTTGCAGATCCTATTTTCAACTCATTGAGTGTGTTCCTAGTAAATTTATGGCGAATTTATTTAGGATCCCGTAAGACCTTCTCCTTCAAAACTTATTGAACTTGATGATTGGAATCACTAGGTAATAGTATAGCTATAGGTTTTATTTTCCTCTCCACAATTTTGTATTTAGTTTCAACTTTGACTTCATAATCTTGAAATACTTGTATAAATGAGTAGAGCACTTTTGAATATACTTGCACCATTTGATCTTCATTTCTTTGTTCAACTTCTAAAAGTTCTTCCATAAAATCTTCTAAATCAATCTCCATATATACATCTAGTATCTTATCATCTCCATCAATCACACCTACTCTTTTTAGGTCTTTTTCAGATTTTTGCACAACTTTTTTCTCGCACTTTAGTAGATCATTAAGTTGTGTATAGATAGCAAATCTATTCTTAGATAATTCTACAATATCTATACAAAAGATATATATTTTTTTTATATGAAAGTAGCTTCTTTGATGTACTACTATATTCCCGCTGTCGTGTTGTAACACGAGCATATCGTGAAAATATAAAGAAAGGGGACTTTTATTAATATTCAGTTACCTCGAATATTGGGAGCAACGACCAACTCCAGTGCAAATACTGAGTGGTCAGGTTCAGTCACCCCATTACAGTCAGCTGGGGCATACTGAAATGCTTTGTTCGATTCCAATAACAGGAGTGAGCAGGAAAGGAAAGGACCAATTCACGCGACGGGTGAGCTTGGTTCGAAGAGCCAATTGGATCCAATTTCGAGAATCCAATCCAGGTCCTCTGACTCAATATGAGACCTGCATTGGTCGGTCAACCCAATGCAGTCTGATTATGGGAAAATTCAGGTCTTACTACGGGTCCTCTTACCCAATATGAGACCTATATTGGTTGGGCAACCCAATGCAGAGTAATTACGGGAACATCCAGGTTACTACGGGCATCTTACCCAATATGAGACTTGCATTGGTCGGGCAACCCAATGCAGTCTGATTACGGGAAAATCCAGGTCTTACTACGGGTCCTCTTACCCAATATGAGACCTGTATTGGTTGGGCAACCCAATGCAGAGTAATTATGGGAACATCCAGGTCTTACTACGGGTCCTCTTATCCAATATGAGACCTGCATTGGTCGGGCAATCCAATGCAGTCTAATTATTGAAACATCCAGGTTACTACGGGCATCTTATCCAATATGAGACCTGAATTGGTCGGGCGACTCAATGTGGACCCGAGTACGGGGTTTCGATTCTGTTTCAGGCTGTCCTATTCTCTGTGCCGTTTCAAGGAAGATTATTTTCGGTAAATGGATCTCTTAAAGGTAAAAATGGAGGAGAAAGCTCTGACGGCGGGAGCCAATTTTGGATCTAAGCTCTGACGATGGGAGCCAATTTAAGATCCAAGATGGAAGATTGAAGAAATTCAGAGGATAAGGTTAGAGGAAGAATGAGATCAGGGGGGAGGTTTTTTTTTGAAGATAGGGGAGAGCTAGCTTCAAGCTCTTTGCAAGGTTACTAGTTCGTTTTCATTGGAGGTTTTTGAAGATCAAAGGAATTGGAGAGGAGTTTCATGCTTCGGGTCGGAGAAGAAAAGACGGAGAATTGGATTTTTCTTCTTAATAGAGTTTTGGGAAGACTGAGGCAATTGTTGCTGAAGTCAGTGTTGTAATGGTGAATCGGGATTTTTTTAATGAAGTGGGTTTGATTACTCTTGACTATTTTGTGAAATCGAGTTACATTTGTGATTGAAGGATTAAAAGGGTGTCTATAGGATTGAGTATGCGGAGTGAATGAAATTTATTGGGTTAATCTAACAAGACAGTCAGTGGATACAAGATCGTAAGTACAAAGCAGTATCGGAGATTAACAGATTGGGTTGTTCGGGATTCTCTGTAACGTCTAGAGACCTATCGACTGGGGCAAAAAGGACTTCGACAAGCAGTCGAAGGGCATCCGTATAGATTTACGATGTATTCTTGTAGTCGTTTATATTCCAGCAGTCAAAAACTGATAGACTGCTTGACTATTGGCGAATCTCCATACTACCTTCTATAGCCAGACGCCCGGCACGTTCTCGAGCAGGAAAGCACGTAATACGACACCGCTCTATAGTGGTATCTTGCAAAAATTCGTAAATTCTTCACTTATTTTTGGTAATGAATCATTTCATAAATAATCTCGATTGCGCTCATGGTTTGTATATACTATTAAAAATTGCACTATTCTTTTTTTAACTTGACTTCTAATACAGACACATGCTGATCCATCATCTAAAACTTTGGTCTCCATCCTCATAGTTGTAATATATGGTTGACCAAAAATCATTGGGTATGAAATAGTGTCTTAAACAAAAAAAATTGTTCTATGGTCACATCTCTAATTTTTACTATCATATTGGAGCAAGCACCATAAAGATCTCCTCGTGTATTATTTGCTATCCGAATCACCCATCCATGGTTAATATCAATGGGCCACCTTCCACATTTATAGACTTCTTTTGACATAATATTAATTTCAAATCCATGGTCAATGAGAGCAATTACTAGTTCTACCAAGTCTTCTATTTTGACTAAAGTCTCTGTGGTGGCTCTTGTCCTATGTCCCTTGGTATAGTGTCCAGGGCCCTTGTCATCATCCTTGTATTCATCCAAATCAAATTGTCCCTTTTTATTGATACAATATTTTGCCAATTCATGTTCTTTTTTTTCAATCAAGATTGTATCCAAAGCATTAGATACAGCAGATTCTCATGTCAACTGTCTCTTTCGCTTAATGGTGTCCATGATGACTTCATGAAACTCTCTCATTGCAATGCCTAAAATTTTTCGTAGAATAAATTTAATTTTGGCATTCAATACTCTTTCTTTCAATACTCCTTTCAAATATATGGTTGCCTCAATATCTGATTGAAGCTTATAAATAACATGCTTACTCTTCTCTTTGTCTTTATCA
This sequence comes from Physcomitrium patens, assembly GCF_059467195.1. Taxonomy (NCBI): domain Eukaryota; kingdom Viridiplantae; phylum Streptophyta; class Bryopsida; order Funariales; family Funariaceae; genus Physcomitrium; species Physcomitrium patens. Next base: position 7,419,260 of record NC_143433.1, on the reverse strand, counting down.
ACTTTCATCCTTTCTTCCCATTTTTCTTTTGGCAGTGGTACTTTTTCAAGGTGCGATGTCGTTAGCCCAGCCTTGGATGGTCTATTAGCATGTGATATAAGTATTTCTTTATTTTTTATTGTTTCTGCATGCCTTTGAGATCTCCCCTTGTTAGTTGATTCTTTAAAATTTTCTTTTATTTTATTTCTTCCTCTTTTTACCTCCATTAGACCTTCATATTGAACTTTGCCAAGTAAGCATGTATGGACATATATCTACAAGGTCATCCCATCTTGTAGCATTTTTAATTATTGTGGCTGTATTAAGTAATTCCTGCCTTGTTATTTTTTCTTTATTCATGTTAATAATAGTATGATTCCATAGATCTCTTATATTTACATGTTTTTTAAAAATATTTCATCTCTCTTACAGCCTCAATGCTATAAGTAATAGCTTCTCTTGATGCCATTGCTTGTTGAGATAAATGCTCTTCCAAAACCTTCTTCTTTCCTCCTTTTCCAAAATTTTTTTTGAGAAACTCAAATATATTTCATAACGTAATTTTTCCATCTTTCCATAAAATTACTCCTTATCGTAGAATATCAACAAAATCTCCACATTCTCTTCGAGGATACTCCATACTATCACACTAATTATATCTTTGTACATATTGTGGCTTTAATACAAATTTGCTCTCAAGTAACCCTTCTTTCTCCTTTGGCTTTGCCAGTTTGATTTGTAAGTCTTTCATTCATTTTTATTAAAGAAAAGAAGTCTAAAAGCTACAAATACTTAGCATCAGTAAGGACTGTAGTCTAAGAGAAGTGTGGAGAACGATGATTCTTACTTCCAACAGTCTTTATTTATAGGTGGTGGTTTGCTCACCAACGAAGCAACTTCCATCCTTTTGATATTACATCCATTTCTACTTCATCCAACTAAACCCTTGATGCTACTACAATAACTTACTTTAAGTCTATGCTGTCTTTTTACTATTACCAACATACTATGCTTAATCTCTATGTGGTTGTAAGTAAGCAAGTACTTGGTGATCTTCAATACTCCCACTTTGCTAATTGTCAAAAGGCTTTTAATCCTGATCTCTTAATCAAGTTATGATGTCTATTCTTCACTAATTCTTTTGTAAGCACATCAGCAAGCATGTCATTTGTAGCACAATACTTCATACCTTTTAACCATCTTTAATCTTCTCTCGTATGAAATGATGTTGAACATCAATATGCTTGATCTTTAAGTGATGTTTTGGATTCTTGGCAATTCCCATATACCATTGGCTATAGAGATTTGTACTCTTCTTCCATAGCCTTCTTCCACTTGATTGCATCTTCATACTCCATACAATTACACAAAGATAATAAATCAGTAAGAAGAGCAATATTTGCATGTTCTTTACTTTGAAGAAAGATGTGATCCTTCCACCATTCGCCAGATTACTTTCTTTCTCTCAAAGGATATCTTCTTTCACTTGTAGAAGAACATTCGCCTTCTTGTACTCCTTGATCTTTTCCAACTCTTTAACCTTGTCGTTTTTCACTCAATAGTTGGTACTCTTTATCATTATTATCATCCCAATCTTCAACATCTTCATTTCTTTCATTCCTGGTCCTAGTAATTGTAAGAGCCTTCATCTTTTCAACCTTCTTTGGCTTTTCATCTTCATTATCTTCATTGTCTTCATCTTCTTGTTTCTTTATTGAAATCAAAGATGTGTCCACAAATACACCATTACTCCCACTTGGAGACATCTCCAAATGCTCACAAGTACTCTGATGCTCCAAAAACTCAACATCACGACTTTTCATGATCTTCTTGGTTTCCAAGCACATAAGCCTATATGCCTTAGTATCTTCACAATAACCAAGAAATACACACTTTGTACCTTTTGCATCAAGTTTGGACCTCATATAATCTGATGTTTTTGCAAATGAATTGCAACCAAAGGTTTTCATATGAAAAATGCAAGGTTGTCTCTTATTCCAAGCTTCTTGTGGTGTCATTGATGCAAGTACAATTGTTGGACACCTATTTCTTCTATATACCACATTCACCATAGCTTCCACCCAAAACTCATAGCCAAGGTTTTAAAAATGAAGCATACTCCTTGCTATTAAGAAAAAAAGTACTTAGAAGATACAACACTTAGCATCAGCAAGGTTACAAACAAAGAGAGTATGAAGTAAGATATCTCTCTTTTCCAACACCCATTACTTATAGGTAGTAGTTGTTGCCCTAAAAGACAATATCCACTCTTTGACTTTTACAGACATGGCCTTAAGATCCTTTGGCATCTCACGAGTCCCAAGAGTATCCTATGTCCAATACTAATTACTCTTACATTTTACAAACATGCTCTTAGGATCCTTTGGCATCTCACAAACTACAAGAGTATCCTATGACACACACTAATGACTCATACTTAGTCTTTGGATATTCTCTTATTAATACTTTATCTTTTTGACTTTGACTCTTGGTCCATGACTTTGTCTTATATCCATTGGATGCCGTTATCATATACCAAGAGTCAAACCTTTGACCACTAGTAACTTATCTAAGATAATATCCTATACTAGGTAACATTTTCTACTTTTACTTTAACACTTCCACTTTGTTATTGGTCAAATGCCTTTTAGGCTTAATACTTTTGTCAACATGTGGTGTCTATCCTTTACTAATGCTTTTGTCAATAAATTAGCAAGCATGTCGTCCGTTGCGCAATACTTCATATCAATCACTCCCATTTCAATCTTCTCTCTTATAAAGTGATGTTGAATGTCAATGTGCTTGGTCCTTGAATGATGCTTTGGATTCTTTGCAAATGCAAGACATCCTTCATTGTCACACTTCATTAGACTTGCTTCCATTTGCACATCTCCAATGTCCTCCAAAAGTTGTCTTAACTATATTGCCTCCATTGCACCATGGCTTGCTGCCATATATTCCGCCTCTATTGTTGATCTTGCAATTGTTGGTTGTCTCTTGCAATTCCATGAAATTGCTCCCACTCCAACAAAGAATACATACCCCGTTGTTGACCTTCTATCATTTGAATCTCCAGCCCAATCCGCATCACAATACCCATGCAAACTAATGTTATCACCTCTAAGGCATAATTTGAAGTTCAAAGTACCTTTTTAAGTACCTTATGATCCTTTTGATGGTTGTCCAATGGATTGGTCCAGCCCTTCACATGTGTTGACTCACAACACTCACCACATATGCAAGATCCATCGTTGTGCCAACTATTGCATACATAATTGAGCTCACTGCTGCCTTGTATCGAACACCTTGTATTTGACCTTCAACTTCAGCAACCTCTTCATCCGTGAGCTTCATCAACTTCAAGTTTGCCTCCAATGGTGTTGTAATAGGCTTACACTCCTCCATGTTGAATCGTTTCAATATTTCTTCAATGTACTTGCTTTGGCTCATTGTAATGGTCTTCTTAGCACGATCTCTTACAAACTCCACTCCTAAACAATAGTGAAGCTCTTCTAAATCACTCATTTCATACTCTTTTTCTAACTTTGTCTTCAACCAATCCATCATCTTGAATGTATTGGTTAAGATGATCAAATCATCAACATAGAGGATGACAATCAATATGATCTTATTTGATTGCATCACATATAAAGAATGATCAGCGTCACTTCTTATAAATCCTTCACTCACAAAGAATGTATCAATGCGTTGGTACTATACCCTTGGTGATTGCTTTAGTCCTTACAAGGATTTCTTCAACTTACAAACAAGGTGTTGTTTGCCTTCTTCAAGAAATCCTTGAGGTTGATCCATGTAGATGTCTTCTTTCAAACTTCCATCAAGAAAGCCGTCTTCACATCCATTTGATGCATCTCCAAATCCATTGCTGCCCCAATTACCACAATGGTTCTAATAGTGGTGAATTTGGCCACGAGAGCAAATATCTCATTGAAATCTACATCAACAACTTGTGAGTAGCCTTCGGCAACCAATCAAGACTTGTATCTCATAATATTGTCCATTGCATCCCTTTTGGTTCTAAACACCCACTTACAACCAATTGAAGATCGATTTGGTGGAAGTTGATTCAATTTCCATGTTCCATTGTCCATGAGTGAATTGTATTCTTCTTTCATAGCATTCTTCCACTTCAATGCATCTGTGGACTTTATTGCATCACATAAACTCAACGGATTAGCAAGAAGTACAATATTGGCATGTTCTTCACTTACTTGAGGAAAGATGTGGTCCTTCCACCATTCACAATGTGGTTTTCTTTCTCTTAAAGGATATCTCTTTTCATTTGAAGAAGACCCTATTTCTTGCATTCCGTCCTTCTTTTTCCTTAATGCTTGTCTTCTCTCACTCAAAGGTTGATATTCTTCATCATCATCATCACCTTCAATATCTTTATTGTCTTCATTGTTGGTTCTAGCAATTGAAGGCATGCTATGATTTACCTTCTTTGGCACTTGACCTTGACTTTTATTTCCTCTATACTCATTGTCATCATCATCTTCTTCTTCTTCTTTCTTTGCTGAACTTGAAGATGTGTCCACAAACACACCTTTATTCCCACTTGGACAGACATCTAAATGTTCAAAAGCACCCTTATGTTCCAAAAACTCTACATCACGACTTTTGACAATCTTCTTGGTTTTTTTAACACATTAGCTTATATGCTTTGGTACCTTCACAATATCCAAAAAATACACATTTTGTACCTTTTGCATCAAGTTTGGACCTCATACAATCTAGATCCCATAAGTAATGCATCTAAAAATCCTTATGTCTGAAACACAAGGTTTCTTCCCACTCCAAGCTTCTTATGGAGTCATTGATGTAAGTACACTTTTATGGCACCTATTCTTTGTGTACACCACATTTACCATAGCTTCTGCCCAATATTCATGCCCAAGATTTTTTGTATGAAGCATACTCCTTGCCGTCTCCACAATGGTATGATTTAATCTTTCAACAACTCTATTTTGTTGTGGAATGTAAGGAGTAGAGGTTTGTCTTCTAATATCTTTAATCTTCATGAAGTCATCAAAATGCTTGGTCATGTATTCTCCTCCATTGCCCATTCTCAACACTTTGATCTTACACTTAAATTTGTTGATGAACAGCAAGTGCTTGCTTAGTTACAATCACATAAAGTTTAAGCCTAATATGTTGCTAATAGTAAAAAGGTAGCAAAGAGGTAAAGTAAGTATTTATGGTGGTACCGAGGCTTTACTAAGAAGAAGTAGAAATAGATGTAATATCAAATAGATGGAAGTGTCTCGTTGGTGCGAAAACCACCACCTATAAATAAAGAGTGTTGGAAGTAAGAACTATCTTCCTCTACACTTCTATTAGAGTACAATACTTGCTGATGCTAAGTATTTGTGGCCATTAAATCTTTTTCTTCAATAGGTTATGGGTCCACTCACATTTGCTTGAATGTCTTTTGAAGTCTTTGAAGTATTTTATTTTGTAAGTGTGGAGTAGATCAAGTTGTTGTTGCTGATGTTAGGCATTAAAAGTACCTAACTTTTAAATTCAGATCTAGATCTTGATCTTGGTTTCCTCTTACTTGTGATTAAGAGCATTTTGGTATTGATGGTTGATATATCACATAAAAGTACTTATTTTACTTTATATGCCTCTTTTGGTATATAGAGGTGACTTGTGAATATAAGAGAGATATTAGAGTGACAATTTAGATTTGGAAAGGTCACCAGACTTGTGAAAAGCCTTAGAAGTGAAGTTGAGAGTGTTTTTGAGAGTAAAAATACAAAGTGATTAGTGTTTGTTTACGAAGAATGATTTTGTGATTCTAAGGTAGCTAAACCTTCTTGCTGATTTTAAGAACATTAGGACTTCCACTTACAACCTTTGTTGATACAACTCTGCCTTAGACATGGCTTCAAGTGAGGGTGAAGGCTTAAAAATCATTGAGAAGTTTAGAGGTGAAAATTTCTACCATTGGAAGGTCAAAATGGAGCTTTTGTTGGCATCTTTGGATCTTTGGGATATTGTAGATGAAAGTGAAGAGGCTCCAAGCAAAGATGCTAATATGAAGGAGAAGAAGGAGTTCAAACATCGTAAAAAGAAGGCTTTTGGATTGATTGCAACAAATGTGGATGAAGCCAACTTTACTCACATTATCTCTTGCAAAAGACTAGTGGAAGCATGGAAGACTCTTTGCAACATCTATTAGAGCAAGAACTTATCCAACATCATTTATACAAAAAGGAAGTTCTTCACTTGCAAGATGGAAGAAGGTGAAGACCTCATGGCTCATATCAAGAAGGTAAAGGCTCTTCCAAACCAACTAGCAACTGTTGACAAGCCTTTAGAAGAAAGTGATATTGTCATGACCTTGCTAATGAGCCTTCCCGAATCCTACAACTATCTTATTGTGGCATTGGAGTCCATCAAGGTAAAAGAACTTACAATGGACTATGTGACGACAAGACTTGTCCATGAAGTAACCAAGAAGATAGAAAAGGAGCTCCAAAGTGAAGTTTCAGCATTGTATTCACGTGGATGCAAGGACAACTATCCAAATCAATGAGTTTATCTCAAATCTGGCTTCATTTGTGGCGAAATAGGCCATTTTTTTCGAAATTACTTTAAAGGCAAAAAAATGAAGAAGGAGAATGCAAATAGTCTGCAAGAAGAGTTTGGAGGACAAGATTATGTATTTACGCCACCAAATGGGACCTCTATGGCTGCTATGTCAAGATAGATTGTAGATTCAGGTTGTTCCAAGCATATGATACCTTATAAGTGTTTATTTGATACTTATGAAGCTATTCTAGCATCAAACGTGGTGTTGGCAGATAATGGTACATGTGAAGCCATTAGAATTGGCTCTATTATGATGGAGGTGGTTGTGAATGGACAAACCAATCGGATCAGACTCAAAAATATCCTTCATGTGCCTAAGATGAAGCAAAACTTTCTTTCGGTGAGTAAACTTGTAATGGAAGGTTTTAAAATTTAATTTGACATGAATGGATGTTTTGTAAGATCATTGAGTGGTGATAAGGTTTTCAAAGGCTTGAAAGATGGAAATTTGTACTACCTCATTTGTAAGAAGGTGAATGGAGTGGAGGTAGCTACATTTGCTGAATTTACATCAAACTAAGACAAGTTGAATATATGGCATCGTCACCTTGGCCATTTAAATGTGAAGAGCATGAAAGAGCTAAAGACCATGGTGAGTGGCTTAGATCATGGAAATACAAGCCAAAATACAAAACAACTTGCATGTGAAGGATGCATACAAGGCAAACAACAAAGGGCCTCATTTCCAAGGAGTGTAGCAACACGTGCTACCAAGTTGCTGGAGGTTGTCCATTCAGATGTATGTGGACCTATGAAAAATACAAATATTGGAAGATCAAGATATTTCCTCACTTTCATTGATAATTATTCAAGAAAGATTTGGATCTATATTCTTAAAGCTAAGAGTGAATGCTTTTGAAGGCTTAAGGAGTTTAAAGCATTTGTTGAAAAATAAAGTGAATGTAAGATCAAGGTGCTATGTACGGACAATGGAGGTGAGTACTTGTCTAAGCAATTTGATGTTTATTTGAAGAATGAAGGAATTGCTAGATAAACCACAACTCCGAACATTCCACTACAAAATGGTGTTGCTGAAAGGACAAATCAAACCATTGTAGAGATGGCAAGGACTATGTTACATGCTCAAAATCTTGGCTACGAATTTTGAGGCGAAGCTATGGTGAATACAATATATACAAGAAATAGATGTCCAATAAGTGCTCTTGCATCAATGATACCACAAGAAGCATGGAATGGTAGACAACCTTGCATTTTCCATATGACGACCTTTGGTTGCATTGCATATGCCAAAATACTTGACTGTATGAGGTCCAAACTTAATGCAAACAGTACAAAGTGTGTGTTTCTTGGTTATTGTGAAGGTACCTAAGCATATAGGTTAATGTGTGTTGAGGTAAAAGATAAAGATGTTGAGATAAATAGGTAATAGTAAAAGTAGAATAAGTTATCTTATAGAAAATATTCTCTTAGGTAAGTAGCTAATGGTCAAAGGTAACTAAGGACTAAGTGGCGGCTAGGGTCTCGACAGGCTGCTAGGTTTAATGTCTCGACAGACGGCTAGGTTTAGAGTCTCGAGAGGCAGTTATGTTTAAGGTCTCGAGTGGCAGCTAGTAATAGATGAATGTGGATGAAGTCTATACATATTGGATGTGAACTCCGATTATAAGTAACGGATGTTGGACGTAAGAGTTATCTCATTCCACACTTCTCTTATGTGCAACCTTGCTGATTTCTACTTAGTTGTGTTATGCTTATAGTATTTCTTCAATAGGTTATGGACCCACTCATTCTCTATTGTGCTATTCAAATAAGTTGAAGTCATTTTCTCTTTGTTTCTTTTGTGTGGATTAGATCTTATGGTATTTGTTGATGTTAGGTTTGTTGGTATAAGGAGGCTATTGGTATTAAACTTATACATCTCTAACATTGCTTTGTGGGTTCTTATCTCCTTGCTTTGTGAGGTTAAGACTTTGTAGAAAGACCTTGATAGTGTCTTTTGAGTTGGTGAAGTTTCTTCATTATCCTTGAGTGTTTTGATAAGAAAGTGATTAAGACAAGTGATTGTGAGTTCCATGAGGGTGCAATTACTTTAGAGGATGGTAATATTGTCATGACTCTACTCATGAGTCTTCCCGAGTCCTCCAACTACCTCATTGTGGCATTGGAGTCTTTGAGGTTGAAAGAGCTTACAATGGACTATGTGACATCAAGACTTGCACATAAAGTAACTAAAAGGAAAGAGAAGGAGCATCAAAGTGAAGATTCAGCTCTCTTCTCAAAACAAGGCCAAGGTACCTATTCCAATCAACGTGAAAATGTGAAAAGCAATGCCAGAACTTGCTTCATTTGTGGAAAACCGAGTCATTTTGTGCGAAATTGCTACAAGGCCAAGAAAGAAAATAGAAAAAAATGCTAACAATGCATGTGATGAAGTTGGTGGAGATGATTATGCATTCATGGCAAATGAAGGCACGTCTATGGCTGCCATGTCCAAATGCATCATTGATTCGGGTACTACCAAGCACATGACTCCATACAAGTGTTCATTTGACACTTATGAGACTATTCCAACAACAAAAGTATGGTTAGGAGATAATGGCATGGTGCAAACCATTGGAATTGGCTCCATTATGGTGGAGATTGTTGTGAAGAATCAAATGAAGAAGATGAGATTGAAAGAAGTGTTACATGTGTCAAAGATGAAGAAGAACCTTCTTTCGGTGAGTAAACTTGTTTCTCATGGTTGTAAGGTGCAATTTGATATGAATGGATGCTTTGTGAAGACAATGGATGGAGATAATCTTTTGAAAGGCTTTAGAGATGGCAATCTTTACTTCATCAATTGTAAGAAGGTGAATGGAGTTGAAGTGGCGGCATTTGCTGAATTTCCACAAGATCAAGACAAGTTTGGCATTTGGCATCGATGCCTTGGACATTTGAATGCCAAAAGTATGAAGGAGCTCCAATCCATGGTTAGTGGCTTAGATCTTGGTCAATCATGTACAAATCTTACTCGTGAAGGTTGTATTCAAGGCATACAACAAAGAGCTTCATTTCCAAGTGGAGTTGCAATACGTGCAACCAAATTGTTGGAGATTGTGCATTTTGATGTTTGTGGACCTATGAGGACATCATCAACGGCAGGATCAAGATACTTTGTTACATTTATTAATGAATTTTCAAGGAAGGTGTGGATTTTCATCCTTAAATCCAAGAGTGAATGTTTTTCAAAGTTTAAGGAATTTAAGGCACTTGTGGAGAAGCAATGTGAGTGCAAGGACAAGGTGTTACATACAGACAATGGAGGTACCAAGGCATATAGGCTAATGTGTTTAGATACCAAGAAGATTATCAAAAGTCGTAATGTTGAATTTATGGAGCATAAAAGTGCTTGTGAGCACTTGGAGATGTGTCCAAGTGGGAGTAATGGTGTGTTTGTAGACACATCTTCAATTTCAGCAACAAAAGAAGAAGAAGAAGATGAAGACAATGGAGATAGTGGAGATTTGAATCAACATGAAGAACCAAAGAAGATGAAGAAGAAGAAGAAGAAAGTGTATACAATTGGTATGACAAACAATGAAGAAGTTGAAGATGATGATGATGATGAGGAATACCAACCTTTGAGTGAGAAAAGACAAGGTTCAAAACAAAAGAAGATTGGAGAGCATCAAGGTGAATCTTCTTCAAATGATAGAAGATATCCTACAAGAGAAAAAAAACAACGTGGTGAATGGTGGAAGGACCACATCTTTCCTCAAGTAAGTGAAGAACATGCAAATGTTGCACTCCTTGTTGATCCAATGGATATATGTGATGCTATGAAGTCTACAAATGCATTGAAGTGGGAGGAGGCTATGGAAGAAGAGTACAAATCTCTCATGAGCAATAGAACATAGGAATTGACTCAACTTCCACCAAATTGATCTTCAATTGGTTGTAAGTGGGTGTTTAGAATCAAGAGGGATGCAATGGATGATATTGTGAGATATAAGGCAAGACTAGTTGCCAAAGGATACTCACAAGTTGCTGGTATTGATTTCAATGAGACATTTGCTCCCGTGGCTAAGTTCACCACCATTAGAACCATTGTGGCAATTGGGGCAGCAATGGACTTGGAGATGCATCAAATGGATGTGAAGACGGCTTTCTTGAATGGAGAGTTGGAAGAAGACATCTACATGGATCAACCTCAAGGATTTGTAGAAGAAGGCAAGCAACATCTTGTTTGTAAGTTGAAAAAATCCTTGTATGGACTCAAGCAATCTCCAAGGGCATGGTATCAAAGAATTGACACATTCTTTGTTAATGAGGGATTCCAAAGAAGTGAGGCTGACCATTCTATGTATGTGATACAATCAAAAGAGTTCTTGATGATTGTTATTCTTTATATAGATGATTTAATCATCTTAACCAATACTCTAAAGATGATGGATTGGTTGAAGGCAAAGTTAGAAAAGGAATATGAGATGAGTGATTTGGAAGAGCTTCACTATTGCTTAGGAGTAGAATTTGCAAGAAATTGTGCTAACAAGACCATCACAATGAGCCACAGGAAGTACATTGAAGGAGTGTTGAAACGATTCAACATGGAGGATTGCAAGCCTATTCGAACACCTTTGGAGTCTAATTTGAAGTTGATGAAGCTCACGGATGAAGAGTTTGCACAAGTTGAAAGCCAAATGCAAGGTGTTCCATACAAGACAGCAGTTGGGTCACTCAGGTATGCAATGGTTGGTTCAAGGATGGATCTTGCTTATGCGGTGAGTGTCGTAAGTCAACACATGTCAAAAGTAGGACCACTTCATTAGGCAACCATCAAGAGGATCATGGGGCGGTCAACCATGGGCTATGTATTCTTTGTTGGAGTGGGAGCAATTTCATGGAATTGCAAGAGGCAACCCACAATCGCAAGGTCCACAATGGAGGCGGAGTACATGGCAGCAAGCCATGGTGCAATGGAAGCAACATGGTTAAGGCAAGTTTTGGAGGACATTGAACTTGTGCAATTGGAAGCAACTCTATTGAATTGTGACAATCAAGGATGCCTTGCTTTTGCAAAGAATCCAAAGCATCATTCAAGAACCAAGCACATTGACATTCAACATCACTTTATAAGAGAGAAGATTGAAATGGGAGTGATTGACTTGAAGTATTGTGCAACAGAAGATATGCTTGCTGATTTGTTAACAAAGGCATTGATAAAAGATAGACATCATATGTTGACAAAGGCATTAGGTTTGAAGGGCTTTGACAATTAGCAAAGTGGGAGTGTTGAGGTAAAAGATAAAGATGTTGAGATAAATAGGTAATAGTAAAAGTAGAATAAGTTATCTTATAGAGAATATTTTCTTAGGTAAGTTGCTAATGGTCAAAGGCAACTGAGGACTAAGTGGCGGCTAGGGTCTGGACAGACGGCTAGGTTTAGAGTCTCGAGAGGCGGTTAAGTTTAGGGTGTTGAGTGGCGGCTTGTTATAGATGAATGTGGATGAAGTCTATACATATTGGATGTGAACTCTGATTATAAGTAACGGGTGTTGGAAGTAAGAGTCATCTCATTCCACACTTCTCTTATGTGCAACCTTGCTGATTTCTATTTACTTGTGTTATGCTTATAGTATTTCTTCAATAATGTGCTTGGAAACCAAGGAGATCATTCAAAGTCGTGATGTTATGTTCTTAGAGGACAAGAGTACTTGTGAACACTTGGAGATTTGTTCAAGTAGGAATAATGGTGTGTTTGTGGACACATCTTTGAATTCATCAAAGAAACAAGAAGATGAAGACAATGAAGATGATGAAGTTGAAAAGCCAAAGAAGGTTGAAAAGATGAAGGCTCTTATAATTGATAGGACCAGCAATGAAAGAAATGAAGATGTTGAAGATTGGGATGATGACAATGATGAAGACTTCCTACCATTGAGTGAGAAACGACAAGGTTTAAGAGTTGGAAAAGAACAAGGTGAATGTTCTTCAATCAATGAAAGGAGATATCCTTTGAGAGAAAGAAGGGAACGTGGGGAATGGTGGAAGGATCACATCTTCCCTCAAGTAAGTGAAGAAAATATAAATGTTACTCTTTTTGTCGATCCATTGTCATTGTGTGATGCTATGAAGTGTGAAGATGCAATCAAGTGGAAGAAGGCTATGGAAGAAGAGTACCAATCTCTTATAGACAATGGTACATGGAAATTGGCACCTCTTCCACCAAATCGATCTAGTGTTGGTTGTAAATGGGTGTTTAGGACTAAAAAAGATGCAATGCGAGTGGTGGTGAGGCATAAGGCAAGATTAGTTGCCAAAAGATACTCACAAGTTACTGGAATTGATTTCAATGAGACTTTTGCACCCACTGCCAAATTCACCACCATAAGGACTATTGTAGCAATTGGGGCAGCAATGGATTTGGAAATACACCAAATGGATGTAAAGACGGCCTTTTTGAGGATTTTGAGGTACTTAAAACACAAAAAAGACTTCAAATTATGCTTGGGTGGTAAGAACATTGACTTGCAAGGTTATTGTGATGCAGATTGGGCTGGAGATGTAAATGATAGAAGATCCACAACGGGATATGTATTCTTCATTGGAGTGGAAGCCATTTCAAGGAATTGCAAGAGACAACCTACTATTACAAGAACAACATTGGAGGTAGAGTATATGGTAGCAAATTATTGTGCAATGGAGGCATGTTGGATAAGGCAACTCTTAGAAGAAATTAGTCTAGTACAACTAGAAGAAACTCTCATTATGTGTGACAATCAAGGATGTCTTGCATTTACAAAGAATCCAAAGCATCATTCAAGGACCAAGCACATTGATGTTCAACATCATTTCATACGAGAGAAGATTGAAGATGGAATAATAGGTCTGAAGTATTATGCTACAAATGACATGCTTACTGATGTGTTTACAAAGGCATTAATAAAGGGTAGACATCATGACTTGATTCAAAGATTAGGATTAAAAGCCTTTTGAATATTAGCAAAGTAGAAGTGTTGAAGAACTGCAAGTACTTGCTTAGTTACAACCACATAAACTTTAAGCATAGTATGTTGCTAATAGTAAAAAGGTAGCAAAGAGGTAAAGTAAGTTACAAAGAAGAGGTAGAAATAGATGTAATATCAACTGGATAGAAGTTGCCTCGTAGGTAAGCAAACCACCACCTATAAGTAAGGAGTGTTGGAAGTAAGAATTATCTTCCTCCTTACTTCTATTAGAGTACAATACTTGCTGATTCTAAGTGTTTGTAGCCTTTAGACTTCTTTTTCTTCAATATTATTGTTTCTCTACAAGGGCCTTAAACTCCTTAAACTTTGAGAAACATTCATTCTTAACTTTAATGATGTAAATCTACATCTTTCTTAAGAAATCATCAATGCATGTAACAAAGTACCTTGCTCATTCAATTCATGGTGTCTTCATTGGTCCACAAACATCTGAGTGCACAATCTCTAACAAATTTGTTGCACATGATGCAACTCCACTTGGAAATGAAGCCCTTTGTTGTTTGCATTGTACACATCCTTCACAAGCAAGTGTTATGGCATTGTGGCTGAATTGACTAAGATCTAAGCTACTTACTATGAATTAGAGCTCCTTCATGCATTTGGCATTCAAATGACTAAGTCGTTGATACCAAGTTCTAAACTTGTCTTGATCTTGTGGAAATCAGCAAATGCCACATTTTCAACTCCATTCACCTTTTTGCAATTGATGAAGTAGAGATTTCCATCTCTAAGGCCTTTGACAACATGTTGGCCATCCAATGTCTTGACTAAAAATCCATTCATGTCAAACTGAACCTTACAACCATGTGATACAAGTTTACTCACCAAAAGGAGGTTCTTCTTCATTTTTGGTACATGTAGGACTTCTTTCAATTTGATCTTCTTCATTTGGTCCTACACAACAATCTCCACTACAATGGAGCAATTCCAATGGCTTGTACCATGCCATTGTCTCCCAACCACACTTTTGTTGCTGGAATTTCTTCATAAGTGTCAAATGAACACTTGTATGGTGTCATGTGCTTAGTAGTACCTGAATCTGTAATCCACTTTGACATGGCAGCCATGGAGGCTCCTTCCTTTGCCATGAAAGCATACTCATCACCACCAAAACTATCACTAGCATTATTTGCATTCTTCCTATCTCCTTTCTTGGCCTTGTAGCAATTTCTTCCAAAATGACTTATTTTTCAACAAATATAGCAATTCTTCATCTTGCTTTTTAAATTATTACGTTTTTGAGAATTACTACCTTTGCCTTGTCTTGAAAATAGAGCCAAATCATCACTTGTAAGCTCTTTTTCTTTCCTCTTGGTCACTTCATTGACAAGTCTTGACGTGATATAGTTCTTGGTAAGCTCCTTCATATTGATGGACTCCAATGCCACAATAAGGTAGTTATAGGATTCAAAAAGGCTCAGGGGTAATGTCCACACAATGTCCTTATCATCAACTAGTTTGTCATCAATTGCTAGTTGGTTAGCAATTGCTTTTACCTTGTTAAGATAAGCCATGAGGTCATTTCCTTCTTCCATATTTATTATCAAGAACTTCCTCCTTGTCCAAAGGATGTTGGCAAGGTTTCTACTCTCATAGATGTTGCATACAGTCTTCCATGCTTCCGCTGGTCCATTGCAAGCTATAACATGTGAAAAGTTGGCATCATCAAGGTTTGTTATAATTATCCCAAAAGCCTTCTTTTTACGATTTTGTACTCCTTCTTCACTTTGATATCAGCATTGTTACTTGGAGGGTCTTCACTTTCATCAACAATGTTCCAAAGGCCCAATGAAGCCAACAAAAGCTCCATTTTCTTCTTCAAATGGTAAAATTTGTCACCCTTAAACTTCTCAATTACTCTCAAGCTCTCACCTTCACTTGAAGCCATATCTAAGGAAGGGATGTGTGAAAGAAAATCAAGAAAAAAAGATATAGAATTCTCAAAATCAACAAGAAGGTGTTGCTGCCTTAGAAATCCAGAATGCCCTCTTTGTAAGTAAACAAGTGATTTCACTCTTGTATCACTCTCAACTTCACATATAAGACTTCTCAGAAGTCTTAAATTCTTTCTAAAACTCTTGTATAAGCTTTGCTACTCTTCAATCACCTCTCTTTTCTCACAAAATACTTCTAACCTCACAAAAAAAAACTTCTTGTGAAAATAGAACAATCTCTTAAGAAGTTAAGTACATGAAACCACAAAGTTAGAACATCAATGATAAATTTCAGCAAAAAAATATAACACTAGAGTTCTAAAACATCATTATATGAAGTCTAACATCAACAAAGACTATGAGTGCACTTAAGAATAAATAAGAGCAAAATTATATCAACAATTAGATGCATAAGAAGGATTAGAAGATAACAAACTCAAACTTCAGCATTAACCATAAGATCTACTTCTTATAACAAGAAAGACTTCAAAAGTACTTCAAAACTCACAAGTAAAGGTGAGTGGGCCCATAACCTATTAAGAAAATAAGTAGTTAGAAGACACAACACTTAGCATCAGCAAGATTGCACACAAAGAGAGTATGGAGTAAGATATCTCTCAATTCAAACATCCATTACTTATAGGTGGTAGTTGTTGCCCTAAAAGACAATGTCCACTCTTTGACTTTTATACACATGGCTCTAGAATCCTTTTGGCATCTCACGAGTCCCAAGAGTATCCTATGTCCAATACTAATTACTCTTATATTTTACACACATGCTCTTAGGATCCTTTGGCATCTCACAAACTACGAGGGTATCCTATGACACACACTAATGATTCATACTTAGTCTTTGGATATTCCCTTGTTAATACTTTATCCTTTTGACTCTGACTCTTGGTCCATGACTTCGTCCTATATACATTGGATGCTCTTATCATATAACAAGAGTCAAACCTTTGACCACTAACAACTTACCTAGAAAAAAAGATATAGAATTCTCAAAATCAACAAGAAGGTGTTGCTGCCTTAGAAACCCAGAATGCCCTCTTTGTAAGTAAACAAGTGATTTCACTCTTGTATCACTCTCAACTTCACATATAAGACTTCTCAGAAGTCTTAAATTCTTTCTAAAACTCTTGTATAAGCTTTGCTACTCTTCAATCACCTCTCTTTTCTCACAAAATACTTCTAACCTCACAAAAAAAAACTTCTTGTGAAAATAGAATAATCTCTAACGAAGTTAAATACATGAAAGCACAAAGCTAGAACACCAATGATAAATCTTAATTAAAAAATATAATACTAGAGTTCTAAAACATCATTATATGGAGTCTAACAACAACAAAGATTATGAGTGTACTTAACAATAAATAAGAGCAAAGTTACATCAACAACTAGATGCTTAAGAAGGATTAGAAGAGAACAATCTCAAATGTCAGCAATAACCATAAGATCTACTCCTTACAACAAGAAAGACTTCAAAGTACTTCAAAATTCACAAGTAAAGGTTAGTGGGCCCATAACCTATTAAGAAAATAAGTACTTAGAAGACACAACACTTAGCATTAGCAAGGTTACACACAAAGAGAGTATGGAGTAAGATATCTCTCACTTCCAACACCCATTACTTATAGGTAGTAGTTGCTGCCTTAAAAGACAATGTCCACTCTTTGACTTTTACAGACATGGCCCTAGGATCATTTGGGCATCTCACGAGTCCCAAGAGTATCCTATGTCCAATACTAATTACTCTTACATCTTACACACATGCTGTTAGGAACCTTTGTCATCTTATGAACTTCAAGGGTATCCTATGATATACACTAATAACTCATATTTAGTCTTAAGATATTCTTTTGTTAATACTTTATTCTTTTGACTTTGACTCTTGGTCCATGACTTCGTCCTTTATTCATTGGATACCGTTACCATATACCAAGAGTCAAAACTTTGTTCACTAACAACTTACCTAAGGTAATGTCCTATATAAGGTAATATTTTCTATTTTTGACTTTAATAGCTGATGTTAAGTTTTGGTTGCTTTAAGACATCTTTTCTTCAATATTAATATCAAACTAACATACATTTTGTATCTTTTGTATGTAATTTTGATTTCATATTATCTCATATCTTTGCTTATGTTATGTATGCAAAGGTCCTCATACTCCTTGCCATCTCTTCAATGGTTCAATTTGCTCTTTCAAGAACTCCATTTTGTTGTGGAGTGCAAGGAGTGGAAGTTTGTCGTGTAATCTATGTGTAAGAAATCCTTGAATTTCTTTGACATAAACTCACCTCCATTGTCTATATGTAATACATTAATTTTATATTCACATTGCTTCTACTCAAGTGCCATAAACTCCTTAAATCTTGTGAAAGACTCACTGTTTGCTTTAATGATAAAAATCCGAACTCTCTTTAAAATTTTATCAATTGATATGCCTAAATACCTTGCACCTTCTATTGATGGCATTCTCATAGGTCTACAAACATCAAAATAGATAATCTCCAATAACTTGGTTGCATGTGTTGCAACTCTACTTGAAAATGAGGCCCTTTGTTGTTTGTCTTAAATACAACGTTCACAAGCAATTTCATAGCATTGTGGCTTATATGAGCAATATCTAAGCTACTTACCATGGATTCTTTCGGTGTCATTGATGTAAGTGTACTTGCAGGACACCTATTTCTTGTATATACTACATTCACTACTCCTTCCACCCAAAACTCATGTTCAAGGTGTTGTGTATGAAGCATACTCCTTGCCATCTCCACAATGGTCTGATTTGCTCTTTCAACAATTCTAATTTGTTGTGGAATGTAAGAAGTGGAGGTTTCTCTTACAATAGCATTCAACTTTAAGAAATCATTGAATTGCTTTGATATATACTCACTCCATTGTTTGTATACATTACCTTGATTTTGCATTTACAATGCTTCTCCCGAAGTGCCTTGAACTCTTTAAACCTTATGAAACAGCCACTCTTTGCTTTTAGCATGAAAATCCATACTTTCCTTGAAAATTCATCAATGAATGTCACAAAATACCTTGCACCTCCTATAGATGGCATCCTTATAGGTCCACAAACATCAAAATGGACAAACTCCAATAACTTGGTTGTACGTTGTCCTGTTGTGGTTCAGCTACTATAGGAAAATAATGTAATTATGTACTTAATATATAATTTATTAAATAACATATGAGAGCCATGTTAGTAGATTTTAGTTGATTGTAGAATATAATTTGATTATTACCTTGAAAAGAGGTTGTTTAAAAAGATTATTATAGACTTTATATAACTTTGATTTCCTTTTTGATAGTCACTTTTAAGATTGGTTTTGGTTGATAGTAACTTCTAAATATTTAGAATCACCTTTGTTAGACATTCGAGACCTTTGAAAACTTCTTTTGATTCTTTTATTTAGTGTTTACAGCATAAATATGTAAATCTTATAAAAAAAAAAAGGATTGAAAAGTATTTTGATAGTAAAGAGAGTAATTAGGGCACCAATATAGATGAATGGAGATGAATAATGAAAATCTCCATTCTTATTGATCAAAAAATATGACCAATGGGCTTTGAGGAGGCTGCTCGAGGCCATATTAGGGATTAGGGTTAGTTTCTCAGAGCCATTCAAACTTTGAAGGCTAGGGTCAGAAGTTTTAGGATTTTGGATATGGTTTTGGTACAAAATTTGTGTCATTTGGAGTTTTTATGAACAAGTTATAGGCACTCAAAGTTAAGGTGTTAGTTTTTGGACCTACTGTCACTCTTTGGGGCATTGCGCTGTCGTGTTGTAACACGAGTATACCGTGAAAATATAAAGAAAAGGGACTTTTATTAATATTCAGTTACCTCGAATATTGGGAGCAACGACCAACTCCAGTGCAAATACGGAGTGGTCAGGTTCAGTCACCCCGTTACAGTGAGCTGAGGCATACTGAAATGCTCCATTTGATTCCAATAACTGGAGTCAGTAGGAAGGAAAAGGACTAATTCATGCGACGGGTGAGCGTGGTTCGAAGAGCCTATTGGATCCAATTTTCAGAATCCAATCTGGGTCCTCTTACCCAATATGAGACCTGAATTGGTCGGGCAACCCAATGCGATCCAATTTCGAGAATCCAATCCGGGTCATCTTATTCAATATGAAACCTGAATTGGTCGGGCGACCCAATGCAGTCTAATTACGGAAAAATCTAGGTCTTACTTCGGGCATCTTATCCAATATGAGACCTGAATTGGTCGGGCAACTCAATGTGGACTCGAGTACGGGGTTTCGATTCTGTTTCAGGCTGTCCTATTCTCTGTGCCGTTTTGAAAGCTCTGACGGCGGCAGCCAATTTCGGATCTAAGCTCTAACGGCGGGAGCCAATTTTGGATCTAAACTCTGATGATGGGAGCCAATTCTGGATCCAAGACGGAAGATTGAAGAAATTCAGAGGAAAAGGTTAGGGGGAGAATGAGATCAAGGGGGGATTTTTTTTTTGGAGATCAGAAAAGAGCCAGCTTCAAGCTCTTGGGAAGGTTACGAGTTTTTTTTCATTGAAGGTTTCTTGAAGATCAAGGGGATTGGAGAGGAGCTTCATGCTTCAGGTCGGGGAAGAAAAGATGGAGAATTGGATTTTTCTTCTTCATAGAGTTTTAGGAAGACTGAGGCAATCGTTGCTGAAGTCAGTGTTGTGATGGAGAATCAGGATTTTTTTTTAATGAAGTGGGTTTGATAACTCTTGACTGTTTTGTGAAATCAAGTTACGTCTGTGATTGAAGGATTAAAAAGGTGTCTATAGGATTGAGTATGCGGAGTGAATGAAATTTATTGGGTTAATCTAACAAGACAGTCAGTGGATACAAGATTGTAAGTACAAAGCGGTATCGAAGATTAGCAGATTGGGTTGTTCGGGGTTCTCTGTAACGTCTAGAGACCTACCGGCTGGGGCAAAAAGGACTTCGACAGGCAGCCGAAGGGCACCCGTATAGGTTTACGGTATATTCTTGCAGTCATTTATATTCCAGCAGTCAAAAATTGATAGACTACTTGACAATTGGCAAATCTCCATAGTACCTTCTACAGCTAGACGCCCGGCACGTTCTCAAGCAGGAAAGCACGTAATACGACAAAAGTGGTGAATCCGATGTGAAAGCTTGAGGTGGAAGGTATTGGATTTTGGTTGATTTTATCTTTATTTTATGGAAAACGAAAATAAAAATTTTGAAGGATTCTTGGGAGGAGTTTCTGGTGGGGATTCTTCTAAAGGACAAGGTATGCACATGGATCCATCTATTGCTAGTATGTTTCAAGCCTTCTCATTATCAATGCAGCAACAGCAAAGCAATGATCGAAAGGAAGCTTTGGCAACCAAAGCATTGCAAGCAGTGGTCAATAAAATTGATCAATTTGATGGGAGGAATATTTCAAGGTATTTAAAATGTTATGTTTGTGAAATGGAATTAAATCAGGTTTCTGAGAAGAAAATGGTTGCACTATTTGGACTTGCCATGATACCGGAGATAAGAGACCACATTACATCGATTACGGATTGTTATGGGAATTCATAGGAGGTTTTTTCACATGCATTGAAAGACGAATATTTCTTGAAAGATGCTGATCGCGTTACTAAGAAGTTGTTTCTGGAATGGATTGAACGGCCCAATAAGAATTTGCAAGCAACAGAGCTACTAAGGGAATTTGAGAGGCAGTACTCTCAATTGTCGAAGGTAGAAAAATTGACATTGGAGCCAAACAAAGTTGATCTATTTCTTCAAGCTACTGATAGAGAATTGCAAGAGAAATTAGAACTTCTTCTTGAAGACAAAGAAGAAGATGAAGGATTGACAACAAAGTGGAAGAACATTGAAGATGTGGTAGAGTTGCTTACAAAAAGAGAAAGGAGGAAGGATAGGAGCAATATTCCGAAAACAGTACAAGCACCCAAAGCTCCAATATGTACAACACCACCAACAATGCCTACAGTTCAACCTTCGACATCCTTATCAAAGAAAGCAGATATGGGGATGGAAGAAATTATACAAGGAATGCGAGATCTTCAAATCAAATTGGCAAGACTTGAAGAGAATACTTCTACAAACAATTTGAAGAATGTTTCAAAACAAAGATATGTACAAAGATGCATTTGGTGTGATGATGCTTCACACATTAGGAAAGATTGCAATGAATTTAATAATATGATACGGCAGGGAATTATTTGCTGGAAAGATGGAAAGATAGCATTATAAGATAGGAAGGATCTTCTTCAAACCAATTTTGGCAAGGGAGGAATGAGAACATTGGATCAAGATAACCTAAAAGAGCATGAAACAACAACACGAGAAAGTGCAAGTTATGGTGCTAGAGTAGATGATGACCTTGGTGAAAGTACGGAAACTAGTGAGTTTTGGGCTTCTGCCGTTTCTACAATGCAAGAAGGGAAATTATCTTGAGAAGCGTTATTGAGAAATGCAGCTACAATACGAGGTAGAACAGGTTGGAAGGATCCTGTTGAGTCTCTTTCAGTTCATGCATATATTGCTAAGAGCCAACATGAAGCTTTAATGGAAGAAAAGAGACGAGGAAATTTTGATGATACTAGAGAAGGAAATTCTTCTAAGAGGCAAACTCGAGGAGATAAGGCTCGGGAGGCAGCTTCACAAGAATTGCCTGTAAAGGATACCTCAGCATCATTGAGAGAAAAAACAAAGAAGACAAAAGATAAGGGCAAATCAATTACTTATAAGCTACTTTCTGACATTGAAGCGGCAACAAATTTGAAAGGGGTGTTGGAAGAACATATATTAAATGCTAAGGTGGAATTCACATTGAAAGAAGTCTTGGGAATTGTAACGAAGGAGTTTCATGATGTCATCATTGACAGCATTAAGCGAAAGAGGCAATGAATGGACGAAACTGGAATGAGTCATGCTATTTATGCAAGAATATATAAAGATGAAGAAGAGGTTGATATTGCTAACAAGCAACCAACAAATGAAAAGAATGGGTATAATCAACGAGTACGTTTCGAAGATTCTAGTGACAAGGAAATGGGAACTTTGAGCCATTATACTCGAAAGCATTGGGCAAGGACAATTACTGAGGTATTGGTGAAAGTAGGAAATATAGAAGAACCAATTGTTGCTTTAGTCGACAATGGTTCTGAAATAAATCTCATGTCTAAAGATCTTTATAAGAAGCAAAAATAGCCGATTGATATGGAACATGGATGGGCAATTCGAGGAGCTAATAACACACGGGGCGAATTATATGGAGCTTGTCCAGATGTCAAAATTTGGATTGGAGATGTTGCGATGGAGCAACATTTCTTTGTTCAAGATACAACGTCTTATCCGTTGATTTTAGGACAACCTTATATCACGGCAACACGAATGGAAACAAAAGTACTTGACGATGGTTCTGCTTATGCAAGGGTACGGAGCGAAGATGGGAGGAAAGTTGTACAATTTCTAACATTACCTCCTAACCATGAACGGAATCGAGATAGGTTGAGGGAGAAACCATTGCCAAAGATTATTGAAGGATTTAAGGATTTTGGGGAGGTACCACTGTAAAGCGAGATTATGGAGGTACAAAAGAGGAGGTACTCTCGCGAGATGAAGGTGCCTTTGATGCTAGTTTTATTGGTATATCGGAGAATGGAAATATTATGTATAAGAAAGTTGATGATTTTAAAAGAAAAGAAAGAAAAAGATTATATGATATTGAAGGACAATTATGCAAGTTAGGTACATTGCAAGATGATGAGAGGATTTTAGGTGTTTATGAAGAAAATGGACTGGAAGATTCATTGGAATTGATTACATTTATTGGATTAGGGGATAATGATAAGATTGTTGAGATTCATTTAAGAGAGGTTTATACCATACTTGAATCTTTTCAAGCACCAGAAGTCACTGTAGAGACGAGATATAAAACGGCAGATAAGAAGGTAAAGCCTGTTGCCGGACCATTACCAGAAGATTCTAAAGAACAAATGAGAGAAGCATCAAAAGAAGCAAGTTTAAGAGATCCAATGAGTATTGGACATCAGTTTTCAAAAGAGACTTTTGAAGAATTGAAGATTGGTTCTGATGGTTCTTTATTACCAGAGGAAATTACTTGCTTCAAAAAGATGTTGGCTAAACAAGGTAGATCGTTTGCCTTCAAATCTCATGAAATTGGGTGTGTGGATCCAAATATTGTAATACCTATAGTTATCTTCACTCTACCACATGTACTTTAGAATCTAAGATCGATTCCAATACCGAGGGCACATTTACCTAAATTGGTTGAACTGTTAAAAGAAAAGATAAAGATGAAAATATTGAAACCCTCATTTGTGCCGTATTCTAGTCGATGGTTTACGGTACCTAAGAAGAATGGGTCACTACGGTTTATTCAAGATATGCAACCGGTGAATGCAGTAACTGTCAGGAATGCAAGAATTGGACCTATTGTGGATGAATTTGCTGAGGCGTTTGCTGGAAGGGCGATCTATTCAATGGGTGAATTGTATTCAGGTTATGATCAATTTCAACTTGCCAAAGGAAGTAGAGATATGACAACAATGAGGACACCACTTGGATTAGTTAGAATGTGTACTCTTCCTCAAGGCGCGACCAACTCAGTTGCGCATATGATGAATGGGATGAATAAGGTATTGAGAGATTTTATTCCAAAAAAGTCTATGCCTTTTTTGAATGATGTTCCTATAAAAGGGTGCAGAGAAGGAGACAAGGATGAAACTTTAGATACGAGGGGGTGTCGCAGATATGTTGTTGATCATATACAAGATTGTGAAAAGATTTTAACTCGGCTTGGAGAATTTCATCTTACATTATCGGATATGAAGTCCGTATTTGGAGTACGAGAGGTTGTAATTGTTGGACATTTATGTGGATCTTACGGAAGAAAATCAGATCCGACTAAAGTTGATTCAATTGGAAGGATGAAAGAGAATTGTGATTCTTTAACAGAGGTTCGCAGGTTTTTAGGTGCATGTGTATTTTATCGAATCTGGATCCCTCATTTTGCTCACATAGCGGATCCATTATATGAACTGTTACGCAAGGGTTACCGATTTGAATGGAAAGAAAGGCATATTGAGGCAATGTAAAGATTGAAGAAATTATTGATGTCACCTCCAATATTGAGGAAGGTTGATTATAAGTGCAATAGACCAGTGATTCTTACTGTAGACGCTAGTCCAATTGCCGTTGGATGGGCGGTGGGTCAAGATGATTCGAATGGGAGTAGATTTGTAGTTCGATTTGGGGCTAAAGTTTTAAGTATTCGTCAGCGTGCATATTCGCAAGTCAAAAGAGAACTTTGGGGAGTCGTTTCGGCTATGGAAGCTGAAAAGGACTATTTGATTGGGGCAGTAGTAGTAATTGAAACAGATTGCTTGCCATTGCTTGGAATGATTATTAACTGTTCGATGCCAGATATTGCGATGTTGAGAAGGGTTGCTTTTATTAAGTCACTAAATCCAAAATTTAAGCATATTATCCGGAGGACAGATCGAAAACCAATTATGTCGATTGAAGAAAACGTACTTACTTGGAGTATGCTACCATGGGAAGATGGATTGACAAGAGAAGAACTTCTGGCTATTAGGATTCGATAATTGGAACAAAGATCGGAAGATGTGAAGATAGCATGGAAAGGTTAAAAAGTGCAAGGTTACAAAACAAGGCGTGATTCGATAAGCAACATTGATTGAGACCTAAAGCAATCGAGGAAGGTGACTGGATACTTGTTTATGACAATAGTCTAGATAATCAACATAGTACTTTGCGAAAATTTTCAAAACGTTGGTTTGGACCATATGTGGTAACAATAGTTCATGTTAATGCGACTTACTCGTTACGGGAGTTAGATGGTACAAAATTGAAAATACCAATTGCAGGGAAGCAAGTAAAAATATTTAAACGAAGACACGTAGAGGTGAATATGGAAGACCTTAATGAAGGTATAGAAATTCAGCAGCAAGAAGATGAAAGTGATTTGGATAATGAAGGTGACAAAGATGAACAGGACAAAGACATAGAGGATATATTCTGAATCAAACAGCAATTCGATAAATTGGTGCATACCGGAGGATGCACAGGTTCAGAGGGGGTGGATGTCGTTTTGTAACACGAGTATAGCATGAAAATATAAAGAAAAGAGACTTTTATTAATATTCAGTTACCTCGAATATTGGGAGCAATGACCAACTCCAGTGCAAATACTGAGTGGTCAGGTTCAGTCACCCCGTTACAGTGAGCTGAGGCACACTGAAATGCTCCATTCGATTCCAATAACTGGAGTCAGCAGGAAGAGAAAGGACCAATTCATGCAACGGATGAGCCTGGTTTGAAGAGCCAATTGGATCCAATTTTGAGAATCCAAACCGGGTCCTCTTACCCAATATGAGACCTGAATTGATCGGGCAACCCAATGCGATCCAATTTGGAGAATCCAATTCAAGTCCTCTTATCCAATATGAGACTTGAATTAGTCGGGCGACCCAATGCAGTCTAATTACGGGAAAATCCAGGTCTTACTTTTGGCATTTTACCCAATATGAGACCTGAATTGGTTAGGCGACTCAATTTGGACCCGAGTACGGGGTTTCGATTCTGTTTCAGGTTGTCCTATTCTCTGTGCCGTTTCGAAAGCTCTGACGGTGGGAGCCTATTTCGGATCTAAGCTCTTACGGTGGGAGCCAATTTTGGATCTAAGCTCTGACGATGGAAGCCAATTTCGGATCCAAGACGAAAGATTGAAGAAATTCAGAGGAAAAGGTTAAAGGAAGAATGAGATCAAGGGGGGGTTTTTTTTTTAGAGATCAAGAAAGAGCTAGCTTCAAGCTCTTGGGAAGGTTACGAGTTTTTTTTCATTGGAGGTTTTTTGAAGATCAAGGAGATTGGAGAGGAGCTTCATGCTTCGGATCGGGGAAGAAAAGATGGAGAATTGGATTTTTCTTTTTCATAGAGTTTTGGGAAGACTGAGGCAATTGTTGCTGAAGTCAGTGTTGTAATGGTGAATCGGGATTTTTTTTTAATGAAGTGGGTTTGATTACTCTTGACTGTTTTGTGAAATCAAGTTACGTATGTGATTGAAGGATTAAAAAGGTGTCTATAGGATTGAGTATGCGGAGTGAATGAAATTTATTGGGTTAATCTAACAAGACAGTCAGTGGATACACGATTATAAGTACAAAGCGGTATCGGAGATTAGCAGATTGGGTTATTCGGGGTTCTCTATAACGTCTAGAGACCTATTGGCTGGGGCAAAAGGACTTCGACAGGCAGTCGAAGGGCACCCGTATAGATTTACGATGTATTCTTGCAGCCGTTTATATTCCAGCATTCGTTTATATTCCAGCAGTCAAAAACTAATAGATTGCTTGACTATTGGCGAATCTCCATACTACCTTCTACAGCCAGACGCCTGGCGCGTTCTCGAGCAGGAAAGCACGTAATACGACAGCGTATGCAAACAGATAGCAAACGAGGATCGGCGATTGGAGTTGAAGAGAGTACTTTTTCTGCTATAATTTATGCTTAGTATTTGTCAATTTTTAAGCTTTGAAAAAAGAGATATTGGAAGTTGAAGTCAGCACTTGGAATCTAAGTGTAGTAAGTAGCCCAATTTACTTATATTTGTGATTTGAGCTATATCTTAGACAATTTGATGAGGTTTTGATTCAAAATTTTCAAGATTGTGTATAATCTTATTATAAAGCTTTCTACATAGGTTTTGTGAAATTTGGAATTTGGATTTTTGAGATATAGAAAAAATAGTTTTCAGGTACTTTTAAGTTAGGATTTTATTCACTTGCTAGGATTTCTAAGATCCTGAAAGATCGGTGATAGAGCATCTATCTTATATCTTCTTGATTTCGTTGTTTAAAAATATTTATATATTTTTTTGTAATTCGAATTTTGAGTCTTCTTGCATCTAATTTGTTAACGCATATGTAGTATTAATAAAAACATGTACAACCACATAAGGTCCAAACCAATACTTAGAAAACTATTTAAGAGCACTATGTTGATAATCCAAGCTGATGTCATATACTAAAATCCAATCACCTTCTTGCATATCTTTGGGCATCAATTTGTGTCGTTTATCAAATCTATCTTTATTCTTCAAACACGACTTTCTCAGCCCTATAATTACTTTTTCTACATCTTAAGGATTTCTTTCTAGTTGATAAATTCGAAGTACAAGAAGTTCTTCTTAGGTATATTATCAAGCTAAGGCAAGATACTCCAAGTAGGTATTTGCTCTTCCATAGGCATAATGTATTAAGAAAACAAGTACTTAGAAGACAGAATACTTAGCATCAACAAGGTTGCAAACAAAGAGAGTATAGAGTAAGATAACTCTCACTTCCAACATCCATTACTTATAGGTGGTAGTTGCTGCCCTAAAAGACAACGTCCACTCTTTGACTTTTACACACATGGCCCAAAGATCCTTTTGGCATCTCACCAATCCCAAAAGTATCTTATGTCCAATATTAATTATTCTTATGTCTTACACACATGCTCTTAGGATCCTTTGGCATCTCACAAACTACAAGAGTATCCTATGACACACAGTAATGACTCATACTTAGTCTTTGGATATTCTCTTGTTAATACTTTAACTTTTTGACTTTGACTCTTGGTCCATGACTTTGTCTTATATCCATTGGATGCTGTTATCATATACCAAGAGTCAAACCTTTGACCACTAGTAACTTATCTAAGATAATATCCTATACTAGGTAACATTTTCTACTTTTACTTTAACACTTCCACTTTGTTATTGATCAAATGACTTTTAGGCTTAATACTTTTGTCAACATGTGGTGTCTATCCTTTACTAATGCTTTTGTCAATAAATTAGCAAGCATGTCGTCCGTTGCGCAATACTTCATATCAATCACTCCCATTTCAATCTTCTCTCTTATAAAGTGATGTTGAATGTCAATGTGCTTGGTCCTTGAATGATGCTTTGGATTCTTTGCAAATGCAAGACATCCTTCATTGTCACACTTCATTAGACTTGCTTCCATTTGCACATCTCCAATGTCCTCCAAAAGTTGTCTTAACTATATTGCCTCCATTGCACCATGGCTTGCTGCCATATATTCCGCCTCTATTGTTGATCTTGCAATTGTTGGTTGTCTCTTGCAATTCCATGAAATTGCTCCCACTCCAACAAAGAATACATACCCCGTTGTTGACCTTCTATCATTTGAATCTCCAGCCCAATCCGCATCACAATACCCATGCAAACTAATGTTATCACCTCTAAGGCATAATTTGAAGTTCAAAGTACCTTTTTAAGTACCTTATGATCCTTTTGATGGTTGTCCAATGGATTGGTCCAGCCCTTCACATGTGTTGACTCACAACACTCACCACATATGCAAGATCCATCGTTGTGCCAACTATTGCATACATAATTGAGCTCACTGCTGCCTTGTATCGAACACCTTGTATTTGACCTTCAACTTCAGCAACCTCTTCATCCGTGAGCTTCATCAACTTCAAGTTTGCCTCCAATGGTGTTGTAATAGGCTTACACTCCTCCATGTTGAATCGTTTCAATATTTCTTCAATGTACTTGCTTTGGCTCATTGTAATGGTCTTCTTAGCACGATCTCTTACAAACTCCACTCCTAAACAATAGTGAAGCTCTTCTAAATCACTCATTTCATACTCTTTTTCTAACTTTGTCTTCAACCAATCCATCATCTTGAATGTATTGGTTAAGATGATCAAATCATCAACATAGAGGATGACAATCAATATGATCTTATTTGATTGCATCACATATAAAGAATGATCAGCGTCACTTCTTATAAATCCTTCACTCACAAAGAATGTATCAATGCGTTGGTACTATACCCTTGGTGATTGCTTTAGTCCTTACAAGGATTTCTTCAACTTACAAACAAGGTGTTGTTTGCCTTCTTCAAGAAATCCTTGAGGTTGATCCATGTAGATGTCTTCTTTCAAACTTCCATCAAGAAAGCCGTCTTCACATCCATTTGATGCATCTCCAAATCCATTGCTGCCCCAATTACCACAATGGTTCTAATAGTGGTGAATTTGGCCACGAGAGCAAATATCTCATTGAAATCTACACCAACAACTTGTGAATAGCCTTCGGCAACCAATCAAGACTTGTATCTCATAATATTGTCCATTGCATCCCTTTTGGTTCTAAACATCCACTTACAACCAATTGAAGATCGATTTGGTGGAAGTTGATTCAATTTCCATGTTCCATTATCCATGAGTGATTTTTATTCTTCTTTCATAGCATTCTTCTACTTCAATGCATCTGTGGACTTTATTGCATCACATAAACTCAACGGATTAGCAAGAAGTACAATATTGGCATGTGCTTCACTTACTTGAGGAAAGATGTGGTCCTTCCACCATTCACAATGTGGTTTTCTTTCTCTTAAAGGATATCTCTTTTCATTTGAAGAAGACCCTATTTCTTGCATTCCGTCCTTCTTCTTCCTTAATGCTTGTCTTCTCTCATTCAAAGGTTGATATTCTTCATCATCATCATCACCTTCAATATCTTCATTGTCTTCATTGTTGGTTCTAGCAATTGAAGGCATGCTATGATTTACCTTCTTTGGCACTTGACCTTGACTTTTATTTCCTCTATGCTCATTGTCATCTTCATCATCTTCTTCTTCTTCTTTCTTTGCTGAACTTGAAGATGTGTCCACAAACACACCTTTATTCCCACTTGGACAGACATCTAAATGTTCAAAAGCACCCTTATGTTCCAAAAACTCTACATCATAACTTTTGACAATCTTCTTGGTTTTTTTAACACATTAGCTTATATGATTTGGTACCTTCACAATATCCAACAAATACACATTTTGTACCTTTTGCATCAAGTTTGGACCTCATACAATCTAGATCCCATAAGTAATGCATCTAAAAATCCTTATGTCTGAAACACAAGGTTTCTTCCCACTCCAAGCTTCTTATGGAGTCATTGATGTAAGTACACTTTTATGGCACCTATTCTTTGTGTACACCACATTTACCATAGCTTCTGCCCAATATTCATGCCCAAGATTTTGTGTATGAAGCATACTCCTTGCCATCTCTACAATGGTACGATTTACTCTTTCAACAACTCTATTTTGTTGTGGAATGTAAGGAGTAGAGGTTTGTCTTGCAATACCTTGAATCTTCATGAAGTCATCAAAATGCTTTGAGAAGTATTCACCTCTATTGTCTGTTCTCAATACTTTGATCTTGCACTCATATTGTTTCTCTACAAGAGCCTTAAATTCCTTAAACTTTAAGAAACATTCACTCTTAGCTTTAATGATGTAAATCCACACCTTTCTTGAAAAATCATCAATGAATGTAATAAAATACCTTGCTTCTCCAATTGATGATGTCTTCATTGGTCCACAAACATCTGAGTACACAATCTCCAACAATTTTGTTGCACGTGTTGCAACTCCACTTGGAAATGAAGCCCTTTGTTGTTTGCCTTGTATACATCCATCACAAGCAAATGTCATGGCATTGTGGCTGAATTGACTAAGATCTCAGCCACTTACCATGGATTAGAGCTCCTTCATGCATTTGGCATTCAAATGACCAAGTCGTTGATACCAAGTTCTAAACTTGTCTTGATCTTGTGGAAATCAGCAAATGCCACATTTTCAACTCCATTCACCTTTTTGCAATTGATGAAGTAGAGATTTCCATCTCTAAGGCCTTTGGCAACATGTTGGCCATCCAATGTCTTCCCAAAACATCCATTCATGTCAAATTGAACCTTACAACCATGTGATACAAGTTTGTTCACCGAAAGGAGGTTCTTCTTCATTTTTGGTACATGTAAGACTTCTTTCAATCTGATCCTCTTTATTTGGTCCTTCACAACAATCTCCACTATAATGGAGCCAATTCCAATGACTTGTACCATGCCATTGTCTCCCAACCACACTTTTGTTGCTGAAATTTCTTCATAAGTATCAAATGAACACTTGTATGGTGTCACGTGCTTAGTAGCACCTGAATCTATAATCCACTTTGACATGGCAGCCATGGAGGCTCTTTCTTTAGCCATGAAAGCATACTCATCTCCACCAAAACTATTACTAGCACTGTTTGCATTCACCCTATCTTCTTTCTTTACCTTGTAGCAATTTCTAGCAAAATGACCTATTTTCCTACAAATATAGGAATTTCTCATATTGCTTTTTGAATTATCACGTTGGAGAGAATAGCTACCTTTGCCTTGTCTTGAAAATAGAGCCGAATCATCAATTGTAAGCTCTTTTTCTTTCGTCTTAGTCACTTCATGGGCAAGTTTTGATGTGACGTAGTTCATGGTAAGCTCTTTCTTGTTGATGGAGTCCAATGCCACAATGAAGTAGTTTGTAGGATTCGGGAAGGATCATGAGCAATGTCAATATAATGTCCTTATCATCAACTGGTTTGTCAACAACTGCTAATTGGTTAGCAAGTGCTTTTACCTTATTAACATGAACCATGAGGTCATGTCCTTCTTCCATCTTTACTATCAAGAACTTCCTTCTTGTCCAAAGGACATTGGCAAGGTTTCTACTCTCATAGATGTTACAAAGAGTCTTCCATACTTCCACTGGTCCATTACAAGCTATAACGTGTGAAAAGTTGGCATTATCAAGGTTTGTTGCAATCATCCCAAAAGTCTTCCTTTTAAGGCGTTTGTACTCCTTCTTCACTTTGATATGAGCATTGTTACTTGGAGGGTCTTCACTTTCATCAACAATGTTCCAAAGGTCCAATGAAGCCAATAAAAGCTCCATTTTCTTCTTCCAATGGTAAAAGTTGTCACCATTAAACTTCTCAATTACTTTCAAGCTCTCACGCTCACCTGAAGCCATGTCTAAAGAAGGAATGTGTGAATGCAAATCAAGAAAAGAAGATATAGAACTCTCAAAATCAACAAGAAGGTGTTGCTACCTTAGAAACCCAGAATGCCCTCTTTGTAAGTAAACAAGTGTTTTCACTCTTGTATCACTCTCAACTTCACATATAAGACTTCTCACAAGTCTCACACTCTATCTGAACCTCTTGTATAAGCTTTGCTACTCTTCAATCACCCTTCTTTTCTCACAAAATACTTCTAACCTCACAAAAAAAAACTTCTTGTGAAAATAGAACAATCTCTTAAGAAGTTAAGTACATGAAACCACAAAGTTAGAACATCAATGATAAATTTCAGCAAAGAAATATAATACTAGAGTTCTAAAACATCATTATATGAAGTTTAACATCAACAAAGACTATGAGTACACTTAAGAATAAATAAGAGTAAAATTACATCAACAATTAGATGCATAAGAAGGATTAGAAGATAACAAAATCAAACTTCAATAATAACCATAAGATCTACTCCTTACAACAAGAAAGACTTCAAAGTACTTCAAAATTCAGAAGTAAAGGTGAGTGCGCCCATAACCTATTAAGAAAAAAAATACTTAGAAGACACAACACTTAGCATCAGCAAGGTTGCACACAAAGAGAGTATGGAGTAAGATATCTCTCACTTCAAACATCCATTACTTATAGGTGGTAGTTGCTGCCCTAAAAGACAATGTCCATTCTTTGACTTTTATACACATGGCCTTAGGATCCTTTTGGCATCTCAAGAGTCTCAAGAGTATCTTATATCGAATACTAATTACTCTTACCTCTTACACACATGCTCTTAGGACCCTTTGGCATCTCACGAACTATGACAATATCCTATGACACACACTAATGACTCATACTTAGTCTTCGAATATTCCCTTGTTAATACTTTATCCTTTTGACTTTGACTCTTGGTCTATGACTTCGTCCTATATCCATTGGATGCCCTTACCATATACCAAGAGTCAAACCTTTGACCACTAGCAACTTACCTAAGATAATATCCTGTACAAGGTAATATTTTCTACTTTTACTTTAAAATAATGGACTTCTATCCTTGCATCAACTCTGTCGGCATAGATCCTGTCACTGAATTGTGAGTAGTACGATTAGCCCAAAGAGCAAATGGTAATAATCTTAGCCATTCTCTTGTTCTTTCTTTGGAAGCTATAACAATGGTCTTTACAATAGGAAGGTGACCTCGCTTATTCTTAGCATTGCCTTTCGGATTATAAGATGTAGTAAGTGCTAGCTTGACTCCACATCTCTCAAAGAATTGTCTAGCCTCATGTACATCCAATTTTCCATGATCAGCAGTAATTTTTCCAATACACCCATATCTACAAATTACATCATCCAATAAGAATCTACAAACTCCTTTAGTAGATTTTGTTTGTAGAGCTCTTTCTTCTACTTGGATAGATAAATCTTTTCGTGCCAAAGTCAAGTACTGCATTTGTCATATCCCCAAAGGCACAGTAACTAGGTCCACAACTCATTTATAATGTAATGCAAGTGGATATGTAGGATGCAATCCATCTCTATGTCGAATCTCCAAGTAGATCTAACAAGTTTGGCATGATTCTACAAAATTCACTACATTTCTATACATATTATGCCACCAATATTTTTCTTTGAGCTTGTTAAAGGTGGCATAAATACCTCTATGTTCAACCCATAAACTATCATGAAATTCATGGATTAACTATACTTGCATCTCTTTCTTGCAAACTATTCTTTGTGGCGTTCCACTACCCCATTTGCATCGCTTCTATAGATAAACATCTTATAAGAGGTAATTATAAGCCTTTTGTCTAATCTGTTTGAAATGAATTTCACTCCATCCTCATTATCTTGATAATATGCTTAAATAGCATCCAACATCAATCTATTCTTCTTCATACAATTCTTCTGTAAATGGTCTTGGATATTCATCTTCTCCTTATTGTATCCTAGAATAAAAGGTAGTACCTATATCTTCACTATCTTCAATCAAATCTTCTTCTTGTTCATATCTAGCTCGGGATAGCATATCTGCTACAAGATTATCTTTGCCTACTATATGCCTAAATTCAGGATTCAAAGATTTAATATATGCAATCCATCTTAGCATAGCAATATCAACGATGTTACAATTGATAATTATTCTCGATAACGACAAATAATTTGTTTCTACTATCACTGGTGTCCTTATTAAATAATCTCTTTCACTTTTCATAACTGTAACTATTCTCCACAGCTCCCGTTTTACCTATGGATAGTTTCTTTGTCGTTCATTTAATACAATAGTTTTGAATCTAATAGCAAATCTTTTATCTTCTTCATCATTTTGTCCTAAAGCCCAACCAACGACTATTGGACTAGTATCAATTGTAAGTATGACCAATTTGTCATCCTCATAACTTATCCTTTGCAATACAGGTAGAGAAGATAATAATTGCTTTAGCTTTTAAAAAAAATTTGTATGCTTCTTCTCCTATTTTAATCTCTTTTTTTTTTGTAGCAAACTATAAAGAAGATATATGCATAATGAAGAATCTATATACAAGAAAATATGCAAGCTCCTAAAATCCTTCGTACCTCTGTTTGTGAGCTACAAATATCTTTCATTCGTTGTATGGCATCCTCCTTATTAGAATCAAGTTTGCAACCAAACCATCCATATAAATGCCCTACAATAACAACTTCTCGAATTCCAAAGATAGATTTAGCTCCTGATAGTATCAAGTAAACCTCCTCAAGTCAAAATAAAATTTTGTCACAGTCTGAAATATGATTAGATACAAATTTACGGCACCCCTTCTGATCCATTGTTTCATTTTTTTCTTCTTCCACACACCTTTTTATTGGAATATCATCAAAAAAGGGCATATTCTTTTCTAGAATGAAATCACAAAGAACCTTATTCATCCCATTCATAATGTGAGCTACTGAGTATGTTGCTCCTTGTGGCAATGTACACATCTTAACCAACCCTAAAAGTATCTTCATAGTACTAATATCTTTGCTTCCTTCAGCTAATTGAAATTGATCATATCTAGAATAAAGTTCTCCAATAGAATAAATAGCTCTACCAGTAAATGCCTCAACAAATTCTCCAACAATTGGTCCAACTCCAGTATTTCTAATAGTTACTTGATTCACTAATTGCATATCTTGAATGAATTGTACTATTCCATTTTTCTTTGGTACTATAAACCAATGACTGGAATATGGCACAAATGATGGCACTAGGATCTTCATTTGCATCTTTTCTTTTAAAAGCTCCATAGGTTTAGGTAGATGTGTTTTAGGCACCAAAATTAGTCTTAAATCTCAAGGAACATGTGGAATTGTAAATATAACTATTGATGCCACATCACTTGGATCAACACATCCAATTTTTGAAGGTTCAAAAGTAAAAGCCTTTCTATGCATACTTAACATATTTTTAAATTCCATTTCTTCAACAGGCAATAAGAAATTTGCAGATCCTATTTTTAACTCATTGAGTGTGTTCCTAGTAAATTTATGGCCAATTTATTTAGGATCCCGTAAGACCTTCTCCTTCAAAACTTGTTGAACTTGATGATTGGAATCACTAGGTAATAGTATAGCTATAGGTTTCATTTTTCTCTCCACAATTTTGTATTTAGTTTCAACTTTGACTTCATAATCTTGAAATACTTGTATAGATGAATAGAGCACTTTTGAATATACTTGCACCATTTGATCTTCATTTCATTGTTCAACTTCTAAAAGTTCTTCCATAAAATCTTCTAAATCAGTCTCCATATATACACCTACTATCTTATCATCTCTATCAAGCACACTCACTCTTTTTAGGTCTTTTTCAGATTTTTGCACAACTTTTTTCTCCTACTTTGGTAGATTATTAAGTTGTTAGATAATTCTACAATACCTATACCAAAGGTATTTTTTTTTTTTATGTAAGAGTACCTTCTTTGATGTACCACTATATTTCCGCTCTATAGTGGTACCCTGCAAAAATCCGTAAACTCTTCATTAATCCTTGGTATAAATCACTTCATAAATAATCCCGATTGCGCTCATGGTTTGCTGGTAGTGTTAGAAAGTGTACTACTTTTTTTCCATCTTGACTTCTAATATGGGCAGATGCTGATCCATCATCTAAAATTTTGGTCTCTATCCTCATAGCTGTAATATATGGTTGACCAAAAATCACTGGGTATGAAGTAGTGTCTTGAACAAATTTTTTTTTTATATGGTCACATCTCCAACTTCTACCTTCACATTCGAGCAAGCACTATGAAGATCTCCTCTTGTATTTTTTGCTCTCTAAATCACCTATCCCTGGATAATATCAATGCACCACCTTCCGTGTTTATAGACTTCTTTTGACATATTAATTTCAAATCCATGGTCAATGAGAGAAATTATTGGTTCTACCAAGTCTTCCATTTTTATTAAAGTCTCTGTGGTGGCTCTTGCTCAATGTCCCTTGGTATAATATCCAAGGCCTTTGTCATCAACTTTGTATGCATTCAAATCAAATTATCTTTTTTATTGATACAACATTTTACCAATTCATGTTCCTCTTCTTTAGTCAAGATTTTATCCAAAGTATTAGATATAGCAGATTGTCCTATCAACTGCCTCTTTTGCTTAATAGTGTCTATAATGACTTCATGAAACTCTTTCTTTACAATGCCTAATATTTCTCGTAGAGTAAATTTAATTTTGGAATTTAATACTCTTTCTTCTAATACTCCTTTCAAATCTGTGGCTGCCTCAATATTTGATTGAAGCTTATAAGTAACATGCTTATTCTTCCTTTTGTCTTTATCAACTTTCATCCTTTCTTCCTATTTCTTTTTTGGCAGTGGTACTTTTCTAGGATGCGATGTCGATGGCCTAGCCCTAGATGGTCTATTAGCATGTGGTATAGGTATTTCTTTATTTTGTGTCATTTTTACATGCCTTTGAGATCTCCTTTTATTGG
Organism: Physcomitrium patens; assembly: GCF_059467195.1. NCBI lineage: Eukaryota > Viridiplantae > Streptophyta > Bryopsida > Funariales > Funariaceae > Physcomitrium > Physcomitrium patens. The sequence continues at coordinate 7,381,861 of NC_143433.1, read as the reverse complement.
GTGGCTCTTCAAAATATCTTTCTTTTTCATTTCTTCCTCTTTTCACCACCATTAGAGCTTCATATTGGGACTTTGCCAAATAAGCATGTATAGACATAGTATCTATAGAGTCATCCCATCTTATGGCATTTCTTATTATTGTGGCTATATTAGATAATTCCTGTCCTGTTATTTTTTCTTTATTCATACTGATAATAGCATGATTCCATAGATTCTTTGGATTTACATGCTTGTCAAAAACATCCTCCTTCTTCCTTACAACTTCAATTCCATAAGTAATAGCTTCTCTTGATGCTATAGCTTATTAAAATAAATGCTCTTTTAAAAGCTTCTTCATCCCTCCTTTTCCAAAATTGGTTTTGAGAAACTCACCTGTATCTCACAACGTAATTTTTCCATCCTTCCATAAAATTACTCCTTGCCGCAGAATATTAGCAAAGTCTCCACATTGCCTTGAAGGATGCTCCATACTATCCCCTTAAATACATCTTTGTATATATCCTGGCTTTGACACAGATTTGCTCTCAGGTAATCCTTCTTTCTCTTCTAGCTTTGTCATTTTGATTTGTAAATCTTTCATTCCTTTTACCAACTCATCAATTGTATCTTTCTGAGGTGCAACTGTAGACATAGGAATTGGAATAATACTTACTAGTATAGCAGGTACTCGCATTCACCTACGAAATATTGTAGTTGATAGAGGTCTTGTTTCTTGTCTTACTATCACTTTTTTCCTTCGGTACTCTCTTTTAGCAAGTATGTCCATAGCTTCATAGACTTTCTTCCAATCAGTAGTAAGTCCGTTGTCCTTTATATTATCCTTCAATAATAATTCCGACTCTCTTTCTAAATCATTACTAGCTGATTGAAGAAATCATTCCACCTTATCATTTTCAACTGTAAGCTTTTCCACTCGAGACAATTAAAAAAATTGTCTTTCAAATTCTCAGAATAACTTTGAATCAACCTCTTGTTGGATTTATTGTCCCATTCTATAAACGATTTTCTTGTCACCCTTTTTGCATCTTCCAAAGAATATTTTTCTTTTAGATGAAAGATAAAATCCTCCCATTTCTTTCCATGAGTTTCAATAATTTCCTTTATATGCTCACGAAGCTCTAGTACAACTGCAAGTTCAAATGATAGAATCATATCTTTGTCTAGCACTTTATTGAGTTCCATCTCCTGAAAATAATACTTAAGATACTTGAAAATATTTCTTCCATCAAATTGATTCAATAAACCAAAAATAGATTACAAGGCTTTAATAGCCATTACCTTCTTGCATTTTACTGCTTGTTGTTGTTGTATAAAAAAAGTGAATGTTTTAAATATTTGAGTTGTAGCAAAATCAAGTTGCAATGGAGATTTTCTAGTGCAATTAATCCAACCACTTTCTTACCCTCCTTCTATAATAAAAGCTAAAATATTTCTTCAAAACCCTCTACCTTTAAAATTTTCACGTCGGATTTACTAGGACAATCATAAGGCATGATTTGCTATCTAAGAGTATATTAGGTATCTAGCTGTAGATAGTGTAGCTTAAACCTTTATATGAATTTTGTGTTATCCTACCAAAATTCCTTTATTTTACATAAAACTCAAAATATAACAAAACCCCTTCAAAACATATTTTTCTCGTGAAGGATTTTCTTATCTCAAACTTTAAAAAATTATACCTCTTGATCTAACCGTTAATTTATCTCAAATTTGAAAATTGGTAGAATTCATCCTTAACTTTTATTACAAAAAAAATCAACTATAAATTCATTTTTGATCTTCTGGCATCTAAGAAACCCTAGCAGATGCTCTAATCCCTAATTTATAAGCACCCAAACACTAGTTTCTTAATATCTCAAGAAGCCCATTTTCAAATGTCATGAAACATATGCACAATATTTACTTAAATAAAATTACACATTTTCTGAAATTTTGAGCCAAAATATTGTCAAATTGCTCAAGATATAGCTCAAGAGACAACCACTAGCAAATCGGGTTACTTAAAACCCTTAGATTGCATGTGCTGATTTCAAAATCCAATAACTCCTTCAATTCAACTTCGAATCCAGTAAGTAGTATGTAAAAAGTGTAGCCACAAAAGTGCACTCTCCAGTCGCAATAGCCGACTCTCAATTGCTTTCCAAACGCGAGTGTTATGCCAAAAAGAGTGACAGTAGCTCCCAAATCAAAATCTCAACTTTGAGCGCTTGTATCTCCTTCATATAAACTCCAAACCATACAAAACTTGAACCATAACCATAGCCCAAAACCTAAACCTTCTAATTCTAGCCTTCAAAACTCGAATGGCCCAACAAACTAATCCTAATCCCTAATATGGCTTCGAGCAGCTTCCTCAAAGTCCATTGGTCATGATTTTTGACCAATAGGAATGGAGATTTTTATTATTCATCTTCATTCATCTATATTGGTGCCTTAATTATTTCCTTTGTTACCAAAATCCTTCTTCAATCCTTTTTCTTACAAGATTTACATAATTTATGCTCTAAATATAAAATGAAAGAACCAAAAGATGTTTACAAAGGTCACCAATATCTAACAAAGGTGAGTCTAAATATTTAGAAGTTACTATCGACCAAAACCAATCTTAAAGCCATTATCAAAAAAAAATTAAAGTTATAAAAATTCTATAGTGATCTTTTTAAACAACATCTTTTCAAGGTAATAATCAAAGTATATTTTACAACCAACTAAAATCTATTAATATGGCTTTCACCATGTTACTTAATAAATTATATATTAAGTATATAATTACATTATTTTCATATAGTAGCTGAAGCACAAAACAACAACATGTTACAACTCCACTTGGAAATGAAGCCTTTTGTTGTTTGCCTTGTATACATCCTTCACAAGCAAGTGTCATGGCATTGTGATTGAATTGACCAAGATCCAAGCCACTTACCATGGATTGGAGCTCCTCCATGCATTTGGCATTCAATTGACCAAGTCATTGATGCCAAATTCCAAATTTCTCTTGATCTTGTGAAAAATCAGCAAATGCCGCCACTTCAACTCCATTCACCTTCTTGCAATTGATGAAGTAGAGATTTCCATGTCTAAGGCCTTTGCCAACATGTTGGCCATCCAATGTCTTCACAAAATATCCATTCATGTCAAATTAAACCTTATAACCATGTGATATAAGTTTGCTCACCGAAAGTAAGTTCTTCTTTATTTTTGGAACATGTAAAACTTCCTTCAATGTGATCCTCTTGATTTGGTCCTTCACAACAATATCCACCACAATGGAGCCAATTTCAATGGCTTGCACCATACCATTGTCTGCCAACCACACTTTTGTTGTTGGAATTTCTTCATAAGTGTTAAATGAATACGTGTATGGTGTCATGTTCTTAGTAGCACCTGAATCTATAATCCACTTCGAAATAGCAGCCATGGAGGCTCCTTCTCTTGCCATGAAAGCATACTCATCTCCACCAAAACTATCACTAACATTGTTTGAATTCTCTCTATCTCCTTTCTTGGCCTTGTAATAATTTGTAATAAAATGACCTCAGTTTTTATAAATATAGTGATTTTTCATATTATTTTTTGAATAATCACATTGATGAGAATAGCTACCTTTGCTTTGTCTTGAAAATAGAGCCGAATCATCACTTAAAAGCTTTTTTTCTTTCTTCTTGATTCCTTCATGGGCAAGTCTTGACATGACATAGTTCATGATAAGCTCCTTCATGTTGATGGATTCCAATGCCACAATGAGGAAGATGTAGGATTCGGAAAGGCTCATGAGCAATGTCAACACAATGTCCTTATCATCAACTGGTTTTTCAACAACAGTTAGTTGGATACCAAGTGCTTTTATCTTGTTAACATGAACCATGAGGTCATCTCCTTCTTCCATCTTTACTGTCAAGAACTTCCTCTAAGAACCTTACGTTGCATTGCATATGCAAAAACACCAGATTGTTTGAGGTCTAATTTGATGCAAAAGGTACAAAGTGTATATTTCTTGGTTATTGTGAAGGTATTAAGGCAAATAGGCTTATGCGCTTGGAAACCAAGAAGATCATCAAAAGTCGTGATGTTGAGTTTTTGGAGCACATAAGTACTTGTAAGAACTTCAAATTGTGTCTAAGTGGAGGTAATGGTGTGTTTGTTGACATATCTTTAAATCGAACAAAGAAAAAAGAAGATGAAGATAATGAAGATGATGAAGATGAAAAGCCAAAGAAGGTTGAAAAGATGAAAGCTCCTATAATTGATTGGACCAGCAATGAAAGAAATGAAGATGTTGAAGATTGGGATGATGATAATGATGAAGGGTACCAACTTTTGAGTAATAAACGATAAGATTTAAGAGTTGGAAAAGAATAAGGAGTGTAAGAAGGTGAATGTTCTTCTACAAGTGAAAAGAGATACTCTTTGAGAAAAAGAAGGCAACATGGCGAATGGTAGAAGGATCACATCTTTCCTCAAGTAAGAAAAGAACACATAAATGTTGCTCTTCTTGCTGATCTATTATCTTTGTGTGATGCTATGAAGTGTGAAGATGCAATCAATTTGGAAAAGTCTATGGAAGAAAGGTACCGATCTCTTGTAGACAATGGTACATGGGAATTAGCACCTCTTCGAGCAAATAGATCTAGTGTTGATTGTAAGTGGATATTTAGGACTAAAAGAGATGCAATGGGTGAGGTAGTGAGGCATAAGATAAGATTAATTGCAAAAAGATACTCACACATTGCTAAAATTGATTTCAATGAGACCTATGCACCCGTTGTCCAATTCACCACTATTATGACCATTGTAGCAATTGGGGCAGCAATAGATTTGAAAATACTCCAAATAGATGTGAAGACGGCCTTTTTGAATGAAAAATTATAAAAAGACATCAATATGGACCACCTTCAAGGATTTTTATAACAAGGCAAACAACATCTTATGTACAAATTGAAGAAATCCTTATAGGAATTGAAATAATCACGAAGGGCATGGTACCAACGAATTGACACCTTCTTTGTTAATGAAGGATTTGTCAATAGTGAAGCTGATCATTCATTGTATGCGATGCAAACTAGAGAGTTCTTGCAGATTGTAATCCTTTATGTTGATGATTTGATCATCTTGGCTTATAATAAGAAAAAGATAGATTAGATGAAGGCACACTTAGTAAAGAAATATGAAATGAGTGATTTAAAAAAAATGCATTATTACTTGAGAGTAGAATTACTAAGAGATCGTGGTAATAAGACAATTACAATGAGCCAAACTAAGTACATTGAAGAAGTTTTGAAACTATTCAACATAGAGGAGTACAAGCCCATTAGAACACCCTTGGAGACAAATTTGAAGTTGAAGAAGCTCACAGATGAGGAGTTTGCACAAGTTGAAGGTGAGATGCAAAGTGTTCCATATAAGGCAACAGTAGGCTCACTAATGTAAGCAATGGTGGCCACAAGAGTAGATCTTACTAAGAAAATAAATACTTAGAAGACACAACACTTAGCATCAGCAAGGTTGCACACAAAGAGAGTATGGAGTAAGATATCTCTCACTTCCAACATCTATTACTTATAGGTGGTAGTTGTTGCCCTAAAATACAACGTCTACTCTTTGTCTTTTAAACACATGGCCCTAGGATCCTTTTGGCATCTCACGAGTCTCAAGAATATCCTATGTCCAATACTAATTATTCTTATGTCTTACACACATGCTCTTAAGATCCTTTGGCATCTCACGAACAACTAGGGTATCCTATGACACACACTAATGACCCATAATTAGTCTTTGGATATTTCCTTGTTAATACTTTATCCTTTTGACTTTGACTCTTGATCCATGATTTCGTCCTATATCCATTGGATGCCCTTACCATATACCAAGAGTCAAACTTTTGACCACTAGAAACTTACCTAAGGTAATATCTTATATAAGATAATATTTTTTACTTCTATTTTAAGAGCAAATGCATCTAAAAATCCTCATGTGTGAAACATAAGGTTTCTTCTCCTTCCAAGCTTCTTGTAGAGACATTGATGTAAGTGCACTTGTACGATATCGTGTTGTAACACGAGTATACTGTGAAAATATAAAGAAAGAGGACTTTTATTAATATTTAGTAACCTCAAATATTGGGGGCAACGACCAATTTCAGTGCAAATACAGAGTGGCCAAGTTCAGTCACCCCGTTATAATCAGCCGGGGCATACTGAAATGCTCCATTTGATTCCAATAACGGGAGTCAGCAGAAAGGGAAAGGACCAATTCAATGACGGGTGAGCCTGGTTCGAAGAGCCAATTAGATCCAATTTCAAGACATCTAATCCAGGTCCTCTTACCCAATATGAGACCTGAATTGGTCGGGCAATCTAATGCGATCCAATTACGGGAACATCCGGGTCTTACTACTGGATTCTTATCTAATATGAGATCTAAATTGGTCGGGCGACTCAATGTGGTCCCGATTACAGGGCTCCGATTCTGTTTCAAGCTGTTTCGTCTTTTGTGCCGTTCCGGGAACGTCCTTTTGGTAAAAGGATCTCTCAAACGTAAAAATGGAGGAGAAAGCTCTCACGGCGAGAGCCAATTTTGGATCCAAGCTCTGACGGCGGGAGCCAATTTCAGATCCAAGACGGAAGATTGAAGAAATTCAGAGGATAAAGTTAAGAAATGAGAGGGGGGAGAAAAGAAGTTTTTTGGAGGTTTTTTGAAGGATCGGAGGGCTAGCTTCATGCTTCGGGCAGGGAAAAAAGACAGAGAGTTGGGTTTTTTTTTCTTCATAGGATTTTGGGAAGACTAAGGCAATCGTTGCTGAAGTTAGTGTTGTAATGGTGAATCGAGATTTTTAATGAAAAGGGTTTGATTACTCTTAACTGTTTTATGAAATCGAGTTACGTCTGTGATGAAGAATTAAAATGGTGTCTATAGGATTGAGTATGTGGAGTGAATGAAATTTATTGAATTAATCTAACGAGACAGTCAGTGGATACAAGATCGTGAGTATAAAGCGGTATCGAAGATTAGCAGTTTGGATTGTTCGGGGTTCTCTGTAACGTCTAGAGACCTACCGACTGGGGCAAAAAGGACTTCGGCGAGCAGTCAAAGGACATCCGAATATATTTACGGTATATTCTTGCAGTCGTTACTATTCCAACAGTCAAAAAACCAATGGACTGCTTGAATATTGGCGAATCTCCATACTACCTTCTACAGCTAGACGCCCGGCACGTTCTCGAGCAGGAAAGCACGTAATACGACAAAAGTGGTGAACCCAACGTGAAAGCTTGAGGTGGAAGGTATTGAATTTCGTTTGATTTTATTTTTATTTTTATTTTATGGAAAACGAAAATAAAAATTTTGAAGGATTTTTGGGAGGAGTTTCTGGTGGGGATTCTTCTAAAGGACAAGGTATGCACATGGATCCATCTATTGCTAGTATGTTTCAAGCCTTCTCATTATCAATGCAGCAACAGCAAAGCAATGATCGAAAGGAAGCTTTGGCAGCCAAAGCATTGCAAGCAGTGGTCAATAAAATTGATCAATTTGATGGGAGGAATATTTCAAGGTATTTAAAATGTTATGTTTGTGAAATGGAATTAAATCAGGTTTCTGAGAAGAAAATGGTTGCACTATTTGGACTTGCCATGATACCGGAGATAAGAGACCACATTACATCGATTACGGATTGTTATGGGAATTCATAGGAGGTTTTTTCACATGCATTGAAAGACGAATATTTCTTGAAAGATGCTGATCGCGTTACTAAGAAGATGTTTCTAGAATGGATTGAACGGCCCAATAAGAATTTGCAAGCAACAGAGCTACTAAGGGAATTTGAGAGGCAGTACTCTCAATTGTCGAAGGTAGAAAAATTGACATTGGAGCCAAACAAAGTTGATCTATTTCTTCAAGCTACTGATGGAGAATTGCAAGGGAAATTAGAACTCCTTCTTAAAGATAAAGAAGAAGATAAAGGATTGACAACAAAGTGGAAGAACATTGAAGATGCGGTGGAGTTGCTTACAAAAAGAGAAAGGAAGAAGGATAGGAGCAATATTCCGAAAACAGTACAAGCACCCAAAGCTCCAATATGTACAACACCACCAACAATGCCTACAGTTCAACCTTCAACATCCTTATCAAAGAAAGCAGATATAGGGATGGAAGAAATTATACAAGGAATGCGAGATCTTCAAATCAAATTGGCAAGACTTGAAGAGAATACTTCTACAAACAATTTGAAGAATGTTTCAAAACAAGGATATGTACAAAGATGCATTTGGTGTGATGATGCTTCACACATTAAGAAAGATTGCAATGAATTTAATAATATGATACGGTAGGAAATTATTTGCTGGAAAGATGGAAAGATAGCATTAAAAGATAGGAAGGATCTTCTTCAAACCAATTTTGGCAAGGAAGGAATGAGAGCATTGGATCAAGATTACCTAAAAGAGCATGAAACAACAACACGAGAAAGTGCAAGTTATGGTGCTAGAGTAGATGATGACCTTGGTGGAAGTACGGAAACTAGTGAGTTTTGGGCTTCTGCCGTTTCTACAATGCAAGAAGGAAAATTACCTCGAGAAGCGTTATTGAGGACTGCAGCTACAATACAAGGTAGAACAGGTTGGGAGGATCCTGTTGAGTCTCTTTCAGTTCATGTATATATTGCTAAGAGCCAACATGAAGCTTTAATGGAAGAAAAGAGACGAGGAAATTTTGATGATACTAGAGAAGGAAATTCTTCTAGGAGGCAAACTCCAGGAGATAAGGCTTGGGAGGCAACTTCACAAGAATTGCCTATAAAGGATACCTCAGCATCATTGGGAGAAAAAACAAAGGAGACAAAAGATAAGGACAAATCAATTGCTTATAAGCTACTTTATGACATTGAAGCGGCAACAAATTTGAAAGGGGTATTGCAAGAACGTATATTAAATGCTAAGGTGTCACGGCCATAATCATTTAAGCTAATAATTACATATAGAAATAGGTAGAAGTAAGTAAAAGTAGATAAAAGTAAGTTTATTCTATAATATTTAATATAGAAGCTTCCTAGAAACTTCCTAGACGCTGCTTTGACTTCATAGGTGTCTTTAATTGACTTTTTGGATTAGAAACGTGGTCAACAAGTTGGCCATGTGCGACACATGTTATTAGCTTGAAGATCAAGCTAACTATGTGGTCCACACGTAGAAAAACTTGCCTTGTAAGTCAAGGCATGTGTCCTACAAAGTCAACACATATTGGAGGTCCTATAGAACGTCGCCACGTAGCCCCTAGTTAGATAGTATATATAGAGACAAGAGTGAAGGCTTCTTCACTCTTGTCAACTCTTTTCTTGCTTCTAGTCTAGATTCAAGAGTCTTTAGTTTCTTGTCTTGTGGCAATAGCCATTCCAGTTTCCTTTTAATATACCTACTTGTTTATATTTTGACTTATTATATCGAGATAGCCTTTTGGTGTATATTTTCCTTCATCAAGTCTTTGTCCTTGATAGATTGACAAGAGTACACTTACAATATCAAAGCTTTGTTTTTCTTGAGTAACAGTGGATTATCCCTTTCTCTTGACAAGACATATGCATATTAGAAGTTTGCGGATTACCCACTTCTAAACTGATATTGTTCTTAGTATCTTCTTTGTTATCAAGTCTTTCTTTTCTTTTGTCTTGAGCAGTATCAAACAAATTTTTCTTCTTAGTGTCATTATGGCAGAGCTTGTTGAAATGAAGAGTGCAATGGTACAAATGCAAGAGCAAATGAGGGAGTTAATGCTTGCGATGCATCAACTCAAATCACCAACACAGGAAAGAACAAGAATAGGAGAAAGTGGGGATATAGAGATGATCGGAGCTGCTTCAACATCTACAAAAAATCACGTTCCTTCTCCAATTGTACAACACCCTGTAAGCACTAGAGAACCAAGAATTGCCTTACCCGAGAAATTTGATGGTACGAGATCAAAGTTTCGAGGGTTCATCAATCAAGTACAATTGGCAATTGAACTTCAACCGCAAAGCTATCCAACTCTAGGATCACAAGTCAGGTTTATTGGCACTCTACTTTCTAGTTCTGTATTATCATGATTTTTGTCTTTTCTTGAACAACGAAATCCAATATTGGACAATTTGGAAGCTTTTTTGGCAGAGTTTCGATCTATGTATGGTGAACACGATGCAACTCGTGTTGTAACAAATAAGATCCGAATTCTGCGATAAAAAAATTGCTCAGTAACAGTATATGCTTCACAATTTTTACAACTTGCAATTGACATCAAGTGAGATGATGCTGCACTCATCAGTCAATTTCTTTATGGATTGCAATACGAAGTAAAGAAATTGATGCTCAACTTACCTGATCCTCAAACTTTGAGTCAAGCAATCGATTTTGCGGTAAAATGTGATAATCGACTTTTTGAATTTCGATCTGAGAATCATTCACAAGAACCTCAACATTATTACTCAATGGCAATATCAACATCTTTGCCAAACGTACATTCCAAAGTAGAAGACATGCAAATTGACGCGGTGCATTTTAAACCCCTAACTGAGCAAGAAAAGATTCGTCGTCGTCAAGAAGGATTATGTTTATATTGCAGAGAACCTAAGCACACTGCTCAACATTGTCCAAAGAAACGACGCAACTATAAAATGAGGGGTACGACGGTTAAAGAAGACAACATGTCGAAAAATGGATTCGTCCAGCTACAATAGGGACCGTGCAGCTGGAACCTTGTACAATTCCTAATGAAGGTCCTATCCTCTCCTCAAAACCCTCTCCTTGTTTTATAATAGACTTATATTTAGGACCTAAGAATTACAAAGCCTCTGCTTTATTAGATTCGGGAGCCTCAGCATGTATTTTAGATGAACAATTTGTTAAAAGTTGTAAAATATCCTTTGTACAGAAACCTAAACCAGTACATGTAGAAGTCATAGATGGTCGTCCCTTGTCTTCTGGAGATGTTATTCATGAAACTCATCCTATAAAAGTAACAATAGACGGTCATGATAGCTACATAGCTTTTAACATAATTAAATCCCCGTCCAATCCAGTTATTTTAGGTTTATCTTGGTTAGAAAAATATAACCCTCGAATAGCTTGGAATTCGTGTAAACTTGACTTTTCTCAAAGCGTTATTAATAGTTCTACCAACTAAGTAAAAAATTATAAGTCTAGTATAGTAAAACCCCTACTGATAGGTGCAAAAGCATTTATACACGTAGCAAAAGAAGGATCAACTTTTGCTATTTATGCTGCACCTATTTCTGAAAACGTAAAGACTTCAATTGGCATTCCAAGTCAATATCAGGAGTATCAAGACGTTTTTGAGAAAAAGAATGCATATATTCTTCCTGAGCATCGCCCATATGATTGTTCAATCGACCTCAAGGAAGGAACTCAGCCACCATTTGGACCAATTTACAGTTTATCGCAAGATAAGATGGCTGAACTCAAGACATATATTGACGAGAATTTAGCAAAGAATTTCATACGCCAATCAAAATCTCCAGCAGGAGCTCCAATTCTATTCGTAAAGAAAAAAGATGGGTCTTTACGAATGTGTGTTGATTATCCAGGACTCAACAAGATCACAATTAAGAACAGGTATCCATTACCTTTGATATCAAGACTCCTTGACCAGTTGAATCAAGCTAAGATCTATACAAAAATAGATCTAAGAGGAGCATATAATCTAGTATGGATCAAAGAAGGAGATGAATGGAAGACTATGTTTCGAACAAGGTATGGACATTTCGAATATAATGTCATGCCCTTTGGACTCACGAATGCACCAGCTGCTTTTCAACATCTCATGAATGATGTATTTCGTGAATTCTTAGACAATTTTGTCGTCTGCTATCTAGATGATATCCTGATCTATTCTAAGAACGTCGAAGAACATGAAATACATGTTCGTCAAGTATTACAAAAACTAAGAGATGCAGGATTGTACGCCAAGATGGAAAAGTGTATATTTCACACTACTCAAGTTGACTTTTTAGGATACATCATTTCAAATGATGGTCTCATGATGGATTCTAAAAAAGTCCAAACAATCATGGATTGGAAGATTCCAAGGACAGTAAGAGATGTCCAATGTTTCTTGGGATTTGTCAATTACTATCGGATCTTCATCAAAGATTTCTCACGAGTTGCAGCTTTACTTACACGCTTGACTAGTAAAGATAAATTTCAATGGAATCAAGAAGCAGAAGCAACATTTGAAGCCTTGAAGACATCGTTTGTCTCTACACCAGTCTTATATCGTGTTGATTTTTTCAAGGCATTTTTTATGGAAACAAATGCATCAGATTTTACCTTGGGTGCAGTTTTATCACAAATGGGAACAGATGACAAACTTCATCCGATAGCTTTTCATTCAAGAAAATTCTCAGCAGCCGAGATCAATTATGAGATCCACGATAAAGAACTTCTTGCGATCGTGGATTCCTTTTAAGAATGGCGTCATTATCTAGAAGGCGCTTCTAGTCTAGTCACTATATATACAGATCACAAGAACCTCGAGTATTTCATGTCAGCACGCGTGTTGAATCGTCGTCAAGCTCGTTGGAGTATGTCTTTGTTAAGATTCGAGTTCATTATCACTTATCGGCTAGAAAAACAACGAGGTTTGTTCAATGCCCTATCTAGACGTTCTTATTTTGCACCAAAAGAAGGAGATGCAGCTTTTGAGGAACAAAGAACGGTCCTCTTGAAACCGGAGCAATTTCATCTCCGAGCAATGAAATCAACATTGACTGTTGATTCAACTTTTCTCAAGCAAATCCAGTCCAGTATGTCCTTAGACCCTCTTGTTTATGATATCGAGAATAATTCTTCCAAGTCTCATGATCCTTCTAAGTTCGAGTTCAAGAATAATCTATTATATTTTGAAGGACGCCTATATGTTCCAGAAGGAGAAGCACGTTTACGTGTTCTTCAAGCACGTCATGACTTTCCAACAGTAGGGCACTTTGGATATAATAAGACTTTGGAACTCATATCAAGAGATTTTTGGTAGCCACAAATGTGGAAGTCAGTCAAAGACTTTATACAATCATGTGATATTTGTTCAAGATCAGAAATTCCTCGTCATCGACCTTAGGGACTTCTTCAGCCATTACCTATACCAGAACAACCATGGTCTTCTGTTTCTATGGATTTCATCACAGATCTTCCAAGCTCAAGATCTTATGATTCTATATTTGTGATAGTAGATCGTTTCACCAAGATGGCACATTTTGTGCCATGTATAAAATCTATCACAGGTGAAGAAACAGCTAAGCTTTTCATTGATAATATCTATCGCTATCATGGATTACCTAAAGATATCATATCAGATAGGGGAACTCAATTTGTGTCAAGATTTTGGAGGACCCTTTTCAAGATTTTAAAAGTGGACATAAAGCTATCTTCAGCTTTCCATCCTCAATTTGATAGACAAACAGAGCGCGTAAACTAAGTCTTGGAGCAATATTTAAGGTGTACTATCAACTACTAACAAGATGATTGGACAACCCTTTTGCCATTGGCAGAGTTTGCTTATAATAATACGGTACATTCTTCCACGCAACAAACACCTTTCTTTACCAATTATGGCTATCATCCACGACTTGATACTTTTGATTTTTCAAAAGTTGATAATCCTGCAGCAGAAGATATGGCAAATCGGTTGTCAGAGTTACATGCAATAATGAAGACGCAATTGAAGGAAGCTCAAGAACGACAAAAGATAAACGTAGATCTATATCGTAAGGAGCTACCACAAATCAACGTGGGTGATAAGGTATGGCTACTTCGTCGCAATATCAAGACTACTCGACCTTGTGACAAGTTGGACTATCGTAGGCTTAGCCCCTTTTCTGTTTCTGAACATATCAATCCAGTTGCATATCGGTTACATCTACCAGAGTCAATGAAGATCCATCCTGTATTCCACGTGTCTCTTCTTGAACCATATAAGACAGTGGATATATAAGGAAGAAGACAAATGCCACCGCCTCCTATAGAAGTAGATAATAACGAAGAATTTGAGGTGGAAGAGATACTAGACTCAAGGCGGCGCCGAAATAAGCTAGAATATCTTGTTCATTGGCGCGGATATGATATTAGTAAACGCACATGGGAGCCATCCAGGAATCTAGCAAATGCATCAGCTAAAGTCAAAGTTTTTCATCAACGACATCCATCAAAACCAAGATGAAAATCTCTCTTATAAAAGAGACAAGATTGAACCAAGATAACATTCAATTTCTTATCCTTGTTTATAACTTCTTTGCATTTGTGACGCTAATTAGATGGAGAGCCAACAACCAGCGGATTCAACTCAAGAACCTTCGTTTACTGACTTGTCGGACGAGACATTACAATTATCACAACCTTCAAGATGATGCAATCGAGATGAAGATCTTCAAGAACGACATGTTCTTTCTCGAATAGATGGTGAGATACAACGCATTTGGTATCAGGATTTGGGAAGGGACTCTCGATGTTTGGTGATTTTGCTAGAGGTAGGAACAACTCCTGATGGTGTTCCGAATATTCTATTCGAAGGAAGTTACGAAGGCCTCAACAATGATCAAATAACTGGGTGGTCTTCCCGCCCTGATATGGGACACTACCGATGGTTGAGAGGCCCTATCAATCATCTTCGAAGAGAACAGAGATTAGAGTATGTGGCGAATACAATTCGTCGCATCATAGATTTCCTCAACATATGATGACCGCTCCTCGTGGAACTCGTCTCTAGAAGGGGGGGTAATGTCACGGCCATAATCATGTAAGCTAATAATTACATATAGAAATAGGTAGAAGTAAGTAAAAGTAGATAAAAATAAGTTAATTCTATAATATGTAATATAGAAGTTTCCTAGAAACTTCCTAGACGCTGCTTTGACTTCATAGGTGTCTTTAATTGACTTTTTGGATTAGAAACGTGGTCAACAAGTTGGCCATGTGCCACACATGTTGTTAGCTTGAAGATCAAGCTAACTATGTGGCCCACACGTAGAAAAACTTGCCTTGTAAGTCAAGGCATGTGTCCTACAAAGTCAACACATATTGGAGGTCCTATAGAATGTCGCCACGTAGCCCCTATTTAGATAGTATATATAGAGACAAGAGTGAAGGCTTCTTCACTCTTGTCAACTCCTTTCTTTTTTTCTAGTCTAGGTTCAAGAGTCTTTAGTTTCTTGTCTTGTGGCAATAGCCATTCCAGTTTCCTTTTAATATACCTACTTGTTTATACTTTGACTTATTATATCGAGATAGCCTTTTTGTATATATTTTCCTGCACCGAGTCTTTGTCCTTGACATAAGGTGGAATTCACATCGAAAGAAGTCTTGGGAATTGCAAAGAAGGAGTTGCATGATGTTATCATTGACAGCATTAAGCAAAAAAGGCAATTAATTAGCGAAACTGGAATGAGTCATGCTATTTATGCAAGAATATATAAAGATGAAGAAGAGGTTGATATTGCGAACAAGTTACCAACAAATGAAAAGAATGGGTATAATCAACGAGTACGATTTAAAGATTATAGTGATAAGGAAATGGAAACTTTGAGCCATTATACTCGAAAGCATTGGGCAAGGGCAACTACTAAGGTATTGATGAAAGTAGGAGATATAGAAGAATCAATTGTTGCTTTAGTCAACCATGGTTCTGAAATAAATCTCGTGTCTAAAGATCTTAATAAGAAGAAAAAATGGCCAATTGATATGGAACATGGATGGGTAATACGAGCAGCTTATAACACACGGGACGAATTATATAGAGCTTGTCGAGATGTCAAAATTCGGATTGGGGATGTTGCGACGGAGCAACATTTCTTTGCTCAAGATACAACGTCTTATCCGTTGATTTTAGGACAATCTTATGCTACGGCAACACTGATCGAAACAAAAGTACTTGATAATGGATCTGCTTATACAAGGGTACGTAGCGTAGATGGGAGGAAAGCTGTACAATTTCTAACAGTTCGTCCTAACCATGAACGGAATCGAGATAGATTGATGGAGAAACCATTGCCAAAGATTGTTGAAGGATTTAAGGATTTTGGGGAGGTACCACTGTAAAGCGAGATTATGGAGGTACAAAAGAGGAGGTACTCTCGCAAGATGAAGGTGCCTTTGATGCGAGTTTTATTGATATATTCGAGAATAGAAATATTATATATAAGAAAGTTGATGATTTGAAAAGAAAAGAAAGAAAAAGATTATATGATATTGAAAGACAATTATACAAGTTAGGTACATTGCAAGATGATGAGAGGATTTTGGGTGTTTATGAAGAAAATGGACTGAAAGATTCATTGGAATTGATTACATCTATTAGGTTAGGAGATAATGATAAGATTGTTGAGATTCATTTATGAGAGGTTTATACCATACTTGAATCTTTTCAAGCACCAGAAGTCATTGTAGAGACGAGATATAAAACGGCAGATAAGAAGGTAAAGCCTGTTGCCAGACCATTACCAGAAGATTCTAAAGAACAAATGGGAAAAGCATCAAAAGAAGCAAGTTTAAGAGATCCAATGAATATTGGACATCAGTTTACTAAAGATACTTTTGAAGAATTGAAGATTGGTTCTGATAGTTCTTTATTACCGGAGGAAATTACTTACTTCAAAAAGATGTTAGCTAAACAAGGTAGATCGTTTGCCTTCGAATCTCATGAAATTGGGTGTGTGAATCCAAATATTATAACACCTATGGTTATTTTCACTGTACCGCATGAACCTTGGAATCTAAGACCGATTCCAATACCGAGGGCACATTTACCTAAATTGATGGAACTATTAAAAGAAAAGATAAAGATGAAAATATTGGAACCCTCATTTGCGCCGTATTCTAGTCGATGGTTTACGATACCTAAGAAAAATGGGTCACTATGGTTTATTCAAGATATGCAACCGGTGAATGCAGTAACTGTCAGGAATACAGGAATTGGACCTATTGTGGATGAATTTGTTGAGGCGTTTGCTGGAAGGGCGATCTATTCAATGGGTGACTTATATTCAGGTTATGATCAATTTCAACTTGCCGAAGGAAGTAGAGATATGACAACAATGAGGACACCACTTGGATTAGTTAGAATGTGTACTCTTCCTCAAGGCGCGACCAACTCAGTTGCACATATGATGAATGGGATGAATAAGGTATTGAGAGATTTTAATCCGAAAAAGACTATGCCTTTTTTGAATGATGTTCCTATAAAAGGGTGCAGAGAAGGAGACAAGGATGAAACTTTAGATACGAGGGGGTGTCGCAAATATGTTGTTGATCATATACAAGATTGTGAAAAGATTTTAACTCGGCTTGGAGAAGTTCATCTTACATTATCGGGTATGAAGTCCGTATTTGGAGTACGAGAGGTTGTAATTGTTGGACATTTATGTGGATCTTACGGAAGAAAACCAGATCCAACTAAAGTTGATGCAATTGGAAGGATGAAAGAGGATTGTGATTCTTTAACAGAGATTCGCAGGTTTTTGGGTGCATGTGTATTTTATCGAATCTGGATCCCTCATTTTGCTCACATAGCGGATCCATTATATGAACTATTACGCAAGGGCTACCTATTTAAATGGGAAGAAAGGCATATTCAGGCAATGCAAAGATTGAAGAAATTATTGATGTCACCTCCAATATTGAGGAAGGTTGATTATAAGTGCAATAGACCAGTGATTCTTACTGTGGATGCTAGTCCAATTGCCATTGGATGGGCTGTGGGTCAAGATGATTCAAATGGAAATAGATTTGCAGTTCGATTTGGGGCTAAAGTTTTAAGTATTCGTCAGCGTGCATATTTGTAAGTCAAAAGAGAACTTTGGGGAGTTGTTTCGGCTATGAAAGCTGAAAAGGACTATTTGATTGGGGCAATAGTAGTAATTGAAACAGATTACTTGCCATTGCTTGGAATGATTACTAACTGTTCAACGCCAGATATTGCTATGTTGAGATGCATTGCTTATATTAAGTCACTAAATCCAGAATTTAAGCATGTTACTGGGAAGGACAATTTAGTAGTAGACATGCTATCTCGAGCAAGATACAAGAGGGAGGACGAAATGGTTGAAGACATTGATGACGTCGGATTGAAATTCTATTTAATATCAAATCTCAACAGGAAGGACAAGCTATTTCTTGAAGAATCTTATGAAGGAGAATTATTGGATATTGGTCATTACTTGAATACCTTGACTAAGCAGGAGAATTGGTCTACAAAAAAATTCAAACAAATAAGAAAAAAAGTATATGGATTTTTACTTCATGATGGATTCTTATGGAAGAGACCAAAGAAAGGAATTGATATGCCACAACGAGTGATAGGCAAAAAAGAAGAAAAACTAAAATTATTAAAGGAGTTCCATGATAGTTCATGGGCAGGGCATGGAAGAATCTGGGCTACTTTTGCTAAACTCAAGGAACAATATGTATCGAGATGTGCTCTCATTTGTAGAGTCATGTGAAATCTGTCAATTGTATTCTAATATCTGACATCGAGATGGTCTTCATCCTACGTATATTCTAGCTATTCATTTTAAATGGGTTGTTGATTTGGTTATTATGCCGGTTGGGTTATGGCAGATGAGATATTTGGTTTTAGCTCGTGAAGATTTATCAAATCAAGTAGAAGGAAGAGCATTGAGGACAAAATCTACAGAGGGGATTTGTAGGTTTTTGCTTGAAGATGTCATTCGCCGCTACGGATGCGTAGGAAAAATCACTGCAGATCGTGGAGAATTAAATGCACAAGAAGCTCATAAGTTCTTTGAAAGATGTCGAGTTAAACTATCACTGACTACTGCTTATAATCCGGAAGGGAATGCAAAAAGCGAACGTGGTCACCCACCGATTGTGAAAGCATTAATTAAAGCTTGTAATGGGAAGGTTAAAGAGTGGCCACGGCTTTTGTCATTTGCATTATGGGCTGATCGAACAACACATAGTTCGGTGACGGGATATATGCTAGTAGAACTTATGACAGGTCGAAAACCAATTATGCCGATTGAAAAAAACGTACTTACTTGGAGTATGCTACCATGGGAAGATGGATTGACAAGAGAAGAACTTCTGGCTATTAGGATTCGACAATTGGAACAAAGATCGGAAGATGTGCAGATAGCATTGGAAAGGTTAAAAAGCGCAAGGTTACAAAACAAGGCGTGATTCGATAAGCAACATTGATTGAGACCTAAAGCAATAGAGAAAGGTGACTGGGTACTTATTTATGACAATAGTATGGATAATCAACATAGTACTTTGCAAAAAATTTCAAAACATTGGTTTGGACCATATGTAGTAACAACTGTTCATGAAAATACGACTTACTCATTACGGGAGTTAGATGGTACAAAATTGAAAATACCAATTGCAGGGAAGCAAGTAAAAATATTTAAACGAAGACATGCGGAGATGAATATGGAAGACCTTAATGAAGGTATAGAGATTCCGCAGCAAGAAGATGAAAGTGATTTGGATAATGAAGGTGACGAAGACGAACTGGATCAAGCCGTAGAGGATATATTCTAAATCAAACAGCAATTGGGTAAATTGGTGCATACCGGAGGATGCACAGGTTCAGAGGGGGTGGATGTCGTGTTGTAACACAAGTATGTTATGAAAATATAAAGAAAGAGGACTAATGCCAATGCAAATATTGAGAGCAACGACTAATGCCAGTGCAAATACTGAGTGGCCAAATTCAATCACCCCATTACAGTCAGCCGAGGCTTACTGAAATGCTCCATTCGATTCCAATAACGGGAGTCAACAGAAAGGGAAAGGACCAATTCAACGACGGGTGAGCCTGGTTCGAAGAGCCAATTTGATCCAATTTCAAGACATCCAATCCAGATCCTCTTATCCAATGTGAGACCTAAATTGGTCGGGCAATCCAATGCAATCCAATTACGGGAACATCCGAATCTTACTACTGGATTCTTATCCAATATGAGACCTAAATTGGTCGACGACTCAATGTGGTCTCGATTACGGGGCTCCGATTCTGTTTCAGGCTATTTCATCTTTTGTGCCGTTCCGAGAACGTCCTTTCGATAAAAGAATCTCTTAAAGATAAAAACGAAGGAAAAAGCTCTGATGGCGAGAGCCAATTTTAGATCCAAGCTTTGACAGCAGGAGCCAATTTCGGATCCAAGATGGAAGATTGAAGAAATTCAGAAATAAGGTTAAGAAATGAGAGGAGGGAGAGAAGAAGTCTTTTGGAGGTTTATTGAAGGATCGGAGGACTAGCTTCATGCTTCGGGGAGGGAAAAAAGACAGAGAATTGGGTTTTTTTTTCTTCATAGGATTTTGAGAAGACTAAGGCAATCGTTGCTGAAGTCAGTGTTGTAATGGTGAATCGAGATTTTTAATGAAAAAGGTTTGATTATTCTTGATTGTTTTGTGAAATCGAGTTACGTTTGTGATGAAGAATTAAAAGTGTGTCTATAGGATTGAGTATGCAAAGTGAATGAAATTTATTGGATTAATCTAACGAGACAGTCAGTGGATACAAGATCGTGAGTATAAAGCAGTATTTAAGATTAGCAGTTTGGGATGTTCGGGGTTCTCTGTAACGTCTAGAGACCTACCGGCTGGGGTAAAAAGGACTTCGGCGAGCAGTCAAAGGACATCCATATAGATTTACGATGTATTCTTGCCGTCATTTATATCCTACAGTCAAAAAACCGATAGACTGCTTGAATATTGGCGAATCTCCATATTACCTTCTACAGTCAGACGCCCAACGCGTTCTCGAGCAAGAAAGCAGGTAATACGACAATGGCACCTATTTCTTATGTATACTTCATTTATCACAACTTCCGCCCAATACTCATGCCCAAGGTTTTGTGTATGAAGAATACTCCTTGCCATCTCTACAATTAAAGGATTTGCTCTTTCAGCAACTCCATTCTGTTGTAGAGCATCAAGAGTAGAGGTTTGTCTTCCAATACCTTAAATCTTCATGAAGTCATCAAAATATTTTACCCTATATTCTCCTTTATTTTTCGTTCTAAACACTTTGAGCTTACATTTACATTGTTTCTCTACAAGAGCGTTAAATTTCTTAAACTTTGAGAAACATTCAATCTTAGCTTTAATGATGTAAATCCACACCTTTCTTGAGAAATCATCAATGAATGTAGCAAAGTACCTTGCTCCTTCAATTGATGGTATTTTCATTGGTCGACAAATATTTGAGTGCACAATCTCTAATAATTTTGTTGCACGTGTTGCAACTCTACTTGGAAATGAAGCCCTTTGTTGTTTGCCTTATATACATCCTTTGCGAGCAGGTGTCATGGCATTGTCACTCAAATGACTAAGATCTAAGCCACATATCATGGATTGGAGCTCTTTCATGCATTTGGCATTCAAATAACTAAGTCGTTGATGCCAAAGTCCAAACTTGTCTTGATCTTGTGGAAAATCAACAAATGTCGCCACTTCAACTCCATTCACGTTTTAGCAATTGATGAAGTAGAGATTACCATCTCTAAGGCCTTTGGTAACATGTTGGCCATCCATTGTCTTGACAAAACATCCATTCATATTAAATTGAACCTTACAATCATGTGATACATATTAAGAAAATAAATACTTAGAAGACACAATACTTAGCATAAGCAAGGTTGCACACAAAGAGAGTATGGAATAAGATGTCTCTCACTTCCAATATCCATTACTTATAGGTGGTAGTTGCTGCCCTAAAAGACAACGTCCACTCTTTGACTTTTACACACATGGCCCTAGGATCCTTTTGGCATCTCACGAGTCTCAAGAGTATCCTATGTCCAATACTAATTACTCTTACGTCTTACACACATGCTCTTAAGCTCGTTTGGCATCTCAAAAACTACGAAGGTATCCTATCACACACACTTATGACTCATACTTAGTCTTCGCATATTCTCTTGTTAATACTTTATCCTTTTGACTTTGACTCTTGGTCCATGACTTCGTCCTATATCCATTAAATGTCCTTATTATATACCAAGAGTAAAACCTTTGACCACTAGCAATTTATCTAAGGTAATATCCTATACAAGGTAATATTTTCTACTTTTACTTTAACACTAACACTTTGCTATTGGTCAAATGCCTTTTAAGCCTAATGCCTTTGTTAACATGTGGTGTCTATCCTTTACTAATGCCTTTGTCATCAAATCACCAAGCATGTCCTCCGTTGCACAATACTTCATATCAATCTCTCCCATTTCAATCTTCTCTCTTATAAAGTGATGTTGAATGTCAATGTATTTGGTCCTTGAATGATGCTTTCGATTCTTTATATATGCAAGATATCCTTGATTGTCACACTTCCTTGGAGTTGCTTCCATTTGCACATCTCCAATGTCTTCCAAAAGTTGTCTTAACTATATTGCTTCCATTGCACCATGGCTTCTTGCCATATACTCCGCTTCCATTGTTGACCTTGCAATTATTATTTGCATCTTGTAATTCCATGCAATTGCTTTCAATCAAGAATACATATCCCGTTATTGACCTTCTATCATTTGCATCTCCAGCCCAATCCGCATCACAATAACCATGCAAACTAATGTTATCACCTTCAAAGCAAATTTTGAAGTTCAAAGTGCCTTTTAAGTACCTCATGATCCTTTTGATGGTTGTCCAATGGATTGATCCAGCCCTTCACATGTGTTGACTCACAACACTCACCACATATGCAAGATCCACCATTGTGCCAACTATTGCATACATAAATGAGCTCACTGCTGCCTTGTATGGAACACCTTGTATTTGATCTTCAACTTCAGCAACCTCTACATCCGTGAGCTTCATCAACTACAAGTTTGCCTCCAATGGTGTTGCAATAGGCTTACACTCCTCCATGTTGAATCGTTTCAATACTTCTTCAATGTACTTGCTTTGGCTCATTGTAATGGTATTCTTAGCACGATCTCTTACAAACTCCACTCCTAAATAATAGTGAAGCTCTCCTAACTCACTCATTTCATACTCTTTTTCTAACTTTGCCTTCAACCAATTCATCATCTTCAATGTATTGATTAAGATGATCAAATCATCAACATAGAGGATGACAATCAATATGAACTCATTTGATTGAAACACATATAAAGAATGATCAGCCTCACTCCTTACAAATCCTTCACTCAAAAAGAATGTATAATGCATTGGTACCATGCCCTTAATGATTGCTTTAGTCCATACATGGATTTCTTCAACTTACAACCAAGGTGTTGTTTGCCTTCTTCAAGAAATCCTTGAGGTTGATCCATGTTGATGTCTTCTTTCAAACTTCCATCAAGAAAGCCATCCTCACATCCATTTGATGCAACTCCAAATCTATTATTGTCCAAATTCCCCGAATAGTTCTTATAGTGGTGAATTTTATTGAAAAAAATACTATAAGCATAACGCAAGTAAGTAGAAATCAGCAAGGTTGCACATAAAAGAAGTGTGGAATGAGATGGCTCTTACTTCCAACACCCGTTACTTATAATCAGAGTTCACATCTAATATGTATAGACTTCATCCACATTCATCTATAACTAGCCACCACTCGAGACCCTTAACTTAACCGCCTCTCGAGACTCTAGCCGCCACTAAGTCCTTAGTTGCCTTTGACCATTAGCAACTTACCTAAGAGAATATTCTCTATAAGATAACTTATTCTACTTTTATTATTACCTATTTATCTCAACATCATTATCTTTTACCTCAACACTCCCACTTTGCTAATTGTCAAAGCCCTTCAAACCTAATGCCTTTGTCAACATATGATGTCTATCTTTTATCAATACCTTTGTTAACAAATCAGCAAGCATAACTTCTGTTGCACAATACTTCAAGTCAATCACTCCCATTTCAATCTTCTCTCTTATAAAGTGATATTGAATGTCAATGTGCTTGGTTCTTGAATGATGCTTTAGATTCTTTGCAAAAGCAAGGCATCCTTGATTGTCACAATTCAATGGATTTGCTTCCAATTGTACATGTCCAATGTCTTCCAAAACTTGCCTTAACCATGTTGCTTCCATTGCACACTAGCTTGCTGCCATGTACTCTGCCTCCATTGTGGACCTTGCAATTGTGGGTTGCCTCTTGCAATTCCATGAAATAGCTCCCACTCCAACAAAGAATACAAAGCCCATTGTTAATCGCCTATCATATGCATCTCCAGCCCAATCCGCATCATAATAACCATGCAAAGCAATACTTTCACCTCCAAGGCACAATTTGAAGTCCAAAGTGCCTTTAAAGTACCTCATGATCCTCTTGATGGTTGCCTAATGAATTGGTCCTGCTTTTGACATGTGTTGACTTATGACACTCACCGCATAAGCAAGATCCACCCTTGTGCCAACCATTGCATACATGAATGACCCAACTGCTACCTTGTATGGAACACCTTGCATTTGGCTTTCAACTTGTGTAAACTCTTCATCCATGAGCTTCATCAACTTCAAATTGGACTCCAAAGGTGTTCCAATAGGCTTGCAAACCTCCATATTGAATCGTTTCAACACTCCTTCAATGTACTTCCTTTGCTCATTGTGATGGTCTTGTTAGCACGATTTCTTACAAATTCCACTCCTAAGCAATAGTGAAGCTCTCCCAAATTATTCATCTCATATTCTTTTTCTAACTTTGTGTTCAACCAATCCATCATCTTTAGAGTATTGATTAAGATGATTAAATCATAAACAAGATGTTGCTTGCCTTCTTCTACAAATCCTTGAGGTTGATCCATGTAGATGTCTTCTTCCAACTTTCCATTCAAGAAAGCCGTCTTCACATCCATTTGATGCATCTCCAAGTCCATTGCTGCCCCAATTGCCACAATGGTTCTAATGGTGGTGAACTTAGCCATGGGAGCAAATGTCTCATTGAAATCAATACCAGCAACTTGTGAGTATCCTTTGGCAACTAGCCTTACCCTATATCTCACAATATCACCCATTGCATCCCTCTTGGTTTTAAACACCCACTTACAACCAATTGAAGATCGATTTGGTGAAAGCTTCTTGTGGAGTCATTGATGTAAGTGCATTTGTAGGACACCTATTCCTTGTATACATTGCATTCACCACCGCTTCCGCCCAAAATTCATATCTAAAGTTTTGAGCATGAATCGTACTCCTTGCCATCTCCATAATAGTTTGATTTGCTCTTTCAGCAACTCCATTTTGTTGTGGAGTATAGGGAGTGGAAGTTTGTCTTGCAATACCATGAATCTTCAAATACTCATCAAAGTACTTTGACAAATACTCACCTCCATTGTCTGTACGCAACACCTTAATCTTGCTCTCACGTTGCTTCTCTTCAAGTGCCTTAATTTCTTTAAACTTTGAAGAGCATTCACTCTTGGATTTAAGGATGAAAATCTACACCTTCCTTGAAAAGTCATCAATAAATATAACAAAGTATCTTGATCCTGCCATTGATGATGTCCTCATAGGTCCACAAACATCAAAATGCACAATCTCCAACAATTTGGTTGCACGTGTTGCAACTCCACTTGGAAATGAAGCTCTTTGTTGTTTGCCTTGAATACAACATTCACAAGTAAGATTTATGCATGATTGACCAAGATCTAAGCCACTAACCATAGATTAGAGCTCCCTCATACTTTTGGCGTTCAAATGACCAAGGCGTCGATGCCAAATGCCAAACTTGTCTTGATCTTGTGGAAATTCAGCAAATGCCGCCACTTCAACTCCATTCACCTTCTTACAATTGATGAAGTAAAGATTGCCATCTCTAAAGCCTTTCAAAAGATTATCTCCATCCATTGTCTTCACAAAGCATCCATTCATATCAAATTGCACCTTATAACCATAAGAAACAAGTTTATTCATCGAAAGAAGGTTTTTCTTCATCTTTGGCACATGTAACACTTCCGTCAATCTGATCTCCTTCATTTGATTCTTCACAACAATCTCCACCAAAATGGAGCCAATTCCAATGGCTTGCACCATGCCATTATCTCCTAACCATACTTTTGTTGTTGGAATAGTCTCATAAGTGTCAAATGAACACTTGTATGGAGTCATGTGCTTGGTAGCACCCGAATCAATGATCCATTTGGACATGGCAGACATAGACGTGCCTTCATTTGCCATGAATGCATAATCATCTCCACCAACTTCATCACATGCATTGTTAGCATTTTTTCTATTTTCTTTCTTGGCCTTATAGCAATTTCGTGCAAAATGACCCGGTTTTCCACAAATGAAGCAAGTTCTTGCATTGCTTCTCACATTGTCACGTTGGATGGAATAATTACCTTTTCCTTGTCTTGAGAAGAGAGCTGAATCTTCACTTTGATGCTCCTTCTCTTTCCTTTTAGTTACTTCATGTGCAAGTCTTGATGTCACATAGTCCATTGTAAGCTCTTTCAACCTCAAAGACTCCAATGCCACAATGAGGTAGTTGTAGGACTCGGGAAGACTCATGATGAGAGTCATGACAATATCACCATCCTCTAAAGGCTTGTCAACAATTGCGAGTTGATTTGTAAGAGCCTTTACTTTATTAACATGTGCCATGAGGTCTTCACCTTCTTTCATCTTACAAGTGAAGGATTTCCTTCTTGTGAAGAGGATGTTGGACAAGTTCTTGCTCTCATATATGTTGCAAAGTGTCTTCTATACTTCCGCTGGTCCTTTGCAATGGATAATGTGAGAAAAGTTGGCTTCATTCAAATTGGTGGCAATCATGCCAAAAGCCTTCTTTTCACGTCTTTTGAAGTCTTTGTGGTCCTTAGGGCTTGCATCTATGCTTGGAGGTTCTTCACTCTCATCTAGAATGTCTCAAAGGTCCAAAGACACCAACAAAAGCTCTATTTTGACCTTCCATTGGTAGAAATTGTTGCCTGTAAACTTCTCAATCACTCTCAAACCTTCACCCTCACTAGAAGCCATGTCTAAGGAGGAGTGTATCAAAAAATATTGAGAAAAAGAGTCTCTAAAAGCTTAAAATCACCAAACGAAGTTTGCACTAGCAGAATCTCAGAATGCCCTGTTATGAACAAAAGAGTGGTATCTCACTGGAAACACTTTCAACTCAACTTTTGAAGCTTTCTTCAAGTAATTGCACCCTCATGGAACTCACAATCACTCGTCTTAATCACTTTCTCATCAAAACACTCAAGGATAATGAAGAAACTTCACCAACTCAAAAGACACTATCAAGGTCTTTCTACAAAGTCTTAACCTCACAAAGCAAGGAGATAAGAACCCACAAAGCAATGTTAGAGATTTATAAGTCTAATACCAATAGCCTCCTTATACCAACAAACCTAACATCAACAAATACCATAAAATCTAATCCACACAAAAACAAGAAAGAGAAAATGATTTCAACTTACTTGAATAGCACAACAGAGAGTGAGTGGGCCCATAACCTATTGAACAAATACATTAAGCATAACACAAGTAAGTAGAAATCAGCAAAGTTGCACATAAGAGAAGTGTGGAATGAGATGACTCTTACTTCCAACACCCGTTACTTATAATCAGAGTTCACATCCAATATGTATAGACTTCATCCTCATTCATCTATAACTAGCCGCCACTCGAGATCCTAAACTTAACCACCTCTTGAGACTCTTGCCGCCATTTAGTCCTTAGTTGCCTTTGACCATTAGCAACTTACCTAAGAGAATATTTCTTACAAGACAACTATTTCTACTTTTACTATTACCTATTTATCTCAACATCTTTATCTTGTACCTCAATAAATTTGGCCATGGGAGCAAATGTCTCATTGAAATCTACAACAGCAACTTGTGAGTAGCTTTTCGCAACCAATCAAGACTTGTATCTCAGAATATTGTCCATTGCATCCCTTTTGGTTCTAAACACCCACTTACAACCAATTGAAGATCGATTTGGTGGAAGTTTAGTCAATTTCCATGTTCCATTCTCCATGAGTGATTTGTATTCTTTTTTCATAGCATTCTCCCACTTCAATGCATCCGTGGACTTTATTGCATTACATAAACTCAACAGATCAGCAAGAAGTGCAACATTGGCATGTTCTTCACTTACTTGAGGAAAGATGTGGTCCTTCCACCATTCACCATGTCGTTTTTTTTCTCTCAAAAGATATCTCCTTTCATTTGAAGAAGACCCTTCTTGTTGCATTCTATCCTTCTTCTTCCTCAATGCTTGTCTTCTCTCACTCAAAGGTTGATCTTCTTTATCATCATCATCACCTTCAATATCTTCATTGTCTTCATTGTTGGTTCTAGCAATTGAAGGCATGCTATGATTTACCTTCTTTGGCACTTGACCTTGACTTTTATTTCCTCTATGCTCATTGTCATCTTCATCATCTTCTTCTTCTTCTTTCTTTGCTGTACTTGAAGATGTGTCTACAAACACACCTTTATTCCCACTTGGACAGACATCTAAATGTTCAAAAGCACCCTTATGTTCCAAAAACTCTACATCATAACTTTTGACAATCTTCTTGGTTTTTTTAACACATTAGCTTATATGCTTTGGTACCTTCATAATATCCAACAAATACACATTTTGTACCTTTTGCATCAAGTTTGGACCTCATACAATCTAGATCCCATAAGTAATGCATCTAAAAATCCTTATGTCTGAAACACAAGGTTTCTTCCCACTCCAAGCTTCTTATGGAGTCATTGATGTAAGTACACTTGTATGGCACCTATTCCTTGTGTACACCACATTTACCATAGCTTCTGCCCAATATTCATGCCCAAGATTTTGTGTATGAAGCATACTCCTTGCCATCTCTACAATGGTACGATTTACTCTTTCAACAACTCTATTTTGTTGTGGAATGTAAGGAGTAGAGGTTTGTCTTGCAATACCTTGAATCTTCATGAAGTCATCAAAATACTTTGACAAGTATTCACCTCCATTGTCTGTTCTCAATACTTTGATCTTGCACTCATATTGTTTCTCTACAAGAGCCTTAAATTCCTTAAACTTTAAGAAACATTCACTCTTAGCTTTAATGATGTAAATCCACACCTTTCTTGAAAAATCATCAATGAATGTAATAAAATACCTTGCTCCTCCAATTGATGATGTCTTCATTGGTCCACAAACATCTGAGTATACAATCTCCAACAATTTTGTTGCACGTGTTGCAACTCCACTTGGAAATGAAGCCCTTTGTTGTTTGCCTTGTATACATCCATCACAAGCAAGTGTCATGGCATTGTGGCTGAATTGACTAAGATCTCAGCCACTTACCATGGATTAGAGCTCCTTCATGCATTTGGCATTCAAATGACCAAGTCGTTGATGCCAAATTCCAAACTTCTCTTGATCTTGAAGAAAATCAGCAAATGCTGCCACTTCATCTCCATTCACCTTTTTGTAATTGATGAAGTAGAGATTTCCATCTCTAAGGCCTTTGGCAACATCTTGGCCATCCAATGTCTTCACAAAACATCCATTCATGTCAAATTGAACCTTACAACCATGTGATACAAGTTTGTTCACCGAAAGGAGGTTCTTCTTCATTTTTGGTACATGTAAGACTTCTTTCAATCTGATCCTCTTCATTTGGTCCTTCACAACAATCTCCACTACAATGGAGCCAATTCCAATGACTTGTACCATGCCATTGTCTCCCAACCACACTTTTGTTGCTGAAATTTCTTCATAAGTATCAAATGAACACTTGTATGGTGTCACGTGCTTAGTAGCACCTGAATCTATAATCCACTTTGACATGACAGCCATGGAGGCTCTTTCTTTAGCCATGAAAGCATACTCATCTCCACCAAAACTATTACTAGCACTGTTTGCATTCTCCCTATCTTCTTTCTTTACCTTGTAGCAATTTCTAGCAAAATGACCTATTTTCCTACAAATATAGGAATTTCTCATATTGCTTTTTGAATTATCACGTTGGAGAGAATAGCTACCTTTGCCTTGTCTTGAAAATAGAGCCGAATCATCAATTGTAAGCTCTTTTTCTTTCGTCTTAGTCACTTCATGGGCAAGTTTTGATGTGTCGTAGTTCATGGTAAGCTCCTTCATGTTGATGGAGTCCAATGCCACAATGAAGTAGTTTGTAGGATTCGGGAAGGGTCATGAGCAATGTCAATACAATGTCCTTATCATCAACTGGTTTGTCAACAACTGCTAGTTGGTTAGCGAGTGCTTTTATCTTATTAACATGAACCATGAGGTCATGTCCTGCTTCCATCTTTACTATCAAGAACTTCCTTCTTGTCCAAAGGACGTTGCAAAGGTTTCTACTCTCATAGGTGATGCAAAGAATCTTCCATGCTTCCACTAGTCCATTGCAAGCTAAAACATGTGAAAAGTTGGCATTATCAAGGTTTGATGCAATCAACCCAAAAGCCTTTCTTTCACGGCGTTTGTACTCCTTCTACACTTTGATATCAACATTGTCTCTTGTAGGGTCTTCACTTTCATCAACAATGTCTCTAAGGTCCAATGAAGCCAACAAAAGCTCCATTTTCTTCTTCCAATGGTAAAAGTTGTCACCCTTAAACTTCTTAATTACTCTCAAGCTCTCACCCTCACTTGAAGCCATGTCTAAGGAAGGGATGTATGAAAGAAAATCAAAAAAAGAAGATATAAAACTCTCAAAATAAACAAGAAGGTGTTGCTGCCTTAGAAATCCAGAATGCCGTCTTTGTAAGTAAACAAGTCATTTCACTTTTGTATCACTCTCAACTTCACATAAAAAACTTCTCACAAGTCTTACACTCTATCTCAACCTCTTGCATAAGCTTTTCTACTCTTCAATCATCCCTCTTTTCTCACAAAATACTTCTAACCTCACAAAAAAAAACTTCTTGTGAAAATAGAACAATCTCTTAAGAAGTTAAGTACATGAAACCACAAAGTTAGAACATCAATAATAAATTTCAGCAAAGAAATATAATACTAGAGTTCTAAAACATCATTATATGGAGTCTAACATCAACAAAGACTATGAGTGCACTTAATAATAAAAAAGAGCAAAGTTATATCATCAACGAGATGCATAAAAAGGATTAGTAGATAACAAAATCAAACTTCAGCAATAACCATAAGATCTACTCCTTACAACAAGAAAGACTTCAAAATTTAGAAGTAAAGGTGAGTGCGCCCATAACCTATTAAGAAAATAAATACTTAGAAGACACAACACTTAGCATCAGCAAGGTTGCACACAAAGAGAGTATGGAGTAAGATATCTCTCACTTCCAACACCCATTACTTATAGGTGGTAATTGTTGCTCTAAAAGACTATGTCCATTCTTTAACTTTTATACACATGGCCTTAGGATCCTTTTGGCATCTCACGAGTCTCAAGAGTATCCTATATCCAATACTAATTACTCTTACATCTTACACAAATGCTCTTAGGATCCTTTGGCATCTCACGAACTACGACAATATCCTATGACACACACTAATGACTCATACTTAGTCTTCGGATATTCCCTTGTTAATACTTTATCCTTTTGACTTTGACTCTTGGTCCATGACTTCGTCCTATATCCATTGGATGCCCTTATCATATAACAAGAGTCAAACCTTTGACCACTAGCAACTTACCTAAGGTAATATTCTATATAAGATAATATTTTCTACTTTTACTTTAACAATGAATATGAGATGAGTAATTTGGGAGAGCTTCACTATTGCTTAGGAGTGGAATTTGCAAGAGATTGTGCTAACAAGACCATCACAATGAACCAAAAGATGTACATTGAAGGAGTGTTGAAACGATTCAACATGGAGGATTGCAAGCCTATTCGAACACCTTTGGAGTCCAATTTGAAGTTGATGAAGCTCATCGATGAAGACTTTGCACAAGTTGAAAGCCAAATGCAAGGTGTTCCATACAAGGCAGCAGTTGGGTCACTCATGTATACAATGGTTGGCACAAGGATGGATCTTGCTTCTGCGATGAGTGTCGTAAGTCAACACATGTTAAAAGTAGGACCACTTCATTGGGCAACCATCAAGAGGATCATGAGGCGATCAACAACGGGCTATGTATTCTTTGTTGGAGTGGGAGCAATTTCATGGAATTGCAAGAGGCAACCCACAATTGCAAGGTCCACAATGGAGGCAAAGTACATGGCAGCAAGCCATGGTGCAATGGAAGCAACATGGTTAAGGCAAGTTTTGGAGGACATTGGACTTGTGCAATTGGAAGCAACTCTATTGAATTGTGACAATCAAGGATGCCTTGCTTTTGCAAAGAATCCAAAGCATCATTCAAGAACCAAGCACATTGACATTCAATACCACTTTATAAGAGAGAAAATTGAAATGGGAGTGATTGACTTGAAGTATTGTGCAACAGAAGATATGCTTGCTGATTTGTTAACAAAGGCATTGATAAAAGATAGACATCATATGTTGAGAAAGGCATTAGGTTTGAAGGGCTTTGACAATTAGCAAAGTAGGAGTGTTGAGGTAAAAGATAAAGATGTTGAGATAAATAGGTAATAGTAAAAGTAGAATAAGTTATCTTGTAGAGAATATTTTTTTAGGTAAGTTGCTAATGGTCAAAGGCAACTAAGGACTAAGTGGCAGCCAGAGTCTCGAGAGGCGATTAAGTTTAGGGTCTCGAGTGGTGGCTAGTTATAGATGAATGTGGATGAAGTCTATACATATTGGATGTGAACTCTGATTATAAGTAACGGATTTTAGAAGTAAGAGTTATCTCATTCCACACTTCTCTTGTGTGCAATCTTGCTGATTTCTACTTACTTGTATTATGCTTATAGTATTTGTTCAATATAGCCGCCACTCAAGATCCTAAACTTAACCGCCTCTCGAGACTCTAAACCTAGCCGTCTGTGGAGACATTAAACCTTAGCCGACACTTAGTCCTTAGTTGCCTTTGACCATTAGTAACTTATCTAAGAGAATATTCTCTACAAGATAACTTATTCTACTTTTACTATTACCTATTTATCTCAACATCTTTATCTTTTACCTCAACAGATCTGAAATTAATATTATGTCAAAGGAAGTCTATAAATGTGGAAGGTGGCCCATTGATATTAACCATGGATGGGTGAGTCGGGCAACAAATAATACACGAGGAGATCTTTATAGTGCTTGCCCTAATATAAAGGTAAAGGTTGGAGGTGTGACCACAGAACAAAATTTTTTTGTTCAAGTCTCTACTTCATACCCGGTGATTCTTGATCAACCATATATTACAGCTATGAGGATGGAGACCAAAGTTTTAGATAATGGATCAACATGTGATCGTATTAGAAGTCAAGATGGAAAAAAGGCATTGCAATTTCTAACATTACCCACAAACCATGAGTGCAATCGAGAATATTTACGAAGTGAATCATTACCAAGGGTCAGTGAAGAGTTTAAAGTTTTTTGCACAGTACCACCATAGAGCGGGAATATAGTGATACATCAAAGAAGGAATTTTCGAATGGAGAGAATAATATCTTTCATACAGGTATTACAAAATTATATAGGATTGAATATGTTGTACATACATAGCTTAATGACTTAAAAAATTGAGAGCAAAGAAGTGTGTAAAAATCTAAAAAGAAAAAAAAAAAAAAAAAAAAAAAAAAAAATATTGAGAAGGTTATATGATGCCAACCACAACTTTGGTTCTTTTGGTGCATACCGGAGGATGCACAGGTTTAGAGGGGGTGGATGTCGTGTTGTGGTTCGGCTACTATATGAAAATAATATAATTATGTACTTAATATATAATTTATTAAGTAACATGATAAGAGCCATGTTAGTAGATTTTAGTTGATTGTAGGATATAATTTGATTATTACTTTGAGAAGAGGTTGTTTAAGAAGATTACTATAGAATTTGTATAACTTTAATTTCTTTTTGATAGTGGCTTTTAAGATTGGTTTTGGTTGATAGTAACTTCTAAATATTTAGAGTCACCTTTGTTAGACATTGGTGACATTTAAAAAACTATTTTGGTTCTTTTATTTGGTGTTTAGAGCATACATTATGTAAATCTTATAAGAAAAAGGATTGAAGAAGGATTTTGGTAGCAAAGGAAGGAAATAGGGCACCAATATAGATGAATGGAGATGAAAAATAAAAATCTCCATTCCTATTGGTCAAAAATCATGACCAATGGGCTTTGCGGAGGCTGCCCGAGGCCATATTAGGGATTAGGGTTAGTTTCTCGAGGCCATTCGAACATTGAAGGCTAGAGTCAGAAGGTCTAGGTTTTTGATTAAGGATTTGGTGCAAGTTTTGTGTCATTTGGGGTTTTTATGAAGAAGTTATAGGCGCTCAAAATTAAGGTGTTAGTTTTGGACCTACTTTTACTCTTTTGGGCATAACGCACGCGTACAGATGGCAATTGAGGATCGGCGACCGCAACTAGAGAGAATACTTTTGCGCCTATACTTTTCACATACTGTTTACTAGATTCCAAGTGGAAATAAAGGAGTTATTGGATTTTGAAGTCAGCACATGCAATCTAAGGGTAGTAAGTAAACCGATTTATTAGTGTTTGTCTCTTGAGCTATATCTTGAGAGATTTTGTGAGTTTTTGGCTCAAAATTTCAAGGAATGTGTAATTTTATGTTAGTAAACTTTGTGTATAATTTTTATGACATTTGAAGTTCGGATTTTTGAGATATAAGAAAAATAGTTTTTGAG
Organism: Physcomitrium patens; assembly: GCF_059467195.1. NCBI lineage: Eukaryota > Viridiplantae > Streptophyta > Bryopsida > Funariales > Funariaceae > Physcomitrium > Physcomitrium patens. The sequence goes on along the minus strand of NC_143433.1, from coordinate 7,347,228 downwards.
TGCTTGTAAATTAGGGTTTGGAGTGTCTGCTAGGGTTTCTTAGATGCCAAAAGATGGGGAGTGAATTTGTAGCTGTTTTTTATTTGTGGTACAAGTTGAGGATAAATTCTACCTATCTTGTAAATTTGAAACAAACTGAACAGTTCAATCAATAGTTATGATTTTCTAAAATTTAGGGCGAGAAAACCCTTCGCGGGAAAAATATGTTTTGAAGGGATTTTATTATTTTTGGAGTTTTATACAAAAATAAAGGAGTTTTGGAAGCGTAGAAAAGAATCATATAAAGGTTTAAGATACACTCTCTATAGCTAGATATCCTATGTATTTCCAGATAGCAAATCACGCCATACGATAGTGGAGTACATGGCAGCAAGTCATGGAGCAATGGAGGCAATTTGGTTGAGGTTGTTATTGGAAGATATTGGACTTGTGCAATTTGAGGCCACTCCATTGAGGTGTGACAATCAAGGATGTCTTGCTTTTGCAATGAATCCAAAGCATCATACAAGAACCAAGCACATTGATATTCAACATCATTTCATAAGAGAGAAGATGGAGGTCGGAGTTATTGATATGATGTATTGTGAAACCAAAGACATGTTGGCTGATTTATTGACAAAAATTTTAGTTAGAAAAAGACATAACCACTTGAGTAAGGCAATAGGATTGATAGCTAATTGAGCAATAGCAAAGTGGGAGTGTTGAAGGAAAGAACTTTTTAAGAAGTTGTTAATGATCAATAGAGTACAAATGTTAATAAGGATATCCCATAAGGTTAGATGTTGGTCTATAGTGCATTAGAGTACAAGGGGAGGGCTGGTCCTAGGAGATATCCCATATGGGTTGTAGCACTTGGTACCTTGGTACTAGTACATAAAGAAAGAGTTGACATGGGAAGAATTATCTCATACTACACTCTATTTATTAAAGTGCAACCTTGTTGGTCCTAACTTACTTGTGTGGAGTATGCTTTCTATGTTTCAATAAAGATACTCACAAGTTGCTGGTGTTGATTTCAAATGGCCAAATTCACCACCATTAGAACCATTGGGGCAATTGGGGCAGCAATGGACTTGGAGATGCATCAAATGGATGTGAAGATGACATTCTTAAATGGAAAATTGAAAGAGGACATCTACATGGATCAATCTCAAGGATTTGTTAAAGATAGCAAACAACACCTTATTTTTAAGTTGAAGAAATCTTTGTATGGATTAAAACAATTACCAAGGGCATGGTATCAATGCATTGACTTATTTTTTTTGAATGAGGGATTTGTAAGAAGTGAGGCTGATCATTCTTTGTATGTCATGCAATCAAAGAATTTCATATTGATTGTCATCTTATATGTTGATGATTTGATCATATTAAGTAACACCATGAAGAAGATGGATTGATTGAAGGCAAAGTTAAAGGTAGAGTATGAAATGAGTGACTTAAGAGAACTCCACTATTATTTAGGAGTGGAATTTGAAAGAGATCGTGATAACAAGACCATTACAATGAGCCAAAGCAAATACATTGAAGAAGTGTTGAAACGATTCAACATGGAGGATTGCAAGCCCATTGGAACACCTTTGAAAGTCAACTTGAAGTTGATGAAGCTCACCAATGAAGAATTTACTGAAGTTGAAGATGAAATGAAAGGTGTTCCATACAAGGCAGTAGTAGGCTCACTCATGTATGCAATGGTTGGCACAAGGATGGATCTTGTATATGCGGTGAGTGTTGTGAGCCAACACATGTCAAAGGCTGGACCAATCCATTGGGCAACCATCAAAAAGATCATGAGATACTTAAAAGGCACTTTAAACTTCAAATTGTGTCTTGGAGGGAGTAATGTTGTATTACATGGTTATTGTGATGCGGATTGAGCTAGAGATACAAATGATAGAAGATCAACAATAGGATATGTATTCTTTGTTGGAATGGGAGCAATCTCATGGAATTGCAAGAGGCAACCAACAATTGCAAGGTCCACAATGGAGGCAGAATACATGGCAACAAGCCACGGTGCAATGGAGGCAATTTGGCTAAGACAACTTTTAGAAGACATTGGACTTGTTCAAATGGAAGCAACTCCAATGAAGTGTGATAACCAAGGATGTCTTGCTTTTACAAAGAATCCAAAGCATCACTCAAGAATTAAACACATTGACATTCAACATTACTTCATAAGAGAGAAGATTGAAACGGGAGTGACTGACATGCAGTATTGTATAACGGAAGAGATGCTTACTGATTTGCTTACAAAAGCACTAGTGAAGGATAGGCATCAAAAGTTAAGAGAGGTACTAAGACTAATAGCCTTTGATCAATAGCAAAGTGGGAGTGTTAAAGTAAATAAGTATTACCTAAGATAAATTGTTAAAAGGTCAAAGGTAGCATAGGTAAAAGTAAATAACAATGGTGGCGGCTAGGTTTATGATGGCAGTAGGATTTAAGAGGCGGCTAGATAAAGTGGCGGCTAGGTTAAGTGGTGGCTAGGATTTCATTGGATGGATGTAGATGAAGTTCAGCCATAATAGATGTAATCTCCTCCTATAAGTAAAAGAAGTTGGAAGTGAGAAGTATCTCATTTCACACTTCTCTTATGTGTAACCTTGCTGATTTCTACTTACTTGTATCTTACTTGTTGTGTTTTTTCAGTATATAGGATGAAGTCATGGACTAAGAGTCAAAGTCAAAAAGATAAAGTATTAATAAGAGAATATCCAAAGAATAAGTATGAGTCATTAGTGTGTATCATAGGATACCCTTGTAGTTCGTGAGATGCCAAAGGATCCTAAAAGCATGTCTGTAAGACGTAAGAGTAATTAATATTCGACATAGGATACTCTTGGGACTCGTGAGATGCCAAAAGGATCCTAGGGCCATGTGTGTAAAAGTCAAAGAGTGGACGTTGTCTTTTAGGACAACAACTACCACCTATATATAATGGGTGTTGGAAGTGAGAGATATCTTACTCCATATTTTCTTTGTATGGAACCTTGTTGATGCTAAGTGTTGTGTCTTCTAAGTACTTATTTTCTTAATTAGTAGAAGCAATTGGAATGGGCTCCATTGTTATAGAGATTATTGTGGAAGGCCAAACCAAAAGGATCAAATTGAAGGATGTCTTACATGTGCCAAAGATGAAGAAAAACCTCCTCTCGGTGAATAAACTTATTTGACATGGTTGTAAAGTATAATTTGATAAGAATGTATGTTTTGTAAAGACATTGGAAGGAGATCATATTGCAAAGGGCTTTAGAAATGGCAAGATTTACTTCATCAAATGTAAGATGGTGAATGGAGATGAAGTGGCAGCTATTGCAGAATTTCCTCAAGATCAAGATAAGTTTGGCATTTGGCATCGATGCCTTGGTCATTTGAATGTCAAGAGCATGAAAGAACTTGAATCCATGGTAAATGGCTTAGATCTTGGTCATGTAAGCCACAATGCTATGACACTTGCTTGTGAAGATTGTATTCAAGGCAAACATGAAAGGGCCTCATTTCGAAGTGGAGTTGCAACATGTGCAATCAAATTATTGGAGATTTTCCATACATATGTTTGTGGACCTATGAGAATGCCATCAATAGGAGGTGCAAGGTAATTTGTCACATTCATTAATGAATTTTCAAAGAGAGTATGAATTTTAACACTCACATTGTTTCTCTTACATCTTAAACAATGTGAAGATATCTATCCCAGATTAACAAAGCTTCCTTTGGATCTACTTTCTATTATTGTAAAGAGTGGATTATTTTTATCGATGGATTCTACTACCAATTGTTGGCTTATATTTCTAATATTATTAAAAATGACATCCACATTCTTATCATCTACATCTACGTCCTCTATAGCAATAGGGCTAACCTTGTTCACACAGTCATCATATCCTACACTTAATCCTTCCTCAAGAAGCCAGCGATCAACAATTCTCTGTAGTGATCCTAAGAACATTAAAGTATCATGTCCTCATTTACTTATGAATATACTCTTTATTATATTTTTTATTGTACTAGATGAGAGCGACTTGATTACTAGATTACTGCTATTACTTACTTTTTAGATAAGCATAAGTATGAAATCTCTTGAAGTATGTATGTTAATAATATCAAGATGAATGTGAGACACCATGATACAGTCATGCAGTGTTGATCGTCTTAATAGCTTATTCATCTTGTACATCATAAATGCTCTTGTGATTGTATCTTGTATTGTATATACAATAGGCATCAAATTCTAAGGTGACAGAATGTACTTGTCAACAGCAAGGAGTACATCACACTCTGCTTTAGATGGGTATGACGATGCACAAAATATGTTCATCTCATCTCCATCAAAGGCTGCATTGAATGCTGCACAAACGGATAGATTGATTCTTATGGTACAAGAATTAGGCATCATCCTTACTCTAAAAGCCATAAGAAACATTCTTTAAAGAGACGGTTGTCTATTGAGTAGTATATAATCTCCATCCTTCTACACTTTAAGATTACTACAGAAGGACAAAAGAATACCTACTTCATCAACACTTATATTAGGATCAGGAATTATTAGAGTTCTTACAAAATGCTTGTTTCTCTTACCAAGAATGTATCTTTTAAATGTACCTTACTTTCCAAATATTCTATTTATTAAAGATCCTTCATTATTTTCGAACGAGTCCTTTTCTATTATTGTATAGTACTCTTTGTATACAACAGGAGCATTACCATTGTTTCTTAGTATTGAAACGTACAATCTAGCAAGGCTGTGCTCAGGTCTTCAAGAGAATCTGACGCAATAGGAAACAACATGTATATGATTCATTATGAAATCTTTAGGACTCGATAGGTCATAGCCTATAAATCTTAATTGATCATTTGATAAAGCACTAAATATATTTTTCAGACAGTTGCTGATATATTATAGCTTGATTCCTTCTAATCAACAAGACACATCCTCTTCGGATCAAACGTATACACTCTTGCATGATCGTTATAGCTAGAACATACTTTCTTTTTCTTGATCTTTCCTATAGAATTAAATGATCTACACCTAGGACATATCATCTCTGTGACTTTTATTATTTTTTTTAATTATAATGGATTAAATATTGGTTCTTTGAGCTGTATAAATCCTATGTATCCCGGGCAATATTTTGGATCAGGACATATAGAATAGTATACCAAAGCTCCTGTTCCTAGAGCAAACGAACCAATATCATCCTTCTTATTAATCTGTATCGAAGATATTTAAGTAATCTTCTCTGTAGAATAGAACGAGAAGGATATAGTCTTGAGCTGGCAAGCCATTGTGGTGTTGGTAAATACTTACTAGTACACATTGTATAAAAAATCAAAAAAAAAGTTGTACATATATAACTGAAGATAGTTACATGAGATACTCGCGCTCCTAGTTATGTTCACATTTGGTGCATACAAGGGACAAGAAATGGACCTCTCAAGGTTTCTACAAAGTGTTGAGATGGATGGCAATATTGTTAAGCTATATGACATTATGATGCTCTACATTGTAGATCTAATCAAGGATATAACAGTTGATAATAGTAAGGTCTTCGACAACATGTATGTCTCTTCCAATCAGAAGATGTATTAAGAGTGTATCAACACTCTAAGTACGTACGAATGTAGCATCAAAGCAAATGACAAAGTAGTACTTACCATCCCTGTTCTTATTGATTGCTGCTAAAAACCTTTAGAAAAAGCATCAGCTACAAGAGGATTGTTTGTTATAGAAGGAAGAAGGAAGGTTCTTATGTGTCAAGACTAAAACTACACCTTCGCGCATCTAGCACGGAAAGAAAAGTGTGAGCTTCTGTTGAGGTAAAAGATAAACATAAACAGATAATAGTTAAAGTAGAATAAGTTACCTCGTAAAGGATATTATCTTAGGTAAGTTACTAATGGTCAAAGGCTTGACTCTTGGCATATAGAAAAAGCATCCTATGGAGATAGGATGCGGTCAAAGACAAAGAGTCAAAGTCAAGAGGATAAACTGTGTCTTAGGGAATATCCAAAGAACTAGGTAAGAGTAATTAGTATATGGCATACGATACCCTCGTGGTATGTAAGATGCCATAGGATCCTAGGATCCTTAGATGCCCTCGTGATATGAGCCAAAGGATCCAAGGACCATATGTGTAAAAGTCAAATGGTAAAAGAAGTCTTTTTAGGACAGCAACCACCACTTATAAGTAGCGAGAATTGGAAGAGAGAACCATCTCATTCCACACTTCTCTTATGTGCAACCTTGCTAATTTCTACTTACCTGTGTTATGCTTATAGTATTTTTTTCTCAATAGGTTATAGGCCCATACACTCTTTGTTGTGCTTTTCAAGTAAGTTGAAGTTATTTTCTCTTTGTTGCTTTTGTATGGATTAGATCTTATTGTATTTATTGATGTTAGGTTTGTTGGTATAAGGAGGCTATTGGTATTAAGCTTGTTCATCTCAAACATTGCTTTGTGGATTCTTATCTCCTTGCTTTGTGAGGTTAAAACTTTGTAGAAAGACCTTGATAGATGTTGAAATAAAAGATAAAGATAGATAATAGTTAAAATAGAATAAGTTACCTCATAAAGGATATTACCTAAAGTAAGTTATTATTGAGGTAAAAGATAAAGATATTCAGATAAATAGGTAATAGTAAAAATAGATTAAGTTATCTTATAGAGAATATTTTCTTAGGTAAGTTGCTAATGGTCAAAGGCAACTAAGGACTAAGTGGCGGCTAGGGTCTCAATACGTGGCTAGGTTTAATGTCTCGACAGACGGCTAGGTTGAGAGTCTCGAGAGGTGATTAAGTTTAGGGTCTCGAGTAGCGGCTAGTTATAGATGAATGTGGATGAAGTCTATACATATTGGATGTGAACTCTGATTATAAGTAACGGTGTCGGGGTAGAGAGAGTTTGCCTCAAGAAAGCGCTAGGCTTCTAGCTGTCACTAAATACTCAATCAAGTTTGAAATATAAGGGTAACAATTTTATATATATAAACTCCTCTTCTTTGGAGCAATTACATCAATATACAAGCCTTAAAATCCAAAGAACACCAAAATACTTGATAAGGTGTTATAAAAAACTTATATATCCTTATGAGGAATTTTTCCCGAAGTTCAAAAACTCATAACATATGATCCAACCGTCTTAACAACTCCAAATTTTATGTGGAGTACTGATATATCTTTAGCAACTACCACACCAAAATTCAACCGTAAATTCGTCTTGGATCTTGTGATATCTTGAAAACCCTAACTATAGCTTCAAACCCTAGCTTTTTTATACCCGTATACAGCTTCCTTCATATCTCACAAAGTAATTATTCAATACTATGAAACTTTGATCTAAAGCTTCTTAATCCAATTACACACACTTGTAGAAATTTTGAGCCAAAAATTCGTCCAGAAACTCAAGATATGGCTTCACCCATAACTAGCAACAAAACGATATACTTACTGCCTTCAAATTACAAGTGCTGTCTTCAACGCCTCATAACTCCTTCACCCAATCTTAGAATTCACTATACAATAAGTAGAATGTATAGCCAAGAAAATGCTCCCTCCAAATCCAGTCGCCGATCTTCCGTTACTCTCCGTATTCGTATGTGATGCCCAAAAGAAGTGACAATAGGTATGAAATCGACACCTTATCTTTGAACATTCATATCTTTTCCATAAAAAATCGAAATCACACAAAATTTTCACCCAAATTATACCCAAAACCCTAAACCTTCTGATCCTAGCCTCAAAAGCTCGAATGGCTTCGAAAGAGGAACCCTAATTCCTAATATGGCCTCGGGCAGCCTCCTCAAAGCCCATTGGGCATGGTATTCGACCAATAGGGATGAAGTTCTTCACCCCTTGCCTTACTTTCATCCTTCCCAATAAGCCTCCTTCTAGTTATATTTTCATCTTTTAACTCCTCCCTTCCTTTAATCTTTATACTAACTATCTAAATCCTATATAATATAAACTCTATAATCAAACTAGATTAACTTCCAAATAATTTTTCTTATTTCAATTCATTTTAAATTAACATACTAACTATTTTAATTCACATTAAGACTTATAAATATATTACATGTTTTCACTAATTTTTACATACTGTAAGTAATTACAGTACGACAACGGATACTGGAAGTAAGAGTCATCTCATTCCACACTTCTCTTATGTGCAACCTTGCTGATTTCTACTTACTTTTGTTATGCTTATAGTATTTCTTCAATAGTTGCTAATGCTCAAAGGCTTGACTCTTGGCATATAGAAAAAGCATCCTATGGACATAGCATGCGGTCAAGGACGAAGAGTCAAAGACTAGAGGAAAACTGTTTCCTAGGAAATATCTAAAGAACTAGGTAAGAAAAGTTAGTATATAGCATAGGATACCCTCGTGGTATGTAAGATGCCATAGGATCCTAGGATCTTTAGATATCCTCGTGGTATGAGCCAAAGGATCCAAGGAGCATATGTGTAAAAGTCAAATGGTGGAAGAAGTCCTATTAGGGCAGCAACCACCACCTATAAGTAACGAGAGTTGGAAGAGAGAACCATCTCATTCCACACTTCTCTTATGTGCAACCTTGCTGATTTCTACTTACTTGTGTTATGCTTATAGTGTTCTTTTTCTCAATAGATTATGGGCCCACACACTCTTTGTTGTGCTTTTCAAGTAAGCTGAAGTCATTTTTTCTTTGTTGCTTTTGTGTGGATTAGATCTTATGGTATTTGTTGATGTTAGGTTTGTTGGTATAAGGAGGCTATTGGTATTAAGCTTATACATCTCTAACATTGCTTTGAGGGTTCTTATCTCCTTGCTTTGTGAGGTTAAGACTTTGTAGAAAGACCATGATAGTGTCTTTTGAGTTGGTGAAGTTTCTTCATTAATCTTGAGTGTTTTGATGAGAAAGTAATTAAGATGAGTGATTGTGAGTTCCATGAGGGTGCAATTACTTGAAGAAAGCTTCACAAGTTGAGTTGAAAGTGTTTCCAATGAGATACCACTCTTTTGTTCATAACAGGGCATTCTGAAATTCTGCTAGTGCAAACTTCGTTTGGTAATTTTAAGCTTTTAGAGACTCCTTTTCTCAATATTTTTTGATACACTCCTCCTTAGACATGGCTTCTAGCGAGGGTGAAGGTTTGAGAGTGATTGAAAAGTTTAGAGGCAACAATTTCTACTATTGGAAGGTCAAAAAGGAGCTATTGTTGGCGTCTTTGGACCTTTAAGATGTTGTAGATGAGAGTGAAGACCCTCCAAGCATAGATGCAAGCCCAAAGTGTTGAGAAAAAGAACACTATAAGCATAACACAAGTAAGTAGAAATCAGCAAGGTTGCACATAAGAGAAGTGTGGAATGAGATGGTTCTCTATTCCAACTCTCGTTACTTATAGGTGGTGGTTGCTGCCCTAAAAGAACTTCTTCCACCATTTGACTTTTACACATATGCTCCTTGGATCCATTGGCTCATACCACGAGGGTATCCAAGGATCCTAGGATCCTATGGCATCTTACATACCACGAGGGTATCCTATGCCATATACTAATTACTCTTACCTAGTTCTTTGGATATTCCCTAGGACACACTTTATCCTCTTGACTTTGACTCTTTGTCCTTGACCGCATCCTATGTCCATAGGATGCTTTTTCTATATGCCAAGAGTCAAGCCTTTGACCATTAGCAACTTACCTAAGGTAATATCTTTTACGAGGTAACTTATTCTACTTTAACTATTATCTATTCATCTTTATCTTTTACCTCAATACTCCTACTTTGCTAATTGTCAAAGCCCTTCAGACCTCATGCCTTTGTCAACATATGATGTCTATCTTTGACCAATGCCTTTGTTAACAAATCAACAAGCATATCTTCTGTTGCACAATACTTCAAGTCAATCACTCCTATTTCAATCTTCTCTCTTATAAAGTGATGTTGAATGTCAATGTGCTTGGTTCTTGAATGATGCTTTGGATTCTTTGCAAAAGCAAGGCATCCTTGATTGTCACAATTCAATAGAGTTGCTTCCAATTGCACAAGTCCAATGTCCTCCAAAACTTGCCTTAACCATGTTGCTTCCATTGCACCATGGCTTGCTGTCATGTACTCCGCCTCCATTGTGGACCTGCCAATTGTGGGTTGCCTCTTCCAATTCCATGAAATTGCTCCCACTCCAACAAAGAATACATAGCCCGTTGTTGACCGCCTATCATTTGCATCTCCTGCCCATTCCGCATCACAATAACCATGCAAAGCAATACTTTTACCTCCAAGGCACAATTTGAAGTCCAAAGTGCCTTTCAAGTACCTCATGATCCTCTTGATGGTTGCCCAATGAATTGGTCCTGCTTTTGACATGTGTTCACTTACGACACTAACCGCATAAGCAAGATCCACCCTTGTGCCAACCATTGCATACATGAGTGACCCAACTGCTGCCTTGTATGGAACACCTTGCATTTGGCGTTCAACTTGTGCAAACTCTTCATCCGTGAGCTTCATCAACTTCAAATTAGACTCCAAAGGTGTTCCAATAGGCTTGCAATCTTCCATGTTGAATCGTTTCAACACTCCTTCAATGTACTTCCTTTGGCTGATTCTGATGGTCTTGTTAGCACGATTTCTTGCAAATTCCACTCCTAAGCAATAGTGAAGCTCTCCTAAATCACTCATCTCATATTCTTTTTCTAACTTTGCCTTCAACTAATCCATCATCTTTAGAGTATTCGTTAAGATGATTAAATCATCTACATAAAGAATAACAATCATCAAGAATTCTTTTGATTGTATCACATACATAGAATGGTCAGCCTCACTTCTTTGAAATCCCTCATTAACAAAGAATGTGTCAATTCTTTGATACCATGCCGTTGGAGATTGCTTGAGTCCATACAAGGATTTCTTCAACTTACAAACAAGATGTTGCTTGCCTTCTTCTACAAATCCTTGAGGTTGATCCATGTAGATGTCTTCTTCCAACTTTCCATTCAAGAAAGCCATCTTCACATCCATTTGATGCATCTCCAAGTCCATTGCTGCCCCAATTGCCACAATGGTTCTAATGGTGGTGAACTTAGCCACGGGAGCAAATGTCTCATAGAAATCAACACCAGCAACTTGTGAGTATCCTTTGGCAACTAGCCTTGCTTTATATCTCACAATATCACCCATTGCGTCACTCTTAATTCTAAATACCCACTTACAATCAATTGAAGATCGATTTGATGGAAGTTGAGTCAATTCCCATATTCCATTATTCATGAGAGATTTGTACTCTTCTTCCATAGCCTCCTCCCACTTCAACGCATTTGTAGACTTCATAGCATCACATATATTCAATGGATCAGCAAAGAGTGCAACATTGGCATGTTCTTCACTTACCTGAGGAAAGATGTGGTCCTTCCACCATTCACCACGTTGTTTTCTTTCTCTTGTGGGATATCTCCTATCATTTGAAGAAGATTCACCTTGATGCTCTTCAACCTTCTTTTTTTTTGAACCTTGTCTCTTCTCACTCAAAGGTTGGTATTCCTCATCATCATCATCATCTTCAACTTCTTCATTGTTTGTCATACCAATTGTATATACTTTCTTCTTCTTCTTCTTCATCTTCTTTGGTTCTTCATGTTGATTCAAATCTCCACTATCTTCATTGTCTTCATCTTCTTCTTCTTCTTTCATTGCTGAAATTGAAGATGTGTCCACAAACACACCATTACTCCTACTTGGACACATCTCCAAGTGCTCACAAGCACTTTTATGCTCCATAAATTCAACATCATGACTTTTGATGATCTTCTTGGTATCCAAACACATTAGCCTATATGCCTTGGTACCTTCACAATATCCAAGAAACACACATTTTGTACCTTTTGCATCAAATTTGGATCGCATACAATCTGGTACCTTTGCAAAAGCAATGCATCAGTGCAACATCTTCATCTTGCACTCACATTGCTTCTCCACAAGTGCCTTAAATTCCTTAAACTTTGAAAAGCATTCACTCTTGGATTTAAGGATGAAAATCCACACCTTTCTTGAAAAGTCATCAATAAATGTAACAAAGTGCCTTGATCCTGCCATTGATGGTGTCTTCATAGGTCCACAAACATCAGAATGCACAATCTCCAACAATTTGGTTGCACGTGTTGCAACTCCACTTGGAAATGAAGCTCTTTGTTTTTTGCCTTGAATACAACCTTCAGAAGTAAGATTTGTGCATGAATGACCGGGATCTAAGCCACTAACCATGGATTGGAGCTCCTTCATACTTTTGGCGTTCAAATGACCAAGGCGTCGATGCCAAATGCCAAACTTGTCTTGATCTTGAGGAAATTCAGCAAATGCCGCCACTTCAACTCCATTCACCTTCTTACAATTGATGAAGTAAAGATTGCCATCTCTAAAGCCTTTCAAAAGATTATCTCCATCCATTGTCTTCACAAAGCATCCATTCATATCAAATTGCACCTTACAACCATGAGAAACAAGTTTACTCACCGAAAGAAGGTTCTTCTTCATCTTTGGCACATGTAACACTTCTTTCAATCTCATCTTCTTCATTTGATTCTTCACAACAATCTCCACCACAATGGAGCCAATTCCAATAGCTTGCACCATGCCATTATCTCCTAACCATACTTTTGTTGTTGGAATAGTCTCATAAGTATCAATTGAACACTTGTATGGAGTCATGTGCTTGGTAGCACCCGAATCAATGATCCATTTGGACATGACAGCCATAGACGTGCCTTCATTTGCCATGAATGCATAATCATCTCCACCAACTTCATCACATGCATTGTTAGCATTTTCTCTATCTCCTTTCTTGGCCTTGTAGCAATTTCGTGCAAAATGATCCGGTTTTCTACAAATGAAGCAAGTTCTTACATTGCTTCTCACATTGTCACGTTGGTTGGAATAAGTACCTTTGCCTTATCTTGAGAAGAGAGCTGAATCTTCTCTTTGATGCTCCTTCTCTTTCCTTTTAGTTACTTTATGTGCAAGTCTTGATGTCACATAGTCCATTGTAAGCTCTTTCAACCTTAAAGACTCCAATGCCACAATGAGGTAGTTGTAGGACTCGGGAAGACTCATGAGTAGAGTCATGACAATGTCACCATCCTCTAAAGGCTTATCAACAATTGCTAGTTGATTTGCAAGCGCCTTTACCTTATTAACATGTGCCATGAGGTCTTCACCTTCTTCCATCTTAGAAGTGAAGAATTTCCTTCTTGTGAAGAGGATGTTGGACAAGTTCTTGCTCTCATATATGTTGCAAAGTGTCTTCCATGCTTCCGCTGGTCCTTTGCAATGGATAATGTGAGAAAAGTTGGCTTCATCCAAATTTGTGGCAATCATGCCAAAAGCCTTCTTTTCACGTCTTTTGAAGTCCTTGTGGTCCTTAGGGCTTCCATCTATGCTTGGAGGGGCTTCAATCTCATCTTTAATATCCCAAAGGTCCAAAGACACGAACAAAAGCTCTATTTAGACCTTCCAATGGTAGAAATTGTTGCCTCTAAACTTCTCAATCACTCTCAAACCTTCACCCTCACTAGAAGCCATGTCTAAGGAGGAGTGTATCGAAAAATATTGAGAAAAAGAGTCTCTAAAAGCTTAAAATTACCAAACAAAGTTTGCACTAGCAGAATCTCAGAATGCCCTGTTATGAACAAATCAGTGGTATCTCACTGGAAACACTTTCAACTCAACTTGTGAAGCTTTCTTCAAGTAATTGCACCCTCATGGAACTCACAATCACTCGTCTTAATCACTTTCTCATCAAAACACTCAAGATTAATAAAGAAACTTCACCAACTTAAAAGACACTATCATGGTCTTTCTACAAAGTCTTAACCTCACAAAGCAAGGAGATAAGAACCCACAAAGCAATGTTAGAGATGTATAAGCTTAATACCAATAGTCTCCTTATACCAACAAACCTAACATCAACAAATACCATAAGATCTAATCCACACAAAAGCAACAAAGAGAAAATGACTTCAACTTACTTGAATAGCACAATAAAAAGTGTGTGTGGGCCCATAACCTGTTGAGAAAAAGAACACTATAAGCATAACACAAGTAAGTAGAAATCAGCAAGGTTGCACATAAGAGTAGTGTGGAATGAGATGGTTCTCTCTTCCAACTCTCATTACTTATAGGTGGTGGTTGCTGCCCTAAAAGAACTTCTTCCACCATTTGACTTTTATATATATGCTCCTTGGATCCATTGGCTCATACCACGAGGGTATCCAAGGATCCTAGGATCCTATGGCATCTTACATACCATGAGGGTATCCGATGCCATATACTAATTACTCTTACCTAATTCTTTGGATATTCCCTAGGACACACTTTATCCTCTTGACTTTGATTCTTTGTCCTTGACTGCATCCTATATCAATAGGATGCTTTTTCTATATGCCAAGAGTCAAGCCTTTGACCATTAGCAACTTACCTAAGGTAATATCATTTACGAGGTAACTTATTCTACTTTAACTATTATCTATTCATCTTTATCTTTTACCTCAACACTAAGGACCATAAGGACTTCAAAAGACATAAAAAGAAGGCTTTTGGCATGATTGCCACCAATTTAGATGAAGCCAACTTTTCTCACATTATCCATTGCAAAGGACCAGCGAGAGCATGGAAGACACTTTGCAACATATATGAGAGCAAGAACTTGTCCCACATCCTCTTCACAAGAAGGAAATTCTTCACTTGTAAGATGGAAGAAGGTGAAGACCTCACGGCACATGTTAATAAGGTAAAGGCTCTTGTAAATCAACTCGCAATAGTTGACAAGGCTTTAGAGGATGCTCATATTGTCATGACTCTCTTCATGAGTCTTCCAGAGTCCTACATGTTGAGAAAAAGAACACTATAAGCATAACACAAGTAAGTAGAAATCAGTAAGGCTGCACATAAGAGTAGTGTGGAATGAGATGGTTCTCTCTTCCAACTCTCATTACTTATAGGTGGTAGTTGCTGCCCTAAAAGAACTTCTTCCACCATTTGACTTTTATATATATGCTCCTTGGATCCATTGGCTCATACCACGAGGGTATCCAAGGATCCTAGGATCCTATGGCATCTTACATACCACGAGGGTATCCTATGCCATATACTAATTACTCTTACCTAATTCTTTGGATACTCCCTAGGACACACTTTATCCTCTTAACTTTGACTCTTTGTCCTTGACCGCATCCTATGTCCATAGGATGCTTTTTCTATATGCCAAGAGTCAAGCCTTTGACCATTAGCAACTTAGCTAAGGTAATATCCTTTACAAGGTAACTTATTCTACTTTAACTATTATCTATTCATCTTTATCTTTGACCTCAACACTAAGGACCACAAGGACTTCAAAAGACATAAAAAGAAGGATTTTGGCATGATTGCCACCAATTAAGATGAAGCCAACTTTTCTCACATTATCCATTTTGCTAGTGCAAACTTCGTTTGGTGACTTTTAGCTTTAAGAGACTCCTTCTCGCAATATTTTTTGATACACTCCTCCTTAGACATGGCTTCTAATAAGCGTGAAGATTTGAGAGTGATTGAGCAGTTTAGACGCAACAATTTCTACCATTGGAAGGTCAAAATGGAGCTTTTGTTGGCGTCTTTGGACCTTTGGGACATTGAAGATGAGATTGAAGACCCTCCAAGTATAGATGCAAGCCCTAAGGACCACAAAGACTTCAAAAGACGTGAAAAGAAGGCTTTTGGTATGATTGCCACCAATTTGGATGAAGCCAACTTTTCTCACATTATCCATTGCAAAGGACCAGCGGAAGCATGGAAGACACTTTGCAACATATATGAGAGCAAGAACTTGTCCAACATCCTCTTCACAAGAAGGAAATTCTTCATTTCTAAGATGAGAGAAGGTAAAGACCTCATGGCACATGTTAATAAGGTAAAGGCTCTTGCAAACCAACTCGCAATTGTTGACAAGCCTTTAGAGGATGGTGATATTGTCATGACTCTCATCATGAGTCTTCCCGAGTCCTCCAACTACCTCATTGTGGCATTGGAGTCTTTGAGGTTGAAAGAGCTTACAATGGACTATGTGACATCAAGACTTGTACATGAAGTAACTAAAAGGAAAGAGAAGGAGCATCAAAGTGAAGATTCAGCTCTCTTCTCAAGACAAGGTAGAGGTACCTATTCCAACCAACGTGAAAATATGACAAGCAATACAAGAACTTGCTTCATTTGTAGAAAACCAGGTCATTTTGCGCAAAATTGCTACAAGGCCAAGAAAGAAAATAGAAAAAATGCTAACAATGCATGTGATGAAGTTGATAGAGATGATTATGCATTCATGGCAAATGAAGGCACGTCTATGGCTGCCATGTCCAAATGGATCATTGATTCGGGTGCTACCAAGCACATGCCTCCATACAAGTGTTCATTAGACACTTATGAGACTATTCCTACAACAAAAGTATGGTAAGGAGATAATGGCATGGTGCAAGCTATTGGAATTGGCTCCATTGTGGTGGAGATTGTTGTGAAGAATCAAATGAAGAAGATCAGATTGAAAGAAGTGTTACATGTGCCAAAGATGAAGAAAAACCTTCATTCGATGAATAAACTTATTTCTCATGATGATAAGGTGCAATTTGATATGAATGGATGCTTTGTGAAGACAATGGATGGAGATAATCTTTTGAAAGGCTTTAGAGATGGCAATCTTTACTTCATCAATTGTAAGAAGGTGAATAGAGTTGAAGTGGCGGCATTTGCTGAATTTCCACAAGATCAAGACAAGTTTGGCAATTGGCATCGACGCCTTGGTCATTTCAATGCCAAAAGTATGAAGGAGCTCCAATCTATGGTTAGTGGCTTAGATCTAGTTCAATCATGCACAAATCTTACTTGTGAAGGTTGTATTCAAGGCAAACAACAAAGAGCCTCATTTCCAAGTGGAGTTGCAATACATGCAACGAAATCGTTGGAGATTGTACATTCTGATGTTTGTCGACCTATGAGGACACCATCAATGTCAGTGCAAGATCAAGGTGTTGCGTTAATCTAATGGAGGTACCAAGATTATAGGCTAATGTGTTTGGATACCATGAAGATTATCAAAAGTCGTGATGTTGAATTTATACAGTATATAAGTACTTTTGAGCACTTGGAGATGTGTCGAAGTGGGAGTAATGGTGTGTTTATGGACACATCTTCAATTTCAGCAACGAAAGAAAAAGAAGAAGATGAAGACAATGGAGATAGTGGAGATTTGAATCAACATGAAGAACCAAAGAAGATGAAGAAGAAGAAGAAGAAAGTGTATACAATAAGGATGACAAACAATGAAGAGGTTGAAGATGATGATGATGATGAGGAATACCAACCTTTAAGTGAGAAAAAATAAGGTTTAAAAGAAAAGAAGGTTAGAGAGCATCAAGGTGAATCTTCTTCAAATGATAGAAGATATCCTACAAGAGAAAGAAAACAACATGGTGAATGGTGGATCGTGCTAACCAGACCATCACAATGAGCCAAAAGATGTACATTGAAGGAGTGTTAAAACGATTCAACACGGAGGATTGCAAGCCTATTGGAACACCTTTAGAGTCCAATTTGAAGTTGATGAAGCTTACGGATGAAGAATTTGCACAAGTTGAAGGCCAAATGCAAGGTGTTCCATACAAGGCAGCAGTTCGGTCACTCATGTATGCAATAATTGGCACAAGGGTGGATCTTGCTTATGCGGTGAGTGTCGTAAGTCAACACATGTCAAAAGCAGGACCAATTCATTAGGCAACCATCAAGAGGATCATGAGGTACTTGAAAGGCATTTTGGACTTCAAATTGTAACTTGGAGGTGAAAGTATTTCTATGCATGGTTATTGTGATGCGGATTGGGCAGGAGATACAAATGATAGGCGGTCAACAACGGACTTTGTAATCTTTGTTGGAGTGGGAGCAATTTCATGGAATTGCAAGAGGCAACCCACAATTGGCAGGTCCACAATGGAGGCGGAGTACATGGCAGCAAGCCATGGTGCAATGGAAGCAACATGGTTAAGGCAAGTTTTGGAGGACATTGGACTTGTGCAATTGGAAGCAACTCTATTGAATTGTGACAATCAAGGATGCCTTGCTTTTGCAAAGAATCCAAAGCATCATTCAAGAACCAAGCACATTGACATTCAACACCACTTTATAAGAGAGAAGATTGAAATGGGAGTGATTGACTTCAAGTATTGTGTAACAGAAGATATGCTTGCTGATTTGTTAACAAAGGCATTGGTCAAAGATAGACATCATATGTTGACAAAGGCATGAGGTCTGAAGGGCTTTGACAATTAGCAAAGTAGGAGTGTTCAGGTAAAAGATAAAAATGAATAGATAAAAGTTAAAGTAGAATAAGTTACCTCGTAAAGGATATTACCTTAGATAAGTTGCTAATGGTCAAAGGCTTGACTCTTGGCATATAGAAAAAGCATCCTATGGATATAGGATGCGGTCAAGGACAAAGAGTCAAATTCAAGAGGATAAAGTGTGTCCTAGGGAATATCCAAAGAACTAGGTAAGAGTAATTAGTATATGGCATAAGATACCCTCGTGGTATGTAAGATGCCATAGGATTCTAGGATCCTTGGATACCCTCGTGGTATGAGTCAATGGATCCAAGGAGCATATGTGTAAAAGTCAAATGGTGGAAGAAGTCCTTTTAAGGCAGCAACCACTACCTACAAGTAAGGAGAGTTGGAAGAGAGAACCAGCTCATTCCACACTTCTCTAATTTCTACTTACTTATATTATGCTTATAGTGTTCTTTTTTCAATAGCTAAACTATCAAAATATCATTCTGAAATCTACATGATCAATAGAGTGCTAAAGATCCCTCTATCAGTTAATATTCTTCTGAATATCTTTGTCGTAATGAAAGTTCTTCGAAAGACCATTGCTAGTGCAAAGCGAGAGATATTTTCATGGACTGATCATCTAAAGGACGTATCAGGGCTTTTTTTAGAATCACAAATATATGCCACTACGCTCAGCAGTAACATCACACAGATGTAATATCAAATGGATGGAAGTTGCCTTATTGATAAGCAAACCACCTCCTATAAATAAAGAGTGTTGGAAGTAAGAATCATCTTCCTCTACACTTCTATAAGAGTACAATATTTGCGGATGATAAGTATTTTTAGCCTTTAGATTTTTTTTTTTTCAATAGATTATGGGCCCACTTACATTTACTTGAGTGTCTTTTGAAGTTTTTAAAGTATTTTATTTTGTAAGGTTGGAGTAGATCAAGTTCTTGTTGCTGAAGTTAGGCATTAAAATTACCTTACTTTTAAATTCAGATCTAGATCTTGATCTTGGTTTCCTCTTATTGAGAAAAGAACACTATAAGCATAACACAAGTAAGTAGAAATCAGCAAGGTTGCACATAAGAGAAGTGTGGAATGAAATGGTTCTCTATTCCAACTCTCGTTACTTATAGGTGGTGGTTGCTGCCCTAAAAGAACTTCTTCCACCATTTGACTTTTACACATATGCTCCTTGGATCCATTGGCTCATACCACGAGGGTATCCAAGGATCCTAGAATCCTATGGCATCTTACATACCACGAGGGTATCCTATGCCATATACTAATTACTCTTACCTAGTTCTTTGGATATTCCCTAGGACACACTTTATCCTCTTGACTTTGACTCTTTGTCCTTGACCGCATCCTATGTCCATAGGATGCTTTTTCTATATGCCAAGAGTCAAGCCTTTGACCATTAGCAACTTACCTAAGGTAATATCTTTTACGAGGTAACTTATTCTACTTTAACTATTATCTATTCATCTTTATCTTTTACCTCAATACTCCTACTTTGCTAATTGTCAAAGCCCTTCAGACCTCATGCCTTTGTCAACATATGATGTCTATCTTTGACCAATGCCTTTGTTAACAAATCAACAAGCATATCTTCTGTTGCACAATACTTCAAGTCAATCACTCCCATTTCAATCTTCTCTCTTATAAAGTGATGTTGAATGTCAATGTGCTTGGTTCTTGAATGATGCTTTGGATTCTTTGCAAAAGCAAGGCATCCTTGATTGTCACAATTCAATAGAGTTGCTTCCAATTGCACAAGTCCAATGTCCTCCAAAACTTGCCTTAACCATGTTGCTTCCATTGCACCATGGCTTGCTGTCATGTACTCCGCCTCCATTGTGGACCTGCCAATTGTGGGTTGCCTCTTCCAATTCCATGAAATTGCTCCCACTCCAACAAAGAATACATAGCCCGTTGTTGACCGCCTATCATTTGCATCTCCTGCCCATTCCGCATCACAATAACCATGCAAAGCAATACTTTTACCTCCAAGGCACAATTTGAAGTCCAAAGTGCCTTTCAAGTACCTCATGATCCTCTTGATGGTTGCCCAATGAATTGGTCCTGCTTTTGACATGTGTTCACTTACGACACTAACCGCATAAGCAAGATCCACCCTTGTGCCAACCATTGCATACATGAGTGACCCAACTGCTGCCTTGTATGGAACACCTTGCATTTGGCGTTCAACTTGTGCAAACTCTTCATCCGTGAGCTTCATCAACTTCAAATTGGACTCCAAAGGTGTTCCAATAGGCTTGCAATCTTCCATGTTGAATCGTTTCAACACTCCTTCAATGTACTTCCTTTGGCTCATTGTGATGGTCTTGTTAGCACGATTTCTTGCAAATTCCACTCCTAAGCAATAGTGAAGCTCTCCCAAATCACTCATCTCATATTCTTTTTCTAAATTTGCCTTCAACTAATCCATCATCTTTAGAGTATTGGTTAAGATGATTAAATCATCTACATAAAGAATAACAATCATCAAGAACTCTTTTGATTGTATCACATACATAGAATGGTCAGCCTCACTTCTTTGAAATCCCTCATTAACAAAGAATGTGTCAATTCTTTGATACCATGCCCTTGGAGATTGCTTGAGTCCATACAAGGATTTCTTCAACTTACAAACAAGATGTTGCTTGCCTTCTTCTACAAATCCTTGAGGTTGATCCATGTAGATGTTTTCTTCCAACTTCCATTCAAGAAAGCCATCTTCACATCCATTTGATGCATCTCCAAGTCCATTGCTGCCCCAATTGCCACAATGATTCTAATGGTGGTGAACTTAGCCATGGGAGCAAATGTCTCATTGAAATCAACACCAGCAACTTGTGAGTATCCTTTGGCAACTAGCCTTGCCTTATATCTCACAATATCATCCATTGCATCCCTCTTAATTCTAAATACCCACTTACAACCAATTGAAGATCGATTTGATGGAAGTTGAGTCAATTCCCATGTTCCATTGCTCATGAGAGATTTGTACTCTTCTTCCATAGCCTCCTCCCACTTCAACGCATTTGTAGACTTCATAGCATCACATATATTCAATGGATCAGCAAAGAGTGCAACATTGGCATGTTCTTCACTTACCTGAGGAAAGATGTGGTCCTTCCACCATTCACCACGTTGTTTTCTTTCTCTTGTGGGATATCTCCTATCATTTGAAGAAGATTCACCTTGATGCTCTTCAACCTTCTTTTTTTTTGAACCTTGTCTCTTCTCACTCAAAGGTTGGTATTCCTCATCATCATCATCATCTTCAACTTCTTCATTGTTTGTCATACCAATTGTATATACTTTCTTCTTCTTCTTCTTCATCTTCTTTGGTTCTTCATGTTGATTCAAATCTCCACTATCTTCATTGTCTTCATCTTCTTCTTCTTCTTTCATTGCTGAAATTGAAGATGTGTCCACAAACACACCATTACTCCTACTTGGACACATCTCCAAGTGCTCACAAGCACTTTTATGCTCCATAAATTCAACATCACGACTTTTGATGATCTTCTTGGTATGCAAATACATTAGCCTATATGCCTTGGTACCTTCACAATATCCAAGAAACACACATTTTGTACCTTTTGCATCAAATTTGGATTGCATACAATCTGCTACCTTTGCAAAAGCAATGCATCCAGAAGTCTTCATGTGTGAAACACAAGGTTTCCTCCCACTCCAAGCTTCTTGTGGAGTCATTGATGTAAGTGCATTTGTAGGACACCTATTCCTTGTATACACTGCATTCACCACAGCTTCTGCCCAAAATTCATGCCCAAGGTTTTCAGCATGAATCATACTCCTTGCCATCTCCACAATAGTTTGATTTGCCCTTTCAGCAACTCCATTTTGTTGTGGAGTATAGGGAGTGGAAGTTTGTCTTACAATACCATGAATCTTCAAATACTCATCAAAATGCTTTGAGAAATACTCACCTCCATTGTTTGTACGCAACATCTTCATCTTGCACTCACATTGCTTCTCCACAAGTGCCTTAAATTCCTTAAACTTTGAAAAGCATTCACTCTTGGATTTAAGGATGAAAATCCACACCTTTCTTGAAAAGTCATCAATAAATGTAACAAAGTGCCTTGATCCTGCCATTGATGGTGTCTTCATAGGTCCACAAACATCAGAATGCACAATCTCCAACAATTTGGTTGCACGTGTTGCAACTCCACTTGGAAATGAAGCTCTTTGTTGTTTGCCTTGAATACAACCTTCACAAGTAATATTTGTGCATGAATGACCAAGATCTAAGCCACTAACCATGGATTGGAGCTCCTTCATACTTTTGGCATTCAAATAACCAAGGCGTCGATGCCAAATGCCAAACTTGTCTTGATCTTGAGGAAATTCAGCAAATGCCGCCACTTCAACTCCATTCACCTTCTTACAATTGATGAAGTAAAGATTGCCATCTCTAAAGCCTTTCAAAAGATTATCTCCATCCATTGTCTTCACAAAGCATCCATTCATATCAAATTGCACCTTACAACCATGAGAAACAAGTTTACTCACCGAAAGAAGGTTCTTCTTCATCTTTGGCACATGTAACACTTCCTTCAATCTGATCTTCTTCATTTGATTCTTCACAACAATCTCCACCACAATGGAGCCAATTCCAATGGCTTACACCATGCCATTATCTCCTAACCATACCTTTGTTGAAAGAAAGAACTCATTAAGTTGTTGCTAATGGTCAATAGAGTATATGAGTAATGAGGGATATCCTACAAGGTTAGTTGCTGGTCTATAGTGCCTTAGAATACAAGGAGAGGGCTGGTCCTAAGAAATATCCCATATGGGTTGTAACACATGGTAACTTCGTACTAGAATATAAGAAAAGGGTTGGCATGGGAAGAATCATCTCATACCACATTCTATTTGTGAAGTGCAACCTTGCTGGTCCTAACTTGCTTGTGTGGAGTTTGCTTTCTATGTTTCAATAGGTTATGGGCCCACACTCTCTTACCCAGTAAGTTGTTCTTGCATTATTTTCTTTGTTGCTTACTTCGGTGGTTGGGATCTTATGGTAGAGTGTTGCTAGTGTGTTGTTGAAGTCATTGCTCCTGGATTTGTGAGTATATGAGTTTTGTGCAAGACCTTGATAGTGTCTTTGCTGAAGTAACACTAGTGTTTGAAAGTTTTATGAGATAGTGAGTCATTTTGAGTGGAGTGACGTGAGGGAGACTTATGAGAGGCATAGAATTACTTTACAATTCATTCCCCACCATTTAGACGTGATTTGGACTCATAATTTACAAAAAGTTGCAAAACAGCGAATTCTGGGTTTGTGGTTCGGCGATCTTTGAGTAGTGATATCTTCTCCATTACAACTCCAAATCAAGAGTTTTTTGGACCTACGTGTAGCCTGAGATGGCATCTTTTGAGGGTGATAGCTTGAGAATGGTTGAAAAGTTCAAAGGTGACAACTTTCACCACTGGAAGGCCAAACTTCTTCCATGCTTGATATGAGCAAATGGATCGTGGATTCTGGATGTACCAAACACATGACTCCATACAAGTGTTCATTTAATACTTATCAACCAATTCCAACAACCAAGGTTTGGTTAGGTGATAATGGTATGGTACAAGCCATTGGAATGGGCACCATTGTAGTGGAAGTAGTGGTCAAGGGCATAAGCAAGAGGATCACACTCAAGGATGTGTTGCATGTGCCAAAGATGAAGAAGAACCTCCTTTCGGTGAGTAAACTTGTAAGTCATGGGTGCAAAGTGCAATTCAATATGAATGGATGTTTTGTGAGAACCATGGAAGGCAAAGAAGTAGCAAAAGGGATTAGAGATGGCAATCTCTATATTATCAATTGCAAGCGCATCAATGGAGTAGAGGTTGCTGCTTTTGCTGAATTTCCATCAAATGAAGATAAGGTGGGCATTTGGCATCAAAGACTTGGACATTTGAATGCCAAAAGCATGAAGGAGCTTCAATCCATGGTAAGTGGCTTAGACCTTGGCCATTCTACTATGAATCTATCTTGTGAAGGTTGCATTCAAGGCAAACAACATAGGACACCATTTCCTAGTGGAATTGCAACAAGAGCAAATCAATTGCTGGAGCTTGTGCATTCGGATGTTTGTGGACCCATGAAAACACCATCTATGAGTGGAGCAAGATACTTTGTCACATTTATTGATGACTTTTCAAGGAAGGTATGGATTTATATCATCAAGGCCAAAAGTGAGTGTTTTGCTAAGTTTAAGGAGTGGAAAGCACTTGTGGAGAAGCAATGTGAGCACAAGATTAAGGTGCTGCGATCGGACAATGGAGGTGAGTATTTGTCCAAGACTTTGATGAGTTATTGAAACATGAAGGCATTGCTAGACAAACGTCCACTCCCTATACTCCACAACAAAATGGAGTTGCTGAAAGAGCAAATCGCACCATTGTGGAGATGGCAAGGAGTATGATTCATGCTCAAAAGCTTGGATATGAGTATTGGGCGGAAGCTGTGGTAAATGCCGTATATACAAGAAATAGGTGTCCCACAAGTGCACTTGAAGGAATGACCCCCGAAGAAGCTTGGACTGGTAAGAAACCTTGTTTATCTCATATGAGGATTTTTGGATGCATTGCATATGCTAAGGTTCCAGATAATATGAGAGGCAAACTTGATGCAAAGGGCACAAGATGTGCATTCCTTGGATATTGTGAAGGCACCAAGGCATATAGGCTCATGTGTTTAGACACCAAAAAGATCATCAAAAGTCGTGATGTAGAGTTCTTGGAGTATAAGAGTGCAAGTGAAAAGTGGGAGATGTATCCAAGTGGGAGTAGTGGTGTGTTTGTGGACACATCTTCAATTTCAGCAAACAAAGAAGAAGATGAAGAAGAGCATTCTCAAAGTGAAGATGGAAATGAAGATATCATTGAAGAAGAGCCCAACTCTATAAAGACTTCAATTCCAGCAAGATACAATAAGGACAATGAAGAGAATGAAGATGAAGAATATCAACCAATGAATGAGAGAAGGAAGTGTATGAGCCATAGAAGGCAGCAAGAGGTGCATGAAGGCTCATCTTCTTTGCATGAGAGAAGATATCGAACACGTGAAAGAAGATCACAAGGTGAATGGTGGAAGAACCACATCTTTCTATTAGTAAGTGAAGATCAGGCCAATGTTGCTCTTCTTGATGATCCATTGACTTTGTGTGATGCAATGAGGTGTGGTGATGCAATGAAGTGGGAGATTGCTATGCAAGAAGAGTACAAATCTCTTATGGACAACAAGACATGGGAGTTGACTCCACTTCCACCAAATCGTTCAGCAATTGGATGTAAGTAGGTGTTTAGAACCAAGAGAGATGCTATGGGCAATGTTGTGAGGTATAAAGTAAGATTGGTTGCCAAAGGCTACTCACAAGTTGCTGGAGTGGATTTTAATGAGACATTTGCTCCAGTGGCCAAATTCACTACCATTAGAACTATAGTAGCAATTGGAGCATCAATAGACTTGGAGATGCATCAAATGGACGTCAAGACAGCCTTCTTGAATGGAGAATTGGAAGAAGACATCTACATGGAGCAACCTCAAGGATTTATTGATCAAGACAAACCCAACCTTGTATGCAAGTTGAAGAAGTCATTGTATGGACTCAAGCAATCACCAAGAGCATGGTATCAACGCATTGACTCATTTTTTATGAAAGAAGGTTTTATAAGAAGTGAAGCTGACCATTCTTTGTATGTGTTGCAAGCCAAGGACTTCTTGCTGGTTGTGATCCTCTATGTAGATGATTTAATCATCTTAAGCAACACCATGGTAAAATTAGATTGGTTGAAGAAGAAATTGGCAAAAGAGTTTGAAATGAGTGATTTGGGAGAGCTTCATTATTGTTTGGGTGTGGAATTTACAAGGAATAGAGTATCAAAGACCATCACATTGAGTCAGAGCAAGTACATTGAAGAAGTATTGAAACGATTCAATATGCAAGATTGCAAGCCCATTGGAACTCCTTTGGAAGCCAACTTGAAGTTGATGAAGCTCACGGATGAGGAATATGCTGAAATGGAGCATCAAATGCAACGCATACCATACAAGGCAGCAGTAGGCTCACTCATGTATGCAATGGTGGGTACAAGGATGGATCTTGCATTTGCAGTAAGTGTTGTAAGTCAACACATGGCAAAACCAGGTCCTATGCATTGGGCAACCATCAAAAGAATCATGAGGTACTTGAAAGGCTCTTTGAACCATAAACTATGTCTTGGAGGAAATAACATTGCATTACATGGATATTGTGATGCGGATTGGGCTGGAAATACAAATGATAGAAGATCAACAACGGGCTATGTATTCTTTGTTGGAATGGGAGCCATATCTTGGAATTGTAAGAGACAACCAACCATTGTAAGGTCCACAATGGAGGCGGAGTATATGGCAGCAAGTCATGGAGCAATGGAGGCAATTTGGTTGAGGTTGTTGTTGGAAGACATTGGACTTGTCCAATTGGAAGCCACTCCATTGAGATGTGACAATCAAGGATGTTTGGCTTTTGCAAAGAATCCAAAGCATCATGCAAGAACCAAGCACATTGATATTCAACACCACTTTATAAGAGAGAAGATAGAGATGGGAGTTATTGATATGATGTATTGTGAAACCAAAGACATGTTGGCTGATTTGCTAACAAAAGCCTTGGTGAAAGAGAGACACAACATATTGAGTAAGGCATTAGGATTGATAGCTAATTGACCAATAGCAAAGTGGGAGTGTTGAAGGAAAGAACTCATTTAGTTGTTGCTAATGGTCAATAGAGTATATGAGTAATGAGGGATATCCTACAAGGTTAGTTGCTGGTCTATAGTGCCTAAGAATACAAGGAGAGGGCTGGTCCTAAGAGATATCCCATATGGGTTGTAACACATGATACCTTGGTACTAGTATATAAGAAAAGGGTTGGCATGGGAAGAATCATCTCATACCACATTCTATTTGTGAAGTGCAACCTTGCTGGTCCTAACTTGCTTGTGTGGAGTTTGCTTTCTATGTTTCAATACTATGGTCAAGGCAAAAGTTCTTCACCGTGAAGATGGAAGAATGTGAAGATCTCATGGCTCATGTAAATAATGTAAAAGCACTTGCAAACCAACTTGTTGTTGTTGACAACCGTTTACTTGAAGAAGATGTTGTGATGACATTGCTCTCAAGCCTTCCGGACTCCTATTCCTCCCTCATTGTGGCATTGGAGTCCATTTCAAGGAAAGACCTCACTTTGGACCATGTCACGGCAAGACTAGCCCATGAAGTGACCAAAAGAAAGCAAAAGGAGTCTATTGGGGAGCAATCAGCACTATTTACAAGACCAAGTAAGGCAAGTGCCCCTTTTCAACGTTATCACCCTAAAACTTATTACATTTGTTGAAAACCAGGCCATTTTGCTAGAAATTGTTTCAAGGCAAAGAGAGGAGAAAGAGAGAATGCCAACGATGCTTTTCATGACCATGGAGGTGAAGACTTTGCATTCATGGCAAAACAAACTCCTTCCATTTGTGATATGAGCAAATGGATTGTGGATTCTGGATGTACCAAACACATGACTCCATACAAGTGTTCATTTAACACTTATCAACCAATTCAAGCAACCAAGGTTTGGTTAGGTGATAATTGTATGGTACAAGCCATTGGAATGGGCACCATTGTAGTGGAGGTGGTGGTGAAGGGCATAAGCAAGAGAATCACTCTCAAGGATGTGTTGCATGTGCCAAAGATGAAGAAGAACCTCCTTTCGGTGAGTAAACTTGTAACTCATGGGTACAAAGTGCAATTTAACATGAATGGATGTTTTGTGAGAACCATGGAAGGCAAAGAAGTAACAAAAGGGAGTAGGAATGGCAATCTCTATATTATCAATTGCAAGAGGATCAATAGAGTGGAGGTTGCTGTCTTTGCTGAATTTCCATCAAATGAAGAGAAGATGGGCATTTGGCATCAAAGACTTGGGCATTTGAATGCCAAAAGCATGAAGGGGTCTCAATCCAAGATAAATGGCATAGACCTTGGCCATTCTACCATGAATCTTGCTTGTGAGGGATGCATTCAAGGCAAACAACATAGGACACCATTTTCTAGTGGAGTTGCTGAAAGAACAAACCAATTGCTGGAGCTTGTCTATCCGGATGTTTGTGGATCCATGAAGACACCATCTATGAGTGGTAGTGAAAAGTGGGAGATGTGTCCAAGTGGGAGTAGTGGTGTATTTGTGGACACATTCTATGTATGTGATACAATCAAAAGAGTTCTTGATGATTGTTATCCTTTATGTAGATGATTTAATCATCTTAACCAATACTTTGAAGAAGATGGATTGGTTGAAGGCATGGAGGATTGCAAGCCTATTGGAATACCTTTGGAGTCCAATTTGAAGTTGATGAAGCTCACGGATGAAGAGTTTGCACAAGTTGAAGCCCAAATGTAAGGTGTTCCATACAAGGCAGCAGTTGGTTCACTCATGTATGCAATGGTTGGCACAAGGGTGGATCTTGCTTATGCAGTGAGTGTTGTGAGTCAACACATGTCAAAAGCAGGGCCAATCCATTGGACGACCATCAAGAGGATCATGAGGTACTTAAAAGGCACTTTGGACTTCAAATTGTGCCTTGGAGGTGAAAGTATTGCTTTGCATGGTTATTATGATGCGGATTGGACAGGAGATGCAAATGATAGGAGGTCAACAACGGGCTATGTATTCTTTGTTGGAGTGGGAGCAATTTTATGGAATTGCAAGAGACAACCTACAATTGCAAGGTCTACAATGGAGGCAGAGTATATGGCAGCAAGCCATGGTGCAATGGAAGCAACATGGTTAAGGCAAGTTTTGGAGGACATTGGACTTGTGCAATTGGAAGCAACTCCAATGAATTGTGACAATCAAGGATGCCTTGCTTTTGTAAAGAATCCAAAGCATCATTCAAGAACCAAGTACATTGACATTCAACATCACTTTATAAGAGAGAAGATTGCAATGGGAGTGATTGACTTGAAGTATTGTGCAACGGAAGACATGCTTGCTGATTTGTTGACAAAGGCATTAGTAAAAGATAGGCATCACATGTTAACAAAGGCAATAGGTTTGAAGGCCTTTGACAATTAGCAAAGTGGGAGTGTTGAGATAAATAGATAATAGTAAAAGTAGAATATGTTATCTAGTAAAGGATATTACCATAGGTAAGTTGCTAATGGTCAAAGGATTGACTCTTGTCATATAGAAAGAGCATCCTATAGACATAGGATGCGGTCAAGGACAAAGAATCAAAGTCAAAAGGATAAAGTGTCTTCTAGGGAATATCCAAAGGACTAGGTAAGAGTAATTAGCATATGGCATAGGATGCTCTCGTGGTATGGAAGATGCCAAAGGATCCTAGGATCATTGGATATCCTTGTGGGACGAGCCAAGGATCCTAGGAGCATATGTGTAAAAGTCAAAGGGTGGAAGAAGTCCTTTGAGGGCAACAACCACCACCTATAAGTAACAAGTGTTGGAAGAGAGAACTATCTCATTCCACACTTTTGTTCTGTGCAACCTTGCTGATTTCTACTTACTTGTGTTATGCCTCTTGTGTTTCTTCAATAGGTTATGGGCCCACACACTCTTTGTTGTGCTATTCAAGTAAGTTGAATCCATTTTCTTGTTGTTGCTTTTTGTGTGGAATAGATCTTATGGTGTTTGCTGATGATTAGGATTGTTTGTATAAGGAGGGAGTTGTTCTTGAGCTTATACATCTTTAACATTGCTTTGTGGGTTCTTATCTCCTTTTTTTTTGAGATTAAGAGTTTATAGAAAGACCTATTGAAACATAGAAAGCAAACTCCACACAAGCAAGTTAGGACCAGCAAGGTTGCACTTCACAAATAGAATGTGGTATGAGATGATTCTTCCCATGCCAACCCTTTTCTTATATACTAGTACCAAGGTATCATGTGTTACAACCCATATGGGATATCTCTTAGGACCAGCCCTCTCCTTGTATTCTATGGCACTATAGACCAGCAACTAACCTTGTAGGATATCCCTCATTACTCATATATTCTATTGACCATTAGCAACAACTAAATGAGTTCTTTCCTTCAACACTCCCACTTTGCTATTGATCAATTAGCTATCAATCCTAATGCCTTACTCAATATGTTGTGTCTCTCTTCCACCAAGGCTTTTGTTAGCAAATCAGCCAACATGTCTTTGGTTTCACAATACATCATATCAATAACTCCCATCTCTATCTTCTCTCTTATAAAGTGGTGTTGAATATCAATGTGCTTGGTTCTTGCATGATGCTTTGGATTCTTTGCAAAAGCCAAACATCCTTGATTGTCACATCTCAATGGAGTGGCTTCCAATTGGACAAGTCCAATGTCTTCCAACAACAACCTCAACCAAATTGCCTCCATTGCTCCATGACTTGCTGCCATATACTCCGCCTCCATTGTGGACCTTACAATGGTTGGTTGTCTCTTACAATTCCAAGATATGGCTCCCATTCCAACAAAGAATACATAGCCCGTTGTTGATCTTCTATCATTTGTATCTCAAGCCCAATCCGCATCACAATATCCATGTAATGCAATGTTATTTCCTCCAAGACATAGTTTATGGTTCAAAGAGCCTTTCAAGTACCTCATGATTCTTTTGATGGTTGCCCAATGCATAGGACCTGGTTTTGCCATGTGTTGACTTACAACACTTACTGCAAATGCAAGATCCATCCTTGTACCCACCATTGCATACATGAGTGAGCCTACTGCTGCCTTGTATGGTATGCCTTGCATTTGATGCTCCACTTCAACATATTCCTCATCCGTGAGCTTCATCAACTTCAAGTTGGCTTCCAAAGGAGTTCCAATGGGCTTGCAATCTTGCATATTGAATCGTTTCAATACTTCTTCAATGTACTTGCTCTGACTCAATGTGATGGTCTTTGATACTCTATTCCTTGTAAATTCCACACCCAAACAATAATGAAGCTCTCCCAAATCACTCATTTCAAACTCTTTTGCCAATTTCTTCTTCAACCAATCTAATTTTACCATGGTGTTGCTTAAGATGATTAAATCATCTACATAGAGGATCACAACCAGCAAGAAGTCCTTGGCTTGCAACACATACAAAGAATGGTCAGCTTCACTTCTTATAAAACCTTCCTTCATAAAAAATGAGTCAATGCGTTGATACCATGCTCTTGGTGATTGCTTGAGTCCATACAATGACTTCTTCAACTTGCATACAAGGTTGGGTTTGTCTTGATCAATAAATCCTTGAGGTTGCTCCATGTAGATGTCTTCTTCCAATTCTCCATTCAAGAAGGCTGTCTTGACGTCCATTTGATGCATCTCCAAGTCTATTGATGCTCCAATTGCTACTATAGTTCTAATGGTAGTGAATTTGGCCACTGGAGCAAATGTCTCATTAAAATCCACTCCAGCAACTTGTGAGTAGCCTTTGGCAACCAATCTTACTTTATACCTCACAACATTGCCCATAGCATCTCTCTTGGTTCTAAACACCCACTTACATCCAATTGCTGAACGATTTGGTGGAAGTGGAGTCAACTCCCATGTCTTGTTGTCCATAAGAGATTTGTACTCTTCTTGCATAGCAATCTCCCACTTCATTGCATCACCACACCTCATTGCATCACACAAAGTCAATGGATCATCAAGAAGAGCAACATTGGCCTGATCTTCACTTACTTGTGGAAAGATGTGGTTCTTCCACCATTCACCTTGTGGTCTTCTTTCACGTATTGGATATCTTCTTTCATGCAAAGAAGATGAGCCTTCATGCACCTCTTGCTGCCTTCTATGGCTCATACACTTCCTTCTCTCATTCATTGGTTGATATTCTTCATCTTCATTCTCTTCATTGTCCTTGTTGTATCTTGCTGGAATTGAAGTCTTTATAGAGTTGGGCTCTTCTTCAATGATATCTTCATTTCCATCTTCACTTTGAGAATGCTCTTCTTCATCTTCTTCTTTGTTTGCTGAAATTGAAGATGTGTCCACAAACACACCACTACTCCCACTTGGATACATCTCCCACTTTTCACTTGCACTCTTATACTCCAAGAACTCTACATCACGACTTTTGATGATCTTTTTGGTGTCTAAACACATGAGCCTATATGCCTTGGTGCCTTCACAATATCCAAGGAATGCACATCTTGTGCCCTTTGCATCAAGTTTGCCTCTCATACTATCTGGAACTTTAGCATATGCAATGCATCCAAAAATCCTCATATGAGATAAACAAGGTTTCTTACCAGTCCAAGCTTCTTCGGGAGTCATTCCTTCAAGTGCACTTGTGGGACACCTATTTCTTGTATATACGGCATTTACCACAGCTTCCGCCCAATACTCATATCCAAGCTTTTGAGCATGAATCATACTCCTTGCCATCTCCACAATGGTGCGATTTGCTCTTTCAGCAACTCCATTTTGTTGTGGGGTATAGGGAGTGGAGGTTTGTCTTGCAATGCCTTCATGCTTCAATAACTCATCAAAGTCTTTGGACAAATACTCACCTCCATGGTCCGATCGCAGCACCTTAATCTTGTGCTCACATTGCTTCTCCACAAGTGCTTTCCACTCCTTAAACTTAGCAAAACACTCACTTTTGGCCTTGATGATATAAATCCATACCTTCCTTGAAAAGTCATCAATAAATGTGACAAAATATCTTGCTCCACTCATAGATGGTGTTTTCATGGGTCCACAAACATCCAAATGCACAAGCTCCAGCAATTGATTTGCTCTTGTTGCAATTCCACTAGGAAATGGTGTCCTATGTTGTTTGCCTTGAATGCAACCTTCACAAGATAGATTCATAGTAGAATGGCCAAGGTCTAAGCCACTTACCATGGATTGAAGCTCCTTCATGCTTTTGGCATTCAAATGTCCAAGTCTTTGATGCCAAATGCCCACCTTATCTTCATTTGATGGAAATTCAGCAAAAGCAGCAACCTCTACTCCATTGATGCGCTTGCAATTGATAATATAGAGATTGCCATCTCTAATCCCTTTTGCTACTTCTTTGCCTTCCATGGTTCTCACAAAACATCCATTCATATTGAATTGCACTTTGCACCCATGACTTACAAGTTTACTCACCGAAAGGAGGTTCTTCTTCATCTTTGGCACATGCAACACATCCTTGAGTGTGATCCTCTTGCTTATGCCCTTAACCACTACTTCCACTACAATGGTGCCCATTCCAATGGCTTGTACCATACCATTATCACCTAACCAAACCTTAGTTGCTGGAATTGGTTGATAAGTGTTAAATGAACACTTGTATGGAGTCATGTGTTTGGTACATCTAGAATCGACGATCCATTTGCTCATATCAAGCATGGAAGAAGTTTGTTTTGCCATGAATGCAAAGTCATCACCTCCATGGTCATGAAAAGCATTATTGGCATTCTCTCTTTCTCCTCTCTTTGCCTTGAAACAATTCCTAGCAAAATGCCCAGGTTTTCCACAAATATAACAAGTTTTGGGAAGATTATGTTGAATGGAAGTACTTGCCTTACTTGGTCTCGTGAATAGTGCTGATTGCTCTCCAATAGACTCCTTTTGCTTTCTTTTGGTCACTTCATGGGCTAGTCTTGCCGTGACATAGTCCAAAGTAAGATCTTTTCTTGAAATTGACTCCAATGCCACAATGAGGGAGGAATAGGAGTCCGGAAGGCTTGAGAGCAATGTCATCACAACATCTTCTTCAGGTAAAGGCTTGTCAATAACAGCAAGTTGGTTTGCAAGTGCTTTTACCTTATTCACATGAGCCATGAGATCTTCACCTTCTTCCATTTTCACGGTGAAGAATTTTTGCCTTGACCATAGTACATTGGAGAGAGTTCTACTCTCATAGACGTTGCAAAGAGTCTTCCATGCCTCTGCTGCCCCTTTGCAAGAAATGACATGAGCAAAGTTGCTCTCATCTAAATTGGTGGCAATTATGCCAAAAGCCTTCTTTTCTCGTCTTTTGAACTCCTTATGCTCCTTGATGCTTGCCTCTACCCCAGGTGCCTCTTCCTCCTCACATACAATCTCCCAAAGATCCAATGACGCCAAAAGTAGCTCCATTTTGGCCTTCCAGTGGTGAAAGTTGTCACCTTTGAACTTTTCAACCATTCTCAAGCTATCACCCTCAAAAGATGCCATCTCAAGCTACACGTAGGTCCAAAAAACTCTTGATTTGGAGTTGTAATGGAGAACATATCACTACTCAAAGATCGCTGAACCACAAACCCAGAATTCGCTGTTTTGCAACTTTTTGTAAATTATGAGTCCAAATGACGTCTAAATGGTGGGGAATGAATTGTAAAGTAATTCTATGGCTCTCATAAGTCTCCCTCACGTCACTCCACTCAAAATGACTCACTATCTCATAAAACTTTCAAACACTAGTGTTACTTCAGCAAAGACACTATCAAGGTCTTGCACAAAACTCATATACTCACAAATCCAGGAGCAATGACTTCAACAACACACTAGATATTGAAACATAGAAAGCAAACTCCACACAAGCAAGTTAGGACCAGCAAGGTTGCACTTCACAAATAGAATGTGGTATGAGATGATTCTTCCCATGCCAACCCTTTTCTTATATACTAGTACCAAGGTACCATGTGTTACAACCCATATAGGATATCTCTTAGGACCAGCCCTCTCCTTGTATTCTTAGGCACTATAGACCAGCAACTAACCTTGTAGGATATCCCTCATTACTCATATACTCTATTGACCATTAGCAACAACTAAATGAGTTCTTTCCTTCAACACTCCCACTTTGCTATTGGTCAATTAGCTATCAATCCTAATGCCTTACTCAATATGTTGTGTCTCTCTTCCACCAAGGCTTTTGTTAGCAAATCAGCCAACATGTCTTTGGTTTCACAATACATCATATCAATAACTCCCATCTCTATCTTCTCTCTTATAAAGTGGTGTTGAATATCAATGTGCTTGGTTCTTGCATGATGCTTTGGATTCTTTGCAAAAGCCAAACATCCTTGATTGTCACATCTCAATGGAGTGGCTTCCAATTGGACAAGTCCAATGTCTTCCAACAACAACCTCAACCAAAATGCCTCCATTGCTCCATGACTTGCTGCCATATACTCCGCCTCCATTGTGGACCTTACAATGGTTGGTTGTCTCTTACAATTCCAAGATATGGCTCCCATTCCAACAAAGAATACATAGCCCGTTGTTGATCTTCTATCATTTGTATCTCAAGCCCAATCCGCATCACAATATCCATGTAATGCAATGTTATTTCCTCCAAGACATAGTTTATGGTTCAAAGAGCCTTTCAAGTACCTCATGATTCTTTTGATGGTTGCCCAATGCATAGGACCTGGTTTTGCCATGTGTTGACTTACAACACTTACTGCAAATGCAAGATCCATCCTTGTACCCACCATTGCATACATGAGTGAGCCTACTGCTGCCTTGTATGGTATGCCTTGCATTTGATGCTCCACTTCAGCATATTCCTCATCCGTGAGCTTCATCAACTTCAAGTTGGCTTCCAAAGGAGTTCCAATGGGCTTGCAATCTTGCATATTGAATCGTTTCAATACTTCTTCAATGTACTTGCTCTGACTCAATGTGATGGTCTTTGATACTCTATTCCTTGTAAATTCCACACCCAAACAATAATGAAGCTCTCCCAAATCACTCATTTCAAACTCTTTCTCCAATTTCTTCTTCAACCAATCTAATTTTACCATGGTGTTGCTTAAGATGATTAAATCATCTACATAGAGGATCACAACCAGCAAGAAGTCCTTGGCTTGCAACACATACAAAGAATGGTCAGCTTCACTTCTTATAAAACCTTCCTTCATAAAAAATGAGTCAATGCGTTGATACCATGCTCTTGGTGATTGCTTGAGTCCATACAATGACTTCTTCAACTTGCATACAAGGTTGGGTTTGTCTTGATTAATAAATCCTTGAGGTTGCTCCATGTAGATGGCTTCTTCCAATTCTCCATTCAAGAAGGCTGTCTTGACGTCCATTTGATGCATCTCCAAGTCTATTGATGCTCCAATTGCTACTATAGTTCTAATGGTAGTGAATTTGGCCACTGGAGCAAATGTCTCATTAAAATCCACTCCAGCAACTTGTGAGTAGCTTTTGGCAACCAATCTTGCTTTGTACCTCACAACATTGCCCATAGCATCTCTCTTGGTTCTAAACACCCACTTACATCCAATTGTTGAACGATTTGGTAGAAGTGGAGTCAACTCCCATGTCTTGTTGTCCATAAGAGATTTGTACTCTTCTTGCATAGCAATCTCCCACTTCATTGCATCACCACACCTCATTGCATCACACAAAGTCAATGGATCATCAAGAAGAGCAACATTGGCCTGATCTTCACTTACTAATAGAAAGATGTGGTTCTTCCACCATTCACCTTGTGATCTTCTTTCGCGTGTTCGATATCTTCTCTCATGCAAAGAAGATGAGCCTTCATGCACCTCTTGCTGCCTTCTATGGCTCATACACTTCCTTCTCTCATTCATTGGTTGATATTCTTCATCTTCATTCTCTTCATTGTCCTTGTTGTATCTTGTTGGAATTGAAGTCTTTATAGAGTTGGGCTCTTCTTCAATGATATCTTCATTTCCATCTTCACTTTGAGAATGCTCTTCTTCATCTTCTTCTTTGTTTGCTGAAATTGAAGATGTGTCCACAAACACACCACTACTCCCACTTGGATACATCTCCCACTTTTCACTTGCACTCTTATACTCCAAGAACTCTACATCACGACTTTTGATGATCTTTTTGGTGTCTAAACACATGAGCCTATATGCCTTGGTGCCTTCACAATATCCAAGGAATGCACATCTTGTGCCCTTTGCATCAAGTTTGCCTCTCATACTATCTGGAACTTTAGCATATGCAATGCATCCAAAAATCCTCATATGAGATAAACAAGGTTTCTTACCAGTCCAAGCTTCTTCGGGAGTCATTCCTTCAAGTGCACTTGTGGGACACCTATTTCTTTTATATACGGCATTTACCACAGCTTCCGCCCAATACTCATATCCAAGCTTTTGAGCATGAATCATACTCCTTGCCATCTCCACAATGGTGTGATTTGCTCTTTCAGCAACTCCATTTTGTTGTGGGGTATAGGGAGTGGAGGTTTGTCTTGCAATGCCTTCATGCTTCAATAACTCATCAAAGTCTTTGGACAAATACTCACCTCCATTGTCCGATCGCAGCACCTTAATCTTGTGCTCACATTGCTTCTCCACAAGTGCTTTCCACTCCTTAAACTTAGCAAAACACTCACTTTTGGCCTTGATGATATAAATCCATACCTTCCTTGAAAAGTCATCAATAAATGTGACAAAATATCTTGCTCCACTCATAGATGGTGTTTTCATGGGTCCACAAACATCCAAATGCACAAGCTCCAGCAATTGATTTGCTCTTGTTGCAATTCCACTAGGAAATGGTGTCCTATGTTGTTTGCCTTGAATGCAACCTTCACAAGATAGATTCATAGTAGAATGGCCAAGGTCTAAGCCACTTACCATGGATTGAAGCTCCTTCATGCTTTTGGCATTCAAATGTCCAAGTCTTTGATGCCAAATGCCCACCTTATCTTCATTTGATGGAAATTCAGCAAAAGCAGCAACCTCTACTCCATTGATGCGCTTGCAATTGATAATATAGAGATTGCCATCTCTAATCCCTTTTGCTACTTCTTTGCCTTCCATGGTTCTCACAAAACATCCATTCATATTGAATTGCACTTTGCACCCATGACTTACAAGTTTACTCACCGAAAGGAGGTTCTTCTTCATCTTTGGCACATGCAACACATCCTTGAGTGTGATCCTCTTGCTTATGCCCTTAACCACTACTTCCACTACAATGGTGCCCATTCCAATGGCTTGTACCATACCATTATCACCTAACCAAACCTTAGTTGCTGGAATTGGTTGATAAGTGTTAAATGAACACTTGTATGGAGTCATGTGTTTGGTACATCCAGAATCCACGATCCATTTGCTCATATCAAGCATGGAAGAAGTTTGTTTTGCCATGAATGCAATGTCATCACCTCCATGGTCATGAAAAGCATTATTGGCATTCTCTCTTTCTCCTCTCTTTGCCTTGAAACAATTCCTAGCAAAATGCCCAGGTTTTCCACAAATATAACAAGTTTTGGGAAGATTATGTTGAATGGAAGTACTTGCCTTACTTGGTCTCGTGAATAGTGCTGATTGCTCTCCAATAGACTCCTTTTGCTTTCTTTTGGTCACTTCATGGGCTAGTCTTGCCGTGACATAGTCCAAAGTAAGATCTTTTCTTGAAATTGACTCCAATGCCACAATGAGGGAGGAATAGGAGTCCGGAAGGCTTGAGAGCAATGTCATCACAACATCTTCTTCAGGTAAAGGCTTGTCAATAACAGCAAGTTGGTTTGCAAGTGCTTTTACCTTATTCACATGAGCCATGAGATCTTCACCTTCTTCCATTTTCACGGTGAAGATTTTTGCCTTGACCATAGTACATTGGAGAGAGTTCTACTCTCATAGACGTTGCAAAGAGTCTTCCATGCCTCTGCTGCCCCTTTGCAAGAAATGACATGAGCAAAGTTGCTCTCATCTAAATTGGTGGCAATTATGCCAAAAGCCTTCTTTTCTCGTCTTTTGAACTCCTTATGCTCCTTGATGCTTGCCTCTACCCCAGGTGCCTCTTCCTCCTCACATACAATCTCCCAAAGATCCAATGACGCCAAAAGTAGCTCCATTTTGGCCTTCCAGTGGTGAAAGTTGTCACCTTTGAACTTTTCAACCATTCTCAAGCTATCACCCTCAAAAGATGCCATCTCAAGCTACACGTAGGTCCAAAAAACTCTTGATTTGGAGTTGTAATGGAGAACATATCACTACTCAAAGATCGCTGAACCACAAACCCAGAATTCGCTGTTTTGCAACTTTTTGTAAATTATGAGTCCAAATGACGTCTAAATGGTGGGGAATGAATTGTAAAGTAATTCTATGGCTCTCATAAGTCTCCCTCACGTCACTCCACTCAAAATGACTCACTATCTCATAAAACTTTCAAACACTAGTGTTACTTCAGCAAAGACACTATCAAGGTCTTGCACAAAACTCATATACTCACAAATCCAGGAGCAATGACTTCAACAACACACTAGATATTGAAACATAGAAAGCAAACTCCACACAAGCAAGTTAGGACCAGCAAGGTTGCACTTCACAAATAGAATGTGGTATGAGATGATTCTTCCCATGCCAACCCTTTTCTTATATACTAGTACCAAGGTACCATGTGTTACAACCCATATAGGATATCTCTTAGGACCAGCCCTCTCCTTGTATTCTTAGGCACTATAGACCAGCAACTAACCTTGTAGGATATCCCTCATTACTCATATACTCTATTGACCATTAGCAACAACTAAATGAGTTCTTTTCTTCAACACTCCCACTTTGCTACTGGTCAATTAGCTATCAATCCTAATGCCTTACTCAATATGGTGTGTCTCTCTTTCACTAAGGCCTTTGTTAGCAAATCAGCCAACATGTCTTTGGTTTCACAATACATCATATCAATAACTCCCATCTCTATCTTCTCTCTTATAAAGTGGTGTTGAATATCAATGTGCTTGGTTCTTGCATGATGCTTTGGATTCTTTGTAAAGGCCAAACATCCTTGATTGTCACATCTCAATGGAGTGGCTTCCAATTGGACAAGTCCAATGTCTTCCAACAACAACCTCAACCAAATTGCCTCCATTGCTCCATGACTTGCTGCCATATACTCCGCCTCCATTGTGGACCTTACAATGGTTGGTTGTCTCTTACAATTCCAAGATATGGTTCCCATTCCAACAAAGAATACATAGCCCGTTGTTGATCTTCTATCATTTGTATCTCCAGCCCAATCCGCATCACAATATCCATGTAATGCAATGTTATTTCCTCCAAGACATAGTTTATGGTTCAAAGAGCCTTTCAAGTACCTCATGATTCTTTTGATGGTTGCCCAATGCATAGGACCTGGTTTTGCCATGTGTTGACTTACAACACTTACTGCAAATGCAAGATCCATCCTTGTACCCACCATTGCATACATGAGTGAGCCTACTGCTGCCTTGTATGGTATGCCTTGCATTTGATGCTCCACTTCAACATATTCCTTATCCGTGAGCTTCATCAACTTCAAGTTGGCTTCCAAAGGAGTTCCAATGGGCTTGCAATCTTGCATATTGAATCGTTTCAATACTTCTTCAATGTACTTGCTTTGACTCAATGTGATGGTCTTTGATACTCTATTCCTTGTAAATTCCACACCCAAACAATAATGAAGCTCTCCCAAATCACTCATTTCAAACTCTTTCTCCAATTTCTTCTTCAACCAATCTAATTTTACCATGGTGTTGCTTAAGATGATTAAATCATCTACATAGAGGATCACAATATTGAAACATAGAAAACATACTCCACACAAGTAAGTTAGGACCAGCAAGGTTGCACTATAACAAATAGAATGTGGTATGAGATAATTCTTCCCATGCCAACCCTTTCCTTATATACTAGTACCAAGGTACCAAGTGCTACAAACCATATGGGATATCTCCTAGGATCAGCCCTCCCCTTGTACTCTAATGCACTATAGACCAGCACCCTACCTTATGGGATATCCTTAACAACACTTGTACTCTATTGACCATTAGCAACTACTTAAAGAGTTCTTTTCTCAACACTCCCACTTTGCTATTGGTCAATTAGCTCTCAATCCTAATGCCTGACTCAACTTGTTCTGTCCTTCTCTAACTAAGGCTTTTGTCAACAAAAAAGCCAACATGTCTTTGGTTTCACAATACATCATATCAATAACCTCCATCTCTATCTTCTCTCTTATGAAATGATGCTGAATATCAATGTACTTAGTTCTTGCATGATGCTTTGGATTCTTTCCAAAAGCAAGACATCCTTGATTGTTACACCTCAATGGAGTAGCCTCCAATTGCACAAGTCCAATATCTTCCAATAACAACCTCAATCAAATTGCCTCCATTGCTTTATGACTTGCTGCCAAATACTCCGCCCCTATTGTGGACCTTGCAAAATTTGGTTGTCTCTTGCTATACGAAGATATGGCTCCCACTCAAACAAAGAATACATAGCCCATTATTGACCTTCAATCGTTTGCATCTCTCTTGGTTCTAAGCACCCACTTACATCCAATTGTTGTGGAAAGATGTGGTTCTTTCACCATTCACCTTGTGGTCTTCTCTCACGTGTTGGATATCTTCTTTCATGCAAAGAAGATGAGCCTTCTTGCACCTCTTGCTGCCTTGTATGACTCATGGAGTGCTTTCTTTTACTCATTTGTTGGTATTCTTCATCTTCATTCTCTTCATTGTCCTTGTTGTATCTTGCTGGAATTGAAGTCTTCATAGTATTGGGCTCTTCTATCATGGCAACTTCCTCTCCTTCTTCACTTTGAGAATGCTCTTCTTCATCTTCTTGTTTGTTTGCTAGAATTGAAGATGTGTCCAAAAACACACCACTACTCCCACTTGGACACATCTCCCACTTTCGACTACCACTCATAGATGGTGTCCTCATCGATTCACAAACATCCGAATGCACAAGCTCCAGCAATTGGTTTGTTCTTTCAGCAACTGCACTATGAAATGGTGTCCTATGTTGTTTGCCTTGAATGCATCCCTCACAAGCAAGATTCATGGTAGAATGGCCAAGGTCTATGCCATTTACCTTGGATTGAAGTCCCTTCATGCTTTTGGCATTCAAATGCCCAAGTCTTTGATGCCAAATGCCCATCTTCTCTTCATTTGATGGAAATTCAGCAAAGGCAGCAACCTCCACTCCATTGATCCTCTTGCAATTGATAATATAGAGATTGCCATTCCTAGTCCCTTTTGCTACTTCTTTGCCTTCCATGGTTCTCACAAAACATCCGTTCATGTTAAATTGCACTTTGAACCCATCAGTTACAAGTTTACTCACCGAAAGGAGGTTCTTCTTCATCTTTGGCACATGCAACACATCCTTGAGAGTGATTCTCTTGCTTATGCCCTTCACCACCACCTCCACTACAATGGTGCCTATTCCAATGGCTTGTACCATACAATTATCACCTAACCAAACCTTGGTTGCTGGAATTAGTTGATAAGTGTTAAATGAACACTTGTATGGAGTCATGTGTTTGGTACATCCGGAATCCACTATCCATTTGCTCATATCAAACATGGAAGGAGTTTGTTTTGCCTTGAATGCAAAGTCTTCACCTCCATGGTCATGAAAAGCATTGTTGGCATTCTCTCTTTCTCCTCTCTTTGCCTTGAAACAATTTCTAGCAAAATGGCCTAGTTTTCCAAAAATGTAACAAGTTTTAGGAGGATAACGTTGAAAAGGGGCACTTGCCTTACTTGGTCTTGTAAATAGTGCTGATTGCTCCCCAATAGACTCCTTTTGCTTTCTTTTGGTCACTTCATGGACTAGTCTTGCCGTGACATAGTCCAAAGTGAGGTCTTTTCTTGAAATGGACTCCAATGCCACAATGAGGGAGGAATAGGAGTCCGGAAGGCTTGAGAGCAATGTCATCACAGCATCTTCTTCAAGTAAAGGCTTGTCAATAACAGCAAGTTGGTTTGCAAGTGCTTTTACCTTATTCACATGAGCCATGAGATCTTCACCTTCTTCCATTTTCACGGTGAAGAATTTTTGCCTTGACCATAGTACATTGGAGAGAGTTCTACTCTCATAGACGTTGCAAAGAGTCTTCCATGCCTCTGCTGCCCCTTTGCAAGAAATGACATG
This sequence comes from Physcomitrium patens, assembly GCF_059467195.1. NCBI lineage: Eukaryota > Viridiplantae > Streptophyta > Bryopsida > Funariales > Funariaceae > Physcomitrium > Physcomitrium patens. Next base: position 7,304,004 of record NC_143433.1, on the reverse strand, counting down.
AGCAAAGTTGCTCTCATCTAAATTGGTGGCAATTATGCCAAAAGCCTTCTTTTCTCGTCTTTTGAACTCCTTATGCTCCTTGATGCTTGCCTCTACCCCAGGTGCCTCTTCCCCCTCACATACAATCTCCCAAAGATCCAATGACGCCAAAAGTAGCTCCATTTTGGCCTTCCAGTGGTGAAAGTTGTCACCTTTGAACTTTTCAACCATTCTCAAGCTATCACCCTTAAAAGATGCCATCTCAAGCTACAAGTAGGTCCAAAAAACTCTTGATTTGGAGTGGTAATGGAGAAGATATCACTACTCAAAGATCGCTGAACCACAAACCCAGAATTCGCTGTTTTGCAACTTTTTGTAAATTATGAGTCCAAATCACGTGTAAATGGTGGGGAATGAATTGTAAAGTAATTCTATGGCTCTCATAAGTCTCCCTCACGTCACTCCACTCAAAAAGACTCACTATCTCATAAAACTTTCAAACACTAGTGTTATTTCAGCAAAGACACTATCAAGGTCTTGCACAAAACTCATATACTCACAAATCCAGGAGCAATGACTCCAACAACACACTAGAAACACTCTACCATAAGATCCCAACCACCAAAATAAGCAACAAAGAAATAAAGCAAGAACAACTTACTTGGTAAGAGAGTGTGGGCCCATAACTTATTCAAACAAAGAAAACATACTCCACACAAGTAAGTTAGGACCAGCAAGGTTGCACTATAACAAATAGAAAGTGGTATGAGATAATTCTTCCCATGCCAACCCTTTCCTTATATACTAGTACCAAGGTACCAAGAGCTACAATCCATATGGGATATCTCCTAGGACCAGCCCTCCCCTTGTACTCTAATGCACTATAGACCAGCACCCTACCTTATGGGATATCCTTAACAACACTTGTACTCTATTGACCATTAGCAACTACTTAAAGAGTTCTTTTCTCAACACCTTTGGCAACCAATCTTGCTTTGTACCTCACAACATTGCCCATAGCATCTCTCTTGGTTCTAAACACCCACTTATATCCAATTGCTGAACGATTTGGTGGAAGTGGAGTCAACTCCCATGTCTTGTTGTCCATAAGAGATTTGTACTCTTCTTGCATAGCAATCTCCCACTTCATTGCATCACCACACCTCATTGCATCACACAAAGTCAATGGATCATCAAGAAGAGCAACATTGGCCTGATCTTCACTTACTTGTGGAAAGATGTGGTTCTTCCACCATTCACCTTGTGGTCTTCTTTCACGTGTTGGATATCTTCTTTCATGCAAAGAAGATGAGCCTTCATGCACCTCTTGCTGCCTTCTATGGCTCATACACTTCCTTCTCTCATTCATTGGTTGATATTCTTCATCTTCATTCTCTTCATTGTCCTTGTTGTATCTTGTTGGAATTGAAGTCTTTATAGAGTTGGGCTCTTCTTCAATGATATCTTCATTTCCATCTTCACTTTGAGAATGCTCTTCTTCATCTTCTTCTTTGTTTGCTGAAATTGAAGATGTGTCCACAAACACACCACTACTCCCACTTGGATACATCTCCCACTTTTCACTTGCACTCTTATACTCCAAGAACTCTACATCACGACTTTTGATGATCTTTTTGGTATCTAAACACATGAGCCTATATGCCTTGGTGCCTTCACAATATCCAAGGAATGCACATCTTGTGCCCTTTGCATCAAGTTTGCCTCTCATACTATCTGGAACTTTAGCATATGCAATGCATCTAAAAATCCTCATATGAGATAAACAAGGTTTCTTACCAGTCCAAGCTTCTTCGGGAGTCATTCCTTCAAGTGCACTTGTGGGACACCTATTTCTTGTATATACGGCATTTACCACAGCTTCCGCCCAATACTCATATCCAAGCTTTTGAGCATGAATCATACTCCTTGCCATCTCCACAATGGTGCGATTTGCTCTTTCAGCAACTCCATTTTGTTGTGGGGTATAGGGAGTGGAGGTTTGTCTTGCAATGCCTTCATGCTTCAATAACTCATCAAAGTCTTTGGACAAATACTCACCTCCATTGTCCGATCGCAGCACCTTAATCTTGTGCTCACATTGCTTCTCCACAAGTGCTTTCCACTCCTTAAACTTAGCAAAACACTCACTTTTGGCCTTGATGATATAAATCCATACCTTCCTTGAAAAGTCATCAATAAATGTGACAAAATATCTTGCTCCACTCATAGATGGTGTTTTCATGGGTCCACAAACATCCAAATGCACAAGCTCCAGCAATTGATTTGCTCTTGTTGCAATTCCACTAGGAAATGGTGTCCTATGTTGTTTGCCTTGAATGCAACCTTCACAAGATAGATTCATAGTAGAATGGCCAAGGTCTAAGCCACTTACCATGGATTGAAGCTCCTTCATGCTTTTGGCATTCAAATGTCCAAGTCTTTGATGCCAAATGCCCACCTTATCTTCATTTGATGGAAATTCAGCAAAAGCAGCAACCTCTACTCCATTGATGCGCTTGCAATTGATAATATAGAGATTGCCATCTCTAATCCCTTTTGCTACTTCTTTGCCTTCCATGGTTCTCACAAAACATCCATTCATATTGAATTGCACTTTGCACCCATGACTTACAAGTTTACTCACCGAAAGGAGGTTCTTCTTCATCTTTGGCACATGCAACACATCCTTGAGTGTGATCCTCTTGCTTATGCCCTTGACCACTACTTCCACTACAATGGTGCCCATTCCAATGGCTTGTACCATACCATTATCACCTAACCAAACCTTAGTTGCTGGAATTGGTTGATAAGTGTTAAATGAACACTTGTATGGAGTCATGTGTTTGGTACATCCAGAATCCACGATCCATTTACTCATATCAAGCATGGAAGAAGTTTGTTTTTGTTGAGAATAGAACTCTTTAAGTAGTTGCTAATGGTCAATAGAGTACAAGTGTTGTTAAGGATATCCCATAAGGTAGGGTGCTGGTCTATAGTACATTAGAGTATAAGGGGAGGGCTGGTCCTAGGAGATATCCCATATGGATTGTAGCACTTGGTACCTTGGAACTAGTATATAAGGAAAGGGTTGGCATGGGAAGAATTATCTCATACCACCCTCTATTTGTTATAGTGCAACCTTGCTGGTCCTAACTTACTTGTGTGGAGTATGCTTTCTATGTTTCAATAGTTTTGCCATGAATGCAAAGTCATCACCTTCATGGTCATGAAAAGCATTATTGGCATTCTCTCTTTCTCCTCTCTTTGCCTTGAAACAATTCCTAGCAAAATGCCCTGGTTTTCCACAAATATAACAAGTTTTGGGAAGATTACGTTGAATAGAAGTACTTGCCTTACTTGGTCTCGTGAATAGTGCTGATTGCTCTCCAATAGACTCCTTTTGCTTTCTTTTGGTCACTTCATGGGCTAGTCTTGCCGTGACATAGTCCAAAGTAAGATCTTTTCTTGAAATTGACTCCAATGCCACAATGAGGGAGGAATAGGAGTCCGGAAGGCTTGAGAGCAATGTCATCACAACTTCTTCTTCAGGTAAAGTCTTGTCAATAACAGCAAGTTGGTTTGCAAGTGCTTTTACCTTATTCAAATGAGCCATGAGATCTTCACCTTCTTCCATCTTCACGGTGAAGAATTTTTGCCTTGACCATAGTACATTGGAGAGAGTTCTACTCTCATAGACGTTGCAAAGAGTCTTCCATGCCTCTGCTGCCCCTTTGCAAGAAATGACATGAGCAAAGTTGCTCTCATCTAAATTGGTGGCAATTATGCCAAAACCCTTCTTTTCTCGTCTTTTGAACTTCTTATGCTCCTTGATGCTTGCCTCTACCCCAGGTGCCTCTTCCTCCTCACATACAATCTCCCAAAGATCCAATGACGCCAAAAGTAGCTCCAATTTGGCCTTCCAGTGGTGAAAGTTGTCACCTTTGAACTTTTCAACCATTCTCAAGCTATCACCCTCAAAAGATGCCATCTCAAGCTACACGTAGGTCCAAAAAACTCTTGATTTGGAGTTGTAATGGAGAAGATATCACTACTCAAAGATCGCTGAACCACAAACCCAGAATTCGCTGTTTTGCAACTTTTTGTAAATTATGAGTCCAAATGACGTCTAAATGGTGGGGAATGAATTGTAAAGTAATTCTATGGCTCTCATAAGTGTCCCTCTCGTCACTTCACTCAAAATGACTCACTATCTCATAAAACTTTCAAACACTAGTGTTACTCCAGCAAAGACACTATCAAGGTCTTGCACTAAGCTCATACACTCACAAATCCAGGAGCAATGACTTCAACAATTCACTAGCAACACTCTACTATAAGATCTCAACCACCAAAAACAAGCAACAAAGAAATAATGCAAGAACAACTTACTTGGTAAGAGAGTGTGGGCCCATAACCTATTAAAACATAGAAAGCAAACTCCACACAAGCAAGTTAGGACCAGCAAGGTTGCACTTCACAAATAGAATGTGGTATGAGATGATTCTTCCCATGCCAACCCTTTTCTTATATACTAGTACCAAGGTACCATGTGTTACAACCCATATGGGATATCTCTTAGGACCAGCCCTCTCCTTGTATTCTAAGGTTCTATAGACCAGCAACTAACCTTGTAGGATATCCCTCATTACTCATATACTTTATTGACCATTAGCAACAACTAAATGAGTTCATACCTTCAACACAAGGATGTGTTGCATGTGCCAAAGATGAAGAAGAACCTCCTTTCGGTGAGTAAACTTGTAAGTCATGGGTGCAAAGTGCAATTCAATATGAATGGATGTTTTGTGAGAACCATGGAAGGCAAAGAAGTAGCAAAAGGGATTAGAGATGGCAATCTCTATATTATCAATTGCAAGCGCATCAATGGAGTAGAGGTTGCTGCTTTTGCTGAATTTCCATCAAATGAAGATAAGGTAGGCATTTGGCATCAAAGACTTGGACATTTGAATGCCAAAAGCATGAAGGAGCTTCAATCCATGGTAAGTGGCTTAGACCTTGGCCATTCTACTATGAATCTATCTTGTGAAGGTTGCATTCAAGGCAAACAACATAGGACACCATTTCCTAGTGGAATTGCAACAAGAGCAAATCAATTGCTGGAGCTTGTGCATTCGGATGTTTGTGGACCCATGAAAACACCATCTATGAGTGGAGCAAGATATTTTGTCACATTTATTGATGACTTTTCAAGGAAGGTATGGATTTATATCATCAAGGCCAAAAGTGAATGTTTTGCTAAGTTTAAGGAGTGGAAAGCACTTGTGGAGAAGCAATGTGAGCACAAGATTAAGGTGCTGCGATCGGACAATGGAGGTTAGTATTTGTCCACAGACTTTGATGAGTTATTGTAGCATGAAGGCATTGTAAGACAAACCTCCACTCCCTATACCCCACAACAAAATGGAGTTGCTGAAAGAGCAAATCGCACCATTGTGGAGATGACAAGGAGTATGATTCATGCTCAAAAGCTTGGATATGAGTATTGGGCGGAAGCTGTGGTAAATGCCGTATATACAAGAAATAGGTGTCCCACAACTGTACTTGAAGGAATGACTCCCGAAGAAGCTTGGACTGGTAAGAAACCTTGTTTATCTCATATGAGGATTTTTGGATGCATTGCATATGCTAAAGTTCCAGATAGTATGAGAGGCAAACTTGATGCAAAGGGCACAAGATGTGCATTCCTTGGATATTGTGAAGGCACCAAGGCATATAGGCTCATGTGTTTAGACACCAATAAGTATTAAAACATAGAAAGCAAACTCCACACAAGCAAGTTAGGACCAGCAAGGTTGCACTTCACAAATAGAATGTGGTATGAGATGATTCTTCCCATGCCAACCCTTTTCTTATATACTAGTACCAAGGTACCATGTAATACAATCCATATGGGATATCTCTCAGGACCAGCCCTCTCCTTGTATTCTAAGGCACTATAGACCAGCAACTAACCTTGTAGGATATCCCTCATTTCTCATATACTCTATTGACCATTAGCAACAACTAAATGAGTTCTTTCCTTCAACACTCCCACTTTGCTATTGGTCAATTAGCTATCAATCCTAATGCCTTACTCAATATGTTGTGGGTCTCTTTCACTAAGGCTTTTGTTAGCAAATCAGCCAACATGTCTTTGGTTTCACAATACATCATATCAATAACTCCCATCTCTATCTTCTCTCTTATAAAGTGGTGTTGAATATCAATGTGCTTGGTTCTTGCATGATGCTTTGGATTCTTTGCAAAAGCCAAACATCCTTGATTGTCACATCTCAATGGAGTGGCTTAAAATTGCACAAGTCCAATGTCTTCCAACAACAACCTCAACCAAATTGCCTCCATTGCTCCATGACTTGCTGCCATATACTCCGCCTCCATTGTGGACCTTACAATGGTTGGTTGTCTCTTACAATTCCAAGATATGGCTCCCATTCCAACAAAGAATACATAGCCCGTTGTTGATCTTCTATCATTTGTATCTCAAGCCCAATCCGCATCACAATATCCATGTAATGCAATGTTATTTCCTCCAAGACATAGTTTATGGTTCAAAGAGCCTTTCAAGTACCTCATGATTCTTTTGATGGTTGCCCAATGCATAGGACCTGGTTTTGCCATGTGTTGACTTACAACACTTACTGCAAATGCAAGATCCATCCTTGTACCCACCATTGCATACATGAGTGAGCCTACTGCTGCCTTGTATGGTATGCGTTGCATTTGATGCTCCATTTCAGCATATTCCTCATCCGTGAGCTTCATCAACTTCAAGTTGGCTTCCAAAGGAGTTCCAATGGGCTTGCAATCTTGCATATTGAATCGTTTCAATACTTCTTCAATGTACTTGCTCTGACTCAATGTGATGGTCTTTGATACTCTATTCCTTGTAAATTCCACACCCAAACAATAATGAAGCTCTCCCAAATCACTCATTTCAAACTCTTTTGCCAATTTCTTCTTCAACCAATCTAATTTTACCATGGTGTTGCTTAAGATGATTAAATCATCTACATAGAGGATCACAACCAGCAAGAAGTCCTTGGCTTGCAACACATACAAAGAATGGTCAACTTCACTTCTTATAAAACCTTCCTTCACAAAAAATGAGTCAATGCGTTGATACCATGCTCTTGGTGATTGCTTGAGTCCATACAATGACTTCTTCAACTTGCATACAAGGTTGGGTTTGTCTTGATCAATAAATCCTTGAGGTTGCTCCATGTAGATGTCTTCTTCCAATTCTCCATTCAAGAAGGCTGTCTTGACGTCCATTTGATGCATCTCCAAGTCTATTGATGCTCCAATTGCTACTATAGTTCTAATGGTAGTGAATTTGGCCACTGGAGCAAATGTCTCATTAAAATCCACTCCAGCAACTTGTGAGTAGCTTTTGGCAACCAATCTTGCTTTGTACCTCACAACATTGCCCATAGCATCTCTCTTGGTTCTAAACACCCACTTACATCCAATTGTTGAACGATTTGGTAGAAGTGGAGTCAACTCCCATGTCTTGTTGTCCATAAGAGATTTGTACTCTTCTTGCATAGCAATCTCCCACTTCATTGCATCACCACACCTCATTGCATCACACAAAGTCAATGGATCATCAAGAAGAGCAACATTGGCCTGATCTTCACTTACTAATAGAAAGATGTGGTTCTTCCACCATTCACCTTGTGATCTTCTTTCACGTGTTCGATATCTTCTCTCATGCAAAGAAGATGAGCCTTCATGCACCTCTTGCTGCCTTCTATGGCTCATACACTTCCTTCTCTCATTCATTGGTTGATATTCTTCATCTTCATTCTCTTCATTGTCCTTGTTGTATCTTGTTGGAATTGAAGTCTTTATAGAGTTGGGCTCTTCTTCAATGATATCTTCATTTCCATCTTCACTTTGAGAATGCTCTTCTTCATCTTCTTCTTTGTTTGCTGAAATTGAAGATGTGTCCACAAACACACCACTACTCCCACTTGGATACATCTCCCACTTTTCACTTGCACTCTTATACTCCAAGAACTCTACATCACGACTTTTGATGATCTTTTTGGTGTCTAAACACATGAGCCTATATGCCTTGGTGCCTTCACAATATCCAAGGAATGCACATCTTGTGCCCTTTGCATCAAGTTTGCCTCTCATACTATCTGGAACTTTAGCATATGCAATGCATCCAAAAATCCTCATATGAGATAAACAAGGTTTCTTACCAGTCCAAGCTTCTTCGGGAGTCATTCCTTCAAGTGCACTTGTGGGACACCTATTTCTTTTATATACGGCATTTACCACAGCTTCCGCCCAATACTCATATCCAAGCTTTTGAGCATGAATCATACTCCTTGCCATCTCCACAATGGTGTGATTTGCTCTTTCAGCAACTCCATTTTGTTGTGGGGTATAGGGAGTGGAGGTTTGTCTTGCAATGCCTTCATGCTTCAATAACTCATCAAAGTCTTTGGACAAATACTCACCTCCATTGTCCGATCGCAGCACCTTAATCTTGTGCTCACATTGCTTCTCCACAAGTGCTTTCCACTCCTTAAACTTAGCAAAACACTCACTTTTGGCCTTGATGATATAAATCCATACCTTCCTTGAAAAGTCATCAATAAATGTGACAAAATATCTTGCTCCACTCATAGATGGTGTTTTCATGGGTCCACAAACATCCGAATGCACAAGCTCCAGCAATTGATTTGTTCTTGTTGCAATTCCACTAGGAAATGGTGTCCTATGTTGTTTACCTTGAATGCAACCTTCACAAGATAGATTCATAGTAGAATGGCCAAGGTCTAAGCCACTTACCATGGATTGAAGCTCCTTCATGCTTTTGGCATTCAAATATCCAAGTCTTTGATGCCAAATGCCCACCTTATCTTCATTTGATGGAAATTCAGCAAAAGCAGCAACCTCTACTCCATTGATGCGCTTGCAATTGATAATATAGAGATTGCCATCTCTAATCCCTTTTGCTACTTCTTTGCCTTCCATGGTTCTCACAAAACATCCATTCATATTGAATTGCACTTTGCACCCATGACTTACAAGTTTACTCACCGAAAGGAGGTTCTTCTTCATCTTTGGCACATGCAACACATCCTTGAGTGTGATCCTCTTGCTTATGCCCTTGACTACTACTTCCACTACAATGGTGCCCATTCCAATGGCTTGTACCATACCATTATCACCTAACCAAACCTTAGTTGCTGGAATTGGTTGATAAGTGTTAAATGAACACTTGTATGGAGTCATGTGTTTGGTACATCTAGAATCCACGATCCATTTGCTCATATCAAGCATGGAAGAAGTTTGTTTTGCCATGAATGCAAAGTCATCACTTCCATGGTCATGAAAAGCATTATTGGCATTCTCTCTTTCTCCTCTCTTTGCCTTGAAACAATTCCTAGCAAAATGCCCTGGTTTTCCACAAATATAACAAGTTTTGGGAAGACTACGTTGAATGGAAGTACTTGCCTTACTTGGTCTCGTGAATAGTGCTGATTGCTCTCCAATAGACTCTTTTTGCTTTCTTTTGGTCACTTCATGGGCTAGTCTTGCCGTGACATAGTCCAAAGTAAGATCTTTTCTTGAAATTGACTCCAATGCCACAATGAGGGAGGAATAGGAGTCCGGAAGGCTTGAGAGCAATGTCATCACAACATCTTCTTCAGGTAAAGGCTTGTCAATAACAGCAAGTTGGTTTGCAAGTGCTTTTACCTTATTCACATGAGCCATGAGATCTTCACCTTCTTCCATCTTCACGGTGAAGAATTTTTGCCTTGACCATAGTACATTGGAGAGATTTCTACTCTCATAGACGTTGCAAAGAGTCTTCCATGCCTCTGCTGCCCCTTTGCAAGAAATGACAAGAGCAAAGTTGCTCTAATCTAAAATGGTGGCAATTATGCCAAAACCCTTCTTTTCTCGTCTTTTGAACTCCTTATGCTCCTTGATGCTTGCCTCTACCCCAGGTGCCTCTTCCTCCTCACATACAATCTCCCAAAGATCCAATGACGCCAAAAGTAGCTCCATTTTGGCCTTCCAGTGGTGAAAGTTGTCACCTTTGAACTTTTCAACCATTCTCAAGCTATCACCCTCAAAAGATGCCATCTCAAGCTACACGTAGGTCCAAAAAACTCTTGATTTGGAGTTGTAATGGAGAAGATATCACTACTCAAAGATCGCTGAACCACAAACCCAGAATTCGCTGTTTTGCAACTTTTTGTAAATTATGAGTCCAAATCACGTCTAAATGGTGGGGAATGAATTGTAAAGTATTTCTATGGCTCTCATAAGTGTCCCTCTCGTCACTCCACTCAAAATGCCTCACTATCTCATAAAACTTTCAAACACTAGTGTTACTCCAGCAAAGACACTATCAAGGTCTTGCACTAAGCTCATACACTCACAAATCCAGGAGCAATGACTTCAACAATTCACTAGCAACACTCTACTATAAGATCTCAACCACCAAAAACAAGCAATAAAGAAATAATGCAAGAACAACTTACTTGGTAAGAGAGTGTGGGCCCATAACCTATTAAAACATAGAAAGCAAACTCCACACAAGCAAGTTAGGACCAGCAAGGTTGCACTTCACAAATAGAATGTGGTATGAGATGATTCTTCCCATGCCAACCCTTTTCTTATATACTAGTACCAAGGTACCATGTGTTACAAGCCATATGAGATATCTCTTAGGACCAGCCCTCTCCTTGTATTCTAAGGCACTATAGACCAGCAACTAACCTTGTAGGATATCCCTCATTTCTCATATACTCTATTGACCATTAGCAACAACTAAATGAGTTCTTTCCTTCAACAAAAAGATCATCAAAAGTCGTGATGTAGAGTTCTTGGAGTATAAGATTGCAAGTGAAAAGTGGGAGATGTATCCAAGTGGGAGTAGTAGTGTGATTGTGGACACATCTTCAATTTCAGCAAACAAAGAAGATGATGAAGAAGAGCATTCTCAAAGTGAAGATGGAAATGAAGATATCATTGAAGAAGAACCCAACTCTATAAAGACTTCAATTCCAACAAGATACAACAAGGACAATGAAGAGAATGAAGATGAAGAATATCAACCAATGAATGAGAGAAGGAAGTGTATGAGCCATAGAAGGCAGCAAGAGGTGCATGAAGGCTCATCTTCTTTGCATGAGAGAAGATATCGAACACGTGAAAGAAGATCACAAGGTGAATGGTGGAAGAACCACATCTTTCTACAAGTAAGTGAAGATCAGGCCAATGTTGCTCTTCTTGATGATCCATTGACTTTGTGTGATGCAATGAGGTGTGATGATGCAATGAAGTGGGAGATTGCTATGCAAGAAGAGTACAAATCTCTTATGGACAACAAGACATGGGAGTTGACTCCACTTCTACCAAATCGTTCAGCAATTGGATGTAAGTGGGTGTTTAGAACCAAGAGAGATGCTATGGGCAATGTTGTGAGGTACAAAGCAAGATTGGTTGCCAAAAGCTACTCACAAGTTGCTGGAGTGGATTTTAATGAGACATTTGCTCCAGTGGCCAAATTCACTACCATTAGAACTATAGTAGCAATTGGAGCATCAATAGACTTGGAGATGCATCAAATGGACGTCAAGACAGCCTTCTTGAATGGAGAATTGGAAGAAGACATCTACATGGAGCAACCTCAAGGATTTATTGATCAAGACAAACCCAACCTTGTATGCAAGTTGAAGAAGTCATTGTATGGACTCAAGCAATCACCAAGAGCATGGTATCAACGCATTGACTCATTTTTTGTGAAAGAAGATTTTATAAGAAGTGAAGCTGACCATTCTTTGTATGTGTTGCAAGCCAAGGACTTCTTGCTGGTTGTGATCCTCTATGTAGATGATTTAATCATCTTAAGCAACACCATGGTAAAATTAGATTGGTTGAAGAAGAAATTGGAGAAAGAGTTTGAAATGAGTGATTTGGGAGAGCTTCATTATTGTTTGGGTGTGGAATTTACAAGGAATAGAGTATCAAAGACCATCACATTGAGTCAGAGCAAGTACATTGAAGAAGTATTGAAACGATTCAATATGCAAGATTGCAAGCCCATTGGAACTCCTTTGGAAGCCAACTTGAAGTTGATGAAGCTCACGGATGAGGAATATGCTGAAGTGGAGCATCAAATGCAAGGCATACCATACAAGGCAGCAATAGGCTCACTCATGTATGCAATGGTGGGTACAAGGATGGATCTTGCATTTGCAGTAAGTGTTGTAAGTCAACACATGGCAAAACCAGGTCCTATGCATTGGGCAACCATCAAAAGAATCATGAGGTACTTGAAAGGCTCTTTGAACCATAAACTATGTCTTGGAGGAAATAACATTGCATTACATGGATATTGTGATGCGGATTGGGCTTGAGATACAAATGATAGAAGATCAACAACGGGCTATGTATTCTTTGTTGGAATGGGAGCCATATCTTGGAATTGTAAGAGACAACCAACCATTGTAAGGTCCACAATGGAGGCGGAGTATATGGCAGCAAGTCATGGAGCAATGGAGGCAATTTGGTTGAGGTTGTTGTTGGAAGACATTGGACTTGTCCAATTGGAAGCCACTCCATTGAGATGTGACAATCAAGGATGTTTGGCTTTTGCAAAGAATCCAAAGCATCATGCAAGAACCAAGCACATTGATATTCAACACCACTTTATAAGAGAGAAGATAGAGATGGGAGTTATTGATATGATGTATTGTGAAACCAAAGACATGTTGGCTGATTTGCTAACAAAAGCCTTGGTGGAAGAGAGACACAACATATTGAGTAAGGCATTAGGATTGATAGCTAATTGACCAATAGCAAAGTGGGAGTGTTGAAGGAAAGAACTCATTTAGTTGTTGCTAATGGTCAATAGAGTATATGAGTAATGAGGGATATCCTACAAGGTTAGTTGCTGGTCTATAGTGCCTAAGAATACAAGGAGAGGGCTGGTTCTAAGAGATATCCTATATGGGTTGTAACACATGGTACCTTGGTACTAGTATATAAGAAAAGGGTTGGCATGGGAAGAATCATCTCATACCACATTCTATTTGTGAAGTGCAACCTTGCTGGTCCTAACTTGCTTGTGTGGAGTTTGCTTTCTATGTTTCAATAGGACACAACAAGTTGAGTAAGGCATTAGGATTGATAGCTAATTGACCAATAGGAAAGTGGGAGTGTTGAGAAAAGAACTCTTTAAGTAGTTGCTAATGGTCAATAGAGTACAAGTGTTGTTAAGGACATCCCATAAGGTAGGGTGCTGGTTTATAATACATAAGAGTATAAGGGGAGGGCTGGTCCTAGGAGATATCCCATATGGATTGTAGCACTTGGTACCTTGGTACTACTATATAAGGAAAGGGTTGGCATGGGAAGAATCATCTCATACGACACTCTATTTGTTATAGTGCAACCTTGCTGGTCCCAACTTACTTGTGTGGAGTATGCTTTCTATGTTTCAATATGTTCTAATGGTGGTGAACTTAGCCACGGGAGCAAATGTCTCATTAAAATCAACATCAGCAACTTGAGAGAATCTTTTGGCAACTAGCCTTGCCTTATATCTCACAATATCACCAATTGCATCCCTCTTGGTTCTAAACACCCACTTACAACCAATTGAAGATCGATTTGGTGGAAGTTGAGTCAATTCCCATGTTCCATTACTCATGAGAGATTTGTACTCTTCCTCCATAGCCTCCTCCCACTTCAACGCATTCGTAGACTTCATAGCATCACATAAATTCAATGGATCAGCAAGGAGTGCAACATTTGCATGTTCTTCACTTACTTGAGGAAAGATGTGGTCCTTCCACCATTCACCACGTTGTTTTCTTACTCTCATAGGATATCTTCTATCATTTGAAGAAGATTCACCTTGATGCTCTCCAACCTTCTATTCTTTTGAACCTTGTCTCTTCTCATTCAAAGGTTAGTATTCTCATCATCATCATCATCTTCAACTTTTTTATTGTTTGTCATCTCAATTGAAGGAGTGTTGAAACGATTCAACATGGAGGATTGCAAGCCTATTGGAACACCTTTGGAGTTAAATTTGAAGTTGAAGAAGCTCACGGATGACGAGTTTACACAAGTTGAAGGCCAAATCCAAAGTGTTTTATACAAGGTGTTGAAAGAAAGTAGTTGTTATTGGTCAATAAGGTACAAGTGTTGTTAGGGATATCCCATAAGGTTAGGTTCTGGTCGATAGTCCATTAGAGTATAAGCGGAGGGCTGGTCCTAGGAGATATCCCATATGGGTTGTAGCACTTGGTACCTTGGTACTTGTATATAGGGAAAGGGTTGGCATGGGAAGAATTATCTCATACCACACTCTTTTTGTTAAAGTGCAAGCTTGCTGGTCCTAACTTACTTGTGTGGAGTAAGCTTTCTATGTTTCATCAGGTTATGGGCCCACATTCTTTTACCAAGTAAGTTGTTCTTGTTTTTGGTGGTTCAGATCTTATGGTAGAGTGTTGCTAGTGAATTTTTGAAGTTATTGCTCCTGGATTTGTGAGTGTATGAGGTTAGTGCAAGACCTTGATAGTGTCTATGCTGAAGGAGCACTAATATTTGAGAGTTTTATGAAAAAGTATTTTTGAGTGAAGTGACGTAAGAGAGACGTTTGAAAGTCGTAGCATGACATTACAAACCATTCTCCACCTTTTAGACGTAATTTGGACTCAAAATATGCAAAAAGTTGCAAAACAGCAAATTCTGGGTTTGTAGTTCAGCAATCTTTAAGTAGTCATATCTTTTGCATTACAACTCCAAATCAAGAGTTTTTTGGACCTTCTTGTAGCTTGAGATGGCATCTTTTGACGGTGATAGCTTAAGAGTTGTTGAAAAGTTTAGAGGTGACAACTTTCACCACTGGAAGGCCAAATTGGAACTACTTTTGGCATCATTGGATCTAGAGGAGATAGCAGATGAGGAGGAACTTGCACCTGAGGTAGAGGCAAGCATCAAGGAGCAAAAGGACTTCAAAAGACGAGAGAAGAAGGCTTTTGGCATAATTGCCACCAATTTAGATGAAAGCAATTTTGCTTAGTCAGAAAAGAACACTATAAGCATAACACAAGTAAGCAGAAATCAGCAAGGTTGCACATAAGAGAAGTGTGGATTGAGATGGTTCTCTCTTTCAACTCTCCTTACTTATAGGTGGTGGTTGCTGCCCTAAAAGGACTTCTTCCACCATTTAACTTTTACACATATGCTCCTTGGATCCTTTGGCTCATACCACGAGGGTATCCAAGGATTCTAGGATCCTATGGCATCTTATATACCACGAGAGTATCCTATGGCATATACTAATTACTCTTACCTGGTTCTTTGGATATTCCCTAGGACACACTTTATCCTCTTGACTTTGACTCTTTGTCTTTGACCGCATCCTATGTCCAAAGGATGCTTTTTCTATATGCGAAGAGTCAAGCCTTTGACCATTAGCAACTTACCTAAGGTAATATCTGTTAAAACATAGAAAGCATACTCCACACAAGTAAGTTAGGACCTGCAAGGTTGCACTATAATAAATAGAGTGTGGTATGAGATAATTCTTCCCATGCCAATCCTTTCCTTATATACTAGTACCAAGGTACCAAGTGCTACAATCCATATGGGATATCTCCTAGGACCAGCCCTCCCTTTGTACTCTAATGCACTATAGACCAGCACCTTACCTTATGGAATGTCCTTAATAACACCTGTACTCTATTGACCATTAGCAACTACTTAAAGAGTTCTTTTCTCAACACTCCCACTTTGCTATTAGTAAATTAGCTATCAATCCTAATGCCTTACTCAACTTGTTGTGTCCTTCTCTAACCTAAGGCTTTTGTCAACAAATCAGCCAACATGTCTTTGGTTTCACAATACATCATATCAATAACCTCCATTTCTATCTTCTCTCTTATGAAATGATGCTGAATATCAATGTACTTAGTTTTTGCATGATGCTTTTTATTCTTTCCAAAAGCAAGACATCCTTGATTCTCACACCTCAATGGAGTAGCCTCCAATTGCACAAGTCCAATATCTTCCAATAACAACCTCAACCAAATTGCCTCCATTGCTTTATGACTTGCTGCCCAATACTCCGCCCCTATTGTGGACCTTGCAATGTTTGGTTGTCTCTTGCTATTCAAAGATATGGCTCCCACTCAAACAAAGAATACATAGCCCATTGTTGACCTTCAATCGTTTGCATCTCTCTTGGTTCTATGCACCCACTTACATCCAATTCTTGTGGAAAGATGTGGTTCTTTCACCATTCACCTTGTGGTCTTCTCTCACGTGTTGGATATCTTCTTTCATGCAAAGAAGATGAGCCTTCTTGCACCTCTTGCTGCCATGTATGACTTATGGGGTGCTTTCTCTTACTCATTTGTTGGTATTCTTCATCTTCATTCTCTTCATTGTCCTTGTTGTATCTTGCTGGAATTAAAGTCTTCATAGTATTGGGCTCTTCTATCATGGCATCTTCCTCTTCTTCTTCACTTTGAGAATGCTCTTCTTCATCTTCTTGTTTGTTTGTTGGAGTTGAAGATGTGTCCACAAACACATCACTACTCCCACTTAGACACATCTCCCACTTTTCACTACCACTCATAGATGGTGTCTTCAAGGATCCACAAACATCCGAATGCACAAGCTCCAGCAATTGGTTTGTTCTTGTTGCAACTCCTCTAGGAAATGGTGTCCTATGTTGTTTGCCTTGAATGCATCCCTCACAAGCAAGATTCATGGTAGAATGGCCAATGTTATAGTGCAACCATGCTGGTCCTAACTTGCTTGTGTGGAGTTTAATTTCTATGTTTCAATAGGTTATGGGCCCACATTTTCTTACCAAGTAAGTTGTTCTTGCATTTTATTTTCTGTGTTGTTTGTTTGGTGGTTGAGATCTTATGGTATAGTATTACTAGTGTTTTGTTGAAGTCATTACTCCTGGATTTGTGAGTGTATGAGGTTAGTGCAAGACCTTGATAGTGTCTTTGCTGAAGTAACACTAGTATTTGAGAGTTTTATGAGAAATTGAGTCATTTTGAGTGAGGTGATGTGAGGGAGATGTTTGAAAGCCATAGAATTACATCACATAGCATTTTCCACCATTTAGACGTGATTTGGACTCAAAGTATGCAAAAAGTTGCAAAACAGCGAATTCTGAGTTTGTAGTTCAGCAATCTTTGAGTAGTCATATCTTTTGCATTACAACTCCAAATCAAGAGATTTTTGGACCTACTTGTAGCTTGAGATGGCATCTTCTGAGAGTGATAGCTTAAGAATGGAAGAAAAGTTTAGAGGTGACAACTTTCACCACTGGAAGGCCAAAATGGAGCTACTTTTGGCATCATTGGATCTTTGGGAGATAGTATGTGAGGAGGAAGAGGCAACTGGATTAGAGGCAAGCATGAAGGAGCAAAAGGACTTCAAAAGACGAGAAAAGAAGGCTTTTGGCATAATTGCCACCAACTTAGATGAAACCAACTTTGCTCATGTCATTTCTTGCAAAGGGCCAGCAGATGCATGGAAGACTCTTTGCAATGTCTATGAGAGTAGGAATCTTTCCAATGTGCTATGGTCAAGGCAAAAGTTCTTCACCGTGAAGATGGAAGAAGGTGAAGATCTCATGGCTCATGTAAATAAGGTAAAAGCATTTGCAAACCAACTTGCTGTTGTTGACAATCCTTTACTTGAAGAAAATGTTGTGATGACATTGCTCTCAAGCCTTCCAGACTCCTATTCCTCCCTCATTGTGGAATTGGAGTCCATTACAAGTAAAGACCTTACTTTAAACAATGTAACGGCAAGACTAGCTCATGAAGTGACCAATAGAAAGCAAAAGGAGTCTATTGGGGAGCAATCAGCACTATTTACAAGACCAAGTAAGGCAAGTGCCCCTTTTCAACGTTATCCTCCTAAAACTTGTTACATTTGTGGAAAATCAAGCCATTTTGCTAGAAATTGTTTCAAGGCTAAGAGAGGAGAAAGAGAGAATGCCAACAATGCTTTTGATGGCCATGGAGGTGAAGACTTTGCATTTATGGCAAAAGAAACTCCCTGTATGCTTGATATGAGCAAATAGATTGTGGATTCTGGATGTACCAAACACATGACTCCATACAAGTGTTCATTTAACACTTATCAACCAATTCCAGCCACCAAGGTTTGGTTAGGTGATAATGGTATGGTACAAGCCATTGGAATGGGTATTATTATAGTAGAGGTGGTAGTTATTGAAACATAGAAAGCAAACTCCACACAAGCAAGTTAGGACCAGCAAGGTTGCACTTCACAAATAGAATGTGGTATGAGATGATTCTTCCCATGCCAACCCTTTTCTTATATACTAGTACCAAGGTACCATGTGTTACAACCCATATGGGATATCTCTTAGGACCAGCCCTCTCCTTGTATTCTATGGCACTATAGACCAGCAACTAACCTTGTAGGATATCCCTCATTACTCATATACTCTATTGACCATTAGCAACAACTAAATGAGTTCTTTCCTTCAACACTCCCACTTTGCTACTGGTCAATTAGCTATCAATCCTAATGCCTTACTCAATATGTTGTGTCTCTCTTTCACCAAGGCTTTTGTTAGCAAATCAGCCAACATGTCTTTGGTTTCACAATACATCATATCAATAACTCCCATCTCTATCTTCTCTCTTATAAAGTGGTGTTGAATATCAATGTGCTTGGTTCTTGCATGATGCTTTGGATTCTTTGCAAAAGCCAAACATCCTTGATTGTCACATCTCAATGGAGTGGCTTCTAATTGCACAAGTCCAATGTCTTCCAGCAACAACCTCAACCAAATTGCCTCCATTGCTCCATGACTTGCTGCCATATACTCCGCCTCCATTGTGGACCTTGCAATGGTTGGTTGTCTCTTACAATTCCAAGATATGGCTCCCATTCCAACAAAGAATACATAGCCCGTTGTTGATCTTCTATCATTTGTATCTCCAGCCCAATCCGCATCACAATATCCATGTAATGCAATGTTATTTCCTCCAAGACATAGTTTATGGTTCAAAGAGCCTTTCAAGTACCTCATGATTCTTTTGATGGTTGCCCAATGCATAGGACCTGGTTTTGCCATGTGTTGACTTACAACACTTACTGCAAATGCAAGATCCATCCTTGTACCCACCATTGCATACATGAGTGAGCCTATTGCTGCCTTGTATGGTATGCCTTGCATTTGATGCTCCACTTCAGCATATTCCTCATCCGTGAGCTTCATCAACTTCAAGTTGGCTTCCAAAGGAGTTCCAATGGGCTTGCAATCTTGCATATTGAATCGTTTCAATACTTCTTCAATGTACTTGCTCTGACTCAATGTGATGGTCTTTGATACTCTATTCCTTGTAAATTCCACACCCAAACAATAATGAAGCTCTCCCAAATCACTCATTTCAAACTCTTTCTCTAATTTCTTCTTCAACCAATCTAATTTTACCATGGTGTTGCTTAAGATGATTAAATCATCTACATAGAGGATCACAACCAGCAAGAAGTCCTTGGCTTGCAACACATACAAAGAATGGTCAGCTTCACTTCTTATAAAACCTTCCTTCACAAAAAATGAGTCAATGCGTTGATACCATGCTCTTGGTGATTGCTTGAGTCCATACAATGACTTCTTCAACTTGCATACAAGGTTGGGTTTGTCTTGATCAATAAATCCTTGAGGTTGCTCCATGTAGATGTCTTCTTCCAATTCTCCATTCAAGAAGGCTGTCTTGACGTCCATTTGATGCATCTCCAAGTCTATTGATGCTCCAATTGCTACTATAGTTCTAATGGTAGTGAATTTGGCCACTAGAGCAAATGTCTCATTAAAATCCACTCCAGCAACTTGTGAGTAGCTTTTGGCAACCAATCTTGCTTTGTACCTCACAACATTGCCCATAGCATCTCTCTTGGTTCTAAACACCCACTTACATCCAATTGCTGAACGATTTGGTGGAAGTGGAGTCAACTCCCATGTCTTGTTGTCCATAAGAGATTTGTACTCTTCTTGCATAGCAATCTCCCACTTCATTGCATCACCACACCTCATTGCATCACACAAAGTCAATGGATCATCAAGAAGAGCAACATTGGCCTGATCTTTACTTACTTGTGGAAAGATGTGGTTCTTCCACCATTCACCTTGTGGTCTTCTTTCACGTGTTGGATATCTTCTTTCATGCAAAGAAGATGAGCCTTCATGCACCTCTTGCTGCCTTCTATGGCTCATACACTTCCTTCTCTCATTCATTGGTTGATATTCTTCATCTTCATTCTCTTCATTGTCCTTGTTGTATCTTGCTGGAATTGAAGTCTTTATAGAGTTGGGCTCTTCTTCAATGATATCTTCATTTCCATCTTCACTTTGAGAATGCTCTTCTTCATCTTCTTCTTTGTTTGCTGAAATTGAAGATGTGTCCACAAACACACCACTACTCCCACTTGGATACATCTCCCACTTTTCACTTGCACTCTTATACTCCAAGAACTCTACATCACGACTTTTGATGATCTTTTTGGTGTCTAAACACATGAGCCTATATGCCTTGGTGCCTTCACAATATCCAAGGAATGCACATCTTGTGCCCTTTGCATCAAGTTTGCCTCTCATACTATCTGGAACTTTAGCATATGCAATGCATCCAAAAATCCTCATATGAGATAAACAAGGTTTCTTACCAGTCCAAGCTTCTTCGGGAGTCATTCCTTCAAGTGCACTTTTGGGACACCTATTTCTTGTATATACGGCATTTACCACAGCTTCCGCCCAATACTCATATCCAAGCTTTTGAGCATGAATCATACTCCTTGCCATCTCCACAATGGTGTGATTTGCTCTTTCAGCAACTCCATTTTGTTGTGGGGTATAGGGAGTGGAGGTTTGTCTTGCAATGCCTTCATGCTTCAATAACTCATCAAAGTCTTTGGACAAATACTCACCTCCATTGTCCGATCGCAGCACCTTAATCTTGTGCTCACATTGCTTCTCCACAAGTGCTTTCCACTCCTTAAACTTAGCAAAACACTCACTTTTGGCCTTGATGATATAAATCCATACCTTCCTAGAAAAGTCATCAATAAATGTGACAAAATATCTTGCTCCACTCATAGATGGTGTTTTCATGGGTCCACAAACATCCGAATGCACAAGCTCCAGCAATTGATTTGCTCTTGTTGCAATTCCACTAGGAAATGGTGTCCTATGTTGTTTGCCTTGAATGCAACCTTCACAAGATAGATTCATAGTAGAATGGCCAAGGTCTAAGCCACTTACCATGGATTGAAGCTCCTTCATGCTTTTGGCATTCAAATGTCCAAGTTTATGATGCCAAATGCCCACGTTGTCTACATTTGATGGAAATTCAGCAAAAGCAGCAACCTCTACTCCACTCATGCGCTTGCAATTGATAATATAGAGATTGCCATCTCTAATCCCTTTTGCTACTTCTTTGCCTTCCATGGTTCTCACAAAACATCCATTCATATTGAATTGCACTTTGCACCCATGACTTACAAGTTTACTCACCGAAAGGAGGTTCTTCTTCATCTTTGGCACATGCAACACATCCTTGAGTGTGATCCTCTTGCTTATGCCCTTGACCACTACTTCCACTACAATGGTGCCCATTCCAATGGCTTGTACCATACCATTATCACCTAACCAAACCTTAGTTGCTGGAATTGGTTGATAAGTGTTAAATGAACACTTGTATGGAGTCATGTGTTTGGTACATCCAGAATCGACGATCCATTTGCTCATATCAAGCATGGAAGAAGTTTGTTTTGCCATGAATGCAAAGTCATCACTTCCATGGTCATGAAAAGCATTATTGGCATTCTCTCTTTCTCCTCTCTTTGCCTTGAAACAATTCCTAGCAAAATGCCCTGGTTTTCCACAAATATAACAAGTTTTGGGAAGATTACGTTGAATGGAAGTACTTGCCTTACTTGGTCTCGTGAATAGTGCTGATTGCTCTCCAATAGACTCTTTTTGCTTTCTTTTGGTCACTTCATGGGCTAGTCTTGCCGTGACATAGTCCAAAGTAAGATCTTTTCTTGAAATTGACTCCAATGCCACAATGAGGGAGGAATAGGAGTCCGGAAGGCTTGAGAGCAATGTCATCACAACATCTTCTTCAGGTAAAGGCTTGTCAATAACAGCAAGTTGGTTTGCAAGTGCTTTTACCTTATTCACATGAGCCATGAGATCTTCACCTTCTTCCATTTTCACGGTGAAGAATTTTTGCCTTGACCATAGTACATTGGAGAGAGTTCTACTCTCATAGACGTTGCAAAGAGTCTTCCATGCCTCTGCTGCCCCTTTGCAAGAAATGACATGAGCAAAGTTGCTCTCATCTAAATTGGTGGCAATTATGCCAAAAGCCTTCTTTTCTCGTCTTTTGAAGTCCTTATGCCTATTGATGCTTGCCTCTACCCCAGGTGCCTCTTCCTCCTCACATACAATCTTCCAAAGATCCAATGACGCCAAAAGTAGCTCCATTTTGGCCTTCCAGTGGTGAAAGTTGTCACCTTTGAACTTTTCAACCATTCTCAAGCTATCACCCTCAAAAGATGCCATCTCAAGCTACACGTAGATCCAAACAACTCTTGATTTGGAGTTGTAATGGAGAAGATATCACTACTCAAAGATCGCTGAACCACAAACCCAGAATTCGCTGTTTTGCAACTTTTTGTAAATTATGAGTCCAAATCACGTCTAAATGGTGGGGAATGAATTGTAAAGTAATTCTATGGCTCTCATAAGTCTCCCTCACGTCACTCCACTCAAAATGACTCACTATCTCATAAAACTTTCAAACACTAGTGTTACTTCAGCAAAGACACTATCAAGGTCTTGCACAAAACTCATATACTCACAAATCCAGGAACAATGACTTCAACAACACACTAGAAACACTCTACCATAAGATCCCAACCACCAAAATAAGCAACAAAGAAATAATGCAAGAACAACTTTCTTGGTAAGAGAGTGTGGGCCCAGAACCTATTGAAACATAGAAAGCAAACTCCACACAAGCAAGTTAGGACCAGCAAGGTTGCACTTCACAAATAGAATGTGGTATGAGATGATTCTTCCCATGCCAACCCTTTTCTTATATACTAGTACGAAGGTATCATGTGTTACAACCCATATGGGATATCTCTTAGGACCAGCCCTCTCCTTGTATTCTTAGGCACTATAGACCAGCAACTAACCTTGTAGGATATCCCTCATTACTCATATACTCTATTGACCATTAGCAACAACTAAATGAGTTCTTTTCTTCAACAGTGTCCTTCTCTAACTAAGGCTTTTGTCAACAAATCAGCAAACATGTCTTTGGTTTCACAAAACATCATATCAATAACCTCCATCTCTATCTTCTCTCTTATGAAATGATGCTGAATATCAATGTACTTAGTTCTTGCATGATGCTTTGGATTCTTTCCAAAAGCAAGACATCCTTGATTGTCACACCTCAATGGAGTAGCTTCAAATTGCAGAAGTCTAATATCTTCCAATAACAACCTCAACCAAAATGCCTCCATTGCTTCATGACTTGCTGCCAAATACTCCGCCCCTATTGTGGACCTTGCAATGTTTAGTTGTCTATTGCTATTCAAAGATATGGCTCCCACTCAAACAAAGAATACATAGCCCATTGTTGACCTTCAATCGTTTGCATCTCTCTTAGTTCTAAGCACCCACTTACATCCAATTGTTGTGGAAAGATGTGGTTCTTTCACCATTCACCTTGTGGTCTTCTCTCACGTTTTGGATATCTTCTTTCATGCAAAGAAGATGAGCCTTCTTGCACCACTTGCTGCCTTGTATGACTCATGAGTGCTTTCTCTTAGTCATTTGTTGGTATTCTTCATCTTCATTCTCTTCATTGTCCTTAATGTATCTTGCTGGAATTGAAGTCTTCATAGTATTGGGCTCTTCTATCATTGCATCTTCCTCTTCTTCTTCACTTTGAGAATGCTCTTCTTCATCTTCTTGTTTGTTTGCTAGAATCTAAGATGTGTCCACAAACACACCACTACTCCCACTTGGACACATCTCCCACTTTTCACTACCACTCATAGATGGTATTGAAACATAGAAAGCAAACTCCACACAAGCAAGTTAGGACCAGCAAGGTTGCACTTCACAAATAGAATGTGGTATGAGATGATTCTTCCCATGCCAACCCTTTTCTTATATACTAGTACCAAGGTACCATGTATTACAACCCATATGGGATATCTCTTAGGACCAGCCCTCTTCTTGTATTCTAAGGCACTATAGACCAGCAACTAACCTTGTAGGATATCCCTCATTACTCATATACTCTATTGACCATTAGCAACAACTAAATGAGTTCTTTCCTTCAACACTCCCACTCTGCTACTGGTCAATTAGCTATCAATCCTAATGCCTTACTCAATATGTTGTGTCTCTCTTTCACCAAGGCTTTTGTTAGCAAATCAGCCAACATGTCTTTGGTTTCACAATACATCATATCAATAACTCCCATCTCTATCTTCTCTCTTATAAAGTGGTGTTGAATATCAATGTGCTTGGTTCTTGCATGATGCTTTGGATTCTTTGCAAAAGCCAAACATCCTTGATTGTCACATCTCAATGGAGTGGCTTCCAATTGCCCAAGTCCAATGTCTTCCAACAACAACCTCAACCAAATTGCCTCCATTGCTCCATGACTTGCTGCCATATACTCCGCCTCCATTGTGGACCTTGCAATGGTTGGTTGTCTCTTACAATTCCAAGATATGGCTCCCATTCCAACAAAGAATACATAGCCCGTTGTTGATCTTCTATCATTTGTATCTCCAGCCCAATCCGCATCACAATATCCATGTAATGCAATGTTATTTCCTCCAAGACATAGTTTATGGTTCAAAGAGCCTTTCAAGTACCTCATGATTCTTTTGATGGTTGCCCAATGCATAGGACCTGGTTTTGCCATGTGTTGACTTACAACACTTACTGCAAATGCAAGATCCATCCTTGTACCCACCATTGCATACATGAGTGAGCCTACTGCTGCCTTGTATGGTATGCCTTGCATTTGATGCTCAACTTCAGCATATTCCTCATCCGTGAGCTTCATCAACTTCAAGTTGGCTTCCAATGGAGTTCCAATGGGCTTGCAATCTTGCATATTGAATCGTTTCAATACTTCTTCAATGTACTTGCTTTGACTCAATGTGATGGTCTTTGATACTCTATTCCTTGTAAATTCCACACCCAAACAATAATGAAGCTCTCCCAAATCACTCATTTCAAACTCTTTCTCCAATTTCTTCTTCAACCAATCTAATTTTACCATGGTGTTGCTTAAGATGATTAAATCATCTACATAGAGGATCACAACCAGCAAGAAGTCCTTGGCTTGCAACACATACAAAGAATGGTCAGCTTCACTTCTTATAAAACCTTCCTTCACAAAGAATGAGTCAATGCGTTGATACCATGCTCTTGGTGATTGCTTGAGTCCATACAATGACTTATTCAACTTGCATACAAGGTTGGGTTTGTCTTGATCAATAAATCCTTGAGGTTGCTCCATGTAGATGTCTTCTTCCAATTCTCCATTCAAGAAGGCTGTCTTGACGTCCATTTGATGCATCTCCAAGTCTATTGATGCTCCAATTGCTACTATAGTTCTAATGGTAGTGAATTTGGCCACTGGAGCAAATGTCTCATTAAAATCTACTCCAGCAACTTGTGAGTAGCCTTTGGCAACCAATCTTGCTTTGTACCTCACAACATTGGCTATAGCATCTCTCTTGGTTCTAAACACCCACTTACATCCAATTGCTGAACGATTTGGTGGAAGTAGAGTCAACTCCCATGTCTTGTTGTCCATAAGAGATTTGTACTCTTCTTGCATAGCAATCTCCCACTTTATTGCATCACCACACCTCATTGCATCACACAAAGTCAATGGATCATCAAGAAGAGCAACATTGGCCTGATCTTCACTTACTTGTGGAAAGATGTGGTTCTTCCACCATTCACCTTGTGGTCTTCTTTCACGTGTTGGATATCTTCTTTCATGCAAAGAAGATGAGCCTTCATGCACCTCTTGCTGCCTTCTATGGCTCATACACTTCCTTCTCTCATTCATTGGTTGATATTCTTCATCTTCATTCTCTTCATTGTCCTTGTTGTATCTTGCTGGAATTGAAGTCTTTATAGAGTTGGGCTCTTCTTCAATGATATCTTCATTTCCATCTTCTTTTTGAGAATGCTCTTCTTCATCTTCTTCTTTGTTTGCTGAAATTGAAGATGTGTCCACAAACACACCACTACTCCCACTTGGACACATCTCCCACTTTTCACTTGCACTCTTATACTCCAAGAACTCTACATCACGACTTTTGATGATCTTTTTGGTGTCTAAACACATGAGCCTATATGCCTTGACCATAGTACATTGGAGAGATTTCTACTCTCATAGACGTTGCAAAGAGTCTTCCATGCCTCTGCTGCCCCTTTGCAAGAAATGACATGAGCAAAGTTGCTCTCATCTAAATTGGTGGCAATTATGCCAAAAGCCTTCTTTTCTCGTCTTTTGAACTCCTTATGCTCCTTGATGCTTGCCTCTACCCCAGGTGCCTCTTCGTCCTCACATACAATCTCCCAAAGATCCAATGACGCCAAAAGTAGCTCCATTTTGGCCTTCCAGTGGTGAAAGTTGTCACCTTTGAACTTTTCAACCATTCTCAAGCTATCACCCTCAAAAGATGCCATCTCAAGCTACACGTAGGTCCAAAAAACTCTTGATTTGGAGTTGTAATGGAGAAGATATCACTACTCAAAGATCGCTGAACCACAAACCCAGAATTCGCTGTTTTGCAACTTTTTGTAAATTATGAGTCCAAATCACGTCTAAATGGTGGGGAATGAATTGTAAAGTAATTCTATGGCTCTCATAAGTCTCCCTCACGTCACTCCACTCAAAATGACTCACTATCTCATGAAACTTTCAAACACTAGTGTTACTTCAGCAAAGACACTATCAAGGTCTTGCACAAAACTCATATACTCACAAATCCAGGAGCAATGACTTCAACAACACACTAGCAACATTCTACCATAAGATCCCAACCACCAAAGTAAGCAACAAAGAAAATAATGCAAGAACAACTTACTGGGTAAGAGAGTGTGGGCCCATAACCTATTGAAACATAGAAAGCAAACTCCACACAAGCAAGTTAGGACCAGCAAGGTTGCACTTCACAAATAGAATGTGGTATGAGATGATTCTTCCCATGCCAACCCTTTTCTTATATACTAGTACCAAGGTACCATGTATTACAACCCATATGGGATATCTCTTAGGACCAGCCCTCTTCTTGTATTCTAAGGCACTATAGACCAGCAACTAACCTTGTAGGATATCCCTCATTACTCATATACTCTATTGACCATTAGCAACAACTAAATGAGTTCTTTCCTTCAACAGATGGTGTCCTCATGGATCCACAAACATCCGAATGCACAAGCTCCAGCAATTGGTTTGCTCTTGTTGCAACTCCTCTAGGAAATGGTGTCCTATGTTGTTTGCCTTGAATGCATCCCTCACAAGCAAGATTCATGGTAGAATGGCCAACATCTATGCTATTTACCTTGGATTGAAGCCCCTTCATGCTTTTGGCATTTAAATGCCTAAGTCTTTGATGCCAAATGCCCATCTTCTCTTCATTTGATGGAAATTCAGCAAAGGCAGCAACCTCCACTCCATTGATCCTCTTGCAATTGATAATATAGAGATTGCCATTCCTACTATTGAAACATAGAAAGCATACTCCACACAAGTAAGTTAGGATCAGCAAGGTTGCACTATAACAAATAGAGTGTGGTATGAGATAATTCTTGCCATGCCAACCCTTTCCTTATATACTAGTACCAAGGTACCAAGTGCTACAATCCATATGGGATATCTCCTAGGACCAGCCCTCCCCTTGTACTCTAATGTACTATAGACCAGCACCCTACCTTATGGGATATCCTTAACAATACTTGTACTCTATTGACCATTAGTAACTACTTAAAGAGTTCTTTTCTCAACACTCCCACTTTGCTATTGGTCAATTAGCTATCAATCCTAATGCTTTACTCAACTTGTTGTGTCCTTCTGTAACTAAAGCTTTTGTCAACAAATCAGCCAACATGTCTTTGGTTTCACAATACATCATATCAATAACCTCCATCTCTATCTTCTCTCTTATGAAATGATGCTGATTATCAATGTACTTAGTTCTTGCATGATGCTTTGGATTCTTTGCAAAAACAAGACATCCTTGATTGTCACACCTCAATAGAGTAGCCTCCAATTGCACAAGTCCAATATCTTCCAATAACAACGTCAACCAAATTGCCTCCATTGCTTTATGACTTGCTGCCAAATACTCCGCCCCTATTGTGGACCTTGCAATGTTTAGTTCTCTATTGCTATTCAAAGATATGGCTCCCACTCAAAAAAAGAATACATAGCCCATTGTTGACCTTCAATCGTTTGCATCTCTCTTAGTTCTAAGCACCCACTTACATCCAATTGTTGTGGAAAGATGTGGTTCTTTCACCATTCACCTTGTGGACTTCTCTCATGTGTTGGATAGCTTCTTTCATGCAAAGAAGATGAGCCTTCTTGCACCTCTTGCTGCCTTGTATGACTCATGGAGTACTTTCTCTTACTCATTTGTTGGTATTCTTCATCTTCAATCTCTTCATTGTCCTTGTTGTATCTTGCTGGAATTGAAGTCTTCATAGTATTGGGCTCTTCTATCATGGCAACTTCCTCTCCTTCTTCACTTTGAGAATGCTCTTCTTCATCTTCTTGTTTGTTTGCTAGAATTGAAGATGTGTCCAAAAACACACCACTACTCCCACTTGGACACATCTCCCACTTTTCACTACCACTCATAGATGGTATCCTCATGGGTCCACAAACCTTAGAATGGACAAGCTCCAGCAATTGGTTTGTTCTTTCAGCAACTCCACTAGGAAATGGTGTCCTATATTGTTTGCCTTGAATGCATCCCTCACAAGCAAGATTCATGGTAGAATGGCCAAGGTCTATGCCATTTACCTTGGATTGAAGTCCCTTCATGCTTTTGGCATTCAAATGCCTAAGTCTTTGATGCCAAATGTCCATCTTCTCTTCATTTGATGGAAATTCAGCAAAGGCAGCAACCTCCACTCCATTGATCCTCTTGCAATTGATAATATAGAGATTTCCATTTCTAGTCCCTTTTGCTACTTCTTTGCCTTCCATGGTTCTCACAAAACATCCATTCATGTTAAATTGCACTTTGTACCCATCAGTTACAAGTTTACTCACCGAAAGGAGGTTCTTCTTCATCTTTGGCACATGCAACACATCCTTGAGAGTGATTCTCTTGCTTATGCCCTTCACCACCACCTCCACTACAATGGTGCCTATTCCAATGGCTTGTACCATACAATTATCACCTAACCAAACTTTGGTTGCTTGAATTGGTTGATAAGTGTTAAATGAACACTTGTATGGAGTCATGTATTTGGTACATCCAGAATCCACAATCCATTTGCTCATATCAAACATGGAAGGAGTTTGTTTTGCCATGAATGCAAAGTCTTCACCTCCATGGTCATGAAAAGCATTGTTGGCATTCTCTCTTTCTCTTCTCTTTGCCTTGAAAATATTTCTAGCAAAATGGCCTGGTTTTCCACGAATGTAACAAGTTTTAGGAGGATAACGTTGAAAAGGGGCACTTGCCTTACTTGGTCTTGTAAATAGTGCTGATTGCTCCCCAATAGACTCCTTTTGCTTTCTTTTGGTCACTTCATGGGCTAGTCTTGCCGTGACATAGTCCAAAGTGAGGTCTTTCTTTGAAATGGACTCCAATGCCACAATGAGGGAGGAATAGGAGTCCGGAAGGCTTGAGAGCAATGTCATCACAATATCTTCTTCAAGTAAAGGCTTGTCAACAACAGCAAGTTGGTTTGAAAGTGCTTTTACATTATTTATATGAGCCATGAGATCTTCACCTTCTTCCATCTTCACGGTGAAGAACTTTTGCCTTGACCATAGCACATTGGAAAGATTCCTACTCTCATAGACATTGCAAAGAGTCTTCCATGCATCTGCTGCCCCTTTGCAAGAAATGACATGAGCAAAGTTGGTTTCATCTAAGTTGGTGGCAATTATGCCAAAAGCCTTCTTCTCTCGTCTTTTGAAGTTCTTTTGCTCCTTCATGCTTGCCTCTAATCCAGGTGCCTCTTCCTCCTCACATACTATCTCCCAAAGATCCAATGACGCCAAAAGTAGCTCCATTTTGGCCTTCCAGCGGTGAAAGTTGTCACCTCTAAACTTTTCTACCATTCTTAAGCTATCACTCTCAAAAGATGCCATCTCAAGCTATAAGTAGGTCCAAAAATCTCTTGATTTGGAGTTGTAATGCTAAAGATATGACTACTCAAAGATTGGTGAACTACAAACTCAGAATTCGCTGTTTTGCAACTTTTTGCATACTTTGAGTCCAAATCACGTCTAAATGGTGGAAAATGCTATGTGATGTAATTCTATGGCTTTCAAACATCTCCCTCACATCACCTCACTCAAAATGACTCAATTTCTCATAAAACTCTCAAATACTAGTGTTACTTCAGCAAAGACACTATCAAGGTCTTGCACTAACCTCATACACTCACAAATCCAGGAGTAATGACTTCAACAAAACACTAGTAATACTATACCATAAGATCTCAACCACCAAACAAACAACAAAGAAAATAAAATGCAAGAACAACTTACTTGGTAAGAGAATGTGGGCCCATAACCTATTGAAACATAGAAAACATACTCCACACAAGTAAGTTAGGACCAGCAAGGTTGCACTATAAGAAATAGAGTGTGGTATGAGATAATTTTTCACATGCCAGCCCTTTCCTTATATACTAGTACCAAAGTACCAAGTGGTACAATCCATATGGGATATCTCCTAGGACCAGCCCTCCCTTTGTATTCTAATGTACTATAGTTCAGCACCCTACCTTATGGGATATCCTTAACAACACTTGTACTCTATTGACCATTAGCAACTACTTAAAGAGTTTTTTTCTCAACATTCTTTGCCTTCCATGGTTCTCACAAAACATCCATCCATGTTTAATTGCACTTTCTACCCATGAATTATAAGTTTACTCACCGAAAGGAGGTTCTTCTTCATCTTTGGCACATGCAACACATCCTTGAGAGTGATTCTCTTGCTTATGCCCTTCCCCACCACCTCCACTACAATAGTGCCTATTCCAATGGCTTGTACCATACAATTATCACCTAACCAAATCTTGGTTGCTTGAATTGGTTCATAAGTGTTAAATGAACACTTGTATGGAGTCATGTGTTTGGTACATCCGGAATCCACAATCCATTTGCTCATATCAAACATGGAAAGAGTTTGTTTTGCCATGAATGCAAAGTCTTCACCTCCATGATCATGAAAAGCATTGTTGGCATTCTCTCTTTCTCTTCTCTTTGCCTTGAAACAGTTTCTAGCAAAATGGCCTGATTTTCCACAAACGTAACAAGTTTAAAATGTATTACGTTGAGAAGGGACACTTGCCTTACTTGGTCTTGTAAATAGTGCTGATTGCTCCCCAATAGACTCCTTTTGCTTTCTTTTGGTCACTTCATGGGCTAGTCTTGCCGTGACATAGTCCAAAGTGAGGTCTTTCCTTGAAATGGACTCCAATGCCACAATGAGGGAGGAATAGGAGTTCGGAAGGCTTGAGAGCAATGTCATCACAACATCTTCTTCAAATAAAGGCTTGTCTACAACAGCAAGTTGGTTTCCAAGTGCTTTTACCTTATTTACATGAGCCATGAGATCTTCACCTTCTTCCATCTTCACGGTGAAGAACTTTTGCCTTGACCATAGCACATTGGAAAGATTCCTACTCTCATAGACATTGCAAAGAGTCTTCCATGCATCTGCTGGCCCTTTGGAAGAAATGACATGAGCAAAGTTGGTTTCATCTAAGTTGGTGGCAATTATGCCAAAAGCCTTCTTTTCTCGTCTTTTGAAGTCCTTTTGCTCCTTCATTCTTGCCTCTAATACAGGTGCCTCTTCCGCCTCACATACTATCTCCCAAAGATCCAATGACGCCAAAAGTAGCTCCATTTTGGCCTTCCAGTGGTGAAAGTTGTCACCTCTAAACTTTTCTACCATTCTTAAGCTATCACTCTCAAAAGATGCCATCTCAAGCTACAAGTAGGTCCAAAAATCTCTTGATTTGGAGTTGTAATGCAAAAGATATGACTACTCAAAGATTGGTGAACTACAAACTCAGAATTCGCTGTTTTGCAACTTTTTGCATACTTTGAGTCCAAATCACGTCTAAATGGTGGAAAATGCTATGTGATGTAATTCTATGGCTTTCAAACATCTCCCTCACATCACCTCACTCAAAATGACTCAATTTCTCATAAAACTCTCAAATACTAGTGTTACTTCAGCAAAGACACTATCAAGGTCTTGCACTAACCTCATACACTCACAAATCCAGGAGTAATGACTTCAACAAAACACTAGTAATACTATACCATAAGATCTCAACCACCAAACAAACAACAAAGAAAATAAAATGCAAGAACAACTTACTTGGTAAGAGAATGTGGGCCCATAACCTATTGAAACATAGAAAACATACTCCACACAAGTAAGTTAGGACCAGCAAGGTTGCACTATAAGAAATAGAGTGTGGTATGAGATAATTTTTCACATGCCAGCCCTTTCCTTATATACTAGTACCAAAGTACCAAGTGTTACAATCCATATGGGATATCTCCTAGGACCAGCCCTCCCCTTGTACTCCAATGCACTATAGACCAGCACCCTACCTTATGGGATATCCTTAACAACACTTGTACTCTATTGACCATTAGCAACTACTTAAAGAGTTCTTTTCTCAACACTCCCACTTTGCTATTGGTCAATTAGCTATCAATCCTAATGCCTTACTCAACTTGTTGTGTCCTTCTCTAACTAAGGCTTTTGTCAACAAATCAGCCAACATGTCTTTGGTTTCACAATACATCATATCAATAACCTCCATCTCTATCTTCTCTCTTATGAAATGATGCTGAATATCAATGTACTTAGTTCTTGCATGATGCTTTGGATTCTTTCTAAAAGCAAGACATCCTTGGTTGTCACACCTCAATGGAGTAGCCTCCAATTGCACAAGTCCAATATCTTCCTATAACAACCTCAACCAAATTGCCTCCATTGCTTTATGACTTGCTGCCAAATAGTCCACCTCTATTGTGGACCTTGAAATGTTTGGTTGTCTCTTGCTATTCAAAGATATGGTTCCCACTCAAACAAAGAATACATAGCCCATTGCTGACCTTCAATCGTTTGCATCTCTCTTAGTTCTAAGCACCCACTTACATCCAATTGTTGTGGAAAGATGTGGTTCTTTCACCATTCACCTTGTGGTCTTCTCTCACGTGTTGGATATCTTCTTTCATGCAAAGAAGATGAGCCTTTTTGCACCTCTTGCTGCCTTGTATGACTCATGGAGTGCTTTCTTTTACTCATTTGTTGGTATTCTTCATCTTCATTCTCTTCATTGTCCTTGTTGTATCTTGCTGGAATTGAAGTCTTCATAGTATTGGGCTCTTCTATCATGGCAACTTCCTCTCCTTCTTCACTTTGAGAATGCTCTTCTTCATCTTCTTGTTTGTTTGCTAGAATTGAAGATGTGTCCAAAAACACACCACTACTCCCACTTGGACACATCTCCCACTTTTCACTACCACTCATAGATGGTGTCCTCATCGATCCACAAACATCAGAATGGACAAGCTCCAGCAATTGGTTTGTTCTTTCAGCAACTCCACTAGGAAATGGTGTTCTATATTGTTTGCTTAGAATGCATCCCTCACAAGCAAGATTCATGGTAGAATGGCCAAGGTCTATGCCATTTACCTTGGATTGAAGTCCCTTCATGCTTTTGGCATTCAAATGCCCAAGTCTTTGATGCCAAATGCCCATCTTCTCTTCATTTGATGGAAATTCAGCAAAGGCAGCAACCTCCACTCCATTGATCCTCTTGCAATTGATAATATAGAGATTGCCATTTCTAGTCCCTTTTGCTACTTCTTTGCCTTCCATGGTTCTCACAAAACATCCATTCATGTTAAATTGCACTTTGTACCCATCAGTTACAAGTTTACTCACCGAAAGGAGGTTCTTCTTCATCTTTGGCACATGCAACACATCCTTGAGAGTGATTCTCTTGCTTATGCCCTTCACCACCACCTCCACTACAATGGTGCCTATTCCAATGGCTTGTACCATACAATTATCACCTAACCAAACCTTGGTTGCTTGAATTGGTTGATAAGTGTTAAATGAACACTTGTATGGAGTCATGTGTTTGGTACATCCAGAATCCACAATCCATTTGCTCATATCAAACATGGAAGGAGTTTGTTTTGCCATGAATGCAAAGTCTTCACCTCCATGGTCATGAAAAGCATTGTTGGCATTCTCTCTTTCTCCTCTCTTTGCCTTGAAACAATTTCTAGCAAAATGGCCTGGTTTTCTACAAATGTAACAAGTTTTAGGGTGATAACGTTGAAAAGGGGCACTTGCCTTACTTGGTCTTGTAAATAGTGCTGATTGCTCCCCAATAGACTCCTTTTGCTTTCTTTTGGTCACTTCATGGACTAGTCTTGCCGTGACATAGTCCAAAGTGAGGTCTTTCTTTGAAATGGACTCCAATGCCACAATGAGGGAGGAATAGGAGTCCGGAAGGCTTGAGAGCAATGTCATCACAACATCTTCTTCAAGTAAAGGCTTGTCAACAACAGCAAGTTGGTTTAAAAGTGCTTTTACATTATTTATATGAGCCATGAGATCTTCACCTTCTTCCATCTTCACGGTGAAGAACTTTTGCCTTGACCATAGCACATTGGAAAGATTCCTACTCTCATAGACATTGCAAAGAGTCTTCCATGCATCTGCTGCCTCTTTGCAAGAAATGACATGAGCAAAGTTGGTTTCATCTAAGTTGGTGGCAATTATGCCAAAAGCCTTCTTTTCTCGTCTTTTGAAGTTCTTTTGCTCCTTCATGCTTGCCTCTAATCCAGGTGCCTCTTCCTCCTCACATACTATCTCCCAAAGATCCAATGACGCCAAAAGTAGCTCCATTTTGGCCTTCCAGTGGTGAAAGTTGTCACCTCTAAACTTTTCTACCATTCTTAAGCTATCACTCTCAAAAGATGCCATCTCTGTTGAGAAAAGAACTCTTTAAGTAGTTGCTAATGGTCAATAGAGTACAAGTATTGTTAAGGATATCCCATAAGGAAGGGTGCTGGTCTATAGTACATTAGAGTACAAGGGGAGGGCTGGTCCTAGGAGATATCCCATATGGATTGTAGCACTTGGTACCTTGGTACTAGTATATAAGAGAAGGGTTGGCATGGGAAGAATTATCTCATACCACACTCTATTTCTTATAGTGCAACCTTGCTGGTCCTAACTTACTTGTGTGGAGTATGCTTTCTATGTTTCAATAGGTTATGGGCCCACATTCTCTTACCAAGTAAGTTGTTCTTGCATTTTATTTTCTTTGTTGCTTGTTTGGTGGTTGAGATCTTATGGTATAGTATTACTAGTGTTTTGTTGAAGTCATTACTCCTGGATTTGTGAGTGTATGAGGTTAGTGCAAGACCTTGATAGTGTCTTTGCTGAAGTAACACTAGCATTTGAGAGTTTTATGAGAAATTGAGTCATTTTGAGTGAGGTGATGTGAGGGAGATGTTTGAAAGCCATAGAATTACACGACATAGCATTTCCCACCATTTAGACGTGATTTGGACTCAAAGTATGCAAAAAGTTGCAAAACAGCGAATTCTGAGTTTGTAGTTCACCAATCTTTGAGTAGTCATATCTTTAGCATTACAACTCCAAATCAAGAGATTTTTGGACCTACTTATAGCTTGAGATGGCATCTTTTGAGAGTGATAGCTTAAGAATGGTGGAAAAGTTTAGAGGTGACAACTTTTACCACTGGAAGGCCAAAATGGAGCTACTTTTGGCGTCATTGGATCTTTGGGAGATAGTATGTGAGGAGGAAGAGGCACCTGGATTAGAGGCAAGCATGAAGGAGCAAAAGAACTTCAAAAGACGAGAAAAGAAGGCTTTTGGCATAATTGCCACCAACTTAGATGAAACCAACTTTGCTCATGTCATTTCTTGCAAAGAGGCAGCAGATGCATGGAAGACTCTTTGCAATGTCTATGAGAGTAGGAATCTTTCCAATGTGCTATGGTCAAGGTAAAAGTTCTTCACCGTGAAGATGGAAGAAGGTGAAGATCTCATGGCTCATATAAATAATGTAAAAGCACTTTTAAACCAACTTGCTGTTGTTGACAAGCCTTTACTTGAAGAAGATGTTGTGATGACATTGCTCTCAAGCCTTCCGGACTCCTATTCCTCCCTCATTGTGGCATTGGAGTCCATTTCAAGGAAAGACCTTACTTTGGACTATGTTACGGCAAGACTAGCCCATGAAGTGACCAAAAGAAAGCAAAAGGAGTCTATTGGGGAGCAATCAGCACTATTTACAAGACCAAGTAAGGCAAGTGCCCCTTTTCAACGTTATCCTCCTAAAACTTATTACATTTGTGGAAAACCAGGCCATTTTGCTAGAAATTGTTTCAAGGCAAAGAGAGGAGAAAGAGAGAATGCCAACAATGCTTTTCATGACCATGGAGGTGAAGACTTTGCATTCATGGCAAAACAAACTCCTTC
Organism: Physcomitrium patens; assembly: GCF_059467195.1. Classification (NCBI taxonomy): domain Eukaryota; kingdom Viridiplantae; phylum Streptophyta; class Bryopsida; order Funariales; family Funariaceae; genus Physcomitrium; species Physcomitrium patens. The sequence continues at coordinate 7,267,143 of NC_143433.1, read as the reverse complement.
CATGTTTGATATGAGCAAATGGATTGTGGATTCTGGATGTACCAAATACATGACTCCATACAAGTGTTCATTTAACACTTATCAACCAATTCAAGCAACCAAGGTTTGGTTAGGTGATAATTGTATGGTACAAGCCATTGGAATAGGCACCATTGTAGTGGAGGTGGTTGTGAAGGGCATAAGCAAGAGAATCACTCTCAAGGATGTGTTGCATGTGCCAAAGATGAAGAAGAACCTCCTTTCGGTGAGTAAACTTGTAACTGATGGGTACAAAGTGCAATTTAACATGAATGGATGTTTTGTGAGAACCATGGAAGGCAAAGAAGTAGCAAAAGGGACTAGGAATGGCAATCTCTATATTATCAATTGCAAGAGGATCAATGGAGTGGAGGTTGCTGCCTTTGCTGAATTTCCATCAAATGAAGAGAAGATGGGCATTTGGCATCAAAGACTTGGGCATTTGAATGCCAAAAGCATGAAGGGACTTCAATCCAAGGTAAATGGCATAGACCTTGGCCATTCTACCATGAATCTTGCTTGTGAGGGATGCATTCTAGGCAAACAATATAGGACACCATTTCCTAGTGGAGTTGCTGAAAGAACAAACCAATCGCTGGAGCTTGTCCATTCCAAGGTTTGTGGATCGATGAGGACACCATCTATGAGTGGTAGTAAAAAGTGGGAGATGTGTCCAAGTGGGAGTAGTGGTGTGTTTTTGGACACATCTTCAATTCTAGCAAACAAACAAGAAGATGAAGAAGAGCATTCTCAAAGTGAAGAAGGAGAGGAAGTTGCCATGATAGAAGAGCCCAATACTATGAAGACTTCAATTCCAGCAAGATACAACAAGGACAATGAAGAGAATGAAGATGAAGAATACCAACAAATGAGTA